>NC_086447.1:885171833-887571833 GCF_028390025.1 Pseudophryne corroboree
TCAAGGCAGGGTGGGGGGCCCCGGAGAAATTGGTGTACCGGGCCCCAAGATTTCTCTTGCCGGCCCTGAACGTATCAGAGAAATAGTCTGCAGATTTCCAGTGCCCGTAGCGCAGTTCTGGCAGCATCAGAAACTGCTGGGTCATAGGGTGAGGAACACAGAGAGGGGCGATAGAGACAGGATGTAAGTGATGGAGCAGAATGTGCAGCTTACTACAGGGCGTGGACTGTAGATAGGACTTGGATCATGGAGTGAAGGGGTCTCGGAGCATCTAGTTTCAGAGACTCACAGGGGCAAACGCAGGATTTCTGGAGGGAGGTTTCCAAATGTTTGATTTTAGAGCAATTGTCGCTAGCCCATGAAGGATGCATAATTAGCATGTAACAAGCTGTAGTCTGCCCCAAACAAAGTGCAGATATGTAACTATGTCAGACATATGCAGGCCCAATGATCAGCCACTTACCAAATTCTTTCTGCCACTGGGCATGTGCAGCAGCTACATTCCACTCTGTATACCGCATGCTGTGGCTGCTGGCCAGGCTGTGCGGAAGAGGGGTTTCCGGGCAACTGCAGCCCCGCCCCACCCTTATGCCTTTGCCCATGCCTCTATACCAGTGGTCTCCAACCTTAATTGGGTGTGAGCTACTTTTGGAAAATAAAACCTCAGAAGGAGCTACCCTCTCTCCCCAATGCGCATGCGTTCCTGTGTAAGTGGGTGTGGCTTCACAAAATTGGGTGTGTCCTCTCAACTACATGTAATCCCGCCCCCGCGTAGTGCCAGATACACAAATAATGCCCCTCAGCAGTGCCAGATACACAAATAATGCCCCCCCAGCAGTGCCAGATACACAAATAATGCCCCCAAGCAGTGCCAGATACAATGCCCCCAGCAGTGCCAGATACACAAATAATGCCCCCACCAGTGCCAGATACAATTCCCCCCGCAGTGTCATTTAAAATGCCCCACACAGCAGCAGATAAAATCCTCCCCCCAGCAGTGTCCAATACAGTGCCCCAAACATTGCTAACCCTTGCTGGGTTCTTCTACTGCCGCCAGTGCTGCTCCTCCTGTATGAGGGACGGAAGGGGAGGAGACTGTGAAGTCCGGAGAACGGCTGCGCTGAGGGTGACAGCGTCTCCAGGGGCGGCAGGCATTTAAAATATGGTGCCGGTAACTGAGCCAATCAAAACTCGCGGTGCGGCAGCCAATCAGGTGCCGCCATTGCCGGTCCTACAGTGCCTGGCCTAGACAGGCCTTTTCAGGAGATATTTTTGCCAAATACATGCCTCGGGTCTATTCTGCATGTTTAACTACCTCAATTGTACATTTATCACTGATGCCTTCTACGTACAGCACATCAGCCTCACTAGCGTTTACAGCCGGGAGCCTATAATATTTAGACAAGGGGTCAACTCATTGATTAAGTCATGGAGGCGAGCAGGTTTTTTTCCTTTATTTTAAAAAAACACACGTATGAATTAATTCCAATGGAAACAGATGGGACAGGGGTTTACAGAAAAGGTAACTTCATAAAACTTTTCACAATATCCTTACCATATATTCGGCACAATCCGCCATTTACATGCCTACGTGATTCAGGGATGGAGCAAAATCAATGTTGTACGTAGTGGAGAAAAGTTTTGCTACTGCGTGTATGTCTAAGCCACACTGAGTATTTGCCGCAGTGATCAACGGTCGCAGACAGGATTTATCCGCATAGTGAGTGACAGCCAGGGAGCGTTTGTCGGAGGTATCAAGGGAGTTGCGACTGAAACACGTGCAACTGTATTGGGGGAGTGTCCCAGCTCGCAACTGCGATCCCGTACACTGTAGACAGGGCTCTGGTGTCTTACTTCAATTGCACATGCTGCATGACCCTTGGATTACTCTGAAAGTCGATGATCGAGCGATGTCCATCGATGGTTGCGTCTTCCTGCACGAGCACCAGATCTTACACGCCTGCAGTGGGCAACTTAGTACAAATCCCAACGGCTGCGACATTGGCATATTTCCGCACAGTCGCTGCCCACGGGAACGCATCTGCGATGGCCTTTGCATCCACCTCTGAGTGTGTTCCTCAGTGGCACAGCAGCATCATGTGTATATATTATGTAATGAGAAATCCGCACTGCCCTTGTAGATATATAATGAATACAATGCACATTCTCATCAGCAGATCGAAGCTATAAAGTCACATTATGGAATATGTGCAGCATATGGAGGTTAAAGAGGGTTAAAATGAAACATTGATGATTAGGGAATTGAGTTTTAGGGCAGACGATAGGAATAGCATCTGTTTCTGTTCCCCGGTCCCTCCATGTTCCGGTACACCCAGCACAGCCAGGCACAACTCTTCTCAGCTACTGTATCTGTGGAAACATTTTCTGCATGAGGTATCCCGGAGACTGCGCTTTCATTCTCCCAGTTTGGGCTGTGACATCAAGGGTATACAATAGACTTTCCTCTGCGTCTTCGGCAATTAAGCATTTTTATGTATATGGGGGGTCATTCCGAGTTGTTCGCTAGTTTGTTTTTTTTGCTACGGAGCGATTAGTCGCAAACTGCGCATGCGCAATGTTCGCAGTGCGCCTGCGCCAAGTAAATTAGCACAAAAGTTTGGTATTTTACTCACGGCCTAACGAAGATTTTTCATCGTTCTGGTGATCGTAGTGTGATTGACAGGAAGTGGGTGTTTCTGGGCGGATACTGGACGTTTTATGGGAGTGTGCTGAAAAACGCTGCCGTTTCTGGGAAAAACGCGGGAGTGGCTGGAGAAACGGGGGAGTGTCTGGGCGAACGCTGGGTGTGTTTGTGACGTCAAACCAGGAACGAAACTGACTGAACTGATCGCAGTGTAGGAGTAAGTCTCGAGCTACTCAGAAACTGCTAAGAAATTTCTATTCGCAATTCTGCTAATCTTTCGTTCGCAATTCTGCTATGCTAAGATACACTCCCAGAGGGCGGCGGCTTAGCATGTGCAATGCTGCTAAAAGCAGCTAGCGAGCGAACAACTCGGAATGAGGGCCGTGGAGCGTTCAAAACTTTCCCTTTATTCATTTGTCATGGGCCTGCGAACTGGTATAATGTCCCCATAATTAGCAGCAGCTCATTAGATCATTCAACGATGCAGGTTTATGCAGCTGGAAATAAAAGCATGCAGCAAGCTGTTAGCCGAGCCTGGGGCTGACTGCACAATGGCCGTGTTGCTTCAGCCATAGCTGGCAGTTCGCACCCCAGGTTCCTCCTGGGCATTGGCATTAAAAACAAGCAAGGCAGTCGCAACATGTCAGAGTGGCAGCGCGATCTTAAATAGTGACCCCTGCACACTAAACGTGAGGGTACAGGGTATATAAAACTTGCACAGCTGATCAAGTCAGGGGCTGCACCAGCACCAATAGCTGCCTCTATGTCAGTGGTGTCTTGTCCATGTAGTAGTGGCCTTTATTCCACTACTAGGTATCTGTATTAGAGGCAGGGCTGGATTAAGGTTTGTGGGGGCCCGGGGCAACTAAGTTGTGGGGACCCCTCCAATAAAATGGCCTCTTGCCTGCTCCACTCCCCATATGGCAACAACCCCACCCCCCATATGCTGTACAGTGCACCTACCCTGCCCTCCACCTGTGTCCCCAGAGTACTCACCTCCGGTTCCCGTGGCAGCATGCTCCCGACTCTGCACTCTGCATATACAGACTACATACAGGGCAGAGTAGTGGCTCCCGAGGCATGTGACACTGATGAGGGGTCTAGGGAGCCACTCTGCGCTGTATGCAGTCAGTACATACAGAACGTAGAGCCATGGCAGACCCGGGAATTAACTGAAGGGGACACATTAACCAGGAACAGGGGGCACTTGTTCACACCATTTGCATTTACACCTCCACGTACCTGTCCCACATCATTTACCCCTTCACTTACCTGTCCCACATCATTTACACCTCACCATACCTGTCCCACATAATTTACAACTCCACACACCTGTCCCACATCATTTACTCCTCCACATATCTGTCCCACATTATTTACACCTTCACGTACCTGTCCCACATCATTTACTCCTCCACATACCTGTCCCACATCATTTACACCTTCACGTACCTGTCCCACATCATTTATACCTCACCATACCTGTCCCACATAATTTACACCTCTACATACCTGTCCCACATCATTTACACCTTCACGTACCTGTCCCACATCATTTACACCTTCACGTACCTGTCCCACATCATTTATACCTCACCATACCTGTCCCACATCATTTATACCTCACCATACCTGTCCCACATAATTTACACCTCCACATACCTGTCCCACATCATTTACACCTTCACGTACCTGTCCCACATCATTTACACCTTCACATACCTGTCCCACATCATTTACACCTTCACGTACCTGTCCCACATCATTTACACCTTCACGTACCTGTCCCACATCATTTATACCTCACCATACCTGTCCCACATAATTTACACCTCCACGTACCTGTCCCACATCATTTACACCTCCACGTACCTGTCCCACATCATTTACACCTCCACGTACCTGTCCCACATCATTTACTCCTCCACATACCTGTCCCACATCATTTACACCTCCACGTACCTGTCCCACATCATTTACACCTCCACGTACCTGTCCCACATCATTTACACCTCCACGCACCTGTCCCACATCATTTATAGCACCACATACCTGTCCCACATCATTTACACCTCCACGCACCTGTCCCACATCATTTACACCTCCACGTACCTGTCCCACATAATTTATAGCACCACATACCTGTCCACATCATTTACACCTCCACGCACCTGTCCCACATCATTTACACCTCTACATACCTGTCCCACATCATTTACACATCCACGTACCTGTCCCACATCATTTATAGCACCACATACCTGTCCCACATCATTTACACCTCCACATACCTGTCCCACATCATTTACACCTCCACGCACCTGTCCCACATCATTTACACTTCCACGTACCTGTCCCACATCATTTACACATCCACGTACCTGTCCCACATCATTTACACCTACACTTACCTGTCCCACATCATTTACACCTCCACGTACCTGTCCCACATCATTTACACCTTCACTTACCTGTCCCACATCATTTACACCCCCCCACATACCTGTCCCGCATCATTTACACCTCCAGTTACATGTCCTGCATCATTTATACCACCACATACCTGTCCCACATCATTTACACCTCCATGTACCTGTGCCACATCATTTACACCCCCCCTCACATACCTGTCCCACATCATTTACACCTCCACACACCTGTCCCACATCATTTACACCTACTTGTACCTGTCCCACATCATTTACACCTCCGCGTACCTGTCCCTCATCATTTACATCCCCCCTCAGATACCTGTCCCTCATCATTTACACCTCCACATACCTGTCCCTCATCATTTACACCTCCACGTACCTGTCCCACATCATTTATCACTCCACATACCTGTCCCACATCATTTACACCTCCACATACCTGTCCCACATCATTTACACCTCCACGTACCTGTCACACATCATTTACACCTCCACGTACCTGTCCCACATCATTTACACCTCCACATACCTGTCCCACATCATTTACACATCCACACACCTGTCCCACATCATTTACACCTCCACGTACCTGTCCCACATCATTTACACCTCCACGTACCTGCCCACATCATTTACACCTCCACGTACCTGTCCTACATCATTTCTCTGACGTCCTAAGTGGATGCTGGGACTCCGTAAGGATCATGGGGACTAGCGGCTCCGCAGGAGACTGGGCACAACTAAAGAAAGCTTTAGGACTACCTGGTGTGCACTGGCTCCTCCCACTAAGACCCTCCTCCAGGCCTCAGTTAGATTCTTGTGCCCGGCTGAGCTGGATGCACACTAGGGGCTCTCCTGAGCTCCTAGAAAGAAAGTATATTTAGGTTTTTTATTTTACAGTGAGATCTGCTGGCAACAGACTCACTGCAGCGAGGGACTAAGGGGAGAAGAAGCGAACCTACCTAACAGGTGGTAGTTTGGGCTTCTTAGGCTACTGGACACCATTAGCTCCAGAGGGATCGACCGCAGGACCCGACCTTGGTGTTCGTTCCTGGAGCCGCGCAGCCGTCCCCCTTACAGAGCCAGAAGCATGAAGAGTCCGGAAAATCGGCGGCAGAAGACTTCGGTCTTCACCAAGGTAGCGCACAGCACTGCAGCTGTGCGCCATTGCTCCTCATGTACACCTCACACTCCGGTCACTGATGGGTGCAGGGCGCTGGGGGGGGCGCCCTGAGGGCAATATATGACACCTTGGCTGGCAAATCTACATCATATATAGTCCTAGAGGCTATATAGATGTAAAATTACCCCTGCCAGTATTCCAGAAAAAGCGGGAGAAAGTCCGCCGAAAAAGGGGCGGGGCTTCTCCCTCAGCACACTGGCGCCATTTTCTCTTCACAGTGCAGCTGGAAGACAGCTCCCCAGGCTCTCCCCTGTAGTTTTCAGGCTCAAAGGGTTAAAAAGAGAGGTGGGGCACTAAATTTAGGCGCAATATATGTATACAAGCAGCTATTTGGGGAAAAATCACTCAGTGATAGTGTTAATCCCTGCATTATATAGCGCTCTGGTGTGTGCTGGCATACTCTCTCTCTGTCTCCCCAAAGGACTTTGTGGGGTCCTGTCCTCAGTCAGAGCATTCCCTGTGTGTGTGCGGTGTGTCGGTACGGCTGTGTCGACATGTTGGATGAGGAAGGTTACGTGGAGGCGGAGCAGAGGCCGATAAATGGGATGTCGCCCCCTGTGGGGCCGACACCAGAGTGGATGGATAGGTGGAAGGTATTAACCGACAGTGTCAACTCCTTACATAAAAGGCTGGATGACGTAACAGCTGTGGGACAGCCGGCTTCTCAGCCCGCGCCTGCCCAGGCGTCTCAAAGGCCATCAGGGGCTCAAAAAACACCCGTTACCTCAGATGGCAGACACAGATGTCGACACGGAGTCTGACTCCAGTGTCGACGAGGTTGAGACATATACACAATCCACTAGGAACATCCGTTACATGATCTCGGCAATGAAAAATGTGTTACGCATTTTCTGACATGAACCCAAGTACCTCATAAAAGGGGTTTTATTTTTGGGGAGAAAAAGCAGCCAGTGTTTTGTTCCCCCATCAGATGAATGAATGAAGTGTGTAAAGAAGCGTGGTTTCCCCCGATAAGAAACTGGTAATTTCTAAAAAGTTACTGATGGCGTACCCTTTCCCGCCAGAGGATAGGTCACGTTGGGAGATATCCCTTAGGGTGGATAAGGCGCTCACACGTTTGTCAAAAGGTGGCACTGCCGTCTTAGGATACGGCCACCTTGAAGGAACCTGCTGATAAAAAGCAGGAGGCGATCCTGAAGTCTGTATTTACACACTCAGGTTATATACTGAGACCTGCAATTGCCTCAGCATAAATAGTGCTGCTGCAGCGTGGTCTGATACCCTGTCAGATAATATTAATACGCTAAGACAGGGATAATATTTTGCTAACATTGAGCATATTTAAGACGTTGTCTTATATATAAAGGATGCACAGAGGGATATTTGCCGGCTGGCATCCAGAATTAATGCAATGTCCATTCTGCCAGGAGGGTATTAGAAACCCGGCAGTGGACAGGTGATGCTGCCTGTAAAAGGCACATGGAGATTCTGCCTTATAAGGGTGAGGAATTGTTTGGGGATGGTCTCTGGGACCTCGTATCCACAGCAACAGCTGGGAAGAAATTTTTTTACCTCAGGTTTCCTCACAGCCTAAGAAAGCACCGTATTTTCATGTACAGTCCTTTCGGCTTCAGAAAAGCAAGCGGGTCAAAGGCGCTTCCTTTCTGCACAGAGACAAGGGAAGAAGGAAAAAAGCTGCATCAGCAGCCAGTTCCCAGGATCAAAAATCTTCCCCCGCTTCCTCTGAGTCCACCGCATGACTCTGGGGCTCCACAGGTGGAGACAGGTGCGGTAGGGGCGCGTCTCGGGAACTTCAGGGACCAGTGGGCTTGCCCACAGGTGGATCTCTAGGTTCTGCAAATAGTATCACAGGGATACAAGCTGGAGTTCGAGGCGACTCCCCCTCGCCGTTACCTCACATCAACCTTGCCGGCTGCCCTCGGAGAAAGGTAGTACTGGCGGCAATTCACAAGCTGTACTTCCAGCAGGTGAAATCAAGGTACCCCTCCTTCAACAAGGCCGGGGTTACTATTCCAAGATGTTGTGGTACCGAAACCAGACGGTTCGGTGAGATCCATTCTAAAATTGAAAGCCTTGAACACTTATATACGAAGGTTCAAGTTCAAAATGGAATCGCTCAGGGCGATTATTGCAAGCCTGGAGAATTTCATGGTATCACTGGACATCAAGGATGATTACCTGCATGTCCCTATTTACCCTCTTCACCAGGAGTACCTCAATATTGTGGTACAGGATTGTCATTACCAATTCCAGACGTTGCCGTTGGTCTGTCCCCGGCACCGAGGTATTTACCAAGGTAATGGCCGAAATAATTATCCCGTACTTGGACGATCTCCTTATAAAGGCGAGGTCCAGGGAGCAGTTGTTCGTCGGAGTAGCACTATCTCAGGAAGTGCTACAACAGCGCGGCTGGATTCTGAATATTCCAAAGTCGCAGCTGGTTCCTACGACGCGTCTACTGTTCCTGGGTATGGTTCTGGACACAGAACAGGATAAAAAGAGTTTCTCCCGGAGGAGAAGTCCAAGGAGTTGTTGTCTCTAGACAGAGACCTCCTAATATGTATACAGGTGTCGGTGCATCAATGCACGCGAGCCCTGGGAAAGATGGTAGCTTCTTACGAAGAAATTCCATTCGCCAGGTCCCATGCAAGGATTTTCCAGTGGGATCTGTTGGACAAGTGGTGCGGGTCGCATCTTCAGATGCATCGGCGGATAACCCTGTCTCCAAGGGTCAGGATGTCGCTGTTGTGGTGGCTGCAGAGTGCTCATCTTCTAGGGGGCCGCAGATTCGGCATACAGGACTGGGTCCTGGTGACCACGGATGCCAGCCTTCGAGGCTGGGGGGCAGTCACACAGGGAAGGAACTTCCAAGGCTATGGAAAAGTCAGGAGACTTCCCTACACATAAATATTCTGGAACTGAGGGCCATTTACAATGCCCTTAGTCAGGCTAGACCCCTGCTTCAACACCGGCCGGTGCTGATCCAGTCAGACAACATCACGGCGGTCGCTCATGTAAACCGACAGGGCGGCACAAGAAGCAGGATGGCGATGGCAGAAGCCACAAGGATTCTCCGATGGGCGGAAAATCATGTGTTCGCACTGTCAGCAGTGTTCATTCCCGGAGTGGACAACTGAGAAGCAGACTTTCTCAGAAGACACGACCTCCACCCGGGAGAGTGTAGACTTCATCCAGAAGTCTTCCAAATGATTGTACACCGTTGGGAAAGGCCACAGGTGGACATGATGGCGTCCCGCCTCAACTAAAAGTTACAAAGATATTGCGCCAGGTCAAGGACCCTCAGGCGATAGCTGTGGACGCTCTGGTAACACCGTGGGTGTACCAGTCGGTGTATGTGTTCCCTTCTCTGCCTCTCTTACCCAGGGTAATGAGAATAATAAGAAGGAGAGGAGTAAGAACTATACTCATTGTTCCGGGTTGGCCAAGAAGAGCTTGGTAACCAGAACTCCAAGAAATGATCTCAGAGGACCCATGGCCTCTGCCGCTCAGACAGGACCTGCTGCAGCAGGGGGCCTGTCTGTTCCAAGACGTACCGCGGCTGCGTTGACGGCATGGCGGTTGAACGCCGGATCCTGAAGGAAAAGGGAATTCCGGAGGAAGTTATCCCTACTCTATTTAAAGCTAGGAAAGAAGTGAACGCAAACCATTATCACCGCATATGGCGGAAATATGTTGCGTACTGTGTGGCCAGGAAGGCCCCAAAGGAGAAATTTCAGCTAGGTCGATTTCTGCACTTCCTACAGTCAGAGGTGACTATGGGCCTAAAATTGGGTTCCATTAAGGTCCAGATTTCGGCTCTATCGATTTTCTTCCAAAATTGAACTGGCTTCACTGCCTGAAGTTCAGACTTTTGTTAAGGGAGTGCTGCATAGTCAGCCCCCGTTTGTGCCTCCAGTGGCACCGTGGGATCTCAACGTGGTGTTGGATTTCCTGAAGTCGCATTGGGTTGAGCCACTTAAATCCGTGGAGCTATAATACCTCACGTGGAAAGTGGTCATTCTGTGGGCCTTGGCGTCGGCCAGGCGTGTATCAGAATTGGCGGCTTTGTCATACAAAAGCCCTTATCTGTATTTTATATGGATAAGGCGGAATTGAGGACTCGTTCCCAATTCCTTCCTAAGGTGGTATCAGTTTTTCATGTGAACCAACCTATTGTGGTGCCTGCGGCTACTTGGGACTTGGAGGATTCCAAGTTACTGGATGTAGTCAGGGCCCTGAAAAGTATATGTTTCCAGGACAGCTGGAGTCAGGAAAACTGACTCGCTATTTCTCCTGTATGCACCCAACAAGCTGGGTGCTCCTGCTTCTAAGCAGACGATTGCTCGCTGGATCTGTAGCACGATTCAACTTGCACATTCTGCGGCTGGACTGCCGCACCCTAAATCTGTAAAAGCCCATTCCACGAGGAAAGTGGGCTCTTCTTGGGCGGCTGCCCGAGGGGTCTCGGCTTTACAACTTTGCCGAGCTGTTACTTGGTCGGGTTAAAACATTTTTGTAAGAGTCTACAAGTTTGATACCCTGGCCGAGGAGGACCTAGAGTTTGCTTATTCGGTGCTGCAGAGTCATCCGCACTCTCCCGCCCGTTTGGGAGCTTTAGTATAATCCCCATGGTCCTTACGGAGTCCCAGCATCCACTTAGGACGTCAGAGAAAATAAGATTTTACTCACCGGTAAATCTATTTCTCGTAGTCCGTAGTGGATGCTGGGCGCCCATCCCAAGTGCGGATTGTCTGCAATACTTGTTTATAGTTATTGCCTAACTAAAGGGTTATTGTTGAGCTATCTGTTGAGTGGCTCAGTTATATTTCATACTGTTAACTGGGTATAGTATCACGAGTTATACGGTGTGATTGGTGTGGCTGTCTTACCCGGGATTCAAAATCCTTCCTTATTGTGTCAGCTCTTCCGGGCACAGTATCCTAACTGAGGTCTGGAGGAGGGTCTTAGTGGGAGGAGCCAGTGCACACCAGGTAGTCCTAAAGCTTTCTTTAGTTGTGCCCAGTCTCCTGCGGAGCCGCTAGTCCCCATGGTCCTTACGGAGTCCCAGCATCCACTACGGATTACGAGAAATAGATTTACCGGTGAGTAAAATCTTATTTTACACCTCCACGTACCTGTCCCTCATCATTTACACCCCCACGTACCTGTCCCACATCATTTATCCCTCCACATACCTGTCCCACATCATTTACACCTCCACGTACCTGTCCCACATCATTTACACCTCCACGTACCTGTCCCACATCATTTACACCTCCACGTACCTGTCCCACATCATTTACACCTTCACACACCTGTCCCACATCATTTGCACCTCCACACACCTGTCCCACATCATTTACACCTCCACACACCTGTCCCACATCATTTACACCTCCACATGCCTGTCCCACATCATTTACACCTCCACGTACCTGTCCCACATCATTTACACCTCCACGTACCTGTCCCACATCATTTACACCTCCACACACCTGTCCCACATCATTTACACCTCCACACGCCTGTCCCACATCATTTACACCTCCACGTACCTGTCCCTCATCATTTACACCCCCCACATACATGTCCCACATCATTTACACCTCCACCATACCTGTCCTGCATCATTTACACCTCCACGTACCTGTCCCACATCATTTACACCTCCACGTACCTGTCCCACATCATTTATCCCTCCACATACCTGTCCCACATCATTTACACCTCCACATACCTGTCCCACATCATTTACTCCTCCACATACCTGTCCCACATCATTTACACCTCCACACACCTGTCCCACATCATTTACACCTCCACATACCTGTCCCACATCATTTACACCTCCACATACCTGTCCCACATCATTTACACCTCCACGTACCTGTCCCACATCATTTACACCTCCACGTACCTGTCCCACATCATTTACACCACCCCACATACCTGTCCCACATCATTTACACCTCCCCACATACCTGTCCCACATCATTTACACATCCACACGCCTGTCCCACATCATTTACACCTCCACGTACCTGTCCCACATCATTTACACCTCCACGTACCTGTCCCACATCATTTACACCCCCCACATACATGTCCCACATCATTTACACCTCCACATACCTGTCCTGCATCATTTACACCTCCACATACCTGTCCCTCATCATTTACACCCCCCACATACATGTCCCACATCATTTACACCTCCACATACCTGTCCCACATCATTTACAACCCCCACATACCTCTCCCACATCATTTACACCTCCACATACCTGTCCCTCATCATTTACACCTCCACACACCTGTCCCACATCATTTACACATCCACACACCGGTCCTGCATCATGTAACCCATTATTGAGCATTTAGAGAAATTCACCTGAAAACTGTGCATGATTTCTCATTGTGAGGGGTGCACCAGACGTTCTGCACTGTCCCTGGATGCAGTGGGGATTTGGTTGACTGACAGGCTGCTGGGGGTTTGGAGGCGATGACAGTGAGCTTTGCTGAAAACGGAGACGTTTCACCTTTGTATTGTGAGCGTGCCGTTAGCCAATGGCTGCGTCCTCGGGAGAACCTTCACTGTCCTAGGTAGCTTACATGGACACCGAAGATGAAACACCAAGCTGGACTGCATCCACCGCTGAATCAAGCTCTGTGTCCCGACATTTTTATCGTGAAATAAAGATTTTCTGAACCTTCTCACCAGGACATGGAAGTGTGCTAAAAAAAATCCTCTGAAAAATCAGTGTGACTTTGGAATTGGATTGTGAGTGTGCATTTGCCAACTCACACCTAATTGAATTATCCCGTTTATCATTATTTCATTTTTGATGCACTGTCAAACAACGATGTCCAGATACCAGTGTTAGTATCAGCTGGCCTGGGTGAGCAGAACTTCCTGTCACGCTATGACTAGAGATGAGCGGGTTCGAATTTACTCGGTTCTTTACGCCAGAATTATCGCCATTTCTTATTTTCTGGATTTTTCTTATTGGCTAACCAAAACACGTGACGTCCGATAGCCAATAAGGAGATAAGGGTAAATCCGAGTAAAACCGAACCCGCTCATCTCTAGCTATGACTGTAATGTCACAGAATCATTATTATCACACCGGCTGATGGGGTGTGGTATTGAAAGTCGACCGTAACTAGGTCGACAATGTCTAGGTCGACCACTATTGGTCAACAGTAACTAGGTCGACAGGGTGTCTAGGTCGACAGGTCAAAAGGTCGACATGAGTTTTTAATGTTATTTTGGTGTCGTTTTCTTCGTAGAGTGACCGGGAACCCCAATTAGTGTACCGCGTCCCCTCGCATGGCTCGCTTCGCTTGCCATGCTTCGGGCATGGTGCCTTCGCTCCGCTACCGCTTCGCTCTGCACAGATTACCGTTCCAATCGTAGTCCACGTGGATCGTTAAGTATGAAAAGGTTCAAAAAAAGAAAAAAATTGTGAAAAAACTCATGTCGACCTTTTCACTTGTCGACCTAGAACATGTCGACCTAAAAACCCTGTCGACCTAGACACCCTGTCGACCTAGTTACTGTCGACCAATAGTGGTCGACATAGACATTGTCGACCTAGTTACTGTCGACTTTCAATCCGGATCCCGGCTGATGCACGCTAGGACCTCCGTCTTTGCTGGGAGTGCCACAGGGCTGGTGGATTTTACAGCAAATAGGCGGAGGAGAGATTTGTATTTGTAAGAGTGAGTGTATCTTTCCCTGCACACAGAGGAATTACTCCCTCCATCTAATTGGCTGTTGATTAAGTATTTTTGGAATTTTGCCAGCTGCCATTTAATAACATTTATGGGCCACTAAGTATATTTTAATTACTAAATACCATCATTTATCAATCCAAATAACAATATTTGTTGGAGTTGATGTTATTCACATCTTATTATCTAGGGTGATATTTTGCTGAACAGTAATTAGTTTTTAGGTGTACAAACTGCAAAACAGCTTTTGGGCTAACAGTAGGAACACTGTAATTTCCTATCTAGGTTCCTGTATTCTCTACGCTTAATTCTGAGCCAGTGAAGAGTTAAATGACCCTAACAAGACTTGAGGCCACAGGCTGAGTCATTTTGTATAGGTTTCGTATACTGAGGTGACTGCTAATGTCCGAAATATATTCCTATGAATTACAATTAGTACAACATCACATTTCTGAAATAAAACCTGAAATATTGTTCACAATCGGGGTCTCCAGAGGGGATCGATATGCAATCCTGGTGGATGGGATGCCAGCAATCACAATACCGATGCTAGCGTCCCGATGGTGAATATCCTGACAGGAACGAGGTAAGTATTTAAACCCCACCCCCCCAACCCTCTCTTACCGCAGCCTAACCCTACCCTCCCACCTTAGGGGTCTATTTACTAAAGCCTTGGATGGAGATAAAGTCGCTGGAGATAAAGTAGCAGCCAATCAGCTCCTAACTGACATTTTTCAAACCCAGTCTGTGACATGGCAGTTAGGAGCCGATTGTCTGGGACTTTATCTCTGGCAACTTTATCTCTATCCCTTAGTGCCTAAACCTAACCTCCCCACCCCCGGTGATGCCTAACCTAACCCTAACCACCACCACCCCCTCCCCCCGGGTGGCGCCTAAACCCTAACACCCCCCCCTTCACCGGCTATACTGACCTATTCTGGATTCAGTCATCTGTGTTCTTCCAGGTGTTGGGATTCCGGCATCGTATTTTAGCTGCCGGGATCCTGGCAGACGGTATCTTGAACGTATACCCTCCAGGGATGTTTTGGACTCTAAGGGCGGGATGTACTAATGCTTACCACCACGTTTTTTCCCATTTACCGCAGCCGAGGCTATTTAACGCAGAGAGATATGTACTAAACCTCGGGCACTGATATGCCCTTCTCACCGTGATGCTGAGTGGACGAGCTGGTGGACAGCCAGCAGGAGTGGATGACCGGCAACAAGTGGGCGTGGCTGCAGCTTCTGCGTCGAAGGCAGGGTTCGGGGGATGAGTGTCCTCTTCTGCCGGAGTACTGCAGCTCCGAGGGTGTGGGCTTCGGAAGCTCTCAGCACTGTTGTGCTGTATATTCAGCTGCCTCAGGTATGTACAGCCCGCACCATCCACTGCTGTTCTCTGGCATGCTGCTCCTGCTGGCGGTACCCCCGTTCGGCTCGGCCACCCAGCGTTACGGTGAGAAGGGCATATCAGTGCCTGAGGTTTAGTACATATCTCTCTGCGTTAAATAGCCTTTGCTGCGGTAAATGGGAAAAACCGTGGCGGTAAGCATTAGTACATCCCGCCCTAAGGGGTAAATTTATTACAATGGGAGTTCTTTTTTAAGATGGGATGTTGCCCATAGCAACCAATCAGATTCCAGGTATTATCTTCTAAAAGGTGCTAGATAAATGAGAAGTAGCGTCTGATTGGTTGCTATGGGCAACATCCCATCTTAACTAGAACTCCCATCTTAGTAAATTTACCCCTAAGGCTTTTTTTCCTGAACCCTTACATTGCGCCTATTGCTTTTAATCTTGCCTACAGACCTATTATCACGGCTTTTCCTCCCACGTGGCACCATTAGAGTGCAGGGAACTGTCTCCACACTGCACCGTCTCTGATTCTGTTTCCATGCATGAATTGTTGTACTGACAATCCAGTGCTGCAGGTTTAGATGATTCTGTGAAGTAGTAGTGCCAGAGACAAGTTGTCACCTTGCCCCTGATCCCCTAACTCCTCCTAATCCTATTTCTACCCCCTACTGTCACAGCACTTGTGGCTTGCAGGAACGAAGCAAGAATGAAGCCAACTAACCGCTGTCATTGTACTAACCTACCCTCCCTCCTGCAAGCAGTGATTATAGAGGAGGAGGGCACTGGCTGGGGAGAGACCAGGGCGTGTTACGGGTACACTGGCTGGGGAGAGGCCAGGGCGTGTTACGGGTACACTGGCTGGGGAGAGGCCAGGGCGTGTTACGGGTACACTGGCTGGGGAGAGGCCAGGGCGTGTTACGGGTACACTGGCTGGGGAGAGGCCAGGGCGTGTTACGGGTAGCTCAGGGTGGTGTGAGGCAACTTGCATCTCAAGTGGGTGGGTTACGGTCGTTAGGTCGACACTCATTAGGTCGACATGTACTAGGTCGACAGGTCAAAAGGGCGACATGAGTTTTTCACTTTAAAAAAAAAATTTCTTTTTTTCATACTTAACGATCCACATAGACTACGATTGGAACAGTAACCTGCGACGCGAGCCATGCGAGGGGACGCGATGCACTAATTTGGGTTCCCCGTCACTTTACGGAGAAAATGACACCAAAAACAGTAAAAAACCTCATGTCGACCTTTTGACCTGTCGACCTAGTACATATCGACCTAACGCCCATGTCGACCTAATGCATGTTGACCTAATGGCAATGTCGACCTTCAGTGGTCGACTTAATGAGTGTCGACCAAAGTTGGGTTGACCCAACGACCCATACCCAACACAAAAATATGCGTCAACGTGCTCTTAATTTGGGGTCCGCTCAGGGTGCGCCTATACATAAAGGAAACAAAGGAGGTAATTCAGACCTGATCGCTGGGCAGCGATTTTTGCAGTCCTGCGTTTGCATAGTCGCCGCCTACAGGGGGAGTGTATATTAGCTGTGCAAGTGTGCGATCGCATGTGTAGCATAGCAGCAAAAACAGATCTTGTGCAGTCTCTGAGTAGCCCAGGACTTACTCAGCCGCTGCGATCACTTCAGCCTGTCTGGGACCAGAATTGACGTCAGACACCAGCCTTGCAAATGCATGGACACGCCTGCGTTTTCCCAACCACTCCCAGAAAACGGTCAGTTGCCACCCACAAACGCCCTCTTCCTGTCAATCTCCTTGCAAACGCCCGTGTGAATGGATCCTTCGCACAAACCCATCGCTGAGCGGCGAACCGCTTTGTACCCATGTGACGCGCCTGCGCACTGCAGTGCATTCGCATGTGCAGTTCTGACCTGATCGCAGTGCTGCAAAAACAGCTAGCGAGCGATCAGGTCTGAATTACCACCAAAGAACGGAGATAACAAATGTAAGTAATAAAATAAATGAATCCTGTTAATCAAATGGTTTAGTAAAAAAACAACAAAGTATTGTATGATATTTTGTGATTAAAAGTACTGTATGCTTTACATACTCCCACATGTGACAGCCCAGATATATATCTGTGTGTGCATAGTGGGAGGGGGCTGACTTTACATATTTGAAAAATTAAGCAAACTATTTTTATATACATGATTGCATCACAGGTGCTTTGTTCTAGGGATACAGTGATTTGTACAGCCTAGGTTCTGTTAATGTTATTTGCTGTTTGATAGGCACCCAGTGCAAAGAGATGTTATCACTGCTCGCCATGCAAGTTTATGTCCTGAGCGATAAGAGGCTGTAGCAAAAACACCAATTTTCCCCAGTAACTGTATAGAGCTCTTCATATACTCAGGGCCGTAACTAGGTGTGTGCGGAGGGGGCACCGCACATACTGTAGGTGGTCATTCCGAGTTGATCGCTAGCTGCATTTGTTCGCAGCGCAGCGATCAAGCTAAAAAACGGCAATTCTGCGCATGCGTATGCGGCTCAATGCGCATGCGCGATGTACGGGCACAACTAACGGGTTCACTACAATATGCCGGCGGTCGGGCTCCCGGCGACCAGCATACCGGCGCCGGGAGCCCGACCGCCGGCTTACTGACAGTGTGGCGAGCGCAAATGAGCCCCTTGCGGGCTCGCTGCGCTCGCCACGCTAATTTTATTCTCCCTCCAGGGGGGTCGTGGACCCCCACGAGGGAGAATAAGTGTCGGTATGCCAGCTGTCGGGATCCCGGCGCCGGGATCCCGTCAGTCGGCATACAGAAGACCACCCCAACTAACGATGCAGTTTTGCACAGGGTCTAGCGATGCATTTCAGTCGCACTGGTTGCCGCAGAGTGATTGACATGAAGTGGGCGTTTCTGGGTGGCAACTGACCGTTTTCAGGGAGTGTGCGGAAAAACGCAGGCGTGCCAAGGAAAACGCAGGCGTGGCTGGCCGAACGCTGGGCGGGTGTGTGACGTCAGATCCGGAACTGAATAGTCTGAATTGATCGCAAGCGCTGAGTAGGTTTTGAGCTACTCTGAAACTACACAAAAAATGATTGCAGGCGCTCTGCGATACAACCGTTCGCACTTCTGCTAAGCTAAAATACACTCCGAGTGGGCGGCGGCATAGCGTTTGCACGGCTGCTAAAAACTGCTAGCGAGCGATCAACTCGGAATGACCCCCATAGCACTGCAGGGTAGGGGCGCAGTTGGCAGCACTTGTCAATTACCTGTTTTAATTGCTTTCACTTGCAGCTATCCCCCTTTTTGAAGCCCAGCATCTCTTGACCGCAGGGTCAGACTGGCCCACAGGGGTACAGGGGAAACCACCGGTGGGCCCCACTGCCTGGGGCCCCTCCTCCTCTAGTGATCAGGTTCCAGACTGTTTTCTTGAATTATACATTATACATATGTTACCTTATACTGCACAGGACTATGATGTATTCTCTACAGTGCATTGCCAATATTTATCTGGTATATTATCATGCATGCACTAGCAGTATTTACTGTATATATTTGTCAAGGGGCCCAGCCCATGCACTCTCTAATGGTTAGGCAAACCAATGTAGCGGCAGGCCACACCCCCTATGGAGACTGACCACACCCTTAAACATGGGCCCCTACCACGGCATTCCCCGGTGGGCCCTTCATGCCCCAGTCCGACACTGCCTGACCGTCCCTGTCTCCTTCCCCCACCCCTTTCCGTCGCTAATACCTATACCGCACAGGTGTTAAACTTGCGGCTCCTACCGCATACTTTTGCGGCCCCTGGCCAGAGGTCCTTATGTGGTCCGTTGGCAGGGAATTGATCCAGAGCACTGACCAGGGTAGTGGTGTCCGCCCGCCTCTGGCCCTGGGATGTAGCCCACCTCGTCCGGGTTCCATAGGATGACCAGGGGCTGGCTCAGCAGCTGCCACCCTCCAGCCCCAGCGGCAGCAGCAGGTACTTACAGCCGCTATCTCTCCCTAACACTAGTACCTGTATAGTCAGCGGTTCCTGGCTTGTTCGCTCTTGCAGCTTCTTCCGTGCGCCCATTGGCGGTAAATGCTGGACGTTAGCTGGTTCGCTTCTTGCGGCTTCCCCCGTGTGCCCATCAGTGTCAGATATTGGACTTGCGTCTTCCGGGCAATGTGGCTGGTGTCTGTAATGTGCGCTAATCAAAGCGTTTCAGGCGGCATGCCCTTTTTCAAGGATACTTATATATAAATATCTCTTTCTTGCGGCCCACACAAGACTTGGACCTTGATCATTCGGGCCAGTTGGGATTTTGAGTTTGACATGGCTGTTATACAGCATTCATGAACTTGACTTGATAGCCCTTTGTTGTTCAGTAACACTGTCCTTTATTACATTTCAGGATGGTAGTGTGCCCTGGATTCGAACCCGTTAACTATGACATTGCAGTTGGACACTCTATTCATTCAGCTATCTGCCCTTGCATAGAAAGCTAGAGAATTCCAGGCTAGAGAGTTCTAACTATTTGAAGCTCACCTTGTACTTTGTGAAGGGGTGATCAGTGTTGCGGTTGGGCAGATCTATGTAGTGTGTGGCTGCAGAGATTGGATGTGTGAATGCACACTGCATGGATCTGCTCAATTATGGTGCTGGTTATTTATTACCAGGGTACAGGTAGCTTCATATAGTTAGAAATCTCATAGTTTTTATGCCGGATTAAGTGGCTTGGTGGGTAAGTTGCTTGGCTGGGACGCAGCAGGTTGGGGTCCCAGGTGTGGCAGTGTATTGGAATGTATTATTTAATGAGGGGTATTGTGGCTGAATGGCGGCGAGCTCTCTGGTTCAGTGCATGAATGTGGTATAAAGAGGATTTGTGTCCAAATCCATTTCCTTGCAGTGTTCTACAAATGTGTGTATATTATATATATATATATATATATATATATATATGATTCCTACCCCGGCACTCCAAAGACATTCAAGCATGTGCTGGTGCCTTCCTCATTATATATATATATATATACACACACACATACAAGCCCCTATATATATATATATATATATATATATATAGGTGCAAAAAAGAACCGTCACTCGTTGTCGTTTCCAGTAGTATGCGGTGCCTTCAGTGGAAAATGTGTAACGTACTTGGAAACTGCGGCACTCGTAATTGATGAAGAAAAAATGCACTTTAATGAGTCAAACCCATAATAAAAATGCCATACACGGCCAACGTTTCGGTGCCATGCACCGTTTTCAAGGCAGGCATGCAGAAAGAACAAAACGGTTTTGTTCTTTCTGCATGCCTGCCTTGAAAACGGTGCATGGCACCGAAACGTTGGGCGTGTATGGCATTTTTATTATGGGTTTGACTCATTAAAGTGCATTTTTTCTTAATCAATTACGAGTGCCGCAGTTTCCAAGTACGTTATATATATATATATATACATATATAGGCAGAAGATACAGGCGGCACTCGGAGGCTTGCACAATGATGGTGAAAAATAGCCAGGTGAGTTTTATTAAAGTCAACGTTTCGGGGAACGCACCCCCTTCCTCAGGACGCAACACACACTTGTGTATCTTCTGCCTTTATTGGGGCTCACTCCCCCAGGAGGGCACCAGAGCAAATACCCCAACGGGGAACCTGAGTGCCAGACTTATCAATGGACTATATATATATATAGTCACCTTAAACCCCACGAGTTTCGTCACTTAATCGGACTTCCTCAGGGGTAAAAACCACTTAAAAGAAAAATAATTAGATGGGTGTCATAAACATATTCTCGGTCTATTATTAAAGAATATAATTATAGAGGGATTATGAATTATTTAGATACATACCCCAATAAATATTATAGTGGATGTATGTATTTCTCTTTAAAGAAGACTTCAAAATAAATCTACAAAGAATAGAGACATTAAAGCTTTTCTTTAACAAAACATTATTAATCTATTATGATTTTCTAAAAATACAGGATGAATTTTTTTTGGAACCTCTGATCAAAACACTTCACTAGAGATCAAGAAGCACCTAAATACAAACATTACTTTATCAGTAATATTTCTCATCCTACAATTCTGTCAACAATATACCGTAAATATACCAATGAGATTATAAATCAACAACATAAATAGATAAACAAATGAACAAATAAAACTACCCTACAGTGAGAACCAAGTTCAGGAATTCCCAATTAATCAGGATTCCCAATTAATCATTCCGAATCAATAATGGGTACTCACATAAATTCCAAATGTCTGCAGTGATCTTATCTCTCCAGTGCCAAACAGTGAGTATGAAGGCCATCTGCCCTCCTTCCTATTTATACTGAATCTGCTGTGACCTCACTTCCTCTAAAGTTTGAGGTGAATATTCTAAATTTAATATAAACATGCTGTGCAGTGGCTTGTATTCACTTAAGGTGGCCCAAACCTCTATATAATCAAATCTCTAATAGATTCTTTTAGGTTAATATATTTAATTTACTATTAGATAATGAATATATATATATATATATATATATAATGGATTAAAAAAGTATAAAAAGGAGGACATTTTTTACATGGGTTTGCATAATATCATGTGGAATTTAATTTATAGGGTGGGACTATACAGTATAGGTATGAGGATAAAGTTAGAAAGACTAAAAAAATGTATGCGTTTATACAGAACATAAACAAACTAAAAAGACCACTTTTTTTGTAAAAAGACTACCATAAAACAGATTAAAACAATAGAGTGCAGATGGATGATAAACTATAAAAAATGTTTACGAAATATAAAAAAAATACAATAAATATCTATGAAAAATAGCTTATCTTATTATGGAGGGTCAAGACAGGAGTGCCCAATACACCTCTATATAAAGGTTAGATGTAAACCTCTATATAATCACATATAATATATATGTCAAAATTTGTTCTGAAAATAAATTTGTAATTCTTTTTAAATCCACAAAAAAAATCTCTTTTTTTGCTCTATTTATTTATATATATATATATATATATATATATATTATATATATATATATATATATAATATACAATTTTTAAATTCATTGAGTCTTCCTGTAAATTTATGTTTTAAAACACCGGTGGTCGCCGAACCCCTAGCACCTTATAAACTAGCCAAATTCTTGGAGCACCTTACCAGTGCTAAAAACTCTAGGGACTGGCTGACGCCCTTTATTTAGGGAGTGTTTTTTAGTTGTCAAAGCTCTGACTTTTTTATCTGAGACTTTTCACCACCACATGTGGTGCTGCACTTTCGTTATATTTATATATATATGTGTATATACTGTATGTATGTATATATATATATATATATATATATATATATATGCTTACACACATATATAACACACCTCACCCCTCCCCCACACTCACCAAGCAGAGGATCAGCTGCACAGTTGTGGACAAGGCCCCCAAAATGCCGTGATCCACGGGGCTTCCGTGAATCCTGTTAGCTAATGGGACCGCTGAGGCTTTGCTGTGTGTCACTGTGGATGCCGGGGACTGGTGACTGGAGGAGCTCACACAGACTCCTCCAAACTGCAGGCCTCTTGCAGGTGCCGGCGCGGGCTCTGAATTTAAGCATGGCAAGTGCTACTGAGGGCGGGGACACACGGCATGCAGCATTTGGACCCACAGTCCTTCCTGCCTCCCCTTGCATGCGCACTCCATATTCTCAGGGGAAGGGGTGGTTGTAGTGGAGTACTGGAGCTGCAGGTCAGTGTGCGGGGCAGCGGGGGACTCAGACAAAATACGGAAGCCTCCCGCTAAATGCGGGAGAGTTGGCAAGTCTGGACTAGTGTAGAAAATGAACTAGACGCCCTGTTGGCGTTGAAACGCGTTAGGATACAGGTGTACCCTCTCATCATCTGAAGTCCAGCTCACTTTGAGCCAACACAGGAGATCAGTCCTTGACGGCCGCTGTACCGTACAGCTTTCTACCGCCCAGCTGACGTTCAGGTGCTCCGGTGCCTTCTGATCTCGTCGGCGGCATATTCAAGTGAGGCTGATTTGGAGCCCGGTAAGGAGACGCAACTCTAACATCGCCACTCAGAGCGTGGCTGGCTTTCACACACAGCCAGTGCAATATATCCGTGGCTCCAACAGTTCCTCTTCTACATCAGGTGAAGTGCAGGGAGGCTCAATCGGAGCTGCCCGTGGGAAGCAAGCCCAGCCGTTTCAGGTGAGAGCGCACTTACATCGTGTCACAGAGGTAACATCTAGCGGTCTGGGTCCGACAGCCTGTGCACGGCTACTTTCCACTCTAACCCGGCGGCTACCACAGACACCGCTCTCCCTCCCCCGTGCGGGGGTAAACGGCTGGCTGCACTAACATCACTCCGGGCTCTCCCTGCTAACACCACCACAGCAGCTTGGTTTTGGTGGACACAGCTCATCTGTCTATCCCTGCATTTATTTGAGTGCTTAAAACCCATCATAGGGACACTTTCCACTTACAGGAACATTGGAACTGATATATGTCCGTATGGAACAAGGACTGTTTGGGTCTTCTACATAATAAGTGAGTTATTATTGGCACACAGACCCATATGTTGGTTAAAAGAGCGTAATAATTATTACCACTATTGTTGAATTCATCACAATATCTTTTGGGGCCATATGTCATAATTATTAAATAATATCTGCATTATTATAATTCATTTGGGCATAGTGATTCTGTACCGTGTAGATTTATGATAATTTATTTATATTAATTGTACTCCCGGGAGAATTGCTGCTAATTTTTACAATAAATGTTTCTTTTTTGATTGTTGAGCGCAACTTGGTTTCTGTTTGTATTGAGTGTTTCTTTGAGGGATTGGCATTCCCTCTCCAAGTCGCTGCTGACAATCACATACACCACCACCCACCGAGCGCACAGTTTTATCGCTCTTGTAATGTTGTACAGAGTGCCTCAATATATAGGTAAAGGGAAATTATACAGTAAGTGAAAGGAATTTCTAGACTAAATCAGCAATTATATTTTATAAGGAAATAAAGCCCTTTATCTAACAGGCTGAATTAATAATTTTTCATTATATACTGTATATATGTGTGTGTGAATGTATGTATGTATTTATATATACAGATGGGTCCACCTTTATCTTGGCCTTTAATAGGATTAACTGTGCCAGGGCAGTCGGGTTTAATCCCCTGCACCAATTTTCTTTCTGCCACAGGGCACCAAAATGACTAGTTACGGCTCTCCCGGAATCTCCAGGAGACTCCAGGGGCCAAATGTAATAGAGTGAGAGTTTCAAAAAGTGAGAGATTTGGTAAGGTTATCCAGTTTTTTAAAGTGGCAATCATTTACACTAAAAAAAACCAGGTTGATCTTGCTGTGTAAATGATTGCCACTTTAAGAAGAAAAAAAAAACCCTGCAAAACCTTACCAAATCTCTCACTTTAAGCATACCTCCCAACTTTGAATGTTCCTAAATCGGGACACGTCCCGAAAAGGGGGCGTGACCTCGTGTGGGAGGGCGTGGCTACAATCGAGTGGACGTGGCCACACGCCGTGGGTCCGTTTAAGTCATTTTGGGGGCGTGCCCAGCGCTCCCTGAGCAGCTGGGCAGCCCTCGGCTCACTCCCTGCACTGAATAGATGCTGTGCGCGTGCGCACAGCATCTATTTAGAGATCACTCGCTGCTTTGCAGAGCAGCGGGTGATCAAAGCCTCCCCAACTGCCCCCCCGCCCGCGGGACACTGTGACCCGCGGGAGGGACAGCGGGACAGTGTCTGAATAGCGGGACTGTCCCGCTGAAATCGGGACAGTTGGGAGGTATGCTTTAAGAAACTCTCACTCTATTACATTTGGCCCCAGAACTTGGAGGAACTCTTCTGTGCTCCCAGAAGAGTAAACCTTCCTTATATATTCCGCACACACTTCACCAGTGAATCCTGGCAACATTGACGCTATTCACTATATCACTGTCCCTTCCACCTGAATCTCCCTGAGCACAGCAGAGAAAAGTCACTATAGCTCTTCGCCCTTGGTTAAATAGGTTCCTCAGTCGTCTTCCACCATTGCCCAGACTCAATAGGAGTCGTAACGTGGGTGGCTACTCTTACTCATTATGTCCACACCTTTAATGTACTGGGGCTCCACATATTTAGTGGTGGCCCTGTAGGGAGAGGAGTGGTAAGGAGACGAGATTGGTAGCTAGCTACAGTATGTAAAAACTAGAGATGTGCGCAGACCTTTGTGTTTTGGTTCTAATTTCATTCTCATGTTTTGCAAAACCACCCACAAGTGTTTTAGTTCGATTTTCGTTTTGGTTTAAAATCAATAAAAATAATCGATAATCACTGATAAAAATCGACAAACACAGCTAAAATCATATAAATTTTTGCAATCCAAAACCTGAAATTTCGAATTTAAAAATCAAAATTCTGAACCGCGGGAAGATCCGGGCCGGTATTCGGTTTGGATCGGATCTACTCAGGAAATGCGGATTGGGTTTTGGTTTTGCATCTGGATCTCTGCTCGTGCTTTGGATCTGGATTGGTTTTGCCAAAACCACCCTTTCCGGTTTTGGTTTTGGATCTAGATGATTTAAAAAAACAAACCATAAAAACAGCTAAAATCACAGAATTTGGGGGTAATTTTGATCCTACGGTATTATTAACCTCAATAACATTCATTTCCACTCATTTCCAGTCTATTATGGGCACCTCACACCTCACAATATTGTTTTTAGGCCAAGAGGTTGCACCGAGGTTGCTGGATGACTAAGCTAAGCGACACTAGTGGGCGGCATAAACACCTGGCCCATCTAGGAGTGGCACTGCAATGGCAGATAGGATGGAAGTTTTAAAAACTAGGCCCAGTGCTGCAAGTGTAGCGGTATCGGGCGGTACTGCGTACCGGTAAGAAATTCCCAGCCGGTACGCAGTACCGCCGGGCCACCAACTTGCAGACACCGGATGTCGGAGAGAGGAGATCGCAACATGCGCCTCTCCTCTCCTCCTGCCCAGTGTCCGGACTCTGGTGACCGGCGGTCTCTCTTCTTCCTGCGGCGGCATCGGCGTCCTGTATCTTGGACCTGGCGCTGGATCGTGAGCCAATCAGAGCTTGCAGTCCGGCAGCCAATCAGGAGCCGCCGCCACGAGCTCTGATTGGATCACGGATCGGCGCCAGATCTAAGATACAGGACGCCGACGCAGGAGGTGAGGAGACCAGACTGAGCGGGCAGGAGAGGTGCGTGCTGCACTTTCCTCTCCCCGACAGTCACACTGCACAGCCGGCCCCAGACAGCAGCTGCAACAGTGGTGAGTTGCTGTGCTGGGGGCATATCTGGCACTGTGGGGGCATGTGTATTTGGCATTGTGGGGGCATATCTGGCACTGTGGGGTCATGTGTATTTGTCAATGTGGGGGCATATCTGGCACTGTGGGGGCATGTGTATTTGGCAACGTGGTGGCATATGTTGCACTGTGGAAGCATGTGTATTTGGCACTGTGGGGGCATATCTGGTACTGTGGGGGCATAGGTGTATCTGGCACTGTGAGGGCATAGGTGTATCTGGCACTGTGAGTGCATGTGTATTTGGCACCGTGGGGGTATATCTGGCACCGTGGGGGCATATTTGCTATTGTGGGGGCATATGTGGCACCATGAGGGCATATGTGTATCTGGCACCATAGGGGCATATGTGTATCTGGCACTATTGGGGATATATGTGTATCTGGCACTGCACTATTGGGGTCATATGTGTATCACGCCTCCATTTTCATTGACAACGCCCCATGTGGCAAGTGACCACACCCATTTTTTGGCACTACTTGCACCACTGACTAGGCCACAAACAGCACATAATGCAAAGAAAAAAAATAGGTGCAAGATGGAATTGTCTTGGGCCCTCCTACCCACCCGGGCCCTCCTACCCACCCATATGTTGTTTAAACAGGACATGCACAGTTTAATAAACCCATCATTTCAGCGACAGGTGGTCCCCCTGGAAAAAGCTTGCCAAGTTCTCTGAATCATAGCTAGCTACAAACATACCACCTCCTTCTTTGATGACTTTTTACATTATGAGAAGAGGCAAGAGGAAGAGGACAGTGTCAAGAAGGTGATTAAAAATTAGAGAGGCACACGCAATCAGGAGCAACACACAGGCTTTCACCTCCACTCCAATCTTGGTGTGGAACAGAAAGGACTTCAACCAAGCAAATAAATAATTATTAATTACCACACAACTGGACAAACTGAAAAACTAGGGGCCAATGCCTCCGAATTTCTACCCCCTTCTCCATTTTCAGGGATTAAGATAATCTCGGATTTAATGCTGGGATGCAAATAAACTGGTGTATACCACAGGATCAAGATTGGATATTTTCCCCTCCATGGAGTCTGGAGATTTATTTTCTGAAAGTCTCATGGGTTTCTTTTTTTCCATTTTCTTATAGCATTTTTATTTACATATTTTGTGGCCAATGCCTTATTTTTGTTTTTCGCAGCTCCCAGTTACACGCATGTGAGCATCCCTGTGTGTCCCAGTTACACACATGTGAGCATACCTGTGTGTCTTGTTTATTTTTTTCATATTTAATTTTTAAATAAAGCAGGCCATTAGATGTTGTAGCAGCCCCTCCTGAGCCCCCACAGCAGCCCCGGATGGGGCAAGTTGAGTTTGGGTGGGTTCATTACAGTACTAAGCAGGACTGTACAATTATTTTTTTGTTATTGAGCCCCTACCCTAGTGGAGCTTACCACTCTACAATCGAAAATAATTTAATACTATAAGTAGGACTGTGGGAGGAAGCAATGCTAACCTCTGTGCCCACAGCATGCCTCAGCGTGGCAAGCCAGACATCTTCCTGGCTGTAAACCACCATGAGCCTCCATACTGGGCCTTATTCAGTAACCGTTTGTGCCTCACAGGAGTTACTGGCCCATCTAGTGCTGCAGTGCAATGGAAAGCTGATGCAATGCAAGATCACTGAAACTCTGTTCTTCTAACACTGCAAGGTCTTGCGATAACCCTACGCAGCCCTTAAGAAAAGAAGATCCCTGTACAAGAAATGCGTATCTTCTAAATAAATAATCCCAAAATGTGGAAAATCAATAATAGATCAAAATTATGGTTGACTAATTAGAGCCATTCATTTGAGTGAGTCCCTAACATGAAATAATTGAGAAGATCCTCTCTCTAATGCTCCATCAGAAAATATCACTTTTACCTCTCCAGCAGTTGCGCTGGATTATGATTCAGTCTCTTCTGAGTCACACTGACTTTGGCCACAAATGTGGTCTCTCCCCACTTTATTTAAAAACACTTCATCAAAATAGCAGTTTCCATTTCCACCTTTCCGGCTATGTTTTCACAAATCTGTTTGTGATGTTGAAGCTTGTTTCATATCTGCTCTAGGCTTTCATTTAAACCTAGGATCACATACAGCAGCACCCTTGGAATTATACGGTAGCACCCCTGGACTTATACAGTATAGGCAGCACCCCTGGAGAATTACACAGCACAGCAGACAGGCAACAGCACCCCTGGACTTAAATGGCAGTGGGGCAGCACCCCATGACTGATAGGGCAGAGGGGCAGCACCCCTGGAATGATGTGAAAAATAAAAGACGTGCAAGATGGAATTGTCCTTGGACCCTCCCACCCACCCTTATGTTGTATAAACAGAACATGCACACTTTAACAAACCAATCATTTCAACGTCAGGGTTTGCCACATGACTGTGGTTGAAATGATTGCTTTGTTTGGGCCCCCACCAAGAAAAGGTAATTAATCTCTCCTTGCACAAACTGGCTCTACAGTGGCAAGATGTCGTCCTCATCCTCAGATCCCCCCATTCAGTGTTTACATCCTCATCCTCACAGAGAAATAATATTTAAACAAACCACATAATTTAGTTGTCAGTGGACAGCTTACGCTATTACCCAAAGTTCTGAACTTGACAATGACTTATGATGAATGCGCTGCAGGTGACATATAAGGGAGGATGTTTCTAGGTGGTTAACGTCCTTACCCTTCTTATTATGGATTGACAAAGGCAACAGATAGCTTGACACCTGTTGTTCGGATTTGTGGAGAAATAATTCCACACCGAAGAGGTGGCTTTTTTGGTATTTTGCCCAGGCATGACAATGGTGTTTTTCATCCCATGGCCAACAACTGTCTCCACTGGTGCCTTATTCAAACAAACCACATCACCATCAGAATCCTCATCGTCAACTTCCTCCACAGTGCAAGCTACACCCATAGCCTCCTCATCCTGGTGTACTTCTACAGTGACATCCTCAATCTCAATATCAGCAACTGGACTGGCGGTGCTCCTCCCAGCACTTGCAGAGGGCATGCAAATGGTGGTAGGAGCCTCCTCTTCCCATACAGTGTTGTAAAGGTCAGGCCTAGACATCGCAACCGCGGACAGTGCCAGCACCCCTGTATTTTCACAACACCCCTGTAATTTTACAGCATACAATACAAGGTCAGTGTACATTTATTTTCACTGCACCCCTGTATGTTACAGCATACATGGCCAGCGTATTTTTATTTTAACAGCAGCACCCCAGAATTTTTAGATCATACAAGACAGGGCCAGTGTACTTTTATTTTAACAACAGCACCCCTGTATTTTTAAAGCATACCGGACCAGTGTACTTTTATTTTAACAACAGAACCCCTGTATTTTTACAGCATACAGGACCAGTGTACTTTAATTTTAACAGCTGCACCCCTGTATTTTTACAGCGTACAGGACCAGTGTACATTTATTTTCAATGCACCTCAGAATAATTTTTATAGTATACAAGACAGGGCCAGTGTACATTGATTTTCACTGAACCCCAGAATTTTTACAACATACAAGACAGGGCCAGTGTAGTTTTATTTTAACAGCAGCACCCCTGTATTTTTACAGCATACAAAGCCAGTGTACATTGATTTTCACTGCACCCCAGAATTTTTACAGCATACAAGACAAGGCCAGTGTACATTTATTTTACTGCACCCCTGAATTTTTTACAGCAAACAAGACAGGGCCAGTGTACATTTCTTTTACTGCACCCCAAAATTCGTACAGCATACAAGACAGGGCCAGTGTACATTTAATTTACTGCACCCCTGAATTTTTTCAGCATACAAGACAGGGCCAGTGTACATTTATTTTGACTGCACCCCAGATTTTTTACAGCCAGCACCCCTGCATTTTTACAGCATACAGGAGGACAGTGCCCCCTGTTCAACACAGTGAGAGCCAGGACAGCAACACTCATGTACAGCTGCAGCACCCCTAACAGCACATGAAACACCGGTGACCGCCAGGACAGCACCCCTAACAGCACAGTGACAAGACAGCACCCCTAACAGCACACTTAGAGATCACATGCTGACCCCACCCGACGCCACCACACACACAGAGACAGAGGTATGTCTCCCTCACTCTCCATGTCCGGAGTGAAAATGGCTGCGACGCACGGCTGTTTATATGTAATTCAAAACCCGCGAGAATCCGACAGCGGGATGATGATGTTTTGCCTTGTTCTGGTTTCCGAGTCTGGCGGGAAGTCCCGAGCCGGACTCGGAAACTGGCTTGGAACGGGGTGTTTGGGGGGGGTTTGGGGTTCTCTGGGAACTGAACCCGCTCATCTCTAATATAAACATACTGGATTAATATCACAGAACCTAGCTTTACATAATGTAGTAGATATAGTGCTGGGCCACCAACCCTGAGGCCACATCGGGGATGTGAAAAATAATGCAAACATCATTCCGTTCACTCCCTTCAAGCCTGAAAACCCGGGGACTGTGTGGCTGTATCCTACATCTCTTCCCACCCCAGGCCCCTTGCCTCTCCTGCTAATCCCTAACAGATCTGTGCATTATAACATTCCAGCTGCAGCTACGGCACTTCGCACCGATGTCAGCGTGTAATTTGTACTCCTGCCAGCGTAGCCTTCTCATTTCCAGTGATTACCCTGCAGCCAATATGTTCTACACTGTAAATACAACACAAATATATTTTATCTAACAAGAAAAGAACCTGTTTCCTGTCAAGGTGAGCCTGCTGTGTGCTTCTCATTAATGTATTTACAGTAACGTGGACATCTTCTCATAGAAAACATCATTTGTTCTCAGCGCTTCGCTCCTTGACCCGAGAGCCAGCAGAATGCAGTTATCATGGACCCATTATCAAAAATATGAGATCTCACAAATCATCTGTCACTTTTCTTTCGCTGCTAATAGCAGCTGCTCTTCCAGGCACAGACACTTCATTACTGCCCAGCCGGGGCTGGAGACCCCGTCTCAGCAGATGTTGGAGCGTGCGTCTTGGCAGGTTCTGATAATATAAGTGCAGTCTCCCATTCTGCGCAGCCACCATCCTCTGTAATGTGTTTGTACTTGTGGCTGCAAACTGCGCAGAGAGTGCGGCTGAGCCTCCTTGCATCCGAGGTTATAGAAATCCATACGGCTGCTGGGATAAGGAGACCTCCTATCTACTTGTTATGCGCATCTTCCTGATTTTTTGACTTATGTGGAGACGTTTGGTGGATTAGAAGAGAAGTGGGATCATTCGGGGGAAACTGGGGCCTATTAATAAAAATGCGCCAATGTGGGTGTTTATATTTAAAAAAAATCTGGTAAAGCTGCAACATAGGGCATGAAAAAAGGGTTAATTTACTAATTTGCTGGGCCAGCCTTTGCCGACGTGTGCGTGGACCACGGAATAAGACATTGCACAAGTGGTTTCCTTATGCGATCACGAGTCTGAGGTGGCGATAATAGAACTGGTATTTTGGCAGTACGAGAATGGGTTCTATGTACCTTGGAGAGAGAGATAAAGTGGACGGAGATAAAGTACCACCCAAACAGCTCCTAACTGCCATGTTACAGGCTCTGTTTGAAAAATGACAGATAGGAACTGATTGGTTGTTACTTTATCTTCGCCCACTTTTTCTCTCTCCAAGGCTTAGTAAATAAACCCCTACATAGACCCCGTATGATGAACCATGGCTGCAGACGTCAACTAGGATTTACGGGCAACAATGAGACATGAGGTACATTGTACCTCATGCTGACTCAGCAGTGTCAGTGCTACTTGCTAGTGAATTGACTGGATGAATATTGTCCCAGAACACACCATGGCTGCCCCCAGTGTATAATGGCCTCCTCGGTACAGTTACTAAACACTTTGTGCACCAGAGTGTTTACGGTAGTTTCTGTAGGTCTCAGAGACGCCCCTGATCTCACACCCATTAAAGGAACCGGTTTCTATATTACTTTAAGCAATCCATGACTTCTACGTAGATGACTGCAGCGCATTTGCTTTCTGATATACAGTACGAGTGTAGAATAAACAGAGGACGCAGCTGCTGCATGAAAATATGCCAATGCCACAGGAGGCGTCTAGTGTAATTAGGTGCCACATGCCGGCTTCTGGGATTCGCAACTGCGTCCAAAGACTTGTCCATCTGAGTAACACTCAGGATACTGAGGATGACCGGGGAATTCATGCAGACCCTGGCATCACCACTCCTACAAAATGAGGGGAAATGACCCCATTTTGTAAAAATGGTCTCGTCCACCCACAAAATGGGCGGAGCATGTCAATCATGCGCAGTACTACAAACATCAGAAGTAAACCATTAGGCCCACATCACGCACGTACAGTGTATGCAGGGTTGGACTGGCCCACAGGGGTACAGGGGAAACCACCGGTGGGCCCTACTGCCTGGGGGCCCACCCCCTCCTCTAGGGATCAGGTTCTAGACTCTGCTGTTACTAATCTAGTACATTATCTTGCATGCACTACAGTATTTACTGTATATATTTATCTAGGGGACCAACACTTGCAAAATTGTTAGGTAAACCAATGTGGTGGCTGGGCACACCCCCTCTAGAGACTGGCCACACCCCTAAACATGGGCCCCTACCACTGTAGTGTATGAGGCTGATGCAGGGTTAAATGCGCACCTATTTGCAGTGTATATCATGTGTGTTTTTTGCACTATGCATGCGTCAAAGTTGTGAGTATGGGGAACGCAAAGGCATAACCGTGTGGTAATGGTGTGTGTGCAGATAGTAAATACGTGTTGCCGTAACTGCAAACTTGCTTCATCACCACGCCTTGCGGTTGTAATAAATACTGTACACCCCTTAGAATCACTTATTCCAAAAAATTGGTGTTTAGTTTTCATATAAACTTTGTTCAACTCTTCTTGTAGTTTACGCTTGCAGGACCCACCCCCCCCCCCTCCATTGTCTGTTATTGCAGACCTGCGCCTCTGTTTTCTGGGTACGTAGGTATGTGTCACCAGCAGGCGCAGCCAGGGTAATTACGGGGAATTGTACTTATCACATTGGAGGTTAATAACTTCTTTCTGTTAGGGTCTGCCGGAGCTACTGCCTACGCTGTTGGAGAATGAAGCCACAGGGACTGAAAACTAAATTCTCCGACTTACACATTTCGCAGCACACATTTCCTATGCCCCAATGGCCGGGCGCCAGAACACATTAAATAAAAATGCCAGGGCTGCTGATATTAAGCTTTCTCCGCAAACCATCATAATAGCACAAAACACTTTTTATTGGTCTAATAACAAACTGGGAAAGTGCAGCAAGCTGCTCGCCGGATATCATATAATGGATGTGTTTAATAGTGCGGCCTCCAGTGGGGTTTATTTCGGAGTTCACTGTACAGCACAGACATGAGTAATGGAGATCCCCGCGCCATGTCTGTATGGCATCTGCTGGGAAGCTGACGAGCGGTGAAGCTGCTCAGGAATCCACAGTCTGAGTGCATTAGGTTCTGACCACCTTCTCGTCCGCTCTGAGAGTTTCCGTGTTATTAATATATTATAGCTTATAAATGTACCAGTATAGCACAAGTCAAGTAGCAGACAGTCCCGGTTGTTCCTCCATCTTGTATTAAACCCATCTGAGCACGGAAAGTGACTGCAGCAAACAATGTTTCATTCTTAACCCATTGACCAACATTTTGACTCACCCCGGTGACTAATATATGCTGTCATCACATCAGTGGGAGCGTCATGGGAACCATATATGCGCCCACATTAGGTTCAGGTCCATCCATTTGTACCATATACCGTCAGAGGCTACTTTTCTCTGTATAAGAGGAATTGCCAGCCTCTGGAGTGTTGTGTCACACCTATAGAAATATGAGTATAACCAACATGAATTGTAGCTGCTTTGTTTCATTTACAATTTAAGGCCCAGTTTTATCAAGAGTGACAAATAGCACGGTGACAAAGTACCAACCAATCAGCTCATATCTGTCATTTCTCTGACGTCCTAGTGGATGCTGGGACTCCGTCAGGACCATGGGGATTAGCGGCTCCGCAGGAGACAGGGCACAAAAATAAAGCTTTAGGATCAGGTGGTGTGCACTGGCTCCTCCCCCTATGACCCTCCTCCAAGCCTCAGTTAGGTTTTTGTGCCCGTCCGAGCAGGGTGCAATCTAGGTGGCTCTCCTAAAGAGCTGCTTAGAAAAAGTTTTTAGGTTTTTTATTTTCAGTGAGTCCTGCTGGCAACAGGATCACTGCATCGAGGGACTGAGGGGAGAGAAGTGAACTCACCTGCGTGCAGGATGGATTGGCTTCTTAGGCTACTGGACACCATTAGATCCAGAGGGATCGAACACAGGCCCAGCCATGGAGTCCGGTCCCGGAGCCGCGCCGCCGACCCCCCTTGCAGATGCTGAAGATTGAAGAGGTCCAGAAACAGGCGGCAGAAGACTTTTCAGTCTTCATGAGGTAGCGCACAGCACTGCAGCTGTGCGCCATTGTTGTCAGCACACTTCACACCAGCGGTCACGGAGGGTGCAGGGCGCTGGGGGGGGCGCCCTGGGCAGCAATGTATAATACCTTCTTATGGCTAAAAATACATCACATATAGCTCTTGAGGCTATATGGATGTATTTAACCCCTGCCAGATATCACAAACTCCGGGAGAAGAGCCCGCCGAAATAGGGGGCGGGGCTTATTCTCCTCAGCACACAGCGCCATTTTCCTGCTCAGCTCCGCTGTGAGGAAGGCTCCCAGGACTCTCCCCTGCACTGCACTACAGAAACAGGGTAAAACAGAGAGGGGGGGCACTTTTTTTGGCGATATTACTATATTTAAGCTGCTATAAGGATACAACACTTATATAGGGTTGTTCCCATATATATTATAGCGCTTGGGTGTGTGCTGGCAAACTCTCCCTCTGTCTCCCCAAAGGGCTAGTGGGGTCCTGTCTTCAATAGAGCATTCCCTGTGTGTCTGCTGTGTGTCGGTACGTGTGTGTCGACATGTATGAGGACGATGTTGGTGTGGAGGCAGAGCAATTGCCGGTAATGGTGATGTCACCCCCCAGGGAGTCGACACCGGAATGGATGGCTTTGTTTATGGAATTACGTGATAATGTCAGCACATTACAAAAATCAGTTGACGACATGAGACGGCCGGCAAACCAGTTAGTACCTGCCCAGGCGTCTCAGACACCGTCAGGGGCTTTAAAACGCCCTTTACCTCAGTCGGTCGACTCATAACCCAGACACGGACACTGAATCTAGTGTCGACGGTGAAGAAACAAACGTATTTTCCAGTAGGGCCACACGTTATATGATCACGGCAATGAAGGAGGTTTTACATATCTCTGATACTGCAAGTACCACAAAAAGGGGTATTATGTGGGGTGTGAAAAAACTACCTGTAGTTTTTCCTGAATCAGAGGAATTGAATGATGTATGTGATGAAGCGTGGGTTAACCCAGATAGAAAAGTGCTAATTTCAAAAAAGTTATTGGCATTATACCCTTTCCCGCCAGAGGTTAGGGCGCGCTGGGAAACACCCCCTAGGGTGGATAAGGCGCTCACACGCTTATCAAAACAAGTGGCGTTACCGTCTCCTGATACGGCCGCCCTCAAGGATCCAGCTGATAGGAGGCTGGAAACTACCCTAAAAAGTATATACACACATACTGGTGTTATGCTGCGACCAGCCATCGCCTCAGCCTGGATGTGCAGTGCTGGGGTGGTCTGGTCGGATTCCCTGACTGAAAATATTGATACCCTGGATAGGGACAGTATTTTATTGACTTTAGAGCAATTAAAGGATGCTTTTCTTTATATGCGAGATGCTCAGAGGGATATTTGCACTCTGGCATCGAGAGTAAGTGCGATGTCCATATCTGCCAGAAGAAGTTTATGGACGCGACAGTGGTCAGGTGATGCGGATTCCAAACGGCATATGGAAGTATTGCCGTATAAAGGGGAGGAATTATTTGGCGTCGGTCTATCGGATCTGGTGGCCACGGCAACTACCGGGAAATCCACCTTTTTACCTCAGACCCCCTCCCAACAGAAAAAGACACCGTCTTTTCAGCCGCAGTCCTTTCGGTCCTATAAGAACAAGCGGGCAAAAGGACAGTCATATCTGCCCCGAGGCAGAGGAAAGGGTAAGAGAGGGCAGCAAGCAGCTCCTTCCCAGGAACAGAAGCCCTCCCCGGGTTCTGCAAAGCCCTCAGCATGACGCTGGGGCTTTACAAGCGGACTCAGGAGCGGTGGGGGGTCGACTCAAGAATTTCAGCGCGCAGTGGGCTTGCTCACAGGTGGACCCCTGGATCCTGCAGGTAGTATCTCAGGGTTACAGGTTGGAATTCGAGAAGTCTCCCCCTCGCCGGTTCCTGAAGTCTGCTTTGCCAACGTCTCCCTCAGACAGGGCGACGGTATTGGAAGCCATTCACAAGCTGTTTTCTCAGCAGGTGATAGTCAAGGTACCCCTCCTACAACAGGGAAAGGGGTATTACTCCACGCTATTTGTGGTACCGAAGCCGGACGGCTCGGTAAGACCTATTCTAAATCTGAAATCTTTGAACCTGTACATACAGAAATTCAAGTTGAAGATGGAGTCACTCAGAACAGTGATAGCGAATCTGGAAGAAGGGGACTTTATGGTGTCCCTGGACATAAAAGATGCTTACCTGCATGTCCCAATTTGCCCTTCACATCAAGGGTACCTCAGGTTCGTGGTGCAAAACTGTCATTATCAGTTTCAGACGCTGCCGTTTGGATTGTCCACGGCACCTCGGGTCTTTACCAAGGTAATGGCCGAAATGATGATTCTTCTGCGAAGAAGAGGCGTATTAATTATCCCTTACTTGGACGATCTCCTAATAAGGGCAAGGTCCAGAGAACAGCTGGAGGACGGAGTAGCACTAACCCAAGTAGTGCTGCAACAACACGGGTGGATTCTGAATTTTCCAAAATCTCAGTTGACCCCGACAACACGTCTGCTGTTCCTGGGAATGATTCTGGACACGGTTCAGAAAAAGGTGTTTCTTCCGGAGGAGAAAGCCAAGGAGTTATCCGAACTTGTCAGGAACCTCCTAAAACCAGGAAAAGTGTCTGTGCATCAATGCACAAGAGTCCTGGGAAAGATGGTGGCTTCTTACGAAGCGATTCCATTCGGCAGATTCCACGCACGAACTTTTCAGTGGGATCTGCTGGACAAATGGTCCGGATCGCATCTGCAGATGCATCAGCGGATAACCTTATCGCCACAGACAAGGGTGTCTCTTCTGTGGTGGTTGCAGAGTGCTCATCTGTTAGAGGGCCGCAGATTCGGCATACAGGACTGGGTCCTGGTGACCACGGATGCCAGTCTGAGAGGCTGGGGAGCGGTCACACAGGGAAGAAACTTCCAGGGAGTATGGTCAAGCCTGGAGATGTCTCTTCACATAAATATACTGGAGCTAAGAGCGATTTACAATGCTCTAAGCCTGGCAAAACCCCTGCTTCAGGGTCAGCCGGTGTTGATCCAGTCGGACAACATCACGGCAGTCGCCCACGTAAACAGACAGGGCGGCACAAGAAGCAGGAGAGCAATGGCAGAAGCTGCAAGGATTCTTCGCTGGGCGGAAGATCATGTGATAGCACTGTCAGCAGTGTTCATTCCGGGAGTGGACAACTGGGAAGCAGACTTCCTCAGCAGAGTATTGCGCCAGGTCAAGAGACCCTCAGGCAATAGCTGTGGACGCTCTGGTAACACCGTGGGTGTTCCAGTCAGTGTATGTGTTTCCTCCTCTGCCTCTCATACCAAAAGTACGGAGAATTATACGGCAAAGGGGAGTAAGAACGATACTCGTGGCTCCGGATTGGCCAAGAAGAACTTGGTACCCGGAACTTCAGGAGATGCTCACGGAAGATCCGTGGCCTCTACCTCTAAGACGGGACCTGATTCAGCAGGGACCGTGTCTATTCCAAGACTTACCGCGGCTGCGTTTGACGGCATGGCGGTTGAACGCCGAATTCTAAGGGAAAAAGGCATTCCGGAAGAGGTCATTCCTACACTGGTAAAAGCCAGGAAGGAGGTGACTGCACAACATTATCACCGCATTTGGAGAAAATATGTTGCGTGGTGTGAGGCCAGGAAGGCCCCCACGGAGGAATTTCAACTGGGTCGATTCCTACATTTCCTGCAAACAGGATTGTCTATGGGCCTCAAATTGGGGTCCATTAAGGTTCAAATTTCGGCCCTGTCGATTTTCTTCCAGAAAGAATTGGCTTCAGTTCCTGAAGTCCAGACTTTTGTAAAAGGAGTACTACATATACAGCCCCCGGTTGTGCCCCCAGTGGCTCCGTGGGACCTTAATGTAGTTTTGGATTTTCTCAAATCCCATTGGTTTGAGCCACTCAAATCGGTGGATTTGAAATATCTTACGTGGAAAGTATCCATGCTACTGGCCCTGGCTTCAGCCAGGAGAGTATCAGAATTGGCGGCTTTATCGTATAAAAGCCCATATCTGATTTTCCATTCGGACAGGGCAGAACTGCTGACGCGTCCTCAGTTTCTGCCTAAGGTGGTGTCAGCGTTTCACCTGAACCAGCCTATTGTGGTGCCTGCGGCTACTAGCGATTTGGAGGATTCCAAGTTGCTGGACGTTGTCCGGGCATTGAAAATATATATTTCAAGGACGGCTGGAGTCAGAAAATCTGACTCGCTGTTTATACTGTATGCACCCAACAAGCTGGGTGCTCCTGCTTCTAAGCAGACGATTGCTCGTTGGATTTGTAGCACAATTCAACTTGCACATTCTGTGGCAGGCCTGCCACAGCCTAAATCTGTCAAGGCCCATTCCACAAGGAAGGTGGGCTCATCCTGGGCGGCTGCCCGAGGGGTCTCGGCATTACAACTCTGCCGAGCAGCTACGTGGTCGGGGGAGAACACGTTTGTAAAATTCTACAAATTTGATACCCTGGCTAAAGAGGACCTGGAGTTCTCTCATTCGGTGCTGCAGAGTCATCCGCACTCTCCTGCCCGTTTGGGAGCTTTGGTATAATCCCCATGGTCCTGACGGAGTCCCAGCATCCACTAGGACGTCAGAGAAAATAAGATTTTACTTACCGATAAATCTATTTCTCGTAGTCCGTAGTGGATGCTGGGCGCCCATCCCAAGTGCGGATTGTCTGCAATACTTGTACATAGTTATTGTTACAAAAAAATCGGGTTGTTATTGTTGTGAGCCGTCTGTTCAGAGGCTCCTACGTTTGTCATACTGTTAACTGGGTTCAGATCACAAGTTGTACGGTGTGATTGGTGTGGCTGGTATAAGTCTTACCCGGGATTCAAAATCCTTCCTTATTGTGTACGCTCGTCCGGGCACAGTATCCTAACTGAGGCTTGGAGGAGGGTCATAGGGGGAGGAGCCAGTGCACACCACCTGATCCTAAAGCTTTATTTTTGTGCCCTGTCTCCTGCGGAGCCGCTAATCCCCATGGTCCTGACGGAGTCCCAGCATCCACTACGGACTACGAGAAATAGATTTATCGGTAAGTAAAATCTTATTTTTTCAAACACAGCCAGTGACGTGTCAGTTAGGAGCTGATTGGGTGGTACTTTATCACCGTGCTTTTTATCACTCTTCAAGGCTTGATAAATGGGGGCCTAAGAGTCTATTTAACTATTCTTACACTAACTATAAATCTGTATCACAGAAACAGAGCCGCAATTTCCCATTCCACGTCTCTGTAAAGGATTGTTTTCCTCCTCGGCAATGTAGTGTTGCTGGCGAAAGGTCACAGTGATATTCACACAGGGGACAAATCAAAGGCTTTCAAGGCTTTGGAAGTCTCCATGGCCAGGTATAGGGTAACAACTTCTCACAGCTTTTCGTCGACTAATGAAATGTGGAAGTACGAGGCGCCAAATAGGTGAACTTCGGAGAAAGGTACGATTTCTCCTGTGTGGCCCTTTTGGTAAATTAAGAAAAAATGAGAAAAGCCCTCATTTTTGGGGAGTGCCCGCAAATATAAAGGACCCCTGTATGTACTGTATGGGGAATGCAGAAGATACAATATTAAAGATATCAGCTTTGAGCCCCCATTTTCATTCATAAAAGCAGTCTGCACAGGTGTCTATGGGGGCTGCTTTAATGCCATATTTACCAAGCTTCAGCACCAATAACGGTGTCTTCAGATGGCGTTGGTCATTGTAGCCCATGATTTTTTCAAGAGAGGGCGGCAGCTTCACTTGGTAACAATAGCAGCTCCAGAGCTGGCCCTAGCCAATTTCATGCCCTAGGAAAGATTTTGGCTGCCAATTTGTGGGCTACATGCTAAAGCAGACGGTATTTACCCTGCACAGAAAAGGTATGTTCCAGATAGAAACTTACCTGCTTTTGCTGCCTTGCTTCCAAAGGCCCAATGTGGACTAAAGTGTGTTCAACACATTTGGGGTGCAGGGAGCATTTAGACATTATACTTTTTTAATATCATTGTCAGTATATCATTGTGCAATTATATTGGTAAGATCCCCCACAAGTTAGTTGCCCTGGCCCCCAACAGAGCTTAGGGACTAATTCAGACCTGATCGCTTGCTAGCTGTTTTTTGCAGTCCTGCGTTCACATAGTCGCCGCCCACGTGTATTTTAGATGTGTAAGTGTGCGATCTCATGTGCAGCCGAGCTGTCCAAAAAGATTTTGTGCAGTTTCTGAGTAGTCCAGGACTTACTCAGCCGCTGCGATCACCTCAGCCTGCCCGGGACCGGAATTGACGTCAGACACCTGCCCTGCAAACGCTTGGGAACGCCTACGTTTTTCTAACCACTCCCAGAAAACGGTCAGTTGACACCCACAAATGCCCTCTTCCTGTCAATTACCTTGCGCTCGCCCGTGCAAATGGATTCTTTGCACAAGCCCATCGCAGAGCAACGAACCGCTTTGAACCTGTGTGACGCGCCTGCGCATTGCGGTGCATGCGCGGTTCTGACCTGATCGCAGCGCTGCAAAAAACGCTAGCGAGCGATCAGGTCTGAATTACTCCCTTAATGCGGCGTTGGTGCTCCTGGTACAAATTATACTGTTTCTGAGTTATACGTATTTTCAGGTATTTACCTCAGCATCTTTTACTTGGAGCACAAATTTATCCCCCTCTAATGAGCTGAACAGTTGGCAGGGGGAGCTGTATCAAGCCTTGGAAGAGATAAAGTTGAGAAGTTGCCCAAAGCAACCAATCAGCTTGTAACTGTCATTTATTTAGCACAGTCTTTGAAATTGCAGCTGATTGGATGCTTTGGGTACCTTCTTCACTTTGTTTCTCCCTGAGACTTGATGCACCTCCCCTTGTGTGTGGTGGTACTACCAGCAGCAGTGGCGTAGCCAGAACTTTGTGAGCCCTACAGCAACACTTTGAAGGGGCTCCTGTCTCAATGTTTCTCTCGTTATGTCACAATGAAGGACTGCCAGTTCACCTGTGACAGGGAAGGCGGGCCCCTCTCAGCTCTGGGCCCCATAGCAGCTGCACACCCGGCACCTATAGTAGCTACGCCCTTGCCTAGCAGTTACAATGAAACCTGGAAATTTAACCTTTTTTTAATATTTCATTTGTTTTTGGATTATTCATGTTATAAATGACTCTTATGAAGCTAAATTCACAAATCTTAAGAGGATTGCACGATTGTAACAGAAATCAGAGTCAGGCATTACTTGTTTCATACTAGGGCTGACTTTAAAAATGATCTTAGACTGAATTTAAAGCGAAAGGGCCTGAGGCAGTGCTGGACATTAATCATCCGTATGTATATTCATCCTTATGCCTTGCTGCACAAAGCTTGAAGTTGGGCAGCCCCTGTGTGCATTCTGATATCCGGATGATAGGTAGTGTCTAGGTATACAGTCAATAAGTCGATAACATATGGTCGACAGGTACCAAAGGTTGACAGATAAAAGGTTGACAGTGCTTAAAGTTGACAGGTAACAAAGGTTGACAGTTTTTTTTAAGTTTTCCCAACATATACTTGATATACTATCCACGTGGACTACGATTAGGAATAGTAACCAGCGCTAGCAGAGAGAGTCTCCCTGCCCTTACCTTGGCGAGCAAAGAGAGCCCGCGAGGCTACATTTTTGTACTGATGGTGGTCACATATGATGAATTATACAAGACTTCACCTAAAGAACTTATGTCGACCATTTGTGTGCCCGGCATATCGATCTTCTGACCCTGTTGATTTTTTTTGTACTTGTCGACTTGAGCACTGTCGACCTTTTATACCTGTTCACCGATTATTGTCGACCTATCTAAATACTGTAGATCTTCTATACTGCACTTGAACCAGCCCTGGCAGATGCAAAAGATACGCCTGGAAACCAAATGTATCTACACATCCATCCATCTCTGCATAGCCTGTAATCAAAGCACCCTCATACAGCTTTGTCTACGTTAGGATATCCTGAAACCACCCAGTTACGCCTTCAGTTGTAAACGCTGACACCACATATGTCTCTGCGTCACTTGTACTAAACGTGTGCTCAGCTGTAGAGCTTGCGTTGTGGGAAAATGCGCAAGATGCGACTCAAAGTTTTTTTTGTTTTTTTTTAAGAGACAGACGCATCATTACTGAATAATAGCACTAATTTTTCCCGTTGTGTTTTTCTTCTTTATCGGCAGTTGCCCCGGTGGTGGAACCCAAGTTCATGGACATCCGTCAGGCAGTACAACGCAATGTCACATTGAGGTGCAACATGCTAAAAGGGAGCCCCGTCAAGGTGGCCACAGCAGTGTGGCGGTTTAATCGGAGTCTGCTGAGTACACCCCCCATCGAGCAACAGGAATATTCTGAGTATAAGATCAGTAGTATGAGCCGGGAGACAAGCGGAACCTACGAATGCACCATCTCCAACGACGTTGGCTCTGACGCCTGTGTCTTTCAGGTGACGGGTAAGTGGTGTCGCTATGTCATGTCTGTCTGAGACAGAAATTGTTCTCCATTTACTAACGATGCTAATTACCGGCGGCATATTTTGTTTAAGGGTCTATGCATGAAGCAGTGAAAAGGGTGGAGAAGTGAGCCAGTGGAGAAGGTGCCCATGGCAACCAATCATCTGTTCTGTATACTTTTATAGTATGCAAATTATAAATGTTATATCAGTGCTGATTGGTTGCCATGGGCATCTTTTCCACTGGCTCATTTCTCCACTTTTATCACTGCTTAGTACATCATGTTCACCTTAGTCTCATAGTGATTGTATTTTGCATCACTTACCTATTCAGCAATGTTCCGCAGTGTCCGCCTCCTTGGCTGCGTCCTGCGCTGTGTTTCTGGCGGCCTACCTCTGTCGGTGGGCATTGGGCTCCTGAATTATGTGCGTGTTCCGTGGCCTGGCCATGAGCAATAGAAACCGTCAGCTTCATAAGCTACTACTTTGCTAGTGACCTCAAAGACCTTTAAACTGATATAACTGTAGTTGTGTGATTTTCAGTCATCTTAATATTGCCAGTCATCCAACAATATATTAAAAACATTAGTCAGGAAATGATTAATTACCGTTTATAGTTTATTAGCTTAAAGAAAATAAGGGTAAAATAACATAAATTCCTGAATTAAATAAAATGTATAAATTGTTAATTTTTTGTGATGGCGTTTTCGGATTCTCCCAGGCAAGGCCTACAGCCCCGAGTTCTATTACGACACGCAAGACCCAATCGAAACAAACAAGCAGTTTAAGAACTATTCGTACCTGGTGCAGTGGACGCAGAAGGAGCCCCAAGCTGTGGATCCGGTGACCAGTTACAGGCTGGAACTGAAGCCGGTAAGAAGAACTGGAAGCCATATGCACTAATGGTTCTCTGTGTTGCAGTATTGTGTTTAATCTATGTAGATGGTAAAATGTGTGTACAGTTATATAGCATGACTGGGAAAGCAAAGCGTTACCAACACGGAGCAATAGATAATACTGGAAGATAAAAACAAGAGTGTAACACAAGAGGCTGTGCTGGCGCCATGTTTTCTATGTATGGGATCACAGATGTAGGCAGAGAAACGCCCCAAAAACCTGCAATGCCCCTGGATTTTTGCCACCGTTCCCGGTTACCTCCCTAAAATGGTCCCTGACTGTCAATCACTTTGATAAGCATTATCTCTGAACAAGGGGTCTATTTAGTAAGCCGTGGATGGAGATAAAGTACCAGCCAATCAGCTCCTAACTGTCATTTCTCAAACCCATCCTGTGACATGGCAGTTAGACACTGATTTGCTAATACTTTATCTCCGTCCACTTTGTCTCCATCCAAGGCTTAGTAAATAGACGGCTCTTACTTGACTGTTATTTTCAGCTGAAAGGGAGGATGGTAGGCAGTTGGACGGTAGAGATATGGGGGGTAATTCCAAGTTGATCGCAGCAGGAATTTTGTTAGCAGTTGGGCAAAACCATGGCCCTCATTCCGAGTTGATCGGTCGCAAGGCGATTTTAGCAGAGTTACACACGCTAAGCCGCCGCCTACTGGGAGTGAATCTTAGCTTCTTAAAATTGCGACCGATGTATTCGCAATATTGCGATTACTAACTACTTAGCAGTTTCAGAGTAGCTCCAGACTTACTCTGCCTGTGCGATCATTTCAGTGCTTGTCGTTCCTGGTTGACGTCACAAACACACCCAGCGTTCGCCCAGGCACTCCCACCGTTTCTCCGGCCACTCCTGCGTTTTTTCCGGAAACGGTAGCGTTTTCAGCCACACGCCCCTGAAACGCCGTGTTTCCGCCCAGTAACACCCATTTCCTGTCAATCACATTACGATCGCCGGAGCGAAGAAAAAGCCGTGAGTAAAAATACTTTCTTCATAGTAAAGTTACTTGGCGCAGTCGCAGTGCGAACATTGCGCATGCGTACTAAGCGGATTTTCACTGCGATGCGATGAAAAATACCGAGCGAACAACTCGGAATGAGGGCCCATGTGCACTGCAGGTGGGGCAGATGTAACATGTGCAGAGAGAGTTAGATTTGGGTGGGTTATTTTGTTTCTGTGCAGGGTAAATACTGGCTGCTTTATTTTTACACTGCAATTTAGATTGCAGATTGAACACACCACACCCAAATCTAACTCTCTCTGCACATGTTATATCTGCCTCCCCTGCAGTGCACATGGTTTTGCCCAACTGCTATCAAAGTTCCTGCTGCGATCATCTCAGAATTACGCCCATGAGGGGTCATTCCGAGTTGTTCGCTCGTTATTTTTTTCTCGCAACGGAGCGATTAGTTGCTAATGCGCATGCGCAATGTTCGCACTGCGACTGCGCCAAGTAAATTTGCTATGCAGTTAGGTATTTTACTCACGGCATTACGAGGTTTTTTCTTCGTTCTGGTGATCGGAGTGTGATTGACAGGAAGTGGGTGTTTCTGGGCGGAAACTGATCGTTTTATGGGTGTGTGTGAAAAAACGCTGCTGTTTCTGGGAAAAACGCGGGAGTGGCTGGAGAAACGGAGGAGTGTCTGGGCGAACGCTGGGTGTGTTTGTGACGTCAAACCAGGAACGAAACTGACTGAACTGATCGCAGTTGCCGAGTAAGTCTGGAGCTTCTCAGAAACTGCTAAGAAGTGTCTATTCGCAATTCTGCTAATCTTTCGTTCGCAATTTTAATATGCTAAGATTCACTCCCAGAGGGCGGCGGCTTAGCGTGTGCAATGCTGCTAAAAGCAGCTAGTGAGCGAACAACTCGGAATGACCCCCATGATGCAGTAGATGAAAGGCCTTAAAGCAAGAAAATAATCCATACAAGTTGATGGCGGTTTATACTCTTGCTCACTTATCCATAGTGTACCTGTAGCATATTTTTGTAATGTAATATGTTTATATATATATATATATATATATATATATATGCCCCCTTAACCCTTGCACGCCCTTGTGGCGTGCAATATTTTTATTATATGAAGTATTATCTTCAGTCATAATTGTGTGAGTGGTTAAATATTGCATGGACAAAGGGTGTGCGATGGTTAAGGGGTCGTAGCCCCTTGCAACGGCGTGAACAGGACCTAATGAATCACCTAGTAGGTGCTGTGGTTGGGGCAGTGGCGGGTGCGAGGTAGACGCGGATGAGGCAGGGGGTCCGGCGGTGCCGCGGGTGGGGGAGGTGGTCCGGAGCCACCACGGGCGGTGGAGGGGTTATGGAGGGGTGCCGTGGATGGTGCCCGGAGGTACTGCGAGTGGGGGAGGGGCGGGTAATGCTTCTCCTGCTTCTCCTCCTGGAAGCTGCTGTCCCCCCTTTGGCAGTGGCTCTCCCGGAGTCTCGCGCAGCAGCCAAGCAGCCAGTCACTATTGTTAGCGCCGGTGTCCCAACGCGCCGCATTACAGGGAAGAAGATGCACTCAATAAATTACAGCTCCCAGCAGCCCTTAGCGCCGAAGCATTCCGGCGCTAAGAGCTGCTGGGAGCTGTAGTTTATTTAGTGCGTATACTTCCCTGCAATGCGGCGCGTTGGGACACCGGCGCTAACAATAGTGACTGACTGGCAGAACTGACTGAACACTAAAATACAGTGCTCAGAGTGGTTTTCAACCTTCGGATAACTTTGATTTATTGGGTTGTATATGCCCTCTACAAATATTGACAAAATAGCAATACATTATATGTGTGTGTTATATATCCAGGGGCAACAAAATATAAACTGCTCTGTGTAACAACAGAGATCACCTACTAACACATCACCTGAGTGGTAAAGCATTGCAGTTAGTAAAAGTCGCAAGAGGGCGTTAGGTATAAAGCAACAAATTCAAATGACCATATGTTGGTAAACATAACTGGTGGATAAACACACTCTACTTACTACAATATAATGCAATGTCTGTGCTATTATAAGGACAACAAGTATTGGATATATGTTTGGGCTATAAGCCTTTGTGCTCAGGGTTTCCGATGAGAAGCCTCAGTTGTCTGGCCACTGGTAACCCACCTGACTCTGAAAGCGTATTATTGTCTTGAACTGGAGGACTTCTTAGACGGCAGACGCTTTCTGAGTGAACAGACCTTTATGCAGTTATTGATCTGTGTGTTGTGTTGACTTGTCTTTATATTAGCTGGTAAAGAGGCTCTTTATATAAGCGCCACTGCTGCCTCCTTCCTCCCATTATCCTTTCACCAGAGGAGCACTAATGAAATCACTCTGTGGTGGAGGGGTCCACGCTTTACACGGCGAAGAGTATTAAAAGCATTCCCGTGTCTGAGTGTCATGCGTGATCAGCGGATTAGCAGTGTAGCTGGGGGAGCGCAGGGCCATTAAGGATGAATATAGGAGCTCAGGCAAAGGTCACGCTGTACTGTAAACATAATATGTACGCTGTGCTGACCTACAGTATAATGGATATGTCCTGCATAGACGGAGCAGAACAGCTACTTTGTAGGAGTGCACAGTTACGGCAATTCTGCGTCGCCATGTCACATTGTATCCGTAAACCCGCATTTTGTATGTCAGAAACTAGGGGGTCTATTTACTAAGCCTTAGATGGAAATCAAGTGGATGGAGATAAAGTACCAGCCAATCAGCTCCTGTCATTTTTCAAACCCAGCCAAACCCATGGCAGTTACACAGTGATTGGCTGGTACTTTATCTCCGCCCACTTTATCTCCAGCCAAGGCTTTAGTAAATAGACCGCTAGAACTCTTAGGGACATACAGTATTTATTCATTATCAAGACTTGAGGGTCTATGTACCAAGCCTGTGACATGGCCGTTAGACAGTGATTGGCTGGTACAGATGGGTCCACGGTTATCTTGACTAGTTTTCTGTGCCTAAGCACAACATGACTTATTAGCATAAACCCTTCATCTATTGTTCTCAGCTGCAATAAAATACAGAGAACAATACAGCAGGGGATTAAGTCTGATTGGCCAGTCTCAGTTAATCCTATTAAAGGCCAAGATAAACCCCTAGAACTCTTACTCGCCTGCACAATGGTGGTCATTCCGAGTTGTTCGCTCTGTAATTTTCTTCGCATCGCAGCGATTTTCCGCTAATTGCGCATGCGCAATGTTCGCACTGCGACTGCGCCAAGTAAATTTGCTATGCAGTTAGGAATTTTACTCACGGCATTACGAGGTTTTTTCTTCGTTCTGGTGATCATAGTGTGATTGACAGGAAGTGGGTGTTTCTGGGCGGAAACTGCCCGTTTTATGGGTGTGTGTGAAAAAACGCTACCGTTTCTGGGAAAAACGCGGGAGTGGCAGGAGAAACGGAGGAGTGTCTGGCCGAATGCTGGGAGTGTTTGTGACGTCAAACCAGGAACGCCAAGCACTGAACTGATAGCAGATGCCGAGTAAGTGTGGAGCTACTCAGAAACTGCTAAGAAGTGTCTATTCGCAATTCTGCTAATCTTTCGTTCGCAATTTTGATAAGCTAAGATTCACTCCCAGTAGGCGGCGGCTTAGCGTGTGCAAAGCTGCTAAAAGCAGCTTGCGAGCGAACAACTCGGAATGAGGGCCTTTATTCTCATCTTCTGAGTTTCACCTGTACAGGCTGTGCCTGAAAAATGACAGGAGCTGATTGGTTGGTACTTTATTCTTTCCACTTTATCTCTCTCCAAGGCTTAGTAAATAGACCCCATGGTCCTCAGACAGTATTTATAATATGTTATCGCCACTACTGTACATGTGCGAATGGTTGTTGCTGGGGAAATTATGGATTCCTCTCCCGGTAACTTTAGTGTAATGCAGCCCATAGGGTAAATCTGAGGATGCCAGTAGCTACCGGTGCCAAGTGTTCTGGGGCATGGTAAATGATGCATTTTAGCAGCCCCCATAGAAGCCTTATGGAGGCTGGTTTTACAATCATAAAATATCTCTGACTAGTTACCAGCCCGTCAACATGACGGCACAACATAGCAGCAATGTCCGCGGCGGCAGTTGTGTGCCCCCGAACGGAGCAATAATTGAATTGCTGTGTCCGGTGCCATCTAGTGGCTGCCGGCGCGCACAACACTTCAATAACCCCCATAGAGGTGAGAAGCAGCAGTCACCTTTTGTTATATAGGATATGTGTTGCAGTCCCCTGTACATACATCCAGGAGAGTCTTAGGGGTAAATTTACTAAGATGGGAGCTCTATTTAAGATAGGATATTACCCCTAGCAACCAATCAGATTCTAGGTATTATCTTCTAGAAGGTGCTAAATAAATGAGAAGTAGAATCTGATTGGTTGCTATTGGCAACATCGCATCTGAAATAGAACTCCCATCTTAGTAAATGTACCTCTTAGTATTTGCGGATAGCTCCTGAGAGCTGGTGTTTTGGGGGATACTCCACACACATTGTTTGATAAATATGCCCCTAATGGCCGGAATGTAACAGCGTCCAATTTTGTAAAAATGACAGGTATCCAAGAACTTCATAGCGACCGCAAATCACTTATTATACTTTTATTATTACTAATATGTTGAATGACATCTAAATTTAAACTTTCCGATGCAGCAGCTACGCCCTGAGGCTGTAATTAAAGATCACAAATTGGTCACCATCCAATAATTAGATTTCAAAAGTAACCACTCTGGATACTGTGGGGGAGATGTATCAAGTCTTGGAGAGAGATAAAGTACCAGCCAGTCAGTTTCTGACTGTCATTTTTCAAACCCAGTCTGTAAAATGGCAGTTAGGAGCTGATTGGCTGATACTTTATCTTTCTCCACTTTATCACTCTCCAAGGCTCAGTACATCTCCCCCTATACGAAAGTAAGCAGAAAGCTCAATTTATAGACTTTTTTGTTGTTGTTACATCTGCAAAATAGCCCTCAAGGATTTTTTCTTTCTTTCTTTCTTTCTTTCTTTCTTTCTTTCTTTCTTTCTTTCTTTCTTTCTTTCTTTCTTTCTTTCTTTCTTTCTTTCTTTCTTTCTTTCTTTCTCTCTCTTTCTTTCTTTCTTTCCATTTTTCTCTCTCCCCTTCTCTCTCTCTCGTCTCTCTCTCTTCTTTCTTTCTTTCTTTCTCTCTCTTTCTCTTTATCTCTCCTTTCCTTCCTTCTTTCTCTTTCTTTCTCTTTCTTTCCATTTCTCTCTCTCTCCCTTTCTCCCTCTCTCTCGTCTTTCTTTCTTTCTCTCTCTCTGTCTTTCTCCTTCTCTCTCTCTTTCTTTCTTTCTTTCCATTTTTCTCTCTCCCCTTCTCTCTCTCTCGTCTTTCTCTCTCTCTTCTTTCTTTCTTTCTTTCTTTCTTTCTCTCTCCTTTCTTTCTTTTTCTTTCTTTCTCTCTCTCCCCTTCTCACTCTCTCGTCTTTCTTTCTCTCTCTCTCTCTCCTTCTCTTTCTTTCTTTCTTTCTTTCTCTCTTTCCTTCTTTCTTTCTTTCCATTTTTCTCTCTCACCTTCTTTCTCTCTCGTGTTTCTCTCTCTCTCTTCTTTCTTTCTTTCTTTCTTTCTTTCTTTCTTTCTTTCTCTCTTTCTTTCTCTCTCTCTCTCCTTTCTTTCTTTCTTTCTTTCTTTCTTTCTTTCTTTCTCTCTTTCTTTCCATTTCTCTCTCTCCCCTTCTCTCTCTCTCGTCTTTCTTTCTCTCTCTCCTTCTCCTTCTCTTTCTTTCTTTTTTTTCCTATTTCTCTCTCTCTCTCTCTCTCTCTCTCTCTCTCTCTCTCTCCTCTCTTTCATTCTTTCTTTCTCTTTCTTTCTCTTTCTTTCGTTCTTTCTTTCTCTTTCTTTCTTTCTCTGTCTCTCTTTCTTTCTCTCTCCTTTCTTTCTTTTTCTTTCTCTCTTTCTTTCCATTTCTCTCTCTCTCTCTCTCTCTCTCTCTCTCTCTCTCTCTCTCTCTCGTCTTTCTTTCTTTCTCTCTCTCTTTCTCCTTCTCTTTCTTTCTTTTTTTCTATTTTTCTCTCTCCGCTTCTCTCTCTCGTCTCTCTCTCTCTCTCTCCTTTCATTCTTTCTTTCTTTCTCTCTTTCTTTATTTTTCTGTCTCTCTCTCTTTCTCTCTTCTTTCTTTCTCTTTCTTTCTTTCTCTTCTTTCTTTCTCTTTCTTTCTCTCTTTCTCTCTCTCTCTCCTTTCTTTCTCAAAATAAGCTTATCTCATGCATCTATTTATTGGCTAGGTACACGGTACAGCACCTGGTACCTCTCACTGCAGAGTCATCAGGTTTCAGCTGGTGTCTTTTTAAATTTCTGACATTGGGCCAGTTTCCAAGTGGCTTGCTCTGCTGACATTCATGGATACATGTTTTTCTGTCGGTGCACGCATAGCGACGGTACGTGTACAGAGTCGCAGTGCAGATTCAGGTGCATGCCCGAAGAGATGTGTGGTCAGTGCATGAGGCGGTCCTGGGTGGTAACTGGGGGGTGGCAAAGCAGACGTATGCAGAGGTAACGTCCTATGGGAGTGTCACAGGCTTGTCGCTGAAAGCAGTTGCATACAGAGACGTCCAGCCGCGTACATAAGGTACCATACTGGGATGAAGAACCTGCGCCTGCCATAGTAGCCGTATAAGCATAAAGTCGCACAGAGGCGCGCATACACAAAAGCATCTGTGTGCGACTCCTCATTGGGTCTCTTCTAACTACTCTCCATCATAAGTAAATATGTCATTTAGTAGGGATTTAGTAGGGATTTGGTTGTCAATAATTCCATGAGCACTATCTGCCAGAAGAGAAGCCTCTATCCGGATGTCTATAGATAAATGCATCAGTTTTAGGCTACATCTATCAGTGTGTATTGGTGGTACACATTACTGCGCCCCGCTGAGGATTTGGTGCCAAGTCACTGACCTGCCATTTCTCCTCACTGACCTTCTCGTAAATAAGAGGAAGTGACCTTTCCGCGTGTAATATCACCGGAGCCGGAGCCTCTTCTCCCCCCAGTCGCTGGGTGTTTAGTGATGTGAAATGTATTATGTCTGACAGGTGCATACAGATTGTACAGGTTGCGCTGTGTGTTCACTATGGCCTTTATAAATATATGACATTACACATAAAACTACATTGCTTAGTATGTATGTATGTCTGTGTTTCTAACCACATGGTATAGTATATACTGTATTACATCAAGTCATCCTTTTATATCGGTTATACTTATCACTGGCAGACTGCAGTAAGCGGCCCATGTATTAATTGGTATCCGGTCTCTAGATCGACAGTCATTAGGTCGACCACTATTGGTCGTCAAGGTCACTAGGTCGACATGTACTAGGTCAACATGGAAAAAGGTCGACATGAATTTTTCACATTTTTTTTCTAATTTTTTTAACTTTCATACTGTACGATCCAGGTGGACTACGATTGGGAATTGTAACCTTGCCCGAAGCATTGCGAGCAAAGCGAGTCACGCGAGGGGAGACGGTGCACTAATTGGGGTTCACGGTCACTTTACGAAGAAAACGACACCAATTTTTTTTTTCTAAACCTTATGTTGACCTTTTTCCATGTCGACCTAATGGCCATGTCGACATATTTCAGGTGTCGACCTAGTCACTGTCGACCTAATGGCTGTCGACCTAAGTGTGGTCGACCCTGTGATCCACACCCGTATTAATTATTTGGTATTTAACCCGATAATTGTAATACCTTATCACTGCTATTTGTGCCAATCAGAATCGATCTATTACAGAACACATGAGGGACAGGGGTCCTGATAGGAGCCCGTCCCAGTGATTTGTAAACGTAAAGTGAAAGCATTACTGTCAATTTTACTTTCATCTGCCGGGGGCCGCCACGCTTCTGCGCATATGCTGTCTGCTGGAGCGGAGAGTGCCAGGGAGGGATAGTATGGATCCCTCTCCAGGGGCGGCATGTAATGAAGGCCTTCATTACATCCCGGTACTCTTTTTGTGATCTGCAGATGGCGTTACCTACCGGGGTCTAAGCTGCCAAAACTTTCTGCTTTCCGTTGCTTGGTACGTTCTGCAAGAAAACAGCCATCATATGTTTGTATGGGGGCTGCTTTTGGGGTCGAAAAACGTCAACTGTAAAAAATACCGCACACCCAAATCTAACTCTCTCTGCACATGTTACATCTGCCCCACCTGCAGTGCAGCATGGTTTCGCCCAATTGCTAACTTTTTTAGTTTGCTAACAAACCTGAATAACCCTCAAAGCCCCCAGGGATACGGTCCTTAGGTCGACCTTACTTAGCCCGACACTCAGTAGGTTGACCACTATTGTTCAACATGCATTAGGTCGACACCTAAACGGTCGACACATGAAAAGGTCGACATGCGTTGTTGTTGTTTTTTTTTATAATTTTTTTAACTTTTTCATACTTTACGATCCACATGGACTGCGATTGGGAAAAGAAGCGAGCCATGCGAGGGGACACGGTGCACTGATTAGGATTCCCGGTCACTTTACGCAGAAAACAACAACAAAAAACATTTTTTAAAAACCACGTCGACCTTTTCCGTTGTTGACCTTCGCCCATGTCTGCATTTGCCCACGTCAACCTGCCGACGTGTTGTCCTTTTTCATGCGTCAACCTGCTGCTTGTCGACCAATAGTGGTCGACCTAATGAGTGTCGACCTAGATAGGGCCGACCCAATAATCCCATTCCAGCCCCCAATAGTCAGCGGCTTTGACAAACCAACATTTAGTAGAACTCCCCCCTGTGGTCAGGAAGTCCATCTTTTCCATTCCTTTGTGTGATATCCTCAGGACTCTCCACAATGTAGTTGCTATGGGCGACTTCTCCACTTCTTCTCGTTAGTGGGTCTGATGCATGTTTATAAAGATATCACCTCATACAAGCAACTTGCTCATGTAAATAACGGTGACGGCTCTGTATAATACACATGGCTCATTCTCAGAGGACCTCTAAATTAAAATATTCAGGGATCACCGTGACGGCACAGAGATCTGTTATACCTGAATACCTGCAGCATTTCAATTGAAATCACAGCGTAGACCAGCCGCCCGGGAGATGGATTCTGCTGCATAATATGCCAGCTTAGTAACCGCTTACTGAGTGTAAATAAAATCCATTCTTCTCCTCCGCACGCTCTCTCTCTCTCGCCAAGCGTCCCCTGTCCCCCACTCCCTGCGGCGCCAGGTATTGACTGTGATTTCCAGGATTCAGGTGCATGTGGCGGCAGCAGGGGGGGTTGGGGGCTGGGGGAGAGGGATTCGGCTCGGCCTCAGTGAACACTGACTTCAGGCTCATTCAATGCTCTGACCTCCGTGATCATTTCTCCAAGGGGGATAATCATGCCACACTCAGGACACAATAAACAGCTCTCAATCTCTCCTCAATGATCCCTGCACTGAGATCTTCCTGAAACATAGTGATTTTCTTCTGAGCTGCTATTATTTGTGCCAACTAGACCGTGCATTACCTGCCTGCCTTGTTCCTAGGAACCACATAAATACACTCCCGTAATGGGAGTGTAATATATATCTGCTTTACTGTAGGCCTTTTGTTTGAAAAACATTACTGCATATAGGAAAGAGAACCCTGGGAAGGCCTCATTAACCTTGTCCCATCTTCCATCGGTAAAATATCTTCGGTTGGGATGTGGTTGGGATGCCATAATGCCAATGCCAGATCTCCGACACCGGACAAAATACCGACTTCGGAATCCTGATCGTGAGCATGCAGGGACTGGCACCATTAGCCAGCGGGGAAAGTTAGGTTTATGCACTCCCGAAGTGGGTTAGGTTGCGAGGAAAAGAGGGTCATGGGCCAGAAAATACACCACTTTCCTGGACTTGTGGGCAGGTGCATTGTCGTGATGCAGAAGGGCATCACGAGCATGAGTTTTTGAACAGCACCTGGAAATGGCTTCCAGCACTTGCGGCAGGCATTGGTTGTCCCCAGTGACAGTGGGCTGCTGCACGAATGGTATGGTAGCTACATGACTCGTCTTGGCCACAAAAACAGAAACCACTTGCTTGGCCACTCTGTACTCACTTCGGAACTTCTTTGGCGGCGCACTTCCAACTGGAGTCCACTGGGCCGACTGTTGTTTGGTCTTGCGGTTGAAATTGTAGATCCAGGATTCAGCGGCACTGATGATCTCCCAGACAGAGTTTGAGTGTCCGCTATCAAACATGGCCAGCATATCACTCGAGCCTCCTTCTGTTCTCGAGTCAGCTGATGGGGCAGCGTGCAGAAACCTTGCTCAGGCCAAGCTTTTTGTAGAGTATCAAGCAGATGGATCCCAATGATCCAACTCAACTATGGCCTGCATGGCAGCAATGTGGTCCTCAGTGAAGGTGGACTCATTGATTCTCGTCTTCCAGGGACCGTCTCCCGTACCAAAATTATGCAAACCACTCAAACACAGTGGTTTGGGATGTGCTTTGTTCCCAAAAGCAGCTTGCAGTCAGTCAATAATCTACAGCTGTTGCACACCACTCTAGTAGTTGAAGAAGATCATGGATCTCCAGTGGCCTCTTTTGAGCTCCATAGCAAGTTTGTGAAGGAAGTGAACATGCTGACTTCTACGCTGTGCAGTGATGCTTATATACAGTTCTGTGTCTTAACATTTCAGAAGAACTGTAGTCAGAGGTTACAGTTCATAAGCAGGCAGTCAGATTGTGTCTACTCCACCTTTGCACTGCACATCTGGAAACTTATTGCACACCCCTCGTAGTCAAAAAAGTGTAAAGACCGGTGCTACCGTGCAGACCGAGGGGGCAGCATGGGTGTTCTTTACTTGCCTAAGCAACACCAAATATGCTTCTAGCCAGAGCTGGATTAACAACAGGTTGGTCCCCCAGGGTCGTCCACAGACTGGGGAGCCCACACACAGAAACATCACCAGCATCCGGGCACTGTGGCACATGCCAACTGGGGTTCTGTGTGGCATATTGTGAACTGGGGCACTACAATTAGCTCAACACATCTGTAGTGCAGGACATACAGTACTAGCCTACATTTTAGGTCTCCTTTCCGAGAGAAGCCTGGAGAGGAGACACTGCTGGCCACTTCGGTGGACCAGGGTGTCACTTCACTAGGCCCCGCAAAGGCAAAATGACACGATTCGGGAATCTACAATGAAGGGCCGTAATTATCGGCATAATCTCCGTATTCTGCCCGCTTCACTAGGAGGCAAGCGGTATGCTGGAGATGTGGGCACTCTTCTAGGGGTGCCAAAAAATTGGGGAGTAGGTAAGTATGGTGCAGGGACTATTTACACATTTTACTTTTTAATAACTTAGCTAGCACATCTTATTGACAATTTTAATGGTAGGGACCATCACAAGTTAATTGCTCTGGGACCCCCCACAAAAATTACTCCGGCCCTGGTCCCGGCTGTCATGTCATGAATTGCGACTCTGGCAGTGAAGAGAATAATCTAAGATTAGCCATACAATAAGTTCTATGCAAAGGGGAAGTGCCAGAGAGAGGTGTTGAGGAAGGGTGCTACAAAGAGCCAGAGGGAGGAAAGAAGAAGAGGTACCAGTGTCAATGGGAGGTTTATTCAGGTTAGTCCAGACACTCTTGGCAAAATGAAGGACTTGACTAATTAAAACCACTGCTCATATGGGTCTTGATGTAATGACTTCTTTCCGCTTCACTTCTGGGCCACAGCATAATGGAGAGTGTTCCCCAAGATCAGGTGGCCATAGCCTCTCAGCGTTTAAAGTTTGTGAGTGGCTTCGTTGGCAAGTGAACTAGCACTATAACTCAGGGCCGTAACTACGTGTGTGCCAGGTGTGCCTGGCACACAGAGCAGTTGCCCTGAGGGCGCAATGGCCAGCGGCATGTAATGAGTCAAATTGACTCATTACATGCCGCCTCGGATGTGTGCCGTGCGCCGCGCTGGAGAGGAGAGAGTAGCGCTGGGCAGCGGTGAAGGAGGAGGAGGGAGGGGGACTGGAGCCGCAGCAGCGCTATGTAATTGGTTGTAGCGCCGCTACAGCAGCCCCCTCTCCTTCCGTATAGGCTGCCCGGCGCTGCTGTGGATGCTGGGATGCGTTTCCTTCATCCCAGCATTCACAGCAGTGCCGGGGAGCCTATACGGAAGGAGAGGGGTCTGCTGCAGCGGCGCCTCTACCAATTACATAGCGCTGCTGCGGCTCCAGTCCCCCTCCCTCCTCCTCCTTCTCCGCTGCCTGCCCCGAGGGAGCTGCCAGCACGAGGAGCCTGACTGCCAGCGGAAAGATGGTAAGTATCTCTCTCTCTCTCTCTATCTGCCGCAATGTGTAAAAAGGGGGACACCATCTTCCATAATGTGTAAAAAGGGGACGCTGCCTGCCGTAATGTGTAAAAATGGGGGACGCTGCCTGCTGTAATGTGTAAAAAAAGGGGACGCTGTCTGCCGTAATGTGTAAAAAGGGGGACTGTCTGCTGTAATGTGTAAAAAGGGGGACTGTCTGCTGTAATGTGTAAAAGGGGCTCTACCTGGTGTAGTGGCGCTACTGTGCAGCGTAATTTGAATAATGGAGACTACTGTGCACCGTAGTATGAATTGGTATTATTTTGTGGCCACGCCCCTTCCCCATGAAGCTACGCCCCTATATATTTTCCACGCATCTACGGCGCGCACTGCCTCTATCTTGCATGTGTGTGTGGGGTGGGGGAGGGGGCACCAATGCCGTTTCTTGCACACAACGCTAAAATGCCTAGTTACGGCACTGGTATAACTCACACTGTGGTTGAATAGTTAAATGCATCTGGATACCTGACGTACCAATACTTCTGTTTTTGAGTTGGACTTATGATATCTGGGCTGCAAAATGCATCACCGCCTAAGGGGGTAATTCCAAGTTGATCGCAGCAGGATTTTTGATAGCAATTGGGCAAAATTATGTGCACTGCAGGGGAGGCAGATATAACATGTGCAGAGAGAGTTAGATTTGGGAGGGTTACTTTGTTTCTGTGCAGGGTAAATACTGGCTGCTTTATTTTTACACTGCAAATTAGATTGCAGATTGAACACACCCCACCCAAATCTAACTCTCTCTGCACATGTTATATCTGCCTCCCCTGCAATGCACATGGTTTTGCCCAATTGCTAACAAAAATCCTGCTGCGATCAACTTGGAATTACCCCCCAAATGCGGCTGATAATGAACATCTCTAGAATGTTTCTTGTGCATTGCTTGGAATACCAGCCAAACGGAGAACTGGGTTATCACTAGGACAGAATGACAAATAAATGGTCAGTAATCACCGAATGTGTTTGTCTCAGTAAATGTAACAACATTTTGTGACATGAAAGGGCCTGATGTACTGTATGATGAGGCATTATTTACTGTAGATACTGTACCTGGTAATTACTGCACTGAAGGACATCGCATGTGATCGGCAGGATACGGGGGGCTCTGCTCAGGTTTGGCTGCTGAGAATCCCTCATTAACACTGAGCTGTAATTGAATTGTTGCAGCGTTTTGTAGCCTCATTAGTCCTCAGTTTACAGACACAGCCATCTGTGGAGACAGCAGTCACTGGCGAATGCCACATACTGTAGTGAAGGGTTTTCACACAGAAACGTATGAGGAGCCCATCAGTCGTTAGACAGTTAATGGAATAGGTAATGACTGTGAGACCTGTTACTTTGGGGTGTTGATTTCAATTATATATTACAATATTTTGTCTTCAATTTAACAAAATAGTAACACATTGTATATAATATTCATAAATAATACCCAGTGACCAAGCAAACCACAGTAGAATGACTCTACCTACAGTGTACATAAAGAGAAAAACACTAAATAGACTTTTATATTATTATGTGTGATACAATTAGATTTTTAAACAGTTTAACCAATGGATTAAGGTTTTACTTTCCCCCGCTGTACTTTAAAGGGTGTCTCTTGTATAGTGTATTACTCTCTCCAGGGATCTGCAGAACATTGCTCTATTCCATCTACCTCCTGACATACAGTGTACATACCGACTGTATTGATATACATGGGAGGATTGTGCCACCGGCAAAGTGGGAAAGTTCCTGCTGGGCCCGTTCCATGCTCCGCTCTGCTGAGTCATACTTCCATGTCATGGCGGCTGCATTGCTTCAGGAATTTGCGTTTCAATGTGGAACGCAAACCAGAACCTGACATCTGCTCTGGCTAGACTAGCAGGCACTTCCAGAGGCCATCAGTGGGGCGTTAACAGCGGCGTAGAATTGGAGGTACTGGATCCTATGTGGAACAATAAACCCTATCTCCTGGTACATACAGTACCCACCCTAGCAACCCCCAGCCTCCAGAACTTATAAATGACGACACACCTGTATCTACTTGTTTCGCAATTGTGTAAATACACTCTTACTCTCAATGTCCTATGCATGCCAGTCTCTTCCCTCTGCATTGGTGCACGTGAGGTGCACAGAAATATATATATATATATATATATATATATATATATATATACTTTTGTTTTCGGAACACATGCACAGTAATCCTTATACTGTATTATGTAAATAAATATAACAGATATACGGTATGGGCCTAATTCAGACCTGACCGTAGTAGCCCTGTAAAATTTTGCAGGGCTACGATCAGGCACACAGACATGAGGGGGGACGCCCAGCACAGGACTAGTCCGCCCCGCATGTCAGGCCACCCCCGCCGCCGCAGAAGTACAAAAGCATTGCACAGTGGCGATGCTTTTGCATTTCAGGAGTAGCTCCCTGCCAGCGCAGCTTTTGCCTGCTGGCCGGGAGCTAATTGTCGCTGCCCCGCACGGTCCGGCCATGCCTTTGTTGTCCGGACCGTGCCTACAAAACGGCGGCCAAACGCCACCGTCACGCCCCCTTCCGCCCAGCGACCGCCTCTGCCTGTCAATCAGACAGAGGCGATCGCTAGGCAAACGACTACCGTCGACTGTCAGCCATGCGCCGGCGCAGTGCGGCACCGGTGCATGCGCACTTCTGAACTGATCGCTGCGATGAACGGCAGTGTGCGATCAGATCAGAATGACCCCCTACAGTATGTACAGTTCTGATCAAGCTCTGTAAGGTGCAGTTGTGTACATTATATATTACCCAGACGGGCATTGTGCATGTTTTTAAAAATATTGGCTGGCACTTAGGGGTCTATTTACTAAGCCTTGGATAGAGGTAAAGTGGACAGAGATAAATTTCCAGCCAATCAGCTCATAACTGTCATGTCACAGGCTGTGTTTGGAAAATGACAGTTATTAACTGATTGGCTGGTACTTTATCTCCATCCAAGGCTTAGTAATAGACGCCAAGGTACAAGTCAATCAGCTCCCAACTGTCATTTTTCAAACACAGCCTGTAACATGACAGTTAGAAGCTGATTGGCTGGTACTTTATCTCCTTCCAGTTTATCTCCATCCAAGGCTTAGTAAATAGACCCCTAAATATGAGTTTTCCCATCTAGTTGTATTGTAAATGGAGATTGGTCATTAAAGTTTGCAAATCTCACGCCACTTCAGTAGCACATGTATGATGTCTGACAGCCGATCCAGGTAAGTATTGTAGGCCAAGCCGGTAACATCTGCCCAGAACGCAGCCTGAATAAAGTCACAATTCACATTTTCATTTCATTCTTTTTAATGTATGTATGAAATATCTCTCTACGCGCGTAGTTATCACCACTTTCATATAAGGCACATCAGACGCATCCATAAATGAAGAATTTCGTATCGATCTGTTCATCCGAGTCTAATAAATCTCTCAGGCATCACCCTGCTCCCACCCCTTCCTCAGCCATCCTTAGGGGGGAGATTTACTAAGCCTTGAAAAGTGATACAGTTCATGGTGATAAAGTTCCAGCCAATCCACTCCTAACTGTCATTTTTCAAACCCAGCTTGTGACATGGCAGTTAGGAGCTGATTGGCTGGTACTTTATCTCCGTTAAATGTATCACTTTTTAAACTTAGTACATCTCCCCCTCAGCCAGATAAAACCCTTGTAAGCCGGCAGAATGGAGGTTTTATGCCAGTCACCTAGCACTTATCTGGCTGAGGGGGTATGTACTAAGTTTGAAAAGTGATACATTTCACGGACCCTTCTGATTATACCAGCTAGGCCGGGGATGAGACAGAAGTGTGAGCTCTCAGTGGTCCGGTAGATTTGCATTGTGTGGATAAGGTGGAACTGAACACACAGTTCTGCTAGTGCCTGCCAGTGCACCTGTAGATCCTACTGCCGCCACTATCCTCATACCAGGACTATTGTGGCAGCAGCACGAACATTATATTAAAGTAAGTTTACAGTTACGAAATTACTCCAGTTTGTGCTGTTGATTTAATTTATTATTTATTAGTAACAGTTTCTTATATAGCGCAGCAAATTCCGTTGTGCTTTACAATTGGAAATAACAATAACAAATATTTCATACTTTGTAGTCCTGGCTGAATAAGGAACAACAGTCACTCATTGGGGGTAATTCCAAGTTAATCGCAGCAGGATCTTTGTTAGCAGTTGGGCAAAACCATGTGCACTGCAGGGGAGGCAGATATAACATGTGCAGAGAGAGTTAGATTTGGGTGGGGTGTGTTCAATCTGCAATCTAAATTGCAGTGTAAAAATAAAGCAGCCAGTATTTACCCTGCACAGAAACAAAATAACCCACCCAAATTTAACTCTCTCTGCACATGTTACATCTGCCTCCCCTGCAGTGCACATGGTTTTGCCCAACTGCTAAAAAATTTCCTGCTGCGATCAACTTGGAATTACCCCCATTGAGCGGTGTAGGCAAATGTATCTTGCCTTGTTAAGGAAAAGCCTATTTAATAAACACCGCTACGTTGTATGTACAGTAACAATACTTTAAATATTATTTCAATGTTTTTGTTTTTTTTAGCTACTTTCAAAAAAAATTCTTTCATTTTTACTCCGGCTCTTCACCCTTACTGCTCCTGACCAGTCTCCATACACAGCTGCCCCGGGGGATATTTTGTTCATAGTTTGCAAACTTTACATTGAGAAGTGATTTCTTTTTTTAAGTGCTGTAGGCATTGATAAAAAAAATATATATATCTTCAAGATACTGTAAGACAGCCAATCAAAAGCTTTGAAGGTCCTGATTGGCTGTTTTATCTTAAGAATAGAACATAGCCTCCAATAGGGTGGTTGGCTTTGAACTAGCCAGGCAGCCTTTTAGTTTTTAAGACTCATTGCATTGCTGGGTCATCTGTTTATATTTTTCAAATCCCATTGGACTAAGGGGTCTATTTACTAAGCCTTGGGTGGAGATAAAGGGGGTCATTCAGACCTGATTGCACGCTAGGTTTTTTCGCTGCGCTGCGATCAGGTCAGAACTGTGCATGCACCGCAATGCGCAGTTGCGTTGTACGGGTACAAAGCGGATCGTTGCTGAGTGATGGATTTAACGAAGAATCCATACGCACAGCCGATCGCAAGGAGATTGACAGGAAGAAGGCGTTTGTGGGTGGCAACTGACCGTTTTCTGGGAGTGTTTGGAAAAACGCAGGCGTGTCCAAGCATTTGGTGGGCGGGTGTCTGACGTCAATTCCGGGACCGGACAGGCTGATGTGATCGCAGCGGCTGAGTAAGTCCTGGGCAACTCAGAAACTGCACAAAACCTTTTTGTACCTCGCGGCTGCACATGCGTTCGCACACTTGCAAAGCGAAAATACACTCCCCCATAGGCGGCGACTATCTGATCACAGCGCTCCAAAAAATTGCTGGCGAGTGATCAAGTCTGAATTAGGCCCAAAGTCGCTGGAGATAAAGTACCAGCCAATCAGCTCCTAACTGCCATTTTTCAAACACAGCCTGTGACATGACAGTTAGGAGCTGATTGGCTGGTACTTTATCTCCAGCGATTTTATCTCCATCCAAGGTTTAGTAAATAGACCCCTAGTCAGATCAAGACAGGAATCAGGAACAAGTATGATGTTAGGAATCTACTATCACCCGATCTGGGGGACACTGCTGACCTTACTCTAGGTTAAGTGGTTTGGTCCATAGGAGTAGGCACTAGAAGATTAATCTGACTGGCTCCAAGCCCGCTACATAACTGAGGCCTCAGGGAAGCAGGAGGGGTTAGGTAGGGGGGTTACAGTTGGAGACAATCAGCTAAAGGGCCCCATACACTAGAATGATAATGCCCGATTTCATCCGATTTCGGCCATTCGGGCCGATATATCGGATGAAAACGGGCATTTCGGATGTGCTTTACATCCGCTCTGATCCGATGCGCGTTCCTGTGAGCATCAGATCGGATCCTCCATATTGAACGTGCTGCTCTCGTGATATGTCGGACCCCACAGGCATGGCTGGGATCGCGCAAGATACATTGTATGCAAAAGTACCGCATACGATGTATCGTATGCGATCCTGCCGCCCGGGAGGCTGCCGGGCTCATCGCCTGCGACATGAGGGTCCAGCATGTCGCATTAGTGTATGGGGCCCTTTAGTCTTCCAGTGCCTACTCCTGTGGACCAACCCACTTAACCTAGCACTAGCTCAGCAGTGTCCCCCAGATCGGGTGACAAGGAAAGGCATTTACGGTGCGTACATAAAAAATCCATGTTCTATTATTTTCTTTTCTTTTTGGTGGCAGTTTATTTTTTTTATTTATTTATAATACATTAAAATATATGGGGGCACTTATATTTCTGTTTCAGTATAACGAGGCATATTTATATTATTTTTATAAATAGGAGATGCTGATTTTTTTTTTTTGTTTTAAAAGGGTAATTCTTTAGATTTTCTGTAAAGTACTTTTAAAAGCAGAAGTCACTCATAAAGCAAAACCGGGTGGTATTCATGTGACCGGCGGTCGGGAGACCGACAGTCACATGACCTCCTCCACCATCCCGACGGCTCACTATCCCGATGGTCGGCATGCCGACCAACAGGGACTATTCCCACTCGTGGGTGTCCACAACACCCATAGAGTGCGAATAGAACCCGTGGTCGCCACCGAGCCCGCAAGGTGCTTGCTGCACTTGCCCCTCCCTGCCGGGATCCCGGCGTCGGTATGCTGCCGGGATCCCGGCGTCGGTAAGCTGACCGGCGGTCTCCTGACCACCGGTCAGCCGTACTACACCCGGCAAAACCAGATCTAGTGATTGCTGCTTTAAAAGTACAAGGCAGTACGGGCAGACTTTTCCATAAGTCCCCATGTATTTATGTATCAAATAATGAAGTATAAATGCACCATAACACAAGTACTGTATATGAACCTGTTTTCTGACAGATGTGCTTTTCAGAACATGACTCGTACAGCGTATGATTACAGTATGTTCTCTTGCTGTCATGTGATCCGCTGCATGTCCTGTTCTCGTGCTCAGTTGGGGCTCATTAGCCTAATAGTTTGCATTGTCTGATTTGCAGGGGAATCTGCGCGGTATCAGCAGTATAACGCTGGCGGCGGCCCCGGAGATAAATAAAGGCGGACTCCAGGAGTACAGGCTTAAGGATTTGAGGATTTTCTCGAACTATGAAATCAAGATTACACCAATCACCATCTTTGGAGCAGGAGACTCGGCCAACCGGACCATCCGCTACAAAGAGCGTAAGTACCATATTGCCAATGATACCGCAGATATGTCCACTAGTCCTTGTAACATTTCCCACCTTGTAGACCATTACAGAGATACATTGGGGTATAATAATCAAAGCTTGGAGAGAGATAAAATGGAGAGAAATAAAGTACCAACCAGTCAGCTCCTAACTGTCATTTTTCAAACACAGCCTGTGACATGGCAGTTAGGAGCTGGCTGGTTGGTACTTTATCTCATCCACTTTATCTCGCTCCAAGCTGTGATACATACTGTATGCATGTCACGCTTTTTGTTATTGTTGATTTCATTCTCTGCCGAGTGATTCCGCATTATGCATGCAGCTCTCAGTTATTTTGGGGACTTCGCAATGGTACTTGCTGATTCCTTCCCCCTGAGGACGGAACACGTCTGCCCGTCTGGATGTGTACTGCACATGTGTACGGTGTACAAAGACTATACAGGTGTGTCCCCAACTCCTCATACACCCAGTGACCTTACGCTATACGGTACGAGACGCCTGGTGCTACTGCGACGCTCAGATTAGTAGCCCATTTAAATGTAAAATTATTGACTGGGACTAATATAGGTTCCTGGTGTCTGTTTACATGAGGTTCAGGTATTGTGCTGTTTAGAGCCCCTTTAAAAGCTGAAATACATTTAAATATCAAATGGATGGACTTGAGTGTTGAACATGTAGTGCTGGGTGCTCCAGGTGTACCCAAAGTATCACATGAATTGTCACCAAGTCGCGTGTCCACCCCCTTCCCACCTGACTCATTGGGCTTTCAGTTGACTTGAGCACTGTTGAGTAGACATGCATTCTGGCTCCTTTGTCTGTATTTAAACTTGTCAGTTCCTGTAATGTTCCAGCGATGGGGACCGAACAGCCCCACAGTAACACCAGAGAGACGGCTGTTTTCATTCATGTGCCTTTTCCAAGCTGTTTCTCAGCGTTGTCTCCAGTGAGGGGACTTGGCTGGCCGGACAGCGCCAGATCAGTGACGCGTAATGCCTGCGGGAGAGAGGATGCTTTGTATGTACAGCTGTTCCACGTCACTCGTCTGCCGCACACTCGCCATATTACATCTGAGTCACAGGGTAGTGAATGTTTTATGCCCATAATTAACCCTTCCAACCCACGGTACAAACATATGTCAGCGACTGGTTTCGGTGAATGGATTTTAAACACGCCTAATGTCCAATATGGTGTCGCTCAGGAAGCGCCATCATGTGACTTTAAGCAGCTGACAGTGATCCCAAATTTACAGGAACAGTTCCAGGATGTAAGGATTTGCCCTCAGATTTTTTTTTTTCTCCCTAGGAAATGTCCTAATTTTCCAATATTCGGCACAATATGCCTCTTCTTCTGTGATGCATTGCAAGCACCTGATACACATTTGTTATACACCTTCCAAGATACTAATTGAAGACAGGGCTCCTGCCATTCTGTTTTCCACAATGGAATACCCCTCACTGTTCCGATTCACGGACCCCAAGAGGGGTGGTTGGGTGAATATACCTGTGTGAAATGAGGGAGGATGGTGTCTTGTTACATTGGGGGTGGGGTTTCATTTGTCCCAGTTTTACCTATGCAGATTATGGAAAGTATACCCTTGTCACCTGTGATTGGCTGCCAGCAGCAGACAGCTATTACCATGGCGATGTGACATCACATTGGTGCCAGTACTTGGCTGCCAGTAGCAGGCAGCCATTATCATGGCGATGTGACATCACATTGGTGCCAGTACTTGGCTGCCAGTAGCAGACAGCCATTACCATGGCGATGTGACATCACATTGGTGCCAGTACTTGGCTGCCAGTAGCAGGCAGCCATTACCATGGCAATCATGTGACATCACATTTGGTGCCAGTACTTGGCTGCCAGTAGCAGACAGCCATTACCATGGCGATGTGACATCACATTGGTGCCAGTACTTGGCTGCCAGTAGCAGACAGCCATTACCATGGCGATGTGACATCACATTGGTGCCAGTACTTGGCTGCCAGTAGCAGACAGCCATTACCATGGCGATGTGACATCACATTTGGTGCCAGTACTTGGCTGCCAGTAGCAGACAGCCATTACCATGGCGATGTGACATCACATTGGTGCCAGTACTTGGCTGCCAGTAGCAGGCAGCCATTACCATGGCAATCATGTGACATCACATTTGGTGCCAGTACTTGGCTGCCAGTAGCAGACAGCCATTACCATGGCGATGTGACATCACATTGGTGCCAGTACTTGGCTGCCAGTAGCAGACAGCCATTACCATGGCGATGTGACATCACATTGGTGCCAGTACTTGGCTGCCAGTAGCAGACAGCCATTACCATGGCGATGTGACATCACATTTGGTGCCAGTACTTGGCTGCCAGTAGCAGACAGCCATTACCATGGTGATGTGACATCACATTGGTGCCAGTACTTGGCTGCCAGTAGCAGACAGCCATTACCATGGCGATGTGTCATCACATTGGTGCCAGTACTTGGCTTTGTAGGTTAAGTATGCACTGGACACCTACCGCCATAGTAGCAGCCATGTTGTATATATTTTTAGGTGTGCCGTTACTTTCCACTTCACTCATACTTTCCACTAACACTCAGCTGCTCCCCGCCCCCTTCCCCCGAATACCCAGTCTAGAAGTGCCAACGGGCCTCACATGATATTTTAAAAGCCGTAAACATGGCACCGGTGTGATACGAGGTTCTAAAAGTCTTATTTTAGGTGTCAGATGCAGAACAGTGATTGCACATTATTTCATTTTTATTTTACTCTATGTGCCTGACAAATAAAAACTAGATTATAAATGACATGTTACAGAAAAATCAACAATGCCACAGGCACAATTATTCTGCCGTAAATGATCTGTAGTTTCTGTATATCACATACTGTATTTGATGGCAAATGCTACGCTCGAAAAGACAAAAGCATCGCTCCTCCAAAGTGGAAACAGGGTTTTATTTCTGACCTGCATAACACATACTGTTGGTACGGGCGTCTTCCTACGGATCAAGATGTTAATGGTGGATTTATTGTCGCGTCACGCTTCCAAGGCCGAGAGCAAATCTCCTATCTCCCTACGTGGAGTCCAAGGCTTGTCTGTCCCTTACCACCAGCCAACAAATAAAATAATAATTTATGTCCCTCTTAGTTTATGACCTTTCCCAATCCGAGTCTCAGCCCTCACCCTGACACTTTATGCCCGGCCCGTATTTATTAAGTGACAGTAAAGGATTCAGAAAGAAAAAATCTCCATACTGTTTGGCTGATGGTCAAATGGAGGAATCACTTCTAAAATCACTGCTTTATTTCTTAAAAAAAAAAAGAGAAAAAAAAAAGAGTGTAACCTATATTAAAGTAGGAAGACTCACACATCCAGCTGTGTGGGGACATAAGTTCTTTCACATCCTTAGAACTATCCTTTACCAGCACTAATGTCTACTCTCAGCTGCTGGAGAACCTCTTGAGTGCTTAGAATGTTGATAACTCAGAAATTAGTGTGTCATCAGAGGATTGGTGACACTAAAGTTCCGTGTGCAAGGTGTGCACATTGGGAGGACATACTGTACTGTAGGCTTTAAGAAACCAATATTGTGTATTATCACACTCTACAATCATGTATATTGGTCTTGAGTGGTCAGCAACCACAATAATAATAATTTTATTTATATAGCTCTCTTTCTCCAATAGGATTCATTCTCAGTGATGTCACTGGTTCCTAGTGAATGAATAGGCTGCATTCTCAGTGATGTCACTGGTACCAAGTGAATTGGTAGGCTGCATTCTCAGTGATGTTACTGGTACCTAGTGAATTGGTAGGCTGCATTCTCAGTGATGTTACTGGTTCCTAGTGAATGAATAGGCTGCATTCTCAGTGATGTCACTGGTACCTAGTGAATTGGTAGGCTGCACTCTCAGTGATGTCACTGGTACCTAGTGAATTGGTAGGCTGCATTCTCAGTGATGTTACTGGTTCCTAGTGAATGAATAGGCTGCATTCTCAGTGATGTCACTGGTACCTAGTGAATGGATAGGATGTACTCTCAGTGATGTCACTGGTACCTAGTGAATGGATAGGCTGCATTCTCAGTGACGTCATTTTTTGTATAATGAAAGGATAGCCCTCTTTCTCCAATAGGACTCATTCTCAGTGATGTCACTGGTACCTAGTGAATTGGTAGGCTGCATTCTCAGTGATGTCACTGGCTCCTAGTTAATGGATAGGTTGCTTTCTCAGTGATGTCACTGGTACCAAGTGAATGGATTGGCTGCATTCTCAGTGATGTCACTGGTACCCAGTGAATGGATTGGCTGCATTCTCAGTGATGTCACTGGTACCCAGTGACTGGATAGGCTGCATTCTCAGTGACATCATTGTTTTATAATGAAAGAATAGCACTCTTTCTCCAATAGGACTCATTCTCAGTGATGTCACTGGTACCTAGTGAATTGGTAGGCTGCATTCTCAGTGATGTCACTTGTTCCTAGTGAATGGATAGGCTGCATTCTCAGTGATATCACTGGTTCCTAGTGACTGGATAAGCTGCATTCTCAGTGATGTCACTGGTACCCAGTGACTGGATAGGCTGCATTCTCAGTGACATCATTGGTTTATAATGAAAGAATAGCACTCTTTCTCCAATAGGACTCATTCTCAGTGATGTCACTGGTAAGTAGTGAATTGGTAGGCTGCATTTTCAGTGATGTCACTGGTTCCTAGTGAATGGATAGGCTGCATTCTCAGTGATATCACTGGTTCCTAGTGACTGGATAAGCTGCATTCTCAGTGATGTCACTGGTTGCTAGTGAATGGATAGGCTGCATTCTCAGTGATGTCACTGGTTCCTAGTGAATGGATAGGCTGCATTCTCAGTGATATCACTGGTTCCTAGTGACTGGATAGGCTGCATTCTCAGTGATGTCACTTGTGTACACCTCTGAGCCCATGTACTTACTCCAGTGCTTGTGTATAATTTATAATACACATTATTCAGTTATTAAAGATTTACATTTAGGAGGGACCAGACATTGCTGGCAGATTTCTTTCCTTCCATAGAGATTTAGAGGAAAGCTCTGTGGCTTCAGGACAGAGAAGTGACAGACAGCTCAGGCGTACAATGAAACCACATGTCCTGTCATCTCAGCACGTTGGGTGATTATCCCTGGCCACATCAGCAGTCCGAGCCGCCTCAGAGCTTGGCACAATACAACTTGTCAGTGCTGCAGAGATTAATGTGAAGACGTCTAGGTACAGATTACTAAAACACTGATTAATAAATATGAGAATTATTTACTATAAATACCACAAGACGGGGGCTGGAGGTACTTCTGTGCATGGCATAATCCGATTTCACAATTGATGTGCACTAATCCTGTATCCCAAATGATATTGTCTCTATAAGTTATAATATCATACTTGTTACTTTACTTGTAGCTGCAAACTTCTTAATTTCAGTATATTTTAAACCAGTTGTATTAGTAAATACTAAACCTATCTTTATTTTCTCTTCCAGCAATCAACTACCGAAACCCATCTGGTGAGTTGTCTGTCGCTATTGCCTTGTTTAGTGTGATGGGCAGCTGTAACATTGGAATGTTTCATTGTTGCATTCAAGGACGCAGGACATAAGAAAGTAGTGGAATGAAGTTCATGCATTAAAATATTTACAGGAACAGATTTCTTGCAATTATTGAGGTACAGACCGGTCCTTATAGATCATTGCTGCAGTCGCGTCAAACAGCCCATTTTCGGTGCGCCCGGTCTGTAAGACTCTGCTAGCATAGGGCGTCTATTTTGCATCTTTTGTGCTGAAAATGGGTCTTAGTTGCAACACGATACAACTAGGGCACACCAGGAGACTAGTTAGATATGTGACGCTTGTATAACTGTGTGTGACTAGGGAGGCCAATCCCGGGCCGTTTTTTCAATCCCGGGATTCGGGATTGAAAAACGCTCAATACCGGGATTCCCGGGATCCCGGGATTGCAGTAGGGATCAGTGAAGAAGGGTGTAGGGAGCAGCGCTGGAGGGTAGGTAGCGGTGTAGGAGGGAGGGAGGGTGTAGGTAGTGGTGCGGGAGGGTGTAGGTAGCTGGGCAGGAGGATGTAGGTAGCGGTGCGGGAGGGTGTAGGTAGCGGTGCGGGAGGATGTAGGTAGCGGAGAGGGTTGGTAGCGGCGCGGAAGGGAGGCTGTTAGCACTGCACGGAGGGAGGGTGGATGTAAGTAATACTACTTACAATTAGGCGGGCGGCAGCCATAGACAAACGCTGAACGCGGCGGCACTTCAAATGTGGCGCCAGCCACCAGCCAATCAGAGCTGGTGGACCGGCAGCCAATCAGTGAAGCGGCCGCAGCAGTCACTCCTGATTGGCTGCCGCTGCTGCAGCAGCTTCCCTGATTGGCTGCCGGTCCGCCAGCTCTGATTGGCTGGCGGCCGGCGCCACATTTGCAGTGCCGCCGCATTCAGCGTTTGTCTATGGCTGCCGCCCGCCTAATTGTAAGTAGTATTACTTACACACCCTCCCTCCCGCACAGTGTAATCCCGTCAAATCCCGGCATTTTTGGGCCCAAATCCTGGGATCCCGCCGATCCCGATCCCGGGATTGGCCTCCCTATGTGTGACTGAGTACACAAGGAAATTTGGTATATCAAAAAGCTGTGAGTGCTGCATTGTAGCACTTTGTATACAGACTCAGAGACTCGGTTGCACACTGATATACAGTACAGGTGTCGCATATCAAACTAATCAGCACAGTCTCCTGGGGCATCACTTGTATATCTGTGTGCAACTGAGTCTCTGAGTCTGTATAGGCAGGGCTACGAGGCAGTCGCCGTGGCATTTTTCTACGCAAAGTTCCATTGTGCGTCATGTGCAGACTCAGACAAGCACAGATATAAAAGTGATGCATATCACACGAATCAGAGTCTCCTGGTGCGTGCTAGTTGCATCGCGTTGCGACTAAGGGGATCCGGTCTGAAGATCGACAGTGTCTAGGTTGACAATGTTTAGGTCGACCACTATAGGTCGACAGTCACTAGGTCGACATGGATGGAAGGTCGACAGGGTTTCTAGGTCGACATGTGCTAGGTCGACAGGTCTAAAGGTCGACATGAGTTTTTCACATTTTTTTTATTTTTTTTTCATACTTAACGATCCACGTGGACTACGATTGGAACGGTAAAGTGTGCCGAGCAAAGCGGTACCGGAGCGAAGGCACCATGCCCGAAGCATGGCGAGCGAAGCGAGCCATGCGAGGGGACGCGGTGCACTAATTTGGGATCCCGGTCACTCTACGAAGAAAACGACACAAAAAAAAAAAAAATTCCTCATGTCGACCTTTAGACCTGTCGACCTAGCACATGTCGACCTAGAAACCCTGTCGACCTTCCATCCGTGTCGACCTAGTGACTGTCGACCTATAGTGGTCGACCTAAACATTGTCGACCTAGACACTGTCGATTTGATGAACCACACCCGCGACCAAGACGCATTTTTGGCAAAAAAAGACGCCCGATGGTAGCAGAGTTTAACAGGACCTGTTGGCATCTCACACTTCGTGGCATATTGAGGCTAGATGTATGAGGACACATCTGTTGTAAGGGTTTAAAATCATCCTAGTTTACCTACACCTCAACTTTCCTTATACATGCAGAGCATCATCCCACTGTCACCAAGATCTGGGCAGTTTGTAGATGCACACGGCATTTGAGGGGAGGGTTACAGTAATGGGGACAGAGGCGGAACTACCGGCAGGGCAAGCAGTGCGTTGCACTGGGGCCCGCCTCTGTCCAGGGGCCCAAGCATGTAATGAGTCAAACTGACTCATTACATGCCGCTGTGCGCTGCGGGCAACTGCTGCCCGCAGCGCACAGCCGCCCACAGAGGAGAAGAGCAGCGGCACGGTCGGGGGAAGGAGGAGGACGGAGGTGAAGGAGGGAGCCGCAGCAGCGCTTTGTTACTAGAGATGAGCGGGTTCGGTTCCTCTGAATCCGAACCCGCCCGAACTTCAGGTTTTTTTACACGGGTCCGAGCAGGCTCGGATCTTCCCGCCTTGCTCGGCTAACCCGAGCGCGCCCGAACGTCATCATCACGCTGTCGGATTCTCGCGAGGCTCGGATTCTATCGCGAGACTTGGATTCTATATAAGGAGCCGCGCGTCGCCGCCATTTTCACACGTGCATTGAGAGTCATAGGGAGAGGACGTGGCTGGCGTCCTCTCCGTTTAGAGAAGAGAGAGACACAGTATTTTGGGGAGCATTATTAGGAGGAGTACTACTATACTGTATACTACTATACTACTTGCTGAAGTGATATTTATAGATTAGATAGTGTGACTGTAAGTGTATTATCTGACTTGTGGGGGAGACACTGACAGTGGGGAGCAGTTAGAGTCTGAGAGCAGGACTCAGGAGTACATATAACGTACAGTGCACACTTTTGCTGCCAGAGTCAGTGCCACACTGCCATTGTTGTGACCACACTGACCACCAGTATAATAATATATTTTGTGATTGTCTGCTTAGGCCTCGGAGTACTAGTTGCAAGTTGCAACGTGACCTGAAGTGACCACCAGTTTAATAATCAATCACCACCAGTTTAATATATATATATATATATATATATATATATATATAATTGTATATAATATATATATATATAATATTGTATACCACCTACCCGTGGTTTTTTTTTTTTTTTCATTCTTCTTTATACATACTACTATAGTAGCTTACTGTAGCAGTCTGCGGTGCTGTGCTGACCTGACAGTGTCCAGCAGGTCCGTCATCAGTCATTACATAATAAATATATATAGTACCTTCTTGAAAAAGGGGAGTGGACTCCCAGAAACGCGTCGAAGCCGTCCTGTGTCTGTGTACAGAAGGTCCTGGAGATCGGTGATTCGGATTCCGTGCGGTGCGCTTACCTGTCTGCAGCCGGTGCGTTCTTTCACGGGGTTTTTCATCAACTGCCGATACCCAGTTCCTATGCATGTATGCGGACTTATTTTTATGACTTTTTTGTATTTTAAATAAAAATACTTTTTTGGAAAGCAAGTGTGTTCTGCTGGGAATTCCTAATTGGATACCAACACACAGAGAGGATAAAGATACCTTTATGGGAACGCGGGACAGAAATCCAATGTAAGTTATACACTGTCAGCTAAATATTGAAAGAACACTGTGATACCAGTGGGTGAAATCCTTAAGCTGTTTAAAGATACCTTTATGGACACACGTGAAAGAAACAACCTGTAAGTGTTTTTCCAGAAGAGAGAATACACAGGGGATTTCTGCGTGTCAATATTAAACATCTTTATTTCATGTATACAGAGCGCTAGTTTTAAGCTTTTTTCTTTTTTTGTATAAATCTGTGCCAAATAGGAGGTATTGGGTGTTTCCTCCATTGCATTAGAACTAGCAGCAATTAACAAGCGCAAGGCTGCTATCAATCCCTTTTTTGATATATAGTACCTGTCCGGCTGCAGTACTAGTGATATTATATTGATTTCATCTCATTATCAATAATTTATCATCCAGTCTAGACTCTATATTAGCAGCAGACACAGTACGTTAGTCCACGGCTGTAGCTACCTCTGTGTCGGCACTCGGCAGTCCATCCATAATTGTATACCACCTACCCGTGGTTTTTTTTTTTTCTTTCTTCTTTGTACATACTACTATAGTATAGTAGCTTACTGTAGCAGTCTGCGGTGCTGCTGAGCTGACAGTGTCCAGCAGGTCCGTCATCAGTCATCATTACCTAATAAATATATTATCTACCTGTCCGGCTGCAGTACTAGTGATATTATATATACATACATATATATATATTGATTTCATCTCATTATCATCCAGTCTATATTAGCAGCAGACACAGTACGGTAGTCCACGGCTGTAGCTACCTCTGTGTCGGCACTCGGCAGTCCATCCATAATTGTATACCACCTACCCGTGGTTTTTTTTTTTCTTTCTTCTTTGTACATACTACTATAGTATAGTAGCTTACTGTAGCAGTCTGCGGTGCTGCTGAGCTGACAGTGTCCAGCAGGTCCGTCATCAGTCATCATTACCTAATAAATATATTATCTACCTGTCCGGCTGCAGTACTAGTGATATTATATATACATACATATATATATATTGATTTCATCTCATTATCATCCAGTCTATATTAGCAGCAGACACAGTACGGTAGTCCACGGCTGTAGCTACCTCTGTGTCGGCACTCGGCAGTCCATCCATAATTGTATACCACCTACCCGTGGTTTTTTTTTTTCTTTCTTCTTTGTACATACTACTATAGTATAGTAGCTTACTGTAGCAGTCTGCGGTGCTGCTGAGCTGACAGTGTCCAGCAGGTCCGTCATCAGTCATCATTACCTAATAAATATATTATCTACCTGTCCGGCTGCAGTACTAGTGATATTATATATACATACATATATATATATTGATTTCATCTCATTATCATCCAGTCTATATTAGCAGCAGACACAGTACGGTAGTCCACGGCTGTAGCTACCTCTGTGTCGGCACTCGGCAGTCCATCCATAAGTATACTAGTATCCATCCATCTCCATTGTTTACCTGAGGTGCCTTTTAGTTGTGCCTATTAAAATATGGAGAACAAAAATGTTGAGGTTCCAAAATTAGGGAAAGATCAAGATCCACTTCCACCTCGTGCTGAAGCTGCTGCCACTAGTCATGGCCGAGACGATGAAATGCCAGCAACGTCGTCTGCCAAGGCCGATGCCCAATGTCATAGTACAGAGCATGTCAAATCCAAAACACCAAATATCAGTAAAAAAAGGACTCCAAAACCTAAAATAAAATTGTCGGAGGAGAAGCGTAAACTTGCCAATATGCCATTTACCACACGGAGTGGCAAGGAACGGCTAAGGCCCTGGCCTATGTTCATGGCTAGTGGTTCAGCTTCACATGAGGATGGAAGCACTCAGCCTCTCGCTAGAAAACTGAAAAGACTCAAGCTGGCAAAAGCACCGCAAAGAACTGTGCGTTCTTCGAAATCCCAAATCCACAAGGAGAGTCCAATTGTGTCGGTTGCGATGCCTGACCTTCCCAACACTGGACGTGAAGAGCATGCGCCTTCCACCATTTGCACGCCCCCTGCAAGTGCTGGAAGGAGCACCCGCAGTCCAGTTCCTGATAGTCAGATTGAAGATGTCAGTGTTGAAGTACACCAGGATGAGGAGGATATGGGTGTTGCTGGCGCTGGGGAGGAAATTGACCAGGAGGATTCTGATGGTGAGGTGGTTTGTTTAAGTCAGGCACCCGGGGAGACACCTGTTGTCCGTGGGAGGAATATGGCCGTTGACATGCCTGGTGAAAATACCAAAAAAATCAGCTCTTCAGTGTGGAGGTATTTCAACAGAAAAGCGGACAACAGGTGTCAAGCCGTGTGTTGCCTTTGTCAAGCTGTAATAAGTAGGGGTAAGGACGTTAACCACCTCGGAACATCCTCCCTTATACGTCACCGGCAGCGCATTCATAATAAGTCAGTGACAAGTTCAAAAACTTTGGGTGACAGCGGAAGCAGTCCACTGACCAGTAAATCCCTTCCTCTTGTAACTAAGCTCACGCAAACCACCCCACCAACTCCCTCAGTGTCAATTTCCTCCTTCCCCAGGAATGCCAATAGTCCTGCAGGCCATGTCACTGGCAATTCTGACGATTCCTCTCCTGCCTGGGATTCCTCCGATGCATCCTTGCGTGTAACGCCTACTGCTGCTGGCGCTGCTGTTGTTGTTGCTGGGAGTCGATGGTCATCCCAGAGGGGAAGTCGGAAGACCACTTGTACTACTTCCAGTAAGCAATTGACTGTCCAACAGTCCTTTGCGAGGAAGATGAAATATCACAGCAGTCATCCTGCTGCAAAGCGGATAACTGAGGCCTTGACAACTATGTTGGTGTTAGACGTGCGTCCGGTATCCGCCATTAGTTCACAGGGACCTACACAATTTCTTGAGGTAGTGTGCCCCCGTTACCAAATACCATCTAGGTTCCACTTCTCTAGGCAGGCGATACCGAAAATGTACACAGACCTCAGAAAAAGACTCACCAGTGTCCTAAAAAATGCAGCTGTACCCAATGTCCACTTAACCACGGACATGTGGACAAGTGGAGCAGGGCAGGGTCAGGACTATATGACTGTGACAGCCCACTGGGTAGATGTATGGACTCCCGCCGCAAGAACAGCAGCGGCGGCACCAGTAGCAGCATCTCGCAAACGCCAACTCTTTCCTAGGCAGGCTACGCTTTGTATCACCGCTTTCCAGAATACGCACACAGCTGAAAACCTCTTACGGCAACTGAGGAAGATCATCGCGGAATGGCTTACCCCAATTGGACTCTCCTGTGGATTTGTGGCATCGGACAACGCCAGCAATATTGTGTGTGCATTAAATATGGGCAAATTCCAGCACGTCCCATGTTTTGCACATACCTTGAATTTGGTGGTGCAGAATTTTTTAAAAAACGACAGGGGCGTGCAAGAGATGCTGTCGGTGGCCAGAAGAATTGCGGGACACTTTCGGCGTACAGGCACCACGTACAGAAGACTGGAGCACCACCAAAAACTACTGAACCTGCCCTGCCATCATCTGAAGCAAGAAGTGGTAACGAGGTGGAATTCAACCCTCTATATGCTTCAGAGGTTGGAGGAGCAGCAAAAGGCCATTCAAGCCTATACAATTGAGCACGATATAGGAGGTGGAATGCACCTGTCTCAAGCGCAGTGGAGAATGATTTCAACGTTGTGCAAGGTTCTGATGCCCTTTGAACTTGCCACACGTGAAGTCAGTTCAGACACTGCCAGCCTGAGTCAGGTCATTCCCCTCATCAGGCTTTTGCAGAAGAAGCTGGAGACATTGAAGGAGGAGCTAACACGGAGCGATTCCGCTAGGCATGTGGGACTTGTGGATGGAGCCCTTAATTCGCTTAACAAGGATTCACGGGTGGTCAATCTGTTGAAATCAGAGCACTACATTTTGGCCACCGTGCTCGATCCTAGATTTAAAGCCTACCTTGGATCTCTCTTTCCGGCAGACACAAGTCTGCTGGGGTTGAAAGACCTGCTGGTGAGAAAATTGTCAAGTCAAGCGGAACGCGACCTGTCAACATCTCCTCCTTCACATTCTCCCGCAACTGGGGGTGCGAGGAAAAGGCTCAGAATTCCGAGCCCACCCGCTGGCGGTGATGCAGGGCAGTCTGGAGCGACTGCTGATGCTGACATCTGGTCCGGACTGAAGGACCTGACAACGATTACGGACATGTCGTCTACTGTCACTGCATATGATTCTCTCACCATTGAAAGAATGGTGGAGGATTATATGAGTGACCGCATCCAAGTAGGCACGTCACACAGTCCGTACTTATACTGGCAGGAAAAAGAGGCAATTTGGAGGCCCTTGCACAAACTGGTTTTATTCTACCTAAGTTGCCCTCCCACAAGTGTGTACTCCGAAAGAGTGTTTAGTGCCGCCGCTCACCTTGTCAGCAATCGGCGTACGAGGTTACATCCAGAAAATGTGGAGAAGATGATGTTCATTAAAATGAATTATAATCAATTCCTCCGTGGAGACATTGACCAGCAGCAATTGCCTCCACAAAGTACACAGGGAGCTGAGATGGTGGATTCCAGTGGGGACGAATTGATAATCTGTGAGGAGGGGGATGTACACGGTGATATATTGGAGGATGATGATGAGGTGGACATCTTGCCTCTGTAGAGCCAGTTTGTGCAAGGAGAGATTAATTGCTTCTTTTTTGGTGGGGGTCCAAACCAACCCGTCATTTCAGTCACAGTCGTGTGGCAGACCCTGTCACTGAAATGATGGGTTGGTTAAAGTGTGCATGTCCTGTTTATACAACATAAGGGTGGGTGGGAGGGCCCAAGGACAATTCCATCTTGCACCTCTTTTTTCTTTAATTTTTCTTTGCGTCATGTGCTGTTTGTGGAATGTTTTTTGGAAGGGCCATCCTGCGTGACACTGCAGTGCCACTCCTAGATGGGCCCGGTGTTTGTGTCGGCCACTAGGGTCGCTTATCTTACTCACACAGCTACCTCATTGCGCCTCTTTTTTTCTTTGCGTCATGTGCTGTTTGGGGAGGGTTTTTTGGAAGGGCCATCCTGCGTGACACTGCAGTGCCACTCCTAGATGGGCACGGTGTTTGTGTCGGCCACTAGGGTCGCTTATCTTACTCACACAGCTACCTCATTGCGCCTCTTTTTTTCTTTGCGTCATGTGCTGTTTGGGGAGGGTTTTTTGGAAGGGCCATCCTGCGTGACACTGCAGTGCCACTCCTAGATGGGCCCGGTGTTTGTGTCGGCCACTAGGGTCGCTTATCTTACTCACACAGCTACCTCATTGCGCCTCTTTTTTTCTTTGCGTCATGTGCTGTTTGGGGAGGGTTTTTTGGAAGGGCCATCCTGCATGACACTGCAGTGCCACTCCTAGATGGGCACGGTGTTTGTGTCGGCCACTAGGGTCGCTTATCTTACTCACACAGCTACCTCATTGCGCCTCTTTTTTTCTTTGCGTCATGTGCTGTTTGGGGAGGGTTTTTTGGAAGGGCCATCCTGCGTGACACTGCAGTGCCACTCCTAGATGGGCCCGGTGTTTGTGTCGGCCACTAGGGTCGCTTATCTTACTCACACAGCTACCTCATTGCGCCTCTTTTTTTCTTTGCGTCATATGCTGTTTGGGGAGGGTTTTTTGGAAGGGCCATCCTGCGTGACACTGCAGTGCCACTCCTAGATGGGCCCGGTGTTTGTGTCGGCCACTAGGGTCGCTTATCTTACTCACACAGCTACCTCATTGCGCCTCTTTTTTTCTTTGCGTCATGTGCTGTTTGGGGAGGGTTTTTTGGAAGGGCCATCCTGCGTGACACTGCAGTGCCACTCCTAGATGGGCACGGTGTTTGTGTCGGCCACTAGGGTCGCTTAGCTTAGTCATCCAGCGACCTAGGTGCAAATTTTAGGACTAAAAATAATATTGTGAGGTGTGAGGTATTCAGAATAGACTGAAAATGAGTGGAAATTATGGTTTTTGAGGTTAATAATACTTTGGGATCAAAATGACCCCCAAATTCTATGATTTAAGCTGTTTTTTAGTGTTTTTTAAAAAAAACACCCGAATCCAAAACACACCCGAATCCGACAAAAAAAATTCGGTGAGGTTTTGCCAAAACGCGGTCGAACCCAAAACACGGCCGCGGAACCGAACCCAAAACCAAAACACAAAACCCGAAAAATTTCAAGTGCACATCTCTATTTGTTACTGGTGGAGGCGCTGCTGCTGCTGCCCCTCTGCTTCACTATAGGCTGTCTTCCGAGAACAGCCTATAGTGAAGCAGGGGGGCAGCAGCAGCAGCGCCTCCACCAATAACACAGCGCTGCTGCGGCTCCCTCCTTCACCTCGTCTACTGCCCGGGAATCGTCAAGCTGCACGAGGAGCCTGAGCCAGCGGAGAGGGTAAGTATGATTCTACTTTCTTTCTTTCTCTTTCTTTCTTTCTTTCTTTCTGTCTCTTTCTTTCTTTCTTTCTTTCTTTCTGTCTCTTTCTTTCTTTCTTTGTTGGGACTGCCTGCCGCTATGTGTAAAAATGGGGGACTGCCTACCGCAATGTGTAAAAAGGGTGGACTGCCTGCCGCTATGTGTAAAAATGGGGGACTGCCTGCCGCAATGTGTAAAAAGGGGGGACTGCCTGCCGCAATGTGTAAAAAGGGGGGACTGCCTGCCGCAATGTGTAAAAATGGGGAATCTGCCTGCCGCAATGTGTAAAAATGGGGAATCTGCCTGCCGCTATGTGTAAAAACGGGGGACTGCCTGCCGCAACGTGTAAAATGGGGGAATCTGCCTGCCGTAATGTGTAACAAGGGCACGCTGTCTGCCGTAATGTGTAACAAGGGCACGCTGTCTGCCGTAATGTGTAACAAGGGCACGCTGTCTGCCGCTATGTGTAAAAAGTGTACGTTGTCTGCCGTTATGTGTAAAAAGTGTACGCTGTCTGCCGTAATGTGTAAAAAGGGGACGCTGTCTGCCGTAATGTGTAAAAAGGGGGATGCTGTCTGCCGTTATGTGTAAAAAGTGTACGCTGTCTGCCGCTATGTTTAACAAGGGCACGCTGTCTGCCGTTATGTGTAAAAAGTGTACGCTGTCTGCCGTAATGTGTAACAAGGGCACGCTGTCTGCCGTTATGTGTAAAAAGGGGACGCTGTCTGCCGTAATGTATAAAAAGGGGGACGCTGTCTGCCGTAATGTGTAAAAAGGGGACGCTGTCTGCCGTAATGTGTAAAAAGAGGAATCTGTTCGCTGTAAGGTGTAAAAGGGGCTCTACCTAGTGTAGTGGTGCTACTGTGCGGCGTAATTTGAAGAATGGAGACTACTGTGCACCGTTTTAGGAATTGGTATTATTTTGTGGCCACACCCCTTCCCCGCGAAGCCACGCCACTATGTATTTTTGCACGCGCCTACGGCGCGCACTGCCCCTGTTTTGCATGCAGGGGTGGGGCTTCGATGCCGTTTCTTGCACACAGTGCTAAAATGTCTAGTTACGGCACTGTTGCTAGGTATCCATTTCTCTGGCCCTGAGCAGGTCCCCCTCACCAGATCCTCTCAAGGGGTGAGGGGGTGGACTTGGATGGGGGGTGGGGGGGGGGGGGTGGGGGGGGCAAAGCATTTTGTCGCACCTGGGCCCACCGCTTCGTTGGTCCGCCACTGAATGGGGACTAGAACATGCCAGCACTTCTGAAGTCCTAATCATATCCTTGGGGACTTGGGGATCTATATTTACTAAGCCTTGAATGGAGATAAAGTGGCAGCCAATCAGCTCCTAATAGTCATTTTTCAGACACAGCATGTGACATGGCAGTTAGGAGCTGATTGGATGGTACTTTGGGGCAGATGTATTAACCTGGAGACGGCATAAGGAAGTGATAAACCTGTGATATGTGCAAGGTGATAAAGGCACCAGCCAATCAGATCCTAACTGTTAATTTACATAATGGAGCTTATTGGCTGGTGCCTTTATCACCATGCACATATCACAGGTTTATCACTTCCTTATGCCTTCTCCAGGTTAATACATCTGCCCCTTTATCTCCATTCAAGGCTTAGTAAATAGACCCTTTGGTATGAAAGAAAGTGTTGATGCTTCCATGTGGTATTGCCACACTCCGGGGTACATTTACTAAGATTCGTATTTTCCAAATTCATGTCCAAGTTCAATCACGAATGACATCGACAGTGTAAAATTGCAACTTTTTGAATTGATTACGATGGATTTACTAAGCTGTCGTATTCGGGTTTTTCTTTTCTTCCGATGTCGATGTCATTCGTGGTTTTTTACCTATTTTTACGGCAGTGATTAGCAAAACACTGCCGACTTTTTTTACAATCAATCTCGGCCGGATCTGTGTGATCCGTGCTGGGGTTTATTTTTATTTTTATTTTTTTATTAAACACTGTAAAATAATAAAAAAAAATGCGTGGGGTCCCCCCTCCTAAGCATAACCAGCCTCGGGCTCTTTGAGCCGATCCTGGTTGCAAAAATATGGTGAAAAAAATGACAGGGGTTCCCCCATATTTAAGCAACCAGCATCGGCCTCTGCGCCTGGTCCTGGTCCCAAAAATACGGGGGACAAAAAGAGTAGGGGTCCCCCGTATTTTTAAAACCAGCACCGGGCTCCACTAGCTGGACAGATAATGCCACAGCCGGGGGTCACTTTTATATAGTGCCCTGCGGCCGTGGCATAAAAAATCCAACTAGTCACCCCTGGCCGGGGTACCCTGGGGGAGTGGGGACCCCTTCAATCAAGGGGTCCCCCCTCCCCAGCCACCCAAGGGCCAGGGGTGAAGCCCGAGGCTGTCCCCCCCCCCATCCAATGGGCTGCGGATGGGGAGGCTGATAGCCTTTGTTGTAAAAGAAAATATATTGATTTTAGTAGCAGTACTACAAGGCCCAGCAAGCCTCCCCCGCATGCTGGTACTTGGAGAACCACAAGTACCAGCATGCGACGGAAAAACGGGCCCGCTGGTACCTGTAGTACTACTACTAAAAAAATACCCAAAAAAAGACAAGACACACACACCGTGAAAGTATAATTTTATTACATACATACACACATACATACATACTTACCTTAAGTTCCCACGCAGGTCGGTCCTCTTCTCCAGTAGAATCCAAGGGGTACCTGTTGAAGAAATTATACTCACGAGATCCAGGGGTCCAGGCTCCTCGGGAAATCCAGGGGTAATCCACGTACTTGACAAAAAAAACAAAACGGTGTCCCGACCACGAACTGAAAGGGGACCCATGTTTGCACATGGGTCACCTTTCCACGAATGCCAGAAAGCCACTCTGACTTCTGTCTAAGTGGGTTTCTTCAGCCAATCAGGGAGCGCCACGTTGTAGCACTCTCCTGATCAGCTGTGTGGTCCTGTCCTCACTGACAGGCAGCACACGGCAGTGTTACAATGTAGCGCCTATGCGCTACATTGTAACCAATGATGGGAACGTTCTGCTCAGCGGTGACGTCACTTTAGGTCAACCGCAGGGCAGAAAGTTCCCATCATTGGTTACAATGTAGCGCATAGGCGCTACATTGTAACACTGCCGTGTGCTGCCTGTCAGTGAGGACAGGACCACACAGCTGATCAGGAGAGTGCTACAACGTGGCGCTCCCTGATTGGCTGAAGAAACCCACTTAGACAGAAGTCAGAGTGGCTTTCTGGCATTCGTGGAAAGGTGACCCATGTGCAAACATGGGTCCCCTTTCAGTTCGTGGTCGGGACACCGTTTTTTTTTTTTTGTCAAGTACGTGGATTACCCCTGGATTTCCCGAGGAGCCTGGACCCCTGGATCTCGTGAGTATAATTTCTTCAACAGGTACCCCTTGGATTCTACTGGAGAAGAGGACCGACCTGCGTGGGAACTTAAGGTAATGTATGTATGTATGTGTGTATGTATGTAATAAAATTATACTTTCACGGTGTGTGTGTCTTGTCTTTTTTTGGGTATTTTTTTAGTAGTAGTACTACAGGTACCAGCGGGCCCGTTTTTCCGTCGCATGCTGGTACTTGTGGTTCTCCAAGTACCAGCATGCGGGGGAGGCTTGCTGGGCCTTGTAGTACTGCTACTAAAAACAATATCTTTTCTTTTACAACAAAGGCTATCAGCCTCCCCATCCGCAGCCCATTGGATGGGGGGGGACAGCCTCGGGCTTCACCCCTGGCCCTTGGGTGGCTGGGGGGGGGGGACCCCTTGATTGAAGGGGTCCCCACTCCCCCAGGGTACCCCGGCCAGGGGTGACTAGTTGGATTTTTGATGCCACGGCCGCAGGGCACTATATAAAACTGACCCCCGGCTGTGGCATTATCTGTCCAGCTAGTGGAGCCCGGTGCTGGTTTTAAAAATACGGGGGACCCCTACTCTTTTTGTCCCCCGTATTTTTGGGACCAGGACCAGGCGCAGAGCCCGATGCTGGTTGCTTAAATATGGGGGAACCCCTGTCATTTTTTTCCCCATATTTCTGCAACCAGGATCGGCTCAAAGAGCCCGAGGCTGGTTATGCTTAGGAGGGGGGACCCCACGCAATTTTTTTTAAAAAAATAAGCACTTTCCCACCCCTTCCCACTGATATACATGCACGGATCTCATGGATCCGTGCATGCCTATCCAATCACGAATAAAAAAAAAAGGTCTGGTTTTTTTTAGCACTTTTTTACGAGTTGTAATTTTTCACGGCAGTGTTTGTTCTTTTTTTGCTTTGCACTTCTTAGTAAATGACCGAGATTCATACTTAAACAGCCGCGTTTTGACCGATGGTGTATTCATTCGTAATTTTTTACCTGAACTTGCAAAAAATTACGAATGCCCTCATCACTGCCGTGATTAGTGCTTAGTAAATTACCGAGATGACACTTTGATGAAAAAACGGCATCTCGGTCAAAATCGGGAGCTTAGTAAATTTCCCCCTCCCTTGGGGTAGGAGTTTGGTTTTTAAACTCTCTATTAGTTACCTTCTAGGCCCTCTTAAATACTCTAAGCAAAACTGTTGTCTGATAAATGAAGACGCAGAAAACAGGAGTTGGTTTTAAAACTGAAGGTCAAATTATTATTTAGACAGCCGACTTGAAGTTGATTTTTATTCATTAATAATGTAAGTTGTTGTTTAAAGTTAGTGTGGTGGCGGCTGACAAAACATAAATTGATGACGACATAAATTGATACAACCAAACGTTCGTGTTCAACCAGTGGCGTAAGTTTATCCCAGTTGCCCGGAGGCAAGAAAAATATTGGTGCCCCCCCATATATCATCCGTGAGCCAATAAGATGCCGTTTTGAGATCCGATAACACAGAGTAAAACCGAACCCGCTCATCTCTAATTCTAACTATATGAAGCTACTACAAACTAGTTGCAACTAGGCAGATCTATGTAGGCGTCCAACCATACACTACATAGATCTGCTCAGTCACTCACAATACTGGTTATTTCTCTGACAATTAATTTGCAAGTGTCATATCCAGGATTAGAACCTACAACCTATTATACTGGAAGCATGCACCTTACTGATGGAGATATCTGCTCTTGCACAGGAAGTATGAGAATTCTAACTATATGAAGTTACTTGTAATTGTCAGAGAAATAACTTCATATAGTTATAGAATTCTCATGTTTCCTTTATAGGAGCAAATAGCTTCATCAGTAAGGTGTCTGCTTCCAGTGTATCTATAATAAAGAGGGTGTGATTTGTAAGGTGTAGTGACTAGTGGGGAAGTCTGCTACGGAAGAGATACCGGCTGCTGTCATTTAACTTAATTGATTAATGTCGCTGAACACACGGAACAGGAGGAGAGGTGCCTCCCTTCAAAGCAGGAGCCCGGCGGCAGCTAACTCCGTTGCCTCCCAGAGCTCTGCCTCTGTGTTCAACTCTACACAAATCAGTAACACAACCAGGCAGGCTAGTGTTAATTCCCGGAAGGGAAGGACATTCATATTGGCGATCACATAACATGAGGAGAGCGCACCCACTCATAAAACGTAGCAAATCAAAACCATGCCGCGTCCTACAGCCGCCACCATAGGCATCAACCACAAACGGAAAATAGGAAGGGGGGGTACTTCCAGAAAAAAGATAGAGAACTGCCAGCTGACAGTTTGCTTATAAATAAACAAAAGCGCACCTTTCTTACTGGCTCATAAAACTGTCAATCAACTGGTAATGAATAGAATTAAAGGGGCAACCACAAAAGTCTTAAAGGGGGCCTAGCTTGAACCACCTAGGGGTTTATTTGAGCTCAGCCAGATCCTAGGCTTGCACTTCAATTACTGGCCTGAGGGCCTGAGAGGGAGATTAAGCAAAGCTTGGCGAGAAATAAGGTATTAACCAATCAGTTCCTAGCTGTAATTTCTCTAACGTCCTAGTGGATGCTGGGAACTCCGTAAGGACCATGGGGAATAGCGGGCTCCGAAGGAGGCTGGGCACTCTAGAAAGATTTAGGACTACCTGGTGTGCACTGGCTCCTCCCACTATGACCCTCCTCCAAGCCTCAGTTAGATTTCGTGCCCGGCCGAGGTTGGATGCACACTAGGGGCTCTCCTGAGCCCTTAGAAAGAAAGTATAGTTTTAGGTTTTTTATTTTCAGTGAGACCTGCTGGCAACAGGCTCACTGCAGCGAGGGACTAAGGGGAGAAGAAGTGAACTCGCCTGCTTGCAGCCGGATTGGGCTTCTTAGGCTACTGGACACCATTAGCTCCAGAGGGATCGACCGCAGGCCCAGTCCTTGGTGTTCGGTCCCGGAGCCGCGCCGCCGTCCCCCTTACAGAGCCAGAAGCAAGAAGAGGTCCGGAAAAACGGCGGCAGAAGACATCAGTCTTCACCAAGGTAGCGCACAGCACTGCAGCTGTGCGCCATTGCTCCTCATGCACACTTCACACTCCGGTCACTGAGGGTGCAGGGCGCTTGGGGGGGGGGCGCCCTGAGCTGCAATAAAAACACCTTGGCTGGCAAAAATACCACAATATATAGCCCTAGAGGCTATATATGTGGTAAATTCCCCTGCCAGAATCCAGAAAAAAGCGGGAGAATAGGCCGCGGAAAAGGGGCGGAGCTATCTCCCTCAGACACACTGGCGCCATTTCTCCTTCACAGATCCGCTGGAAGGAAGCTCCCTGCAGTCTACACTTCAGAACAGGGTAAAAACAGAGAGGGGGGGGCACTAAATTTGGGCGCAATACATATATAATATAAAAAGCAGCTATAGGGGACATAACTCAGTTAGTCCCTGCATTATATAGCGCTCTGGTGTGTGCTGGCATACTCTCACTCTGTCCCCCCAAAGGGCTTTTGTGGGTCCTGTCCTCATTCGGAGCATTCCTTGTGTGTGTGCGGTGTGTCGGTACGGCTGTGTCGACATGTTTGATGAGGATAATGATGTGGAGGCGGAGCAGATGCCTTTAGAAGGGATGTCACCCCCTGCGGGGCAGACACCTGAGTGGATGGGCTTATGGAAAGTAATGAGTGCACGTATAGACTCCTTATATAAGAAAATCGACGACATGCCAAATGTGGGACAGCCGACTTCTCAGCTCGTGCCTGCCCAGGCGTCGCATGGGTCGTCAGGGGCTCTAAAACGCCCGCTACCTCAAGCAGACCCAGATGTCGACACTGATACTGACACCAGTGTCGACGACGATGAGTCAAACCTGATGCCCACTAAGGCCATTCACTGTATGATTGAGGCAATGAAAGAGGTGTTAAACATTTCTGATATAACTACTGGTACCACTAAAAAGGGTATTATGTTTGGAGAGAAAAAACTACCCGTAGTTTCTCTAACGTCCTAGTGGATGCTGGGGACTCCGTCAGGACCATGGGGATTAGCGGCTCCGCAGGAGACAGGGCACAAAAATAAAGCTTTAGGATCAGGTGGTGTGCACTGGCTTCTCCCCCTATGACCCTCCTCCAAGCCTCAGTTAGGTTTTTGTGCCCGTCCGAGCAGGGTGCAATCTAGGTGGCTCTCCTAAAGAGCTGCTTAGAAAAAGTTTTTAGGTTTATTTTCAGTGAGTCCTGCTGGCAACAGGCTCACTGCATCGAGGGACTTAGGGGAGAGAAGTGAACTCACCGGCGTGCAGGATGGATTGGCTTCTTAGGCTACTGGACACCATTAGCTCCAGAGGGAGTCGGAACACAGGTCTCACCCTGGGGTTCGTCCCGGAGCCGCGCCGCCGACCCCCCTTGCAGATGCCGAAGATGGAAGAGGTCCAGAAGCAGGCGGCAGAAGACTTTTCAGTCATCCTGAGGTAGCACACAGCACTGCAGCTGTGCGCCATTGTTGTCAGCACACTTCACACAGCGGTCACGGAGGGTGCAGGGCGCGGGGGGGGCGCCCTGGGCAGCAATGTATAATACCTTCTTTATGGCTAAAAATACATCACATATAGCCCTTAAGGCTATATGGATGTATTTAACCCCTGCCAGATCTCACAATCTCCGGAGAAGAGCCCGCCGAAATAGGGGGCGGGGCTTATTCTCCTCAGCACACAGCGCCATTTTCCTGCTCAGCTCCGCTGTGAGGAAGGCTCCCAGGACTCTCCCCTGCACTGCACTACAGAAACAGGGTAAAACAGAGAGGGGGGGCACTTTTTTTTTGTCGATATTACTATATTTAAGCTGCTATAAGGATACAACACTTATATAGGGTTGTTCCCATATATATTATAGCGCTTGGGTGTGTGCTGGCAAACTCTCCCTCTGTCTCCCCAAAGGGCTAGTGGGGTCCTGTCTTCAATAGAGCATTCCCTGTGTGTCTGCTGTGTGTCGGTACGTGTGTGTCGACATGTATGAGGACGATGTTGGTGTGGAGGCAGAGCAATTGCCGATAATGGTGATGTCACCCCCTAGGGAGTCGACACCGGAATGGATGGCTTTGTTTATGGAATTACGTGATAATGTCAGCACATTACAAAAATCAGTTGACGACATGAGACGGCCCTCAAACCAGTTAGTACCTGCCCAGGCGTCTCAGACACCGTCAGGGGCTGTAAAACGCCCTTTACCTCAGTCGGTCGATACAGACCCAGACACGGACACTGAATCTAGTGTCGACGGTGAAGAAACAAACGTATTTTCCAGTAGGGCCACACGTTATATGATCACGGCAATGAAGGAGGCTTTGCATATCTCTGATACTACAAGTACCACAAAAAGGGGTATTATGTGGGGGGTGAAAAAACTACCTGTAGTTTTTCCTGAATCAGACGAATTGAATGATGTATGTGATGAAGCGTGGGTTAACCCAGATAGAAAAGGGCTAATTTCAAAAAAGTTATTGGCATTATACCCTTTCCCGCCAGAGGTTAGGGCGCGCTGGGAAACACCCCCTAAGGTGGATAAGGCGCTCACACGCTTATCAAAACAAGTGGCGTTACCGTCTCCTGATACGGCCGCCCTCAAGGATCCAGCTGATAGGAGGCTGGAAACTACCCTAAAAAGTATATACACACATACTGGTGTTATACTGCGACCAGCCATCGCCTCAGCCTGGATGTGCAGTGCTGGGGTGGTCTGGTCGGATTCCCTGACTGAAAATATTGATACCCTGGATAGGGATAGTATTTTACAGACTTTAGAGCAATTAAAGGATGCTTTTCTTTATATGCGAGATGCTCAGAGGGATATTTGCACTCTGGCATCGAGAGTAAGTGCGATGTCCATATCTGCCAGAAGAAGTTTATGGACACGACAGTGGTCAGGTGATGCGGATTCCAAACGGCATATGGAAGTATTGCCGTATAAAGGGGAGGAATTATTTGGCGCCGGTCTATCGGATCTGGTGGCCACGGCAACAGCCGGGAAATCCACCTTTTTACCTCAGACCCCCTCCCAACAGAAAAAGACACTGTCTTTTCAGCCGCAGTCCTTTCGGTCCTATAAGAACAAGCGGGCAAAAGGACAGTCATATCTGCCCCGAGGCAGAGGAAAGGGTAAGAGAGGGCAGCAAGCAGCTCCTTCCCAGGAACAGAAGCCCTCCGCGGGTTCTGCAAAGCCCTCAGCATGACGCTGGGGCTTTACAAGCGGACTCAGAAACGGTGGGGGGTCGACTCAAGAATTTCAGTGCGCAGTGGGCTTGCTCATAGGTGGACCCCTGGATCCTGCAGATAATATCTCAGGGTTACAGGTTGGAATTCGAGATGTCTCCCCCTCGCCGGTTCCTAAAGTCTGCTCTGCCAACGTCTCCCTCAGACAGGGCGACGGTATTGGAAGCCATTCACAAGCTGTATTCTCAGCAGGTGATAGTCAAGGTACCCCTCCTACAACAGGGAAAGGGGTATTATTCCACACTATTTGTGGTACCGAAGCCGGACGGCTCGGTAAGACCTATTCTAAATCTGAAATCTTTGAACCTGTACATACAAAAATTCAAGTTCAAGATGGAGTCACTCAGAGCAGTGATAGCGAATCTGGAAGAAGGGGACTTTATGGTGTCCCTGGACATCAAGGATGCTTACCTGCATGTCCCAATTTGCCCTTCACATCAAGGGTACCTCAGGTTCGTGGTGCAAAACTGTCATTATCAGTTTCAGACGCTGCCGTTTGGATTGTCCACGGCACCTCGGGTCTTTACCAAGGTAATGGCCGAAATGATGTTTCTTCTACGAAGAAAAGGCGTATTAATTATCCCTTACTTGGACGATCTCCTGATAAGGGCAAGGTCCAGGGAACAGCTGGGGGACGTAGTAGCACTAACCCAAATAGTGCTGCAACAGCACGGGTGGATTCTGAATTTTCCAAAATCTCAATTGACCCCGACGACACGTCTGCTGTTCCTGGGAATGATTCTGGACACGGTTCAGAAAAAGGTGTTTCTTCCGGAGGAGAAAGCCAAGGAGTTATCCGAACTTGTCAGGAACCTCCTAAAACCAGGGAAAGTGTCTGTGCATCAATGCACAAGAGTCCTGGGAAAGATGGTGGCTTCTTACGAAGCGATTCCATTCGGCAGATTCCACGCACGAACTTTTCAGTGGGATCTGCTGGACAAATGGTCCGGATCGCATCTGCAGATGCATCAGCGGATAACCTTGTCGCCACGGACAAGGGTGTCTCTTCTGTGGTGGTTGCAGAGTGCTCATCTGTTAGAGGGCCGCAGATTCGGCATACAGGACTGGGTCCTGGTGACCACGGATGCCAGTCTGAGAGGCTGGGGAGCGGTCACACAGGGAAGAAACTTCCAGGGAGTATGGTCAAACCTGGAGATGTCTCTTCACATAAATATACTGGAGCTAAGAGCGATTTACAATGCTCTAAGCCTGGCAAAACCCCTGCTTCAGGGTCAGCCCATGTTGATCCAGTCGGACAACATCACGGCAGTCGCCCACGTAAACAGACAGGGCGGCACAAGAAGCAGGAGAGCAATGGCAGAAGCTGCAAGGATTCTTCGCTGGGCGGAAGATCATGTGATAGCACTGTCAGCAGTGTTCATTCCGGGAGTGGACAACTGGGAAGCAGACTTCCTCAGCAGACACGATCTACACCCGGGAGAGTGGGGACTTCATCCAGAAGTCTTCCACATGATTGTGAACCGTTGGGAAAAACCAAAGGTGGACATGATGGCGTCTCGCCTCAACAAAAAAAAAAAAAACTGGACCGGTATTGCGCCAGGTCAAGAGACCCTCAGGCAATAGCTGTGGACGCTCTGGTAACGCCGTGGGTGTTCCAGTCAGTGTATGTGTTTCCTCCTCTGCCTCTCATACCAAAAGTACTGAGAATTATACGGCAAAGGGGAGTGAGAACGATACTCGTGGCTCCGGATTGGCCAAGAAGAACTTGGTACCCGGAACTTCAGGAGATGCTCACGGAAGATCCGTGGCCTCTACCTCTAAGACGGGACCTGCTTCAGCAGGGACCGTGTCTATTCCAAGACTTACCGCGGCTGCGTTTGACGGCATGGCGGTTGAACGCTGAATTCTAAGGGAAAAAGGCATTCCGGAAGAGGTCATTCCTACACTGGTAAAAGCCAGGAAGGAGGTGACTGCACAACATTATCACCGCATTTGGAGAAAATATGTTGCGTGGTGTGAGGCCAGGAAGGCCCCCACGGAGGAATTTCAATTGGGTCGATTCCTACATTTCCTGCAAACAGGATTGTCTATGGGCCTCAAGTTGGGGTCCATTAAGGTTCAAATTTCGGCCCTGTCGATTTTCTTCCAAAAAGAATTGGCTTCAGTTCCTGAAGTCCAGACTTTTGTAAAAGGAGTACTACATATACAGCCCCCGGTTGTGCCCCCAGTGGCTCCGTGGGACCTTAATGTAGTTTTGGATTTTCTCAAATCCCATTGGTTTGAGCCACTCAAATCGGCGGATTTGAAATATCTTACATGGATAGTAACCATGCTACTGGCCCTGGCTTCAGCCAGGAGAGTGTCAGAATTGGCGGCTTTATCGTATAAAAGCCCATATCTGATTTTCCATTCGGACAGGGCAGAACTGCGGACGCGTCCTCATTTTCTGCCTAAGGTGGTGTCAGCGTTTCACCTGAACCAGCCTATTGTGGTGCCTGCGGCTACTAGCGATTTGGAGGATTCCAAGTTGCTGGACGTTGTCAGGGCATTGAAAATATATATTTCAAGGACGGCTGGAGTCAGGAAATCTGACTCGCTGTTTATACTGTATGCACCCAACAAGCTGGGTGCTCCTGCTTCTAAGCAGACGATTGCTCGTTGGATCTGTAGCACAATTCAACTTGCACATTCTGTGGCAGGCCTGCCACAGCCTAAATCTGTCAAGGCCCATTCCACAAGGAAGGTGGGCTCATCCTGGGCGGCTGCCCGAGGGGTCTCGGCATTACAACTCTGCCGAGCAGCTACGTGGTCGGGGGAGAACACGTTTGTAAAATTCTACAAATTTGATACCCTGGCTAAAGAGGACCTGGAGTTCTCTCATTCGGTGCTGCAGAGTCATCCGCACTCTCCCGCCCGTTTGGGAGCTTTGGTATAATCCCCATGGTCCTGACGGAGTCCCCAGCATCCACTAGGACGTTAGAGAAAATAAGATTTTACTTACCAATAAATCTATTTCTCGTAGTCCGTAGTGGATGCTGGGCGCCCATCCCAAGTTCGGATTGTCTGCAATACTTGTACATAGTTATTGTTACAAAAAAATCGGGTTGTTATTGTTGTGAGCCGTCTGTTCAGAGGCTCCTACGTTGTCATACTGTTAACTGGGTTCAGATCACAAGTTGTACGGTGTGATTGGTGTGGCTGGTATGAGTCTTACCCGGGATTCAAAATCCTTCCTTATTGTGTACGCTCGTCCGGGCACAGTATCCTAACTGAGGCTTGGAGGAGGGTCATAGGGGGAGGAGCCAGTGCACACCACCTGATCCTAAGGCTTTATTTTTGTGCCCTGTCTCCTGCGGAGCCGCTAATCCCCATGGTCCTGACGGAGTCCCCAGCATCCACTACGGACTACGAGAAATAGATTTATCGGTAAGTAAAATCTTATTTTTTCCCCCATCAGATGAATTAAATGAAGTGTGTGAAGAAGCGTAGGCTTTCCCTGATAAAAAATTGGTAATTCCTAAGAAGGTACTAATGGCGTTCCCTTTCCCGCCAGAGGATAGGTCACGTTGGGAAACACCCCCTAGAGTGGATAAAGCGCTCACACGTTTGTCTAAAAAGGTGGCACTACCGTCTCCGGATACGGCCGCCCTCAAGGAACCTGCTGATAGAAAGCAGGAGGCGATCCTGAAGTCTGTGTATACACACACAGGCATTATACTTAGGCCAGCTATTGCGTCAGCTTGGATATGTAATGCTGCCGCTGCTTGGTCAGATAAACTGTCAGAAAATATTGACACATTAGACAGAGACACGATCCTGTTAACCATAGACCATATAAAAGACTCAGTCTTATATATGAGAGATGCACAGAGGGTAATCTGTCGACTGGCATCTAAAGTAAGTGCATTGTCCATTTCTGCTAGGAGAGGCTTATGGACTCGCCAGTGGACAGGAGATGCAGATTCTAAAAAGCACATGGAAGTGTTGCCATATAAGGGTGAGGAATTATTTGGGGATGGTCTCTCGGACCTAGTTTCCACAGCAACGTCTGGTAAGTCAGCATTTTTACCCCATGTCCCCTCACAGCCTAAGAAGGCGCCGTTTTATCAGGTTCAGTCCTTTCGGACCCAGAAAAACAGGCGTGGAAAAGGCGGGTCTTTTCTGTCCAGAGGCAGAGGTAGGGGAAAAAGGCTGCAACAAACAGCAGGTTCCCAGGAGCAAAAGTCCTCCCCCGCTTCCTCTTCCAAGTCCGCCGCATGACGGTGGGGCTCCACAGGCGGAGCCAGGTACGGTGGGGGGTCGCCTCAAAAATTTCAGCGATCAGTGGGTTCGCTCACAGGTGGATCCCTGGATCCTGCAAATAGTATCTCAGGGGTACAAGCTGGAATTCGAGGCGTCCCCACCCCACCGGTTCCTAAAATCTGCCTTGCCAATTGCTCCCTCAGACAGGGAGGCGGTGCTAACGGCAATTCACAAGCTGTATTCTCAGCAGGTGATAATCAAGGTACCCCTACTTCAACAAGGCCGGGGTTATTATTCCACACTATTTGTGGTACCGAAACCGGACAGTTCGGTGAGACCCATTCTAAATTTGAAATCCTTGAACACACACATAAAGAAATTCAAGTTCAAGATGGAATCGCTCAGGGCGGTTATTGCAAGCCTGGACGAGGGGGATTACATGGTATCCCTGGACATCAAGGATGCTTACTTGCATGTCCCCATTTACCATCCTCACCAGGAGTACCTCAGATTTGTGGTACAGGATTGCCATTACCAATTCCAGACGCTGCCGTTTGGACCGTCCACGGCACCGAGGGTATTTACCAAGGTTATGGCGGAAATGATGATACTCCTTCGAAGAAAGGGAGTTTTAATTATCCCGTACTTGGACGATCTCTTAATAAAAGCGAGGTCCAAGGAACAGTTGTTGGTGGGAGTAGCACTATCCCAGGAAGTGCTGCACCAGCACGGCTGGATTCTGAATATCCCAAAGTCACAGCTGGTTCCGACGACACGGCTACTGTTCCTGGGTATGATTCTGGATACAGTCCAGAGAAAAGTGTTTCTCCCGGAGGAGAAAGCCAGAGAGTTGTCATCTCTAGTCAGAGACCTCCTGAAACCAAAACAGGTATCAGTGCATCACTGCACGCGGGTCCTGGGAAAGATGGTGGCTTCTTACGAAGCAATTCCCTTCGGCAGGTTCCATGCCAGAATCTTTCAGTGGGACCTGTTGGACCAGTGGTCCGGATCGCATCTTCAGATGCATCGCTTAATAACCCTGTCTCCAAGAACCAGGGTGTCTCTACTGTGGTGGCTGCAGAGTGCTCATCTTCTAGAGGGCCGCAGGTTCGGCATACAGGACTGGGTCCTGGTGACCACGGATGCCAGCCTTCGAGGCTGGGGGGCAGTCACACAGGGAAGAAACTTCCAAGGACTATGGTCGAGTCAGGAGACTTCCCTTCACATAAATATTCTGGAACTAAGGGCCATCTACAATGCCCTAAGTCAAGCAAAATCCCTGCTCCTACACCAGCCGGTGCTGATCCAGTCAGACAACATCACGGCAGTCGCCCATGTAAATCGACAGGGCGGCACAAGAAGCAGGATGGCGATGGCAGAAGCCACAAAAATTCTCAGATGGGCGGAGAATCATGTACTAGCACTGTCAGCAGTGTTCATTCCGGGAGTGGACAACTGGGAAGCAGACTTCCTCAGCAGACACGACCTCCACCCGGGGGAGTGGGGACTTCACCCAGAAGTCTTCCAGATGCTGGTAAACTGTTGGGAAAAACCACAGGTGGACATGATGGCGTCCCGTCTCAACAAAAAGTTAAAAAAATCTTGCGCCAGGTCAAGGGACCCTCAGGCGATAGCTGTGGACGCTCTAGTAACACCGTGGGTGTACCAGTCGGTTTATGTGTTCCCTCCTCTGCCTCTCATTCCAAAGGTATTGAGAATAATAAGAAAGCGAGGAGTAACCACAATTCTCGTGGTTCCGGATTGGCCAAGACGAGCGTGGTACCCGGAACTTCAAGAGATGCTCTCAGAGGACCCGTGGCCTCTACCGCTCAGACAGGACCTGCTACAGCAGGGGCCCTGTCTGTTCCAAGACTTACCGCGGCTGCGTTTGACGGCATGGCGGTTGAACACCGGATCCTAAAGGAAAAGGGTATTCCGGAAGAAGTCATTCCTACGCTTATTAAGGCCAGGAAAGATGTTACGGCAACGCATTATCACCGCATATGGCGAAAATATGTTGCATGGTGCGAGGCCAATAAGGCCCCAACAGAGGAATTTCAACTAGGTCGATTTCTGCATTTCCTGCAAGCAGGAGTGGATATGGGCCTAAAACTAGGCTCCATTAAAGTACAGATCTCGGCTCTGTCGATTTTCTTTCAAAAAGAACTAGCTTCAGTACCTGAAGTTCAGACTTTTGTAAAAGGAGTGCTGCATATTCAGCCCCCGTTTGTGCCTCCAGTGGCACCTTGGGATCTCAACATGATGTTGAGTTTCTTAAAATCACATTGGTTTGAGCCACTAAAAACCGTGGATCTGAAATATCTCACGTGGAAAGTGGTCATGTTATTAGCCTTGGCTTCAGCCAGGCGAGTGTCAGAATTGGCGGCTTTATCATGTAAAAGCCCTTATCTGATTTTCCATATGGATAGGGCAGAGTTGAGGACTCGTCCCCAATTTATCCCTAAGGTGGTGTCAGCGTTTCACCTGAACCAGCCTATTGTGGTGCCGGCGGCTACTAGTGAATTGGAGGACTCCAAGTTGCTAGACGTTGTCAGGGCCCTGAAAATATATGTTTCCAGGACGGCTGGAGTCAGAAAATCTGACTTGCTGTTTATCCTGTATGCAACCAACAAGTTGGGTGCTCCTGCTTCTAAGCAGTCTATTGCTCGCTGGATTTGTAGTACAATTCAGTTTGCACATTCTGTGGCAGGCATGCCACAGCCAAAATCTGTAAAGGCCCATTCCACAAGGAAGGTGGGCTCATCTTGGGCGGCTGCCCGAGGGGTCTCGGCTTTACAACTTTGCCGAGCAGCTACTTGGTCAGGGGCAAATACGTTTGCAAAATTCTACAAATTTGATACCCTGGCTGAGGAGGACCTGGAGTTCTCTCATTCGGTGCTACAGAGTCATCCGCACTCTCCCGCCCGTTTGGGAGCTTTGGTATAATCCCCATGGTCCTGACGGAGTCCCCAGCATCCACTAGGACGTTAGAGAAAATAAGATTTTACTTACCAATAAATCTATTTCTCGTAGTCCGTAGTGGATGCTGGTCGCCCATCCCAAGTGCGGATTGTCTGCAATACTTGTACATAGTTATTGTTACAAAAAAATCGGGTTGTTATTGTTGTGAGCCGTCTGTTCAGAGGCTCCTACGTTGTCATACTGTTAACTGGGTTCAGATCACAAGTTGTACGGTGTGATTGGTGTGGCTGGTATGAGTCTTACCCGGGATTCAAAATCCTTCCTTATTGTGTACGCTCGTCCGGGCACAGTATCCTAACTGAGGCTTGGAGGAGGGTCATAGGGGGAGGAGCCAGTGCACACCACCTGATCCTAAGGCTTTATTTTTGTGCCCTGTCTCCTGCGGAGCCGCTAATCCCCATGGTCCTGACGGAGTCCCCAGCATCCACTACGGACTACGAGAAATAGATTTATCGGTAAGTAAAATCTTATTTTTTCCCCCATCAGATGAATTAAATGAAGTGTGTGAAGAAGCGTAGGCTTTCCCTGATAAAAAATTGGTAATTCCTAAGAAGGTACTAATGGCGTTCCCTTTCCCGCCAGAGGATAGGTCACGTTGGGAAACACCCCCTAGAGTGGATAAAGCGCTCACACGTTTGTCTAAAAAGGTGGCACTACCGTCTCCGGATACGGCCGCCCTCAAGGAACCTGCTGATAGAAAGCAGGAGGCGATCCTGAAGTCTGTGTATACACACACAGGCATTATACTTAGGCCAGCTATTGCGTCAGCTTGGATATGTAATGCTGCCGCTGCTTGGTCAGATAAACTGTCAGAAAATATTGACACATTAGACAGAGACACGATCCTGTTAACCATAGACCATATAAAAGACTCAGTCTTATATATGAGAGATGCACAGAGGGTAATCTGTCGACTGGCATCTAAAGTAAGTGCATTGTCCATTTCTGCTAGGAGAGGCTTATGGACTCGCCAGTGGACAGGAGATGCAGATTCTAAAAAGCACATGGAAGTGTTGCCATATAAGGGTGAGGAATTATTTGGGGATGGTCTCTCGGACCTAGTTTCCACAGCAACGTCTGGTAAGTCAGCATTTTTACCCCATGTCCCCTCACAGCCTAAGAAGGCGCCGTTTTATCAGGTTCAGTCCTTTCGGACCCAGAAAAACAGGCGTGGAAAAGGCGGGTCTTTTCTGTCCAGAGGCAGAGGTAGGGGAAAAAGGCTGCAACAAACAGCAGGTTCCCAGGAGCAAAAGTCCTCCCCCGCTTCCTCTTCCAAGTCCGCCGCATGACGGTGGGGCTCCACAGGCGGAGCCAGGTACGGTGGGGGGTCGCCTCAAAAATTTCAGCGATCAGTGGGTTCGCTCACAGGTGGATCCCTGGATCCTGCAAATAGTATCTCAGGGGTACAAGCTGGAATTCGAGGCGTCCCCACCCCACCGGTTCCTAAAATCTGCCTTGCCAATTGCTCCCTCAGACAGGGAGGCGGTGCTAACGGCAATTCACAAGCTGTATTCTCAGCAGGTGATAATCAAGGTACCCCTACTTCAACAAGGCCGGGGTTATTATTCCACACTATTTGTGGTACCGAAACCGGACAGTTCGGTGAGACCCATTCTAAATTTGAAATCCTTGAACACATACATAAAGAAATTTAAGTTCAAGATGGAATCGCTCAGGGCGGTTATTGCAAGCCTGGACGAGGGGGATTACATGGTATCCCTGGACATCAAGGATGCTTACTTGCATGTCCCCATTTACCATCCTCACCAGGAGTACCTCAGATTTGTGGTACAGGATTGCCATTACCAATTCCAGACGCTGCCGTTTGGACTGTCCACGGCACCGAGGGTATTTACCAAGGTTATGGCGGAAATGATGATACTCCTTCGAAGAAAGGGAGTTCTAATTATCCCGTACTTGGACGATCTCCTAATAAAAGCGAGGTCCAAGGAACAGTTGTTGGTGGGAGTAGCACTATCCCAGGAAGTGCTGCACCAGCACGGCTGGATTCTGAATATCCCAAAGTCACAGCTGGTTCCGACGACACGGCTACTGTTCCTGGGTATGATTCTGGATACAGTCCAGAGAAAAGTGTTTCTCCCGGAGGAGAAAGCCAGAGAGTTGTCATCTCTAGTCAGAGACCTCCTGAAACCAAAACAGGTATCAGTGCATCACTGCACGCGGGTCCTGGGAAAGATGGTGGCTTCTTACGAAGCAATTCCCTTCGGCAGGTTCCATGCCAGAATCTTTCAGTGGGACCTGTTGGACCAGTGGTCCGGATCGCATCTTCAGATGCATCGCTTAATAACCCTGTCTCCAAGAACCAGGGTGTCTCTACTGTGGTGGCTGCAGAGTGCTCATCTTCTAGAGGGCCGCAGGTTCGGCATACAGGACTGGGTCCTGGTGACCACGGATGCCAGCCTTCGAGGCTGGGGGGCAGTCACACAGGGAAGAAACTTCCAAGGACTATGGTCGAGTCAGGAGACTTCCCTTCACATAAATATTCTGGAACTAAGGGCCATCTACAATGCCCTAAGTCAAGCAAAATCCCTGCTCCTACACCAGCCGGTGCTGATCCAGTCAGACAACATCACGGCAGTCGCCCATGTAAATCGACAGGGCGGCACAAGAAGCAGGATGGCGATGGCAGAAGCCACAAAAATTCTCCGATGGGCGGAGAATCATGTACTAGCACTGTCAGCAGTGTTCATTCCGGGAGTGGACAACTGGGAAGCAGACTTCCTCAGCAGACACGACCTCCACCCGGGGGAGTGGGGACTTCACCCAGAAGTCTTCCAGATGCTGGTAAACTGTTGGGAAAAACCACAGGTGGACATGATGGCGTCCCGTCTCAACAAAAAGTTAAAAAAATCTTGCGCCAGGTCAAGGGACCCTCAGGCGATAGCTGTGGACGCTCTAGTAACACCGTGGGTGTACCAGTCGGTTTATGTGTTCCCTCCTCTGCCTCTCATTCCAAAGGTATTGAGAATAATAAGAAAGCGAGGAGTAACCACAATTCTCGTGGTTCCGGATTGGCCAAGACGAGCGTGGAACCCGGAACTTCAAGAGATGCTCTCAGAGGACCCGTGGCCTCTACCGCTCAGACAGGACCTGCTACAGCAGGGGCCCTGTCTGTTCCAAGACTTACCGCGGCTGCGTTTGACGGCATGGCGGTTGAACACCGGATCCTAAAGGAAAAGGGTATTCCGGAAGAAGTCATTCCTACGCTTATTAAGGCCAGGAAAGATGTTACGGCAACGCATTATCACCGCATATGGCGAAAATATGTTGCATGGTGCGAGGCCAATAAGGCCCCAACAGAGGAATTTCAACTAGGTCGATTTCTGCATTTCCTGCAAGCAGGAGTGGATATGGGCCTAAAACTAGGCTCCATTAAAGTACAGATCTCGGCTCTGTCGATTTTCTTTCAAAAAGAACTAGCTTCAGTACCTGAAGTTCAGACTTTTGTAAAAGGAGTGCTGCATATTCAGCCCCCGTTTGTGCCTCCAGTGGCACCTTGGGATCTCAACATGATGTTGAGTTTCTTAAAATCACATTGGTTTGAGCCACTAAAAACCGTGGATCTGAAATATCTCACGTGGAAAGTGGTCATGTTATTAGCCTTGGCTTCAGCCAGGCGAGTGTCAGAATTGGCGGCTTTATCATGTAAAAGCCCTTATCTGATTTTCCATATGGATAGGGCAGAGTTGAGGACTCGTCCCCAATTTCTCCCTAAGGTGGTGTCAGCGTTTCACCTGAACCAGCCTATTGTGGTGCCGGCGGCTACTAGTGAATTGGAGGACTCCAAGTTGCTAGACGTTGTCAGGGCCCTGAAAATATATGTTTCCAGGACGGCTGGAGTCAGAAAATCTGACTTGCTGTTTATCCTGTATGCAACCAACAAGTTGGGTGCTCCTGCTTCTAAGCAGTCTATTGCTCGCTGGATTTGTAGTACAATTCAGCTTGCACATTCTGTGGCAGGCATGCCACAGCCAAAATCTGTAAAGGCCCATTCCACAAGGAAGGTGGGCTCATCTTGGGCGGCTGCCCGAGGGGTCTCGGCTTTACAACTTTGCCGAGCAGCTACTTGGTCAGGGGCAAATACGTTTGCAAAATTCTACAAATTTGATACCCTGGCTGAGGAGGACCTGGAGTTCTCTCATTCGGTGCTACAGAGTCATCCGCACTCTCCCGCCCGTTTGGGAGCTTTGGTATAATCCCCATGGTCCTTACGGAGTTCCCAGCATCCACTAGGACGTTAGAGAAAATAAGAATTTACTCACCGGTAATTCTATTTCTCGTAGTCCGTAGTGGATGCTGGGCGCCCATCCCAAGTGCGGATTGTCTGCAATACTTGTAAATAGTTATTGTTAACAAAAGGGTTATTGTTGAGCCATCTGTTGAGAGGCTCAGTTGTTTTCATACTGTCAAACTGGATATTGTATCACGAGTTGTACGGTGTGATTGGTGTGGCTGGTAAGAGTCTTACCCGGGATTCTAAATCCTTCCTTATTATGTCTGCTCGTCTGGGCACGGTGTCCTAACTGAGGCTTGGAGGAGGGTCATAGTGGGAGGAGCCAGTGCACACCAGGTAGTCCTAAATCTTTCTAGAGTGCCCAGCCTCCTTCGGAGCCCGCTATTCCCCATGGTCCTTACGGAGTTCCCAGCATCCACTACGGACTACGAGAAATAGAATTACCGGTGAGTAAATTCTTATTTTTTCAAACTCAGCCTGTAACATGGCAGTTAGGAGCTGATTGGCTGGTACTTTATCTTCCTCCAAGTTTTGATCATTTTCACCCAGTGGGTTTGCGGACGCATCTCGTGGAGCATACTGCGCATTTGCTGTAGAAAGAAATCTGCGACTGCACACCAGCATTCGCACAGGGTTGAAGATCGCAAGTGCTGACGGACTGATCATTGAGATGAGGTGCCTGTTTTCAGATGGATTTTTTGCACACAACATGGAGTAGGGACAATGGGGGTCATTCCGAGTTGTTCGCTCGTTAGTTTTTTTCGCAACGGAGCGATTAGTCGCAAACTGCGCATGCGCAATGTTCGCAGTGCGCCTGCGCCAAGTTAATTAGCACAAAAGTTTGTTATTTTACTCACGGCCTAACGAAGATTTTTCATCGTTCTGGGGATCAGAGTGTGATTGACAGGAAGTGGGTATTTCTGGGCGGAAACTGGCCGTTTTATGGGTGTGTGCGAAAAAACGCTGCCGTTTCTGGGAAAAACGCGGGAGTGTCTGAAGAAACAAGGGAGTGTCTGGGCGAACGCTGGGTGTGTTTGTGACGTCAAACCAGGGCCCGCATTCCGAGTTGTTCGCTCGCTAGCTGCTTTTAGCAGCATTGCACACGCTAAGCCGCCGCCCTTTGGGAGTGTATCTTAGCTTAGCAGAATTGCGAACGAAAGATTAGCAGAATTGCGAATAGAAATTTCTTAGCAGTTTCTGAGTAGCTCCAGACCTACTCACAAATAGCGATCAGTTCAGTTAGTTTCGTTCCTGGTTTGGCGTCACACACACGCCCAGCGTTCGCCCAGACATTCCCCTGTTTCTCCAGACACTCCCGCGTTTTTCCCAGAAACGGCAGCGTTTTTTCGCACACCACCTATAAAACGGCCAGTTTCCGCCCAGAAACACCCACTTCCTGTCAATCACACTACCATCACCATAACGATGAAAAATCTTCGTTAGGCCGTGAGTAAAAGAACAAACTTTTGTGCTAATTTACTTGGCGAAGGCGCACTGCGAACATTGCGCATGCGCAGTTTGCTACTAATCGCTCCGTTGCGAGAAAAAAAACTAACGAGCGAACAACTCGGAATGACCCCCCAGGAACGAAACTGACTGAACTGATCGCAGTGTAGGAGTAAGTCTCGAGCTACTCAGAAACTGCTAAGAAATTTCTATTCGCAATTCTGCTAATCTTTCGTTCGCAATTCTGCTATGCTAAGATACACTCCCAGAGGGCGGAGGCTTAGCGTGTGCAAAGCTGCTAAAAGCAGCTAGCGAGCGAACAACTCGGAATGAGGGCCAATGTCCAGCTACTAATGATGATAGTTTCAGTTGCAGATGTAAAACCAGTGGGCGGGACGACATTCCACATGCAGACGCATGGAAGTTCGGCATACATGGATAGGATGCCACTGCTGTACGCAGTGCGGATTCTGGACAGGTATGCTAGGGAGAGGAAACATCACCTAATTCTGCCGCTTCCATGTCGTGGTGCATCAGTTTTCACGTACATTTGGAAATCACTATTAAAAGCTCCTGTGAGAAGGCAGCATGGTGCAGAAAGAGAGAAGGGAAAGGAGAGTGATAAGGAGGGAGAAATAGGGCGACATTACTTACTGTAAACTCTCAGAATAGACACATACTGTATGTAGTAATGTGAAAACATTAGTTTAAAACTGCAGTAATGTAGGGATTGCCAGGTAACGGGCACAGGCACACATAGAATCTAGCCGTATCTATTTGCAAATCAAACACAGCTCAAAAAGAAATGTATCATTGCCCGGGTAACAATGTCAATAGTCCCCTTACAGCAGCTTGGAATGTGTCCTTGACGTTGCTCGTTAAACGCTATACTACAGTATAGGAGAGTGTCAGCCTTGCAAGTAGTAACTGACCTGAAAATCTCAAATTAAATGACCCCACGTCATCATCATCACCGCCACCCCGTCCTTCAGCTTTTTTTTACTAAACGTAAATGAACTCATTCCATCTACTGTTGCCCGCTGCCTTCTCCCCTTCGTTATACATTTTTGGGAAAAGTAGTTCCCACATCTTTTCGCTCCCCTTCCCTAGAGTCTCATGATTCACACTGACAGGGCACGGGAGAAATCAGGTGCCCACAAAGGAAGGAGCGATTTGGAGGAGGCCCCACTTTCAGCCCTATGTCAGACCTGCTTTGTGTTTCCGTCATTACATTTTTGTGAGTACAGCGACATGATGACAGGAGCAGAAACTAGGGGTGATATAGAGTGTAAGCTCTCATGAGCAGGGCCCTCAACCCTCATGTGCTTAGCCGTATCTTACCTAAACCATCTTTGACGGCACCAAATCCCACAGTATACTGCCACCCTGGTACTTATGTCAGTGTCTAAAGAAGCACAAAGTGGACATCTCAGCTTTGCACATTCAGACTGGCACTTGTACACTGGGGGAAGGGCTGATACTGGCATAACCATAAAGTTACAGGTGTGACTATGGCAGAAGACTCTAAAATGGTCACTGCAGCGCGAATCAGAGTCCGACCCTAAATGTATGCACTTCATTAATGTTAATTTCTGCAAACTTTAGATAAGAATGATTATAAGCGTTTGTTTAATGTGGGATGGAGGAGACCTAAAAACTCCCAAATACCTCTATGGGGTTGGGTAAGGGATCCTGACAGTCATAAGTCCGACAACGGAATCCCAACGGATAGAATCCCGATGCATCCTGATAAGTATTTTAACCCTACCTCTACCCCCCTGATCCGAACCCACCCCTCCCCCATCCTAACCATAAACTCCCTCTCCCACAGCCTAACCTTAACCACCAACACCCCCCCACAGCCTAACCCCCCACCCCTCCCCGCAGCCTAACCCTAACCCTCTACCTAGTTCCTACCCCTAACCCTTACTCACCTCTCCCACAGCCAAACCCTAACCTCCCTCTCTCACAGTCTAATCTTAACCACCAACAACCCCCCACAGCCTAACCCCCCCATCCCTCCCCGCAGCGTAACCCTAACCCTCTATCTAGTTCCTACCCCTAACCCTTACTCACCTCTCCCACAGCCAAACCCTAACCTCCCTCTCTCACAGTCTAATCTTAACCACCAACAACTCCCCACAGCCTAACCCCCCATCCCTCCCCGCAGCGTAACCCTAACCCTCTATCTAGTTCCTACCCCTAACCCTTACTCACCTCTCCCACAGCCAAACCCTAACCTCCCTCTCTCACAGTCTAATCTTAACCACCAACAACTCCCCATAGCCTAACCCCCCCATCCCTCCCCGCAGCGTAACCCTAACCCTCTATCTAGTTCCTACCCCTAACCCTTACTCACCTCTCCCACAGCCAAACCCTAACCTCCCTCTCTCACAGTCTAATCTTAACCACCAACAACCCCCCACAGCCTAACCCCCCCATCCCTCCCCGCAGCGTAACCCTAACCCTCTATCTAGTTCCTACCCCTAACCCTTACTCACCTCTCCCACAGCCAAACCCTAACCTCCCTCTCTCACAGTCTAATCTTAACCACCAACAACTCCCCACAGCCTAACCCCCCCATCCCTCCCCGCAGCGTAACCCTAACCCTCTATCTAGTTCCTACCCCTAACCCTTACTAGTTCCTAACCCTAACCCTTACCCAACCCTCCCGCAGCCAAACCCTAAACTCCCTCTCATGCAGCCTAACTTTAACCACCACCACCCCCCCCCTCCCCAATCAGGGTATGGGCCATTAGGTCGACCACACCTAGGTAGACAGTCATTAGGTCGACCACTATTGGTCGACAGTGACTAGGTCGACACCTGAAATAGGTCGACACAGTCATTAGGTCGACGCGGAAAAAGGTCAACATGAGTTTACTTTTTTTTGTATTGTTTTCTTCGTAAAGTGATGGGGAACCCCAATTAGTGCACCGTGTCCACTCGCATGGCTCACGAGCTTCGGGTAAGGTGCCTCGCTCTGCTTGGCACAGGTTACTATTCCCAATCGTAGTCCACGTGGATCGTAAAGTATGAAAAAGTTAAAAAAAAGGGAAAAAAGAATTTGAAAAATGTATGTCGACCTTTTTCCATGTCGGCTTAGTACATGTCGATCTAGTGACCATGTCGACCTAGATACCATGTCGACCTAGAGACCATGTCGATGTAATGCATGTCAACCAATAGTGGTCGACCTAATGACTGTCGACCTACGTGTGGTCGACCTAATGACCGTATCCCCGTAATCATAACCCTCTACCTAGTTCCTAACCCCAACTCCACTACTTACCGGCGGGATGTGTCGGCATTCTGTGCATTGGGATCCCGCCGGCAGTCTTCTGGCTTCTGTTGGCCTTTTACTGCAGCCCTCCCAATGGGGGTGCAAAACAATGCAACAAATCCCAGTTTTATATAGTTTTATGTAATTGTTCAAGCACTGACTACCCCATTTCCACTAGCTCAAAAAACACGGGTAAATGCACAGGGGCGCGCATTTACCCGTGTTTTTTGCTAGTGGAAACGGCCCCCTCTGCAAAAACCCGGATCAAGTGATTCGGGAATCCTACCCGGGTAGCTTACCGGGTTGAACACGAGTTCAACCCGGTAAGCTGTGCAGTTTTAACGGAAGCCGTGTCGATGTGACGCGGCTCCTGTACACAGTGTATGGAAGGGCGGCGCTGGGAGATCATGTGATCTCCCTGCGCCGCCCATGCTGCGTCACCAGCAGCGTCACCAACCCGGCAATATGCCGTGTTGGGTGAGTGCAGTGGGAGAGGGGGCTCTAATGCGGGTCGCAGCCGAGTAGCACCCGTGTCAGGCTCCCGGCTGCGACCCGCATCACTAGTGGAAAAGGGGTATGAAGGGGGTTCCCATAAGGAATGAAGGGGGGATATCTGCTACCATTCACCTATTTATGTGCAGAGATGCTGAACTTCTGTTTGTTTTGTAGGAAGAGTTATGCAACATAAGAGGTGAACTTTGGGGGTCATTCCGAGTTGATCGTAGCTGTGCTAAATTTAGCACAGCTACGATCGTAAACTCAGACATGCGGGGGGACCCGCCCCGCATGTCTGTGCCTCCCCCCTGCACAAATACAAAAGCATTGCACAGCGGCGATGCCTTTGTATTTGAGGAGTAACTCCCGGCCAGCGCAGCTCCCGCGGCTGGCCGTGAGTTGCTCGTTGCTCCCGCTGGCCGCAGCGGCAGCCGCCGCGGCCCGCCCCCACAACGGTCCAGCCACGCCTGCGTTGGCCAGACCGCTCCCCCTAAACGGCAGCTAAACGCCGCCGTTCAGCCCCCTCCCGCCTAGCGACCGCCTCTGTCTCAGAGGCGATCGCTAGGTAACGAAAGCTGCCATGCGCCGGCGCACTGCGGCGCCGGTGCATGCGTAGTTCCGACCCGAACGCTGCGACAAACTGCAGCGAGCGATCGGGTCGGAATGACCCCCTTTGTACCCATTTAAAGTAAAAATGGGTGACCCTGCGCATGAAAATCTCAGCGTGGCCTGGTTTTTAGGTTAGTAAATGACCCCCAGTATGTCCTATAGTGATAATTCATGTCTGTAAATGACATGAGAGCTGTACTGAGCAGCACGGCACAAGCTGCTGCTGCAATTTAATAGTAAATCACGTTATTGATTCTGTGAAGACGTGGAATCCGTAGGAAGAGAACGCTATAGTATTCCTAGATTTACCATTACTGAAAATAAAAATAAAATCTTAAATATTTAACAAACTTCGGCCTTTGCTTCTCTGTATGATTTCCCATTCTTCCCCCCGCCTGTGCCTCCCCTCCCCACATATGTGATGTGTACAGAGCCGCAGTGGTCAGATTGTTCCAGCAATATCACACTGCAGCCAGCGGCTACAGCCCTGGAGTATCTGCAGGGTGATGTAAGGGTTAAATGAGAGGGCACATAAACTGCAGCTTGTACATTGACCTCTGAAATGTTTCCACCATGACATGTACAACCAATCGGCTCATTAATTCCAGTGGGGACTTTGCATTTTGATTGTAAAAAAGGTCATTTTTAGCATCCTTGTTAGGGATAAATGAAGTGGAAAGGAAAGGTCCGGCCTTATTTGTTAGCAGCCTAAGTGCTAGAACAACCATTGGAGGAGAACGGTCAGATCTGTGCCCGCTGCAGGTGAGAGAGGTGCCGCACGTGTGCCTCTCCCGCCTCGTCTAATAGAGAATGCAGATTGCGTTACTCTCCTGTCACCTTATGGGACTCAATTAGGAGAATATTAAACAGTCATCATCAGTCATTTGCATAGAAAAACAATTTGTTACGGCTATGTACTGTACATCGGGCATTTTTCCAGTGTTAGTTGGCATGCAAATGTAGTCGCGTCTTCAAGGCCCTATGTTTGACTGGGAATTACAGTGCAATTTCTGTGTGCAATTACCCCTATTGTTCAGTAGTGTCCCCATACTGGAGTGCTATAATCCAAATCATGCTATATACCTGTATCTGCAATAAATCCAGATTATGCTTGTGGTTCCAGCACGTGCAAGGATCGTCTTCGTGAATGTATTACATGTATTGCGCCCATAGGCATATTAACAAATGAGGTGGACTGGGCCATGCGCTCCACCTCTCCACATTCTTCTACACAGTGAATGGCTGTCAGCGCTCTGATTGCTGGATAGCTCCAACCATCCACCAATCAGCAAGCTCACAGCCATTCGCTGTCTGGTTGCAGTCTGGAGGCAGGTAGAGAATGCTGCACTCTGATTGGTGGATAGCTCCAGCCATCAACCAATTAGCAAGTCGGCAGCCATTCGCTGTCTGGCTGCAGACTGGAGGCAGGTAAAGAAAAAAAAAGAAGGGGATCTCAATGCTGAATAAAGCAGCTGGAATAAGTGTTAGTCAAGCCCATAGTGCAGTGATTTTCAACCTTTTTCAACTTGCGGCACACTGACAATACTTTAAAATTGCCATGGCACACCATCAGAGCCCCACAGGGGGAAAAAAACCCACATTGCCCCCCACAGCAATTAAACAAACATACTGGCCCCCACAATAGTGCAAACACATTGGCACCCACGGTAATAAAACAAATGCTTTCACCCCCACAGTAATAAAACATATTTATAATAAAGGTTGAGTATCCCTTATCCAAAATGCTTGGGACCAGAGGTATTTTGGATATTGGATTTTTCCGTATTTTGGAATAATTGCATACCATAATGATATCATGGTGATGGGACCCATGTCTAAGCACAGAATGCATTTATGTCACATATACACCTTATACACACAGCCTGAAGGTCATTTTAGCCAATATTTTTTAAACCTTTGTACATTAAACAAAGTGTGTGTACATTCAATTCATTTATTTTTCATATATACCTTATACACACAGCCTGAAGGTCATTTAATACAATATTTGTAATAACTTTGTGTATTAAACAAAGTTTGTGTACATTGGGGGTAATTCCAAGTTGATCGCAGCAGGACATTTTTTAGCAGTTGGGCAAAACCATGTGCACTGCAGGGGGGGCAGATATAACATGTGTAGAGAGAGATAGATTTGGGTGTGGTGTGTTCAATCTGCAATCTAAATTGCAGTGTAAAAATAAAGCAGCCAGTATTTACCCTGCACAGAAACAAAATAACCCACCCAGATCTATCTCTCTCTGCAAATGTTATATCTGCCCCCCCTGCAGTGCAAATGGTTTTGCTCAACTGCTAAAAAATATCCTGCTGCGATCAACTTGGAATTACCCCCATTGAGTCATCAAAAAACAAAGGTTTCACTATCTCACTCTCACTCAAAAAAGTCCGTATTTCGGAATATTTGGATATGGGATACTCAACCTGTAATGCCACACACTGTCCCCCCACAGTAATTCCACCGCACACTGCCCCCCCCCCCCCAACTAATTTCACCTCCAACTTAACCTGATCACTATTTACTCCTTATTTATAACTGCATAATGCAGAAGGGGTTATCAGAAAATTCCCCACCAGCAGTACAAAATTGCTGTGTCATATATGCACAACTACATATTATATATATTGTCCCCCACAGTAATGCCACACTACCCCCCCTAGTAATCCCACACTGCCTTCCCCTATTAATTCCACACACTGCCCTCCTACAGTAATTCCATGCAGTGTCTGCCCCCACCCCACAGTAATTCCACACATACATTATATGGGATCAGTACGTAATCCCGCTGGACGGGATCCCGGCTGTCGAAATCCCGACGCCGGAATCCCGACCGCACAATCCCGACAGGGGTGGCGAGCGGAACGCAGCCCCTTGCGGGCTCGCTTCGCTCGCCACGCTGCGGGCACGGTGCCTTGCTACGCTCAGCACAGTATTATATTCTCCCTCTATGGGTGTCGTGGACACCCACGGAGGGAGAATATGTCGGGATTGTGGCGGTCGGGATTCCGGCGTCGGTATTTCGACCGCCGGGATCCCGTCCAGCGGGATGTTGACCGCCTCCCCATTATATACAGTATATATATATATATATATATATATATACATAAACAAAACGAGACGGCACTCAGAGATTTGGTAGTAAAGCAAACGAAGTGTATTCACATCATCACATCACATCTACGTTTCGGGGAAAGAATCCCCTTCATCGGGATCATATCTATCTATCTATCTGTCTGTCTGTCTATCTATCTATCTATCTATCTATCTACAGTATCTATCTATCCTGTAGCTGTGAAACCTTTCCTTCTCAGTGGTGGGAGAAGTGAGCACTGAGAAGGGATGCACCAGGCAGCAGTAACAGTGGGTCAGCAGTGGGTTTGCAGGCACTCCAGGCGGGAATGCGATGTATCGTGTGTGACCTATGACTCACCATAGGTCATGGGTGGCTCGCAGAATTGCACAGCGCTGCCCGAGCTGGCTACTGATTGCGGCAGCCTCCTGGCAGGCATCTCTGGCGGGCAGCGCAGGTCTCTCTGGTGGGTGGCAGCGAGCATCTCTGGTGAACGGCGGCACACCTGGCAACCGCTCACGGCACAGTAGTGTGCTGCAGCACAGTGGTTGAAAAACCCTGCCTTAGTGCTATAACATAGAAAAAATAGAAAGATTTTTCCAGCGCTAGGCTCTAACACTGGAAAAATCTTTCTATTTTTGAGGCAGGTAGAGAATGCTGTACTCTGATTGGTGGATAGCTTCAGCCATCAACCAATCAGCAAGGTGAAAGCCATTTGGTGTCTTGCTGCAGTCCGGGAGGCAGGGAGAGAATGCTGCCTGCATGCTCTGATTGGGGCTAATTCACAATCAGAGAGGCCAAGCAGCATTCTCTACCTGCCTCCCAAGAAGTTCCAGTAGACACCAGTCCGGGAGGCAGATACCCAGAGCCCCACCATTCTAGGAGACTTTAAGCAGTGGTTGGCTTGGCCAGAGGGTATCTGCCCAGTGTGCCTATATATTAAGATGGTTCTGCCCAGTGGTGCAAGTAGAAAAAATGTCTTAGTGGTACTGTGTGCATGTGCCAAAAAGTGGCTGTGGCCACATGCCACATGGTCTTGGCCAATGAAATGGGAGCGTGATACACATATGAGGGGCCAGATACACATATACCTCCAAAAGTGCCAGATACACACATGCCCCCAGTAGTGCAGTGCCAGATACACATATACTCCCAGTAGTGCCAGGTGCACATATGCCACCAGTAGTGCAGTGCCACATACACATATGCCTCCAGTAGAGCCAAGTACACATATGCCCTCAATAGTGCCAGATACACATATGCCCCCACTAGTGCAGTGCCAGATATGCATATGCCCCCAGTAGAGCCAGATACACATATGCCCCCAGTAGTGCAGTACCAGATACACATATGCCCCCAGTAGTGCAGTGCCAGATACCCAGATACACATATGCCCCCAGTAGTACCAGATACGCATATTCCCCCCCAGTAGTGCAGTGCCAGATACACATACTGTATGCCCCCCCAGTAGTGCAGTGCCAGATACACATACTGTATGCCCCCCAGTAGTGCAGTGCCAGATACACATATGCCCCCAATAGTACCAGATACACATAAGCCCCCAGTAGTGCAGTGCCAGGTACACATATACCCTCAATAGTACCAGATACGCATGTGCCCAGTAGTGCATGCCAGATACACATATGCCCCCAATAGTACCAAACACACATATGCCCCCCAGTAGTGTAGTGCCAGATACACATATGCCCCCAGTAGTGCAGTACCAGATACACATATGCCCCCAATAGTACCAGATACACATATGCCCCCAGTAGTGCAATGCCAGATACACATATGCCCCCAATAGTACCAGATACACATATGTCCCCCAGTAGTGCAGTACCAGATACACATATGCCCCAGTAGTACAGTACCAGATACACATATGCCCCAGTAGTGCAGTGCCAGATACATATATGCCCCCAATAGTACCAGATACACATATGCCCCCCAGTAGTGCAGTGCCAGGTACACATATGACCCCAGTAGTGCAGTGCCAGATACACATATGCCTCTAATAGTACCAGATACACATATGCCTCCAAGTAGTGCAGTGCCAGATACACATATGCCCCCAGCAGTGCAGCTCACAGCTGCTTCATGGTGCCTGCTCTGCTGCTGCGTGGAGGAGAGCGCAGTGCGTGTCTCTCCTGCCCCTCAGTGTTCAGTCCAATCTCTGGTGCCCTGTATCTCAAATCAGGCACCAGCTCGTGAGCCAATCAAAGTTTGTGGTCCGGCAGCCAATCAGGAGCCGCCACTGCCGGTTTGCGAGCTCTGATTGGCTAACAAACTGGTGCCTGATTTGAGATACACGCCGCACCGCCAGAAACCGGACTGAGCACTGCTGCGCTCTCCTCCCCACAGACACACAGCAGCTGCAAGCAAGCTGGTCGGGCCGGCACACACTGCCATACTTGCAGCACTGGTTCTGCCCCTCATCTCCTTTGTACCTTGCTGTCGGTAATGCCATCCTTACGACGAATGCTTCAGATAAATGTCACATGCCCAAGTCTCCTGTGCTAGCGCCTTCCTAACAAAGACACACATATGCAGCCCCGTTACAGTGGTAGAGCCTGTCTGGGATGCAGTGAGGCGCAGCGAGCGGAGTCATTTTTTGTAGTCATGTGACAAAAAAGCGACTCCTAGAAATGACATCACATTTAGACCATTGTTTTATGTCATTTCAACAATTCCACATTGTCTATCTAGAATACATAATGACAGAGGTTGGGTGCTGAGGCTGCATTACAGAATATCAAGTGTTTACATTGTTTATGTTATGTACATATCTGCCTGTTACTGTGCTTCCACAATGGCCTTGGGCCTGATTTAGATGTGGCTGGGGTTGCTGTCACTGCTGCATACATGGAAGCAGCATTGATAGCACTAATATGGTAATGGGGCAAGGGGCATCACGTCTCCTGCATGCATTACTGATCTGAGTTGCATCCAAGGATACAGTATTGAATCATATGCAACTCCATGGGCTGTCTGCAGGATCCATGGGGTTGTACAATCAGGTCGTAGCAGGAGTGACCAAGAGGCCAGGATATCTCCGTCCTCGGACAGAGATCCTGACCTCATCCCTCCCCCACAAAAACAGCGGCACACCTCCGTTTTCTGAAACTGAGGCCGTTGCCGCCCCCTCTCTACCCCCAAACGGCATCAGACTATCGATCTGTGACAGTCTGATGCTGGCCTAGATGAAGCAAAAGTCATCCCACTGTAAGTGGCGGCTGAGATCTGTTCTGTATGCTGAATTGTACAAATATGTTTTATGCAAATGAAAAAGGAAACCTAAATCCCAACAAATGTGCACATTCTACATGCCTTGAAGTTCTTCAGTATCTATTATCCTCAGGACAAAATCTGATGTTTGCACGAATATGCAGAACAGGTGTGTTACACCAGCCAACATGAATCGACCCAATTAGCCAATGTCCAGCCAACGCTGGACATCATAATTAGCAAAAATTAGTTCCTTTTGTAACCAGCGCCAACTTGCTGCGCTAATTCATGTGTGCCGAATACACAGAGAATGCACCCGGCAGCACAAGGCAGGAAGAAGAGTCTTTTTAAGCTGTGTTTCTATTTCTTTTCCAGTTTGGACACAGGGCCATATCTAGGAGTTCTTGCTCCCCTGACGAAGTGAAGGACTTGGCTAACGAAAACTTCTACTCAGCTGTTTCTAAGCAGATACTCACTTCTAACTTCTAAGCAGCTACTCACTTCTGGGCCACAACATCATGGAGGCTCCATGACGGAGGCTGGGGTAATATGTAGAGCAGAGCCATAACTAGGGGTGCACCGTCGCTGCCCCACAGAACCTTGCTTCATCACTCCTGGCAGCGTAGAAATCCACAGTGTGTTATGTTTTGGTGTTTCACAGGAATGTACAGTCTTCTGTGATGACGACATTCGGTTCATTCTACCCTAATGAGCGGTTGGGGTATAATATGGCAGAAGTCCAGATGGAACAGCAATTACAGGGATTCCATGCAGAACACTGCATGCCAGGATTCCTCCAGAGACGCATGCTAAAATAGGAAGCCAAAAGCAGAAAGGGGCGAATACTCCAAGGGACACTTTCGCTTATCTGTATTTGTCTAATGCAGTGGGTGTGATGGAAGAGTCACCATACTGTACAGTCTGCTGTTCATTATTACCCACCCTCTTTATTAAGCCGAATCTTTCCTTCCTCAGATAAGCTGCTCCACAGTCATTAAGGCATTATTTAGGTTCATGTATGATGTTATTAAAGTGTAACACATGAAAAAGGTCGACATGGAAAATAGTTGACACAAAAAAAGATTTTTTTGTTGTTTTCACCATCAGAGCACAGGAAATCCCCAATTAGTGCACTGCGTCCCCTCATATGGCTCCCTTCACTCGCCATGCTGCGGGCAAGGGCCCTCATTCCGAGTTGTTCGCTCGTTAATTTTCTTTGCATCGCAGCGAGTTTCCGCAAATTGCGCATGCGCAATGTTCGCACTGCGGCTGCACCAAGTAAATTTGCTAAGAAGTTAGGTATTTTACTCACGGCATTACGAGGTTTTTTCTTCGTTCTGGTGATCGTAGTGTGATTGACAGGAAGTGGGTGTTTCTGGGCGGAAACTGGCCGTTTTATGGGTGTGTGTGAAAAACGTTGCCGTTTCTGGGAAAAACGCTGGAGTGGCTGGAGAAACGGGGGAGTGTCTGGGCGAACGCTGGGTGTGTTTGTGACGTCAAACCAGGAACGAAACTGAGTGAACTGATCGCAGTGGCAGAGTAAGTATCGAGCTACTCAGAAACTGCAAAGAAATTTCTATTCGCAATTTAGAGAATCTTTCGTTCGCAATTCTGCTAAGCTAAGATTCACTCCCAGTAGGCGGCGGCTTAGCGTGTGCAATGCTGCTAAAAGCAGCTTGCGAGCGAACAACTCGGAATAACCCCCAGGGTTACTATTCCCAATCGTAGTCCATGTGAATGGTAAAGTATGAGAAAGGTGTGAAAAAAAAATGCAAAAAAACTCCCTTAAAACGTTGTGTTGACCACATGTGTGTCTCAACCATTGTTGTCATGTCAACCATTTGAACCTTTTGACCTTTTCTACCTGTCACCCTTTTACACGTCGACCTAATGCATGTCGACCATTAGTGGTTGACCTTTGCACTGTCAACCTATAGGGGGTGATTCAGATCTGAACGCTAACTTTGCTGTCCTGCATTCAGATAGTCTCCGCCTCCAGGGGGAGTGTAAATTCGCCCGTGCAAGTGTGCGATCCTATGTGTACGTCGAGCTGCAAAAATCCACTGTGTGCAGTCTATACGCAGCCCAGGACTTACACCTACAGTGCGATCACATCTGGCTGATCGGGGCCGGAGCTTACGTCACACACCCTCCCTGAAAATGCTTGGGAATGCCTGCGTTTTCCCTGACACTCTTAGTAAACGCTCAGTTGCCACCCATAAACGGCCTCTTCCTGTCAATTACCTTGCGAACGCCCGTGCGATCGTAATTTTTGCACCATTCTGTTGCTGACCGGCGTTGTCCGTTGTTGTTGTCCGATCCGCGTCCGCATTGCGGTGCATAAGCATGCGCAGTTATGACCTGATTGCCCACTGTGCAAAAACGCAGAGAAGTGATCAGATCTGAATCTCCCCCATAGCCCGGATACCCTAATAATCGGCTTTCCCAGCTGCGCATTGAGTCGGTATCAAATTTGGCATGATGGAGAAAAGGAGTTTTACTTGTTACACACAAGTCAGTCATGTCCTGAAACAGGACGTTGTGCTACGGAAACACACTCAGCCTGTAATAATCAGCTGTCTTACTACCACAAGTTCAGTACCAGATTAAACTCTGCAGAGGCCCCTAGGCAGTCAAAATCTCAGGCAAAAATGATCTCCTAGTACGTTTTAAAATGTAGAAACCAGCAGTCTACGATAGTGTCCTAGTGTCCGGCATATGTATAAGGGGCAGTATGGTGTGTCATGTGTATATGCATTAATAATGTGCGGCAAATGTGTAAGGGGCACTATGTGTGTCATTATGTGCATAATTGCACTAATAATGTGTGGGACATGTGAAAGGGACATTATGTGTGTCAGTATGTGTATAAGGGCATTAATAATGTGCGGCATATGTGTAAAGGACATTATGTGTATAAGGGCATTAAGAAAGGTTGGCATAATGTGTAAGGGGCATTACAGTGTGGTATTATGTGTATAAATGCATTACTAATGTGTGGCTTTATGTGTATAAGGTGCTCTACTGTGTGGCGTAATTTATAGAAAGGGCACTATTGTGTGGTCTAATGTGAATAAAGAGCTATATGGTGTGGTGTAATGTGAATAAGGGGCACTACTGTAAAGAGTGACATTTATAAGATAAAGTGGTACTACTGTGTGATGTAACGTGAATTAGGGACACTATCGCATGATATAATGTGAATAAAGTTGCACTACTGTGTGGCGTAATTTGAATTGGGGGTAGGTACTATTGTGTGGCCAAACCCCTCCCCAGCAAGAACACACCCCTTTTTGGGCTGTGCGCCAAATGTGCGCACTGTTCCCATTTAAAATATAGGGGATAGGAGCACCAAAATGAGTACTGCTATGACTGAGGGGTGATGGTGCTGGGAAAGGGGTGCAGGGTCAGAGGCGGAATTAGCAGCGGTGCTAGGGGGCACCATCCAAAATCTTGCATAGGGCATCAGGTTAGTTAGGGCCAGCTCTGCCTATTCGACTCTTTTAGGGGCATTTTAAAGAAATGCAGCACGAATGTATTCCAAATAATTTTTGTACACAAAATTGCATACCTGTATCACAATGGGGGTAATTCCGAGTTGATCGCAGCAGAAAACTTGTTAGCAGTTGGGCAAACCCATGTGCACTGCAGGCATACTTGCCTACCTGACCCTCTCCATGAGGGAGAAATTGCTCTGTTCCTGGACTTTCCTGGTAATGTATGATTGCCATCACCTGTGGTGAAACACCTTTCTTAGCAATTAACTAGCTCACCACAGGTGATGGCAATCATACATTACCAGGAAAGTCCAGGAACAGAGCATTTTCTCCCTCATGGAGAGGGTCAGGTAGGCAAGTATGCGAGAGAGTTAAATGTGAATGGATTGACCCGGCGGCGGGGGGGCAGTGACGGGGGGAGTGAAGTTTCTTCACTCCCCCCGTCACCCGGCTCCATAGACGTGCAGGCAAATATGGACGAGATCGTCCATATTGGCCTGCATGCACAGCCGACGGGAGACCAGCGATGAACGAGCGCGGGGCCGCGCATCGTTCATCGCTGGAGTCTCCACACTGAAAGATATGAACGAGTTCTCGTTCCTTTATGAACGAGATCGTTCATATCTTTCAGAAAATCGGCCAGTGTGTAGGGCCTATAACTCTCTCTACACAGGCCCAATCTTTCCTCACTGCCCAGTTATATAGAAGGATTTAATATCGTCTCGCATTTTAGTTGGGGGGGGGGGGGGGACGATTGTAAAATGGCAGCATTAAAGTACATTAAACGAGTCTAAAATATATTAATTCCAAACATCTGTTCTTTACCACTTTTCATGCAAAGTCTGAATGGATATGTGAGTTAAGTGATAGACTTCATATAATATAGCAGGGCCACTAATAAACCAAGTATTATTAGAAGGGGGGGGGGGAATGGGCGTGAAACTTACAGAAGCGGCTCATCGTAATCCTTATGTCATCTGTCTCCAGCACACGCAAGAGATACGTCTCCTAACATATGCAGAAATGTTTGTGTCCATGTCTGCCCCAGTTGGGGTTACATGGATGTACCTTGCCGGTACTCGGCCTGCAATTTCCCGCTCCATCTCTCCCTCATGTAAGACTCAGCTAAATTTGCCTGCAGATGTGTGTATAGATCATAAGGAAAGTCATATGTTATTTTAAAAATGGAGATTTGGGTCCAGCACTGCCTAACGTCCTAAGTATCCCAGAGATAAGGAATCTTAGAGGCATATTTATCAAACCTTGGAGACATACAAAGTGGATGGAGATAAAGTGCCAACCAATCAGCTCCTAACTGTCATGTAACATGGCAGTTAGGAGCTGATTGGCTGGTACTTTATCTCTGTCCACTTTATCTCTCTCCAAGGATTAGTACATAGACCCCTTAGAGCTACAGAGATAGTGTAGTGTTGTTGGAATCTATAAAACAATGAGGGCATTGCAGTAGGGAGGTGTTGGAGAATACACAGACAGTAACGGGGCCTCCTTTCTGTTCCTGTACAGATAACACTTGCCGGTTTGACGATGAGAAGCTTTGTGGATTTGTCCAGGACAAAGATGACAACTTTGATTGGATTCGTCAAAGCAAGTTGACGGAAAGCGTCAAGAGAACGGCGAACACTGGGCCTGAAATGGATCACAGCGGGAAGCCAGAGGGTAAATCTTCCAGAGTTTTACACACAGGACCTTCAGATTCTAGGGCAAATTATAATGATATTACAAGTCAGACTCAGATCTGTAGACTCACCACTAAGATGGTTTCCTATTTCCTATGGCATACAGCAGGAAGATGTTATTCCATATAATGGTGGCAATCTATCAAACCTTCCACTGAGGAAAAGTGGAGGTGTTACCCATAGCAACCAATGAGTTTCTAGCTATCACTGATCAATCATTTTCTATAAAATAATATCTAGAAGCTGATTGGCAATATGGAAAATGTTTCCATCTGTCTTCTTTAGAAGTTTGATACAATTATGGGTCTCGGAACTGGCAAAATAGGCAGGCCCCCCCAACACACACAAAAATAATAATAATTAAATTAAAAAAAAATTTTTTTATATATATATATATATATATATATATATATATATAATTTATTTTATTTTTTTAAGTAAAAAACATATCTATGTCCCCATACTTTTGGCCACAGCACCATATTATGCTGCACACAGTAATGCCCGGCCCACACAGTATTGCCCCAGTACCTGCAAACTGGGGAGCTGCTTGTTGTCAGGGGTTCTGCTTGTCCTCCTTCCCCCCCTTCCCTGGAGCCGCAGCAGACTGTTCGGCAGCCTGCTTTAAGTAAAACTATTGAAAATGTCCCTTCCAAAATGGCCGCCGCCTCAAAGGAGACAGTTATTAAAGCTACTAGAGCCTCCTCTAGTATCTTTAATAACTGTCTCCTCAGAAGCGGTGGCCATCTTGAGAGGGACATTTTCAGTAGCCTGCAGGAGCCGGGCAAACAACGGGCGACATTGGCAGCGGCAGGTGGACACACGGCGGGCAGAGGACGGACGACGGCGGGCGGGCAGCGGCTCGGGCCCTCCCCTCACTGTTGGAGAGGCCGGGCCCGGGACAGCTGTGCCCGCAGCACCCCCCTGATGGCAGGCCTGGATATTAGTGGTATTTAAATTGTTGGTACCAGGTCTTGTGCAAAAAATGCATCGTGACTAGGAGGAGAGTGTGCCCATTAGCAACACTGATATGCAACACTTGTATATTGTGTGTGACTGAGTCTGTATACGGAGAACAACGGAACTTTTATAGGAAAAAACCTGTGGCTGCTACATTGTAGCACTTTGTATACAGATTCAGGCTCAGTCGCACACAGATATACAAGTGTCATATATCAAATTATTCAGCACAGTCTCCGTGTGTATCACATTTTCAGGAAAAAGGACACAACGCTAGCAGACTCACATGGGACCTGGCGTGCTGAGAGCGCCTGTCTGCCACGATTGCAGCAATGATGTATGAGAACACATCTGCAGTTACAAAAGGAACTATAGGGCTCATAGTAATAGCAGTTTATGTGACGTGGCTCAGCAATAAAGGGACCAAATGCTGGGCTAGATAAATGAGAGCCAGAAGCTGATTGGTGTTGGAAATATGTATGTACAGGCTTGAGGATGTAGCAGAGTTTCTGTATATACCAGCGGATGCCTCACAACTACCAACTGCCCAGATACTTAATTGGTGGAATTGTTCTATTGAAAGTAAAGCGGGTACACCCGTACTCACTATTACATGCACTGATAGATAGATGGAAAAGAGCAGGGTGTCACACAGGTCACCAGCCGGTCAGTGTATGTAGGTACTGGGTAGCGGTGCAGGATCCTGGAACAGGTTCTTAAATAGCAGCTAATAGCAGGTCTGGCTGGAGGTAAGTGGAAGACTACTGTCTCCCACTGTGGTACTCTAACACAGTCCCAAGATGGCTCCACACATGCTCAGCAGTAGCCTTGGTGGCCATCTTGGTACTGGGAATGAAGCGTCCCTTGAGGAGTAGCAACATACAATCTGCGCAGTAGCGCACTCCACTTTCAACAATATATTGCTATGGGCAACACCTCCACTCTATCTCTCTCACAGGTTTGATACACCTCCCCTCAATGCTCCACAGTCTGCCTGCGTATGGACTAGTCCAGATTTCAGTACGACTTAGTTAGAGAATTGCAGGCTTGGGATTGTTGTGTGATGGAGCATGCCTCAATATGTGAGCTAAGAACTGCAGCAGAGCTGGATGGAAAATTACAAGGCAACTTGCTTATAAGGGTTCCAATAAAATCTAGTTATACTGCCATGCTACCTTCTTATCTGTGTATGATTCAGACTGACAGTCCCGAGGCATCCACCCTCCTGGCCTGGCTAGCCAATTAGGCAACACTTTTCTGTTATTACCTGGTAGCGAATAAGCTTTTCATAAGCTACAGCAATAAAGATGAGTTCATTCCTTTCATCATTCCGCTTTCACAATCATGGTTCATTATCCAGAGATCCGGGACTCAATTGCTGTTGTAAACGTTAAAGGTTTCTGCATTAGTACCCTGGAATGTTTTGTGTGTGACAAGAGTTGTGAAGTATACGGAACTGGGAGTATGTCATGCTTATAAAATGTCTTATTTGACCATAGACCGTTCCCGCGATGAGTGGACTCAAAGTCAAGGGTTCTATTTTACTGGATAAAGAATGTCACGTTTCCTACAATATAGAGGATATCACGTAAGCAGACTATTAGAGATAGGCAGCAGATCCTGAGCTCAGGGATAACGTGCAGCCTTGTCTTGGTGATAGTACCGGCTCTGTGTCAGTGATGCTCTGTGTGCAGCGTGGCTTGCAGATGTATAGAGAAGTGCCGCACAGATGGTAAATAGGGGATGCGTTTAATTTACCGACTGTAGGGATCTTGGTGGTCAGGATACCGACGCTGGAATCCCGACAGCCGACAATGCCGCCAGCTGGAACCCCAGTGCAACAGGGCTATTCCCTCTAGTGGGTGTCCGCGATACCCATAGAGTGGGAATAGATCCTGTGGCGAGCCCGCAAGGGGACTCTCAGTGCTCGCCCCACTGCCGGCATTCTGACAGGCAGGAAGCTGCTGTCGGGATTTTGGCAGCCGGCACCCCGTCCACTAGTAATCAATACCGAACCCAATAAATAGGACTGTTCAAGATGTGCAAAGAGGATACTACAAGCGTAAGTGACTGTTCATTCAGGCGCGGCACCTGCATGTACTGTACTGGTGCTGGTGATTGATAGTGATTCCCTCAAATATTTCCTGTCTATGGGAAAGGAACCTACAGTACTTAGAGTCTATGGGGTCTATTTACTAAGCCTTGGATGGAGATAAAGGTGGTCATTCCGAGTTGTTCGCTAGGTGCATTCGTTCGCTGTGCAGCGATGTGGCAAAAAATCGGCACTTCTGCGCATGCGTATGCGGCGCAATGCGCACGCGCAACATACTATTACAATGAACAATGTAGTTTCACACAGGGTCTAGCGAAGCTTTTCAGTCGCACTGCTGGCCGCAGAGTGATTGACATGTAGTGGGCGTTTTTGGGTGGCAACTGATCGTTTTCAGGGAGTGTTCGGAAAAACACAGGCGCGCCAGGAAAAACACAGGCGTGACTGGGCGAACACAGGGTGTGATCGTGACGTCAAAACAGGAACTGAACAGTCTGAAGTGATCGCAAGCGCTGAGTAGGTTTTGAGCTACTCTAAAACTGCACAAAAATACTTTGTCGCCGCTCTGAGGTCCTTTCGTTCGCACTTCTGCTAAGCTAAAATACACTTCCAGTGGGAGGCGGCATAGCGTTTGCACGGCTGCTAAAAACTGCTAGCGAGCGAACAACTCGGAATGACCACCAAAGTACCAGCCAATCAGCTCCTAAATGCTATGCCACAGGCTGGGTTTGAATAATGACAGTTAGGAGCTGATTGGCTGGTACTTTATCTCCCTCCAAGGCTTAGTAAATAGACCCCTATGGAATATCAGAACAATGCAAGAATGCATAATGTGGTAACATAGGGGAAGATGTACCAAACCCTCTAAAAGAGATATTCTGTCATTTTATTAAAGCTTTGTGTTACTTTCATGGAAATCTCCCATCTGCTGAGCACCTGGCCCAGTGCTCTCCCTCACATCTGGTGTTGGCACAGAACAGACAGCCCACCTCCATTCCTTCATTACCACTAGAAGATAGATGACTGAGGTTGTACGCTGGACAGTAGCTTCCTCTCTAGCTACCCCGGCCATGTCCGTACACTCCAGCGCGGAAGATGGTCACAGTGATCTTTAAATCACAACGCAGTATTTAGTAGCACAGGTGGGGAGGCTGGCTGCCATCTGTAAGCGTCAGGAGCCAAGAATCTGCTCATCTGAGCACCGTACTCTGTGTATTCCCAGAGAAAGGTGCTGAAGAGGAGACTAAGATACCATGTAACCAGAAACAGTGTCTCAGTTGATTTGTTCACAATTTTTGCATTATGGTAATTCCACCGGTAACGGGATCACCTTTTTACAGTTTTAGGGGCAAATTCAATTAGCTGTGAAATTGCGGTAATTTACATGACCTCATGGCTAGGTGCAGTACTCTGTGAGCTGCAGGTCATGCCCCCGGTCCCTCTCTCACATGAATATGCGCACAGTGTTTATTAACTACTGCCTGATAGGCAGAGCAGCAAGTTAGAGGTGCCTCCTGACTTCCCCCACCCCACACTGCTGGACACTGCCTCCTGACGGTGGGACAGTGCCCGAAACACGGCATCGGGACATTTGGGAGGTACAGTATGATGACATTACTGTTTCCAAGTTACTTGATAGGCTGTATTATTCTTTTAAGAAGCAGAATCGCTTTCTGATTGGTCAAGATACATCCATTTGCCCCTTGGGCTGGGTGACACAGAGACATGTAAGTCACTAGTGGGCACTATTATACCCAATAATAATCCAGCCGTTGCTGATTGGCTGACTCTTAGACATCGCCCTCATTAGGAAAAAACGCCTGATGACATCACTGTGTGTGCACTAGGCTCATGGAAGAAAGCTGACTTGTTATTGGTTAGGGTTACTGTCTGTATGTCATGGTGACTGTTTCTATGCATTAAAGTTTGTGCGAGGTCTTTGTATTGAGTAATGATTTTATTCCTTGTTATATATCTCAGGTTTCTACATGTTCATTGAGGCATCAAAACCACGTCGGCTGGGTGACAAGGCGCGGCTCATCAGTCCCATGTACAATGTAACGACCAAGTTTCCGTCTCACAAAGTGTCGTATTGCGTCTCCTTCTACTATCACATGTACGGGAGGCATATAGGTGAGTGCATCTCTTGTATAAGTGCAGTAAGCATCTGTCACCTATAGAAGGCGGTCTGCCATAACTCCTGGCTCCGATGTCTCTGTGTTGCTTGCCGTTCATTACAATAAATATAGAAACTTCCCTTAAACTCATATCTAGTCCAGTTCTCAGAGCAGTGGAGAGAACCAGACACATCCATGTTCCCGTCAGCTGACAGTATCAGAGTTCTAAGCCACGAGAGGCAGGGCCTGATTCTCAGTTGCAGGAGGGGGAGGGGGAAGGGAGGCAGAACGGAGGCGCCACCTGGCACCATTCTTCAAAAGGGGGCAAGTCACCCCCGTTTTGACGGAAATTTTCGCTGATGCGCAGTTGCTTTATTTGCTCCACTGCGTGATTATACAGCAAGCACTGCCTGCAGATTGCGTGCGACTCAGGATCAGACCCACGGTAATTGATGATAATAGCCTTTCGATAGTAATATCACATCTTAAGGATCAATATGAAGACCGCTCATCAATACGTTATAAAAATATGTTAAACTTTCCAAATTCTGAAACTTAATTTGAAGATATCCTACATTTGCAGAATTTTTCCATTGAGGTTTAGGGATACAGTATTAGACAGCCCTAAATGTTGTGCCCAGATTTACCGTCATGTCTACAGAGTGCTCAGTAATACGGATTCATGAATTTGATTTTTATTTGGTCCATATGGTAAAAATATTTTTTTTTTAATTGAATTTCCCCCTTGGTGTGGGTTTTGTGAGAGTACCTGTCTTGTCGGAATATCATACTGAGTTCCAGTGACATTATAATGTATTTCACAGAAGACAATAGTCTCTTTCCACATATAGGGAATACCTTTTATCTGCAAGATCGGGTAGCGCCCTGTCACACGCAACCATGTTACCAGCCACATGATTCCGAAATACTGATGTATCAATATGAGAATTGTTATTGACTAACTTAAGGTCAAACGTATCCACTTGTGTCTTTCTGATGTTTTACTCTTATAGTCAGATCATCACAATTATGTATTGCAATGTATTACAATAATCTTTCACAGACCTCCAGAGATTATAATGTTACATCATCTCTGGCATACAGTATGACCATATGGCCAGCTGGTCACTGACCCCATCTGCTCCCACCAAGGTAGGTGAAGGTGGAGGCCCAAACACCTCCATCTGCTCCCACCAAGGTAGGTGAAGGTGGAGGCCCAAACACCTCCATCTGTTCCCACCAAGGTAGGTGAAGGTGGAGGCCCAAACACCTCCATCTGCTTCCACCAAGGTAGGTGAAGGTGGAGGCGCAAATACCTCCATCTGCTCCCACCAAAGTAGGTGAAGGTGGAGGCCCCAAGTTGCCCCCATGGCCATGCTTTTGATATGGGATTAACATTGACCATTGAGCAGGAAATGCATTCTTCATGTTGTGCCGTCACCATTTGGACATGTAATTGCAGATCTCCGACAATTTACATTACTTGGTTTTAGTTTTAGCTGCCATTTTGTTGTAGTCATTTGTACTGTGAGGGATTTTGCAGTGAACGTTTATATTTGAAATAATATTTTTATTGTATAATAAGTGTGATTTGCTTCTTGGATATCTACAACTACAGAGTTCAGTTTCTCAACATATTCAATAAAAACTGCTATAAAATTTGAATCTGATTAATTTTACACTGGTGTTCCCATGATGGTATTCATCATTATATTCCTATGGTCCTAATGTCAGAATTTATAGTATGAGTGACTGAAACATGTAATAATAAAACATAGATAAAGCGGACAGGTGTGGAATGTGACAGTGATAAAGAGCCAACGGGAATATTAATGAATGGGTCTCAGATGTGTATTGGGGGAAATTGTGATCTGCTGTCATAGTAACCAAAAGAAAGTATGTGATAGATTTCCCTACTAGTTACTAAAACAGCATTTACAAGAAGAGCTGATAAACTATCTGCTTTATACACATGTTGGTCATTGCTAAATTTTACTCTATAGGGGGTGATGCAGTGTTAAACGCAAGTCTGTTTATGACGTTTTTCCTGTGTGTTTTCATTTGGCACATCCTCTGGGAACCAGTTATACACAACTTCAACGTATAACCACTCAAGACTGAAGGTGAAGGTTTGCTCTTCAGATGTGTCCTAGAGCAGTGATTCTCAACCTCGGTCCTAAGTACCCCCAACAGTTCATGTTTTCCAGGTCTCCTCACAGGATTGCAAGTGAAATAATTTGTTCCACCTGTGGGTCTTTTATAATGTGTCAGTGAGTAATAAATACACCTGTTCAACTGCTAGGTGTCCTGGAAAACATGAACTGTTGGGGGTATTTGAGAACCATGGTTGAAAACCACTGTCCTAGGGGTAGTGGATTTTGTTGGAAGGTTTACTTTGTATACATGTGTCCCAGATGAGCTAGTTCCTGTTGGAAGGTTTGCTCTCCTGATCTGAATCCCATGTGAATTGGGTTCTGTTGGAACGTTTGCTATCCAAATATAAGTCCTAGGTGAAACGCGTTGTGTTGGGGGGGTTTACCCTGAAGACTTATGTACCTGCTTACATAGTTCCTTTTGTAAAGGTTTGGTATCCTGAAATGTGTCTATGGTGAATTGAGTAATGTTGGAAAGATTGCTATCCGAATATATGACCAGAGAGAAATGCGTTGTGTTGGGGGGTTTACCCTGCAGACTTGTTTACCTGCTTACATAGTTCCTTTTGTAGATGTTTGGTATCCTGAAATGTGTCAACGGTGAATTGAGTAATGTTGGAAAGATTGCTATCCAAATATATGACCAGAGTGAAATGCGTTGTGTTGGGAGGTTTGCTCTATGGAAGTGTTCTGAGTGAGATAGGTTCTGTTGGAAATATTGCTCTCTAGACATGTGTCCTGGCTGGGTGAAATGGCTCCTGTTAGAAGGTTGGTAATCCAATTATGTGTTCTGGGTAAAATGGGTCATGTTGAGAAGTTTGAAATTGTTCCAGACCTTAACATGAGTCTGGTGTGACTGGTTCTTTTGGGAGGTTTTCTATTCAGTTGTAGTATGTGTCCTGCATGATATGGGTTCCGGTGGCAGGTGCACCCTCCAGTCTGCCCTGACTTCTGACCGTATACAGACTTTGTACCCAGTCTCTTTATTACAGATATGTGTGCCAGGAGAAATGGCTCCTCTATTGAAGAATTTTATCCGGACGTTTGCCCTTGAAGAAATGGTTCCTTTATGCAGATGAGCTTGCGAGTACATGACGAGGGTGTTGATAAAATTTAAATTTTGCTAATTTATTCAGTGTGTTAATTTTTTGCTTTTCTGATTTTGTTGTTCTTAAACATTTCTCTGCTATATAATGACAATTCCTAGGGAATAAATATTCACAACAAACCGTTTTCACGGATGATTAAAGATATTAGCATTTAATCATCTGGGCAGCTGTTAAGTGCTTTGCATACTTAACAGTTATACAAGCTAATTGTTTTATTGTGAGCGGGTGTGTGAGCTGGAATATTTGAAATGAATCTCTTATAGGAAACTGGGCTAGTGCTTATTGCTTAACTCTTACACTCCCGTCATGCAATATATAATTCTAAGTATCATTTTCAGTCGAAAAAATATTCCATACAGGGATACAGTGAAATTCAGATGCAATTTGGTCAGTGCAGGGCTGGCGCTCTTATTGAGGATGGGCCACAAAAACAGTGGGTTCCCAAGAGGGCTATCAGATTGTGGGGGCTGGGGTAGTTATCCAGATTAGGCTTGCGAACGTTCATTACTGCATCAGCCTCTTTGTTCCAGTCATTTATCAAAACCTCTACTCATACGATGATCTTTGAGTCCAATCCTAGGTTCTGGATTGCTTTCTTTGGGAGATATCAAGTCAAAGCTATCTCCACTGACCCGCCCTGATCTATCGCGTTAGTTACCGAGTAAAAAACATTTCACAGCAGCGAATTCATGCCGCCTTGGATCCAGTGATTTTTGTTGGCTCATTTTCACCGGAGAAAGTGATTCTTCAGTGCAAAAGTGACAGGTTTCCACCTGTTACTGTAATCTCTTGACCTTTCACCTTCTTATGGGGCGGAAACGGGTTTCATGCGGGCCCATTGAAAAACATTTGCTGTGAGAAAGCCTATTCCACCCATCACATGGGCTTTGTCTCTAAAAGACAACTTCTTCAGGTAGCCCAACATCGGCGTATATATAATGGGTGCTCGGATTGCTGCCCACACAGGCCCTTGGGTCCAAGGGGGCCCACACCACATACCCTGCACCCACGCTATTTTCTCAGTAGCTTCGGGCACATGCGCCAACGAGATGGGGGGGGGGGGCACATGGAGACTGCACACGGACCCCCTCCTTTCCTGAATTGCCGTTGCAGACCCAGATGAATGTAGATTGGGACCTCTGAAGTGGCCTAAGACCCAAGACTATATATTTTTTTAGTTTATGTCCCTATTCTCCCCCTGTCCCCTTCACCCTTTCAGAGATCCACATAAATGATTTGTAATTTGACTACAGTCAGTCCTTCCAACATCTGAGCCGTGGGTGCAGTTCTGTTTTACCGATGCTAGCATATAAATGTATAATTGCACCATACTGACTGCACAGACCAGTGATTACTGTTTGTGGTAGAGCTCAGTTAGGTGATGGGAGAGTGAGGTCCAGCTGGTAGGGGTGGAGGAAAAGCTCATCAAATTATGCCATCAAGCACCCATCGCTCTACATTTTCGCTATGATTCCTGGCATTATGTCACTGGGGGAGGGGATACAATTATTTGATTCACAGTGAATCACGTCATCACTCCCCCATCCTCTGCCTACTTGACCATAAAAGTGGTGGGATATGGGAGTTGGGAAAACTCCCCGAAGTTCCAAAGTCTCCAGGAAATTCCAGGAGAGTGGGTATGTTTACCCTAAGTTACGTCCTAGAGGCACATTTTTCTTCCTGATTAAAGTCAGAATTGCCCTTTAGTCCATTTCAGCACCAGCCAATGACAATAGGCCCTCCTGGGAGCACTGCTGTGGTTGGCTGCCAGGGGAAGTAACATCCAGAGAGATCCCGGTTGTGGTTATTTGGCGGTGGCTAGCCGCGGAATGCTGTTTTGTATTTTTACGAGAGTTTTTGTGTTTTCTGTTTTTTTCTGTAGTCATTTGGACTACAATAATTGAGAAAGGAAAAAGCTGTATTTAATAAACCAGGGAAATGGGAGTAGGGGTGTAGAAATTATAGATCTGCTAACTTTTTCTTTACCCTTTTGATATAATGGGCTGGGCGTCCCCCCGCATGTCAGGGAAGATGATTGTAGCTGTACTAAATTTAGCACAGCTACGATCAACTCGGAATGACCCCCTTAATGCAGTATGTGCGCACGCCTGCAAATGTGCTTCCCCGCTGTACAAACCCTGTTGAAAGAAGAGGCCTTTAAATTATATATTCATTTCTTTTTAAGGTTTCAAGGACCGGGGAAGGGGGACCACTTTAGCTCTTTAACTTTTATTTTCTAATCTGAACGCAATTGACAGCAATTCCAGAGTTTTCAGCCAAAATTTGTCCAAATTCTGGCGAATAGAATTTCTAGAGCTTCATTCATCTCTGCGGAACTGTACACTGATTATATTATGGCAGGTTCCCAGTGACAGTTCTGTTCTGCGTACCGGAGTCTGGCAGTTTCTAGTCCCAATGCAATCTTTAGTCCCTTCTGCGAGATGCAGACAGAAGGTGTTAAAATACACACAAAAAAAGTTGGCTTCATGATGTCACTCGTGCAATCAAGGATACAGTGGGAACAGGACATATACGAGAAGGCTAATTTGAGATGAGTGGAGCTTGATGATATGATTTGTATAATCACCCCTCATCCTCAGGGTGCAGAGAGAACTCAGTTAGGGGTGCTGTAAGGGAATTTCTGGCCCGTTATTAGCTCCCTTGCAGGCACCATGTTTCTGAAGACATCACCAGAAAGATGGCACCACCGCATGGGCACGGTATTGTAGTAATTCTTGCTGCATGGACCTGAGTGCGCACCATGCACCCATAATAAATCCGCCAGTTCCCCTTTTCCCCCGCCCCACTCCCCACCTTGAGATTGCTGGCCTGATTCTAAGTCAGATGTAAGAGATAATGCAGTTGGATCACAGATTTCAGAATTCTGCGCATATGCCAAAGAAAAGTCGGCATTTGCGCATGAGCTGGATCAGGCATTCGCACACGGGCGGAAATCACTAGTGCGTACGGGGTGATCCATCAGTCAGTGGAGCACTGGGCCTAATTCAGACCTGATCGTTAGGCTGCGTTTTGGTACAGCGAGCGATCAGGTCTAAACTGCGCATGCACCGCAATAAGCAGGCGCGTCGCACGGGTACAAAGTGTATCGCCGCTCAGCGATGGGTTTGTGTGCAGGATCCATTCGCACGGGTGTTCGCAAGGAGATTGACAGGAAGAGGGCTTCTGTGGGTGGCAACTAACCGTTTTCTCGGAGTGTTTGGAAAAACGCAGGCGTGTCCATGGGTTTGCAGGGAGGGTTCCTGACGTCACTTCCGGTCCTGGACAGGCTGATGTGATTGCAGCGGATGAGTAAGTCCTGGGCTGCGCAGAGACTGTACAAAATCTGTTTGTAAGCTCTGCTACACATGCGTTCACACACTTGCACAGCTAAAATACACTCCCCTATGGACGGCGACTATGCGGACGCAGGACTGCAAAAAAAACCCTAGTGAGCGAACAGGTCTGAATTAGCCCCACTGTTTTAGTTAAATGGGCATTTCTGGGTGGTGACCATGCAGACACAGGGAAACTTTCTGTCTTGTAGGAGTGTCGTGGGCATGTAAGCCGGATGGTGTGTGTATGTTTTGCAACCACTGTAGGATTGGTGCAAGTCCAAATACTAGTGACCATGGCTGCTGACACGCGGATATTCGGCACACGTGCAGATTCTCACATAAGTAAGCTGGCGGCTACGGACAAACGTAGAATTGCCGCAGATGCGCCTGACTCAGAATCATGCCCTTGGTGGGAGGCAGATAACTGGCTCTGCGGCTTTATATATACTGCGCACCAGTGGATGGGCAGGGTCCTGTGCTCGCCGCTCCCACACCCCGCACCGGCCATGCCCAGACACCTCTGGCCAGCTGCTGGTGGCTATTGGTGTCCTCTACTCCCAGATTGGGCGGGAGCTGTGCGGGGACTGGTGAGCTTACACGTGCCAGTACTGGTGTATATAGTGCAGCATCATTATAGCCTGCCCATTACACAGATATACAGCATATATATACTACACACACACTCGCATACCCTCAGCATGCCAGACCCCCGGCCCCAGCAGCAGGACTTCCAGAAACTCGGCAGCTCCTGTGTGAGTAGCGACTAGTTTGTGTATAAGAGACGCACCGCCTCACAGCAGATTGTCAGTTGGACAGTGAATTTACACCTGAAATTGTTTTTCTCCAGATGCAAAATTGTTTCCACCATATAAAGGGAGTCATTGCAGCTTGCAGCACAGTTTGCTGATTTCGTCAAACTGCGCATGCTCAGCGGAGCCTTGCAGCTGCGCAGCCACACATCCCCAATGGATGCGACCGCAATGTGAATGACAGGGGCGGGCATTTTCAGGGCCGCGACACAACATTGGGGGGAGGGGGGGCGAACAGGAGGCGAGCCGGGACCATTGTCAGGGTGGCTGCATTGACGTCACATGCAGCCGCTTCGAACAAAAAAATGGCTGCCGACCCCCTGACAGCACAGCCAGGCTGTGCTGCCAGGGGTCAACCTTAGATCCGATGCGTTCGCAATTAGATTGCGGACGCGTCGGGAGCCGGCCCCACACATGCTGGATGGCCTTGTTCTGCATGTGCAGAGACGACCGCAGATATGGCTGCGCATGCAGTGACCTGCGTTCATCTCTGAATAACCCCCAAAATCCAATCAGTAGGTATAATGCTGAATACAGACGCTCACAGATAGAAATATCATACAAAACAATATATAATAGTGCCTGGAATGTCCGATATAATAAGCACTGAGTGCTGTAGTACTCCTTGCCTGGAGAGCTTACATTCAGTAAGCGGAGATATATATTGGCAGCGAGCAGTCTGTAGCTGACTCCTGTACACACAGAAACAGTTAATAGTCCATGTGGCTCAGAGTCTAGAACCCCATGTGACTGTGCGTCTTGTGCATCTTCCAGCAAGCACTCTAGTAAGTAAGGATGACTGCCCATTTAGCTAATGTGTCACAGCATCTGTGCTGCTGTCCGGGGGGAGATTGCGCACGCCAGCTCTACCAAGTTTTCAAGCATTTTAGAAAGACGTAGTTTGCATCAGCTGGAGAGAACCTCGCCAAGGGGCCAGAGGAATTCAGATAAGGAGGGAGCCAGAGGCCATGCATATTAATATACCAAGGCGTAGATATGTATCACAAGGAGCGGGAGAGGGGCACATACAGACACATTTAATGCAGTATTAATAAATATCCTTCCATGACCTTATGCCCAACTCATCTAGGCCTTTCCCCCCCCTTGTACACCTGGTTTATTCTCAGGTGTAAATCGTGTGTTGTCTGTCGGACAAGCAAGCAACAGAATATGGAATCTACGGCACAACTTGTACTCGCAGTCCCCTCACATCTTTACCTTGGGGAAGTCTATGCTGCGGACCCATGTCAGACTGCTGTACATTATAACAGCGGGACCCCATAAACATCCTAGTGATATTTGGTGGACCCCCTTTCTTCAAAGTAAAGCATTCATTACCTTCAAACCCAGAAATAAAGACACGGAGACTTGAATTTTGGCAGAAAAATTGCTAGCTATTTATTTGACCCTAACCAATAGCAAACCTGTAATAGAAAATTTTATTAAGATGCCGATCCAGCCGGCATATGGTGGCAGCAAAAAGAACGGCTCCATTAACCTAAATTAACCGTAAAATACTAAAAATTCGAAACCATCCTAATTTTACTACAACTATCAAAAAAACGGTAATAGGTGACAACTCAACCCCCACAGTGACTACCCACCCTGATGGGTGCCCTGCCGCTGCCTTCCCGGACGGGTGGTCAAGCGGCCAATAAGTCGATGGAGGTGAGTGCACCTAAACCACACCAAACTGTAAAACACTACAGCTTACCATACAAATACAAACTGCCGTTCTTTTCCGCCAACAGCGAAAGACTCATCCCCAAAGTCTTCGCACCGCCACCATAACCTACCCTAACTCCTGCAAAACGAAACCCAGATCCTCCAGGAAAAACATCATCCCCTCATTGGATAGATGTACCCCATCAGGCCGAAAAAGGTGGCTGTCTCTGAACCGAATCCTAGGGTGGCGAACTACCTTGCCTCCGTGGGACAGTACCCACTTCGCCACCGCCCCATTCACCTTTTTCCGGGCCTCATCAATCTGGCGACCATCCGCCACACCCCTCCAACTCAACCTTGGCACCATCAAGGAGAAAACCAACACACAATTGGTCCATGCTGCGGCCACACTTGCCAGATCCTGCATCATGGCCCACCGCAGATCCAAGGATGTCCTCTTCCCTAGGTCGTTGCCACCTAGATGGACAACCAAGACCCTAGGGACTCCATGCTTGCTGGCCTGACTTACTAGCCTACTCTTCAGCTCGCTCCACATCATCCCTCGCCAGCCAAGCCATCTAACACCCTGCGCTCCAGGCAACGTCTGAGCCCCCTCCGAGGCCACAAACTTGGCTGCCCAGTATACATAAGAGTGGCCGACCACCCAAATAGTCAAATTGTCTTCAAACCAACCTGAAGAGGGAAAAAAGGGGGTAAAATTGATTACTAATAAGCTTCATTAATTGCTTTCACCTGAAGGATCTGCCAAAAAGAAAAACTTTAGTTCTCGATATTGCAGTAGTCACGGCCTAGCCGATCTGCACCATGCTTCTAGCCAATTTGAAGCGAACATAGACACACAATGGGGAAGTTCAAAATAAAGTCAAACGAAATTAAAACAGGGGGGGGGGGGGTATAAAATGGGAAACACATGTAATAACTCAGCTGGAGGTGAAAGCGTAAAGACCTGCTGAGGGACTCTGATTAGAACAGATTAGCCGAATTGTAGATTAGAATTCAGTCCGTCAAGTCAGGCAAAAAATCGCAAAATAACTCCAGACCCCCGCTGCCGGCTCATGCCAGCAACGGCGAGTAGCTAATCCCTGAGTAGGATAAAAAAGGGGAAACAAACAAACGCATAATACCATAACTCACAGAACTGTAACAACATGATATAAATGCAAATAACAAAAACACCACGCGCAATCCGACCTCTCATGCAGCGGGGCGAATATATCGTCTGTAACTTGACGACTTCCATCGCCCCACCGCCTGGATTTCAGTTCTGGACAAACCCGCCGCCGCAGCCGACGTCGCAGCGCCAATTCGAAAGGAATGGGTACCGAACGCAGCGGGTGGGAGGCCCAAGCTCGCCAAACAACGACTCAGCATCCAACGAAATTGGTATTTCGTCACCGGCAGCCCGTCATAATGCAATAGCCATGACCCCCTCCTAACGGGTCGCACCACCACATATTGCACTGCCAGACCTACTGGGCAAACGTTCTCCTCGTGCGCCGGAACCAAAGTGACCCAACGACCTCTCCCCACTTGGTCCGTCTTAGAGCGCCGCAATCTGCATAGCAAGGACCTCTCACCCACCACCACGTCTCCGACCAGCATGCGCGAATCTGTTCTCTTGGAAGGCGCTACCAACTCCGAAACCCTAAAGGCGTCTCAAACCTGGACGACGCGACTCGCCCAACCGCCGCAATGACGGCCGGCAACAAAGCCGCATCGATGGGCCGCCTCCTATCAGGTGGCGTTGGCGCGACTCGCGCCCATCCTTTCATCGCCTTCCGCAGAACATCGCTTTTTGTCACATCGGGGACGCCCCGCAGTTTGCTGAAAAACGAGACCCCAGCCAAGTACCGGGATACCACCGCTCGGGACCTACCCGAAACATACAGCTGCCAAATAAAAGAAAGCATCAGCCGATGCCTGCTCTTACCTTGTTGCTGACGTCCTTGAACAAACTCCTCGCACTCGCTCCAAGCTTGTCCGTAAGCCTTGAGCGTGGCTGGCGCGATTGACCGCAACGCTAGACCCTCCAGTCCGGCCCGATCACCTGCCAAACATAACCGGGACAATGAAAACCTTGCTCGTCGGCCTCGGGTGCCAACAACCAAAACCTTTCCCACTGCCCTCGCGACAAAGCGTCGGCAATTCCATTCTCCAAACCGGGCACATGCTGCGCGCGGAACCACAGGTTCCTACGCAAGCATGTCAAAAGCAATTGTCCCAGCACCCGCAGAACCACCAACGACTTTGCCCTCTGGTTATTAATCGCATGCACCACGCCCAGATTATCGCATCTAAACAAAATGCTGCGATTAGCCAGCCGATCGCCCCAGACCTCCAACGCCACCATAATGGGAAAAAGCTCCAGAAGCAACAGGTCCTTAGTTAGACCTTCGCTATGCCACTTCGCCGGCCAGGATGCCGCGCACCAAGATCCCTCCAGAAAGCAACCAAATCCAGAGGCACCTGCTGCGTCGGTGAACAGCTGCAACCGCTCGCTGTCCACCGCTGGCGCCTGCCATATACACACCCCGTTGAAATCCTCCAGGAACGAGGCCCATATGGCCAAATCCCTTTTATTTCGGAGGACAAACGCACAAAATGGTGTGGTCTGGCACACCCCGCCGTCGCCCTTTCTAGCTTCCGACAGAAAACCCTGCCCATCGGTATTACCCGACAAGCAAAGTTCAACATGCCCAGCAAGGACTGCGCCTGCCGCAGCGTGACTTTACGCGACCCTTCGAACCGGCAAATAGCGTCGCGGAGCTTCGAAACCTTGTCCCGGGGCAGTCGACACTCTCCCGCCACCGTGTCAATTTCAATCCCCAAAAATGACAAACAGGAGGCCGGACCCTCTGTTTTGTCCACGGCCACGGGAACACCGAAGTGGTAAAACAGAGCTCGGATGCTAAAAAGCAAGTCGCCGCAGCGTGGAGAATTAGCCGGACCCGCACACAGAAAGTCATCGAGGTAATGGGCAACCCCGTGACCCCCTGACGAAGACTCCACGCACCAATGAAGAAACGTGCTAAAACGCTCGAAAAATGAGCATGAAACGGAACATCCCATCGGCAAACATTTGTTGATGAAATACTCCGCCCCAATCCTGAAACCCATAAAACGGAATGAGTCCGGATGCAACGGCAATAACCTAAAAGCTGACTCAACATCAATCTTAGCCATGAGGGCCCCAGTCCCGTGGCTGCGGACCATCTCTAACGCTTCGTCGAACGACTGATACACCACCGAGCAATGAGCCGGCGGTATTGCGTCATTGACCGACGCCCCCGACGGGTAAGAAAGATGCTGAATGAGCCGGAAAGTGCCTGGAGTCTTCTTAGGGACCACCCCGACCGGAGAGATGACCAAGTCATCCACCGGGGGTGACATAAACGGTCCCTCCATCCTGCCCAACCTGACCTCTTTATCCACTTTCTCCCGTAGCACTACCGGCAAGGCTCGGGCAGATTGGAGGTTCCTTTGTGCCCGCACGGACACCTCGCTCGCAACAGGCAAGCGAAACCCAAACTGAAAACCGGAAAACAAAAAATTTGCATCCTCCCTATTCGGATACAAGTCCAACCACCGGCCCATAGTCTCCAATTTAACTGGTGTTGGAGCTCTGCAGAGCGGTCCCGCTCGCGGCCTGTCTGGGGTAAGCTTGCTTACCCCGCGCCCCCTGCCGACCGCCTTTGAAGCAGGAGGAGGCTGGGTGGGATCCGCCACACTGCAGGCAGGAGTGTCGAAAGCGACACTGCTTGCCGAAGGAACATGTCGCGCTGTTAAACGCGAAACACTTTCCTCTTGTGGCGGCTCGCCCTCCTGCACGGACGGCCGATCCACCTGCCTTGGCCAATCCGCCGTCCGCGCCGGACCCCTGGGCTGACGACCCTGCGCGGCGCCCGTCCGCCCCCGGTTTCTGGGGTTCCTCCGCCTGCTGCGAGGCCCGGGTTACTTTGAGCCAGACCTCCACATCCTTGAACCCGAAGTCCATGACCCTCAAACCGTCCTGCTTTTCCCGAAATTCCTGGTCATACCGACGCCACTCAGAGCCCGAGGATGTGCGCTGCATGTCGTGTATGAGATGCAGGTACCGGATTACATTCATGTGCTCCTCCGGCCTGTCCTCCAGATAGCACGCCGCAAATACCCAGAAACCGGCCAGCCAATTATCGAAGGTCCGGAATGCCTCAGCCTCGATGCCCTTCTTCGCGGCCGCCGCCTTATAATCCTTCTTCGTGGCCTTTGTCAATACAAACACATCCACGAAGTCACCCCTGCGAATCTTCTTGCGGCAGCTATCCCGCAGCCCTCGCATCACGGCGGTGTAGTCGCAGCGAACGACCCCGGCAAATCGCGGCGCTTCTTGGCCCTACGAGCTTCCTCGCTAAGCTGCTTGCGCCGCTTCCGCCTCTTCTGCTGACTCGCTGCCCGCTTGGCAAATTTCGCCGCCCTCTTCTTCGCCCTAGTAGTACTACTTACTTCGGACGCCTGCGACGACAGAGAAGATGAAGAGGAGGAAGAAGAAGAGCTGCGAGAACTCGAGCTCGTGGGGGAAACCGATACCGACTGCACCACCTCACCTGATGCCGTCGACCGCTCCAACATGGAATCCTCTGGCGCGTCCACCTCGACGTCCTCCTTCCTGGAGCCTGCCATCTCTACTTCCTCGTGGTCTCCTATAAAAGATAAAGAAGAGGAGGACCTGGCCCGCACACGCGGCGCATGCCGCACCCTACGTGGGGGGGGGCGCTGCGCCCGCGCGTCCTTGCCCATCCTGTCCCGGACCTAACTCCAATTCCGCGGCGGCCGCTCCAAGCTCCCGGCAGGCGCGTGCCACCCGTTGCGCCGCTGAGGCCCTCCGCCTGCCGGACCCTCCTGCCTCTGCAGGCGCTCCGGAACTTGCCGCCGCCCTCGGGGAGGCCACCGCGGCTAGCGGCCCCAACGCCTCGACCACCGTGGCCAGGGCCGACGCCAGCGCCCCGGAAGGGTCCCGACCGCCGTGTAACCCGGCAATGGACCCCGAAGGACCTCTGGCAAGTGTCCGGGCGCGATCCCGCGCCCGTCGCCCGCCGGTCGCGACCCGGGCCCCCGCCGCCCCAGCGGGGAAGCGGGGGCACCCCAGTCGGAGCCCCCACTCTCCCCTTCTGCATCCTCTTCCTCCCCTTGCAGATAAGAACTATTCCCCGATCCCGGGGAGGACCCGCCACCATGCCGCGCAGCACGTGCCGCGGCCCTGCGGCCACCAACCCATTCCCTGTCCCCCCTCCTCCCCCGAAAGCCGCTGCGACCCGGCTCCGGAGGAGTGTTTTGGGGAGACAGGGAAAACCGCGGTGCAGCTGCGCCCGGTCACGCGCGCACTGCACCGCCCGCGATGGGCACGCGCGCATCCCGTGCGCGCGCCCCATCACTGCTCCCCGCTGTGTCCTCATGTTCCTGCCGTGTACCTCCCTGTCCATAGCCTCCTCGTGTCCTACTAAGCTGCTCCCCCCTGCTCCTCCCCCCCCCCCCTGGCTCCCGCCGTACTCCGGCAGCCGGGGAGTTATATTTGGGGACAGAGACACTGGCGCCGCCTGTGGCGAGCGTGGGCGCGCGCGCACCTCGTGCGCGCGTCCCACTGCTTCCCGCCACGGAGCACCCGGCCGCCGCATCCGTCACCGCGCGAGGCTCCGAGACAGGCCCCGCGCGGCGACTACACGAACCCCTTCCGGCCCTCCTCCCCCGCCCGGCACTTCCACTCGGCCGAGGCAAGGAGGAGGAGGTAAAGGCCGGGCCCGACTGTACCGCCTGGTGCCCTCCGCGGCGCGCATGCGCGCGCCCGCGGGCGCCCGACGCTGACTCTGCCTCCGCTGCTCCAGGAGGCGAGGGCCGCTGCCCGACCACCTCTGGGCGGCCTACACGTACCTCCAGCCCCCCCCGCCGCCCGCGCCCGGCCGGCAACGCCGGCCCGGCCGACAGCGGCGAGGACGACCTGGTCCGCCGCACATTGCTCCTGCCCGCGCTCGTGGAGGCCCCAGGGGACGGAGCCCCGTCCCACAGGCCACCCACCCCTTCCCCTAGCCCAGCTCCACCGCCAGAAACGCGGTACCGAGCTGGAGGCCCGGCGGAACGTTGAGGGCGGGCAGACATAATTATATGCAGAGGATATATAACAGGCAAAGGGGGGGACAGTGGCTGTGTAATAAACTTGCGCAATTAATGTGGGCAAGAAACAATTTCTGCAATGCAGCACTCACCCACAGGCAAATCACCACAAGAGAGAGCTAAAATGGCCTCTCCTTCCCTATATATATCAAACCCTCCCCTTCAAAAAAGGCTGTACTTTCCTCACAGCTAGGTCCACCCCTCACCAGATGTTTAACTCTTTCCTTTCCTATGCAGTCAATTCTCTCTCCTACTGTTATAGCACCTGTTTCGATGTGTACTTTATTGCGCAGCTGCAGAGAAGCAGCTGTGCAATAGTGTACAAATAAAATGCAGACGTAGCAGGAGGTGTCTGTAGGAAATACACACCTCCTACATGCATCTGAAATCCGAGTGCTGCGTCCGAAGATTCAGCGTCGCGAGCATCGGCCATGTTGGTCGCAGCACTCGGTCAGACTCAGGCAAAAGATGCAGCCGCATCCCTCCGTGCGACTCAGATTCAGGCCACAAATATGTCTGCTATTCGCAGTGACTCACACTCAAACCATAAAGTAAAATATAAGTCATACATGTTATATAACCCAGGCATGTTACATACACGCGCTGGGAAAGCAGGTTTGGCCGTTGCTGGGAAAGTATGTGACAATAGTGCCGCATGTATAAATCTCACCAGGGAAGAAAACTTCAGAGAAGGTTGCAGTACACTGACCCATGTGCTAGTACTGTACTGGAACCAGTGGCGTACGTTTGTCCCAGTTGCCCAGTGTGGCCTCCCCCCCCCCCCACACACACACATGTATAGATATGTGTGTGTGTGTGTGTGTGTGTGTGTGTGTGTGTGTGTGTCAGTGACATGCGGTGAGGTCATTGACTGGGGAGGCACTAAGATATATAGTAACCCCATCAGCACCTCCGGTGCATCACTGACCCCTACATAACCACGCCAGCACCCCCTGTGCATCTCAGACATCTACATAACAACTCCAGCGTCCTCTGTGCATCACTGCCAGTGGTGCAAGTAGAAAAATGTCTTACAGGTACAAAAAATGGGTGTGTCCAAATGCCACATGGGGTGCGGCCAAGGAAAATAAGGGCGTGATACACATATGGGGAAGGGGCAGATACACATATGACCCCAATAGGGCCAGATACACGTTGCCCCACAGTGCCAGATGTACATTGCCCAACAGTGCCAGATGTACATTGCCCCACAGTGCCAGATACACAAATGCCCCCCCAGTGTCAGCTATGCCCACAGTGCCAGATACATAAATGCCCCCCAGTGCCAGATATGCCCCCAGTGCCAGATACACATGCCCCCCAGTGCCAGATATGCCCTCAGTGCAGATACACATGTCCCCGCAGTGCCAGGTATACATGCCCCCCCAGTGCCAGATATGCCTCCAGTGCCAGATATGCTCCCAGTGCCAGGTATACATGCCCCCCAGTGCCAGATATACATGCCCCCCCCCCCCCCCCCCCCCAGTGCGATATGCCTCCAGTGCCAGATATGCTCCCAGTGCCAGGTATACATGCCCCCCAGTGCCAGATATGTCCCCAGTGCCAGGTATACTGTACATGCCCCCCCAGTGCCAGGTATTCATGAAGCCGCCGCAATGCTAATCCAGGGTGACTGACCTACAAGTCCGGCCTGGGCCAGTTGAGGCGGAAGGGAATGTCATCACTGAGAGCAGGCAGGGCTCTCCCACCGTAGCACACCCCGTACAGGACAGCGAGGACCGGGAGGGAAGCGCGCACAGCCGCCAGCTCTCCCCTGTGCATCCTCTAAGAAGCAGCAACCCAACCGCTGGGTCCCGCTGGCTCCGAGGCTGAAGCTGCTGTAGTGACAGCTCTACAGTAGCTGGTCCCGGGACCCGCCTCCGCTTAACCATGCCGCGTGATTGGACCAGCGGATCCAGCACTGGATCCGCTGTCCAATCACATCTGCCTCGCTGACAGGGGCGGGTTTCCCCTGTCAACGAGGCACTTGCAGAAGTGCCGCTTTCCCCTTTGGTTTTAATGGGCTTTTTCAGCCCAGCGCTTTGCCCCGCCCCCCGCACTTTAACCTGTCCCTGTTGTAAATGGGAGGCACTGCTATCAGTGCCTCCCAAACTACTTTTAATCACTGAAATAGATAGGATAATATAAAGAAATTACTTATGACACAGAATATGTGTCATAAGTATTTTCTTTATATTATTTTAATCAGTAAAGACAGGGGAGGCACTGCCTCCCCTGACTGCACGTCCCTGGGTGTGTGTGTGTGTGTGTGTGTGTGTGTTAGTCATACACAGGATTAGAACCCATGACCTGTTACACAGAAGGCAGACCCCTTACTGATGAAGCTAATCCTGGGTCTGACACTTTTAAAATGTGGATCTATAATAAAGAGGGTGTGACTTGTAAGGTGCAGAGACTAGCCGGGTAGACCACCACGGAAGAGATAGCAGCGGCTGTCAAGTAACTTAATTGAATGGTATCATGGAAAGGGAGGAGAGGTGCCCCCCTAGAGAGCAGGAGCCCGGCGGCAGCCGACTGCCGTTGCCTCCCACAGTTACGCCTCTGACTAGAAGAACTGTGTAGAACTGTCCTGGATGGCAGGTATACAAAGTCAGGGTCCGCTCATTGGGGCGACACCATCACCATAACATCATCACTACTCGCCCACCAATGCATGGTGATGTAATGATGCCCCACCTACCAATGCATAGGGAGTGTAAAAATGCTCATAGATCTTCTTGTTGCGTCATCATGTAGAAATACAAACATACAGTATCTTCCATATTTGTCAGACAGTGCACACCCAGGGCCCAAGGGAGCATGGTCACTTTGCATGGAGACATGGCCTTGTCATGTTGGGGCATTATATATCCCCCACAGAGCATATCCAGCACTTCCAAAGCACTGGGCCTCCCCAACCTCCCTATCCTCCCCTAAACATAGTGCATCAATGCCACACACACCTGTCCTTGAAGGGGCATCAGTCTGTACAACATACATTCCAACTTTTCTGCAGTAAGGGGGTTATTCAGAGTTTTTAGCAAACCCCAAAAGTTAGTAACTGGGCATAACCATGTTGCACTGCAGGTGGGGCAGATGTAACATGTGCAGAGAGAGTTAGATGAGGGTGGGTCATATTGTTTCTGTCCAGGGTAAATACTGGCCACTTTATTGTTACACTGCCATTCAGATTTCAGTTTTAACACCCCCCACCCAAATCTAATCTCTCTCTGCACATGTTACATCTGCCCCCCCCTCCTGCACTGCAGCATGGTTTTACCCAATTGCTAACCTTTTTTGGTTTTCTAACAACTCTGAATGACCCCCTATGTCCTGATCCGCTGGAAAGTCCTTTCAAATTGGGACTGTCACTCCTGAATCAAGACTGTTTGTAGGAATGTGAAAGTGATGAACTTTAACTAATGCAAATAGGGGTTATTCGAGTCCCGTGTATCTAATAATAGGGTTTATTTTCAATTTACACCTAGAAATAGAATGCATTATTTAGCACAGAATAATTGGTCAGCGACAGAAATAAACAGAAAGCATGCGCACCCCTGGAACAGTTCTCCGTAGCAGAGGCTTCCAACCAAGGCAGCCTCTCTATCTGTTATCCCTCCAGGGGGTCGTGGACCCCCAAGAGGGAGAAAAGTTGTCGGTATGCCGACGGTTGGGATTCCGGCGCCGGTATGGTGGTCGTCGGAAGCCCGGCTGCCGGCAACCTGAAGACCACCCCTCTCAGAGATGGGAGTGACCCTGTTGCATTTTGTATTTTTAGGTCTACTGAACATAGTATTGTCAATATAAGCAACGGGGCGGTATAACGGCACTTTACTGACATGTAGGTTTGGTAGAGGGTGAGCTTTGTGCCCTGTCCTTTATGGGAGATGGTTCACGCTGTAAATCCCTCCCACCCCTCCATCCTGCAGGCAGGATCCTTATATACAGATTGCAGTCTGCAGATGGTTCTGCAGCTAGTCTGGAGCAAGTCTAAGATTACTGTAATTAAACAAACAGCCAAATGAAACACTTAGGTGAGCCGAGACGTGTGGAAAAAAAATCTCTAACTGCTTCTAATTGGTTTCATTACATGTGTTCCTGGGGATGGACCCATTAAGCGGAATGAGACCGTTAGCTGCAACCTATCATAACTCGGTGGAAAATTACGGGCTGACAAATGACTGGTGAAGGTGGCAATTTAACACCATTACTGCTGGAAGGGAAATGCACTTCTCCAATAGGTTTCTAACTTGTACAATTGCAGCCAGTGAAAAGTCTTTCAGAGGCTGTCGCTGTGGGGTTAATTAATATCCCCACTTATTAGTAATAGCTCCTCCCCTCTGCATTAGTCAGCGGCAACCTCCGCAGTCATTTATTGTACGTCTACACGCCTGGTCACATTTCATTAGGAGCGCCTTAAATAAGGAATGAAATGCGCCAGTTCCCCCCCTGCTTCCCGGCGCTTGTGGAAAGTGATTGATTGCTCTCGCTGCCCGTGTATTGCTACGAGGGTTTATTTTTTCAGTAAACTTTTTCGTGTATAGATAAATAAATGTTGTTTGTTGTTTACGGTCACATATCCGCTGCTTGGCGTTATTAATCCTCATCTGATTTTATTTGAGAAATGCGGCGAGTAACTAACTTTGTACAAACTCACCAGGCTCAGTGCACAGGGGAGTAATGAGGGGCTGGTTCTGTATCGCATCCGTATCTTCGTCTGTTGGCGGTTGTCCGTCTGTGACCAGTGGTGCCAAGATGGGGGTGGGGAGTGGGTACTAATTACCCGGCCTTCTTGGAGGTGCCTGGTGGGGGCCTAAGTCTGCGCGCATACCCCCTCGCCTTACCTGTCAGCTGGCAGCAGCCCAGCACATGCTGGGAGGTTGCTGCTGCAGAGTGCAGCAGTCTACTCTGGCTGGAAAGGGGAAGGGGGGTGAGCGTGGTGCCAGCCAATCAGCTCCTAGCTGTCAGTTTTCATACACAACCTGTAACATGGCAGTTAGGAGCTGATCGGCTGGTACTTTTATCTCCATCCACAAAGTTTAGTAAATAGACTCCAAATTACCAGCTAATCATCTCCTTACTGACATTTTTTGAACACAGCCTGTAACATGTCAGATAGGAGCTGATTGGTTGATAGTTTATCTCTCTCCACTTTTTCACTTTCCAAGGCTTTGTACATCTGCTCCTGTGTGTGTTTTATAAACTTTTATTTATTTTGTGGCTTTGCTTCAAGATAGAACAACATTTTCACTTATTTATAGGCATTAGACAAATAGGGGAGCCAGGCCCAACATTGTGTAAAGGCCCACTAAGTCCAGCCCTTGTAGGTGTGTCAATCTGTTCTTCATTGAATGAAATTCTGGACCTGGAGTCAGAGACTGTTGAGCAACCTCAAAGCAAAGCCCGTCAGCATCAATTCAGTGCTCAACCCGATTTATACGTATATAGCTGTGAGCAACAAAGAGCTCATTGTGTGTGTGTGCGGGAGATTTGAAATGTCTCCTTCTGCTGGGTCTTCTACAGCAGTGCATGAGTTAAATGCCAGATAGGTAATTGTATTCATATATACTGGAGCTCAGCTGCGCAATCAGGACCCCCCTGAGAATGCTCGGAAATGTTACCTCTCTGAGATGAAAGGGCTGCTGTCGGACCCTCAGAATGGACATTTAGTTCTCCGCTGGTTAGAAACAGGCAGTGAGACAATAAAGGCGTCCCAGGGGATAAAGCTGATGATACATCTATGGAATAGTAGCAGGAATTCTCCAGCTTCAATAGTCTTTCCCTACAATAGAGATATCAGCGGGGAGGTCTCCTCACTGCAGCTGTGTCTAGAAAGGTGTATACTGTACATCCCGGCTGAGAGCTCATTGTACTATACTGCACATCTGCGGAACACACTTTATGAAGCTCTGTGATATAGCCACACAATAAGATATAGGGGTCTATTTATCAAATAATTGATGTCCCCCGAAATCATTTTCGCAAATATTAAGTTTCCCCCCTTTTTGATCGCAAAAGCAGCCCCTGTAGATTTGTGTGGGAAGCTGCTTTATTGACCAAGCTCTGGTATGCAGATGGCATTAGGCGCTGAAGCCTACGCACTACATATCGCCATAAGTACATGGAGAGGGATCCGTAGGCACTGTCTACTTACGCATGCGTCGTCAGCTCCTGTGAGATCACTTCACATCTGACACACTGCAGGGACTGGTTCCTTTCGCCACCCCTGTACACGTGGGTGTTTCTTAATACAGCTAGGCGACCATTAATTTCTTTCTGACGCAAATAGCGGTGATAAGAAATTCTAATTACCCAGTTTAATATCTGTTAATGAATAGATACTAGCTGATCTGCCCAGTTTCAGACGGAAAAATGTTACCCCTTTTCACCCCCTTAGGAGTTGATACCCTGTAGTATCCCTGCTTAGTAGGTGGCTGCACATAACTGTCACAGTTTCCAAACCACCCAGCAGGTCACATGTTCCAGATCACACAGATAGTGCACAGGCAGAGTTCACCAACTGTCACATTTTCAAAGAGCACTATGGTGTTGCACTGTGATTGGCTGGTGGACTTTTGCCACATAACTCCGAAACAAAGCAACCAATCACAATGCCAGTATAATACTGCGGAACAAGAGCTTTCATTTGGCATATAACGTGCCCTGCTCAGACAACGGGATCATAGAAATAAGTCACTCATAAAAGTCATCCTTACGCTATTAATATATAGATGCCCCATAGGCAGGTGTTGTACAGAACCCTGTTATGGAATGGGTTAATGGGCTGCCTTTTTCTAATGGGGAGGTGAGAACTGTACATGAGTCTTATTTTGTATATGATTTATGGGCAATGAGGAGAAACATTATGGTATGGCAAAGGGAGGAGGGAGGCACCGCTGAGACATATCCCCTTCATTTAGCAATGGAATTCCCTAATAACATCTGTCATTTCTCTGATACATACTGCACTTGTATGTAATAAAACAGCTGTCCATGTAACACATATTCCACCAATTCTATATTATTCCTGGAAGAAACGAGCAAATTGGTGCATGTTTTGGCTAAATCTATCCTGCAGATAATGGATACAGGCAGTGAATTATGGATAATGGCCGCAAGCAGAAAAAGATGAATGAGCATTTATGAAGCACAGGCGAAATGCAATAGTGCTGTGCAGATGCTCCTGGATGGCCAGCTCAGCCCACTTTGCTCTCAGGAGACACCTCTGTTACCTATAGGTGCACCTACGTGTGCAAACATATGGATATTGTTATGATTCCACAAGTGCATAAATCAAAATACTGTTCTACAACCAGTTGCAGGAGCACAACAGTATTATTTAACACAAGCACACGTGAATACTGGTTTAAGCAAAGCTCTTGCAGCCTGCAGAGTATACAAATAAATGCAAAACACAGTAACTAGGAAAATGCAGGTCTCCAGGAGACTTGGACACATAGAAGCTGAAACACTTGGTTATTACCCTTGAAATATGCAGGTATGCTGAACGCTGAATGCTGTGAAACAATGGTTGAGTAAGGGTTTAGGATTGCACTGGTAGCAATCATGAAGAATTTGACATGGAGATTCAAAAAGAAGGAGTCTACACACAGAGGCCAACGCAGGTAGAACCCTCCAGCATTGCATGGAAAACATGAAACAATAATGACTACCCACAAACTGCCTCAATGGGTTGTTAGTAATAGCTAACGATCAGGTGCCAGGTTACCCCCCTGCAGGTCATCAGTACAGAGCAAATAAGGATGGCCCGACCATCAATGGTAACAAACCATCGATGTGATACACAAACATGGAACCTTTTACCTCATGTGACCTGTGATCCCATAATGCACCAGTAGAAAACAAAAACAAGTTACAGACTAGAATGACCTTGCGCTCCCTATTACAAGTGAAAGTTCCTCTGTGGGGCGGTACATATCTGGGCTGGGTTATCACATTAAAGATGTATAAATTGTGTTTTGGAAAATGCAAATAAAACACCCTACAAACCCCCCCCCCCCACAAAAAAACTAACAATAGATATGTAGACAGTTTTATAGGTCTCCTATAGGAAGAATTTAAAAAGTTACAGTTTAAAAAAAAACAAAAAACATTGTGGCCTCTCCTTTTAAGAAGTTATAGCCAAACAACCAGGGCTGTAACTAGGGGTGTGCGACCGGTACCGCCGCACAGGGCTGCTCTGATAATAAACGTGCACAAGATTTGTATCGTTCCCCACTTCACTTAGGGGGCGATGTATCAAGCCTTAGAGACATATAATATAGAGAGAGATAAAGTACCAACTAATCAGCTATTAACTGTCATGTTACAGCCTGTGTTTGAAAAATGACCAGGGCAAATGAGTTGGTTCTTTCTGTCCACTTTCTCTCTCTCCAAGCTTTGATACATTTTCCTCTTAATTTCACATAATATCATTATTATCATTTATACCCAATGAGAATTACATGGCTGATTGGAACGAGCCAGGAGAAATAAATGCATTCTGTGATGTCTCTCTGGGCTGATTATCCTTTACTCCATGTTTTACCGCGCATGCTTATTTCTCTTTTTTTATCCAACCCGGAGAAGTAACGAGACCTGAGGTGATTCACTGTTTAGCCGCTGAGTTTTGAATTGAACATCAATCTCAGGCACTAAATAATTCAAGAGCAAACACCAACATTTTGGGCCGTGCATTTAAAGAGATTCATTTTTTTTCTCCCTATCTGAAATAATGGAGAAAATTCTGAGACGAATGAAGTGCAGGAGAATCAGTGTTTCTGGCTCTGAGCGATTCTCCCTCCAAGCGCACCTTTATAACTTCATGACGTTCCAGCATATCTAAAGTTTCCAAATAGTCACACACTGATAATGACGGTCCAGTCATTTAATCTCTCCCTGGTATTTCTGGGGTTAATGCGAAGCAGCTGCCATAGACTAGTAATCTTATCAAAGGACCCACATCTGAAAATACGCATTGGGTATGAAATGCCAGCATTCGGGATACTGGTGGTCAGAATACCGACCGCGGCATCCTGATGGTGGGAATAACCCCTAACCCTCCATACCTGTAGCCTTAATCTAATCCCCCTCCCCAATTCCCGCAGCCTAAACCTATCCCTCCCTCCCCTGCAGCCTAACCTCAATCCTCCCCATGAAAGCCTAACCCTAACCTCCCCGTGCCCGCAGCCTAAACCTACCCCTTCCCCTCCCCTCAGCCTAACCCTAACCCCCCTCCCCTCAGCCTAACCCTCCATCCATCAGTCTAAACCTTACCTCTCCATTCAGACCCCCCCCCCACCAAAGCTTAGCTCTCCGGCGGTCTGGCATACGCTAGTTCAGAATACCGACCACGGCATCCTGATGGTGGGAATAACCCCTAACCCTCCATACCTGGAGCCTTAATCTAATCCCCCACCCCCCCATTCCCATAGCCTAAACCAGTGATTTTCAACCTTTTTTTACTCGCGGCACACCGAACAATATTTTAAAATTGCCAAGGCACACCATCAGTTCCCCACAGAAAAAAAAAAAAAAAAACACACACACACATTGGCCCTCACAGTAAAAAAAATAAAATCCACACATACATTGGCCTACACAGAGAAAACAATCAAATTGATCCCCACATAAATCATGTTGCTCCCCACATAATTCCTATTGCTCCCCACATAAATTAGTCACATTGTTCCCCCCATAAATTCTTATTCTCCCCATATAAATTCTATTGAAATCCTATTGTTCCCCACAGTAGAAATAAAATAACAAATATTATCAGCTGTCCTCCTTCCTGTCCCTCAGTGGCGGGGATTGTTCATAGTGGAGTTCTGCGAATACTGAGCAGTGGGCGGTCGGGCAGGTGTGGGTGTGGGTGGGCAAGGAAAGCTGTGTATGCAGGTGGGAACTGGAAGATGTGTATGCAGGCGGGTGGGCTGGCTGGGTGGTGAGACGCGGCGGCCGTGACCTATGATATCACATCGTTTTCAAGGCATAGGTCACGGCCGCAGCACGACTGATCCTCTAAGAGGAGCCCGGACCAACAATTCACTCTGAAGGTGCAGGAAGCTGATCTTGCTCCGCGGCACACCTTGCAACTGGTTGCAGCACACTAGTGTGCCATGGCACACTGGTTGAAAAAGCCTGGCCTAAACCTATCCCTCCCTCCCCTGCAGCCTAACCTCAATCCTCCCCATGAAAGCCTAACCCTAACCTCCCCGTGCCCGCAGCCTAAACCTACCCTTTTCCCTCACCTCAACCTAACCCTAACCCCCCTCCCCTCAGTCTAACCCCCCCACCCCCACAGTCTAAACCTTACCTCCCCATTCAGAACCCCCCCCAACCCCCAAAAGCTTAGCTCTCTGGCGGCTTGGCATACACTAGCTCAGAATCCCGGCAGTGGGTTTGGGAACCTTGTCGAGATGCCAGCGCCAGCGTTCCGATCAGTGCGGATGGGGGGCTGATAGCCTTGTTGAAAATGAACGAATATTGGCCCTCATTCCAAGTTGTTCGCTCGCAAGGCGATTTTAGCAGTATTGCACACGCTAAGCCGCCGCCTACTGGGAGTGAATCTTAGCATCTTAAAATTGTGAACGATGTATTCGCAATATTGCGATTACACATCTCGTAGCAGTTTCAGAGTAGCTTCAGACTTACTCGGCATCTGCGATCAGTTCAGTGCTTATCGTTCCTGGTTTGACGTCACAAACACACCCAGCGTTCGCCCAGACACTCCTCCGTTTCTCCAGCCACTCCCGCGTTTTTTCCGGAAACGGTAGCGTTTTTTCCCACACGCCCATAAAACGGCCTGTTTCCGCCCAGTAACACCCATTTCCTGTCAATCACACTACGATCGCCTGAGCGAAGAAAATAGGAATTTACTTACCGATAATTCTATTTCTCGTAGTCCGTAGTGGATGCTGGGAATGGGACCATGGGGAATAGCGGCTCCGCAGGAGACTGGGCACAAAAAGAAAGCTTTAGGACTACCTGGTGTGCACTGGCTCCTCCCCCTATGACCCTCCTCCAAGCCTCAGTTAGGATACTGTGCCCGGACGAGCGTACACAATAAGGAAGGATTTTGAATCCCGGGTAAGACTCATACCAGCCACACCAATCACACCGTACAACTTGTGATATGAAACCCAGTTAACAGCATGATAACAGAGGAGCCTCTGAATAGATGGCTCACAACAAGAACCCGATTAGTTAACAATAACTATGTACAAGTATTGCAGACAATCCGCACTTGGGATGGGCGCCCAGCATCCACTACGGACTACGAGAAATAGAATTATCGGTAAGTAAATTCTTATTTTCTCTGACGTCCTAGTGGATGCTGGGAACTCCGTAAGGACCATGGGGATTATACCAAAGCTCCCAAACGGGCGGGAGAGTGCGATGACTCTGCAGCACTGAATGAGAGAACTCCAGGTCCTCCTCAGCCAGGGTATCAAATTCATAGAATTTTGCAAACGTGTTTGCCCCTGACCAAGTAGCTGCTCGGCAAAGTTGTAAAGCCGAGACCCCTCGGGCAGCCGCCCAAGATGAGCCCACCGTCCTTGTGGAATGGGCTTTTATTGATTTAGGCTGCGGTAATCCTACCGCAGAATGCGCCAGCTGAATAGTGCTACAAATCCAGCGCGCAATAGACTGCTTAGAAGCAGGAGCACCCAGCTTGTTGGGTGCCATCAGGATAAACAGCGAGTCAGTTTTCCTGACTCCAGCCGTCCTGGAAAAATAAAATTTTCAGGGCCCTGACTACGTCCAGCAACTTGGAATCCTCCAAGTCCCCAGTAGCCGCAGGCACCACAATAGGTTGGTTCAAGTGAAAACCTGAGACCACCTTCGGGAGAAACTGAGGACGAGTCCTCAACTCTGCCCTATCCATATAGAAAATCAGATAAGGCCTTTTACATGACAAAGCCGCCAATTCTGACACACGCCTGGCCAAGGCCAACAGCATGACCACTTTCCACGCGAGATACTTTAGCTCCATGGTTTTAAGTGGCTCAACCCATGCGACTTTAGGAAATCCAACACCACGTTGAGATCCAAAAAGTGTCACAGGAGGCACAAAAGGAGGCTGAATATGTAGTACTCCTTTAACCAAAGTCTGAACTTCAGGCAGTGAAGCCAGTTCTTTCTGGAAGAAAATCGACAGAGCCGAAATCTGGACCTTGATGGACCCCAATTTGAGGCCCAAACGTCACCCCTGCTTGCAGGAAGTGCAGGAATCGACATAGTTGAAATTCCTCCGTCGGGGCCTTCATGGCCTCCCACCAAGCAACAAATTTTCGCCAAACGCAGCGATAATGTCTTGCGGTGACATCCTTCCTGGCTATGATCTGGGTAGGGATGACTTCCTTCGGAATACCCTTTTCCTTTAGGATCCGGTGTTCTACCGCCATGCCGTCAAACGCAGCCGCGGTAAGTCTTGGAACAGACAGGGTCCCTGCTGCAGCAGGTCTTGTCTGAGCGGCAGAGGCCAAGGGTCCTCTGCCAGCATCTCTTGAAGTTCCGGGTACCAAGCTCTTCATGGCCAATCTGGAACCCCGAGTATGGTTTTCACTCCTCGCCTTCTTATTATTCTCAGTACCTTGGGTATGAGAGGTAGAGGAGGAGACACATAAACCGACTGGTACACCCACGGTGTCACTCGATCGTCCCCAGCGATCGCCTGAGGGCCCCTTGACCTGGCGCAATATTTTTTCAACTTCTTGTTGAGGCGGGACGCCATCATGTCCACCCGTGGTCATTCCCAACGGTTTACCCGCATTTGGAAAACTTCTGGATGAAGTCCCCATTCTCCTGGGTGTAGGTCGCCCATCGGAGAATCCTTGTGGCTTCTGCCATCGCCATCCTGCTTCTTGTGCCGCCCTGTCTGTTTACATGGGCGACCGCCGTGATGTCGTCTGATTGGATCAGTACCGGCTGGTTCTGAAGCAGGGGCCTTGCTTGGCTTAGGGCATTGTAAATGGCCCTTAGCTGCAGAATATTTATGTGAAGCAAAATCTCCTTGGAAATTTCTTCCCTGTGTGACTGCACCCCAGCCCCGAAGGCTGGCATCCGTGGTCACCAGGACCCAGTCCTGTATTCCGAATCTGCAGCCCTCTAGTAGATGAGCCCTCTGCAGCCACCACAGCAGCGACACCCTGTTTCTTGCTGACAGGGTTATCCGCTGTTGTATCTGTAGATGGGACCCGGACCATTAGTCCCACAGGTCCCACTGGAACGTCCTTGCGTGGAGTCTTCCGAATGAAATTATGCTTCGTACGAAGCCACCAGTTTTCCCAGGACTCGTGTGCATTGATGTACCGACACCTGTCCTGGTTTTAGGATGTCTCTGACTAGAGATGACAACTCCTCGGCTTTTTCCACTGGAAGAAACACTCTTTTCTGGTCCTGCGTTCAGAAACATTCCCAGGAACAGAAGACGTGTCGTCGGGACCAGCTGTGACTTTGGAATATTGAGAATCCAGTCGTGCTGTTGTAGCACTTCCCAAGAGAGTGCTACCCTCACTACCAACTGTTCTTTGGACCTCGCCTTTATCAGGAGATCGTCCAAGTACGGGATAATAAAAACTTCCTTCTTGCGAAGGAGTATCGTCACTTCGGCCATTACCTAGGTAAAGACCTTCGGTGCCGTGGACAACTCCAACGGCCGCGTCTGGAACTGATAGTGACAGTCCTGTACCACATATCTGAGGTACTCCTGGTGAGGGGGGTAAATTGGGACATGCAGGTACGCATCCTTGATGTCCAGGGAGACCCTGTAATCCCCCTCGTCCAGGCTCGTAATAACCGCCCTGAGCGATTCCATCTTGAACTTGAATCTTCTGATATAAAAGTTCAAGTATTTTAATTTCAAGATGGGTCTAACCGAACCGTTTCGGTACCACAACCACTGTGGAATAGTAACCCCTTCCTTGCTGAAGGAGGGGCACCTTGACAATCACTTGTTGTGATTATAGTGTTGAATATCCACCAACACCGTCTCCCTGGCAGAGGGAGGTGCCGGTAAGGCAGATTTTAGGCAACGGCGGGGGGAAGAACGTCTCGAACTCCAGCCTGTACCCCTGAGATACTACTTGAAGGACCCAGGGATCCATGTGAGAGAGCCCACTGTCCGCTGAAATATCTGAGACGGGCCCCCACCGTACCTGGGTCCGCCTGAGCAGCCCCAGCACCATGCTGTGGACCTACCGGACGCAGGGAGGACTTCTGCTCTTGGGAACTAGCTGTGTGTTGCAGCTTTTTCCTCTACCTTTGCCTCTCAGCAGAAAGGATGAGCCTCTAGCCCTCTTGCTTTTCTGGGGCCGAAAGGACTGTACTTGATGATACGGTGCTTTCTTTTGTTGTGGGGTAGCCTGTGGCAAAAAAATCGATTTCCCAGCAGTAGCTGTGGAAACGAGGTCTGAAAAACTATCCCCAAACAGTTTTACCCCCTTATAGGGCAACTTCCATGTGCCGATTCGAGTCGGCATCGCCTGACCATTGCCAAGTCCATAACCCCCGTCTGGCGGCAATGGACCTAGCGCTTATTTTTGATGCCAGCCGGCAAATATCCCTCTGTGCATCACGCATGTATAAGACCACGTCTTTTATATGCTCTATTTTCAGCAAAATATTGTCCCTATCCATAGTTACTTTCCGACAGGGAATCTGACCACGCAGCGGGAGCACTGCACATCCATGCCGAAGCAACGGCTGGTCGCAATATAATGCCCTAGTGTGTGACCATATCTTATAGGGTAACCTCCTGCTTTCTATCAGCAGGTTCCTTCAGGGCGGCCGTATCCGGAGACGGTAGTGCCACCTTTTCTGATAAGCGTGTAAGCGCTGTATCTACCCTATGAGGTGTTTCCCCGCGTGACCTATCCTCTGGCGGGAAAGGGTACGCTGCCAATAACCATTGTAGAAATTATCAATTTCTTACCGGGGGAAGACCACTCTTCCTCACACACCTCATTTAATTTCTCAGATGCAGGAAAAACTACTAATAGTTTTCTCTCACCAAACACAATACCCTTTTATGTGGTACCTGGGGTATAATCATAAATGTGTAATACATTTTTCATTGCCTCAATCCTGTAACGGGTGGACCTATTTGGAGGGTACACTAGTCTCATCGATGTCGACACTGGAGTCAGTATCCGTGTCGACATCTGTGTCTGTTATCTGAGGTAGCGGGCGATTTTAGAGCCCCCCATGACATTTGAGACGCTGGAACAGGCACAAGCTGAGTAGCCGGCTGTTCCGTGTCGTCGACCTTTTATGTAAGGAGTTGACACTTTCACGTAATGCTTCCATAAGTTCAACCACACCGGTGTCGACCCCGCAGGGGGTGACAACATATTTACAGGCATTCGCTCCGCCTCCACCTCATTATCCTCCACATACCTGTCGACACAGCCGTACCGACACACAGCACACACACAGGGAATGCTCTGATAGAGGACAGGACCCCACAAAGCCCTTTGGGGAGACAGAGGGAGAGTATGCCAGCACACACCAGGGCGCTATATATCACAGGGACAGCACCTATAAAAAAGTGTTTTCCCTTATAGCTGCATATATATTGTATACTGCGCCTAAATTGTGCCCCCCCCCCTCTCTTTTTAACCCTTTCTGTAGTGTATTAACTGCAAGGGAGAGCCAGGGAGCTTCCCTCCAACGGAGCTGTGAGGGAAAAATGGCGCCAGTGTGCTGAAGGAGATAGCTCCGCCCCTTTTTCGCTGACTTTTCTCCCGCATTTTTATGGATTCTGGCAGGGGTTAATGTACATCCATATAGCCCTGGGGGTTATATGTGATGTATTTTTGCCAGCCAAGGTGTTAATATTGCTGCTCAGGGCGCCCCCCCCCCCCCCCCAGCGCCCTGCACCCATCAGTGACCGCAGTGTGAGGTGTGCATGAGGAGCAATGGCGCACAGCTGCAGTGCTGTGCGCTACCTTGATGAAGACTGATGTCTTCTGCCGCCGATTTTCCGGACCTCTTCTTGCTTCTGGCTCTGTAAGGGGGCCGGCGGCGCGGCTCTGGGACCGGACTCCGAGGCTGGGCCTGTGTTCGATCCCTCTGGAGCTAATGGTGTCCAGTAGCCTAAGAAGCCCAAGCTGGCTGCAAGCACGCAGCCTGCGTGTCAACATAGGTAAGTATGTATGTGTCGGCATGTGTGAAATAAAGTTGTATTTTCACGGTGTGCGTGTCCTGTTTTTATTTGGGTATTTTTTTTGCAGAAGAACTACAGGTACCAGCGGGCCCGTTTCCCCCCCGCATGCTGGTACTTGTGGTTCTCCAAGTACCAGCTTGTGGGGAGGCTTGCTGGGACTTGTAGTTCTTCTGCAAAAAACAATATTCGTTCATTTTCAACAAGGCTATCAGCCCCCCATCCGCAGCCCTTGGATGGGGGGAACAGCCTCTGGCTTCACCCCTGGCCCTTGGGTGGCTGGGGGGGGACCCCTTGATTGAAGGGGTCCCCACTCCTCCAGGGTACCCCGGCCAGGGGTGACTAGTTGGGTATTTAATGCCACGGCCGCAGGGAGCGGTATAAAAGTGTCCCCTGGCTGTGGCATTATCTGTCCAGCTAGTGGAGCCCGGTGCTGGTACAAAAAATACGGGGGACCCCTAATCTTTTTGTCCCCCGTATTTTTTGCACCAGGACCAGGCGCATTGCCCGGTGCTGGTTGTTAAAATACGGGGGATCCCCTGTCATTTTTTTCCCTGTATTTTTGCAACCAGAACCGGCTCAAGAGCCCGAGGCTGGTTATGCTTAGGAGGGGGGACCCACGCATTTTTTTTTTCTGGTTTTTAACCCATTCCATTTAAAAAAAAAATTTTTTTTTTTTAAATATATAAATAGTACTTGTGCCTCCTAAATAGAGAAACCAAGTCCCTAATCCCTTCTAATATAAATAGATATGCTATTAGCAATAAAAAAAACACACAAAAAAACATGTTTTTAAAAAAATGTATTACATTCCGCCAGCAAAGTGAGGCGGATTGAAAATGACGAATTTACTGACGAAAAGCACTGTTGTCGAATTTGCATTCTTCAATTGAATATACTTTTCTCGAAAAAACGCATTTGTACCATTGCAGAAATGTCGAATTTGTCAAATGTCGAAATTTCAAAAAGTCGAATTAGAGAAGTCCGTTTTTTCGACGAAAAGTACTGTATTGCATTGTCAATTTTTTTTTTTGGTGAAAAAGTCCAGTTTTTTTCGACATTTTCGGGAATTCGACCGCAATTGCATATACCCCATAGTGTCAGTACAATTGATTGGGAACGTTCTAAGGTACCTCTATGTGTTTGTGTTATTATCTACTCAGCTCTATACTAGCAGCACTTAAGCTGCGGAGACCTTGGGAGGATAGCGGCATCTGTAAATCTCTGCAGCCGCTGCTGGATGTGAGATTTTATAGGCTCAGTCTCCTGGAGAAAGCCAATGAGTGGCAGTAAAAGAGGAGAGCGCTCGCTGCAGGCGTTATAGCCCTCTTTATACAGGAAAATGCAGACTGGCCATTAACGAGCCGCCCGAGGCCCCTGCTTATCTTACTGGCCGCTGTCCAGCGTGCTGAAGCAACATTTACTCTCATACCACCAGCTTTATGGGCTCTGAGAGAAAATGTTATACATATTAATACTAGCAAGGTGTTAGGTTATTCCTTTACTCTGCCATACTAATTTACTGATGGTGCTCCTAACAGGGGAACAGAGGTAAAGGAAGAAGAATACAAGGGGAAAGGGGAGAAGAGTTGTGTAAGACCAATGGAAAGTAGATAGATAGACAGACAGACAGACAGACGGATAGATAGATAGATAGATAGATAGATAGATAGATAGATAGACAGACAGACGGACGGACGGACGGACGGACGGATAGATTTCAAAGATAGATAGATTTCAAAGATAGATAGATATAGATGTATAGATCAGATAGTTTGATATGATACAGAGATATACATTAATTAAATAGATAGCTAGATAGATTGATTTGAAAGATCAACAGATATGTAGATAGATAGATAGATAGATAGATAGATAGATAGATAGATAGATAGATAGATAGATAGATAGATAGATAGACAGCTAGATAGATAGAATAGACAGCTAGATTAGATAGATTGATTTAGATAGATAGATAGATAGATAGATAGATAGATAGATAGATAGATAGATAGATGATTGATAAGATAGATAGATGATAGATAGATAGATAGATAGATAGATAGATAGATAGATAGATGAGTGATTTATTGCTTGATTTGATAAATAGATAATAGCTAGATAGATAGATAGATAGATAATACAGTAAGTAGTCAGATTGATTTGAAAGACAGAGTAAATAAATAGACAGACGATTGATTGATTGATTGATTGATTGATTGATTCATTCATTCATTCATTCATTGAGTGAGTGATTAGATAGATAGATAGATAGATAGATAGATAGATAGATAGATAGATAGATAGATAGATAGATAGATAGATAGATAGATTGATAAATGATACAGTAAACAGATAGATAGATAGATAGATAGATAGATAGATAGATAGATAGATGATACAGTAGATAGATATATGATAGGTAATACAGTACATATATAGTCAGATACTGTAGATTGATTTGAAAGATAGAGTAAATAGATAGAGTAAATAGATAGAAAGATTTGCAAGATGTAAAGATCCATTTGTAGCACCACAAATCAAATGACACCAATTTTATCATAATCTCACTTTCTCCGGGGACAAATGATTCTATGTTTAGTGTTTATATAAGAGAATGGCATTAGACAGCACACATTATACTACAGCTGTGCTATTTGTTACAGATTATTACTAATCCTCTGACTATTTTTCTACCTTACTTTCGGCTTCTTTCAAAAATCATCACCTGATTCTTTTCTGAATATTGAGCCTTAATCCCCTAGTTCAGGGGTGTCCAACCTTTCACCTTCCCTGGGCCACATTAGAAGATGAAAATTTAGATTGGGCCGCACATAAAATAAAATAACAGTAACGATACCTGATCATCCCAAAAAACCATAGAAAACATAGTTAACATATTAAACTTACTTGTAGCTGTGCCCCTGTAGCTGCGTCCCTTGTAGTTGTGCCCCTGTAGCTGCGCCCCTTGTAGCTGTGCCCCTGTATCTGCGTCCCTTGTAGTTGTGCCCCTGTAGCTGCGCCCCTTGTACTGTGCCCCTTGTAGCTGTGCCCCTGTAGCTGCGCCCCTTGTACTGTGCCCCTTGTACTGTGCCCCTTGTAGCTGTGCCCGTGTAGCTGCGCCCCTTGTAGCTGTGCCCCTGTAGCTGCGCCCCTGTAGCTGCGCCCCTTGTAGTTGTGCCCCTGTAGCTGCGCCCCTTGTAGCTGCGCCCCTGTAGCTGCGCCCCTTGTAGCTGCGCCCCTGTAGCTGCGCCCCTTGTAGTTGTGCCCTTGTAGCTGCGCCCCTTGTAGTTGTGCCCCTGTAGCTGACCCCTTGTACTGTGTCCCTTGTAGCTGCCCCCTTTTACTGTGCCCCTTGTAGTTGTGCCCCTGCAGCTGTGCCCCTTGTACTGTGCCCCTGTAGCTGCGCCCCTTGTAGTTGTGCCCCTGTAGCTGACCCCTTGTACTGTGTCCCTTGTAGCTGCCCCCTTTTACTGTGCCCCTTGTAGTTGTGCCCCTGCAGCTGTGCCCCTTGTACTGTGCCCCTTCTAGTTGTGCCCCTTGTAGTTGTTGCCCTGTAGCTGCACCCTTGTACTGTGCCCCTTGTAGTTGTGCCCCTTGTAGTTGTGGCCCTGTAGCTGCCCCCTTGTACTGTGCCTCTTGTAGTTGTGGCCCTGTAGCTGCCCCCTTGTAGCTGCCCCCTTGTACTGTGCCCCTTGTAGTTGTGCCCCTGCAGCTGTGCCCCTTGTACTGTGCCCCTTCTAGTTGTGCCCCTTGTAGTTGTTGCCCTGTAGCTGCACCCTTGTACTGTGCCCCTTGTAGTTGTGCCCCTTGTAGTTGTGGCCCTGTAGCTGCCCCCTTGTAGATGCCCCCTTGTACTGTGCCTCTTGTAGTTGTGGCCCTGTAGCTGCCCCCTTGTAGCTGCCCCCTTGTACTGTGCCCCTTGTAGTTGTGGCCCTGTAGCTGCCCCCTTGTAGCTGCCCCCTTGTACTGTGCCCCTTGTAGTTGTGGCACTGTAGCTGCCCCCTTGTATTGTGCCCCTTGTAGCTGCGCCCATGTACTGTGCCCCTTGTAGCTGTAAAAAAAAAACACACGCACAGACACATACTTACCGTTCCTGCAGCGCTGCCTCCGTCTCCGTCCGCCGCTCCACGTGTTCTTGTACAACCAACTTCTCTGCTGGGCTCCTCTACTCTCGCGCTGCTCAGTCACGTGTGCCGCTATGCAGCGGAGGAGGGCTACACTGTGACTGACAGCGGAGAGGGCGTGAGCTGGTGCTGGTCCCAGCAGCAGCAATCCAATCAGGATGTGCTGACAACTTGCTGGGGCCGGATCAGCCTCACATGTGGTGTCCGTACTCGGGAAAAAAAACAAAAAAACCCTCTGCTGCAGCGCAGCTCCTGGGCCGCATTACTAGCCGACTTGGGCCGCATGCGGCCCGCGGGCCGCGGGTTGGACAAGCCTGCCCTAGTTCTAAAGACCGTGCTTCATTCATGTGCATTGTGTTACTTTCATACTTCTGCCTTCTCTGACACGACTGGGTTCTAAAATACATTGTACCTGGGATTATATGTCAGACATCACGTTATCAGAAATGGGTGACAGCATTTGTTACATAAATCCATGTTCCTGACCACAGTAAAGCATTTTATTAGTGAGAAATTATTATGGATACTGATGAGGCCGAGTAATACTAATCTTCAATTACATAGTTTAATATAAATTACATTGAAGGAAACTTGTAAAAAAAACAACTAAAACTAAAGTAACAATTTAGCAACTATAGTACAAAGAAATCATATTATACTGTACATTTTACCCCCTTACATTTTATAAAATCGGCATTGACAAGTAAATAATATGGTAATCAGTGGCTTAAACCCAGAGGCAAGATAAATATTGGTGCTCTCCTCACCCCTATATTTAGATAAATATATGTATGTATGTGTGCGTGTGTGTGTGTGTGTGTGTGTGTGTGTGTGTGTGTGTGTGTGTGTGTGTGTGTGTGTGTTCTGAAAAAAGTGTATATACTGTATATATACATTTCATTGTCTTTTATTTTAAACCACACATTTCTTAGCAGTCATACCCAGGATTAGAACCCTTGACCTGTTACACTAACAGGAGACACTTTACTGATGGAGTTATTTGCTCCTGTAGAGGAAGTATGAGAATTCTAACTATATGAAGTTACGTGTAATTGTCAGAGAAGTATCTTTATATAGTTAAAATTCTCATATTTCCTATACAAGAGCAAACAGCTTCATCAGTACGGTGTCTGCTTCCAATGTGGTTTCTAATCCTGGGCATGACACTTGTAAAATGTGTGTATCTACAGTATAATAAAAAGGGTGTGATTTGTAAGGTGCAGGGACCAGTGAGGAAGTCAGCCACTGAAGAAATAACGGGAGCTATTAATTAACTTAATTTAATGAGAGATGCCCCCCCTTCAGAGCATGAGCCCGGCGGCAAATGACTCCGTTGCCTTCCAGAGTTACGCCTCTGATGGTAATGTTCAATCCTAAAATGTATTTTAGATCTTTTGTACTGCTTGAAGTGACACAAATATGTGTGAACATTTTAGGAATGTGACAAAATGAAAGTTCTCTGCCAGTGTTGGACTGGAGCAGGATGGGCCAACCAGGTGAATGCTGTTGTAGGAACCCGTATTTAAGGGGTGTGACCAGCTACCAGAGGGGGTGCAGCCAACTTAGAGAGGACATAGCCTGCAGGGAACATGGCTACTACAGAGCAATAGAGTAACAATGTATCATTTGAATTCACGGTCTGAAACCTCACCCCTGCAGGAGTGGGTGGGGCCTGTTGATTTTCCCTGTTCCCCGATGAACCATTCTAACCTCGATCTCTGCGTTTTCCTCAGACATTTTCTCATACTGTACACCTTTCAGGAACTGATTCATTGGCAGAGAACAAAATTATTATTTTCTGTAAAATAGATTTGGGGATTTGGGTGGAGGGATGGGAAACCACGTATATCAGGAGCTAAGATGTATTTGGGGAAGTCCGATGGTGGGCTGGCTGTTCCATATATTTCTGCATTTACCAATGCAGTGTTTTTCAATATATACTTGATTGGTTGATGGGTTGTGAAGCTTACACCCAGGGCCGGTTCAAGGGCGCTCTGCGCCCGGGCAGGAAAAGGGGCGTGGCCTAATACAGGGGGCGTGGTCAGTTACGCCCCCTGTACATTGCTAGCGCCGCTTGAATGCTGAGCGGTGCGCGATGACGTCATCGCGCACCGCTCAGCAAAGTTACTCTCCACGAAGGGAAACTAGACGCATAGCGTCTAGTTCCCTTCACAGGAGGCGGACGGGGACGGCAGCGGGCAGCGGAGGCGGACGGGGGACACAGCGGGCAGCAGTGGCGGATCTTGCCACGGTGCGGCGCCCTCCGGATGGCGCCAGCGCCCTCCAGAAGGTGGCGCCCCGGGCAAAAGTCCTGCTTGCCCGTGGCAAGATCCGCTACTGCTTACACCTATAACTCCTTGGAAGTGGAGGTGGTTTTATCCCTACTCTCCGGCTGCCCTCTTACATACTCACAGAACCCGTCTTCCGCCACTAGTGCATATAAATATTTTGGTTTTTGATACTTACGTATTATGGTTACAAATGATTCAAAAACAGAATAGATGTCATACTATATCTCATTATATTATGTTTTGGGGCAATCCTGTGTCCGATCCTGGTTTGGAAAATGCTACGTACCTGGTTTAGATGATGAGAGGCATTGCTGCTATTTGAGATGTGTTTGATCACGGGGGTCAACTACATCCATGTCAGGCTCCGAAGTCCAAATTCTCTCTTTCTAACAAGAGTTCTTTATGTTCTCTCCTGAGTTACATTCTTTAGTTACAATATGAGTGTGGTAAAATTAGAAATTTTTAGGATAAAGTTACGGTGTTTCTAAACACAATGAGAGTTGATCGCTCACTGCCGTTTTTCATAGCCTAGCGATCAGGCTAACAATCGGCTGTTCTGCGCGTATGGGCCGCAGGGCACACGCGCCAAGTAATTTCACACAAAACTAAGCAATTTTACACGGGGCGAGCTGCGCTTTTCAGTCGCTCTGCTGATCGGTGTGTGATTGACAGGAAGTGGGTGTTTCTGGGCGGAAACTGACTGTTTTCCGGGAGTGTGCTAAAAAACGCAGGCGTGTCAGGCTAAAACGCAGGAGTGGCTGGAGAAATGGGGGAGTGGCTGGCCGAACGCAGGGCGTGTTTGTGACGTCAAAGCAGGAACTAAACGGACTGAGCTGATCGCAATCTAGGAGTAGGTCTGGAGCTACTCAGAAACTGCAGGAAAAGATTTTTGAGCAGTTCTGCTAATCTTTCGTTCGCTATTCTGCTAAGATACACTCCCAGAGGGCGGCGGCCTAGCGTTTGCACTGCTGCTAAAAGCAGCTAGCGAGCAATCAACTCGGAATGAGGCCCTATATGTGCCTTACAATAGGCTGTATTATGTGATAATTTTACGGATTGGGGTTTACAGGGACAGTCTTCTCTGCGCCATCCCTTCAAGTGGTTAAAAATACACTGCTACAAATTCTTTATTTGAGAGACGAGCAACTATACCAGGTAAGGAAAGTAGGGTGATGTGTTTCTGTTCAAAATGGGGCATATATATTGAAACTCTCGATACAAAGGGGTCTGTACTAAGCCTTGGATGGAGGTAAAGTGGACGGAGACAAAGTACCAGTCAATCAGCTCCTCAGAGGCGGAACTACCGCCAGTGCAACCAGTGCGTTGCACTGGGGCCCGCCTCTGTCCAGAGGACCAAAGCATGTAATGAGTCAAACTGACTCATTACATGCCGCTGTGTGCTGCGGGCAACCGCTGCCCGCAGCACACAGCCACCCAGAGAGGAGAGGAGCGCACTGCAGCGGCACGGGGGAGAAGGAGGAGGAGGGAGGTGGAGGAGGGAGCCGCAGCAACGCTTTGTTACTGGTTGAGGCGCTGCTGCTGCTGTCCCTCTGCTTCACTATAGGCTGTCTCCTGAGAACAGCCTATAGTGAAGCAGAGGGGCAGCAGCAGCAGTGCCTCCACCAATGACACAGCGCTGCTGCAGCTCCCTCCTCCACCTCCCTCCTCCTCCTTCTCTCCTGCCCGGGAATCGTGACCAGAAGCTGCACCGAGGAGCCTGAGCCAGCGGAGAGGGTAAGTATAATTCTTTTCTTTCTTTCTTTCTTTCTTTCTTTCTTTCTTTCTTTCTTTCTTTCTTTCTTTCTTTCTTTCTTTCTTTCTTTCTTGGGACTGTCTGCAGCAATGTGTAAAGAGGGGGAATCTGCCTGCCGCAATGTGTAAAGAGAGGGAATCTGCCTGCCGCAATGTGTAAAAATGGGGAATCTGCCTGCCGCAATGTGTAAAAAGGGGGAATCTGCCTGCCGCAATGTGTAAAAAGGGGGAATCTGCCTGCCGCAATGTGAAAAAATGGGGAATCTGCCTGCCGCAATGTGTAAAAATGGGGAATCTGCCTGCCGCTATGTGTAAAAAGGGGGAATCTGCCTGATGTAATGTGTAAAAAGGGGGAATCTGCCTGCCGCAATGTGTAAAAATGAGGAATCTGCTTGCCGCAATGTGTAAAAAGGGGGAATCTGCCTGATGTAATGTGTAAAAAGGGGGAATCTGCCTGCCGTAATGTGTAAAAAGGGGGAATCTGCCTGATGTAATGTGTAAAAAGGGGGAATCTTTGCCGTAATGTGCAAAAAGGGGGAATCTTTGCCGCAATGTGTAAAAAGGGGGAATCCGCCTGACGTGTTGTGTAAAAAGGGGGAATCTGCCTGCCGCAGTGTGTAAAAAGGGGGAATCTGCCTGCCGTAATGTGTAACAAGGGCACGCTGTCTGCTGTTATGTGTAAAAAGGGGACGCTGTCTGCCGTTATGTGTAAAAAGGGCACGCTGTCTGCCGTTATGTGTAAAAAGTGTACGCTGTCTGCCGCTATGTTTAACAAGGGCACGCTATCTGCCGTTATGTGTAAAAAGTGTACGCTGTCTGCCGCTATGTGTAACAAGGGCACGCTGGCTGCCGTTATGTGTAAAAAGTGCACCGTCTGCCGTAATGTGTAAAAAGTGCACGCTGTCTGCCGTAATGTGTAAAAAGGGGACGCTGTCTGCCGTAATGTGTAAAAAGAGGAATCTGTCCGCCATAACGTGTAAAAGGGTCTCTACCTGGTGTAGTGGTGCTACTGTGCGGCGTAATTTGAATAATGGAGACTAATGTGCACCGTTTTATGAATTGGTATTATTTTGTGGCTAAACCCCTTCCCCACGAAGCCACACCACTATGTATTTTTGCGCGCGCCTACGGCGCGCACTGCCCCTGTTTTGCATGCAGGGGTGGGGCTCCGATGCCGTTTCTTGCACACAGTGCTAAAATGTCTAGTTACGGCACTGTTGCTAGGTATCCATTTCTCTGGCCCTGAGCAGGTCCCCCTCACCAGATCCTCTCCAGAAGTGAGGGGGTGGACTTGGATGGAATGGGTGGGGGGCCCAAAGCATTTTGTCGCACCTGGGCCCACCGCTCGCTAGTTCCGCCACTGCAACTCCTAACTGTCGTTTTTCAAACACAGCCTGTAACATGGCAGTTAGGAACTGATTGGCTGGTAATTTATCTCCGTCTACTTTATCTCCATCCGAGGCTTAGTAAATAGACCCCTAAGACACATATTCTGAAGCTGCTTGTGACTACAAATTGTTTTTGTATCGTAATTTGGAATCACATGTTTAGAATTCTTAATGTCCTATATTTGCTATATTATAATGATCATACCAAGATGGCACTGGATATCCTTCCTTTTTATAGGGGATATCGGTAATCTTCATCTGTAGGGATGATGGGGTTGACCTGGCTGCACTAGGGTTCAGGATGGAAGTGGGGGGGAGGTTTTTGTTGTTGTTATTTATGCCTCAATTTGATATTTCCCAATTTGATACTTCTTTTACCTTATTATTTTGTGTTTTTATTGTTATACATTGAGGTATGTGGATTCCTTGTACTACTTTTTTCTTCTTCTTTTTGGAGCCAAAAAGCTAGACATTTTGAGTCGTCATACTACAGTATATTATTCTGTTCCTGCATGCACTGATCTTGATGTGTGCTTCTGAATGTGATGCTTTGTGTACAGTATGTTAATATTTTGTCTCAATAGAAATTGTTTTGAAAAAAAAAAAAAAAGAAGAAGAAGAGATTTTGGAAAGGAATCAGTAACTGAAAAAATTAATTTGTAACTGATGTCTGGTGTATGTATTAGCCATAAAGTATTAGCAAACAATTATTCAGCAGTATACAGGTTTATTTACCTAACTATCGCTATGGAGGATTACAGGAGGCTTCTGTGACACAGATCTTACATAACTATGATCTGCAGTCCAGCTTATCATTCAGTAGTATGTAAAGCCCACAACCTTCCCATCTAATGCTAAGCCATTAGGTTAGGCAGTTGCATTTATTAAACTAGTAGATTAATGTTCAAGATCTTTTATTTTTCCTCCAGCTAAATTATCAATACTTTCTTTGACAGGTTATTTAAATATGGTGCTACGAGTGATGAACATTGGCACCACGAACAGCACCGTGTGGTCAAAGAATGGGAACTTGGGTAACAGGTGGCAGCATGCCAGCGTCCACATCTCCCCGTCAGGACCCTTTCAGGTAAGAATAAAGGACCAGAATTATGAAAGCATGAACAATTAAGGTACACAAACACGTCCCCAACAGGAATACAGAGTAAGAAATATTTGCGCAATAAAAAAACCTGAAAGCGCTACAGAGTAATAATGCACAATAAACATCTAAACACACATAAATATAAAATATAGTGATACTTGATGGTGTTATTGCTGCGGATTTGGGTCTGCGACTCTAGAACACAGCGGATCTATATAACTAATATTGTCTTGTCAGGAGGCTGATGTTTTAAATAGTCCAACAATAAAAACTGAAACGCTCCGAATGTGGAAATGTTTAATGTGGAATCAATCCCAACTCCAGCCGAAAACGAGCTCTCATTCATCGTAGCGACCTCTCTTACGCTACATGGGAAATGGAGAGATTTTATGGCTCATGAATGTAGATAATTCGAGATTAGAAAGTCTCCTATTTTCTCCTAAATATCTCATCTATCCTCTCAGCACCCGGCGACTGTAGCCTCCCTACGATAAGGACATCCTATACCAGAGCTGAATTCTGGACTGATGGTTGACGTCATTAGCTCGGAGTTGTTTTAGACTCCACATGTGTGTTCAACTTGTGTCCCTCCAGCTTTTCTGGAACTACACTTTCCAGCATGCCCTGCCACATTTTTGCTAGTAAGGCGTGCTGAAATGGTGGCCAGGAAAGTTAGTTTGTCTTTCTCAGCATGTTCCTCCACTTGGTGTAGACAACGTATCGGCGTCTACCGTCTACTGGAATCCTGCTGAATGCAGCCTTCAAGCTGTCTATGTTCTGCTCCGTATATTAATAATTCCTTGTGGTGCTCTGTGTGATATATACCAACAAGGATCCGTTGTGTGACAATGACTTACCTGGCTGTGATATAAATACTCGGAAGGCAGAGTAAGAAGTACCCATGATACTCACATGATGCTTTGGGGCATAATTTACTAAGCAGCTATAATGGAATCCCAGCAGGAAGGAGAAGTTTTCCTGGTGGGATTTACTCAACTCAAAGGTGCCACAATCCGCCCAAGAAACTACACTTTGAAATGGAAAACCCTGCCCCAATCCCCCCATTTAAATAGAAATCTGAGATTTATTAAGAGGTGGGTTTAGAACCCACAGCAAGCCCACCTCTTGTCGCCGTGGGGTCCCACTGAAAATGATAACCAGTACTAGGTCTCTATGCCTAGGCCGGTAGTTGAAGAAACAGGTTGTGGACCCCTTGAAATCTCCATTACCATCATTAAAGTTTACTAGCCAGGGCTGGTAGCATTACAGTAGGGGGACATTTGGCGTGGGATCCCCGCTGCTATAGTGCCAGCCCTAGTCTGGTCAGCACAGGACAGTTGATGGGGTGTTAATAATTGTTTGTAAAAAATAGATTTAATATTCTTCCTTACTGGTGCACTACAGGTTTCAGCTAGTCCTGTTATGCCCAATTTTAGGGGCTGCAGGGCGTACAGAAGCTTAGAGAACCCCAAGTGCCAGCATGCCCTGGCATACAAGGCTCACTGGCACCTGTAGTGCATCTGTAAAGAAAATATTACAATAAACACAGGAGATACTGTATTACAACTCCCAGAAATCCTGCACTCACCCATCCATTACCCACTGTGGGGCAGATTCAGAGGTAGACGCAGAATCACAGCCGCTGGGGCCTTGTATGCAGCGACAGTACTAAAATATGTAAAAGCGGCAAAAGGCATCTTAAGTAGAACTTCAACCGCAGCCGGCTTTTGTGATCCGCTGCTGTTCCGAAGACGCAGCATCAGATCCCTCTGCATGAGCGTCGGTCATCTGAGTAACCCTGGGGTGTTTTCATGGTGCTGGGGCCAGTGAAGCTGTGCCCAAGGAAGCAGCCACTGGCCTTAGCATGCCCAGAAAATGGGGCCGACATGCCACCATTTTTCTGAAGTGCTTTCCGTCGCTGCCCCTTCCCCACCCCCAACTACTGCAGCATTTCAGCCATGCTACGGCTTGAGGGCACTGCGTGCGATCCCAGTGCGGCAGAGCTTACACCATCGAAGGTGAATGTAAACCATCGGGTTTGCGTACATCTCTGAAATAGGCCTGTTATTCGTTTAGTAAGGGTTCTCTACCTTTCATGCACTGTAGCATCAACAAACTTGGCTAACCCAAAAAAACATATGCAACATTGCAGTCCTTCAGCCACATGGAGCCCATCGCATACAACGCGTCACATGCCGACATTGCCATTGAAAGAAATGGGAGTGCCCTGATTGGTCAGAGCATGGGAGCGGCCATGCTCCAACCAATCAGAGCACTCCCATTCATTTCAATGGCAGTGGACCTGTTTGCATATCTTTAAAAAATGAAAAATGCTCAGATCCCGGGATAAGGTTATGTTTAGATGGTCAAGATGATCATGGCAATGAGTGTGAATTCTTGCCTGGATTGAAGTGTATTAAATACCCACATGGTCCTCAGTGTAACGAATAGCCACATGGCACTCACTGTGACAAATGTCACATCGTGCTCAGTGGAATAGATCCATACACAGCACCCATACATACAGGCCATACATAAGTTAGAGCCCTTGTAATTACAGCTGCATCATATATCTATCCACAGTACAGTATATACGTTGTGGCTGCTCTATTACCCCTGTTCCCTGTGTGAGCCTATAGACAAATGTCTGCAGTCTCCGATACATAAATCTCTGCTGACTTTTGCACATAATGGGAAGAGAATTAGAGAAACATATTTTCTCAACACACGGAGTAATCAATAATATTAATAGGCTTCTAAAGTTCACCGACCTTCAGTAAATCCATTTTAATCTTGTTTATGTTAGCAGTATATTTTCTCACTGCAATTATGGATAATTGTTGGGGTATGTGGGGGCTTCCAGGCGAATGGATTAGTAGCCTCATTTATTTCCACTTTTTACTCTACTGCAGATGAATTAAGATGTAAGTAAAACAGACTATCCAATTGTAAAGCGCAACGGAATTTGCTGCGCTATATAAGAATTAATAAATAAATAAATTATATATATATATATATATATACATATATATATATATATATATTTTGTTCCGCAATACAGGCCTGATTCTGAAACGTACGCTATTACCACCGAGGCTGTGACTCCGTACACAGCAGCTGTGCAAAAATATGCAAATGTCCTAGCCGCTGGGATTTGTATTGCGACACCCACTGACAGTGTCTCTGAACCGCCCCTTGCGTACAAAGACGCAACCATCGGGCTCATATCGGTCAGCTCTGTGATTATGCAGCATGGCCGCTGGAAGTTATACGCCGGAGCCCTTGTAACTGTAAACGGACATGGGGGGTCATTCCGAGTTGTTCGCTCGTTATTTTTTTCTCGCAACGGAGCGATTAGTCGCTAATGCGCATGCGCAATGTCCGCTGTGCGACTGCGCCAAGTAAATTTGCTATGCAGTTAGGTATTTTACTCACGGCATTACGAGGTTTTTTCTTCGTTCTGGTGATCGTAATGTGATTGACAGGAAGTAGGTGTTTCTGGGCGGAAACAGGCCGTTTTATGGGAGTGTGTGAAAAAACGCTACCGTTTCTGGAAAAAACGCGGGGGTGGCTGAAGAAACGGGGGAGTGTCTGGGCGAACGCTGGGTGTGTTTGTGACGTCAAACCAGGAACGACAAGCACTGAACTGATCGCACTGGCAGAGTAAGTCTCGAGCTACTCAGAAACTGCACAGAGAAGTCTTTTCGCAATATTGCGAATCTTTCGTTCGCAATTTTGATAAGCTAAGATTCACTCCCAGTAGGCGGCGGCTTAGCGTGTGCAAAGCTGCTAAAAGCAGCTTGCGAGCGAACAACTCGGAATGACCCCCCCTATGGTTACCTCCCACAAACATTGCCTGGTTGTCAATCACTCTGCAAATAAATCTTCACTGCGACTGTTGTACCATCGCGGCACATGTGCGGTGCAACATCGACATTGCGTCTTTCTCTGAATCAGGCACTAAGGGGTCTGTGTGCTAAGCCTTGGAAATGGATAAAGTGGACGGAGATAAAGTAGCAGCCAACCATCTCCTAACTGTCATGTCACAGGCTGTGTTTGAAAAATGACAGTTGGGAGCTGATTGGTTGGTACTTTATCTCCGTCCACTTCATCTCTCTCCAAAGCTTAGTATTTGTACAGTACAAAGGGGTCTATTTACTAAGGGGGTCATCCCGAGTTGATCGCTAGCAGCCGTTGTTCGCTGCGTAGCGATCAGTGTAAAAAACGGCTAATCTGCGCATGCGTATGCCCCGCAATGCGCACGTGCGTCGTACGGGTACGAAGTCCTTTGTGGTTTTGCACAGGTTCTAGCGACGTTTTCAGTCGCACTGTCGGCTGCAAGAAGATTGACAGGAAGGGGCGTTTCTGGGTGTCAACTGACCGTTTTCAGGGAGTGTTTGGAAAAACGCAGGCGTGCCAGGGAAAACGCAGGCGTGGCTGGGAGAATGCTGGGCTGGTGTGTGACGTCAAAAGCCAACCCTCCAACGTTAGAATCAACGCACACGAAGAGTAAGTCCAGGGCTGGTCTTGTTTTGCACAAAATATTTTTGCAGGCGCTCTGACGCACAGGCGTTCTCACTTCTGCAAAGCGAAAATACACTCCCCGGTGGGCGGCGACAATGCGTTTGCACGGCTGCTAAAAACTGCTAGCGAGCGATCAACTCGGAATGACCCCCTAAGCCTTGGATAGAGATAAAGGGGCTAATTCAGACTGGATCGCTTCCGCAGTCTGAATTTTTTTGTGGAGTGCGCTCCGAGTGCATTGGCGGGGCGTGGTCCAGACAAAGGAGGCGTGTCTGGACCATTGCGGGGGTGGGCCGCTGCGGCTGCGTGACATCACATGCAACCGCTGCGTCCCGGGACATGGCAAGTAGCGGCCTGCCAGCACGCAGGAGATGCGCTGGCAGGGAGCTACTCAGTGGGTGCAAAAGCATCGCCGCAGTGCGATACTTTTGTACCCTTGCGGGGGGTGGGGCCAGACATGCAGGGTGGCCTGCGCGTCCCCCCGCGTGTCTGAGAAAATGATCATAGATCAAATCTGAATTACCCCCAAAGTACCAGCCAATCAGCATCTAATTGTCATGTCACAGGCTGGGTTTGAAAAATGACAGTTAGGAGCTGATTGGCTGGTACTTTATATACATACACTGTATCTCCATCCAAGGCTTAGTAAATAGACCCCATAGACCCCAAAATGGACGGAGATAAAGTACCAACCGTCACCTCCTAACTATCATGTTGCAGACTGTGTTTGGAACTTATTGGGTGGCACTTTATCTCTCTCCAAGGCTTAGTACAAAGACCCCTTATACGCATATTCCTCTAATTGAGAGTTAGAGGTTACTACAGGCATGAGGAAGATATCGTTCCCAGTCTATGGGCACCTCGGCTGTAACCACAAACTGCTTCTTTTTGCGTCTTTGTTATAGGAGTATTGGGTTTAATACACAAGTTTTGCTTTAACTATACAAATTAACGACAAAAAAAATTGTTCATTATATCCTACATTTTTCTCTTTTTCTCGATTTTTAGATACAAAAAATAAGTCAGAAGACATGACTAAACCTAAGAGCTATCTCAGCCCCAGGCTAACGCTGTTCTCTTCAGAGTAAAGTACCGGATTAGGGGTTAGAAAGAGTGAAAAACAACTTACTAGAGTTTACTACCTAACGAAACCTTGGAGATGTGTGATATTACCCCTTCTTCCCGAATCTCTCCGCCCTGGTTCTGCTTTTCATCCACTGCCCAAAATTTGTGACAGCTGAGTGTGCCCCCTCGCACTGTGTTATCACTACCTCTTCCTAACATGATGCAGATATTAACAGACCCCAGTATGACTTGTGTGCAACATTTCGTACAGTGGGGGTCATTCCAAGTTGATCGTAGCTGTGCTAAATTTAGCACAGCTCCGATCATGAACTCAGACATGCGGGGGGACACCCAGCACAGGGCTAGTCCGCCGCACATGTCAGTGTCGCCCCCCCCCCCCCTGCAGAAGTGCAAAGGCATCGCACAGCGGCGATGCCTTTGCACTTCAAGAGTAGCTCCCGGCCAGCACAGCTTTAGCGCGCTGGCCGGGAGCTACTCTTCGCTCCCCGGCCCACAGTGGCTGCGTGTGATGTCACGCAGCCGCTGCGGGCCACTCCCCGCATAGTCCGTCCACACCTGCATTGGCCGGACTGCGCCCACCAAACGGCGGGCAAGCGCCGCCGTTTCGCCCCCTCCCGCCCATCGACCGCCTCTGCCTGTCAATCAGGCAGAGGCAATTGTAGCGCAGCGGCGAGCAGCCATGCGCCGGCGCACTGCGGCGCCAGCACATTTCTGACCCGATCGCACCGCTGCGAAAAACTGCAGCGTGCGATTGGGTCAGAATGACCCCCCCGTGAGAGAGAAGTGCGAATGTGGATATTGCAGCAGATATCGCAGGTCACATGATACAAATGCAGGGGGGAGTTTATTATAAAATAAAATGTTGGTATTCAGTGGATTCTAATAATGCACAAGTCATTAATTACTGTCCCGTTGTTGTGTCTCAGTGTTGAACCTCTATCTCCCCCAGGTTGTGTTTGAATGTATTATCGGTCCTAACGTAGAAGGGGACGTCGCCATCGACGATGTCACCATAAAAAAGGGAGATTGTCCGAAGAAACAGATTGCTCCGACAAAAGGTGAGTCCTTTATTCCGTGGTCTCTGTAATACAGGATAACTCAGGATCTGTCTTTAGATATAAGGATCCGGGAATAGCCACAATCTGATGGAGGAAAGATCTTATGTTGCAGTACTCATTGCAAACAGAAGACAAAATATTCCCAGTCGGTTCTTCATGAATAAGGACACTCTGGGCACTTAGCTGTTTATTGTGTTATAATAGGGGCATTTGATTAATTTGATATGTAACACTTGTATATTGTGTGTGACTAAGGGCCTAATTCAGCTTCAGGCGTAAAGAAACAATTTCTGCACATCCGCGCATTCGCATACACACGTACGTGCATACACCAAGTCTTAAACTGTGTTTTCTTCAGAATGCAGGCGGGAGTTAGTCAACAGGAGGTAAGGGTTAGGAACTAGGGGGGGGGGGGGGTTAGCCCTAGCTGAAGGTGGGTATCGGAGTTCAGTGTTAGGCCCAGGGGGGTTAGGCAATAGGAGGGGTTAGGGTTAAGAACTAGGAGGTGGGGTGGTTAGCCCTAGCTGAAGATAGGTTAGTTCAGGGTTAGTGTTGGGGCTCGGGCAGGTTAGTCAAAAAGGGGGGTTAGGGTTAGGAACTAAGGGGGGGGTGATTAGCCCTAGCTGAAGGTGGGTATCAGAGTTCTGGGTCAGTGTTAGGGCCCGGGGGGGGGGGGGGGGGGGGGGGGGTTAGTCAACAGGGGGGTTAGGAAAAAGGTGGGGTAGTTAGCCCTACCCCCGAAGGTTAGGATAGTAGGATAGCGGACAGAAGGGGGTGGAGATACTTACCTCCTCCGATGTCGGGATGTTCAGTGTCGGGATAACGTGGTTGGTCATGTGACCACCAGCATCCCAACTACCGCTTTTATCCACTACTGTATTTCGCTTTAATCCTCTACTGGTTAAAGCAAAGTATTTGGCAGATAATGTTAGTTATTCCTATAGAGACATTGTGGGTCTGGTAAAGTAAAATGAGTATAAAAGAGAACATTTTTAATGTAGAATGTCTCTAGACAAAGGGGGTTATTCAGAGTTGTTAGCAAACCAAAAATTTAGCAATTGGGCAAAACCATGTGCACTGCAGGTGGGGCAGATGTAACATGTGAAGAGAGTTAGATTTGGGTGGGTTATTTTGTTTCTGTGCAGGGTAAATACTGGCTGCTTTATTTTGACACTGCAATTTAGATTTCAGTTTGAACTCACCCCACCCAAATCTAAATCTCTCTGCACATGTTACATCTGCCCCACCTGCAGTGCAACATGGGCCCTCATTCCGAGTTGTTCGCTCGATGCCGAATTTCGCTATATTGCGATTAGTCGCTTACTGCGCATGCGCAATGTTCGCAGATCGCATGCGCTTAGTTATTTTACTCAAAAGTTAGGTATTTTACTCACGGCAATACGAGGATTTTTCTTCGTTCTGGTGATCGGAGTGTGATTGACAGGAAGTGGGTGTTTCTGGGCGGAAACTGGCCGTTTTATGGGTGTGTGTGAAAAAACGCTGCCGTTTCTGGGAAAAACGCGGGAGTGTCTGGAGAAACGGGGGAGTGTCTGGGCGAACGCTGGGCGTGTGTGTGACGTCAAACCAGGAACGAAACTGACTGAACTGATCGCAGATGCCGAGTAAGTCTGGAGCTACTCAGAAACTGCTAAGAAATTTCTATTCGCAATTTTGCGAATCTTTCGTTCGCAATTCTGCTAAGCTAAGATTCACTCCCAGTAGGCGGCGGCTTAGCGTGTGCAATGCTGCTAAAAGCAGCTAGCGAGCGAACAACTCGGAATGAGGGCCTTGGTTTTGCCCAATTGCTAACTTTTTGGTTTGCTAACAACTCTGAATAACCCCCAAAGTCCACTGTTTACTATTTTCCTGGATCTCAACTGTGGCTCTGTTAAAAAGTAAAAGTTTAATGGAGTATGTACTCTGCACTGCATCACAAACCCGTATGTATCTAATTTCCTTTCTTCTTGTCTGGTTGTCTGGCAGCAGTGGCGTCTCCCGGCAGCTCCTCCTCGTACCTCCTCTCAGGATCTCTATTTTGGCTTATACCTTTCTTCCTCTTTGTGCTCCTGAGATGATACCAAGCACCCCCAGCTGGGTTCTGAATGAGGCCTCCCCTACCTTCTTGCGCCCTTTCCTCCTCAGTCCTACTTCACCGGCACACCAAAGTGTCCAGATGTTACCAAAGACCGGCAGGCATGGCTGCTCGAAGGGCCCAACAAGAGACTGTGGGATCCCTTTGAGGAGATCATTGCATCTACAATACAAATAAAGGGTAGAGAGACACTGGGGAAGGAATTACAAACAATAGCAAAGAGACGGCAAAGGCAAGACGAGAAAGGAAGCAGAGAGGACGTACGGATGAGACACGAGCAATTTTTTGGGGAGAATTGAAGACTTAAGGTCCACACAGGAAACGTGGAAAAAATACAAAATAAACGAACAGTAACTGACTAATGAAAACATAAGCACAAATTTCTAATGAAACCGTGAAGGACATGACTGGGGGACTGCTGTTCTGCCCTGGAGCAGAAGCCTTGTAGGAGATGTCCCAGCTGCTGTACCCCGATTTTCTAAGTAGATCCATTGCGTGTGCTCCGTACCATATTCGCTCATGTATGCTCACCCCAGTTGCATGTTTCTCCATGATCATATATACATCTTTATGTAGTCATCTGTCCTAGCCATCGCAGCCTCCATTTTTAGCCAATTGCCCCATCGAGAGAACATGCATAGACTTATACCCCATGGCAAAAGATTGTAGACCTTAGTGAAGGTAAAGGTAGAGAACTGTAATCCATTATCCCAGGTAGAGCTGCCTCATGTTATTCTAGGTCTTCCCAGTTGCCACATGAAACTGACGTCCATCCCATGGACCCAAAGCATTTGCACCCGATACCTCACTAGTCAGAACAACCAAGGACTGGGGACTGCAAACCGCAGCGCTTTAGGTATTTATCGTAGAGGGAGATGTATCACAGCTGCCTGAGACCCAACTCATATTTACTGATCTTTTATCTATTTTGAGACATAAATATATATATATCGTCATATCATTATCAATGAAAGTGCCCTAATCTCAGCCGCTACGCGGGTAAGTGTGTTCACCTCTCCATGCCACATTCTGTTTTCTCCAGATACGGTGGCGCCATTCATATGTCATCTCTCATAGACTTCCGCAGGGGTTATTACAGAGGTCATCTGATCACTAAGATGACATTTAGGAAATTGTTACCAAATCTGAAAGTTTTAAATAAACTGGTATCATTTTTTAGCGGTGTCTATACTGTGTTGGGTCGTCAGACAAGAACGAATGTACGCGCTAAGTCTAAATAATTTATAGTGACTTAAAAAAGTGAGAGAATGGATGGCTAGGAAATTGTCATAGTGTACGAATGCATTTGCTGGGGGAGAATACATGGTGGGCCATTTATCAACGAGTGATAAAACGCGTTGTGTATGCTAAATTTTGTTGCGTATTATAAATGGTGCTGCAGCCATTCAGCCCACAACTGTCATTTTTAAACACATGACAGTTGGGAGCGGAACACATGACAGTTGGGAGCTGATTTGGCTGGAGAACCATTTATCATAATCAACAAGTTTTATCTTTCACAATGAGTTTTATCACTTGTTGGTAAATAAGCCCCATAGTAAGTCAAAAGAGTGGTTTAGTTGCATTTGTCACAATGAACCCATTTTAAACCATTTGGGCTCTTAAGCCAGTTCTTCTACACAATTGTAGGGTCTATGTAGTAAGCCTTGGAGAGAGATAAAGTGGATGGAGATAAAGTACCAGACAGTCAACTGCATTTTTACTGGCTCTGTTTGAAAAATGACAGTTACCTTGGGGTCTATTCATGAACCCGTGTTAAGTGTGGAGAAGTGAGCCAGTGGAGAAGTTGCCCATGGCAGCCAATCAGCACTGAAGTAACGTTTCTAATTTGCATACTATACAATAGAACAAAGCAGCTGATTGGTTGCCATGGGCAGCTTCTCCACTTGCTCACTTCTCCACACTCTTCACTGCTTCTTGGATAGACCCCCTTATCTCTATCCACTTTATCACTCCCCAAGGCTTACTACATACAGGGGTATTCAATTAAGTGCCGTTTTTTGGACTGGGAGAAAAAACTGCACTAATTCGACATAGGGTATTCAATTGTGGGCGTTTTCACACATTTTTTAATCCATTTTCACCCATGCCGTTTTGGGGGGTGGGCAAATCGGCATCGGTGAAAATTGCGCTAAAAATGTACGCAAATGCCCACAAATTCTCCAAAACATGTGTATTGGTGGCGAATTCGACGATACATGTGCTTTTTGCCAGTGCCGGATTTTTCGACAAGTCGAAAAAACGGCACGGGCATTGAATAGGTTGACTGTAAATTCAACCTAAAAACAGGTGAAAAGTGAGTTAAAAAAAATGGCACTAATTGAATACCTCCCCATAGGCCCCAAAATACAAGCCAATCACCTCCTAGCTGCCATTTTACAGGCTCTGTTTGAAAAATGACAGTTAGGAGCTGATTGGTTTGTATGTTTATCACTCTCCAAGGCAGAGCCGGCCCTAACCAATATGATGCCCTAGGCAAGATTTTGGCAGGTGCTCCCTAGCACCGCCGCTAGTTCTGCAGGAGATGCCTGGCATGAGTCAGCTGGCAGCTCTGCTGACGTCGGGCGCCTTTTGTTTATGAAAATGCATATGTATTAATATTAATGCTTATTTGCATTACTATGTGGCTAGGATGCACAAGCAGTTTCTGCTGATTTAAATGATATGCTGCATGCCTATATTCTGTGTGCGACTGCGGCTGTATCTACATATGAAATGCTACATTACAGTGATTTCCAGGAATACACTGTAACGTAGCATTTTGTATGCAGATACAGCCGCAGTCACACACAGAATATAGGCATGCTGCATATTATTTTAATCAGCAGAAGCTGGTGGTGCCCCTAAGCATACCAAATGCCCTAGGCATTTGCTAGTTTGCCTATGCCTAAGGCCGGCTCTGCTCCAAGGCTTAGTACATCTCCCCCATAGTGGAGAATTGTTTGCTATACCAAGGCCCCGGTAATATTCACATAAATATTTTATTAGGAAACATATTTTTTATTCATAGCTCCCATTTAAAAATGACTGGTGTGCGCTTCTTAAGCGTTTTCTCCCTGCCCTTATGGTTGAAATCCAGCAATTAAGAATATTTTCCAAGCCGCCAGTTAAAAATTAGATAGATGTAAGTTCTTTTTTCCAGCCAGAGTGAATTAAAAATAATAATAATAATAATAATAATAAGAAGAAGAAGAAGAAGAAGAAATAAGTGACAATCATTTTTTAGCACAATTTATTTATTAACTTTGATAGGATAAGATTAAAAAATGTATGGGATTCCCTTGAAAAAATCCAGTAATGTTAAATGAAGCCACTACAGTTCAAGGTGGTAGAGTGTTACCTGTAATATAAATGAGACAAAAACATGGTTGTAAGTAAAAAAGAGTTAGTAATTAAATATATGGGAAATCATTGACAGTTGTCTTGGTTGCGTACAATCCCTAAAATGTACAGGAATAAACAATCTCAGGAAATCTATTTAATACTGCTACTCTATCTTTATCAAATGGGCATGATGAATAATTGAGATTACGGTCGCAGCAATAATGTAACTTCCGGTTTGGGGGAATATGATCACTCGGCCTCTGTCATTTATCATTGTGCAGCTTCCTGTTGTAAACGTCCTATTAAAATAAAATACAATGACACTCTAAAAGGGTTTGGTCTCCCGTAGCCCATCTGCTTATCTAATGCAATTGGCTACAAGACAGTGTCAGACTTTCATTATCTAAGTACATCTCCTCTCCACTGGTTTCTGTGTAGTGGCTTCCCTTCAAGCGCTATGGGTTGTATCCTTACAATTACACAGAACAACCATACACAATATACATAAAAAATTCATTCGTATTGTAGTGCTTTAAATCAGAGCCGGCCCTAACCAATATGATGCCCTAGGCAAGATTTTGGCTGGTGCCCCCTAGCACCACCGCTAGTTCCGCCTCTGACCCTGCTGCACCCCTTTCCCAGCACCATCACACACACCCCCCTTCCCACTCCGAACCGATAGCAGTAATTTTTTTTTTTTTCCTACTCCATGTAATTTAAATAAGAACAGTGTCCACATTCGGCGCACAGCCCAGAAAGGTATGTGTTTTTTTCTCCCAAGGGGCATGGCCACACAAAGGTACCCCCAATTCAACTTATGCCTCACAGTAGTGCAACTTTATTCACAAGTTATCATACAATAGTGTCCCTAATTCACATTACATCACACAGTAGTACCAATTTACCTTATATACGTTACTTCTCACAGTAGTGCCCCTCATTCACATAACATCATACTGAATTGCTCCTTAATCACATTAAACACCATATTGCTCTTGATTCTCATTACATCACACCATATTGCTCCTTATTCACATTACACCACACCATATTGCTCTTTATTCACAGTAGTGCCCTATCTATACGTTACGCCACATAGTATAGCACCTTATACACACAATGTCACACACTGGTAATGCATTTATACACATAATACCACACAGTAATGCCCCTTACACATATGCCATACATTGTTAATGCCCTTATATACATAATGACACACATAATGTCCCTTACACATATGCCGCACATTATTAGTGCCCTTATACACATAATGACACTTATAGTGCCCCTTACACATATGTTACACATTATTAATGCCCTTATACAAATAATGACAAATATAGTTCCTGGCATGAGTCTACTGGCAGCTCTGCTAACGTTGGGTGCCTATTTTTTTATGAAAATGCATCTTATTTGCATTGCTATGTGGCTAGGATGCACAAGCAGCTTCTGCTGATTAAAATGATATGCAGCATGCCTATATACTGTGTGCGACTGGCTGTATTTGCATACGAAATGCTGCACACAGAATATAGGCATGCCGCATATCATTTTAATCAGCAGAAGCTGTTTGTGCCCCTAGACATACCAGATGCCCTAGGCAATTGCCTAGTTTGCCTATGCCTAAGGCCGGCTCTGCTTTAAATCATAAATAAGTCCACCTGTTTTGCCTAAAGAAAGTGATAAGTGATAGTTAAAGCTTCACCTATGGTGATAAAGGATACTGGGGCAGATGTATTAACCTGGAGAAGGCATAAGGAAGTGATAAACCAGTGATAAGTGCAAGGTGATAAACACACCAGCCAATCAGCTCCTGACAATTTGCATATTGGAGCTGATTGGCTGGTGCGTTTACCACCTTGCACTTATCACTGGTTTATCACTTCCTTATGCCTTCTCCAGGTTAATACATCTGCAGTATCCAAATACCATTTAGTATGTATCTATACACTTATTTGATAAACTGTGAAAAAGGCATATCAAGAGACAGTAGCTTCATCTACAATTGAATCCTCTCAACGAATGGTATGCTCAAATATACAAAAGACAAAAAGTAAATCTAGTGCAACACTGCCAATAAATGGTAAAAAATATGTATTTAATTTATCCACTCACATGGAAACAAATGTATCACATAATGTCACTCTTAAAAACGGGATGCGGTCACAATGCAGGCTGTCGGGATCCCAGCAGTCGAAATACAGACACCGGAATCCCAATAGCCTTTAGAATACCAATGCCGGAACTCCGAAAGGGCCAGGAGGCCCGAATCCCAAACTCAGGTATACATGGCAGCTTAGCTTTAGGGCTGGCCCCAGGCAAGGGGGTAAGGATTAGTCTGGGGGGTAGGGGGGGGGGGGGAGATGGGGGTTTGTATATTAGTTTTAAGCTGTGGGGAGGGTTAGGCACCCTCGGGGAGGGATAAGGTCAGGCTGCGAGGGAGGGGGGTTAGGTTTAGGCAGTGGCGGTTAGGATTAGGCATCTCTGGGGGCTGGTTGGGGTTAGGCTGCGGGAGGAGAGGGTTAAGGGGTTAGGGAGAACACCCCTCATTCAACCCTGTTGGTCCATTCCACAACGGGATCCCGGCGTCTGTATTATGACCACCGAGTTGGCTGGCATATCATACTGATTCTGTAATAACAGCCTCAGCAGGGTAGTACCAGAAAAACAATAGGATTGAAGCCTGTAACAGATGTTCTTGTTATGGTCAATTTTTCATGAATCCTAGGATTGTCAGGGGCACTGAGAGGGAGGTAGGGGTAGGGTACTGAATATCCGCATCTGGGCTTGTTGGAAGGGCCTCAGCTGCTGAAGGGAACAAATGTCCCCCTTTACAGAGCATTTTTTTCAGAGGGGGCATGGCCATGCCTCCCACATTTGACCATGCCTCCCAGTACACTGGCCCCGTTCAGCTCTCGGTGGCCCTGGAATGGACCTCTGATTTCATGTAGGGAAGCCTCCAAAAATTCTGGACACATTTAGGTATGGTTATACCTTCTGCAAGCAGGAAAAATGAATATTTTCCCCCTAGTTTTTTAAGAGTATATGCAGTACCAAAGGGTAATTGGCTACTGTGTCTCTATATCTTCATGGAAAAAGCTTTAAAGATCATCTGTTCCTTTTGGCAAAGACTTATTTATTATGTAAAACACAATGTATGTTTTATGTTTTTTTTGTTTTTTTATATGTATATTGTGAATTGTTGTCCTATGTTATTACGATATTACGACCCAAAGCACTTGAAGGGGAGCTGACACATCTCATTAGGGGTTGCGGTCAGGATCCCGGCAGACGGGATTCCAACAGTCAGAATTCTGAGAGTGGAATATCAACAGTGGAATCCCAATGGTTTCCAAAGGTACAGTAAGTGCTGTGATTGGGGTTAGGGCAGAGGTTCCCAAAACGCGGTCCTCAAGGCACCCCAACGGTCCAGGTTTTATGTTTATCTATTCTTGGCCACAGGTGACTTAATTAGCACCCCAGTCTATTTGATGTAACCATCTGTGCTGAGCCATGGATATACCTAAAACCTGGACCGTTGGGGTGCCTTAAGGACCGCGTTTGGGAACCTCTGGGTTAGGGTTAGGCACTAGGCTGCTGGAAGGGACGGTTAGGGTTAAGCTGCAGGAGGCTTGGGTTAGGGGTACGGTTAAAATACTTACCAGGATCCATGGGGGCTCTGTCGGGATGGCGACTGCCGGGATTTCATACCCGACCCCTCATTAGAGCTTCTTCAATAATATCATGCAGATACCACAGGTATGGTGTCACCAAGTGGATTCTCGCTTACATTGCCCATAGATGGGCATTTTGAGATCTACTTAGCAGATCAGGTTGAAAGACTGGATCCTAAGGGTTATTGTTACGCGGTTTGGCGTGAGATTAGTTTTCTCCATCCAACCGCATTTTCTCCCACTCCAGACTGACATTAGGTAGCAACCTAGTTATGATGTCAGTCTGATCCCGGAGAAATTATTAGTTCCTGTGGAATATTGCAGGCTTACAGTTTATTAGGTATAGGGGATAATGCCAAATGTTTTATGTGGGCAGCCTATCAAGGAATGGTGTTTTTCCACGGTCTGGCGGAACTGCAAATAGAAGTGTTTGGAAATACTGGGACCACAAAACATCTACAATAGCCCCACAACAGATGAAGAGATAATAGAAGTTAATATTGTAGAAAGACAACTTTGCTCCCAATGTATTACAGGTTGAGTATCCCTTATCCAAAATGCTTGGGACCAGAGGTATTTTGGATATCGGATTTTTCCGTATTTTGGAATAATTGCATACCATAATGAGATATCATGGCGATGGGACCCAAGTCTGAGCACAGAATGCATTTATGTTTCATATACACCTTATACACACAGCCTGAAGGTCATTTTAGCCAATATTTTTAATAAATGTGTGCATTAAACAATGTGTGTGTACATTCACACAATTAATTTATGTTTCATATACACCTTATACACACAGCCTGAAGGTCATTTAATACAATATTTTTAATAACTTTGTGTATTAAACAAAGTTTGTGTACATTGAGCTATCAAAAAACAAAGGTTTCACTATCTCCCTCTCACTCAAAAAAGTCCGTATTTCGGAATATTTGGATATGGGATACTCAACCTGTATAGGAATGTATTTGATTCATTATAAGATCTATTGGAAAATAAATGACATAAGATACTTGCTACAGTCAAGTTGGACAGGGTGGCATCTGAGAATCCTTCCCTGAAATCATCGCCAGTGAAAGCTTCAGATCCAGGAAAGGTGAGGTTCTATTCGTAAAAAGCATTGTCCCTGGATGACGGTCCTCGAAAATACAATGCCAAAATGTCCAAACGTTATTGTGATTACAATAGAAGGGGTGTTCTCCTTGAACAAACTTATTATAAATTAATTCTTCATACGACACCAATACAATAATTTAGGGTCAGATTTATCTAATCTTGGAGAGAGATAAAGTATCAACCAATCAGCTTCTTTCATTTTACTAGCTCAGTCTGTAAAATGACAGGAGCTGATTGGTTGGTACACTGCTCAAAAAAATAAAGGGAACACTAAAATAACACATCCTAGATCTGAATGAATGAAATATTCTTATTAAATACTTTGTTCTTTACATAGTTGAATGTGCTGACAACAAAATCACACAAAAATTATCAATGGAAATCAAATTTATTAACCCATGGAGGTCTGGATTTGGAGTCACACTCAAAATTAAAGTGGAAAAACACACTACAGGCTGATCCAACTTTGATGTAATATCCTTAAAACAAGTAAAAATGAGGCTCAGTAGTGTGTGTGGCCTCCACGTGCCTGTATAACCTCCCTACAACGCCTGGGCATGCTCCTGATGAGGTGGCGGATGGTCTCCTGAGGGATCTCCTCCCAGACCTGGACTAAAGCATCCGCCAACTCCTGGACAGTCTGTGGTGCAACGTGGCGTTGGTGGATGGAGCGAGACATGATGTCCCAGATGTGCTCAATTAGATTCAGGTCTGGGGAACGGGCGGGCCAGTCCATAGCATCAATGCCTTCATCTTGCAGGAACTGATGACACACTCCAGCCACATGAGGTCTAGCATTGTCTTAGATTAGGAGGAACCCAGGGCCAACCGCACCAGCATATGGTCTCACAAGGGGTCTGAGGATCTCATCTCGGTACCTAATGGCAGTCAGGCTACATCTGGCGAGCACATGGAGGGCTGTGCGGCCCCCCAAAGAAATGCCGCCCCACACCATTACTGACCCACTGCCAAACTGGTCATGCTGGAGGATGTTGCAGGCAGCAGAACGTTCTCCTTGGCGTCTCCAGACTCTGTCATGTCTGTCACATGTGCTCAGTGAGAACCTGCTTTCATCTGTGATGAGCACAGGGCGCCAGTGGCGAATTTGCCAATCTTGGTGTTCTCTGGCAAATGCCAAATGTCCTGCACGGTGTTGGGCTGTAAGCACAACCCCCACCTGTGGATGTCTGGCCCTCATACCACCCTCATGGAGTCTGTTTCTGATCGTTTGAGTAGACACATGCACATTTGTGGCTTGCTGGAGGTCATTTTGCAGGGCTCTGGCAGTGCTCCTCCTGCTCCTCCTTGCACAAAGGCGGAGGTAGCGGTCCTGCTGCTGGGTTTTTGCCCTCCTATGGCCTCCTCCACATCTCCTGATGTACTGGCCTGTCTCCTGGTAGCACCTCCATGCTCTGGACACTACGCTGACAGAGACAGCAAACCTTCTTGCCACAGCTCGCATTGATGTGCCATCCTGGATGAGCTGCACTACCTGAGCCACTTGTGTGGGTTGTAGACTCCGTCTCATGCTACCACTAGAGTGAAAGCACCGCCAGCTTTCAAAAGTGACCTAAACATCAGCCAGAAAGCATAGGAGCTGAGAAGTGGTCTGTGGTCACCACCTGCAGAACAACTCCTTTATTAGGGGTGTCTTGCTAATTGCCTATTTCTCTAACGTCCTAGTGGATGCTGGGGACTCCGCAAGGACCATGGGGAATAGCGGCTCCGCAGGAGACTGGGCACAAAGTAAAAGCTTTAGGACTAGCTGGTGTGCACTGGCTCCTCCCCCTATGACCCTCCTCCAAGCCTCAGTTAAGATTTTGTGCCCGAACGAGAAGGGTGCAATCTAGGTGGCTCTCCTGAGCTGCTTAGAGTAAAAGTTTAAATAGGTTTTTTTATTTTCAGTGAGACCTGCTGGCAACAGGCTCACTGCATCGAGGGACTAAGGGGAGAAGAAGCAAACTCACCTGCGTGCAGAGTGGATTGGGCTTCTTAGGCTACTGGACATTAGCTCCAGAGGGACGATCACAGGCCCAGCCATGGATGGGTCCCGGAGCCGCGCCGCCGGCCCCCTTACAGAGCCAGAAGAGTGAAGAGGTCCGGAAAATCGGCGGCAGAAGACGTCCTGTCTTCAATAAGGTAGCGCACAGCACCGCAGCTGTGCGCCATTGCTCTCAGCACACTTCACACTGCGGTCACTGAGGGTGCAGGGCGCTGGGGGGGGGGCGCCCTGGGACGCAATGAAAATACCTTAAATGGCTAAAAATACATCACATATAGCTCCTGGGCTATATGGATGTATTTAACCCCTGCCAGTTTTCCACAAAAAAGCGGGAGAAAGGCCGCCGAAAAAGGGGCGGAGCCTATCTCCTCAGCACACAAGCGCCATTTTTTCCTCACAGCTCCGTTGGAGGAAGGCTCCCTGACTCTCCCCTGCAGTCCTGCACTACAGAAACAGGGTAAAACAAGAGAGGGGGGGCACTAAATTGGCATATTAATATATACAGCAGCTATATTAGGGAAAAACACTTATATAAGGTTATCCCTGTATATATATAGCGCTCTGGTGTGTGCTGGCAAACTCTCCCTCTGTCTCCCCAAAGGGCTAGTGGGGTCCTGTCCTCTGTCAGAGCATTCCCTGTGTGTGTGCTGTGTGTCGGTACGCTGTGTCGACATGTATGAGGAGGAAAATGGTGTGGAGGCGGAGCAATTGCCTGTGTTAGTGATGTCACCCCCTAGGGAGTCGACACCTGACTGGATGGTCTTATGGAAAGAATTACGTGATAGTGTCGGCACTTTACAAAAGACTGTTGACGACATGAGACAGCCGGCAAATCAGTTAATACCTGTACAGGCGTCTCAAACACCGTCAGGGGCTATAAAACGCCCGTTACCTTAGGTCGATACAGACACAGACACGGACACTGACTCCAGTGTCGACGGTGAGGAAACAAACGTATTTTCCAGTAGGGCCACACGTTACATGATCACGGCAATGAAGGAGGTTTTGAACATTTCTGATACTACAAGTACCACAAAAAAGGGTATTATGTGGGGTGTGAAAAAACTACCCGTAGTTTTTCCTGAATCAGATGAATTAAATGAGGTGTGTGATGAAGCGTGGGTTTCCCCCGATAAAAAACTGCTAATTTCTAAAAAATTATTGGCATTATACCCTTTCCCGCCAGAGGTTAGGGCGCGTTGGGAAACACCCCCTAGCGTAGATAAGGCGCTCACACGCTTATCAAAACAAGTGGCGTTACCGTCTCCTGATACGGCCGCCCTCAAGGAACCAGCTGATAGGAAGCTGGAAAATATCCTTAAAAGTATATACACACATACTGGTATTATACTGCGACCAGCAATCGCCTCAGCCTGGATGTGCAGTGCTGGGGTGGCTTGGTCGGATTCCCTGACTGAAAATATTGATACCCTGGACAGGGACAATATATTATTGACTATAGAGCATTTAAAGGATGCATTTCTATATATGCGAGATGCACAGAGGGATATTTGCACTCTGGCATCAAGAGTAAGTGCGATGTCCATTTCTGCCAGAAGAGGATTATGGACGTGACAGTGGTCAGGGGATGCGGATTCCAAACGGCATATGGAAGTATTGCCGTATAAAGGGGAGGAGTTATTTGGGGTCGGTCTATCGGACCTGGTGGCCACGGCAACGGCTGGAAAATCCACCTTTTTACCCCAAGTCACCTCGCAGCAGAAAAAGATACCGTCTTATCAGGCTCAGTCCTTTCGTCCCCATAAGGGCAAGCGGGCAAAAGACCACTCATATCTGCCCCGGGGCAGAGGAAGGGGAAAAAGACTGCAGCAAACAGCCTCTTCCCACGAACAGAAGCCCTCCCCCGCTTCTGCCAAGTCCTCAGCATGACGCTGGGGCCTTACAAGCGGACTCAGGCACGGTGGGGGCCCGTCTCAAGAATTTCAGCGCGCAGTGGGCTCACTCGCAAGTGGACCCCTGGATCCTGCAGGTAGTATCTCAGGGGTACAAATTGGAATTCGAGACGTCTCCCCCTCGCCGGTTCCTGAAGTCTGCTTTACCAACGTCTCCCCCCGACAGGGAGGCGGTATTGGAAGCCATTCACAAGCTGTATTCCCAGCAGGTGATAATCAAGGTACCCCTCCTACAACAGGGAAAGGGGTATTATTCCACGCTGTTTGTGGTACCGAAGCCGGACGGCTCGGTGAGACCCATTTTAAATCTGAAATCCTTGAACACTTACATAAAAAGGTTCAAGTTCAAGATGGAGTCACTCAGAGCAGTGATAGCGAACCTGGAAGAAGGGGACTATATGGTGTCTCTGGACATCAAGGATGCTTACCTCCATGTCCCAATTTGCCCTTCTCACCAAGGGTACCTCAGGTTTGTGGTACAGAACTGTCACTATCAGTTTCAGACGCTGCCGTTTGGATTGTCCACGGCACCCCGGGTCTTTACCAAGGTAATGGCCGAAATGATGATTCTTCTTCGAAGAAAAGGCGTCTTAATTATCCCTTACTTGGACGATCTCCTGATAAGGGCAAGGTCCAGAGAACAGTTAGAGGTCGGAGTAGCACTATCTCAAGTAGTACTACGACAGCACGGATGGATTCTAAATATTCCAAAATCGCAGCTGATTCCGACGACACGTCTGCTGTTCCTAGGGATGATTCTGGACACAGTACAGAAAAAGGTGTTTCTCCCGGAGGAGAAAGCCAAGGAGTTATCCGACCTAGTCAGGAACCTCCTAAGACCAGGCCAAGTGTCAGTACATCAATGCACAAGGGTCCTGGGAAAGATGGTGGCTTCTTACGAAGCGATTCCATTCGGCAGATTCCACGCAAGAACTTTTCAGTGGGATCTGCTGGACAAATGGTCCGGATCGCATCTTCAAATGCATCAGCGGATAACCCTGTCTCCAAGGACAAGGGTGTCTCTCCTGTGGTGGTTACAGAGTGCTCATCTCCTAGAGGGCCGCAGATTCGGCATTCAGGATTGGGTCCTGGTGACCACGGATGCCAGCCTGAGAGGCTGGGGAGCAGTCACACAGGGAAAAAATTTCCAGGGCTTGTGGTCAAGCATGGAAACGTCACTTCACATAAATATCCTGGAACTAAGGGCCATTTACAATGCCCTAAGTCAGGCAAGACCTCTGCTTCAGGGTCAGCCGGTGTTGATCCAGTCGGACAACATCACGGCAGTCGCCCACGTAAACAGACAGGGCGGCACAAGAAGCAGGAGGGCAATGATGGAAGTGGCAAGGATTCTTCGCTGGGCGGAGAATCATGTGATAGCACTGTCAGCAGTGTTCATTCCGGGAGTGGACAACTGGAAAGCAGACTTCCTCAGCAGACACGATCTTCACCCGGGGGAGTGGGGACTTCACCCAGAAGTCTTCCACATGATTGTGAACCGTTGGGAAAAACCAAAGGTGGACATGATGGCGTCCCGCCTCAACAAAAAACTGGACAGATATTGCGCCAGGTCAAGGGACCCTCAGGCAATAGCTGTGGACGCTCTGGTAACACCGTGGGTGTACCAGTCAGTGTATGTGTTCCCTCCTCTTCCTCTCATACCAAAAGTACTGAGAATCATAAGAAGGAGAGGAGTAAAGACTATACTCGTGGCTCCGGATTGGCCAAGAAGGACTTGGTACCCGGAAATTCAAGAGATGCTCACGGAAGACCCGTGGCCTCTACCTCTAAGAAAGGACCTGCTCCAGCAGGGACCATGTCTGTTCCAAGACTTACCGCGGCTGCGTTTGACGGCATGGCGGTTGAACGCCGGATCCTGAAGGAAAAAGGCATTCCGGATGAAGTCATCCCTACCCTGATCAAAGCCAGGAAGGATGTAACCATACAACATTATCACCGTATTTGGCGTAAATATGTTGCGTGGTGCGAGGCCAGGAAGGCCCCTACAGAGGAATTTCAACTGGGTCGTTTCCTGCAAACAGGACTGTCTATGGGCCTCAAATTAGGGTCCATTAAGGTTCAAATTTCGGCCCTGTCAATAATCTTCCAAAAAGAACTGGCTTCTGTTCCTGAAGTTCAGACGTTTGTCAAGGGAGTACTGCATATACAGCCTCCTTTTGTGCCTCCAGTGGCACCTTGGGATCTCAATGTAGTTTTGGGATTCCTAAAATCACATTGGTTTGAACCACTCACCACTGTGGACTTAAAATATCTCACATGGAAAGTGGTAATGCTGTTAGCCCTGGCTTCAGCCAGGCGTGTCTCAGAATTGGCCGCTTTATCCTATAAAAGCCCTTACCTAATTTTTCATACGGACAGGGCAGAATTGAGGACTCGTCCTCAATTTCTCCCTAAGGTGGTTTCAGCATTTCACTTAAACCAGCCTATTGTGGTGCCTGCGGCTACTAGGGACTTGGAGGATTCCAAGTTGCTGGACGTAGTCAGGGCCCTGAAAATATATGTTTCCAGGACGGCTGGAGTCAGGAAATCTGATTCGCTGTTTATCCTGTATGCACCCAACAAGCTGGGTGCTCCTGCTTCTAAGCAGACGGTTGCTCGTTGGATTTGTAGTACAATTCAGCTTGCACATTCTGTGGCAGGCCTGCCACAGCCAAAATCTGTAAAAGCCCATTCCACACGGAAAGTGGGCTCATCTTGGGCGGCTGCCCGAGGGGTCTCGGCTTTACAACTTTGCCGAGCAGCTACTTGGTCAGGGGCAAACACGTTTGCTAAATTCTACAAATTTGATACCCTGGCTGAGGAGGACCTGGAGTTCTCTCATTCGGTGCTGCAGAGTCATCCGCACTCTCCCGCCCGTTTGGGAGCTTTGGTATAATCCCCATGGTCCTTTCGGAGTCCCCAGCATCCACTAGGACTTTAGAGAAAATAAGAATTTACTTACCGATAATTCTATTTCTCATAGTCCGTAGTGGATGCTGGGCGCCCATCCCAAGTGCGGATTGTCTGCATTACTTGTACATAGTTATTGTTACAAAAATCGGGTTATTGTTGTTGTGAGCCATCTTTTCAGAGGCTCCTTCTGTTATCATGCTGTTAACTGGGTTCAGATCACAAGTTGTACGGTGTGATTGGTGTGGCTGGTATGAGTCTTACCCGGGATTCAAAATCCTTCCTTATTGTGTACGCTCGTCCGGGCACAGTATCCTAACTGAGGCTTGGAGGAGGGTCATAGGGGGAGGAGCCAGTGCACACCAGCTAGTCCTAAAGCTTTTACTTTGTGCCCAGTCTCCTGCGGAGCCGCTATTCCCCATGGTCCTTTCGGAGTCCCCAGCATCCACTACGGACTATGAGAAATAGAATTATCGGTAAGTAAATTCTTATTAATTCCCACCTGTTGTCTATTCCATTTGCACAACAGCATGTGAAATTGATTGTCAATCAGTGTTGCTTCCTAAGTGGACATTTTGATTTCACAGAAGTGTGATAGACTTGGAGTTACATTGTGTTGTTTAAGTGTTCCTTTTTTTTTTTTTTTTTGAGCAGTGTACTTTATCTCTCTCCAAAATTTAGTAAATCTCCCCATTAAAGTAACTCTAATTAAAATGTTTTTACAGTTTTACGGTTTTTCTCTTTTACCTCCTCTGGTTGTCAGAACCGTTGTCGAGTGCTTTGGGGTCCTTTTCGCCAAGAGCGCCACCACTGTAGGAGCAAACACAAGGCTGCCTCTTGAGTAGGGGCAGCAGGAATCCGGGTTGTATAGTTTTATATACGTATTTGGGACCGTATGGGGTGCACTAAGGGGGTCATTCAGACCTGATCGCACGCTAGCTTTTTTTGCAGCACTGCGATCAGGTACAAACTGCGCATGAGTATGCACCCCAATGCGCAGGCGCGTTGCACGGGTACAAAGCGGATCAGTGCTGTGTGATGGGTTTTACGAAGAATCCATTTGCACAGTCGATCACAAGGAGATTGACAGGAAGAAGGCTTTTGGAAAGACGCAGGCGTGTCCAAGCATTTGTAGGGCGGGTGTCTGACGTCAATTCCGGCCCCGGACAGGCTGATGTGATCACAGCGGCTGAGTAAGTTCTGAGCTACTCAGAAACTGCACAAAATATTTTTGTACCGCTCGGCTGCAAAAGCGATCGCACCCTTGCAAAGCTAAAATACACTCCCCTCTGGGCGGCGACTATGCGTTTGCACCGCTGCAAAAAGTAGCTAGTGAGCGATCAACTCGGAATGGCCCCCATAGTTTGTAAACTATTAATTATTCAGAGTTACACATTTCCAATAGCAAATGCGTCATTGTCTACATGAGAGGCCTAGGAAATCATAACAGTGTATCACATTTGTTCTTATTTTTACAGGTACATACAGTGAATCTGGAAACTATTCACAGCGCTTCACTTTTTCCATATTTTGTTGTGTTACAGCCTTATTCCAAAATGGAATAAATAAATTTTTTCCCTCAAAATTCTACACACATTACCCTATAAAGACAACGTGAAAAAAAGTTTTTTTTAAGATTTTTACAAATTTATTAAAAATAAAAAACCAAGAAATCACATGTACATAAGCATTCACAGCCTTTGCAATAAAGCTCAGAACTGAGCTCAGGTGCATCCTGTTTCCACTGATCATGCTTGAGATGTTCGTACAGCTTAATTGGAGTCCACCTGTGATAAATTCAGTTGATTGGACATGATTTGGAAAGACACACCCCTGTCTATATAAGGTCCCACACCTGACAGTGCATGTCTGAGCACAAACCAAGCATGAAGTCAAAGGAATTGTCTGTAGACCTCCGAGACAGGATTGTCTCGATGCACCAAATCTGGGGAAGGGTACAGAAAAATATCTGCTGCTTTGAAGGTCCCAATGAGCACAGTGGCCTCCGTCATCCGTAAATGGAAGGAGTTCGGAACCACCAGGACTCTTCCTAGAACTGGCTGGCCGGCTAAACTGAGCGATCGAGGGAGAAGGGCCCTAGTCAGGGAGGTGACTAAGAATCTGATGGTCACTCTCTGTCAGAGCTACAGCATTCCTCTGTGGAGAGAGGAAAACTTTCCAGAAGGACAACCATCTCTGCAGCAATCCACCAATCAGGCCTGTATGGTAGAGTGGCCAGACTGAAGCCACTCCTTAGTAAAAAGCACATGGCAGCCTGCCAGTAGTTTGCCAAAATGCAGCTGAAGGACTCTCAGACCATGAGAAACAAAATTATCTGGTCTGATGAAACAAAGATTGAACTCTTTGGTGTGAATGCCAGGCGTCATGTTTGGAGGAAACCAGGCACCGCTCAGCACCAGGCCAATACTATCCCTACAGTGATGCATGGTGGTCGCAGCATCATGCTGTGGGGATGTTTTTCAGCGGCAGGAACTGGGAGACTAGTACAGAGACATCCTGGATGAAAACCTGCTTCAGAGCGCTCTTAACCTCAGACTGAGGCGACGGTTCATCTTACAGCAGGACAACGACCCTAAGCACCAAGATATCAAAGGAGTGGCTTCAGTACAACTCTGTGAATGTCCCTGAGTGGCCCAGCCAGAGCCCAGACTTGAATCCGATTGAACATCTCTGGAGAGATCTGAAAATGGCTGTGCACCGACGCTTCCCATCCAACCTTATGGAGCTTGAGAGGTGCTGTAAAGAGGAATGGGCGAAACTGGCCAAAGATACAGTAGGTGTGCCAAGCTTGTGGTATCATATTTAAAAAGACTTGAGGATGTAATTGCTACCAAAGGTGCATCAACAAAGTATTGAGCAAAGGCTGTGAATAGTGGAAACAGGATGCACCTGAGCTCAATTTTGAGCTTTATGGCAAAGACTGAATAATTATGTTCATGTGATTTCTTATTTTTTTATTTTTAAGAAATTTGCAAAAATCTCAAAAAACTTTTTTATGTTGTCATTATGGGGTATTGTGTGTAGAATTTTGAGGGCAAAATTAATTTACTCCATTTTGGAATAAGGCTGTAATATAACAAAAATAAGATTTTAAACCTACCTGTAAATCGTTTTCTCCTAGTCCGTAGAGGATGCTGGGGACTCCGTAAGGACCATGGGGTATAGACGGGCTCCGCAGGAGACATGGGCACTATAAAGAAACTTTAGAATGGGTGCGCACTGGCTCCTCCCTCTATGCCCCTCCTCCAGACCTCGGTTAGAGAAACTGTGCCCAGAGGAGACGGACAGTACGAGGAAAGGATTTTGGAATCCAAGGGCAAGATTCACACCAGCCCACACCATCCACACCGTATAACCTGGAATATACGCACCAGTCAACAGTATGAAACAGAAACAGCATCAAAGACTGAACAAAACTGTAACATAACCCTTATGCAAGCAATAACTATATACAAGTCTTGCAGAATGTTGTCCGCACTGGGACGGGCGCCCAGCATCCTCTACGGACTAGGAGAAAAAGATTTACCGGTAGGTTTAAAATCTTATTTTCTCTTACGTCCTAGAGGATGCTGGGGACTCCGTAAGGACCATGGGGATTATACCAAAGCTCCCAAACGGGCGGGAGAGTGCGGATGACTCTGCAGCACCGATTGAACAAACATGAGGTCCTCATCAGCCAGGGTATCAAACTTGTAGAATTTAGCAAAAGTGTTTGAACCCGACCAAGTCGCCGCTCGGCAAAGCTGTAATGCCGAGATGCCTCGGGCAGCCGCCCAAGAAGAGCCCACCTTCCTAGTGGAATGGGCCTTTACCGAATTAGGTAACTGCAATCCAGCCGTAGAATGAGCCTGCTGAATCGTGTTACAGATCCAGCGAGCAATAGTCTGCTTAGAAGCAGGAGCGCCAACCTTGTTGGCTGCATACAGGACAAACAGAGCCTCTGTTTTCCTAACCCTAGCCGTTCTGGCTACATAAATTTTCAAAGCCCTGACCACATCAAGGGACTCGGAATCCACCAGGTCCCGTGTAGCCACAGGCACCACAATAGGTTGGTTCATATGAAAGGAGGAAACCACCTTAGGCAAAAATTGAGGACGAGTCCGCAACTCAGCTCTGTCCACATGGAAAATCAGAGAGGGGCTTTTGTGAGACAAAGCCGCCAACTCAGACACTCGCCTTGCAGATGCCAAGGCCAACAACATAACCACTTTCCAAGTGAGATACTTTAATTCCACGGTTTGAAGAGGCTCAAACCAGTGAGACTTAAGTAACTGTAACACCACGTTAAGGTCCCATGGTGCCACTGGGGGCACAAAAGGAGGCTGGATATGCAGCACTCTCTTCACAAAAGTCTGGACTTCTGGCTGAGAAGCCAATTCCATCTGAAAAAAAATGGACAAAGCCGAAATCTGTACCTTAATGGAGCCTAATTTTAGGCCCAAATTCACTCCCGTCTGTAGGAAGTGGAGAAAACGGCCCAGATGGAATTCTTCCGAAGGAGCATTCTTGGTCTCACACCAAGACACATACTTCCTCCAGATACGGTGATAATGTTTAGCTGTCACCTCCTTCCTAGCCTTTATCAGAGTAGGAATGACCTCATCCGGAATGCCCTTTCCAGCTAGGATCCGGGGTTCAACCGCCATGCCATCAAATGCAGCCGCGGTATGTCTTGGAACAGACAGGGCCCCTGTTGCAACAGGTCCTCTCTGAGAGGAAGAGGCCACAGATCTTCTGTGAGCATTTCCTGCAGATCCGGATACCAGGCCCTTCGAGGCCAATCTGGAACAATGAGAATTGTCTGTACTCCTCTTCGTCTGATGATTCTCAATATTTTTGAGATGAGAGGAAGAGGAGGGAACACATAGACCAACTGAAACACCCACGGTGTCACCAGGGCGTCCACTGCTACCGCCTGAGGGTCCCTTGACCTGGCGCAATACCTCGGAAGCTTCTTGTTGAGGCTTGACGCCATCATGTCTATTTGAGGCAGTCCCCACTGACTTGCAATCTCTGTAAAGACTTCTTGATGAAGTCTCCACTCTCCTGGATGGAGATCGTGTCTGCTGAGGAAGTCTGCTTCCCAGTTGTCCACTCCCGGAAAGAAGACTGCTGTCAGAGCGCTTACATGATTTTCCGCCCAGCGAAGAATCCTGGTGGCTTCTGCCATTGCCACTCTGCTCTTTGTTCCGCCTTGGCGGTTTACATGAGCCACTGCGGTGATGTTGTCTGACTGAATCAGAACCGGCAGGTCGCGAAGAAAATTCTCCGCTTGACAGAGGCCGTTGTATATGGCCCTCAATTCCAGTACGTTGATGTGTGGACAAGCCTCCTGGCTTGACCACAGACCTTGGAAGTTTCTTCCCTGTGTGACTGCTCCCCATCCTCGGAGGCTCGCGTCCGTGGTCACCAGAACCCAGTCCTGAATGCCGAACCAGCGACCTTCTAGAAGGTGAGCACTCTGCAGCCACCACAGGAGAGATATCCTGGCCCTGGGGGACAGGTTGACCATCTGATAAATATGTAGATGTGACCCGGACCACTTGTCCAGAAGGTCCCACTGAAAAGTCCTCGCATGGAACCTGCCAAATTGAATGGCTTCGTAAGACGCCACCATCTTTCCCAGCACTCGAGTGCATTGATGGACCGACACCCTTTTTGGCCTTAACAGGTCCCTGACCAAGTTCTGGATTTCCTGGGCCTTTTCCATCGGGAGAAAAACCCTTTTCTGTTCCGTATCCAGAATCATGCCTAAGAAAGGCAAACGGGTCGTTGGAACCAACTGTTACTTTGGTAGATTGAGAATCCAGCCGTGCTGCTGCAACACCCTCAGGGAGGGTTCTCTCGATCTTGCTTTTATTAGGAGATCATCCAAGTACGGGATAATTGTGACTCCCTGCTTGCGCAGGAGCACCATCATTTCTGCCATTACCTTGGTGAAAATCCTCGGGCCGTGGAAAGCCCAAACGGCAACGTCTGAAATTGGTAATGACAATCCTGTACAGCAAATCTCAGGAACGCCTGATGAGGAGGATATATGGGGACATGAAGATATGCATACTTTATGTCCAGGGACACCATAAAATCCCCCCCCTCCAGGCTGGCGATGACCGCTCTGAGCGATTCCATCTTGAACTTGAACCTTTTCAAGTATAGGTTTAAGGATTTTAAATTCAGAATGGGTCTGACCGAACCGTCCGGTTTCGGGACCACAAACAGGGTACCCCATCCCCTGTTGAAGCAGGGGAACTTTGACCACCACTAGTTGAAGACACAGTTTTTGAATTGCTGCCAAAACTACCTCCCTCTCTGGGGAAGAAGCTGGTAGGGCCGATTTGAAAAACCAGCGAGGAGGCACCTCTTCGAATTCCAGCTTGTAACCCTGGGAAACAATGTCTATTACCCAGGGATCCACCTGTGATTGAACCCAGACGTGGCTGAAAAGTCGAAGACGTGCCCCCACTGGGGCGGACTCCCTCAGCGGAGCCCCAGCGTCATGCGGTGGATTTTGTAGAAGCCGGGGAGGACTTCTGCTCCTGGGAACTAGCTGTAGTTGGCAGCTTTTTCCCTCTGCCCTTACCTCTGGCAAGAAAGGAAGATCCCCGTACTCTCTTGGATTTATGCGACCGAAAGGACTGCATCTGATAATGTGGCGTTTTCTTTGGCTGTGAGGAAACATAAGGCAAAAAAGTGGATTTACCTGCAGTAGCTGTGGAAACCAGGTCCGTGAGACCTTCCCCAAATAAGTCCTCACCCTTGTAAGGCAAAACCTCCATATGCCTCTTTGAGTCGGCATCACCCGTCCATTGTCGGGTCCAGAGGGCTCGCCTAGCAGAAATCGCCATGGAGTTGGCTCTGGAACCCAGTAGGCCAACGTCTCTCTGAGCATCTCTCATATATAGGACAGCATCCCTAATATGACCCAGGGTCAATAAAATGGTATCCTTATCTAGCGTATCAATTTCAGCAGACAAGGTATCTGTCCACGCTGCAACAGCGCTACAAACCCAAGCCGACGCTATCGTCGGTCTGAGTAATGTACCAGTATGTGTGTATATCGACTTCAACGTAGTCTCTTGCCTGCGATCAGCAGGATCCTTGAGGGTTGCGGTATCTTGAGATGGCAGCGCCACCTTTTTGGATAAGCGCATCAACGCTTTGTCCACCCTTGGGGAGGATTCCCACTGTATCCTGTCCTTAGCCGGGAAAGGATACGCCATAAGAATCCGTTTGGGAATCTGCAGTTTCTTGTCTGGAGTTTCCCAAGCCCTTTGAAACAACTCATTTAGCTCATGTGAAGGGGGGAAAGTAACCTCAGGTTTCTTTTCTTTAAACATGTGGACCCTCGTGTCAGGTACCGAGGGGTCATCTGTGATATGCAACACATCTTTTATTGCAATAATCATATAATGAATACTTTTAGCCAATTTTGACTGCAACTTCGCATCATCGTAGTCGACACTGGAGTCAGAATCCGTGTCGGTATCTGTGTCTACTACTTGGGATAGTGGGCACTTTTGAGACCCAGAAGGGCCTTGTGACATAGTGAAAAGCAGGGCTTGACTCCCTGTATTTTCCCTGGACTCCGCTTTGTCCAACCTTTTGTGTAATAAATTCACATTTGCATTTAAAACATTCCACATATCCAGCCAATCAGGTGTCGGCGTTGCCGACGGAGACACCACACTCATTTGCTCCACCTCCTCCCTAGAAGAGCCTTCCGCTTCAGACATGCCGACACACGCGTACCGACACCCCACACACTCAGGGAAATCTCTAATCTGGAGACAATTCCCCAACAAGGTCCTTTGGAGAGACAGAGAGAGAGTATGCCAGCACACACCCAGCGCCAATAACCTTGGAAACACAATTCCCAGATATATATATAGCGCTTTTTTATTATATACTGACTGCGCTCAAATTATGTGCCCCCCCCCCACTCCCTCAAAGCCCTCTGATACCGTGTTCAGCAGGGGAGAGTCCGGGGAGCCAGCTTCTCAGCAGCGTGCTGTGGAGAAAATGGCGCTGGTTAGTGCTGTGGGACCAAGCTCCGCACCCTCAGCGGCAGGCTTCGGTTCCGCTCAAAATATTAAAAAACCTGGCGGGGGATTGTATATCATATCGCCATAGCTAAAATATACTGTATTTGCCAGCCAAAGAGGATTATTGCTGCCCAGGGCGCCCCCCCTGCGCCCTGCACCCGTCCGTGCCTGTGTGTGTGGAAGCAATGGCGCGCAGCGTTACCGCTACGCGTTACCTCAATGAAGATCCGAAGTCTTCTGCCGCCTCTGAAGTCTTCTTTCTTCTTATACTCACCCGGCTTCTATCTTCCGGCTCTGCAAGGAGGATGGCGGCGCGGCTCTGGGATGAACGGCTAGGGTAAGACCTGCGTTCCGAACCCTCTGGAGCTAATGGTGTCCAGTAACCTAAGAAGCAGAGCCTATCACTGAAGTAGGTCTGCTTCTCTCTCCTCAGTCCCACGGCGCAGGGAGCCTGTTGCCAGCAGGAACTCCCTGAAAATAAAAAACCCAACAAAATTATTTTTAACAGAGAAACTCAGGAGAGCTCCCCTGAAAGCACCCAGTCTCCTCTGGGCACAGGATCTAACTGAGGTCTGGAGGAGGGGCATAGAGGGAGGAGCCAGTGCACACCCATTCTAAAGTTTCTTTATAGTGCCCATGTCTCCTGCGGAGCCCGTCTATACCCCATGGTCCTTACGGAGTCCCCAGCATCCTCTAGGACGTAAGAGAAATAATGGAAAAAGTGAAACGCTGTGAATACTTTCCGGACGCACTGTATAAACGTAAAGTTAATGACATGAGTTAGTTAACAGCAATGTACATAATAATTTTAGAAGGTCTGTTCCATCTGCTGAATGGGCACACAGTCACTCTGAGGGTGTCGGGACAGAACAAGCACCACAAGACTCAACCAGCCATCAGAGATAAGAAAGAGGAGGAGTGAGCTCCCTGTGAACCAGATGAAAGAGGGCCGGGGAAAACATTTTGTAGAGGGAGGTTTCCAAATGTTTAATTTTAGAGTGATTATTGCCAGTCCATGAAGCATACGCACACGCAAGGGGGGGTTTCCAAGTTCCTAGAACACCCCCTGCCCGCCGATCGCTGGCTGAGTGTAGGGAGAGCCTCCTATTACACTGAGACAGGCTGGCTGGGTTAGGGGGAGCCTCCTATTACACTGATACAGGCTGACTGAGTGTAGGGGGAGCCTCCTATTACACTGAGACAGGCTGGCCGCTGGCTGAGTGTAGGGGGAGCCTCCTATTACACTGATACAGGCTGACTGAGTGTAGGGGGAGCCTCCTATTACACTGAGACAGGCTGGCCGCTGGCTGAGTGTAGGGGAGCCTCCTATTACACTGAGACAGGCTGGCCGCTGGCTGAGTGTAGGGGTAGCCTCCTATTACACTGAGACAGGCTGGCTGGGTGTAGGGGGAGCCTCCTATTACACTGAGAAAGGCTGGCTGAGTGTAGGGGGAGCCTCCTATTACACGTAGAAAGGCTGGCCGCTGGCTGAGTGTAGGGAGAGCCTCCTATTACACTGATACAGGCTGACTGAGTGTAGGGGGAGCCTCCTATTACACTGAGACAGACTGGCTGCTGGCCGAGTGTAGGGGGAGCCTCCTATTACACTGAGACAGGCTGGCTGCTGGCTGAGTGTAGGGAGAGCCTCCTATTACACTGATACAGGCTGACTGAGTGTAGGGAGAGCCTCCTATTACACTGAGACAGGCTGGCTGCTGGCTGAGTGTAGGGAGAGCCTCCTATTACACTGATACAGGCTGACTGAGTGTAGGGAGAGCCTCCTATTACACTGAGACAGGCTGGCTGAGTGTAGGGGGAGCCTCCTATTACACTGAGACAGGCTGGCCGCTGGCCGAGTGTAGGGGGAGCCTCCTATTATACTGAGAAAGGCTGACTGAGTGTAGGGGGAGCCTTCTATTACACTGAGACAGGCTGGCCGCTGACTGAGTGTAGGGAGAGCCTCCTATTACACTGAGACAAGCTGGCCGCTGGCTGAGAGTATGGGTAGTCTCCTATTACACTAATACAGGCTGGCCACTGGCCAAGTGTAAGGGGAGCCTCCTATTACAATGAGACAGGCTGGCTGCTGGCTGAGTGTAGGGGGAGCCTCCTATTAAACTGAGACAGGCTGGCTGAGTGTAAGGGGAGCCTCCTATTACACTGCGACAGGCTGGCTGAGTGTAGGGGGAGTCTCCTATTACACTGATAAAGGCTGGTTTGCTGGCTGAGTGTAGGGCGAGCCTCCTATTACACTGAGACAGGCTGGCTGAGTGTAAGGGGAGCATCCTATTACACTGCGACAGGCTGGCTGAGTGTAGAGGGAGCCTCCTATTACACTGATAAAGGCTGGTTTGCTGGCTGAGTGTAGGGCGAGCCTCCTATTAGACTGAGACAGGCTAGCCGCTTGCTGAGTGTAGGGGGAGCCTCCTATTACACAGACAGGCTGGCCGCTGGCTGAGTGTAGGGGTAGCCTCCTATTACATTGAGACAGGCTGGCTGAGTTTAGGGGGAGCCTCCTAATACACTGAGACAAACTGGCCACTGGCTAAGTGTAGGGGGAGCCTCCTTTTACACTGATACAGGCTAGCCACTGGCTGAGTGAAGGGGGAGCCTCCTATTACACTGATACAGGCTGGCTGAGTGTAGGGCGAGCCTCCTATTACACTGAGACAGGCTGGCCGCTGGCTGAGTGTAGGAGTAGCATCCTATTACACTAAGACAGGGTGGCCACTGGCAGAGTGTAGGGGGAGCCTCCTATTAGACTGAGACAAGCTGGCCGCTGGCTGAGTGTAGGGGTAGCCTCCTATTACATTGAGACAGGCTGGCTGAGTTTAGGGGGAGCCTCCTATTACACTGAGACAAACTGGCCACTGGCTAAGTGTAGGGGGAGCCTCCTTTTACACTGATACAGGCTAGCCACTGGCTGAGTGTAGGGGGAGCCTCCTATTACACTGATACAGGCTGGCTGAGTGTAGGGCGAGCCTTCTATTACACTGAGACAGGCTGGCTGCTGGCTGAGTGTAGGGGGAGCCTCCTATTACACTGAGACAGGCTGGCTGAGTGTAGGGGGAGCATCCTATTACACTGAAACAAGTGTAAGGGGAGCCTCCTATTATAATGAGACAAGCTGGCCGCTGGCTGAGAGTAGGGGGAGCCTCCTATTACACTGAGACAGGCTGGCCACTGGCCAAGTGTAAGGGGAGCCTCCTATTATAATGAGACAGGCTGGCTGCTGGCTGAGTGTAGGGGGATCCTCCTATGACACTGAGACAAGCTGGCCGCTGGCTGAGTGTAGGGGGAGCCTCCTATTACACTGAGACAGACTGGCTGCAAGCTGAGTGTAGGGGGAGCCTCCTATTACACTGAGACAGGCTGGCCGCTGGCTGAGTGTAGGGGGAGCCTCCTATTACACTGAGACAGGCTGGCCGCTGGCTGAGTGTAGGGGGAGCCTCCTATTACACTGAGACAGGCTGGCCGCTGGTTGAGTGTAGGGGGAGCCTCCTATTACACTGAGACAGGCTGGCCGCTGGCTGAGTGTAAGCGGAGCCTCCTGTTACACTGAGACAGGCTGGCCGCTGGCTGAGTGTAGAGGGATCCTCCTATTACACTGAGACAAGCTGGCCGCTGGCTGAGTGTAGGCGGAGCCTCCTATTACACTGAGACAGACTGGCTGCTGGCTGAGTGCAGGGGGAGCCTCCTATTATACTGAGACAGGCTGGCCGCTGGCTGAGTGTAGGCGGAGCCTCCTATTACACTGAGACAGGCTGGCCGCTGGCTGAGTGTAGGGGGAGCCTCCTTTTACACTGATACAGGCTGGCTGAGTGTAGGGGGTGCTTCCAATCACACTGAGACAGGCTGGCTGAGTGTAGGGGGAGCATCCAATTACACTGAGACAGGCTGGCTGAGTGTAGGGCGAGCCTCCTATTACACTGAGACAGGCTGGCCGCTGGCTGAGTGTAGGAGTAGCATCCTATTACACTGAGACAGGGTGGCCACTGGCAGAGTGTAGGGGGAGCCTCCTATTAGACTGAGACAAGCTGGCTGCTGGCTGAGTGTAGGGGGGCCTCCTATTACACTGAGATAGGCTGGCCGAATGTAGAGGGAGCCTCCTATTACACTGACAGAGGCTGGCTGAGTGTAGGGGAGCCTCCTATTACACTGAGACAGGCTGGTCGAGTGTAGGGGGAGTCTCCTATTAAACTGAGACAAGCTGGCCGCTGGCTGAGTGTAGGAGAGCCTCCTATTACACTGAGACAGGGTAGCCGCTGGCCGAGTGTAGGGGGAGCCTCCTATTACACTGAGACAGGCTGGCTGAGTTTAGGGGGAGCCTCCTAATACACTGAGACAAACTGGCCACTGGCTAAGTGTAGGGGGAGCCTCCTTTTACACTGATACAGGCTAGCCACTGGCTGAGTGTAGGGGGAGCCTCCTATTACACTGATACAGGCTGGCTGAGTGTAGGGGGAGCATCCTATTACACTAAGACAGGGTGGCCACTGGCAGAGTGTAGGGGGAGCCTCCTATTAGACTGAGACAAGCTGGCCGCTGGCTGAGTGTAGGGGTAGCCTCCTATTACATTGAGACAGGCTGGCTGAGTTTAGGGGGAGCCTCCTATTACACTGAGACAAACTGGCCACTGGCTAAGTGTAGGGGGAGCCTCCTTTTACACTGATACAGGCTAGCCACTGGCTGAGTGTAGGGGGAGCCTCCTATTACACTGATACAGGCTGGCTGAGTGTAGGGCGAGCCTTCTATTACACTGAGACAGGCTGGCTGCTGGCTGAGTGTAGGAGGAGCCTCCTATTACACTGAGACAGGCTGGCTGAGTGTAGGGGGAGCATCCTATTACACTGAAACAAGTGTAAGGGGAGCCTCCTATTATAATGAGACAAGCTGGCCGCTGGCTGAGAGTAGGGGGAGCCTCCTATTACACTGAGACAGGCTGGCCACTGGCCAAGTGTAAGGGGAGCCTCCTATTATAATGAGACAGGCTGGCTGCTGGCTGAGTGTAGGGGGATCCTCCTATGACACTGAGACAAGCTGGCCGCTGGCTGAGTGTAGGGGGAGCCTCCTATTACACTGAGACAGACTGGCTGCTGGCTGAGTGTAGGGGGAGCCTCCTATTACACTGAGACAGGCTGGCCGCTGGCTGAGTGTAGGGGGAGCCTCCTATTACACTGAGACAGGCTGGCCGCTGGCTGAGTGTAGGGGGAGCCTCCTATTACACTGAGACAGGCTGGCCGCTGGCTGAGTGTAAGCGGAGCCTCCTGTTACACTGAGACAGGCTGGCCGCTGGCTGAGTGTAGAGGGATCCTCCTATTATACTGAGACAAGCTGGCCGCTGGCTGAGTGTAGGCGGAGCCTCCTATTACACTGAGACAGACTGGCTGCTGGCTGAGTGCAGGGGGAGCCTCCTATTATACTGAGACAGGCTGGCCGCTGGCTGAGTGTAGGCGGAGCCTCCTATTACACTGAGACAGGCTGGCCGCTGGCTGAGTGTAGGGGGAGCCTCCTTTTACACTGATACAGGCTGGCTGAGTGTAGGGGGAGCTTCCAATTACACTGAGACAGGCTGGCTGAGTGTAGGGCGAGCCTCCTATTACACTGAGACAGGCTGGCCGCTGGCTGAGTGTAGGAGTAGCATCCTATTACACTGAGACAGGGTGGCCACTGGCAGAGTGTAGGGGGAGCCTCCTATTAGACTGAGACAAGCTGGCTGCTGGCTGAGTGTAGGGGGGCCTCCTATTACACTGAGATAGGCTGGCCGAATGTAGAGGGAGCCTCCTATTACACTGACAGAGGCTGGCTGAGTGTAGGGGAGCCTCCTATTACACTGAGACAGGCTGGTCGAGTGTAGGGGGAGTCTCCTATTAAACTGAGACAAGCTGGCCGCTGGCTGAGTGTAGGAGAGCCTCCTATTACACTGAGACAGGGTAGCCGCTGGCCGAGTGTAGGGGGAGCCTCCTATTACACTGAGACAGGCTGGCTGAGTTTAGGGGGAGCCTCCTAATACACTGAGACAAACTGGCCACTGGCTAAGTGTAGGGGGAGCCTCCTATTACACTGATACAGGCTGGCTGAGTGTAGGGGGAGCTTCCAATTACACTGAGACAGGCTGGCTGAGTGTAGGGCGAGCCTCCTATTACACTGAGACAGGCTGGCCGCTGGCTGAGTGTAGGAGTAGCATCCTATTACACTAAGACAGGGTGGCCACTGGCAGAGTGTAGGGGGAGCCTCCTATTAGACTGAGACAAGCTGGCCGCTGGCTGAGTGTAGGGGTAACCTCCTATTACATTGAGACAGGCTGGCTGAGTTTAGGGGTAGCCTCCTATTACACTGAGACAGGCTGGCCAAGTGTAGGGGGAGCCTCCTATTACACTGAGACAGGCTGGCTGAGTGTAGGGGCAGACTCCTATTACACTGAGACAGGCTGGCCGAGTGTAGGGGGAGCCTCCTATTACACTGAGACAGGCTGGCCGAGTGTAGGGAGAGCCTTCTAATACACTGAGACAGGCTGGCCGCTAGCCGAGTGTAGGCGGAGCCTCCTATTACACTGAGACAGGCTGGCCGCTGGCTGAGTGTAGGGGGAGCCTCCTTTTACACTGATACAGGCTGGCTGAGTGTAGGGGGAGCTTCCAATTACACTGAGACAGGCTGGCTGAGTGTAGGGCGAGCCTCCTATTACACTGAGACAGGCTGGCCGCTGGCTGAGTGTAGGAGTAGCATCCTATTACACTGAGACAGGGTGGCCACTGGCAGAGTGTAGGGGGAGCCTCCTATTAGACTGAGACAAGCTGGCTGCTGGCTGAGTGTAGGGGGGCCTCCTATTACACTGAGATAGGCTGGCCGAATGTAGAGGGAGCCTCCTATTACACTGACAGAGGCTGGCTGAGTGTAGGGGAGCCTCCTATTACACTGAGACAGGCTGGTCGAGTGTAGGGGGAGTCTCCTATTAAACTGAGACAAGCTGGCCGCTGGCTGAGTGTAGGAGAGCCTCCTATTACACTGAGACAGGGTAGCCGCTGGCCGAGTGTAGGGGGAGCCTCCTATTACACTGAGACAGGCTGGCCAAGTGTAGGGGGAGCCTCCTATTACACTGAGACAGGCTGGCTGAGTGTAGGGGCTGACTCCTATTACACTGAGACAGGCTGGCCGCTGGCCGAGTGTAGGGGGAGCCTCCTATTACACTGAGACAGGCTGGCCGAGTGTAGGGAGAGCCTCCTAATACACTGAGACAGGCTGGCCGCTAGCCGAGTTTAGGGGTAGCCTCCTATTACACTGAGACAGGCTGGCCGAGTGTAGGGAGAGCCTCCTATTATATTTGAGACAGGCTGTCCGCTGAGTGTAGGGGGATCCTCCTATTACACTGAGACAGGCTGGCTGCTGGCTGAGTGTAGGGCGATCCTCCTATTACACTGAGACAGGCTGGCTGCTGGCTGAGTGTAGGGCGAGCCTCCTATTGTACTGAGACAGGCAGGCCGAGTGTAGGAGAGCTAGCTGTAGAAGCAGGGTGTAGCTTCTCCCAGGCAGTTCTCTCATGTGACTTTGCAAGAGAGCTGATTGGGTGAGCCAGTGAATGACTGTTCTCTGCAGCTGAGCAGGTGGGTGTATCATATGCGGGGGGCTTATTATGCTGCCCGGGTGAGGATCTTGGAAGGGGGTTTATGCTATGTGTGTGTTTGTGTACATCCTGTGTTTTTGTATGCTATGTGTGTATATGCTATGTGTGTGTATGTATGCTATTTGTGTATATGCAATGTGTATTTGTGTGTATGTATGCTATATGTGTTTGTGTATATGCTGTATGTATTTGTGTGTATGTATGCTATGTGTGTGTTTGTGTATATGCTGTATGTATTTCTACTGTCAAAGTCAGAAAAATATCACGCTACACACTGCCATATTTGCACCTCATGCGAGTGCCTGTTGCGCGCTCATGAGCCCTGCCGTGCGTGCGCATACTCGCCGCTGCGGGCACCCGCAGGCGCGCGGTGTGCGCATTTACGGTAAAGTTTATGTGCGTCTAGCGGGCGACTCGTTCGTTACATATTTTAATTATATAATGTATTTTGTAGATCATGGTCCCCTTGATAGATTCTGAAAGTTTAGTTAATATAGCATGTTCGTGGACAAAGAGATCCCTCTTTGTTTGATACGAAGGGTCAGACATGGGTCATACAGTGGTGTTTAGTATCCATCGGAAGAGTATTTAATTAGCAATATTCCGGTGTTGGTTTGAAGCAGATTAATCGCTCGTGCGAATAGTTATGGACATAAGAAGTTTATGTACTTTTACTATTATTTGCACTTACTTATCCATGCGGCGGGAAACCTAGTTTCCCACCCACCTGAGCAGTTGGAAATGGTCTCAGCCCACCTGTATGAATCAACCTATGACCTTTTGTTATAATACGAAGACGAATTCCTGTGTCCAATGAACAATGAGATTGTAGGGACCATTGAATTGTATTGTGTGTGGGGCATAAATAGACAAGCCGATCATATCCAGCTCACTCTCTTCAACGGTTCTCATTGCTGATAATCGGGAGCTGGATATCGAGGCGCATGCGATCGTTCCCCTTGTGCGTAAGTTTTCTCCGCAATCATATTGTCTTTATTGTTATTGTGAGCCATATCTCTCTCTCTCTCTCTCCTCCTCTTTCTCTCTCATTTTCCCTTAAACGTAATTGTATTGTATTGTATTTCCTGTGTAGTTATCTGGTTAGTTAGTCTATGTTATATTGTAGTGTATGACTTGTATTGTATTATTCTTTTTCAAGTATAACATTCATATAAGGCGTTAGACCCTAAGCCCAGTATTTGTGTATTTCTTATAGTGTTAAGTATTCTCAAGAGCGTCGGTGACGCTCGAACAGCTTTTAAGTTATTAAGGTTACACTGTGTTGCATCTACACTCTATCATTTCACTAAGGTTTTCCTGTATAATACATTGTTCATGGTTTACATATAAAGGTTTAACATTGTGAGCGTTAGCGCCGCTGGTGATCTCCTCGTGGTCCCGAGCGTTCGCCACGCTATAGCGAAACATTACGTTAGTCGGCAGCCAATAGCGTGCCTGTCTGTGATCTCTTGGCCGTGAGCGAACGTGACGCTTGAGCGTCTCGACTACGGCTAAGCGATCGTTACGCAACGTGCGTACCCTTACGGTATTCCATACGTCAATAGCGTACAGTGTTCTTAGACCTCTTAAAGGGTTTTAAGTAAGATAAATATTTAGCTTTATCAATTGGCGGCTCATCCGTCCTTCACATATCTGCACTAGGTAATTTCAGCAGACATTATCCATCAGCAAAGGGCGGGAGGTCATATTCCTCGTAGTGCTGTCTGGATAAGCGTCTGCTTTGCTTAGTAAAGGGTGCTGAGGGAATCCGGAACCGGAGGTAAGAACAACACGCTAGTGTCTTTTAAAACTGTTTATTTCTGTCTTGCGTACGCACACACGCATATCTGCATTTCTTTTATTCGTGTATTTTCATATATCACTCTCCTGTTTGTCATTTTATAATTGATAAACGTGCTAAGAGAGATTTGTCGCTATTTCATAGTTAAAGTGTAAAAGTAATACAATAAGGGATAAAGTGCAAAGCACGCACGCAGCTCTACCTAAAGATACAAGGAGAGATTGGTGTGGTGTTCGGTAGATGATCAAGGATCATCTACATTGATAAATGTGTAAATTGTGTTACGGTGGATATTTGCTTTGCGTACACGTGTCTCTAACAAAGGGTGAGACTTGCGTACGCAACTCAAAGGCCGACGCACGCAGCGTATATTACGCAACGGAGCGCCCGGATACGCCCACGTAACTCAAATCACACACTAGTGTTATTGTAACAGGCGAAAAGGTGGCAACGCGATAAATAGCGCAAGTCTATTTTAGTGTCCGAAATTTAGACTAACAGATCCTTCTCCAAATTTACAACACATCTGGTCTAAAGGAAAGAAAATTTCTGCGCAGAAATAGAAATAGAAACAAAAGTGTAAATGTGATGAGTGAGTGTTTTGTATATATAAGTTTATACAATTTTTGAGGTTGAACCACAAGAAGTCGAGTTCTCGCAGGGTACATGCATGTAAGTGACGTACATGGTGGCTAGGGAGGCATCACTTGTTAAACATAAAATCTGAGTATTAGAGTATAGCAGACCAGGAGGTCACACTGTAGCACAGACCAGGAGGTCCAGAACAGACCAGGAGGTCCAGGTACAGCAGACAAGGAAGTCCGCTATAAATAGAGAAAAGAGCACAACCCAGGGGGTTGGTGCAGAACCCATATAGGCCATTAAAGCTCATGCTGAAGGAATTCGCAGCCGAAATTTTCGATTCCACTGGTCGCTCTGCACATAAGATTAGTTGCTTATGTGCTGAACGATTGTACCGCACGTAATTGTGTGCATTAGTTAAATCTGACCAGTACCATTTGTGTACGAAACGGGTCATAAATACTATTTGTACAGTCTGACGTGATTTGTGTAATTTTTTATTTTCTAAAGGGAAGTTCGCTGGTCACTCAGGAATTATCCAACAACCAACAGTTACTGGAAAGGGTTAATGCTCTGCGGATCACACTCACATGTTCCAGTAAACAAAGGTTCATAGGGGCCCTGGGTCGAGTACGCCAGCACTAGGGTAGTGTGTAGGTCGTATTGGACGGCGTGGGCGAGTGAGTGGGGTACTCGGTAAACCGCCACCGTCAGCCTATCTTGAACATTTTGGTTTTTGTAAGGGTTGGCTGAAGAAAGCAACGCCTACAGGTATGGGGGCCAATTGTTCAGGTAGGGGACGATCAACCTCGGTTCGGGTTGATTCAGTAAACCGACCAGTCGGGTCGGCAAGGTACGTAATGTGTGAAAAATACGGTTCACACACAGAGGTTTTATGTGATGAATGGGAGAGAATGACGGTACATGACGGGGAGAAATTCCCAAGAGTAGGTAGCTTTAGCCCAGAAGTGTTACAAAATCTAAGGAGGAGGATATGTCTCATTAAATCAACAAAGAGACGAATCAAACATTATGATTATTTGCAGTTATGGCAACAGGAGGGTGAAATACAGAGAGGATTGGCTCAGGCGGCGGGATCTAATCCTATCAGGAAACTGATAGCCACGGCACCACCGCCACCTTACATAACAGGAGAGAAATTGGTTGCGGAGAATGACGCATTAGGGTGTAACAAACAAACACTTAGCAACTGTGTAAATGTTAATAAGTTAACCAATGCAAGTATTAACCCGTGCAAGTTGTACCCTGTTTTGAACTTTCCCCAGGAGTGTGATCAAGAGGACGAATCGGCAACAATATCGGCGCTCTCTCTAGCAGCCACCATATCAGAAACTACAGTAGGCACGGCCCAACCCTTAAGATTAGTAACAAAGGCCCCTAGCGGAGGGACAGGTGAGGTCGTATCTACGGGTAAGTACGGCACCATACACTATGCTGAAACCATTTCACCACAGGCTGTAGAATCTACACAGAATGATGTTGCTAGACTTAATCCTGTTAGGGTGATAGCTGTTCCAAATGGGAAAACAGACACTACAGGAGTCACTCCCATTAGGAACATTGCCATGTATAGCCCATTTTCCCGAATGGAATTAAGAACCATAGTGTCTGAATTCCCTGACCCTAGGAAAGACTTAGTTGCTAGCCAGAAATACATCAGAGACCTAGGGAACACTTTAGAGCCCAATAACAAAGACTGGCAGGTATTGCTGAGGGCTTGTTTACCCTCCAATGTCGACTCGGCTCAATTTTTAGCTGACTGTGGATTGGATCAGGATGTACCTCTTACAGATGTGTACAACAAAGACAATGTAAAAAGGATAAGTTTACAGTTAAAGGAGTATTTCCCAGCTGTAGTTAAATGGAACAAGATATTCTCCATTAAACAAAAGGAGTCAGAAACAGCTGCAGAGTATTTTCACAGGGCATTACTAGATATGGCAAAATACACAGGCATAGAGGACATTAAAACAAACATAAACCATCGAGAAGTAGCAGTGTCTGTACTAATGGATGGCTTAAAAGAGGCATTAAAGACAAGGGTACAGACCACGCAACCATGTTGGCGAGGTCTGTCGGTGGCTACTTTGAGAGAGGCAGCTGTTGATCACGATCGGAATATCACCAGACACAGGGAATTACAAGGTGATAAGTTAATGGCCGTAAGTATACAGGCCCTGACCACAAGGCAGCCTTTGTATAAATCACCAAACCCTGTGGGTAAGTCAAATGTGGTAACCTGTTATTCTTGTCATAGAGAGGGACACTTTGCACGAGACTGTAAATCGAGAAACATACAAAAGTCTTATCAACCCCCTAGACAACGACACGACACACGACATTGGGAGCAGGGTCCACAGAAACGGAGTTATGAGCCACATACAGGGGAAGCAAAAAGATACCCCCCGAACAGAGACTGGCAAGCCTCTGGTAGTTCCCATTTAACCCCTTCACAAGTAGTTGCTGCCAGCGGGATTCAGGGAGGTCACCATACCCAATAGGGGTGTGGCCATACCTGTAGTCTGCAGCCAGTAAAATTGATTGCAAGTCTTGGAAGTGAACCCGAAATTGCAATTAATGTAGCTGGTAAATCATTAAACTTTCTTGTAGATACGGGGGCGGCCAAATCAGTGATAAATTCGACAGTGGGCATGAGAACCACTGGTAAGACAATTCCAGCCATGGGAGTAACGGGAGTAGTCCAGCATTACCCTGTTAGCAAACCAGCCGAGATTACAATAGGGCCTTTACATACCAAGCATTCCTTTTTGCTGGCTGCATCGGCACCGACTAATCTCCTGGGGAGAGACTTATTGTGTAAAATGGGGTGCGTCATTTATTGCACTCCTGAAGGTGTATTCTTGGACATACCTGAGAATCACGCTCAGGAAGTGCGAGACATGTTAGACTCCCCATCAAAATTAATGACACATACCATTATGACAAATAAGATTCCATCCCAAATAGAAGAGATGACATCCCAGATACCAGAGTCACTTTGGACTAAAGATGGACAGGACACTGGATTAATGGCAAACGTAGCTCCGGTAGTTGTACAAGTAAAAGATGGTAGGATAGCTCCAAAAATCCCACAGTACCCTCTGAAGCCAGAGGTGGAGTTAGGAGTTTACCCAGTAATAGAGCGCTTGCTACAACAGGGCATTCTGGTAAGAACATCCAGCACTGCCAATAGTCCCATCTTCCCTGTGAAAAAGAGTGGGGGGAGGGGTTACAGGCTAGTGCAGGATCTAAGGGGGATTAACAAAATAGTTGAGAGTCAGTTCCCCGTAGTGCCAAATCCAGCTGTCATCCTTATGCAAATCCCTCCCACTGCGAAATTTTTCACTGTTATTGACCTCTGCTCCGCTTTCTTTTCGGTACCCCTACATCCTGACAGTCAATATTTGTTTGCATTTACATACAGAGGAGTCCAATACACATGGACTCGATTACCACAAGGTTTCATAGATAGTCCAAGTATATTTTCTCAGGCTTTGCATGATTGTTTACAGTCTTTCCAACCAGAGAGTGGATCAATATTGATACAGTACGTGGATGATTTACTACTGTGTTCAGATTCATTGGAAGCATCCCTGAAAGATACGAAACAGCTCCTGTTTCATCTTTCAGACACGGGACACAAGGTTTCCAAAGACAAGTTACAATTATGCCAAACAAAAGTAAAATATTTGGGACACTGTCTAACACAAGGACTGAGACACCTGACCGCTGATAGAATTCAAGCAATTAGAGACATGACTCTGCCTCAAACCCAGCAACAGATCAGAACGTTTTTAGGAATGTGTGGGTATTGCCGTAACTGGATCCCAGGATTTTCCATTCTAGCATTACCTTTGCAGGAGATAGTTTCCTCAAACAAGCCTGATCGGATTTCGCACACAGACGAGTCCGAGATGGCATTTGAGAGACTTAAACAGTGCCTAACGCAGGCACCAGCATTAGGTATGCCAGACTATGGGAAACCCTTTGAGCTGTACGGAATAGAAAGTGCTGGTTGCGCGGCAGGCGTCCTAACCCAAAAGCATGGTGATGCCAGCAGGCCGGTAGCATACTACAGCGCTCAGCTAGATACGGTAGCGCGATCCCTCCCCACATGCTTGCGAAGCGTTGCTGCGATAGCATTGCTAGTAACAAAAAGCGAAGATGTAGTGCTAGGTCACAACCTCACAATTCATACACCACATGCAGTGTCAGCCTTGCTAAATTCTGCCCAAACCAGGCACGTCTCATCAGCGCGGTTTACAAGATGGGAATTGGCACTAATGGCCCCCGTAAACATCACCATAAGGAGATGCAGTGCATTAAATCCTGCAACATATCTCCCAGGTGTGCCTGGACAGGCACAAAGGGTGGAGGATGAGAGTGGTGGGGAAGGAGGATTTAATACAAAGGAGGACACACATGATTGTATGGAATATTTGACCCAAAATTTTACCGCAAGGCCTGACATCAGTGACAACCCACTGGAAGATGTAGATCTAACTTTCTACACGGACGGTAGTTGTCACAGACAGTCAGACTCGGGAGACTTGTGTACTGGATACGCAGTCGTAGATGACCAAGGCACCATAGAAGCAGAACCGCTAGGCCCACCTCACTCAGCCCAGGTTGCTGAACTGGTCACCCTAACCAGAGCATGTGAATTGGCTAAGGGCAAATCAGCCAATATCTACACCGACTCTAGATACGCCTTCGGGGTAGTCCATGATTTCGGAGCCCTATGGCGCCTCAGAAACTTCATGACGGCAGCTGGTACACCGGTAGCGCATGCAGCTCACATCAAAAGGCTTCTAACAGCGATACAGGAACCCGACAGAGTGGCTGTTATCAAGTGTAAAGCACACACATATAGCCAGGACCCAGTATCACTTGGTAACAGCCGAGCAGACGAAGCAGCTAAGTTAGCAGCTGGTACCCCCAGACAGACAGACACCACACAATTGATGGTATTTAATACCATCAACACACAGAAGTTGTGTGAAATGCAAAATTTGTGTTCCACACAGGAAAAGGCAGTCTGGAAGGCAAAGGGATATGGCCAGGAGTCCTCAGGACTCTGGACGGATGGACAAGGTAAACCAGTGGCCCCCAGAGCATATCTTCCATGTTTAGCTGAGGCAGCACACGGGCTGACTCATCTGGGCAAGGAGGGAATGTGCAAGTTGGTAAGAGCATATTGGTGCGCCCCAGGATTTTCATCTCATGCGAGTAAGAGAGCAATGTCATGCCTTACCTGTTTGAGAAAGAATATCGGAAAGGCAATACCAACAGAACCATCTCATATCCCACCTACAGGCGGCCCTTTTCAGGTAATACAGATTGACTTTATTCAATTACCCCCTTGTCGAAATTTGAAATATGTACTTGTTTGTATAGATGTATTCTCAAATTGGGTCGAAGCATTTCCTGCGGCCACAAATACCGCTATGTTCACTGCTAAGAAAATTGTGCAGGAATTTGTATGTAGATATGGTATCCCTAGAATAATCGAAAGTGATAGGGGTACCCATTTTCAGGTGATGTCTTTCAAGGAATGTGTAAGTTGATGGGAATTGATAGCAAGCTGCACACTCCATACCGTCCCCAGGCGAGTGCGAAGGTGGAAAGAGTGAACAGCACTATTAAAAATAAACTGAGCAAAGTTATGGCAGAGACAGGATTGACATGGCCAGAAGCTTTACCCATTGTACTATACAGCATCAGAACCACTCCCAGGTCCCCTCTTAATCTGTCCCCCTTTGAAATCTTGTTTGGTCGACAACCGCATGTTATGATTAACCCTCAGGATGATTTGAAGTGTAACAATGAAGTGACTGTAAAATACCTGGTTAACATGAGTAAACAGCTAAGGAATCAGAATGACAATCTGAAGTTAGTGATTCCTGATTTACCAGATAGTAATTGTCATGACATTGAACCTGGGGATTATGTAATGATACGGAATTTTCTACGCTCAGGTTGCCTTATTGACAGATGGGAAGGACCATACCAAGTCTTATTGACTAGCACTACAGCATTGAAGGTTGCCGAGAGAGAGACTTGGGTTCATTCGTCCCACTGTAAGAAGGTTGCTGATCCAGAGAGGTCCCGTGATAAGGAACAGACGGTAGAGGAAGTTGTATCACTGGAGTGTCTGTTCCAGGAGGACTGAGGCGGCACCTGAGCATCGGAAAATCATAAGATCAAAAGCAGTTGTCGATTCCCTGTTCCCTTTTATTGTTTTTCTCCACTTCCCATCCCCTCTCCCTCAATTATTTTTTTTCCCCTTCTCATTCTTCTCCGTTTCCTCCTATAAGATGGACTTGCCCCAAGAGACTGTGATCCGGATTTTCCTGTTGACCATGATGTTGACCAGAGCAGTCTGTTCCGGCGAGAGTACCATGGAGGTCGAGAGAGGTTCTGGAATGGGTTCTGATGACAAAGATGGAGGCGTAGTTTTCCAAGAACAACTTAACCAACAAGTAAAGGCGAGTATCAGAAAACGATCCGATAGCATTGACAATAGAAGGAATTGTGAAGGATTGTTAGCTGAAGAAAACTGTATCTGTAGGCTCTGTGACAATGTAGTTGAGGATGGGTGCATTAAGAAATGCCAATCCAGTTTTAATATCCACATGGACCGGCATCCATTGAGTGACTATCACTCCTTAGTGGGTAGTGTGTTAAATCAAACAGATTGTTGGGTATGCTCTCAAGTACCTCAAGGTCATAGCAAATCAGGACTAGTACCATTTCCTTTAACGGTAGGGGAGGTACTTGAGCTAAAGGGTGGGAGACCGGTGGACAGGAGGTTTAATATCTCCAGTCCTCCTAGTTTGAAGCTCCACCAATATCATGTGGATAGATCCCTAATATGTTTTAACATTACCAATCCCCGAAAGCCGGGAAATTGGGAAGTGTCATGGAGTAACCAAACCATGACCTTTTCATATAGAGCAGATAGAATGCCTACAGATACAGAGCTTATACGCCACATAGCCAGTAGAGAAAAATCTTTCCGATATAGGTATACCCTAGGAAGTAGGATTACGAGAGTTGGAGAAGTATCACCAGGATACTGTGCACATATCGTACAAACTGATACGTGTACTAGACAGATGGGAGAATTAGGGGTAGGAGATTTCACATGGAGGATGTGTAATATGGTTATGTCCTACTCCGTCCCATATGTTCTCCCCGATGATGCATATTTCATATGCGTGAGGGAAGGCGTATAAGTGGCTTGGCCCAAACTCTGAAGGATTGTGTTATATTGGAAAAGTACTGCATGAGGTAATGACTGTATCACATGCCAAAATGAAAGATATACACCGTGGTGCCCAAGCTCCTTATACTCACACCCATTACGAGCACGTAGTTAAAAGGCAACTGACAGAAAGGACAGAGCATTCGGCCTCTGACATGATCCATGAATCCACCGGGATTCAGGTTCTACTTGCGCTAGATTTCACTCGCACCGCTAGAGGAGTGCTGAACTATAGATACATATCTGCGCTTGCAAATTTGTTAGACAATATCACAGAAATGTATGATGACACGTTTAGGTATACTGGAAGAGAACTTCAAGCTTATAAAACAGAACTGGTTCAGCATAGAATGGTTCTTAATTATCTCACAGCAGTGACAGGTGGATATTGTGTCACACTGGCAACGCAGTACGGCGTGAAATGCTGCACATATATAACGAATAGTACCGAGGACCCGGTCGAGGTCATAGACCAAAAGATGGATGATATTCTCCAATTAAAGTGGGAATTTCGCAGGAGACACAATCTCACCCTTGCTGCTGTGGGTAATGAGCTGACTGGTTGGGTGTCATGGTTGAACCCGCGAAATTGGTTCTCTGGTTTAGGAGAATGGGCTCAAGGAGTCATAATGGATGTAGGGAAGTTTCTCCTATGTATCTTGGGTGTTGTCATAACGATTGGCTTGATATTTAGATGCGGTCAGGCTTTAATGAAGTGCAAACGTAGTACCAGGGTAATGAGTCTAAGGAGTGAGGAAATTGTAATTCCAATGGATTTGATTTATGACCCAACTGTAGAAACAATGATGTGATGAAAAATGCGATTATACGGTCCGTTTCTTTCACCTGTTTTTCCGTTTTTTCCAAGGTAAAAAGACCCACTTTTGACGAGGAATTTGATGATCCTGTATACAGACAACTGATGGATTAAAGAAGAAGTTTTGACAACCTTATACACAGATATTTGATGAACTATGCCATAGACCCCCAGTTTCCCTAGAAATTTTAAAATTACGCTAGCCCAACACTTTTGTAAGTCTATGGACATTGACAAAGCTTTTTGCCCACACCTTTTGGCAAAAGCCCAAGGAAGACTGCATTCAACAGACACCGAACAAGACCTCAACCGACAAATGTTCATTAACCTGACATAGAATACCACTGCATTTACCATAAGTGTTCTTTATCTTCATCTCTACAACCTTCAGGTAATGACACACATAGTCGATAGGGAATACAGGCACAGATATCAGCAATCACATATCCCCCCATTCATGTATCATCAACTAAAATGTGCTCCCCCATTTTGTTGCAACCAAAATCCGAAAAGAGCTCGGTAAAGTTTGACAGCCCATCCACAGACCCGTACCGTGGGATAAGAAGGAATTCAAATGTATACTTCGCAATACCTCGAAGCTTGATTTAAAACACGTACGGCACGATGATACATGACCCCCCCAAACATGGATTCATACACACATGCTTCTGCTATCTCACTAGGTCATACCCTTTTCACACCTTCTCCTCTCCTCCCCTACCCAACCATAGAAATGTATTTACACTTGACATATATTTTTCTCTTTTTGAAATGTTTTAGGAAGTGGCAGTTATTGTTGACTGCCAAAGAGTGGACTGTCAAAGTCAGAAAAATATCACGCTACACACTGCCATATTTGCACCTCATGCGAGTGCCTGTTGCGCGTTCATGAGCCCTGCCGTGCGTGCGCATACTCGCCGCTGCGGGCACCCGCAGGCGCGCGGTGTGCGCATTTACGGTAAAGTTTATGTGCGTCTAGCGGGCGACTCGTTCGTTACATATTTTAACTATATAATGTATTTTGTAGATCATGGTCCCCTTGATAGATTCTGAAAGTTTAGTTAATATAGCATGTTCGTGGACAAAGAGATCCCTCTTTGTTTGATACGAAGGGTCAGACATGGGTCATACAGTGGTGTTTAGTATCCATCGGAAGAGTATTTAATTAGCAATATTCCGGTGTTGGTTTGAAGCAGATTAATCGCTCGTGCGAATAGTTATGGACATAAGAAGTTTATGTACTTTTACTATTATTTGCACTTACTTATCCATGCGGCGGGAAACCTAGTTTCCCACCCACCTGAGCAGTTGGAAATGGTCTCAGCCCACCTGTATGAATCAACCTATGACCTTTTGTTATAATACGAAGACGAATTCCTGTGTCCAATGAACAATGAGATTGTAGGGACCATTGAATTGTATTGTGTGTGGGGCATAAATAGACAAGCCGATCATATCCAGCTCACTCTCTTCAACGGTTCTCATTGCTGATAATCGGGAGCTGGATATCGAGGCGCATGCGATCGTTCCCCTTGTGCGTAAGTTTTCTCCGCAATCATATTGTCTTTATTGTTATTGTGAGCCATATCTCTCTCTCTCTCTCTCCTCCTCTTTCTCTCTCATTTTCCCTTAAACGTAATTGTATTGTATTGTATTTCCTGTGTAGTTATCTGGTTAGTTAGTCTATGTTATATTGTAGTGTATGACTTGTATTGTATTATTCTTTTTCAAGTATAACATTCATATAAGGCGTTAGACCCTAAGCCCAGTATTTGTGTATTTCTTATAGTGTTAAGTATTCTCAGAGCGTCGGTGACGCTCGAACAGCTTTTAAGTTATTAAGGTTACACTGTGTTGCATCTACACTCTATCATTTCACTAAGGTTTTCCTGTATAATACATTGTTCATGGTTTACATATAAAGGTTTAACATTGTGAGCGTTAGCGCCGCTGGTGATCTCCTCGTGGTCCCGAGCATTCGCCACGCTATAGCGAAACATTACGTTAGTCGGCGGCCAATAGCGTGCCTGTCTGTGATCTCTTGGCCGTGAGCGAACGTGACGCTTGAGCGTCTCGACTACGGCTAAGCGATCGTTACGCAACGTGCGTACCCTTACGGTATTCCATACGTCAATAGCGTACAGTGTTCTTAGACCTCTTAAAGGGTTTTAAGTAAGATAAATATTTAGCTTTATCAGTATGCTATGTGTGTGTTTGTGTATATGCTGTGTTTATATATGTGTATGTTTGCTATGTGTGTTTGTGCATGTCGTGTGTGTGTGTGTGTGTGTGTGTGTGTGTGTGTGAATGCTATGCCTGTGTGTATGTATGCTTTGTGTGTTTGTATGCATATGCTGTCTGTATGTAATTTATGTGTATGTCTGCAGTGTGTATGTATGCTCTGTATGTGTCTGCAGTGTGTATGTATGCTCTGTGTGCATGTGTGTCTGCAGTGTGTATATATGTTATGTATGTGTCTGCAGTATGTTTGAATGTTCTGTGTGTGTGTGTGACTGCAGTGTGTATGTATGCTCCCTGTGTGTGTCTGCTGTCTGTATATATGTTACATGTGTGTGTGTATGATACGTATTTTTGTAAGAATGCCATGTGTGTGTGTCTTCTATGTGTATGTATATGCTCTGTGTATGTGTGTGTGTGTATACTGTGTGTGTCTGCTGTTATATATATATATATATATATATATATATATAATGTTATGTGTGTATATGTATGATACAGTATGTGTTTTTGTAAGTATGCCATGTGTGTGTGTCTGTTATATGTATGTATGCTCTGTGTGTGTGTGTCTGCAGTGTGTATGTATGCTGTGTGTGTGTCTGCTGTGTGTATATATTGTGTGTGTGTATGATGTGTTTTTCTAAGTATGCCCTGTGTGTGTCTGTTGTGTATATGTATGTACAGCAGTGGTTCTCAAGCTGTGTGCCGTGGCACCCTGGGGTGCCTCGGGTTTGTGGTCCAGGACCAATTCAAATTATTTATGGTCAATGTAATAGACAATTCCAGTGCTTGTGGCTTCCAATCATAAAATATGTGGACAAACAGAAGTAAATCCCTCCCCTTACCACAAAGATGACATATAAAGAAAATTTACTCAATGTAATATTTTTTTCTGAACTTTTCAGTAAGAAACTTTAGGACTAGGGGTGCCGTGAAAACATTTCTGATACTCTAGGCACGTGACTCAAAAAAGTTTGGAAACCACTGATGTACAGCATGTATGTTGTGTGCATGTATGAACATGTACAGAAATACAGTGTGTGTGTGTGTGTGTGTGTGTGTGTGTGTGTGTGTATATATATATATATATATATATCTATATATAAAAGATGTTACTCACCTTGACAAAGGGGCGTAGCAGCCACGAAACGCTGGTGTCTGCTGTGATACTTTGGAAATACACTTTGATCGTTGAAATCTCAGAGTGCCGCTGAGTCTGTTTCTATGGTATGTATAGATATCAGCGCCGTAACTACGGGGGTCATTCCGACCCGATCACTCGCTGCAGTTTGTCGCAGCGATCGGGTCGGAGCTGCGCATGTGACGGTGCTGCAGTGCGCCGGCACATGGCAGCTTTTGTTACCTAGCGATCGCCTCTGAGACAGAGGCGGTCGCTGGGCGGGAGGGGGCTGAACGGCGGCGTTAAGCCACCGTTTAGGGGGAGCGGTCCGGCCAACGCAGGCGTGGCCGGACCGTTGGGGGGGCGGGCCGCGGTGGCTGCATGACGTCTCACGCAGCCGCTGCGGGCAGCATGTGCGTCGAACAACTCCCGGACAGCTGCAGGAGCTGAGCTGGCCGGGAGTTACTCCTCACATACAAAGGCATCGCCACTGTGCGATGCGTTTGTATTTGTACGGGGGAAGCCGGACTGACATGCGGGGTGGACTAGCCCTGTGCTGGGCGTCCTCCCGCATGTCAGGGAACATGATCGTAGTTGTGCTAAATTTAGTACAGCTACAATCAACTCGGAATGACCCCCTACGTGTGTGCCAGATGTGCCTGGCACACAGCGCAGTCGCCCTGAGGGCGCAACGGCCTGCGGCTTGTAATGAGTCAAACTGATTAATTACAAGCCGCCTCTGCTGTGTGCGCCACGCTGGAGAAAAGCCGGAGGCAGGGGAGGAGAGCAGTAGCGCCGGAGGCAGCGGAGAAGGAGTAGGAGGGAGGGGGACTGGAGCCTCAGCAGCGCTATGTAATTGGTATTGGCTCCGCTGCAGCAGTCCCCTCCCCTTTTGCATTGGCTGCCTGGCGCTGCTGTGAATGCTGGGATGCGCTTCCCTCATCCCAGCATTCACAGCAGCGCCGGGCAGCCAATGTGGAAGGAGAGGGGACTGCTGCAGTGGCGCCAATACCAATTACATAGCCAGAGCCGGCCCTAACCAATATGATGCTCTAGGCAAAATTTTGGCTGTTGCCCCCTAGCACCAATGCTGGTTCCGCCTCTGACCTTGCACCTCTTTACCAGCACCATCACCCCTCATCCATAGCAGTCCTTATTTTGGTGTTTGTACACCCTATATTTTAAATAGGAACAGCTCGCACATTTGGCGCACAGCCTCAAAAGGGGTGTGTTTTTGCTGGCAAGGGGCATGACCACACAATAACCCCAATTCCAATTACGCCACACAGTACTGCAACTTTATTCACATTTGATCATGCTATAGTGTCCATAATTCATATTACATCCCACAGTAGTATCACTTTACCTTATAAACGTTACTCCTCACAGTAGAGCCCCTTATTCACATTACATCACACTGAATTGCTCCTTATTCATATTACACCACACCCTATTGCTCTTTATTCACATTAGACAACAGTAGTGCCCTTTCTATACGCAATGCCACATAGTAGAGCACCTTATACACATAATGCCACACAGTAATGCCCCTTACACATATGAGACACATCATTAATGTCCTTATAAACATAATGCACCTTACACATTATGACAACCTTTATTAATGCCCTTTTACACATAATGTCCCTTACACATATGCTGTACATTATTAATGCCATTATACACATAATGACACACATAGTGCCCCCTACACATATGCTGCACATTATTAGTGCCCTTATACACATAATGACACACATAATGCCCCCTACACATTTGCTGCATATTATTAGTGCCCCTATACACATAATGACACACATACAGTAGTACCCTGTTACACATATGCTGCACATTATTAATGCCCTTATACACATAATGACACATAGTGACCCCTACACATTTGCTGCACATTATTAGTAATGTGTAAAAAGGGGATGCTGTCTGCCGTAATGTGTAAAAAGGGGGACTGTCTGCCGTAATGTGTAAAAAGGGGGACTGTCTGCTATAATGTGTAAAAGGGGCTCTACCCGGTGTAGTGGTGCTACTGTGCAGCGTAATTTGAATAATGGAGACTACTGTGCACCGTAGTATGAATTGGTATTATTTTGTGGCCACACCCCTTCCCCATGAAGCCACACCCCTATATATATTTTTGCGCGCCTTAGGCGCGCACTGCCCCTATCTTGCATTGGGGGGAGGGAGGGCGCCAATGCCGTTTCTTGCACACAGCGCTAAAATGCCTAGTTGCGGCACTGATATATATATATATATATATATATATATATATATACAATATATGTATGTACATACTGTACATGTACGGAAAGCTCCTCCCCAGTGTGCCTAGAGAGGGGGACACGGCTATTAGGAGCGGGTTGGATTGAGGTGATCCGGCATAGGCCATGTCTATTTACTAGTACATATAATAAAACTTATATACTCCTGGTGGGAAAACAGAAGATGCAGAATCTGCTACCAATATATTATTACTGCCAGCATCAGCGGGGGGCTTCATTCCTTCAGTAGTGTGACGCAGGTCCTGCAAAATAGTCATGAATTGTATTTATTTGGCTCTTAAAAGTAAAGAGTAAAAGTAAAGTTTTCTTTGTACATTGAGTTCTCTCATCCTCACACTCCCCTGCAGACAACATACAAATAACACTGAACCACAAATTGAGTGTAAGCAATGAATATTGTTTTTTTGTGTCTATATAAACTAAGTGAGACCAGACTGACGTCAGGCAGTTCTGTGTCTCAGTAACAGAAGCGACAAGTAAAATACAGATGTGTCAAATGTGATTTTATTTATTGTGAAACTAAATTCAGATGTCAGACTTGTTCCAAATACACGAAGACCAAAAAGAAGATCCGGCGCAGTCTGTGCGGAATGTCCCCTGCTTCTGCCAACCCAATACTCACAGCCACAGCTACATTAACATCTGGGTGAGAGGGGGAAGGGAGTCTTTCCTAATACATGTGTACAGGGGATGAGGTTAAAATGCCGGCTGTCGGGATCTTGGCGTTCAGTACACTGATGGCGGAATCCTGACAGCCGACATTATACCATCTCCCAGAATGCCTACACCCGCCCAGATTTCCTACTTGGTTGGTGGGTCCACGCTACCAACCGAGTGGAAATAATCTGTCCCGAAGCGTGGTGAGCACAGCAAGCCTGCGAGGGGACTCTTGCAGACGGGATGCTGCTGTCGCTATACTGACACAGGTATCCCATCTCCCTGTAGTTCATACCGGATCCTAGACAGTGGCCGTCTGCTGGGTGGCTGGATCTCTGTCAGACTTGTCCTTACTCGTTTTATCGACAGTGTCTAGGTCGACAATGTTTAGGTTGACCACTATAGGTCGACAGTCACTAGGTCGACATGGATGGAAGGTCGACAGGGTTTCTAGATCGACATGTGCTAGGTCGACAGGTCTAAAGGTCGACATGAGGATTTTTTTTTTTTGTCGTTTTCTTCGTAGAGTGACCGGGATCCCAAATTAGTGCACCGCGTCCCCTCGCATGGCTCGCTTCGCTCGCCATGCTTCGGGCATGGTGCCTTCGCTTCGCTTGGCACACTTTACCGTTCCAATCGTAGTCCACGTGGATCATTAAGTATGAAAAAATCCAAACATAAAAAAAACAAAACTCATGTCGACCTTTAGACCTGTCGACCTAGCACATGTCAACCTAGAAACCCTGTCGACCTTCCATCCATGTCGACCTTGTGACTGTCGACCTATAGTGGTCGACCTGAACATTGTCGACTTAGACACTGTCGATCTTCAGACCGGATCCCCACACATATATAGACCTGAATGCCCAACAGGCAGATCATACAGGACTCCGTTAGTCATGCAATGGAGGCAGAAATGCCAGTGATAGATTATACATTTGGGCTGCAGCCCCCACCACAGCAAAATCTACCACCTTAGCAGGGACGTGCGGTGAGCTAAATGGCTCAGGAGGCACTGGCTAACCCCAGAGCCAGAATTCCATGCAATATATGAGCCAAAGGGTACATCTGGGCATTATACACAGGTGCAGCAGTATAAACTCCTGGAAATTTGGTGAGTTTTGATCAGAGATGAGTGGGAAAGTTAGCCAGGTGAGGCACTGCCTCACCTGCCATAGACTTTTTACTCCAGAGTTTGGGCTATAAAAATTATTAGAATAATGGAAAGAAGATATTTAAAACAAATTATTAGTATTTTTCATATACTTTATTCAGTCAAAACTCTGGTTCAAACGTAAGTATGATAGGAAAGGCTCTGCCTCACCTGCCTCACCACACCGCACGTCACTGCACCTTAGGGGCCTATTTATCACCATCCGCATCCAGTAAGTGGATGACATGTGATAAAATCGCCCCAACTCGCACTGCGATAATTGATTACATCTCAGGGATGTATCAATTATCCCCTGCGGGGACAGAGCTTGCGGTCAAGCTCTGTCCCTGCGATGACACTCTGCAGCATCATCGGGGTATTTTTGCGGAAAAAATACCCCAACGTCCTGCGGTGCATGCGTCGCCCTCCACCGATATCGCCGCTATCGCCACCGGTCCGCGCTGATCCTGTTGGGCTGCTGGCATCGGATCCTGTGCACTGCGGTGACCCCCGGTGCTGTAAAAGTGCGCTGCCGCTTTGCAGCGTCACTTTACTGCAGCAGGGTCACAGCGCAGCATATGGGGGACCCGGCGCCCGGCAGTGCTCACCGGATTAGCGGACACCGGCTCCCTGGACAGGTGAGTATGGGGTTTTTGTTGTTGTTTTTTTTTCTTTTTACACATTGATCAGCTTGTGTGTCCATCGGACACACATAACTGATCACTGGAGCCCGGTTCCCGCTCAGCTTTCTCTGCCAGGGGCACATTGTGGTATTTTTTCATATTTTTTTTTAGTAAATTCGGCCACATCACATTTCCCATTATAAGTAAGGGGAATGCGATGTGGGTTACTAAAAAAAAGTGACTTAAAGGGTTTGGAGCAGTTTTTCATGAAAACTGCTCCAAATGCCCTTTAATACATTCAGGTGATACTATAATAATGTGAAAAAGGGTGTTTTCATATCCATTTCACATTATTTTAGTAAAAATTATTTGAATAAATAGACCCCTTAGTGAGCCAGCTGCAGTCTGTGACTGCCCTGGCTACACTGTGACCAGCAGTGACTTCCATTGAAAGTGCTACCTGCCAATCACACACAGGACAGGCCGTCCCATTGGGAGGTGTTTTCACCCCCTGGGACTGCCAGTATGGGTTGCGATTAGCAGAGAATGTGCTCCCTGTGGGAAGCCACTCCCTGCCTTTTGGGCAGCCATACCCAGCTTCTATGGACTGCAGCAGATGAAGTCCATAGAAGTCAGTGTTTTGCATATGCGCAGTCTCCTCTGCCAGTAATGCACACCTGCCACATCCATTAGGACCAGGCTGGCTGGGAATCTCCTGACCAATCAGCATAAGCAGTGCATACCCCTTCCACTTGAGAGGTAAGAGCCACCACTGGACATGGCCATGTTGTTATTATAATATTGAGACACACTGAGGCTGATGCAAGCACTGCTGCAAAGTTGAGGGAACTAATTATCTGGCTCTGGTTGTGCTGCCTAGCTCCCTTACTTACTTTCCCCAGCCATCACATGCTGCAGTGTGCTGGCTGGGCTGTGGTGTGTGCAGGGAGTATGTTGCCGCTTGGTCTTGCTGTTTCTTTGGGAGGAGAAATTACACTGATCATGACCCCTTCTGGATTTGCCCCTGACTTGTATAAGGCGGAATGGCCATGCCATCTGCAATTATGCCATTACGCTAATTGATTAATTTAAGATAAAATTAAAATCACAACAGACACTAAGAGACAAGGCCATAAAAAGTACACTATTAATAGCCAAGGATTCCTGAAAATGGTTGAAAGAATTGATTACTTATTGTATTGATTCATTTATTGATTATTTTAAAATGAAAATAATAATAATAATAATAATAATTACAACAATCTGGTTTGCTTGCAGCCACTAAGAGAAAAGGCTACAAGAGTACATTGTAAATAGCCAAGGATTCCTGAAAAGGGTTGAAAGAACTGATTATTTTATTGATTCATTTATTGACTCATTTAGAATAAAACAAAATCACAATCTGTTATTATAACGGTGGCACCTACTGAATGTTATTTTTTTAAGTACAGTGCCTGAACCTGTCATGTTTTAATTTCTTTTTGATAATGATGATTTTCCTAACACTGACACAGTCACAGTGCTGCAGCCCACAGACCTTCACTGATGACACTGACACAATAGCCAACTGCCTTACACTGCAGCCCACAGCCCTTCCCTGATGGCACTGACACAATAGCCAAATGCCCTTACACTGCAGCCCACACACCTTCACAGATGACACTGACACAGTAGCCCACAGACCTTCACTGATGACACTGACACAGCAGCCCACAGCCCTTCACAGATGACACTGACACAGTAGCCCACAGCCCTTCACTGATGACACGGACAGTCTGATACACTCACAGACAGTGCTGCAGGCCATAGCCCTAGTTCACTGATAATGATGATGACACTGACACAGTAGCCCACAGCCCTTACACTCCACCCCACAGCCCTTCACTGATGATGATGATGACAGACTGACACAGTCACAGACAGTGCTGCAGACCACAACCCTAGTTCACTGATGACACTGAGTGTGACACAGTATCGTACAGCCCTTAATCACAGTCACAGCCACAGTCCTAGTTCACTGATGACACTGAGTGTGATACAGTATCCCATAGCCCTTAGTCACAGTAGCCCCAAATCACACTGCAGCCCACACCACACTCTTTCCCTACGGCATTCTGTATGGCGCGCGAACCACAAGGGAGGAACATTTTTGGAATCCAAAAACACACAAGATTCAACGCCAGCAGGACACCGTTTAGTCTTGTTTTCAGATTCCTGGCAGGAAATTCCAAACCTTCCAAGTCTTGGAAATACTCGGAAACCCGGATGGTTGGGTGGTTCCGGTTTTCTTGGATACCAAACCGCACATCTCTAGACAATATACGAAATAAGCTTAACAGAGAAGAGAACTGAGCATTTGGGTTGTATTTTTTTTAAGAACTAAAGGTACATAAGTGAAACGCGTGAGTGAACAGGTGAGTCTTTAGTGTGTTTTTGAAGGATTCTAGAGTGGAGGCCTCTTGCACTCTGTGGGGCAGCCAGTTCCATAGGGTTGAAGCCACAAAGCTAAAATCTAGAACTCCAGGTGAATTCAGGGAGATCCTAGTTGTGTACAAAGGTGGTTATTCAGAGTTGATCGCTCGCTAGCAGTTTTTAGCCGCCATGCAAACGCTATGCCGCCTCCCACTGGGAGTGTATTTTAGCTTATCAGAAGTGCGAACAAAAGGATCGCAGAGCGGCTACAAAATAATTTTGTGTAGTTTCAGAGTAGCTTCAGACCTACTCACTGCTTGCCATCACTTCAGACTGTTCAGTTCCTGTTTTGACGTCACAAATACGCCCTGCGTTCGCCCAGCCACGCCTGCATTTCTCCTGGCACGCCTGCGGCTTTTCGAACACTCCCTGAAAACAGTCAGTTGACACCCAGAAACACCCACTTCATGCCAATCATTCTGCGGCCACCAGTGCGACTGAAAAGCTTCGCTAGACCTTGTGTAAAACTACATCGCCCGTTGTGAAAGTACATTGCGCGTGCGCATTGCACCGCATACGCATGCGCAGAAGTGCCGTTATTTTCCTTAATCCCACCGCAGCGAACATTTTCAGCTAGCGATCAACTGGGAATGACCCCCAAAGATGCTTCATCACTTTGGAGGCCAAATTCACATGGAGAATCTGCACCTAACATAGGGCTGGTGGTGTGGCAGATAATACAGATGTAGGATCAGCCTCACAGTGTGTATATGCACCATTAAGTGACCAGAGTAGTAACTACGTGAGAAGACAGCATACAGTCACAGGTTACTATCTAGCTCACAATAACGTGGTGTGAAGCTGTTTGTCACATCACCCATCTATTTTTGTAAAATGAATGCTGGGATGAGCGGAGGTGGGCAGGTGATGACGTTAGTAGCTAAGTATAGATTATGGGTTCACCTACTTTTAAATCAATGTACCAAAAATATATGTTTTGTTTAGCAGATTAAAATGGGATAAAGAGATCCGGTAGAGAAGATGCATTTAAGGGTTGATCACCGTTTATCGGGAGAATGCTAAGGTAGCAGAAATCTTGTTTCCATCTATATTTTCAATATATTACATTTTGCACCATCTAGTTGTATTTTCTGGAAAAGAGCATGTGCAGTAACTCTTCTAGTGATATACTGTAATAAAATCTTCTACGGGCACAAATTAAAGAGCAAAATATCTGCAGGACAAAAACATCTCCAATCCGGGTGTGGATCATAGGGTCAACAGTAACTAGGTCGATAGCCGTTAGGTCGACCACTATTGGTCAACAGTGACTAGGTCGACACCTGAAATAAGTCGACGCAGCAGTCATTCGATCGACATGGAAAAGGACGACATGGAAATAGGTTGACATGATTTGTTTGGGTGTCGTTTTCTTCAGAAAGTGACCGGGAACCCCAATTAGTGCACCGTATCACCTCGCATGGCTCACTTTGCTCGCCATGCTTCGGCAAGGTGCCTCGCCCCATTACCGCAGGGCTCGGCACAGGTTTCTATTCCCAATCGTAGTCCACATGGATCGTAAAGTATGAAAAAGTTCACGAAATGCAACAAAAGTGAAAAACTCATGTCGACCTTTTCATGTGTCGACCTTAGCCATGTCAACCTAGTGCCCATGTCGACCTATTGACCATGTTGACATAATGCATGTCGACCAATGGTGGTCAACCTAATGAGTGTCGACCTAAGTGCTGTCGACCTAAAGACCGGATACCCTCCAATCATGGCGCCATGGTGTCTTGGACACTGCCAAGGTACAGATGGAGCCACGCGGGCGCGCCTATCGCTGAGAGCGTCCCTGTCCACGGGGGAATGGAGAGCGTCTCCGTCCGCGCGCCCAGACAGAGAGGCTCTGAATGGGAGCATCTCTTTACACTCCCGGCGTGACTATGCGGACGGATCGTCTTGCAATGGAGTCGCCTCAGATGAGCGAGTCTCCATCTGTATATGGGTTTGAGGAGCAAATTGTGGACAGGAAGAGTATAAGCCGCAGAACTGTGTGGGATGAGGGCGTCTCTTACTAATTATAGAATACTGTAAAGGCCTCATCGCACCTGGTTCTGCTGATAGATCTGCACTATTTCAGACATACTTTGGGAACAAGCAGCAAGTCTTGAGACTGGATGTGCATTATTGGTCGTACTGTCAGGAGGTGCCAGGAACTATCAAACCACGCTATTACTCCCGGGTGAACATTGCCATGATGAACTAAGCAGAACTGAAATTACGGACCTGGATATTAAAGGAGAGATGGATAACACCTCCTACAGCAGACAAGTGGACAAAATTGCCAATAGCAACCAATAAGATTGTAGATATCACTCTGTAGAATTTTCTACATAAATGACAGTGTTTGATTGGTTGTATATCTCCCTAAGGTATAGATGTATCAAATCTTAAAGAGAGATAAAGTGGCAGCTTCTTGTTGGAGAGGAGGACGCTGCTGTACTGTCTTCTGCAAGCAGTGATGCCGCAACGGGATGATGTCACTGACATGCTATTATGCTTGCGCGACTCAGCGCATGCCAATGTGTTGGGTGACAATAGGTTATGGGCCCAGGCCCTTAACATGACCTAGAGTGTGAAGTATACAGAAAAACATGTTGTATTAGGATCAAGACAGAAACTGCACAGTGCAGGCACCAGTATCAGTATGACCTTTGTCAAACTCAGAGGCTCAAGAATTATGCCCAGAGCCGGATTACAGAAGGGGCAACAGGGGCAACCGTCATGTCCCAGGGCCCCAACACACATGGGGTCCCTACAACTAGGGCCCCCACACAGTCTGCAGAACTAATGGTTAGCAGAGTAGCATTTTGCTGCCTGCGCTCCGTTTCTCCTCGGCAGCTCTGCTGTTCTATTTACAGCAGCCGCCGCGGAGCTTACTGCATACCCATACCTCCCATCTGGGGGCGTGACCTCGATGTAAGGGGGCGTGACATTGTGGTATGGGGCGTGGCCTCACAGCAAGCATCACCATAACTGGCCACGCCCCCATTTTTTTTATCACTATGGGGGCATGGACAGCGCTCAGTGAGCTGCTGGCCATGTCCCCTGTCCTCTCTTGTCAGGAAATAGATGCTGTGTGCATGCTCTGCTCAGAGCAGCGAGTGACGGGGAGATCTCCCAACTGCCCCTCCCCCCACCGCGGGACACTGCGACCCACGTGTGGGACAAACCGTGAAAAACGGGACTGTCCCGACAAAATTGGGACAGTTGGGAGGTACTGGCCTGGTGAGGATTCCGAGCAGCAGTATAAACTTTAATTGTATTGATAGGGGCCCCCACATGTTTGTTGCCCAGGGGCTCCCTCACACCTTAATCTGGCCCTGATTATGCCACATGGAAGTTTGCTATGGAGATGCAGCTGAAGTGGGGAAAACTGTGGAAAGTCACTTATAATCCAGGTGACAATCCAAATCCTGATGAACTGGTTAGGACCATGGGAACCATTGGCATAGCTGTAGAACAGCACGTGTATTCCATAATGTCAACACATGACATGTGGATAGCTCTGCAAGCAGCATTTGAAGATAAAGGTCTGATGAAGGGGATAATCATGGAGCATACGCTACACAGTACCAAACAACAGATTGCACGCAGAGACATGAACACAATTCTTCACTCCTACCAACACTTCAACGCTTTGTGCTCCAGAGCTGACGGCCATCAGATGTTTCTAACACAGGTGTAGAGACACTGCTCAATTGTTACTCACATTAAAGATGACCCAGGGCTGTTTATATTTAAACTGCTTTTACTTGTCCACTTAGGAACAAGGGGCCTAATTCAGACCTGATCGCAAAAGCCAAATCTTTCTCTAATGGGCAAAATCAAATCTAACTCAGTCTATGCACATGTTACATCTGCCCCCACCTGCAGTGCACATGGTTTTGTCCATTACAGAAAAATGTTGCTGCTGCGATCAGGTCTGAATTAGGCCCAAGATGCTTTGAGGCCCACTGGGCATTAGTTCTTTGAAAAAAAAAATCCTGCTGTGGTTCTACGAGTTGGGTGATAAGGGACGAGAGACGTTGGGTAGGAATGGAATTATAGACGTAACGTATTAAGTGCTACACTAGTAAATGGCTTGCGATACAAAAATAAAGGCATATCGCAAATGTCATTGTATGAAAACATATTGAAAACATAAACAAAAGTGCCGAAACCTAGTTATAGTGTTTTTTTTATTACTATTAGATTTAATTACATTTTAAACAGCTAGTGATGCTTCAAATTACTATCACATGGGGATTCCAGTTTAATGATTTCTAACAACAAAGCTGCAAGATTCTCCTCATTAACACGTAATTAACCAATTACCCCAGTTGTAATTACCGGTAAATCTCTCTGCCTCAACATCTCTGGGTTGGTGATCGTTGGCAGGGGTTAATGATTGCATTACTCAGAAGCACCTGGGTAATTGGGGGCTCACATTTCTCCTGCCAGACTCTGTTGGTTTCAAGCTGCGCAAAATAATATCATTCACCAGATATCAGCTGTGATTTCACACAGCCATTCCCAGTAATGAAAGCTCGCTCCTGCAGCCAACAGGCTAGGGGTCAGTGTTTTTGGGAATAGTAACCTGTGCCGAACGCAATAGGCTGGGCTTTTAAAAATACAAAAATAACCCTGTGGTTTATTTAATGTCAATGTAATTTATATAAGCAATGAAATAGAGAAAAAATGTTATGTCAAAGATCTATAAACAAATACTAATTCAACCAACCAACCAACCAACCAACCAACCAACCAACCAACCAACCAACCAACCAACTATACAGTAACAAAGCAGTGATCCCTCCAACATGAACAGAGTACTCTAGTGACAGATATAAAATGGGTGTAGAATGGTTAGCCGGCGGTCGGGGTCCCAGCGACCAGCATACCGGCGCCGGAATCCCGACCGCCGGCATACCGACAACTGGGCGAGCGCAAAGGGGCCCCTTGCGGGCACGGTGGCGCGCTACGCGTGCCACGCTATCTATTCTCCCTCCAGGGGGGTCGTGGACCCCCAAGAGGGAGAAAAGATGTCGGTATGCCGGCGGTCGGGATTCCGGTGTCGGTATGGTGGTCGCCGGGAGCCCGGCCGCCGGCAACCCGAAGACCACCCATATAAAATACAGGCCCAAATGTATTAAGCATTAAAAAGTAATAAAGTGGAAAGGGATAATCATTGGGGCAGAAGTATTAAGCCTGGAGAAAATATAAAGAAGTGATAAAGAAGTGATAAGTGCAAGGTGATAACGCACCAGCCAATCATTACAGGTTTGAAAATGACAATCAGGAGCTGATTGGCTAGTGTGTTATCACCTTCCACTTATCACTGCTTTATTACTTACCCAAACTTAATACATCTGTCCGAAAAAAGAGTGATAAATGACGAGCCAATCAGCTTTCTACCTGCCATGTCACAGGCTGTGTTTGAAAAATGACAGTTAGGAGCTAGTTTGCTGGTCATTTATCACTCTTTGGGGGACATTTACTAAGCAGTGATAAAAGTGGAGAAGTGAGCCAGTGGAGAAGTTGCCCATGACAACCAATCAGCATTGACGTAACATTTATAATTTGCGTACTATAACAGTATACAGCGCAGCTGATTGGTTGACATGGGCAACTTCTCCACTGGCTCACTTCTCCAATTGTATCACTGCTTAGTAAATGTCCCCCTTTATCCCTTTCCACTTTATTACACTTTAATGATTAATACATTTAGGCCACAGTGACCAATATTCAATCCAAGTAGTATTCTAGTGGACTGATGTACAATCCAGCAACCATTCTATTAGCTGCTATACAATACAGGAGCCATTCTAGTGACCAATATACAATAAGGGACCATTCTAGTGACCGGGTGTGGTATAACAGATAGACAGTGTTAGACAGTCAATAGATATGGTGTCTATCTACAGTATTGACTGTCTAACTAGACATTGTCTATCTATCATCCGGATACACTAGTGACCAATATACAATACAGGGGCCATTCTGGTGACTAATATAAAATACAGGGACCATTCAAGTGACTGATATACAATACAGGGACCATTCTAGTGACCAATATACAAAAAGGGACCATTCTAGTGACCAATCTACATTACTGGGGCTATTCTAGTGACTGATATACAAAACGGGGGCCATTCTAGTGACTGATATACATTACAGGGACCATTCTAGTGACTGATATACATTACAGGGACCATTGTAGTGACCAATATACAATGCAGGGGCCATTCTAGTGAGTTATATACAATACAGTGGTCATTTTAGTAAGTGATATACATTACAGGGGCCATTCTAGTGACTGATATACATTACAGGGACCATTCTGGGGGATCCGGTCTGAAGATCGACAGTATCTAGGTCGACAACTATAGGTCGACAGTCACTAGGTCGACATGGATGGAAGGTCGACAGGGTTTCTAGGTCGACATGTGCTAGGTCGACATGTGCTAGGTCGACAGGTCTAAAGGTCGACATTAGTTTTTAAAAAAAAATATCTTTTTTTGAATTTTTTCATACTTAACGATCTACGTGGACTACGATTGGAACGGTAAAGTGTGCTGAGCGAAGCGGTAGCGGAGCGAAGGCACCATGCCCAAAGCATGGCGAGCGAAGCGAGCCATGCGAGGGGACGCGGCGCACTAATTTGGGATCCCGGTCACTCTACGAAGAAAACGACACCAAAAAAACCCAAAAACCTCATGTCGACCTTTAGACCTGTCGACCTAGCAACCCTGTCGACCTTCCATCCATGTCGACCTATAGTGGTCGACCTAAACATTGTCGACCTAGATACTGTCGATTTGATGAACCACACCCCCATTCTGGTGACCAATACACAACGCAGGGAGCATTCTAGTGACCAATATACAATGCAGGGGCCATTCTAGTGAATGATATACATTACTGGAACCATTCTAGTGACTAATATACAATACAGGGACCATTCTAGTCACCAATATACAATGCAGGGGCCATGCTAGTGAGTGATATACAATACAGGGGTCATTCTAGTGACTGATATACATTACATGGACCATTCTGGTGAGCAATATACAATGCAGGGAGCATTCTAGTTACTAATATACAATACAGGGACCATTCTAGTGACCAATATACAATATAGGGACCATTCTAGTGACCAATATACAATACAGGTGCCATACTAGTGACCAATATATAATACAGTAGTCCTGCACATGCATCCCGATTTTGTTAGTACAGAGTCGCAGAACAAATTTAGATGCACAGACGCCGACTGGGAGGTAACGAGGTGAATACCATGCAGAGATGTTGTGTCTTATGGAAGTGTTGCAGGTGTGTCGCAGGGGTGCCGTGGAAGGAGGTTGGGTACAGAGATGCATAGCCATTGCTAAGAGGCCATACTCAGAGAAATGCAACATTCCAAGGTGCGACTGACGGAGAGTCTAAAGATGCACCAGACGGTAATGAAGCATCTATGGACACTGCAGGGCTTTGTATATTCAGACACAGAGGCACACCAGGAAAGGGCTGTGTAGCAGCATTAGCATAAAAATTGCAGAAGAGATTACGACAACAGATGCAAAGATGACCCAACATGACCCATTGCTTCTTAAGTTCTGATTGCAATTGCTTGTGTTTAGTTTAAACACCTTGCTTATCAATTAAATAGTTCAACACAGGTGACTACAATCAAAGAGGGAAGTCCATGTAAAGAGAATGTTGTCCCTCCTGGAATTGGTCATATTGGGAGGTATGCACAATCTTATATATAGGCCCCCCTGTTTAAAGTGCCCTGGGCACCCTCAAGGCTTAATCCGGCCCTGTGTACATGTGCTGGTCTCTGTGAACATGGCACCCTTGCTATGTCCCTGGAGACATTTCCTCTGCGAATGCGCAAACCCCCTGGAAAAAATGGCCGCAGCACCATTTTCCCAGTGATTTCTGTCTGCAGCGTGGCTCAACATGGTACTCCAGAGAGGTATGTAGAATTATTTGGGTGCAGGGTGAGTGTGCCTACAGTGAAATCTAGAAAGTCTGTGCTAATGGGCATATCTGTCATAGTGGCTGATCCAGGGGTGATTGCACGCCCTCACCCGCCGCACACACTTCCTGTAACACCTCTCACCTGACCACTACCGCTGGGCACTGTTGCACACCAGGCAGGGAGAGCGCAGAGCAGAATGTGCAGGGCTGGGGAAGGAGGGCTGCCATCTCTCCGAGCAGCTGCAGCCTCTGCTCTCTTCCTGCCCAATGAGCCACAGTGCTGCCATATTGTGGCCAAGAAAGCAGTGCAATGGGGAGAGGGGGGAATCACCCTGACTGCACTGTGGTTTGACAGGTGTATCGCTGCGTTCAAACTCCCAACCTGCCACTGTGCCCCATATTCTTTATTGTGGTTCTGTAGATCGGCTGCTGCTCGCTGGACTCCCATTTCATGCCACGGAGGTGGCGATGGAGAGATCTGGTGCCAACAGTAAGAAACTAGACAGTTCTAAAGAGACAGAGACTGTGTAACAAGTAAGTTGGGGGTGAGTTTGAACTGCAGTGTTTCATGTTTTTTACAGACTGCAGATCACTTGGACCTAGCATGAAATATAAATCAAACACACGTGCTGTCAGGAGGTGAGGCCTGAGTGATTAATTGCCTTATTAGAGATAGATTACACAGGTCTCTCTTGTTTGCGCCTGACAGCTGCTTGACAGCGGGGCTCCGCCTGAGGGAGATCTTAAAGAGGTTGCACAGAGCAGGAGAGGAGACAGCCTCAGATACAGGCACACCTCGCATTCTCAGCACCGGATCCGTGCAGAGCAACATCTGTTCCTATGGCTGCAGAGGACGCAGCTAATCGCATCACACATGCATGCGCAGCAGACCTGCAAAGCACACGTCTTCTGATACAGGACGAGGGGTCCTGTGCTCTGCTTCAGGTTTAACGTTCTCCGCTTACTGTCAAGGGTCCTTCGCGACATGGAACAGGTTGAGGTTACGTGGTCGGTGCATGGGATATCAGCGGTCAGCATACCGATGAAAGGAACTCAGCAGCTGCGTTCGCCACAGGTTCTATTCCCACTCTATGGAGTCAGTTTTCACTCAGGGTTCTATTCCCCTCTCTTTCATTTTTCTAATTAACATTTTCAAATACTTTTGTAGAAATTAAGCATCAGAGCTATTCATTATAAAGGCATCGCAGGAGATAACACGGATATGGTACCTCCTACCAGGGCCGGTTCTAGACCCTGTGGCACCCAGGGCGAAAGTTTCCTGTGCCCCCACCAAGGTAAAACAGAGTTTGTGCGCGCCTGTGGCGCGTGCCCAAAATTAGGGGCGTGGCTTCTTCATAGGGAAGGGGCATGGCCACAGTTATCTCCCTGTACGTGTGCCCCCCTGTAGCTGTGTCCCCAGTATTTGTGCCCCCAGTAGCTGTGACCCCTGTAGCTGTGCCCCCAGTAGCTGTGACCCCTGTAGCTGTTCCCCCAGTAGCTGTTCCCCCAGTAGCTGTGACCCCTGTAGCTGTGACCCCTGTAGCTGTGCCCCCAGTAGCTGTTCCCCCAGTAGCTGTGACCCCTGTAGCTGTGCCCCCAGTAGCTGTGACCCCTGTAGCTGTGCCCCCAGTAGCTGTTCCCCCAGTAGCTGTACCCCCAGTAGCTGTTCCCCCAGTAGCTGTTCCCCCAGTAGCTGTTCCCCCAGTAGCTGTGCCCCCAGTAGCTGTGACCCCTGTAGCTGTGCCCCCAGTAGCTGTTCCCCCAGTAGCTGTGACCCCTGTAGCTGTGCCCCCAGTAGCTGTGACCCCTGTAGCTGTTCCCCCAGTAGCTGTGACCCCTGTAGCTGTGACTCCTAGCTGTGCCCCCTGTAGCAGTGCCCCCAGTAGTTGTGCCCCCTGTAGCAGTGCCCCCTGTAGCAGTGCCCCCTGTAGCAGTGCCCCCAGTAGTTGTGCCCCCTGTAGCAGTGCCCCCTGTAGCAGTGCCCCCTGTAGCAGTGCCCCCAGTAGTTGTGCCCCCTGTAGCAGTGCCCCCTGTAGCAGTGCCCCCAGTAGTTGTGCCCCCTGTAGCAGTGCCCCCTGTAGCAGTGCCCCCAGTAGTTGTGCTCCCTGTAGCAGTGCCCCCAGTAATTGTGCCCCCTGTAGCAGTGCCCCCAGTAGTTGTGCTCCCTGTAGCTGTGCCCCCAGTAGTTGTGACCCCTGTAGCTGTGCCCCCAGTAGTTGTGCCCCCTGTAGCAGTGCCCCCAGTAGTTGTGCCCCCTGTAGCAGTGCCCCCTGTATCAGTGCCCCCAGTAGTTGTGCTCCCTGTAGCAGTGCCCCCAGTAATTGTGCCCCCTGTAGCAGTGCCCCCAGTAATTGTGCCCCCTGTAGCAGTGCCCCCAGTAGTTGTGCCCCCTGTAGCTGTGCCCCCTGTAGCTGTGCCCCCTGTAGCAGTGCCCCCTGTAGCTGTGCCCCCAGTAGTTGTGACCCCTGTAGCTGTGCCCCCAGTAGTTGTGACCCCTGTAGCTGTGCCCCCAGTAGTTGTGACCCCTGTAGCTGTGCCCCAGTAGTTGTGACCCCTGTAGCTGTGCCCCCAGTAGTTGTGACCCCTGTAGCTGTGCCCCAGTTGCGCCGCTTACAAACACACACAAAAGAACAAAGCAAAACAACACAATACTTACCAGCCCCGCTCCTGCTTCCCGACTGCTGCAGCACTGACCTCCGTGTCTGGCCGCCAGCTTCTCTCTATGGGAGAGACGTCATGACGTCTCTCCCATAGAAGCATCGCACAGACACTAGAGGTCAAATATGACCTCTAGCGTCAATTATGACCTCTAGCGTCAGTCAGTGGCGCCTGCTGCAGCCAGGGAGGGGGAGTAAGGATCAGGATGCGGCTCTTGCCACGGTGGCGGCAGTGCCCTCAGGACAGCGGCGCCCCGGGCAAAAAGCCTGCTTGCCCATGGCAAGAGCCGCTACTGCCTCCTACATACCTTTCAGCTCTGATCTGGTCCGCTATCCCCATACACTAAATTCATCAAGCTCAGAAATACTATATGCTCAGTAGCCGTTGCCATCTTCATATGGCTTTAGTTCCCTCCTATCCAGTTTGACTCCATCCAAAGTTCACACATGTGCAGTTGAACGAACAAGTCACACTCGGCAGTGCTAAGTTTCATCGCTACTAAAGTGGTGAAAAGATCTTGGGGATCAGCTTTCTTTGCACCAGAGCAATGTTGAATTGTTCCGGGGATTTTGTATCCACCATTGTTGCTTGCACCCACCCGGTCCCCCGTGAATTAACATTATGAATAGACCCGTAGGGGCCCTTTTTACTACAATACGCATTGTGATAAGATTTTCTCAACTAAGGGGGTCATTCAGAGTTGTTAGCAAATCAAAAAAAGCACACTAATGTGCAAAACCATGTTGCACTGCAGGGGGGGGGGATGTAACATGTGCAGAGAGAGTTAGATTTGGATGGGTTCTATTGTTTCTCTGCAGGGTAAATACTGGTTGCTTTATTTTTACACTGCAATTTAGATTTCAGTTTGAACACACCCCACCCAACTCTAACTCTCTCGGCACATGTTACATCTGCCGTAGATTCTTCCTGAGTTCATCCGGCTTTCAGCTTTGCTGCTCTGACTCTATGGAACTTGCTAGTTACCCCGTATAGTTCGAGGGGCTTCCACTCTAGAATCCTTCAAAAACAGACGCAAGACTTATCTGTTCACCCGAACATTTCACTGATGTCCATTGTTACGCTAATTTTGTGTTTTGTGTTGTAAAAGCAAATGTAATGCATGAGTACTATTGGAAAACAAGTGCTATATAAATAACTCTTATTATTATTACTACCATGTTTCTCCTGCCGGGACATGGGGGTCATTCTGACCCGTTCGCTCGCTGCAGTTTATCACAGCTAAGCGAACGGGTCCCTACTGCGCATGCGCCGAAGGCCGTAGCAGGGATGCGATCACCTCTGCCTGATTTACAGGCAGAGCCGGTCGCTGGGCGGGAGGGGGCGGAACGGCGGCATTTGGCCGCCATTTTGTGGGAGCGGTCCGGCCAACGCAGGCGTGGCCGGACCGAACGGGGGGCGGGCCGCAGCGCACGCGCAGCCGCTGCGAGCCGGGGAGCAACGAGTACCTCCCGGCCAGCACGCTAAAGCTGCGCTGGCCGGGAGCTACTCCTGAAGTGCAAAGGCATCGCCGCTGTGCGATGCCTTTGCACTTCTGCGGGGGGGCGGCACTGACATGCGGGACGGACTAGCCCTGTGCTGGGCGTCCCCCCGCATGTCAGTGTGATTGATCGTAGCTGTGCTAAATTTAGCACAGCTACGATCAACTCGGAATGACCCCCTTGGGTCTGTCTTGGGAAATACCTGGAATCAGGGCGATAGGTTACACCATGCGAATGCTAATTCCCCGCCCTGCGAATGCATGTGTATTTCTCTCTGAGCAATGATGCGCTGAAGTACAGTAGCCCATAGTCTGCTCTGGGCTAACGCCATCTGTAGATGGCATTCACGGCTGGCACCCTGGTTCAGCAAGCAATGGCTCCTAATACTGGGGCTTCACGGGGCTGATATACTGAGAAATATCTTCAATGAAATGTGAATGAAAGTTTATAATTTCCACTGAGCCGAAATTCCCCCCCTCCTCCGTGCCAGGTAACATTTATCACATCTCCCCGGAGAATGGAGGATCAGGAATCCCAGCTGCGGCTCTTTGTGTTGCATGGTCCAGCTAAATGCCAGTGCTGGGCTGTGATGTTGTGACAGGTGGCACTCTGAAGTCACTGTTTAATTGAAGTCGGCAAAGGCAAATGCTTTAATCCCTGTAATGAGTACAACAAAGGCTGAGGAAATTGCTGGCCCAGTCCAGGATGATTGATGGGCAGCACGTTGATGGACCCCGGGGATTACGAGTCGTGAGGTTACCGTAAGATAAAAAGTTTAGGGCAGAACTTCAGTTGATATTCATCGGTCATTTATTAATATTAGTCACCAGTTTCTCTGGCCGCTCTGCGATGCTTTTGTACTTGTGCGGCAGGGAAGGGCCTGACATGCGGTGCGGACTATCCCCGTGCTGGGCGCCCCTCCCCCCCCCCCGCATGTCAGGGAAGATGATCGTAGATCTACGATCAGGTCTGCATCAGCCCCATAGAGCCTTCCCATGGTAGACTATTACGGTATGCCATTGTGTTTGATGCCGGTGTGATCTAAGGAACCTAAGATACATATAAACGTGTCCTCACACCCCTATCAATGTTGTGTGAGTTAAATGGCGGCATAGACGCTCCCCGACAGTAACGGTTCCCGGCCTCCTAAAAAGTCTTATTCGCATCATAGCCGCATACAAAGCTGCTGATAAAAGTACTAAGGGAGGTCATTCCGAGATGATCGCTGGCTGAATTTGTTTGCAGCGCAGCGATAAGGCTAAAAAATTGCAGTTCTGTGCATGCGTATGCGGCGCAATGCGCACGCACGACGTACGAGCACAACGAATGATGCAGTTTTGCACAGGGTCTAGCGATGCTTTTCAGTCGCACTGGTTGCCGCAGAGTGATTGACAGGAAGTGGACGTTTCTGGGTGGCAACTGACCGTTTTCAGGGAGTGTGCGGAAAAACGCAGGCGTGGGTGGCCGAACGCTGGGTGGATTTGTGACGTCAAATCCGGAACTGAATAGTCTGAAGTGATCGCAAGCGCTGAATAGGTATTGAGCTACTCTGAAACTACACACAAATTTTTTGCAGGCGCTCTGCGACACAATCGTTCGCACTTCTGCTAAGCTAAAATACACTCCCCAGTGGGAGGCGGCATAGCGTTTGCACGGCTGCTAAAACTAGCTAGCAAGCGATCAACTCGGAATGACCCCCTAGGCCCCAGGATTAGAGTTTTTGTTGCAAAGAAATTGGTACAGTGATGCGCGTCATAAAGCTAGATGTACCTTACTCTTATTGGACTACTGTCTTCTGCCATTTTTACACAAATTAGTGTCTGAGTTGCAAACGGCAGCTGCAGGCAATGTTAGTGCCAGTGTCCAGGGGGGCAGATGTATTAACCTGGAGAAGGCATAAGGAAGTAATAAACCAGTGATATGTGCAAGGTGATAAAGGCACCAGCCAATCAGCTCCAATATGTAAATTAACAGTTAGGATCTGATTGGCTGGTGCCTTTATCACCTTGCACATATCACTGGTTTATCACTTCCTTATGCCGTCTCCAAGTTAATACATCTGCCCCAGGGTTTGCAATTTGCATTAGTGATGCAGATTTTGGGAAAAGGCCTGTGATGCATTGCGTGGCGTCAGAGGTGTATCTAGGGGTCCGGGCGCCCCTGGCAAAGTAAGAGACTGGCGCCCCCATATTTGAAATAGGGAAGGCGCATGTGCAAAAAAGGGGCATGATCTTGTGGGAAAGGGACACGACCACACAATAGTACTCCCAATTAAAATTACGTTTCACAGTAGTACAGTAGTAATCCTTGTCACACTGTGGAGAAATCAGCAGTGCCTGGCGCGGCCAAGGAGGGGCACTGACCGGTGATGCCACCCGCAGCCAGGGGGTATAATCAAATATTAAAGGCAATGAAAAGGTATCTCTGCTCACTACCTAGTAGTGGTAATGTAGTGATATATTAAGGATAGTATTCTAGTAGTTTATTTTGATTTTCTTCACTGTGGTGCATTGCAGTGCCGAACACCGGTGCCAGCCCCTGGCTGCTGTGTGAACCACCTGCCCTGGCACTGCCACTACTAAGTGATTCCACCCCCTGGCCAATGGTGGCAACACCAGGAAGCGCCCCCTCCTCGGCCAGTGCACCTGGTGAGTGCCTTCCTGGCCAATGGGTACTGTAGATAACCTCTGTCCCGAGCACATAGCCGTAGTCCCCACATCCTTCCAGCATAGTAGTCCCCATTCCCCTCCTAGCACTTGGCCGTAGTCTCCATTCTGTTCCCTGCACACAGAAGTAGTCTCCATTCCCCTTCCAGCACATAGCAGTAGTCTCCATCCCCCTCCGAGCGCATAGAAGTAGTCCCCATCCCCCTTCCAGCACGATAGCCGTAGTCTCCAACCCTCTCTCAGCACATAGCCATAGCCCCCATTCCAGCACATAGCCCCCATCTCCCTCCCTGCACATAGGCATAGTCTCCCCCCTCCCTGCAAATAGGCATAGTCTCCCCCCTCCCTGCAAATAGGCATAGTCTCCCCCCTCCCTGCACATAGCCATAGTCCCCCCCCCCTCTCTGCACATAGGCATAGTCTCCCTCCTCCCTGTACATAGGCATAGTGTCCCTCCTCCATGCACATAGGCATAGTCTCCCCCCTCCCTGCACATAGGCATAGTCTCCCTCCTCCCTGCACATAGGCATAGTCTCCCCCCTCCCTGCACATAGGCATAGTCTCCCCCCTCTCTGCACATAGGCATAGTCTCCCCCCTCCCTGCACATAGCCACAGTCTCCCCCCTGCACATAGGCATAGTCTCCCCACTCTCTTCACATAGCCATAGCCCCTATTCCAGCACATAGCCATAGCCCCCATCCCCCTCCCTGCACATAGGCATAGTCTCCCCCCTGCACATAGGCATAGTCTCTCCACTCTCTGCACATAGCCATAGCCCCTATTCCAGCACATAGCCATAGCCCCCATCCCCCTCCCTGCACATAGGAATAGTCTCCCCCCTGCACATATACATAGTCTTCTCCCTCCCTGCACATACTGTAGGCATAGTCTCCCCCCTCCCTGCACATAGGCATAGTCTCCCTCCTCCCTGCACATAGGCATAGTCTCCACCCTCCCTGCACATAGCCACAGTCTCCCCCCTGCACATAGGCATAGTCTCCCCACTCTCTTCACATAGCCATAGCCCCTATTCCAGCACATAGCCATAGCCCCCATCCCCCTCCCTGCACATAGGCATAGTCTCCCCCCTGCACATAGGCATAGTCTCTCCACTCTCTGCACATAGCCATAGCCCCTATTCCAGCACATAGCCATAGCCCCCATCCCCCTCCCTGCACATAGCCACAGTCTCCCCCCTGCACATAGGCATAGTCTCCCCACTCTCTGCACATAGCCATAGCCCCTATTCCAGCACATAGCCATAGCCCCCATCCCCCTCCCTGCACATAGGAATAGTCTCCCCCCTGCACATATACATAGTCTTCTCCCTCCCTGCACATACTGTAGGCATAGTCTCCCCCCTCCCTGCACATAGCCATAGTCTCCCCCCTCCCTGCACATAGGCATAGTCTTCCCCCTCCCTGCACATACTGTAGGCATAGTCTCCCCCCTTCCTTCACATAGGCATAGTCTTCCCCCTCCCTGCACATAGGCATAGTCTTCCCCCTCCCTGCACATAGCCATAGTCTCCCCCTCCCTGCACATAGGCATAGTCTCCCCCCTCCCTGCACATAGGCATAGTCTTCCCCCTCCCTGCACATACTGTAGGCATAGTCTCCCCCCTTCCTTCACATAGGCATAGTCTCCCCCCTCCCTGCACATAGGCATAGTCTTCCCCCTCCCTGCACATAGGCATAGTCTTCCCCCTCCCTGCACATAGCCATAGTCTCCCCCCTCCCTGCACATAGGCATAGTCTCCCCCCTCCCTGCACATAGGCATAGTCTCCCTCCTCCCTGCACATAGGCATAGTCTCCCTCCTCCCTGCACATAAGCATAGTCTCCCCCCTCCCTGCACATAGGCATAGTCTCCCCCCTCCCTGCACATAGGCATAGTCTCCCCCCTCCCTGCACATAAGCATAGTCTCCCCCCTCCCTGCACATAGGCATAGTCTTCCCCCTCCCTGCACATACTGTAGGCATAGTCTCCCCCCTTCCTTCACATAGGCATAGTCTCCCCCCTCCCTGCACATAGGCATAGTCTTCCCCCTCCCTGCACATAGGCATAGTCTCCCCCCTCCCTGCACATAGGCATAGTCTCCCCCCTCCCTGCACATAAGCATAGTCTCCCCCCTCCCTGCACATAGGCATAGTCTTCCCCCTCCCTGCACATAGGCATAGTCTCCCCCCTCCCTGCACATAAGCATAGTCTCCCCCCTCCCTGCACATAGGAATAGTCTCCCCCCTGCACATATTAGAGATGAGCGCCTGAAATTTTTCGGGTTTTGTGTTTTGGTTTTGGGTTCGGTTCCGCGGCCGTGTTTTGGGTTCGAACGCGTTTTGGCAAAACCTCACCGAATTTTTTTTGTCGGATTCGGGTGTGTTTTGGATTCGGGTGTTTTTTTAAAAAAACACTAAAAAACAGCTTAAATCATAGAATTTGGGGGTCATTTTGATCCCAAAGTATTATTAACCTCAAAAACCATAATTTACACTCATTTTCAGTCTATTCTGAATACCTCACACCTCACAATATTATTTTTAGTCCTAAAATTTGCACCGAGGTCGCTGTGTGAGTAAGATAAGCGACCCTAGTGGCTGACACAAACACCGGGCCCATCTAGGAGTGGCACTGCAGTGTCACGCAGGATGTCCCTTCCAAAAAACCCTCCCCAAACAGCACATGACGCAAAGAAAAAAAGAGGCGCAATGAGGTAGCTGTGTGAGTAAGATTAGCGACCCTAGTGGCCGACACAAACACCGGGCCCATCTAGGAGTGGCACTGCAGTGTCACGCAGGATGGCCCTTCCAAAAAACCCTCCCCAAACAGCACATGATGCAAAGAAAAAAAGAGGCGCAATGAGGTAGCTGTGTGAGTAAGATTAGCGACCCTAGTGGCCGACACAAACACCGGGCCCATCTAGGAGTGGCACTGCAGTGTCACGCAGGATGTCCCTTCCAAAAAACCCTCCCCAAACAGCACATGACGCAAAGAAAAAAAGAGGCGCAATGAGGTAGCTGTGTGAGTAAGATTAGCGACCCTAGTGGCCGACACAAACACCGGGCCCATCTAGGAGTGGCACTGCAGTGTCACGCAGGATGTCCCTTCCAAAAAACCCTCCCCAATCAGCACATGATGCAAAGAAAAAGAAAAGAAAAAAGAGGTGCAAGATGGAATTGTCCTTGGGCCCTCCCACCCACCCTTATGTTGTATAAACAAAACAGGACATGCACACTTTAACCAACCCATCATTTCAGTGACAGGGTCTGCCACACGACTGTGACTGATATGACGGGTTGGTTTGGACCCCCCCCAAAAAAGAAGCAATTAATCTCTCCTTGCACAAACTGGCTCTACAGAGGCAAGATGTCCACCTCATCTTCACCCTCCGATATATCACCGTGTACATCCCCCTCCTCACAGATTATCAATTCGTCCCCACTGGAATCCACCATCTCAGCTCCCTGTGTACTTTGTGGAGGCAATTGCTGCTGGTCAATGTCTCCGCGGAGGAATTGATTATAATTCATTTTAATGAACATCATCTTCTCCACATTTTCTGGATGTAAACTCGTACGCCGATTGCTGACAAGGTGAGCGGCGGCACTAAACACTCTTTCGGAGTACACACTTGTGGGAGGGCAACTTAGGTAGAATAAAGCCAGTTTGTGCAAGGGCCTCCAAATTGCCTCTTTTTCCTGCCAGTATAAGTACGGACTGTGTGACGTGCCTACTTGGATGCGGTCACTCATATAATCCTCCACCATTCTATCAATGTTGAGAGAATCATATGCAGTGACAGTAGACGACATGTCCGTAATCGTTGTCAGGTCCTTCAGTCCGGACCAGATGTCAGCATCAGCAGTCGCTCCAGACTGCCCTGCATCACCGCCAGCGGGTGGGCTCGGAATTCTGAGCCTTTTCCTCGCACCCCCAGTTGCGGGAGAATGTGAAGGAGGAGATGTTGACAGGTCGCGTTCCGCTTGACTTGACAATTTTGTCACCAGCAGGTCTTTCAACCCCAGCAGACCTGTGTCTGCCGGAAAGAGAGATCCAAGGTAGGCTTTAAATCTAGGATCGAGCACGGTGGCCAAAATGTAGTGCTCTGATTTCAACAGATTGACCACCCGTGAATCCTTGTTAAGCGAATTAAGGGCTGCATCCACAAGTCCCACATGCCTAGCGGAATCGCTCCCTTTTAGCTCCTTCTTCAATGCCTCCAGCTTCTTCTGCAAAAGCCTGATGAGGGGAATGACCTGACTCAGGCTGGCAGTGTCTGAACTGACTTCACGTGTGGCAAGTTCAAAGGGCATCAGAACCTTGCACAACGTTGAAATCATTCTCCACTGAACTTGAGACAGGTGCATTCCACCTCCTATATCGTGCTCAATTGTATGGGCTTGAATGGCCTTTTGCTGCTCCTCCAACCTCTGAAGCATATAGAGGGTTGAATTCCACCTCGTTACCACTTCTTGCTTCAGATGATGGCAGGGCAGGTTCAGTAGTTTTTGGTGGTGCTCCAGTCTTCTGTACGTGGTGCCTGTACGCCGAAAGTGTCCCGCAATTTTTCTGGCCACCGACAGCATCTCTTGCACGCCCCTGTCGTTTTTTTAAAAATTCTGCACCACCAAATTCAAGGTATGTGCAAAACATGGGACGTGCTGGAATTTGCCCATATTTAATGCACACACAATATTGCTGGCGTTGTCCGATGCCACAAATCCACAGGAGAGTCCAATTGGGGTAAGCCATTCCGCGATGATCTTCCTCAGTTGCCGTAAGAGGTTTTCAGCTGTGTGCGTATTCTGGAAAGCGGTGATACAAAGCGTAGCCTGCCTAGGAAAGAGTTGGCGTTTGCGAGATGCTGCTACTGGTGCCGCCGCTGCTGTTCTTGCGGCGGGAGTCCATACATCTACCCAGTGGGCTGTCACAGTCATATAGTCCTGACCCTGCCCTGCTCCACTTGTCCACATGTCCGTGGTTAAGTGGACATTGGGTACAACTGCATTTTTTAGGACACTGGTGAGTCTTTTTCTGACGTCCGTGTACATTCTCGGTATCGCCTGCCTAGAGAAGTGGAACCTAGATGGTATTTGGTAACGGGGGCACACTGCCTCAATAAATTGTCTAGTTCCCTGTGAACTAACGGCGGATACCGGACGCACGTCTAACACCAACATAGTTGTCAAGGACTCAGTTATCCGCTTTGCAGTAGGATGACTGCTGTGATATTTCATCTTCCTCGCAAAGGACTGTTGAACAGTCAATTGCTTACTGGAAGTAGTACAAGTGGGCTTACGACTTCCCCTCTGGGATGACCATCGACTCCCAGCGGCAACAACAGCAGCGCCAGCAGCAGTAGGCGTTACACGCAAGGATACATCGGAGGAATCCCAGGCAGGAGAGGACTCGTCAGAATTGCCAGTGACATGGCCTGCAGGACTATTGGCATTCCTGGGGAAGGAGGAAATTGACACTGAGGGAGTTGGTGGGGTGGTTTGCGTGAGCTTGGTTACAAGAGGAAGGGATTTACTGGTCAGTGGACTGCTTCCGCTGTCACCCAAAGTTTTTGAACTTGTCACTGACTTATTATGAATGCGCTGCAGGTGACGTATAAGGGAGGATGTTCCGAGGTGGTTAACGTCCTTACCCCTACTTATTACAGCTTGACAAAGGGAACACACGGCTTGACACCTGTTGTCCGCATTTCTGGTGAAATACCTCCACACCGAAGAGCTGATTTTTTTGGTATTTTCACCTGGCATGTCAACGGCCATATTCCTCCCACGGACAACAGGTGTCTCCCCGGGTGCCTGACTTAAACAAACCACCTCACCATCAGAATCCTCCTGGTCAATTTCCTCCCCAGCGCCAGCAACACCCATATCCTCCTCATCCTGGTGTACTTCAACACTGACATCTTCAATCTGACTATCAGGAACTGGACTGCGGGTGCTCCTTCCAGCACTTGCAGGGGGCGTGCAAATGGTGGAAGGCGCATGCTCTTCACGTCCAGTGTTGGGAAGGTCAGGCATCGCAACCGACACAATTGGACTCTCCTTGTGGATTTGGGATTTCGAAGAATGCACAGTTCTTTGCTGTGCTGCTTTTGCCAGCTTGAGTCTTTTCATTTTTCTAGCGAGAGGCTGAGTGCTTCCATCCTCATGTGAAGCTGAACCACTAGCCATGAACATAGGCCAGGGCCTCAGCCGTTCCTTGCCACTCCGTGTGGTAAATGGCATATTGGCAAGTTTACGCTTCTCCTCCGACAATTTTATTTTAGGTTTTGGAGTCCTTTTTTTACTGATATTTGGTGTTTTGGATTTGACATGCTCTGTACTATGACATTGGGCATCGGCCTTGGCAGACGACGTTGCTGGCATTTCATCATCTCGGCCATGACTAGTGGCAGCAGCTTCAGCACGAGGTGGAAGTGGATCTTGATCTTTCCCTAATTTTGGAACCTCAACATTTTTGTTCTCCATATTTTAATAGGCACAACTAAAAGGCACCTCAGGTAAACAATGGAGATGGATGGATTGGATACTAGTATACAATTATGGACGGGCTGCCGAGTGCCGACACAGAGGTAGCCACAGCCGTGAACTACCGCACTGTACTGTGTCTGCTGCTAATATATAGACTGGTTGATAAAGAGATAGTATACTCGTAACTAGTATGTATGTATAAAGAAAGAAAAAAAAACCACGGTTAGGTGGTATATACAATTATGGACGGGCTGCCGAGTGCCGACACAGAGGTAGCCACAGCCGTGAACTACCGCACTGTACTGTGTCTGCTGCTAATATAGACTGGTTGATAAAGAGATAGTATACTCGTAACTAGTATGTATGTATAAAGAAAGAAAAAAAAAACCACGGTTAGGTGGTATATACAATTATGGACGGGCTGCCGAGTGCCGACACAGAGGTAGCCACAGCCGTGAACTACCGCACTGTACTGTGTCTGCTGCTAATATATAGACTGGTTGATAAAGAGATAGTATACTCGTAACTAGTATGTATGTATAAAGAAAGAAAAAAAAACCACGGTTAGGTGGTATATACAATTATGGACGGGCTGCCGAGTGCCGACACAGAGGTAGCCACAGCCGTGAACTACCGCACTGTACTGTGTCTGCTGCTAATATAGACTGGTTGATAAAGAGATAGTATACTCGTAACTAGTATGTATGTATAAAGAAAGAAAAAAAAACCACGGTTAGGTGGTATATACAATTATGGACGGGCTGCCGAGTGCCGACACAGAGGTAGCCACAGCCGTGAACTACCGCACTGTACTGTGTCTGCTGCTAATATATAGACTGGTTGATAAAGAGATAGTATACTCGTAACTAGTATGTATGTATAAAGAAAGAAAAAAAAACCACGGTTAGGTGGTATATACAATTATGGACGGGCTGCCGAGTGCCGACACAGAGGTAGCCACAGCCGTGAACTACCGCACTGTACTGTGTCTGCTGCTAATATAGACTGGTTGATAAAGAGATAGTATACTCGTAACTAGTATGTATGTATAAAGAAAGAAAAAAAAACCACGGTTAGGTGGTATATACAATTATGGACGGGCTGCCGAGTGCCGACACAGAGGTAGCCACAGCCGTGAACTACCGCACTGTACTGTGTCTGCTGCTAATATAGACTGGTTGATAAAGAGATAGTATACTACTAATATTATATATACTGGTGGTCAGGTCACTGGTCACTAGTCACACTGGCAGTGGCACTCCTGCAGCAAAAGTGTGCACTGTTTAATTTTAATATAATATTATGTACTCCTGGCTCCTGCTATAACCTATAACTGGCACTGCAGTAGTGCTCCCCAGTCTCCCCCACAATTATAAGCTGTGTGAGCTGAGCAGTCAGACAGATATATAATATATATAGATGATGCAGCACACTGGCCTGAGCCTGAGCAGTGCACACAGATATGGTATGTGACTGACTGAGTCACTGTGTGTATCGCTTTTTTCAGGCAGAGAACGGATATATTAAATAAACTGCACTGTGTGTCTGGTGGTCACTCACTATATAATATATTATGTACTCCTGGCTCCTGCTATAACCTATAACTGGCACTGCAGTAGTGCTCCCCAGTCTCCCCCACAATTATAAGCTGTGTGAGCTGAGCAGTCAGACAGATATATATAATATTATATATAGATATTATGATAATAGATGATGCAGCACACTGGCCTGAGCCTGAGCAGTGCACACAGATATGGTATGTGACTGAGTCACTGTGTGCTGTGTATCGCTTTTTTCAGGCAGAGAACGGATTATAAATAAAACTGGTGGTCACTATCAGCAAAACTCTGCACTGTACTGAGTACTCCTAATGCTCCCCAAAATTAGTAAATCAAGTGTCTCTCTAATCTATTCTAAACGGAGAGGACGCCAGCCACGTCCTCTCCCTATCAATCTCAATGCACGTGTGAAAATGGCGGCGACGCGCGGCTCCTTATATAGAATCCGAGTCTCGCGATAGAATCCGAGCCTCGCGAGAATCCGACAGCGTCATGATGACGTTCGGGGCGCGCTCGGGTTAACCGAGCAAGGCGGGAAGATCCGAGTCGCTCGGACCCGTGAAAAAAAACATGAAGTTCGGGCGGGTTCGGATTCAGAGAAACCGAACCCGCTCATCTCTAGCACATATACATAGTCTTCTCCCTCCCTGCACACAACCTTAGTCTCCCCTCCCTGCACATACTGTAGGCATAGTCTCCCCCCTCCCTGCACATAGACATAGTCTTCCCCCTCCCTGCACATAGGCATAGTCTCCCCTCCCTGCACATAGGCATAGTCTCTCCCCCCCCCCTGCACATAGGCATAGTCTCCCACCTCTCTGCACATAGGCATAGTCTCCCCCCTCCCTGCACATAGCCACAGTCTCCCCCCTGCACATAGGCATAGTCTCCCCACTCTCTTCACATAGCCATAGCCCCTATTCCAGCACATAGCCATAGCCCCCATCCCCCTCCCTGCACATAGCCACAGTCTCCCCCCTGCACATAGGCATAGTCTCCCCACTCTCTGCACATAGCCATAGCCCCTATTCCAGCACATAGCCATAGCCCCCATCCCCCTCCCTGCACATAGGAATAGTCTCCCCCCCTGCACATATACATAGTCTTCTCCCTCCCTGCACATACTGTAGGCATAGTCTCCCCCCTCCCTGCACATAGACATAGTCTTCCCCCTCCGTGTACATAGGCATAGTCTCCCCCCTCCCTGCACATAGGCATAGTCTCCCCCTCCCTGCACATAGGCATAGTCTCCCCCCTCCCTGCACATAGGCATAGTCTCCCCCTCCCTGCACATAGGCATAGTCTCCCTCCTCCCTGCACATAGGCATAGTCTCCCACCTCTCTGCACATAGGCATAGTCTCCCCCCCTCCCTGCACATAGCCACAGTCTCCCCCCTGCACATAGGCATAGTCTCCCCACTCTCTTCACATAGCCATAGCCCCTATTCCAGCACATAGCCATAGCCCCCATCCCCCTCCCTGCACATAGCCACAGTCTCCCCCCTGCACATAGGCATAGTCTCCCCACTCTCTGCACATAGCCATAGCCCCTATTCCAGCACATAGCCATAGCCCCCATCCCCCTCCCTGCACATAGGAATAGTCTCCCCCCCTGCACATATACATAGTCTTCTCCCTCCCTGCACATACTGTAGGCATAGTCTCCCCCCTCCCTGCACATAGACATAGTCTTCCCCCTCCGTGTACATAGGCATAGTCTCCCCCCTCCCTGCACATAGGCATAGTCTCCCCCTCCCTGCACATAGGCATAGTCTCCCCCCTCCCTGCACATAGGCATAGTCTCCCCCCTCCCTGCACATAGCCATAGTCTCCCCCTCCCTGCACATAGGCATAGTCTCCCCCCTCCCTGCACATAGCCATAGTCTCCCCCTCCCTGCACATAGGCATAGTCTCCCCCTCCCTGCACATAGGCATAGTCTCCCCCCTCCCTGCACATAGGCATAGTCTCCCTCCTCCCTGCACATAGGCATAGTCTCCCCCTCCCTGCATATAGGCATAGTCTCCCCCCTCCCTGCACATAGGCATAGTCTCCCTCCTCCCTGCACATAGGCATAGTCTCCCCCCTCCCTGCACATAGGCATAGTCTCCCCCTCCCTGCACATAGGCATAGTCTCCCCCTCCCTGCACATAGGCATAGTCTCCCCCCTCCCTGCACATAGGCATAGTCTCCCCCCTCCCTGCACATAGGCATAGTCTCCCCCTCCCTGCACATAGGCATAGTCTCCCCCTCCCTGCACATAGGCATAGTCTCCCCCTCCCTGCACATAGGCATAGTCTCCCCCCTCCCTGCACATAGGCATAGTCTCCCCCTCCCTGCACATAGGCATAGTCTCCCCCTCCCTGCACATAGGCATAGTCTCCCCCCTCCCTGCACATAGGCATAGTCTCCCCCTCCCTGCACATAGGCATAGTCTCCCCCTCCCTGCACATAGGCATAGTCTCCCCTCCCTGCACATAGGCATAGTCTTCCTCCTCCCTGTACATAGGCATAGTCTCCCCCCTCCCTGCACATAGCCATAGTCCCCCCCCCCCTGCACATAGGCATAGTCTTCCTCCTCCCTGCACATAGGCATAGTCTTCCTCCTCCCTGCACATAGGCATAGTCTCCCTCCTCCCTGCACATAGGCATAGTCTTCCTCCTCCTTGCACATAGGCATAGTCTCCCCCTCCCTGCACATAGGCATTGTCTCCCCCTCCCTGCACATAGGCATTGTCTCCCCCTCCCTGCACATAGGCATAGTCTCCCCCTCCCTGCACATAGGCATTGTCTCCCCCTCCCTGCACATAGGCATTGTCTCCCCCTCCCTGCACATAGGCATAGTCTCCCCCCTCCCTGCACATAGGCATTGTCTCCCCCTCCCTGCACATAGGCATAGTCTCCCCCTCCCTGCACATAGGCATTGTCTCCCCCTCTGCACATAGGCATTGTCTCCCCCTCCCTGCACATAGGCATTGTCTCCCCCTCCCTGCACATAGGCATTGTCTCCCCCTCCCTGCACATAGGCATAGTCTCCCCCCTCCCTGCACATAGGCATTGTCTCCCCCTCCCTGCACATAGGCATAGTCTCCCCCTCCCTGCACATAGGCATAGTCTCCCCCCTCCCTGCACATAGCCATAGTCTCCCCCTCCCTGCACATAGGCATAGTCTCCCCCTCCCTGCACATAGGCATAGTCTCCCCCCTCCCTGCACATAGGCATAGTCTCCCCCTCCCTGCACATAGGCATAGTCTCCCCCCTCCCTGCATATAGCCATAGTCTCCCCCTCCCTGCACATAGGCATAGTTTCCCCCCTCCCTGCACCATAGTCTCCCCCTCCCTGCACATAGGCATAGTCTCCCCCTCCCTGCACATAGGCATAGTCTCTCCCTCCCTGCACATAGGCATAGTCTCCCCCCTCCCTGCACATAGGCATAGTCACCCCCTCCCTGCACATAGGCATAGTCACCCCCTCCCTGCACATAGGCATAGTCTCCCCCCTCCCTGCACATAGGCATAGTCTCCCCCTCCCTGCACATAGCCATAGTCCCCCCCCCCCCTGCACATAGGCATAGTCTCCCTCCTCCCTGCACATAGGCATAGTCTCCCCCCTCCCTGCACATAGGCATAGTCTCCCTCCTCCCTGCACAGAGCCATAGTCTCCCCCTCCCTGCACATAGGCATAGTCTCCCCCCTCCCTGCACATAGCCATAGTCCCCCCCCCCTGCACATAGGCATAGTCTCCCTCCTCCCTGCACATAGGCATAGTCTCCCCCCTCCCTGCACATAGGCATAGTCTCCCCCCTCCCTGCACATAGGCATAGTCTCCCTCCTCCCTGCACATAGCCATAGTCTCCCCCTCCCTGCACATAGGCATAGTCTCCCCCCTCCCTGCACATAGGCATAGTCTCCCCCTCCCTACACATAGGCATAGTCTCCCTCCTCCCTGCACATAGGCATAGTCTCCCCCCTGCACATAGGCATAGTCTCCCCACTCTCTTCACATAGCCATAGCCCCTATTCCAGCACATAGCCATAGCCCCCATCCCCCTCCCTGCACATAGCCACAGTCTCCCCCCTGCACATAGGCATAGTCTCCCCACTCTCTGCACATAGCCATAGCCCCTATTCCAGCACATAGCCATAGCCCCCATCCCCCTCCCTGCACATAGGAATAGTCTCCCCCCCTGCACATATACATAGTTTTCTCCCTCCCTGCACATACTGTAGGCATAGTCTCCCCCCTCCCTGCACATAGACATTGTCTTCCCCCTCCGTGTACATAGGCATAGTCTCCCCCCTCCCTGCACATAGGCATAGTCTCCCCCTCCCTGCACATAGGCATAGTCTCCCCCCTCCCTGCACATAGGCATAGTCTCCCCCTCCCTGCACATAGGCATAGTCTCCCTCCTCCCTGCACATAGGCATAGTCTCCCACCTCTCTGCACATAGGCATAGTCTCCCCCCTCCCTGCACATAGCCACAGTCTCCCCCCTGCACATAGGCATAGTCTCCCCACTCTCTTCACATAGCCATAGCCCCTATTCCAGCACATAGCCATAGCCCCCATCCCCCTCCCTGCACATAGGCATAGTCTCCCCCTCTCTGCACATAGCCATAGCCCCTATTCCAGCACATAGCCATAGCCCCCATCCCCCTCCCTGCACATAGGAATAGTCTCCCCCCCTGCACATATACATAGTCTTCTCCCTCCCTGCACATACTGTAGGCATAGTCTCCCCCCTCCCTGCACATAGACATAGTCTTCCCCCTCCGTGTACATAGGCATAGTCTCCCCCCTCCCTGCACATAGGCATAGTCTCCCCCTCCCTGCACATAGGCATAGTCTCCCCCTCCCTGCACATAGGCATAGTCTCCCCCTCCCTGCACATAGGCATAGTCTCCCCCTCCCTGCACATAGGCATAGTTTCCCCCCTCCCTGCACCATAGTCTCCCCCTCCCTGCACATAGGCATTGTCTCCCCCTCCCTGCACATAGGCATAGTCTCCCCCTCCCTGCACATAGGCATAGTCTCCCCCTCCCTGCACATAGACATAGTCTCCCCCTCCCTGCACATAGGCATAGTCTCCCCCTCCCTGCACATAGGCATAGTCTCCCCCTCCCTGCACATAGGCATAGTCTCCCCCTCCCTGCACATAGGCATAGTCTCCCCCTCCCTGCACATAGGCATAGTTTCCCCCTCCCTGCACCATAGTCTCCCCCTCCCTGCACATAGGCATTGTCTCCCCCTCCCTGCACATAGGCATTGTCTCCCCCTCCCTGCACATAGGCATAGTCTCCCTCCTCCCTGCACATAGACATAGTCTCCCCCCTCCCTGCACATAGCCATAGTCTCCCCCTCCCTGCACATAGGCATAGTCTCCCCCTCCCTGCACATAGACATAGTCTCCCCCTCCCTGCACATAGACATAGTCTCCCCCCTCCCTGCACATAGGCATAGTCTCCCCCTCCCTGCACATAGGCATTGTCTCCCCCTCCCTGCACATAGGCATTGTCTCCCCCTCCCTGCACATAGGCATAGTCTCCCTCCTCCCTGCACATAGACATAGTCTCCCCCCTCCCTGCACATAGCCATAGTCTCCCCCTCCCTGCACATAGACATAGTCTCCCCCTCCCTGCACATAGGCATAGTCTCCCTCCTCCCTGCACATAGGCATAGTCTCCCCCTCCCTGCACATAGGCATAGTCTCCCCCTCCCTGCACATAGGCATAGTCTCCCCCTCCCTGCACATAGGCATCGTCTCCCCCTCCCTGCACATAGGCATAGTTTCCCCCCTCCCTGCACCATAGTCTCCCCCTCCCTGCACATAGGCATAGTCTCCCCCTCCCTGCACATAGGCATAGTCTCCCCCCCTCCCTGCACATAGGCATAGTCTCCCCCTCCCTGTACATAGAAATAGTCTCCCCCCTCCCTGCACATAGGCATAGTCTCCCTCCTCTCTGCACATAGGCATAGTCTCCCTCCTCCCTGCACATAGCCATAGTCTCCCTCCTCTCTGCACATAGGCATAGTCTCCCTCCTCCCTGCACATAGGCATAGTCTCCCCCCTCCCTGCACATAGGCATAGTCTCCCCCTCCCTGCACATAGGCATAGTCTCCCCCTCCCTGCACATAGGCATAGTCTCCCCCCTCCCTGCACATAGGCATAGTCTCCCCCTCCCTGCACATAGGCATAGTCTCCCCCCTCCCTGCACATAGGCATAGTCTCCCTCCTCCCTGCACATAGACATAGTCTCCCCCCTCCCTGCACATAGCCATAGCCCCTATTCCAGCACATAGCCATAGCCCCCATCCCCCTCCCTGCACATATACATAGTCTTCTCCCTCCGTGTACATAGGCATAGTCTCCCTCCTCTCTGCACATAGGCATAGTCTCCCTCCTCCCTGCACATAGGCATAGTCTCCCCCCTCCCTGCACATAGGCATAGTCTCCCCCTCCCTGCACATAGGCATAGTCTTCCCCCTCCGTGTACATAGGCATAGTCTCCCCCCTCCCTGCACATAGGCATAGTCTCCCCCCTCCCTGCACATAGGCATAGTCTCCCTCCTCCCTGCACATAGACATAGTCTCCCCCCTCCCTGCACATAGCCATAGCCCCTATTCCAGCACATAGCCATAGCCCCCATCCCCCTCCCTGCACATATACATAGTCTTCTCCCTCCGTGTACATAGGCATAGTCTCCCTCCTCTCTGCACATAGGCATAGTCTCCCTCCTCCCTGCACATAGGCATAGTCTCCCCCCTCCCTGCACATAGCCATAGCCCCTATTCCAGCACATAGCCATAGCCCCCATCCCCCTCCCTGCACATAGGCATAGTCTCCCTCCTCCCTGCACATAGCCATAGTCTCCCTCCTCCCTACACATAGGCATAGTCTCCCTCCTCCCTGCACATAGCCATAGTCTCCCTCCTCCCTACACATAGGCATAGTCTCCCTCCTCCCTGCACATAGCCATAGTCTCCCTCTTCCCTGCACATAGCCATAGTCTCCCTCCTCCCTACACATAGGCATAGTCTCCCTCCTCCCTGCACATAGCCATAGTCTCCCTCCTCCCTACACATAGGCATAGTCTCCCTCCTCCCTGTACATAGACATAGTCTCCCCCCTCCCTGCACATAGCCATAGCCCCTATTCCAGCACATAGCCATAGCCCCCATCCCCCTCCCTGCACATATACATAGTCTTCTCCCTCCGTGTACATAGGCATAGTCTCCCTCCTCTCTGCACATAGGCATAGTCTCCCTCCTCCCTGCACATAGGCATAGTCTCCCCCCTCCCTGCACATAGCCATAGCCCCTATTCCAGCACATAGCCATAGCCCCCATCCCCCTCCCTGCACATATACATAGTCTCCCCCCTCCCTGCACATAGGCATAGTCTCCCCCTCCCTGCACATAGGCATTGTCTCTCCCTCCCTGCACATAGGCATAGTCTCCCCCCCTCCCTGCACATAGCCATAGTCTCCCTCCTCCCTGCACATAGCCATAGTCTCCCTCTTCCCTGCACCATAGTCTCCCCCTCCCTGCACATAGCCATAGTCTCCCTCTTCCCTGCACATAGCCATAGTCTCCCTCCTCCCTACACATAGGCATAGTCTCCCTCCTCCCTGCACATAGCCATAGTCTCCCTCCTCCCTACACATAGGCATAGTCTCCCTCCTCCCTGTACATAGACATAGTCTCCCTCCTCCCTGCACATAGGCATAGTCTCCCCCCTCCCTGCACATAGCCATAGCCCCTATTCCAGCACATAGCCATAGCCCCCATCCCCCTCCCTGCACATATACATAGTCTCCCCCCTCCCTGCACATAGGCATAGTCTCCCCCTCCCTGCACATAGGCATTGTCTCTCCCTCCCTGCACATAGGCATAGTCTCCCCCCTCCCTGCACATAGCCATAGTCTCCCTCCTCCCTGCACATAGCCATAGTCTCCCTCTTCCCTGCACCATAGTCTCCCCCTCCCTGCACATAGCCATAGTCTCCCTCTTCCCTGCACATAGCCATAGTCTCCCTCCTCCCTACACATAGGCATAGTCTCCCTCCTCCCTGCACATAGCCATAGTCTCCCTCCTCCCTACACATAGGCATAGTCTCCCTCCTCCCTGTACATAGACATAGTCTCCCTCCTCCCTGCACATAGGCATAGTCTCCCCCCTCCCTGCACATAGCCATAGCCCCTATTCCAGCACATAGCCATAGCCCCCATCCCCCTCCCTGCACATATACATAGTCTCCCCCCCTCCCTGCACATAGGCATAGTCTCCCCCTCCCTGCACATAGGCATAGTCTCCCCCCTCCCTGCACATAGCCATAGTCTCCCTCCTCCCTGCACATAGCCATAGTCTCCCTCCTCCCTGCACATAGCCATAGTCTCCCTCCTCCCTGCACATAGCCATAGTCTCCCTCTTCCCTGCACCATAGTCTCCCCCTCCCTGCACATAGCCATAGTCTCCCTCTTCCCTGCACATAGCCATAGTCTCCCTCCTCCCTACACATAGGCATAGTCTCCCTCCTCCCTGCACATAGCCATAGTCTCCCTCCTCCCTACACATAGGCATAGTCTCCCTCCTCCCTGTACATAGACATAGTCTCCCCCCTCCCTGCACATAGCCATAGCCCCTATTCCAGCACATAGCCATAGCCCCCATCCCCCTCCCTGCACATATACATAGTCTTCTCCCTCCGTGTACATAGGCATAGTCTCCCTCCTCTCTGCACATAGGCATAGTCTCCCTCCTCCCTGCACATAGGCATAGTCTCCCCCCTCCCTGCACATAGCCATAGCCCCTATTCCAGCACATAGCCATAGCCCCCATCCCCCTCCCTGCACATATACATAGTCTCCCCCCTCCCTGCACATAGGCATAGTCTCCCCCTCCCTGCACATAGGCATTGTCTCTCCCTCCCTGCACATAGGCATAGTCTCCCCCCTCCCTGCACATAGCCATAGTCTCCCTCCTCCCTGCACATAGCCATAGTCTCCCTCTTCCCTGCACCATAGTCTCCCCCTCCCTGCACATAGCCATAGTCTCCCTCTTCCCTGCACATAGCCATAGTCTCCCTCCTCCCTACACATAGGCATAGTCTCCCTCCTCCCTGCACATAGCCATAGTCTCCCTCCTCCCTACACATAGGCATAGTCTCCCTCCTCCCTGTACATAGACATAGTCTCCCTCCTCCCTGCACATAGGCATAGTCTCCCCCCCTCCCTGCACATAGCCATAGCCCCTATTCCAGCACATAGCCATAGCCCCCATCCCCCTCCCTGCACATATACATAGTCTCCCCCCTCCCTGCACATAGGCATAGTCTCCCCCTCCCTGCACATAGGCATTGTCTCTCCCTCCCTGCACATAGGCATAGTCTCCCCCCTCCCTGCACATAGCCATAGTCTCCCTCCTCCCTGCACATAGCCATAGTCTCCCTCTTCCCTGCACCATAGTCTCCCCCTCCCTGCACATAGCCATAGTCTCCCTCTTCCCTGCACATAGCCATAGTCTCCCTCCTCCCTACACATAGGCATAGTCTCCCTCCTCCCTGCACATAGCCATAGTCTCCCTCCTCCCTACACATAGGCATAGTCTCCCTCCTCCCTGTACATAGACATAGTCTCCCTCCTCCCTGCACATAGGCATAGTCTCCCCCCTCCCTGCACATAGCCATAGCCCCTATTCCAGCACATAGCCATAGCCCCCATCCCCCTCCCTGCACATATACATAGTCTCCCCCCTCCCTGCACATAGGCATAGTCTCCCCCTCCCTGCACATAGGCATAGTCTCCCCCCTCCCTGCACATAGCCATAGTCTCCCTCCTCCCTGCACATAGCCATAGTCTCCCTCCTCCCTGCACATAGCCATAGTCTCCCTCCTCCCTGCACATAGCCATAGTCTCCCTCTTCCCTGCACCATAGTCTCCCCCTCCCTGCACATAGCCATAGTCTCCCTCTTCCCTGCACATAGCCATAGTCTCCCTCCTCCCTACACATAGGCATAGTCTCCCTCCTCCCTGCACATAGCCATAGTCTCCCTCCTCCCTACACATAGGCATAGTCTCCCTCCTCCCTGTACATAGACATAGTCTCCCCCCTCCCTGCACATAGCCATAGCCCCTATTCCAGCACATAGCCATAGCCCCCATCCCCCTCCCTGCACATATACATAGTCTTCTCCCTCCGTGTACATAGGCATAGTCTCCCTCCTCTCTGCACATAGGCATAGTCTCCCTCCTCCCTGCACATAGGCATAGTCTCCCCCCTCCCTGCACATAGCCATAGCCCCTATTCCAGCACATAGCCATAGCCCCCATCCCCCTCCCTGCACATATACATAGTCTCCCCCCTCCCTGCACATAGGCATAGTCTCCCCCCCCCTGCACATAGCCATAGTCTCCCTCCTCCCTGCACATAGGCATAGTCTCCCCCCTCCCTGCACATAGGCATAGTCTCCCCCCTCCCTGCACATAGGCATAGTCTCCCCCCTCCCTACACATAGGCATAGTCTCCCCCCTCCCTGCACATAGGCATAGTCTCCCCCCTCCCTGCACATAGGCATAGTCTCCCCCCTCCCTGCACATAGGCATAGTCTCCCTCCTCCCTGCACATAGGCATAGTCTCCCCCCTCCCTGCACATAGCCATAGCCCCTATTCCAGCACATAGCCATAGCCCCCATCCCCCTCCCTGCACATATACATAGTCTCCCCCCTCCCTGCACATAGGCATAGTCTCCCCCCCCCTGCACATAGCCATAGTCTCCCTCCTCCCTGCACATAGCCATAGTCTCCCTCCTCCCTACACATAGGCATAGTCTCCCTCCTCCCTGTACATAGACATAGTCTCCCTCCTCCCTGCACATAGGCATAGTCTCCCCCCTCCCTGCACATAGCCATAGCCCCTATTCCAGCACATAGCCATAGCCCCCATCCCCCTCCCTGCACATATACATAGTCTCCCCCCTCCCTGCACATAGGCATAGTCTCCCCCTCCCTGCACATAGGCATAGTCTCCCCCCTCCCTGCACATAGCCATAGTCTCCCTCCTCCCTGCACATAGCCATAGTCTCCCTCCTCCCTGCACATAGCCATAGTCTCCCTCCTCCCTGCACATAGCCATAGTCTCCCTCTTCCCTGCACCATAGTCTCCCCCTCCCTGCACATAGCCATAGTCTCCCTCTTCCCTGCACATAGCCATAGTCTCCCTCCTCCCTACACATAGGCATAGTCTCCCTCCTCCCTGCACATAGCCATAGTCTCCCTCCTCCCTACACATAGGCATAGTCTCCCTCCTCCCTGTACATAGACATAGTCTCCCCCCTCCCTGCACATAGCCATAGCCCCTATTCCAGCACATAGCCATAGCCCCCATCCCCCTCCCTGCACATATACATAGTCTTCTCCCTCCGTGTACATAGGCATAGTCTCCCTCCTCTCTGCACATAGGCATAGTCTCCCTCCTCCCTGCACATAGGCATAGTCTCCCCCCTCCCTGCACATAGCCATAGCCCCTATTCCAGCACATAGCCATAGCCCCCATCCCCCTCCCTGCACATATACATAGTCTCCCCCCTCCCTGCACATAGGCATAGTCTCCCCCTCCCTGCACATAGGCATTGTCTCTCCCTCCCTGCACATAGGCATAGTCTCCCCCCTCCCTGCACATAGCCATAGTCTCCCTCCTCCCTGCACATAGCCATAGTCTCCCTCTTCCCTGCACCATAGTCTCCCCCTCCCTGCACATAGCCATAGTCTCCCTCTTCCCTGCACATAGCCATAGTCTCCCTCCTCCCTACACATAGGCATAGTCTCCCTCCTCCCTGCACATAGCCATAGTCTCCCTCCTCCCTACACATAGGCATAGTCTCCCTCCTCCCTGTACATAGACATAGTCTCCCTCCTCCCTGCACATAGGCATAGTCTCCCCCCTCCCTGCACATAGCCATAGCCCCTATTCCAGCACATAGCCATAGCCCCCATCCCCCTCCCTGCACATATACATAGTCTCCCCCCTCCCTGCACATAGGCATAGTCTCCCCCTCCCTGCACATAGGCATTGTCTCTCCCTCCCTGCACATAGGCATAGTCTCCCCCCTCCCTGCACATAGCCATAGTCTCCCTCCTCCCTGCACATAGCCATAGTCTCCCTCTTCCCTGCACCATAGTCTCCCCCTCCCTGCACATAGCCATAGTCTCCCTCTTCCCTGCACATAGCCATAGTCTCCCTCCTCCCTACACATAGGCATAGTCTCCCTCCTCCCTGCACATAGCCATAGTCTCCCTCCTCCCTACACATAGGCATAGTCTCCCTCCTCCCTGTACATAGACATAGTCTCCCTCCTCCCTGCACATAGGCATAGTCTCCCCCCTCCCTGCACATAGCCATAGCCCCTATTCCAGCACATAGCCATAGCCCCCATCCCCCTCCCTGCACATATACATAGTCTCCCCCCTCCCTGCACATAGGCATAGTCTCCCCCTCCCTGCACATAGGCATAGTCTCCCCCCTCCCTGCACATAGCCATAGTCTCCCTCCTCCCTGCACATAGCCATAGTCTCCCTCCTCCCTGCACATAGCCATAGTCTCCCTCCTCCCTGCACATAGCCATAGTCTCCCTCTTCCCTGCACCATAGTCTCCCCCTCCCTGCACATAGCCATAGTCTCCCTCTTCCCTGCACATAGCCATAGTCTCCCTCCTCCCTACACATAGGCATAGTCTCCCTCCTCCCTGCACATAGCCATAGTCTCCCTCCTCCCTACACATAGGCATAGTCTCCCTCCTCCCTGTACATAGACATAGTCTCCCCCCTCCCTGCACATAGCCATAGCCCCTATTCCAGCACATAGCCATAGCCCCCATCCCCCTCCCTGCACATATACATAGTCTTCTCCCTCCGTGTACATAGGCATAGTCTCCCTCCTCTCTGCACATAGGCATAGTCTCCCTCCTCCCTGCACATAGGCATAGTCTCCCCCCTCCCTGCACATAGCCATAGCCCCTATTCCAGCACATAGCCATAGCCCCCATCCCCCTCCCTGCACATATACATAGTCTCCCCCCTCCCTGCACATAGGCATAGTCTCCCCCCCCCTGCACATAGCCATAGTCTCCCTCCTCCCTGCACATAGGCATAGTCTCCCCCCTCCCTGCACATAGGCATAGTCTCCCCCCTCCCTGCACATAGGCATAGTCTCCCCCCTCCCTACACATAGGCATAGTCTCCCCCCTCCCTGCACATAGGCATAGTCTCCCCCCTCCCTGCACATAGGCATAGTCTCCCCCCTCCCTGCACATAGGCATAGTCTCCCTCCTCCCTGCACATAGGCATAGTCTCCCCCCTCCCTGCACATAGCCATAGCCCCTATTCCAGCACATAGCCATAGCCCCCATCCCCCTCCCTGCACATATACATAGTCTCCCCCCTCCCTGCACATAGGCATAGTCTCCCCCCCCCTGCACATAGCCATAGTCTCCCTCCTCCCTGCACATAGCCATAGTCTCCCTCCTCCCTACACATAGGCATAGTCTCCCTCCTCCCTGTACATAGACATAGTCTCCCTCCTCCCTGCACATAGGCATAGTCTCCCCCCTCCCTGCACATAGCCATAGCCCCTATTCCAGCACATAGCCATAGCCCCCATCCCCCTCCCTGCACATATACATAGTCTCCCCCCTCCCTGCACATAGGCATAGTCTCCCCCTCCCTGCACATAGGCATAGTCTCCCCCCTCCCTGCACATAGCCATAGTCTCCCTCCTCCCTGCACATAGCCATAGTCTCCCTCCTCCCTGCACATAGCCATAGTCTCCCTCCTCCCTGCACATAGCCATAGTCTCCCTCTTCCCTGCACCATAGTCTCCCCCTCCCTGCACATAGCCATAGTCTCCCTCTTCCCTGCACATAGCCATAGTCTCCCTCCTCCCTACACATAGGCATAGTCTCCCTCCTCCCTGCACATAGCCATAGTCTCCCTCCTCCCTACACATAGGCATAGTCTCCCTCCTCCCTGTACATAGACATAGTCTCCCCCCTCCCTGCACATAGCCATAGCCCCTATTCCAGCACATAGCCATAGCCCCCATCCCCCTCCCTGCACATATACATAGTCTTCTCCCTCCGTGTACATAGGCATAGTCTCCCTCCTCTCTGCACATAGGCATAGTCTCCCTCCTCCCTGCACATAGGCATAGTCTCCCCCCTCCCTGCACATAGCCATAGCCCCTATTCCAGCACATAGCCATAGCCCCCATCCCCCTCCCTGCACATATACATAGTCTCCCCCCTCCCTGCACATAGGCATAGTCTCCCCCTCCCTGCACATAGGCATTGTCTCTCCCTCCCTGCACATAGGCATAGTCTCCCCCCTCCCTGCACATAGCCATAGTCTCCCTCCTCCCTGCACATAGCCATAGTCTCCCTCTTCCCTGCACCATAGTCTCCCCCTCCCTGCACATAGCCATAGTCTCCCTCTTCCCTGCACATAGCCATAGTCTCCCTCCTCCCTACACATAGGCATAGTCTCCCTCCTCCCTGCACATAGCCATAGTCTCCCTCCTCCCTACACATAGGCATAGTCTCCCTCCTCCCTGTACATAGACATAGTCTCCCTCCTCCCTGCACATAGGCATAGTCTCCCCCCTCCCTGCACATAGCCATAGCCCCTATTCCAGCACATAGCCATAGCCCCCATCCCCCTCCCTGCACATATACATAGTCTCCCCCCTCCCTGCACATAGGCATAGTCTCCCCCTCCCTGCACATAGGCATTGTCTCTCCCTCCCTGCACATAGGCATAGTCTCCCCCCTCCCTGCACATAGCCATAGTCTCCCTCCTCCCTGCACATAGCCATAGTCTCCCTCTTCCCTGCACCATAGTCTCCCCCTCCCTGCACATAGCCATAGTCTCCCTCTTCCCTGCACATAGCCATAGTCTCCCTCCTCCCTACACATAGGCATAGTCTCCCTCCTCCCTGCACATAGCCATAGTCTCCCTCCTCCCTACACATAGGCATAGTCTCCCTCCTCCCTGTACATAGACATAGTCTCCCTCCTCCCTGCACATAGGCATAGTCTCCCCCCTCCCTGCACATAGCCATAGCCCCTATTCCAGCACATAGCCATAGCCCCCATCCCCCTCCCTGCACATATACATAGTCTCCCCCCTCCCTGCACATAGGCATAGTCTCCCCCTCCCTGCACATAGGCATAGTCTCCCCCCTCCCTGCACATAGCCATAGTCTCCCTCCTCCCTGCACATAGCCATAGTCTCCCTCCTCCCTGCACATAGCCATAGTCTCCCTCCTCCCTGCACATAGCCATAGTCTCCCTCTTCCCTGCACCATAGTCTCCCCCTCCCTGCACATAGCCATAGTCTCCCTCTTCCCTGCACATAGCCATAGTCTCCCTCCTCCCTACACATAGGCATAGTCTCCCTCCTCCCTGCACATAGCCATAGTCTCCCTCCTCCCTACACATAGGCATAGTCTCCCTCCTCCCTGTACATAGACATAGTCTCCCCCCTCCCTGCACATAGCCATAGCCCCTATTCCAGCACATAGCCATAGCCCCCATCCCCCTCCCTGCACATATACATAGTCTTCTCCCTCCGTGTACATAGGCATAGTCTCCCTCCTCTCTGCACATAGGCATAGTCTCCCTCCTCCCTGCACATAGGCATAGTCTCCCCCCTCCCTGCACATAGCCATAGCCCCTATTCCAGCACATAGCCATAGCCCCCATCCCCCTCCCTGCACATATACATAGTCTCCCCCCCTCCCTGCACATAGGCATAGTCTCCCCCCCCCCTGCACATAGCCATAGTCTCCCTCCTCCCTGCACATAGGCATAGTCTCCCCCCTCCCTGCACATAGGCATAGTCTCCCCCCTCCCTGCACATACTGTAGGCATAGTCTCCCCCCCTCCCTGCACATAGGCATAGTCTCCCCCCTCCCTGCACATAGGCATAGTCTCCCCCCTCCCTGCACATAGGCATAGTCTCCCCCCTCCCTGCACATAGCCATAGTCTCCCCCCTCCCTGCACATAGCCATAGTCTCCCCCCTCCCTGCACATACTGTAGGCATAGTCTCCCCCCTCCCTGCACATAGGCATAGTCTCCCCCCTCCCTGCACATAGCCATAGTCTCCCTCCTCCCTGCACATAGGCATAGTCTCCCCCCTCCCTGCACATAGCCATAGTCTCCCTCCTCCCTGCACATAGGCATAGTCTCCCTCCTCCCTGCACATAGGCATAGTCTCCCCCCTCCCTGCACATAGCCATAGCCCCTATTCCAGCACATAGCCATAGCCCCCATCCCCCTCCCTGCACATATACATAGTCTCCCCCCTCCCTGCACATAGGCATAGTCTCCCCCCCCCTGCACATAGCCATAGTCTCCCTCCTCCCTGCACATAGCCATAGTCTCCCTCCTCCCTACACATAGGCATAGTCTCCCTCCTCCCTGTACATAGACATAGTCTCCCTCCTCCCTGCACATAGGCATAGTCTCCCCCCTCCCTGCACATAGCCATAGCCCCTATTCCAGCACATAGCCATAGCCCCCATCCCCCTCCCTGCACATATACATAGTATCCCCCCTCCCTGCACATAGGCATAGTCTCCCCCTCCCTGCACATAGGCATAGTCTCCCCCCTCCCTGCACATAGCCATAGTCTCCCTCCTCCCTGCACATAGCCATAGTCTCCCTCCTCCCTGCACATAGCCATAGTCTCCCTCCTCCCTGCACATAGCCATAGTCTCCCTCTTCCCTGCACCATAGTCTCCCCCTCCCTGCACATAGCCATAGTCTCCCTCTTCCCTGCACATAGCCATAGTCTCCCTCCTCCCTACACATAGGCATAGTCTCCCTCCTCCCTGCACATAGCCATAGTCTCCCTCCTCCCTACACATAGGCATAGTCTCCCTCCTCCCTGTACATAGACATAGTCTCCCCCCTCCCTGCACATAGCCATAGCCCCTATTCCAGCACATAGCCATAGCCCCCATCCCCCTCCCTGCACATATACATAGTCTTCTCCCTCCGTGTACATAGGCATAGTCTCCCTCCTCTCTGCACATAGGCATAGTCTCCCTCCTCCCTGCACATAGGCATAGTCTCCCCCCTCCCTGCACATAGCCATAGCCCCTATTCCAGCACATAGCCATAGCCCCCATCCCCCTCCCTGCACATATACATAGTCTCCCCCCTCCCTGCACATAGGCATAGTCTCCCCCTCCCTGCACATAGGCATTGTCTCTCCCTCCCTGCACATAGGCATAGTCTCCCCCCCTCCCTGCACATAGCCATAGTCTCCCTCCTCCCTGCACATAGCCATAGTCTCCCTCTTCCCTGCACCATAGTCTCCCCCTCCCTGCACATAGCCATAGTCTCCCTCTTCCCTGCACATAGCCATAGTCTCCCTCCTCCCTACACATAGGCATAGTCTCCCTCCTCCCTGCACATAGCCATAGTCTCCCTCCTCCCTACACATAGGCATAGTCTCCCTCCTCCCTGTACATAGACATAGTCTCCCTCCTCCCTGCACATAGGCATAGTCTCCCCCCTCCCTGCACATAGCCATAGCCCCTATTCCAGCACATAGCCATAGCCCCCATCCCCCTCCCTGCACATATACATAGTCTCCCCCCTCCCTGCACATAGGCATAGTCTCCCCCTCCCTGCACATAGGCATTGTCTCTCCCTCCCTGCACATAGGCATAGTCTCCCCCCTCCCTGCACATAGCCATAGTCTCCCTCCTCCCTGCACATAGCCATAGTCTCCCTCTTCCCTGCACCATAGTCTCCCCCTCCCTGCACATAGCCATAGTCTCCCTCTTCCCTGCACATAGCCATAGTCTCCCTCCTCCCTACACATAGGCATAGTCTCCCTCCTCCCTGCACATAGCCATAGTCTCCCTCCTCCCTACACATAGGCATAGTCTCCCTCCTCCCTGTACATAGACATAGTCTCCCTCCTCCCTGCACATAGGCATAGTCTCCCCCCTCCCTGCACATAGCCATAGCCCCTATTCCAGCACATAGCCATAGCCCCCATCCCCCTCCCTGCACATATACATAGTCTCCCCCCTCCCTGCACATAGGCATAGTCTCCCCCTCCCTGCACATAGGCATAGTCTCCCCCCCTCCCTGCACATAGCCATAGTCTCCCTCCTCCCTGCACATAGCCATAGTCTCCCTCCTCCCTGCACATAGCCATAGTCTCCCTCCTCCCTGCACATAGCCATAGTCTCCCTCTTCCCTGCACCATAGTCTCCCCCTCCCTGCACATAGCCATAGTCTCCCTCTTCCCTGCACATAGCCATAGTCTCCCTCCTCCCTACACATAGGCATAGTCTCCCTCCTCCCTGCACATAGCCATAGTCTCCCTCCTCCCTGCACATAGCCATAGTCTCCCTCCTCCCTGCACATAGCCATAGTCTCCCTCCTCCCTACACATAGGCATAGTCTCCCTCCTCCCTGTACATAGACATAGTCTCCCTCCTCCCTGCACATAGGCATAGTCTCCCCCCTCCCTGCACATAGCCATAGCCCCTATTCCAGCACATAGCCATAGCCCCCATCCCCCTCCCTGCACATATACATAGTCTCCCCCCTCCCTGCACATAGGCATAGTCTCCCCCTCCCTGCACATAGGCATAGTCTCCCCCCTCCCTGCACATAGCCATAGTCTCCCTCCTCCCTGCACATAGCCATAGTCTCCCTCCTCCCTGCACATAGCCATAGTCTCCCTCCTCCCTGCACATAGCCATAGTCTCCCTCTTCCCTGCACCATAGTCTCCCCCTCCCTGCACATAGCCATAGTCTCCCCCCTCCCTGCACATATACATAGTCTCCCCCCTCCCTGCACATAGCCATAGTCTCCCTCTTCCCTGCACATAGCCATAGTCTCCCTCCTCCCTACACATAGGCATAGTCTCCCTCCTCCCTGCACATAGCCATAGTCTCCCTCCTCCCTGCACATAGCCATAGTCTCCCTCCTCCCTGCACATAGCCATAGTCTCCCTCCTCCCTACACATAGGCATAGTCTCCCTCCTCCCTGTACATAGACATAGTCTCCCTCCTCCCTACACATAGGCATAGTCTCCCCCCTCCCTACACATAGGCATAGTCTCCCTCCTCCCTGCACATAGGCATAGCAGAGGCGTATCTAGCACGGGGCGAGCAGGGCACGTGCCCTGGGCGCCATGGCAGCCCCAACAGAGGGGGGCGCCACCGGCACCTGCACGGCCCACTCGCCCCATGCTTCAGGGATTCCGCCGGCGCTACCCGCGGCGCTTTCCCTGTCTCCCCGGCTGCTGTGCCTGTCACAATAGACAGGCAGCGGCAGCCAGGAGCCTCCCCCTACTCCCCCCTGCAAAGTGACTGTGTGTGTACGCGATCGCGTGCGCGATCGCGACCGCGGAGGTGCGCGCATGCGCGTGCGCGACCTCGGGGGGGGGGGGGGGGGCGGCGGGCGTGCGTGCGTGCGGCCCCTGCCCTGACAGCAGTGAGTGGCGTGCAGGTGAGCGGGAAGGGGGTGCGGGACATTTTTTTTGTGTGTGTGTGTGTGTTAAGTGTGTGTGTGTCGGACAGTGTGCGTGTGTGTTGTGTGTGGGACATTGTGTGTGTGACAGTGTGAGTGTTAATTGTGTGTGTGGGACAGTTTGAGTGTGTGTAAATTGTGTGTGTGACTGCGTGTGTGTGTGGGACAGTGTGCGTGTGTTAATTGTGTGTGTGTGACAGTGCGTGTTTGTTAATTGTGTGTGTGTGTGTGTGTGTGTGTGTGTGTGACAGTGTGTGTGTGTTAATTGTGTGTGTGACAGTGTGAGTGTGTTAATTGTGTGTGTGGGACAGTGCGTGTTTGTTAATTGTGTGTGACAGTGTGAGTGTGTTAATTGTGTGTGCGGGACAGTTTTGAGTGTGTGTTAATTGTGTGTGTGTGGGACAGTGTGCGTGTGTGTTAATTGTGTATGTGTGGGACAGTGTGAGTGTGTTAATTGTGTGTGTGTGTGGGACAGTGTGAGTGTGTTAATTGTGTGTGTGTGTGTGGGACAGTTTGAGTGTGTGTGTGGGACAGTGTGCGTGTGTGTTAATTGTGTGTGTGTGTGGGACAGTGTGCGTGTGTATCAATTGTGTGTGTGTGGGACAGTGTGCGTGTGTTAAGTGTGTGTGTGTGTGGGACAGTGTGAGTGTGTTAATTGTGTGTGTGTGGGACAGTGTGCGTGTGTGTTATTTGTGTGTGTGGGACAGTGTGCGTGCGTGTGTGTTAATTGTGTGTGGGACAGTGTGCGTGTGTTAATTGTGTGTGTGTGTGTTAATTGTCCCGGCAGTTATTGGCGTCTGTAGTGTGCGCCCCATCCTCCTCCGCTGCCGCTGACAGGAGCGGCGGTGTGCGGCTCTCCCCCTCCTCCGCCGGCTCCGTCCTCCCGTCATGGCCCTGCAGTGTGTGCCGGTCTCCCCAGCAGCAGCAGGTTAGTCTCTCTCTCTCTCTCTCTCTCTCTCTCTCTCCTCCTGTGGATTGCAGTTTGTAAGTATCATTTTAATTTTTACAGGTACCCCTATTGAATTCTACTGGACAAGTGGACGTGACCAGCGTGGGATGTAGGTAAGTAATCTGTCTCTTATTTTTACAGATTCCCCTATTGGATTCTACTGGACAAGTGGACGTGACCAGCGTGGGATGTAGGTAAGTAATCTGTCTCTTATTTTTACAGATTCCCCTATTGGATTCTACTGGACAAGTGGACGTGACCCGTGTGGGATGTAGGTAAGTAATCTGTCTCTCATTTTTACAGGTACCCCTATTGGATTCTACTGGACAAGTGGACGTGACCGGCGTGGGATGTAGGTAAGTAATCTGTCTCTCATTTTTACAGGTACCCCTATTGGATTCTACTGGACAAGTGGACGTGACCAGCGTGGGATATAGGTAAGTAATCTGTCTCTCATTTTTACAGGTAACGCTATTGGATTCTACTGGACAAGTGGACGTGACCAGCGTGGGATGTAGGTAAGTAATCTGTCTCTCATTTTTACAGGTACCCCTATTGGATTCTACTGGACAAGTGGACGTGACTGGCGTGGGATGTAGGTAAGTAATCTGTCTCTCATTTTTACAGATTCCCCTACTGGATTCTACTGGACAAGTGGACGTGACCGGCGTGGGATGTAGGTAAGTAATGTGTCTCTCATTTTTACAGCTACCCCTATTGGATTCTACTGGACAAGTGGACGTGACCGGCGTGGGATATAGGTAAGTATGTGTGAGTGTGTCAGTGTGCTTTAATAAATTTTTACTGTCATGGTGTGTGAGTTGTGTTTTTATTTGGGTATTTTTTCTGTTGTAGAACTACAGGTACCGGCGGGCCCGTTATTTCCCTGCATGTTGGTACTTGAGGTTCTCCAAGTACCAGCAAGCGGGGAGGCTTTCTGAGCCTTGTAGTTCCACAACAAAAAACAATATTCTTTTTTTACTTACATGGCTATCAGCCTCCCATCCACAGCCCACGGATGGGGGGGACAGCCTCGGGCTTCACCCCTGGCCCTTGGGTGCCTGGAGGGGGGGTGACCCCTTGATTTAAGGGGTCCCCACTCCTCCAGGGAACCCCGGCCAGTGGTGACTAGTTGGGGGGGTAATGCCACGGCCGCAGGGACCTACATAAATGTGTCCCCTGGCTGTGGCATTATGTCCCTGGCTAGTGGAGCCCGGTGCTGGTTTTAAAAATACGGGGGGACCCCTACATCTTTTGTCCCCCGTATTTTTGGAACCAGGACTGGACTAAGAGCCCGATGCTGGTTGTCTAAATACGGGGAACCCCTGTCCAATTTTTTCCCAGTATTTAAACAACCAGGACCGGCTCAAAGAGCCCGAGGCTGGTTATACTTAGGAGGGGGACCTCACGCAGTTTTTTTTTACATTTTTAACCCATTCAGACCCTTCTCCATTAAGTTAATGGAAACCCTGGACAACAAAATTGCATTCATGTCCTCCTCCCGCTCCCTTCCCAGTCCCAAACACTGATTATTATTTTTTTCTATAAAAATGTACAATATATCATAAGTATGATGAGCAGGCATGCAGCGGGCATTGGCGACTTTGGACTGAGTTGCAAATTAGTGGCGGAGGGCTGGGTCAGTTGATGGTGGGCGAGTTTGTAAGCCATTGGTGGTGGCAGCGGGCATCGGCTCAGAGGCAGTGGTGGGCATTGGCTCGGTGGCGGTAGGGTTCATCGACAGGATTCGGCGGACATTATGGCTGTAGTGCCTCACCGCACGCCACTGACCTCACCGCACGCCACTGGTGTGTGGGACAGTGTGCGTGTGTGTTAATTGTGTGTGTGGGACAGTGTGAGTGTGTGTTAATTGTGTGTGTGTGGAACAGTGTCAGTGTGTACATTTTTGCAGTCCAGTGTGTGTGTGGGGGAGAGGAAAGTATGAGAATGTGTGTGTGTAGTCTGAGTGGGTGTGTGTAGGATTTGGGGGTGGCCAGTCTGTGTGTGTGTAATCAGTGTGTGTGGGATGTACTAATGGCCATTTACCGAAGAGAGATATGTATTAAACCACGGGCACTGAGATGCCCTTCTCACTCACCATCCAGCTGGGTGGGCGAGCCGGGCGGGTGGAAAGCCAGCAGCAGGGGCAGCATGCCGGATATCAGCAGCCGAGGGTGGGGGCTGTAATGCACATGCGGAGCCCAAAGCCGGAGATCAGCAGCATGCTGACCGGCAATAAGCAGCTTCTGCTTCCGCGTTCAACATGCTGCTGATCTCCGGCTTTGGGCTACGCAGGGTTCGGGGGATGGGTGTCCTCTGCCGGTGTACTGCAGCTCCGGGGGTGCGGGCTCCGGAGGCTTTCAGCACTGTTGAATATCCAGCTGCCTCAAGTATGTACAGCCCGCACCCTCTGCTGCTGATATCCGGCATGCTGCTGCTGGCTGTCCCCCCGCCCGGCTCGGCCACACAGCTGTATGGTGAGAAGGGCATCTCAGTTCCTGAGGTTTAACACATATGCCTCAGAAAATGGCCTCTGCGGTAAACGATACTAATGCTTACCGTGACAGTAACAGCGGGGAGGAAGGTGCACATCGGGATCCTGCAGCATGAAACAAGAACCCCTTCGGAGCGCAGCAGGCCACACTGAAAAGGGTGCATACCCGGTGCGGTGCTCTGCATCCCGGGTGGTGCCGAAGATGTGGAGTGTCGGAGGTGGCAGAAGCGCCGCAGCTTGGGGTGAGAAACCGCTGCAGCCCTTCCGCTGCTAAACTCTGCAATTAGTCTATTAAGGGGGTGGGCTCCCCTCATCATAGTGCCCCACAGGCCATGTTAATTCTGGGGGTAGGATCCCCTAACTCTATAATGGGAATTTTGGCTCATATCATGTGCTGTAACGTGAATTTTGGCTAATACCGTGTGCTATAATGTGAATTTCGGCTCATACTATGTGGAGTAATGTAAATTTTGGCTCATTCCGTGTGCTGTAATGTGAATTTCTGCTCATACCATGTGGGGAAATGTGAATTTTGGCTCATACCATGTGGAGTAATGTGAATTTTGGCTCATACCGTGTGCTATAATGTGAATTTCGGCTCATACCGTGTGCTATAATGTGAATTTTGGCTCATACCATGTGGGGTAATGTGAATTTCGGCTCATACTGTGTGCTATAATGTGAATTTCGGCTCATGCCGTGTGGGGCAATGTGAATTTCGGCTCATACTGTGTGCTATAATGTGAATTTCGGCTCATACCGTGTGCTATAATGTGAAAGGGGCACCAGTACTAGATAGTATAAGGGGTCCTACTACACTGAAGGACACGCCCCTTTTGAGTGACCACACCCCTTCTCCGGAGCGCGCGCGCCTTCGGCGCGCGCATAATTGCTATCTGCACTCTTTCATTCCACCTTCAAAAATTCAACTTCGACCACTGCGCCTACATACACATACATACACACACACCCTGACATCTTTATATGCACATACTTTCCTTTTGTATTTTTTTTTTATTATCATTTTATTAATTTATTATTTTTATTAAGAAAAAATGTTTTGTTTTGTTTTTTTTTTGGGGGGGGCGCCGTTATTGATCTTGCCCTGGGCTCCTAAAAACCCCTAGTTACGCCTCTGAGGCATAGTCTCCCTCCTCCCTGCACATAGGCATAGTCTCTCACCCCCTGCACATAGGCATAGTCTCTCACCCCCTGCACATAGGCATTGTCTCCCCCTCCCTGCACATAGGTATAGTCTTCCCCCTCCCTACACATAGCCATAGTCTCCCCCTCCCTGCACAATGTCTTCCCCCTCCCTGCACATAGCCATAGTCTCCCCCCTCCCTGCACATAGACATAGTCTCCCCTCCCTGCACAATGTCTTCCCCCTCCCTGCATATCGTCCTCTCCTCTCAAAGAACATATCCGTAATATGTATACCTAGTGTGATGAGCTGGGCATCACCTGGGCTGAAGGATCGCACAGTAGGCAGGAACACCACACTTCCGCACCGCACCACACTTTCTGAAGAAAGTGAAAGTAAACTACAGCTCCCAGCAACCTTTGCTTGCAGGAGCTCCCGACAGCAAGGGCTGCTGGTAACTGTAGTTTATATTCACTTTCTTCACTAGTGCATTGTGGTGCCGAACACCAGCGCTTGTTCCTGAATACTGTGCGATCCTCCAGCACAGGAGATGCGACTACTAAGTGATTCCTCCCATTGGCCGAGGGTGGCACTGCCAGGCGGCGCTCCCTCCTTGGCTGGCGCCCCTGGCGAGTGCCATCCTGGCCAATGGGTAGATACACCCCTGCGTGGCGTAGTTGCAAAGACCGTAGTGCGCAAAATATTCCGGTTTTAACTTAAGTGGTATCCAGTCTCTAGGTCGACAGTAACTAGGTCGACCTCTATTGGTCGACAGTAACTAGGTCGACAGGGATGATAGGTTGACAGGGTCTGTAGGTCGACATGGTCTAAATCGACAGGTCGAAAGCTCGACATGAGTTTTTTATGGGGGGGGGGGTTGCGTCGTTTTCTCCGTACAGTGACCACGAACCCCAATAAGTGCACCGTGTCCTCTCGCATAGCGAGCGAAGCGACCTAGTTACTGTCGACCCTCCATACCACACCCTTTTTAAGTATAGCTATCAGTGATGGGGAACCTTTGGCACTCCAGCTGTTGTTGAACTACACATACCAGCATGCCCTGCTACAGTTTTGCTCCTTGGCTAAAACTGTTGCAGGGCATGCTGGGATGTGTAGTTGAGCAACAGCTGGAGTGCCAAAGGATCCCCATCACCGCTGTATATGGACACATCTGTGCTTGCAGATATACAGTAGGGCCAGATGTAATTGACGGGGACATTTACTAAGCAGTGATAAGAGCAGAGAAGTGAGCCAGTGGAGAAGTTGCCCATGGCAACCAATCAGCACTGAAGTAACATCTATAATTTGCATAGTATAGAATTATACAGAGCTGCTGATTGGATGATGGGTCGAATTCTCCACTGGCTCACTTCTCTGCTGTTATCACTGCTTAGTAAATGTCCCCCTGAGTGTGAAACAGATGGAGCTCCGAGATTTCAACCAAACCTGTACATTTTTTAAAGCAGCAAAAATTTACGAGGCAAAATCAGCTTGGTTTTGGGGGGGTGGAGGGTAATACATCAATTGAGACCACTGGAATCTACAGATGAGGGTTTGAGGGGTCATACTATGGAGACCTAGTTACACAGAGGTGGGGGGGGGGGGGGGGTTACTGCTACAGGGCAGGTTATCAAGAACACGGTGTGGGGGGAAATGCTATCGGGGGGTCAGCTGCTACAGAAAGATCTCTAGGTAACAGGGTGGTAGGGGTTGAGGACACAGGTGTCTACTAGATACCACAGGGCATACTTGCCTACCTGACCCTCTCCCATGAGGGAGAAAATGCTCTGTTCCTGGACTTTCCTGGTAATGTATGATTGCCATCACCTGTGGTGAGCTAGTTAATTGATAAGAAAGGTGTTTCATCACAGGTGATGGCAATCATACATTACCAGGAAAGTCCGGGAACAGAGCATTTTCTCCCTCACGGAGAGGGTCGGGTAGGCAAGTATGCTCCAGGGTGGTGTGCAATACCTCCAGGGAGAGATGTATTTATTTTTTAGCTAAAATAGATAAATACGTTTTTAAATGTTTTTCCCTGGTGGAAGTTATCTCAACTGCAAATGCTGTTTTCAGCTTCCCTCTTCTGCACCAGCGCGCGCCGGAGAGTAGTAGCGCTCAAACTAGAGATGTGCACTTGAAATTTTTCGGGTTTTGTGTTTTGGTTTTGGGTTCGGTTCCGCGGCCGTGTTTTGGGTTCGACCGCGTTTTGGCAAAACCTCACCGAATTTTTTTTGTCGGATTCGGGTGTGTTTTGGATTCGGGTGTTTTTTTTCAAAAAAACACTAAAAAACAGCTTAAATCATAGAATTTGGGGGTCATTTTGATCCCAAAGTATTATTAACCTCAAAAACCATAATTTCCACTCATTTTCAGTCTATTCTGAATACCTCACACCTCACAATATTATTTTTAGTCCTAAAATTTGCACCGAGGTCGCTGGATGACTAAGCTAAGCGACCCTAGTGGCCGACACAAACACCTGGCCCATCTAGGAGTGGCACTGCAGTGTCACGCAGGATGGCCCTTCAAAAAAACACTCCCCAAACAGCACATGACGCAAAGAAGAAAAAAAGAGGCGCAATGAGGTAGCTGTGTGAGTAAGATAAGCGACCCTAGTGGCCGACACAAACACCTGGCCCATCTAGGAGTGGCACTGCAGTGTCACGCAGGATGGCCCTTCCAAAAAACACTCCCCAAACAGCACATGACGCAAAGAAAAAAAAAAGAGGCGCAATGAGGTAGCTGTGTGAGTAAGATAAGCGACCCTAGTGGCCGACACAAACACCCGGCCCATCTAGGAGTGGCACTGCAGTGTCACGCAGGATGGCCCTTCCAAAAAACACTCCCCAAACAGCACATGACGCAAAGAAGAAAAAAAGAGGCGCAATGAGGTAGCTGTGTGAGTAAGCTAAGCGACCCTAGTGGCCGACACAAACACCTGGCCCATCTAGGAGTGGCACTGCAGTGTCACGCAGGATGGCCCTTCCAAAAAACACTCCCCAAACAGCACATGACGCAAAAAAGAAAAAAAGAGGCGCAATGAGGTAGCTGTGTGAGTAAGCTAAGCGACCCTAGTGGCCGACACAAACACCTGGCCCATCTAGGAGTGGCACTGCAGTGTCACGCAGGATGGCCCTTCCAAAAAACACTCCCCAAACAGCACATGACGCAAAGAAGAAAAAAAGAGGCGCAATGAGGTAGCTGTGTGAGTAAGATAAGCGACCCTAGTGGCCGACACAAACACCTGGCCCATCTAGGAGTGGCACTGCAATGTCACGCAGGATGGCCCTTCCAAAAAACACTCCCCAAACAGCACATGACGCAAAGAAGAAAAAAAGAGGCGCAATGAGGTAGCTGTGTGAGTAAGCTAAGCGACCCTAGTGGCCGACACAAACACCTGGCCCATCTAGGAGTGGCACTGCAGTGTCACGCAGGATGGCCCTTCAAAAAAACACTCCCCAAACAGCACATGACGCAAAGAAGAAAAAAAGAGGCGCAATGAGGTAGCTGTGTGAGTAAGCTAAGCGACCCTAGTGGCCGACACAAACACCTGGCCCATCTAGGAGTGGCACTGCAGTGTCACGCAGGATGGCCCTTCAAAAAAACACTCCCCAAACAGCACATGACGCAAAGAAGAAAAAAAGAGGCGCAATGAGGTAGCTGTGTGAGTAAGATAAGCGACCCTAGTGGCCGACACAAACACCTGGCCCATCTAGGAGTGGCACTGCAGTGTCACGCAGGATGGCCCTTTCAAAAAACACTCCCCAAACAGCACATGACGCAAAGAAGAAAAAAAGAGGCGCAATGAGGTAGCTGTGTGAGTAAGCTAAGCGACCCTAGTGACCGACACAAACACCTGGCCCATCTAGGAGTGGCACTGCAGTGTCACGCAGGATGGCCCTTCAAAAAAACACTCCCCAAACAGCACATGACGCAAAGAAGAAAAAAAGAGGCGCAATGAGGTAGCTGTGTGAGTAAGATAAGCGACCCTAGTGGCCGACACAAACACCTGGCCCATCTAGGAGTGGCACTGCAGTGTCACGCAGGATGGCCCTTCCAAAAAACACTCCCCAAACAGCACATGACGCAAAGAAGAAAAAAAGAGGCGCAATGAGGTAGCTGTGTGAGTAAGCTAAGCGACCCTAGTGGCCGACACAAACACCTGGCCCATCTAGGAGTGGCACTGCAGTGTCACGCAGGATGGCCCTTCCAAAAAACACTCCCCAAACAGCACATGACGCAAATAAAAATGAAAGAAAAAAGAGGTGCAAGATGGAATTGTCCTTGGGCCCTCCCACCCACCCTTATGTTGTATAAACAGGACATGCACACTTTAACCAACCCATCATTTCAGTGACAGGGTCTGCCACACGACTGTGACTGAAATGACGGGTTGGTTTGGACCCCCACCGAAAAAGAAGCAATTAATCTCTCCTTGCACAAACTGGCTCTACAGAGGCAAGATGTCCACCTCATCATCATCCTCCGATATATCACCGTGTACATCCCGCTCCTCACAGATTATCAATTCGTCCCCACTGGAATCCACCATCTCAGCTCCCTGTGTACTTTGTGGAGGCAATTGCTGCTGGTCAATGTCTCCACGGAGGAATTGATTATAATTCATTTTAATGAACATCATCTTCTCCACATTTTCTGGAAGTAACCTCGTACGCCGATTGCTGACAAGGTGAGCGGCGGTACTAAACACTCTTTCGGAGTACACACTTGTGGGAGGGCAACTTAGGTAGAATAAAGCCAGTTTGTGCAAGGGCCTCCAAATTGCCTCTTTTTCCTGCCAGTATAAGTACGGACTGTCTGACGTGCCTACTTGGATGCGGTCACTCATATAATCCTCCACCATTCTTTCAATGGTGAGAGAATCATATGCAGTGACAGTAGACGACATGTCCGTAATCGTTGTCAGTTCCTTCAGTCCGGACCAGATGTCAGCATCAGCAGTCGCTCCAGACTGCCCTGCATCACCGCCAGCGGGTGGGCTCGGAATTCTGAGCCTTTTCCTCGCACCCCCAGTTGCGGGAGAATGTGAAGGAGGAGATGTTGACAGGTCGCGTTCCGCTTGACTTGACAATTTTGTCACCAGCAGGTCTTTGAACCCCAGCAGACTTGTGTCTGCCGGAAAGAGAGATCCAAGGTAGGTTTTAAATCTAGGATCGAGCACGGTGGCCAAAATGTAGTGCTCTGATTTCAACAGATTGACCACCCGTGAATCCTTGTTAAGCGAATTAAGGGCTCCCTCCACAAGTCCCACATGCCTAGCGGAATCGCTCCCTTTTAGCTCCTCCTTCAATGCCTCCAGCTTCTTCTGCAAAAGCCTGATGAGGGGAATGACCTGACTCAGGCTGGCAGTGTCTGAACTGACTTCACGTGTGGCAAGTTCAAAAGGTTGCTGAACCTTGCACAACGTTGAAATCATTCTCCACTGCGCTTGAGACAGGTACATTCCACCTCCTATATCGTGCTCAATTGTATAGGCTTGAATGGCCTTTTGCTGCTCCTCCAACCTCTGAAGCATATAGAGGGTTGAATTCCACCTCGTTACCACTTCTTGCTTCAGATGATGGCAGGGCAGGTTCAGGCGTTTTTGGTGGTGCTCCAGTCTTCTGTACGTGGTGCCTGTACGCCGAAAGTGTCCCGCAATTCTTCTGGCCACCGACAGCATCTCTTGCACGCCCCTGTCGTTTTTTAAAAAATTCTGCACCACCAAATTCAAGGTATGTGCAAAACATGGGACGTGCTGGAATTTGCCCATATTTAATGCACACACAATATTGCTGGCGTTGTCCGATGCCACAAATCCACAGGAGAGTCCAATTGGGGTAAGCCATTCCGCGATGATCTTCCTCAGTTGCCGTAAGAGGTTTTCAGCTGTGTGCGTATTCTGGAAACCGGTGATACAAAGCGTAGCCTGCCTAGGAAAGAGTTGGCGTTTGCGAGATGCTGCTACTGGTGCCGCCGCTGCTGTTCTTGCGGCGGGAGTCCATACATCTACCCAGTGGGCTGTCACAGTCATATAGTCCTGACCCTGCCCTGCTCCACTTGTCCACATGTCCGTGGTTAAGTGGACATTGGGTACAACTGCATTTTTTAGGACACTGGTGAGTCTTTTTCTGACGTCCGTGTACATTCTCGGTATCGCCTGCCTAGAGAAGTGGAACCTAGATGGTATTTGGTAACGGGGGCACACTACCTCAAGAAATTGTCTAGTTCCCTGTGAACTAACGGCGGATACCGGACGCACGTCTAACACCAACATAGTTGTCAAGGCCTCAGTTATCCGCTTTGCAACAGGATGACTGCTGTGATATTTCATCTTCCTCGCAAAGGACTGTTGGACAGTCAATTGCTTGGTGGAAGTAGTAAAAGTGGGCTTACGACTTCCCCTCTGGGATGACCATCGACTCCCAGCAGCAACAACAGCAGCGCCAGCAGCAGTAGGCGTTACACGCAAGGATGCATCGGAGGAATCCCAGGCAGGAGAGGACTCGTCAGAATTGCCAGTGACATGGCCTGCAGGACTATTGGCATTCCTGGGGAAGGAGGAAATTGACACTGAGGGAGTTGGTGGGGTGGTTTGCGTGAGCTTGGTTACAAGAGGAAGGGATTTACTGGTCAGTGGACTGCTTCCGCTGTCGCCCAAAGTTTTTGAACTTGTCACTGACTTATTATGAATGCGCTGCAGGTGACGTATAAGGGAGGATGTTCCGAGGTGGTTAACGTCCTTACCCCTACTTATTACAGCTTGACAAAGGCAACACACGGCTTGACAAATGTTGTCCGCATTTCTGTTGAAATACTTCCACACCGAAGAGCTGATTTTTTTGGTATTTTCACCAGGCATGTCAACGGCCCTATTCCTCCCACGGACAACAGGTGTCTCCCCGGGTGCCTGACTTAAACAAACCACCTCACCATCAGAATCCTCCTTGTCAATTTCCTCCCCAGCGCCAGCAACACCCATATCCTCCTCATCCTGGTGTACTTCAACACTGACATCTTCAATCTGACTATCAGGAACTGGACTGCGGGTGCTCCTTCCAGCACTTGCAGGGGGCGTGCAAATGGTGGAAGGCGCATGCTCTTCACGTCCAGTGTTGGGAAGGTCAGACATCGCAACCGACACAATTGGACTCTCCTTGTGGATTTGGGATTTCGAAGAACGCACAGTTCTTTGCGGTGCTTTTGCCAGCTTGAGTCTTTTCATTTTTCTAGCGAGAGGCTGAGTGCTTCCATCCTCATGTGAAGCTGAACCACTAGCCATGAACATAGGCCAGGGCCTCAGCCGTTCCTTGCCACTCCGTGTGGTAAATGGCATATTGGCAAGTTTACGCTTCTCCTCCGACAATTTTATTTTAGATTTTGGAGTCCTTTTTTTACTGATATTTGGTGTTTTGGATTTTACATGCTCTGTACTATGACATTGGGCATCGGCCTTGGCAGACGATGTTGCTGGCATTTCATCGTCTCGGCCATGACTAGTGGCAGCAGCTTCAGCACGAGGTGGAAGTGGATCTTGATCTTTCCCTAATTTTGGAACCTCAACATTTTTGTTCTCCATATTTTAATAGGCACAACTAAAAGGCACCTCAGGTAAACAATGGAGATGGATGGATACTAGTATACTTATGGATGGACGAGCGACTGCCGACACAGAGGTAGCTACAGCCGTGGACTACCGTACTGTGTCTGCTGCTAATATAGACTGGATGATAATGAGATGAAATTAATATATATATATATATATATATATATATATAATATCACTAGTACTGCAGCCGGACAGGTATATATATTTATTATGTAATGACTGATGACGGACCTGCTGGACACTGTCAGCTCAGCAGCACCGCAGACTGCTACAGTAAGCTACTATAGTAGTATGTATCAAGAAGAAAGAGAAAAAAAAAACCACGGGTAGGTGGTATACATATACAATTATATATATATTATATACAATTATATATATATATATATATATTAAACTGGTGGTGATTAATTAAACTGGTGGTCAGGTCACTGGTCACACTATCAGCAACTTGCAAGTAGTACTCCTAAGCAGACAATCACAATATATACTGGTGGTCAGTGTGGTCACAATGGCAGTGTGGCACTCTGGCAGCAAAAGTGTGCACTGTACGTTAAAATATGTACTCCTGCTCTCAGACTCTAACTGCTCCCCACTGTCTCCCCCACAAGTCAGATATACAGTCACACTATCACTTCAGCAAGTAGTAGTACTCCTCCTAATGCTCCCCAAAATTACTAAAGTAAATAATACTGTGTCTCTCTCTACTCTAGTAGTCTCACTCTCTATAAACGGAGAGGACGCCAGCCACGTCCTCTCCCTATCAATCTCAATGCACGTGTGAAAATGGCGGCGACGCGCGGCTCCTTATATAGAATCCGAGTCTCGCGATAGAATCCGAGCCTCGCGAGAATCCGACAGCGGGATGATGACGTTCGGGCGCGCTCGGGTTAACCGAGCAAGGCGGGAAGATCCGAGTCGCTCGGACCCGTGTAAAAAAACTGAAGTTCGGGCGGGTTCGGTTTCCGAGGAACCGAACCCGCTCATCTCTAGCTCAAACGCTCATTTTCCAAGACAGTGGGCAGTGCAACTGAATCGGTGGTCCATGGTGACCACCATTGACACTTGCGACAGGGTATGGGCTGCTCAGTGATTTCGTAAGGTGCAAGATGAGTGCTAGCTCTTATACCAATGGTGTTATTGCCATCCCAGGCTTAGATGTCATGGAGAAGTAACATCTGATCTTCTACAGGGCAAATATTGTTATCTTGTATTAAACAGTACCACAAAATGTATGCAGCGCCATTAAGAGTCATTAAATATATCTAATAAATAACTGTAAATACAAAATGATTTCCCTTTATTTATATATATGTCAGAAATACATATTTCCCCTTAAAGAATAACTATAACTTCAAATGTAATATTTAAATTGAGAGTGCAGTTGGAGGAGTTCCTGATTCCAGGCTAGTAGTGGCCTTTATATTACAATAGCAGCCCTCGTTCCCTTTGAAACACTAGGGAGTGGGAAATAACACCTAAACTCAGGTTATGAGAACACAGGTTATGATAAGCAAGGTACAAAACATACAGGCCAAGATGGGGCCTGAGGTCAGTACAGGCAGCCATGCAAGGAATGGTCAGGCTACAAACCGAGGTCAGGGCAGGCAGCAATCTACAGAATTGTCAGGGCAGGCAGCTATCCAGAGTATCGCTGGGGTCTCAGAAGAAGCCGGGGCAGGCGGTTATCCAAAGTATGATCAGAGTTCAAGGTCGGCAGTTAACAATTAATGGTTATGGCCCAATCAGAGATCAAGGCAGGCGTATTTTCAGAGAAGGGTCAAGGTCTGCTTGGCAGTGTCTCTGCAGAGGACAGACAATGCACACTTGGACCTACTGCTCCTGACAGTTAATACAGAAAATAACAGTTTACTTACAGTACTACTGCCATCATATATTAAATTCAAACAGGAGGGTCCTACGGACCTGATCAAGTACTGTAGCATAAAATAGGTGACAGAGGTGACAGAAAAGGTACCACTACAACCATTGGGAACCCTGTCAGATCAAGAGATTGCTGGGCGTATGCTGGAGGTGAATGCCGTTTTCTAGATTCTATATTAACTCCTTCCACTCCACTACGATAGTGGGAATTTCAATATTGATTGCTCTTCCAAGATTAAGTGTCATACCAGGCACAGACTCCTCTAGTAAACAAGTTCCAGAATCCTTTAAAGCCTTTGAAGCTTAAGTTTGACAAATGTGTCACTGTAATAACATCCTGCGCATTTACAGCTCTTTATGAAATACAGCGATTGCGCGTTACTGTGTAGAGAACAGGGTGTGAGTGCCCATGAAACAAATGAATGTGAATGCTACATGACCTCTGGTCTTCTCATGGAGTGTGTAATGCGTGGGCCCTACAAAGTTCCGTAAAATACTGACTTGCACTGACTCATTATTTTCCATCTGATACTGACCATAATTAAATAGACAGGACGGAGGTTGGGGCACGGAACACACATTATAAATGTCAGATGAGCTTTGTATTGCGCTAACATGTGTGACTGCGACGAATCAGAATTAAATTACTTTGACTTGATATAATTAATAGTTCTGTGTGAGGCACCGTGGATGTCGCCATTGAATGTGAATTCAGTGCCTGGTCTTCGTAGACTGAGGAATACCTCCGTGTAGGTAAAGTTTGCTTCATGTCTTGTCAGTGCCGAGTTATACTGTAGGCCCAGAAGTCATCATTACGCTGGGCCTATACTGACTGTGTTGCCTGGTGCCATTTTCTCAGCTCCACAATGTTCTGAAAATAGATGATTTCCCACAGACATTATGGGCATGATCCTGAGTCACATGCAAGTCCAAAATACGGACGGATCCCGAGAATATCTGCAAACTGCGCAAGAACCATAGAAAGCGTTGCCTGATGGCTTATGTAATTGCACAGGGACGGAGACTGAATGTGCAGATGGAGTGATATGTCAGGCCAGTGCCGTAACAGGGCTTTACTGCGCTCTGTGCCGTCCATGCCCCCCAAGTGCATGGAGTTATGTGGAGGGGGCGGGGCCACCACCTTTTTAGGAATTACAGTACTTGTCCGGAGCATCCTCGTTGGCATAGCAGTATAGATTCTGTATGCAGAGTGCTGTTCCAAGCGAGCCAAATTAAAAGGCTGTGGGTGAGCGATGGTGCAGCAGCTGCCGCCCACGTGGCTTTGTGCAGTGGCACTGTTTGCACACCCCTAGTTTCGGCCCGGTGTCCGGCAACAGAGCACTTTCCATTAAATGGGTGTTTCTGGGCTGGAACTGGGCGGAGGCCATGCGAACACACGTAATGATCCGTCTTGTGAGAGTGACGCAGGCATGTAGGCAGAACTCCGTGCCCATTTGCGGCATGCAGATGGTCAGAGATGGGCGTGTTTCAGACCTGTTTTGCACCAGCATGGAGCGGGTGTAAGTGCCAGTACTAATGATGGTTGCTGCGGCTGCGGATGGAGAAACAGTGGGCAGGCAGCTGTCCACATAAAGATGGAGGGATATTCGGATACTTGCATTGGCATGAGTTAGTTAGCAGGCTACCGCAACCAAACAAAGAGGCTGCTGCGATGCTGTCGACCCTATAATACTATTTAATTAGTTAGAATACGGCGGTAGACTCAGATGCACCTGGTTTTGAGTCATCTGCACGTGTCACAATCTCAAATCATGGTTTGCGCATGATCTGTATGATGTGTCCGAAATTGCAAGTAGGATCTGAGGCTAATGCGTAGGATGCGTTTCTGGCCGGAGACTGGCCGGCGACTGGGAGGCAAGCATCAAGGCGCACCGAGTATCATGGGTGTGTATGCACAGTGGTAAAGAATGCACGTTTCTGCCGGGTACGCTTGCACCTAGCATGAGACTGGTGCATGTGGCGTACTAATGGTGACACTTGCGTCAGCTAGAACAGTGAGCGGGATTGGCTTGCACTTCCAGGCGCACAGGTATGTGATTAATTCAGACCTGGTCACTGCAACAGCAGCGATCGCAGGCTGAAGTCCTATGGGGTGTGCGCACGTGCAGCGGCCGCACTGCGAAAGTATCTCACTGGTGCGATCGCCTCTGCCTGATTGAAAATAGGATTTTGGTACTTACCAGGTAAATCCTTTTCTTTGAATCCATAGGGGGCACTGGAGTACTCTTGGGATATGGACGGCTTCCGTAGGAAACAGCACTGAATATTTAAATTTAGAACACTCCACCCCTCCATATCCCCGAGTACCTCAGTGTTTTTTACTGAGCCGAACAGGAACTATAGAGAGGTTGACAATGGAGTATTAAATATAACATAAGACAATAACAAAGTTGACACATAACGTTACTGACAACTAAACAGTTGACACCATAACCAGCACTTGATAATTTGAACCAGTCGGTGAGAGTGTGTTACCATAAGATCCTCAGAACTCACCACAAACTAGGTAAAACTGCTCCGGGTGGGCGTCCAGTGCCCCCTATGGATTCAAATAAAAGGATTTACCTGGTAAGTACCAAAATCCTATTTTCTTTTTCATCCACTAGGGGTCATTGGAGTACTCTTGGGACGTACCAAAGCTTCCCCCGTGGGCGGGAGAGCTGTTTGGCACCTGTAACACTAGGCGGCCAAAGCTAGATGCTGATGCCGCAAACGTATCAAACTTGTAAAAGCGCACAAACGTGTGCACTGAAGACCATGTAGCCGCACGGCAAAGCTGCGTCGTAGAAGCTCCCCGACCAGCTGCCCATGAAGTTCCCACAGAACGTGTGGAATGAGCGGTTACTGATGTAGGCGGCTGTAACCTAGCATGAAGGTAAGCCTGACGTATGGTCAGTTTTATCCATCTGGATAAGGGTTGTTTAGACGCTGGCCAACCCATCTTGGCAGCATCATAGAGAACAAACAACGTATCCGTCTTACGAACTGAAGACGTTCGGGATACATAAATGCGTAATGCGCGTACCACATCCAGAGTTCCAGAATGTGCTGTCAACACAGGAACTACTATTGGTTGATTGATGTGAAAAGATGACACTACCTTTGGTAAGAAAGCGGGATTCGTCCGAAGTTCCGCTCTGTCATCATGAAACACCAAATACGGTGGCTTGCATGACAAGGCACCCAAATCTGAAACACGCCTTGCCGAAGCTAAGGCTAGAAGAAAAATTGTTTTCCAAGTGAGAAACTTTATATCCACTTGCTGTAAGGGTTCAAAATATGAAGACTGTAAGAAATCTAAAACCAGATTCAAGTCCCATGGCGCTGTAGGTGGAATGAATGGAGGCTGAACTCTGAGGACACCTTGGAAAAAAGTGTGTATAGACGGCAATAGAGCCAATCGTCTTTGAAAGTAAATTGACAAAGCAGATACCTGCACCTTTAGTGTAGATAAACGCAGTCCTCCATCTAACCCCGTCTGTAGAAATAACAAAAGGCGGGATAACTTGAAAGATGATGTCGGAAACTTCCGAGCTTCACACCAACCTATATAGGCACGCCATATTCTGTAATAATGAGCTGCCGTAACCGGCTTCCTAGCTCGTAACATGGTTGGTATAACCGATTCTGGAATGCCCTCTCTTCTTAAGAGAGCGGTCTCAACAGCCACCCTGTCAAACGCAGCCGCGCTAAATTGGGGTAAAGGAACGGACCCTGTTGTAACAGGTCTGGACGTAGTGGGAGCGGCCAAGGATCGTCTGCGAGTAGTCCTCGGAGATCCGAGAACCAAGCTCTCCAAGGCCAATGAGGCGCCACTAGTATGACTGTGACAGACTCTCTTTTGATCCGTTTTAGCACCAGAGGGAGCAACGGAAACGGTGGAAACAGATACACAAGACTGTACGGCCACGCGACGGTGAGAGCATCCACCGCCACTGCCTTTGGATCTCTTGTTCTGGACACATACTGGAGCGTTTGGTGATTGTTCGAGACGCCATCAGGTCCACCTGAGGATAATCCCAATGCTGAACCAACATGTGAAACACTTCTGGATTTAATGCCCATTCTCCTGGATGAAAATCCCGACGACTGAGATAATCCGCTTCCCAGTTGTCCACTCCCGGAATGAACACGGCCGACAATATCACCTGGTGGTATTCCGCCCAATTGAGGATTCGAGCTACCTCCCGCATTGGCATGCGGCTTCTCGTTCCTCCTTGTTTGTTGATGTATGCGACCGCCGTCGCATTGTCTGACTGCACTTGGACAGTCTGAGAGCGAAGCATGTGCACCGCTTGTCGTAGCGCATTGTAAATTACGCGGAGTTCCAGGACATTTATAGACAGCAATCTTTCGTGATCCGCCCAGAGACCCTGGAGCTGACAATTTTGAACTACCGCTCCCCAACCTCTGAGACTGGCGTCCGTCGTTAGAATTATCCAATTCCAGCCTCCGAACAGTCTCCCTGCGGTTAAATTGTGTTCCTTGAGCCACCAGAGCAGAGACACTCTTGCCCTTGGCGACAACCTCACCCTGTGGTGAATCTGCAGATGCGAGCCCGACCACTGGGCGAGCACATTCAGTTGAAATGGACGTGAGTGAAATCTTCCGAACTGAAGCGCTTCGAAAGCCGCCACCATTGTGCCTAAGAGGCGAATGCACAAGTGTACAGACACTGTGCGTGGCTTGAGCACTAATTGTACTAGATGGCGTAGAATCTGTACTTTCTGTTGTGGTAGGTAAATTCTTTGATTGACCGTATCGAGAATCATACCTAGGAATTGAAGGCGTTGAGACGGAATTAGATGTGATTTCTTGAAGTTGACAATCCAACCGTGGTGAACCAGTACATTGTACGTTAGCAGCGCATGTTGGAGAAGCATCTGTTGAGACGGTGCTTTGATGAGCAGATCGTCTAAATACGGAACTATTGTCACTCCCAGGGATCTGAGATGAGCTATCATCACAGACATCACTTTGGTGAATACCCGAGGTGCTGATGATAGGCCAAACGGTAGAGCCTGAAACTGGTAATGGTTCTGGCGTATTGCAAACCGCAAGAATTTCTGATGAGGCTGCCAAATCGGAATGTGTAAGTACGCATCCTTGAGATCTAGCGCAATCATAAATTCCTTTGGCTCTAAACCCGCAATCACGGAACGCAGAGACTCCATCTTGAATCTGTAGTAAGTTACGTACTGATTGAGACCCTTTAAGTTCAATATTGGTCTGACTGAGCCATCCGGCTTCGGTACCAGAAACAGACTGGAATAATAACCCTGACCCTGTTGATGTAGAGGGACCGGAATCAAAACTGCTGAATCCAGTAGGGACTGAATGGCAATTTGCAGAACCGCCCTCTTGTCGTCCGACAGAGGCAATCCTCTCTTGAAAAACCGCAGAGGCGGAAAACAGTCGAACTCTATTTTGTAACCTTTCAACACTAAATTGTGGATCCACCCATCCGCGGATGTATGGAACCACGCCAAATGGAACGTCTGAAGGCGTGCTCCCACAATCGGAGAACCGAGATGGGCTGGTAGCCCGTCATGCTACTGGTTTGTCGGTAGCCTTAGCGTCCTGGCGACTTGTGTTGGTTTGTTGGAAACCACGTCCACGACCACGTCTAGCAGGCGTGGCTGTTCCTCTGCCACGTCCTCGAAAAGGACTGAGGTCTAAAGTATTTGAATGAAGGTCCAGCGTACCTCCTTCTTGATATCGGTGGAGGCAATGGTAAGAAAACCGACTTACCTCCCGTAGCCTCAGCAATCCATGCGTCCAATTCAGGACCAAACAACTTCTTGCCATCGTAAGGCAACGCCTCTATACCTCGTTTGACCTCTGCCTCCGCTTGATAAGCACGCAGCCAGAGTGCTCGTCGTGCCGTAACTAGCGACGATGAAATACGAGAAGTGAGCTGACAGACGTCAGTAGACGCTGTACAGAGATACTCTGCAGCCTCACACATTTGATTTGCAAGAAGTATCAGATTTTCGTCATGTAAAGCAGATTTGAGTTCTGTAATCCATATTATGAGCGCCTTAGTGACCCTGATGCCAACCAATCCAGGTCTCAGCATCACTCCTGCTGCTACATACATGGACTTTAGCATAGTTTCTATCTTGCGATCTGAAGGGTCTTTAAGCGTAGTAGCCGCTGGCACTGGTATGGTTAATTTCTTGGTAAGCTTCGACACTGACGAATCAACTATTGGTGGATTCTCCCATGTACATGTTACCGAGTCTGGAAACGGGTAACTAGACTTAAATCTGCGAGGTATAGAAAACCGTTTATCTGGATTCTGTCGTGTTTCTACTAACATCTGATTAAGAGATTCCGAGACAGGAAAACTTATTGGAGTTCTTTGTCGTTTAGTAAATACGACCTGATCATTTGTGAGAGGCTCCTCAGTTTCAGTAAACCTCAGAGACTGACGCACCGCTCTGATGAGATTATCAATGCCGGAGCTGTTAAAATACTCACTATCTGACTCCACTTCGCCCTCCTCACCCTCATCTTGTTCCGTGAGGTCTGGCATGGAATCGTCAGAATGCAACATAGCAGAAACTGGAAAATCATAAGACATATGAAATTTATCCCGTTTACCCAAAATGGATTTGGACCTTTCGCAAGGCTGAGACGCCTCCGGTAGTTCTGGCGGTCTCACCCTGGACTCAGATCTTGCCGTTTCCCGCTCTTGTCGAGCGGCGGCCAATTCTGATTGCAACCCAGCCAGTACATTGGCTAGCATTTCCCAAGGAGGGTTCGGTGAGGAAATTGGCTGTAAAACTGGAGCAGAAATTGTATTCTGAACCGAATCCACAAAACATACTGTACATGTAGTAGATCCATCCGGTAACACACTGCTACAGACTTTGCAATTATGCTTTTTAGTTTTTGTTGGTGCCTTACTCATTATGGCGACAGACAATACAATATACAAAAACAGACACTTGCACGACTCAGTAAAATAGTAGTAAGGTGTCTCTATATATATATATATATCTGGCCAAGTGCAGTACACGTGGCCAGTACTATGAAATGTGATCCCAAATTCCCTCTAACACCCCTGCGCCTCCGGTGGAGTAGAGATGTAGTACTGGAACGTTCTGGAATCACAGCAGGAAGACACAGGAAGCATGGTTAAAATGGCTGCCATGCTCTCACATATAATCACAGTGCATGAAATCCTGTGTAAATACCCCTGCAGCCTAGCATCTGCTGTTGCAGGTTTATCTTACTGTATTGCCCCCTACTATTGCCCCCTGATTATGCCCCCTTTGCCCCCTGTATGCTTTCAGACACAGAGCGGCGGCCAACGCAGCGTGTGGAGCCGCATCTCCCAGTGACCGTTAGAGACAGAGAGCGGGGATCGTGAAGCGCTGTGTATCGAGCGCTGTGAGCAGCGGGAAGCAGCGGTGGGGGCCGGAGCAGCGTGAGCAGAGCAGTGGCGGTGGCCGGAACAGTGTGAGCGGGCAGAGTAGCGGCGGCGGCCGGAGCAGTGTGAGCGGCAGAGCAGCAGTGGCGGCCGGAGCCGTGTGAGCGGGCAGAGCAGCGGCCGGGCGGCTGCATAGGATCCTGCATAACAATGTCCCCACACCTCGGGGCGGCAGCGGGAGCTGACCGCCCCGTACACATACCTGCACTCCTGTTTGTGATGAGGCTCCGACGGGGCTTCTGTACAAGCGCCGGCCAGCCTGAGCAGGAGATCTGTGTGTGGCTGTGAGGGAGCTCATTCAGTGAGGACCGACACGCCACTGCTGCTTCAGCAGCTTGCACAATCCCTGACCCTGCCTTTTGGAAGGGGGAAAGGGATGTATAAAAAATAGAAAAAATATTCAAAAAAAATAAAATAATTCAAAGTAATTGTGGACTCAGCCACAGAGCTGTTACTACTTCGAGCACAGAAAAAACACTGAGGTACTCGGGGATATGGAGGGGTGGAGTGTTCTAAATTTAAATATTCAGTGCTGTTTCCTACGGAAGCCGTCCATATCCCAAGAGTACTCCAGTGACCCCTAGTGGATGAAAAAGAAAGACAGAGGCGGTAGCGGGGCAGGGCGTGTCGGCGTCATTGGTGGGGCACAGTCTGGACAATGCAGGCGTGTCCTGACCACTGCTGGGGTAGTCCGCGGCACATGCGTGACGTCACACGCAGCCGCTGCGACCCAAAATACGGCAGCTAGGCTGCGTAGGCAGGGAACTACTCACCAGATGCGAAAGCATTGCGGCCGTGTGATGCTTTCGCACCTCTGCGGGAAGGGGGGGGGAGGACCTGGCGTGCGGGGCGGACAAGCCCTGTGCTGGGCATCCCCCCGCATGTCTCAGATTGTAATTGTAGATGTGCGTTTTTTACACATCTACGATCATCTCTGACTTAGGCCCTTACTTTGGCTGATTGTTTCCTGAGGAAAACCGGCCGCGGAATCAGCCCCTCTGATTGCAACGCTTCATGTTTACCTGGTCTCTGCATTTTTTCTTTTTCTTTGTTTGCTTTCAGAAAAAATAAACAATCTGAAATATTTGTGTATCAGAAACTGGTGGTAAATCCAATTCCTCTGTTATTGCTCATCCCCGTCATATGCTCAGGAAGAACCGAAAGCGAGACACCTCCTGTTTGGCGGTTCTGGATCCAGCGCGGTGCATAATGGTCTTGGCAGAAAGTCGTTCCCTCCGGTACAATTCATTTGTTTATGAACTGCATAAAATGAAAGCAGGGTAAACCAGCCTCTAATGGGCCAGAGGAATCTGCGCTGTCCATATGCGATCACTTAATTATCAAGCAGGAGATGTTACAGAACCTCCTACCGCCGGATTGATTGTGTTCATATCAATTTCCTTCTGTCTATTGATCTTCAAAACACGGGAGAAAATAAATGGCCGTCTTTGCTAATGACCATCTGTGTTTCAGCGGGAGATCATCCCTGTAACACATAATCCTTTTATTGCAGATTCGCCAGCCTTATGCCTGGTCTGTCAGCTTTCCCTTAGCTTACCTGCATGCTGGATGGTTAAACACGTTCTCATTGTCCGCAGAACACAACAACTTCCAATTATAAAGCAGTTTGTGGCATCCTGGAGTCAGAGGGTCATTCCTAATATCCTACCACCAACAACAGGAACTACTTCTATCTAATGTACTAACATTAATGCTTGACATGGAATAGTGGGGCTAATTCAGACCTGATCGTAGACGTGCTAAATTTAGCACATCTACGATCAGCTTCCCCGATATGTGGGGAGACGCCCAGCACAAGGCTAATACGCCCGCATGTCAGGACCGACCTCCCCGCACAAGTACAGAAGCATCGCACGGCGGCAATGCTTTTGTACTAGAAGAGTAGCTCCCAGCCAGCGCAGTTCCTGCGCGCTGGTAGGGAGCTACTCATCGCTGTGCAGGTCGCAGCGGCTGCGTGTGACGCCCCCCGCACGGTCCAGGCTCGGTCACGCGCCAAACGCCGCCGGCCCTCCCCCTCCTGCCCAGCGACCGCCTCTGCCTGTCAATCAGGCAGAGGCGATCGCTGGGCTGAGACGACCGTCGGCTGTTTGACATGCGCCGGCGCACTGGGGCGCGTGCGCAGTTCAGACCTGATCAGCTGCTGTGTGAAAACGCACAGCAGCGTTCAGGTCTGAATTAGGCCCAGTGAGTATAAGGAGAACTAGTCAATTTCTAAAAACAAAGGGGGTTGATTCAAAGTCGCCAGCTGCTGCGACGGTTTTAGCGTCTTTTGTCGTAGTTTCATCTACGGCATTATGTAAATGATAATAAATGCCCTTCTCCTGGTGCACGCTACCATCGGATCCACCATTGAAACTTGGACCTCCGATGTAAGCGATTAAGCACCTGGGGGCCTGATCAGAGTTGAACCCTATGCTGATGTTTTTGAGCAATTATCGGTAAACTGTGCGTGTATCACTGCCGCAATGCACACGTGCAGCAGCTGATTTGCGATTACACTCACAGTGAGGATTAATTAGCAAGTGATTGACAGGAAACGGCCGCATTGTGGGCAGTATGTACTATAAGACATCGCTGCTCCTCGCCAACTACCGCAGCGATACTAATCGCATATGTACTAACATATGCGATTAGTATCGCAATGCGGTATAGGAGGCCCCCGCGATGATGTCTGCGGGGGTGTCCGTCACCTCCCAGACCCGGGAGGTGACGTGCGCAGGGAGACCCCGGGCTCCTCCTCCTCCCCCCTGCAGCCGGAAGGAGACAAGGCTGTGCTGCGGGGAAGAAGGAGGAGGGGGCCGCACCAGTAGCAGCACACAGGTATGCCCAGGGGAGGGGGGTCGTCGTGAGCGACGCGGGGCGGCGGCGGGATGCTGTGGGATCCGGCGGCGGTGGTAAGAATCACGTAGGTTTCTATAGGGTATCGCCATAAAAAGATGGCGATACCCTATGGGGCGAAAATGCTGCGGTCGGGGGTTATTATATATGAAAATGCGGTAAAACAGGGGTTTTACCGCATTTTCAATTTAGTAAATCCCACCATGTGGGAGGTAATGGGGCGCTTTGGGACCGTTTTTGTGACATGTATCTGCCGCTGTCAGCGATCCTGTACGCAGGAGGCGCATCCGCGGCATCTGAAAATATGTAAATGTCGCACCCGCATCCCCACTGGTGACGTCTTTAATCCACTACATACGTACAGATATGCACCATGGGACATGCATCTGTCACATTAGCAATCTAAGCCAGTCCAGTTTCTTGCACCGGGCCAGCCGTGACATCTCACGGGGCATCCGCCGCAGCACTTTTCGATTCTCCGAGGGATTCCTCTCCTCCCTGTCATTAGCAGCTCGGGGGAGGGCGGAGTTTTGCAGAATGACGCTTTTGCGTCGTAATGTCACAACGCAATGCGTCATTTCATGAAACTCCACCCCCCAAGCTGAGTGCTAATGATGAGGAGGGGGAGCAGAGGAGTTGCTGGTGGTCGGGGGGGCTGGCGGTCAGGCAGGCCCTGTACACGCCATTACAATGAGCACTACACACCCCTGGTAACTAGCACACACTCCTGGCATTACACATCCCTGGCAACTAGCACACACCCCTGGCAACTAGCACACACTCCTGGCATTACACATCCCTGGCAACTAGCACACACCCCTGGCAACTAGCACACACTCCTGGCATTACACATCCCTGGCAACTAGCACACACCCCTGGCAACTAGCACACACTCCTGGCATTACACATCCGTGGCAAATAGCACACACGCCTGGCAACTAGCACACACTCCTGGCACTAAACACCCCTGGAAACTATCATTACACACCCCTGAGCCCTGACAACGAGCATTACCCCTGGCAACAAGCATTACAATCCCCTGGCAATGATCATGACACCCGTCCAAGAGCATGACACCCCTGGCAACGAGCATGGATCCCAGAGCATGGAACCCCTGGTAATGAGCATGGATCTCAGAGCATGAAACCCCTGGTAATGAGCATGGATCCCAGAACATAAAACCCCTGGCAATGAGCATGACACCCAGCACGTGACACCCTTGGCAACGAGCAGGTAATTTAAAAGTAATTAGAAGCTTTACTGTAGAGCATAATGTATCACAGGTATTGCGGCGTGTGGCATCATATGGTGCATGGGCCATTACTGTGTGGGGCTTAATATGGTGAAATTTGCCCCCCCCCCCCCCCCTGTGATGGCTGAGGTCTGTTGGTGCAGGGTCAAAAACTGGGGTGTAAGGTAGTCTTTTCAGATGAGGCCACACCCATTTTAGAGAGGCCATGCCCCTGTCTGGGAGCACTTATATCTATGGGGGGGTGCATTTTTTTATGTCAATGGGGGTTGCGCATTTTGAAATCTTGCACTGAGAGCCAAATTGGCTAGAAACATCCCTGATCTGAGCCACCCGTTGGTTGCACAGTCGCATCTGGAAACACACTTGCAAAAGATCACACCACGGTTACGTTTCACTCATTTCCACACTCCCTCGCACCTCCCACAAATGGTCAACTCCTCAGTGGGACCGCTGTTGGTAATCAAACTTGGTGACTGCCCAGTGTGAATCTGACAGATGCGCAGTATTAAAAAAAATAGCTTAACTATAACTACACAAACTTCTACGTCTACCTCTGAATCAGGGCCTCAATCACTTCATCTAAGTGGAGAAGTTAAAAACAGAAGACATAAAAAACAATGACTAGTCCCCCACTCAAGTCACCAAGAACTTGATGGGAATATATGTATATGTAAGTATGGAGGTCATTCCGACCTGATCGCACGATGCCGTTTTTTGCAGCGCAAGGATCAGGTCACTACTGCGCATGCGTATGTACCACAATGCGCAGGTGCATCATATGGGTACAAAGCGGATCGTTGCTGAGTGATGGATTTAACGAAGAATCCATTCTCACAGCCGATCGCAAGCAGATTGACAGGAAGAGGGCGTTTGTGGGTGTCAACAGACCGTTTCCTGGGAGTGTTTGGAAAAACGCAGGCGTGCCCAAGCGTTTGCAGGGCGGGTGTCTGATGTCAGTTCCGGGACTGGACAAGCTGAAGTGATCACAGCGGCTGAGTAAGTTCTGAGCTACTCAGAAACTGCACAAAACTATTTTTCTACCGCTCGGCTGCACATGCGATCGCACCCTTGGACAGCAAATATACACTCCCCAGTGGGCAGCGACTATGCATTCGCACAGCTGCAAAAAGTAGCTAGTGAGCGATCAACTCGGAATGACCCCCTATATGCGATGTAGGAAGGTGATAGACTCTTGCGCCAAACTTATTCCAAATCTCTGTAATTCTGCCGTAATTGTTCGTGATGTATATAAGATCCCATGTGGAAAAACACAATAAAACAAAAATTAGAAATCTGATAATGGGCCTAACATGTGCAGAGAGAGTTAGATTTGGGTGGGGTGTGTACAATCTGCAATCTAAATTGCAGTGTAAAAATAAAGCAGCCAGTATTTACCCTGCACAGAAACAAAATAACCCACCCAAATCTAACTCTCTCTGCACATGTTATAACTACCCCCCTGCAGTGCACATGGGCCCTCATTCCAAGTTGTTCGCTTGGTAAATTTCTTCGCATCGCAGTGATTTTCCGCTTAGTGCGCATGCGCAATGTTCGCACTGCGACTGCGCCAAGTAAATTTGCTATGCAGTTAGGAATTTTACTCACGGCTTTTTCATCGTTCTGGTGATCGTAATGTGATTGACAGGAAGTGGGTGTTTTGGGGCGGAAACTGGCCGTTTTATGGGTGTGTGGGAAAAAACGCTACAGTTTCTGGGAAAAACGCGGGAGTGGCTGGAGAAACGGGGGAGTGTCTGGGCGAACGCTGGCTGTGTTTGTGACGTCAAACCAGGAACGACAAGCACTGAACTGATCGCACTGGCAGAATAAGTCTCGAGCTACTCAGAAACTGCACAGAGATGTCTTTTCGCAATATTGCGAATCTTTCGTTCGCAATTTTAAGAAGCTAAGATTCACTCCCAGTAGGCGGCGGCTTAGCGTGTGTAAAGCTGCTAAAAGCAGCTTGCGAGCGAACAACTCGGAATGAGGGCCCTGGTTTTGACCAACTGCTAACAAATTTGCTGCTGCGATCAACTCTGAATTACCCCCAATGGGTAATACAGTACATGATGCTAAATGGTGATAAAGCTAAATATTTATCTTATTTAAAACCCTTTAAGAGGCCTAAGAACACTGTACGCTATTGACGTATGGAGTACCGTAAGGGTACGCACGTTGCGTAGCAATCGCTTAGCCGAGGTCGAGACGCTCAAGCGTCACGTTCGCTCACGGCCAAGAGATCACAGGCAGGCACACTATTGGCTGCTGACTAACGTAATGGTTCGCTATAGCGTGGCGGACGCTCGGGACCACGAGGAGATCACCAGCGGCGCAGACGCTCACAATGTTAAACCTTTATATCTAAACCATAAACAATGTAATATGCTGTAAAACCTTAGTGTAGAGATAGGGTGTAGATGCAACACAGTGTAACCTTATTAACTTAAAAGCTGTTTGAGCGTCACCGACGCTCTGTGAATACTTAACACTATAAGAAATACACAGATACCGTGCTTAGGGTCTAACGCCTTATATGAATGTTATACTTGCAAAAAGAATAATACAATACAAGTCACACACTACAATATAACATAGACTAACTAACCAGGTAACTACACATGAAATACAATACAATACTATTACGTTTAAGAGAATACGAGAGAAAGAGAAGAGAGAGAGAGAGAGATATGGCCCATAATAACAAGAAAGACAATATGATTGCGGAGAAAACTTACGCACAAGGGGAACGATCGCATGCGCCTCTGGACATCCAGCTCCCGATTTTCAGCAATGAGAACCGTTGAAGAGTGAGCTGGATGTGATCGGCTTGTCTATTTATGCCCCACACACAATACAATTCAATGGTCCCTACAATCTCATTGTTCATTGGACACAGGAATTCCTCCTCGCATTATAACAAAAGGTCATAGGTTGATTCATACAGGTGGGCTGTGACGATTTCCAACTGCTCAGGTGGGTGGGAAACTGGGTTTCCCGCCGCATGGATAAGTAAGTGCAAATAATAGTAAATGGACATAAACTTCTTATGTCCATAACTATTCGCACGAACGATTAATCCGCTTCAAACCAACACCGGAATACTGCTAATTAAATATTCTTCCGATGGATACTAAACACCACTGTATTACTCCTGTCTGACCCTTCGCATCAAACAAAGAGGGATTTCTCTGTCCATGAACATGCTACATTAACTAAACTTTCAGATTCTATCAAAGGAACCATAATCTACAAAATACATTATATAGTGAAAATATGTAACGATTGAGTCGCACGCTACGAACACATGAACTCTACCGTAAATGCACATACTGCGCGCCCGCGGGTGCCCGCAACAGCGAGTATGCGCACGCACGGGAGAGCGCGCGCATGCGCAGCGCGGACCTGTATGAGGTGCAAATATGGCAGTGTGCATCGTGCTATTTTTCTGACTTTGACAGTCCACCCTTTGGCAGTCAACAATAACTGCCACTTCCTAAAACATTTCAAAAAGAGAAAAATATATGTCAGGGGTTAATACATTTACATGGTTGGGTAGGGGAGGAGAGGAGAAGGTAGGAAAAGGGTATGACCTAGTGAGATAGCAGAAGCATGTGTGTATGAATCCGTGTTTGGGGGTCATGTATCATCGTGCCGTACGTGTTTTAAATCAAGCTTCGAGGCATTGCGAAGTATACATTTGAATTCCTTCTTATCCCGTGGTACGGGTCTGTGGATGGGCTGTCAAACTTTACCGAGCTCTTTTCGGCTGTGGTTGTAACAAAATGGGGAGCACATTTTAGTTGATGATACATGAATGGGGGAATATGTGATTGCTGATATCTGTGCCTGTATTCCCTATCGACTATGTGTGTAATTACCTGAAGGTTGTAGAGATGAAGAAAAGACATAATTACGGTAAATGCAGTGGTATTCTATGTCGGGTAAATGAACATTTGTCGGTTGAAGTCTTGTTCGGTGTCTGTTGAATGCAGTCTTCTTTGTGCTTTTGCCAAAAGGCGTGTGGGCAAAAAGCTTTGTCAATGTCCATAGACTTACAAAAGTGTTGGGCTAGCGTAATTTTAAAATTTCTAGGGAAACTGGGGGTCTATGGCAAAGTTCATCAAATATCTGTGTATAAGGTTGTCAAAACTTCTTCTTTAATCCATCAGTTGTCTGTATACAGGATCATCAAATTCCTCGTCCAAGTGGGTCTTTTTACCTTGGAGAAAACGGAAAAACAGGTGAAAGAAACGGACCGTAGAAAGCGCATTTTCATCACATCATTGTTTCTACATTTGGGTCATAAATCAAATCCATTGGAATTACAATTTCCTCACTCCTTAAACTCATCACCCTGGTACTTCGTTTACACTTCGTTAAAGCCTGACCGCATCTAAATATCAAGCCAATCGTTATGATAACACCTAAGATACATAGGAGAAACTTCCCAACATCCATTATGACTCCTTGAGCCCATTCTCCTAAACCAGAGAACCAATTTCGCGGGTTCAACCATGACACCCAACCAGTCAGCTCATTACCTACAGCAGCAAGAGTGAGATTGTGTCTCCTGCGAAATTCCCACTTCAGTTGGAGAATATCGTCCATCTTTTGGTCTATGACCTCGACCGGGTCCTCGGTACTATTTGTAATATATGTGCAACATTTCACGCCGTACTGCGTTGCCAGTGTGACACAATATCCACCTGTCACTGCCGTGAGATAATTGAGAATCATTCTATGCTGAACCAGTTCTGTTTTATAAGCTTGAAGTTCTCTTCCAGTATACCTAAACGTGTCATCATACATTTCTGTGATATTGTCTAACAAATTTGCGAGCGCAGATATGTATTTATAATTCAACACTCCTCTGGCGGTGCGAGTGATGTCTAACGCGATTAGAAACTGAATCCCGGTGGATTCATGGATCATGTCAGAGGCCGGATGCTCTGTTCTTTCTATCAGGTGCCGTTTAACTACGTGCTCGTAATGGGTGTGAGTATAAGGAGCTTGGGCAACACGGTGTATATCTTTCATTTTGGCATGTGATACAGTCATTACTTCAGGCAATACTTTTCCAATATAACACAATCCTTCAGAGTTTGGGGCAAGCCACTTATACGCCTTCCTCCCGCATATGAAATATGCATCATCGGGGAGAACATATGGGACGGAGTAGGACATAACCATATTACACATCTTCCATGTGAAATCTCCTAACCCTAATTCTCCCATCTGTCTAGTACACGTATCAGTTTGTACGATATGTGCACAGTATCCTGGTGATACCTCTCCAACTCTCGTAATCCTATTTCCTAGGGTATACCTATATCGGAAAGATTTTCCTCTACTGGCTATGTGGCGTATAAGCTCTGTATCTGTCGGCATTCTATCTGCTCTATATGAAAAGGTCATGGTTTGGTTACTCCATGACACTTCCCAATTTCCCGGCTTTCGGGGATTGGAAATGTTAAAACATATGAGGGATCTATCCACATGATATTGGTGGAGCTTCAAACTAGGAGGACTGGAGATATTAAACCTCCTGTCCACCGGCCTCCCACCACTTAGCTCAAGTACCTCCCCTATCGTTAAAGGAAATGGTACTAGTCCTGATTTGCTATGACCTTGAGGTACTTGAGAGCATACCCAACAATCTGTTTGATTTAGCACACTACCCACTAAGGAGTGATAGTCACTCAAGGGATGCCGGTCCATGTGGATATTAAAACTGGATTGGCATTTCTTGATGCATCCATCCTCAACTACATTGTCACAGAGCCTACAGATACAGTTTTCTTCAGCTAACAATCCTTCACAATTCCTTCTATGGTCAATGCTATCGGATCGTTTTCTGATACTCGCCTTTGCTTGTTGATTATATTGTTCTCGGAAAACTACGCCTCCATCTCTGTCATCAGAACCCATTCCAGAACCTCTCTCGACCTCCATGGTACTCTCGCCGGAACAGACTGCTCTGGTCAACATCATGGTCAACAGGAAAATCCGGATCACAGTCTCTTGGGGCAAGTCCATCTTATAGGAGGAAACGAAGAAGAATGAGAAGGGGGAAAAATAATTTGAGGGAGGGGGGATGGGAAGTGGAGAAAAACAATAAAAGGGAACAGGGAATCGACAACTGCTTTTGATCTTGTGATTCTCAATGCTCAGGTGCCGCCTCAGTCCTCCTGGAACAGACACTCCAGTGATACAACTTCCTCTACCGTCTGTTCCTTATCACGGGACCTCTCTGGATCAGCAACCTTCTTACAATGGGACGAATGAACCCAAGTCTCTCTCTCGGCAACTTTCAATGCTGTAGTGCTAGTCAATAAGACTTGGTATGGTCCTTCCCATCTGTCAATAAGGCAACCTGAGCGTAGAAAATTCCGTATCATTACATAATCCCCAGGTTCAATGTCATGACAATTACTATCTGGTAAATCAGGAATCACCAACTTCAAATTATCATTTTGATTCCTTAGCTGTTTACTCATGTTAATCAAGTACTTTACAGTCACTTCATTGTTACACTTCAAATCATCCTGAGGGTTAATCATAACATGCGGTTGTCGACCAAACAAGATTTCAAAGGGAGACAGATTAAGAGGGGACCTGGGAGTGGTTCTGATGCTGTACAGTACAATGGGTAGAGCTTCTGGCCATGTCAATCCTGTTTCTGCCATAACTTTGCTCAGTTTATTTTTAATAGTGCTGTTCACTCTTTCCACCTTCGCACTCGCCTGTGGACGGTATGGAGTGTGCAGCTTGCTATCAATTCCCATCAACTTACACATTCCTTGAAAGACATCACCTGTAAAATGGGTACCCCTATCACTTTCAATTATTCTAGGGATACCATATCTACATACAAATTCCTGCACAATTTTCTTAGCAGTAAACATGGCGGTATTTGTGGCCGCAGGAAATGCTTCGACCCAATTTGAGAATACATCTATACAAACAAGTACATATTTCAAATTTCGACAAGGGGGTAATTGAATAAAGTCAATCTGTATTACCTGAAAAGGACCGCCTGTAGGTGGGATATGAGATGGTTCTGTTGGTATTGCCTTTCCGATATTCTTTCTCAAGCATGTAAGGCATGACATTGCTCTCTTACTTGCATGAGATGAAAATCCTGGGGCGCACCAATATGCTCTTACCAACTTGCACATTCCTTCCTTGCCCAGATGAGTCAGCCCGTGAGCTGCCTCAGCTAAACATGGGAGATATGCTCTGGGGGCCACCGGTTTACCTTGTCCATCCGTCCAGAGTCCTGAGGACTCCTGGCCATATCCCTTTGCCTTCCAGACTGCCTTTTCCTGTGTGGAACACAAATTTTGCATCTCACACAACTTCTGTGTGTTGATGGTATTAAATACCATCAGTTGTGTGGTGTCTGTCTGTCTGGGGGTCCCAGCTGCTAACTTAGCTGCTTCGTCTGCTCGGCTGTTACCAAGTGATACTGGGTCTTGGCTATATGTGTGTGCTTTACACTTGATAACAGCCACTCTGTCGGGTTCCTGTATCGCTGTTAGAAGCCTTTTGATGTGAGCTGCATGCGCTACCGGTGTACCACCTGCCGTCATGAAATTTCTGAGGTGCCATAGGGCTCCGAAATCATGGACTACCCCGAATGCGTATCTAGAATCGGTGTAGATATTGGCTGATTTGCCCTTAGCCAATTCACATGCTCTGGTTAGGGCGACCAGTTCAGCAACCTGGGCTGAGTGAGGTGGGCCTAGCGGTTCCGCTTCTATGGTGCCTTGGTCATCTACGACTGCGTATCCAGTACACAAGTCTCCCGAGTCTGACTGTCTGTGACAACTACCGTCCGTGTAGAAAGTTAGATCTACATCTTCCAGTGGGTTGTCACTGATGTCAGGCCTTGCGGTAAAATTTTGGGTCAAATATTCCATACAATCATGTGTGTCCTCCTTTGTATTAAATTCTCCTTCCCCACCACTCTCATCCTCCACCCTTTGTGCCTGTCCAGGCACACCTGGGAGATATGTTGCAGGATTTAATGCACTGCATCTCCTTATGGTGATGTTTACGGGGGCCATTAGTGCCAATTCCCATCTTGTAAACCGCGCTGATGAGACGTGCCTGGTTTGGGCAGAATTTAGCAAGGCTGACACTGCATGTGGTGTATGAATTGTGAGGTTGTACCCTAGCACTACATCTTCGCTTTTCGTTACTAGCAATGCTATCGCAGCAACGCTTCGCAAGCATGTGGGGAGGGATCGCGCTACCGTGTCTAGCTGAGCGCTGTAGTATGCTACTGGCCTGCTGGCATCACCGTGCTTTTGGGTTAAGACGCCTGCCGCGCAACCAGCACTTTCTGTTCCGTACAGCTCAAAGGGTTTCCCATAGTCTGGCATACCTAATGCTGGTGCCTGCGTTAGGCACTGTTTAAGTCTCTCAAATGCCATCTCGGACTCGTCTGTATGCGAAATCCGATCAGGTTTGTTTGATGAGACCATCTCCTGCAAAGGTAATGCTAGAATGGAAAACCCTGGGATTCAGTTACGGCAATACCCACACATTCCTAAAAATGTTCTGATCTGTTGCTGTGTTTGTGGCAGAGTCATGTCTCTAATTGCTTGAATTCTATCAGCGGTCAGGTGTCTCAGTCCTTGTGTTAGACAGTGTCCCAAATATTTTACCTTAGTTTGGCATAATTGCAACTTGTCTTTGGAAACCTTGTGTCCTGTGTCTGAAAGATGAAACAGGAGCTGTTTTGTATCCTTCAGGGATGCTTCCAATGAATCAGAACACAGTAGTAGATCATCCACGTACTGTATTAATACTGATCCACTCTCTGGTTGGAAAGACTGTAAACAATCATGCAAAGCCTGGGAAAATATACTTGGACTGTCTATGAAACCTTGTGGTAATCGAGTCCATGTGTATTGGACTCCTCTGTATGTGAATGCAAACAAATATTGGCTGTCAGGGTGCAGGGGTACCGAAAAGAAAGCGGAGCAGAGGTCAATAACAGTGAAAAATTTCGCAGTGGGAGGGATTTGCATAAGGATGACAGCTGGATTTGGCACTACGGGGAACTGACTCTCAACTATTTTGTTAATCCCCCTTAGATCCTGCACTAGCCGGTAACCCCTCCCCCCACTCTTTTTCACAGGGAAGATGGGACTATTGGCAGTGCTGGACGTTCTTACCAGTATGCCCTGTTGTAGCAAGCGCTCTATTACTGGGTAAACTCCTAACTCCACCTCTGGCTTCAGAGGGTACTGTGGGATTTTTGGAGCTATCCTACCATCTTTTACTTGTACAACTACTGGAGCTACGTTTGCCATCAATCCAGTGTCTTGTCCGTCTTTAGTCCAAAGTGACTCTGGTATCTGGGATGTCATTTCTTCTACTTGGGATGGAGTCCTATTTGTCATAATGGTATGTGACATTAATTTTGATGGGGAGTCTAACATGTCTTGCACTTCCTGAGCGTGATTCTCAGGTATGTCCAAGAATACACCTTCAGGAGTACAATAGATGACGCACCCCATTTTACACAATAAGTCTCTTCCCAGGAGATTAGTCGGTGCCGATGCAGCCAGCAAAAAGGAATGCTTGGTATGTAAAGGCCCTACTGTAATCTCGGCTGGTTTGCTAACAGGGTAGTGCTGGACTACTCCCGTTACTCCCATGGCTGGAATTGTCTTACCAGTGGTTCTCATGCCCACTATTGAATTTATCACTGATTTGGCCGCCCCTGTATCTACAAGAAAGTTTAATGATTTACCAGCTACATTGATTGCAATTTCGGGTTCACTTCCAAGATTTGCAATCAATTTTACTGGCTGCAGATTCCAGGTATGGCCACACCCCTATTGGGTATGGTGACCTCCCTGAATCCCGCTGGCAGCAACTACTTGTGAAGGGGTCAAATGGGAACTGCCAGAGGCTTGCCAGTCTCTGTTCGGGGGGTATCTTTTTGTTTCCCCTGCATGTGGCTCATAACTCCGTTTCTGCGGACCCTGCTCCCAATGTCGTGTGTCGTGTTGTTGTCTAGGGGGTTGATATGAGTTTTGTGAATTTTTCACTCTACAGTCTCGTGCCATGTGTCCCTGTCTATGACATGAAAAACAAGTTACCACATTTGACTTACCCACAGGGTTTGGTGATTTATACAAAGGCTGCCTTGTGGTCAGGGCCTGTATACTTACGGCCATTAACTTATCACCTTGTGACTCCCTGTGTCGGGTGATATTCCGGTCGTGATCAATAGCAGCCTCTCTCAAAGTAGCCACCGACAGACCTCGCCAACATGGTTGCGTGGTCTGTACCCTTGTCTTTAATGTCTCTTTTAAACCATCCATTAGTACAGATACTGCTACTTCTCGATGGTTTATGTTTGTTTTAATGTCCTCTATACCTGTGTATTTTGCCATTTCTAGTAATGCCCTGTGAAAATATTCTGCAGCAGTTTCTGACTCTTTCTGTCTAATGGAGAAAATCTTGTTCCACTTAACTACCGCTGGAAAATACTCCTTTAACTGTAAACTTATTCTTTTTACGTTATCTTTGTTGTACACATCTGTAAGAGGTACATCCTGATCTAATCCACAGTCAGCTAAAAATTGAGCTGCGTCGACATTGGAGGGTAAACATGCCCTCAGCAATACCTGCCAGTCTTTGTTATTGGGCTCTAAAGTGTTTCCTAGGTCTCTGATGTATTTCTGGCTAGCAACTAAATCTTTTCTAGGATCAGGGAATTCAGACACTATGGTTCTTAATTCCATTCGGGAAAATGGGCTGTACATGGCAATGTTCCTAACAGGTGTGATTCCTGTCGTGTCCGTTTTCCCATTTGGCACTGCTATTACCCTAACAGGATTAAGTCTACTAACATCACTCTGTGTAGGTTCTACAGCCTGTGGTGAAATGGTTTCAGCGTAGTGTATGGTGCCGTACTTACCTGTAGATACGACCTCACCTATCCCTCCGCTAGGGGCTTTTGTTACTAATCTCGTGGGTGGAGCCGTGCCTACTGTTGTCTCTGCTATGGTGGCTGCTAGAGAGAGCGTCGATATTGTTGCCGATTCGTCCTCTTGATCACACTCCTGGGGAAAGTTCAAAACAGGGTACAACTTGCACGGGTTAATACTTGCATTTGTTAACTTATTAACATTTACACAGTTGCTAAGTGTTTGTTTGTTACACCCTAATGCGTCATTCTCCGCAACCAATTTCTCTCCTGATATGTATGGTGGCGGCGGGGCCGTCGCTATCAATTTCTTGATAGGATTAGATCCCGCCGCCAGAGCCAATCCTCTCTGTATTTCACCCTCCTGTTGCCATAACTGCAAATAATCATAATGTTGGATTCGTCTCTTTGTTGATTTAATGAGACATATCCTCCTCCTTAAATTTTGCAACACTTCTGGGCTAAAGCTACCTACTCTTGGGAATTTCTCCCCGTCATGCACTGTCATTCTCTCCCATTCATCACATAAAACCTCTGTATGTGAACCATATTTTTCACACATTACGTACCTTGCCGACCCGACTGGTCGGTTTACTGAATCAACCCGAACCGAGGTTGATCGCCCCCTTCCTGAACAATTGGCCCCCTTAACTTGCAGGCGTTGCTTTCACCACCTCTGACCTTCAATCAGGGTCTTCAGCGAACCCTTACAAAAACCAAAATGTTCACGATAGGCTGACGGTGGCGGTTTACCGAGTACCCCACTCACTCGCCCACGCCGACCAATACGACCCACACACTGCCTTAGCGCTGGCGTACTCGACCCAGGGCCCCTATGAACCTCTATTTACTGGAACATGCGAGGGATATCCGCAGAACACTTACTCTTTCCAGTAACTATTGGTTGTTGGACAATTCCTGAGTGACCAGCGAACTTCCCTTCAGAAAATAAAAAATTACACAAATCACATCAGAGTGTACAAATAGTTTTATGACCGGGTTCGTACACAAATGGTACTGGTCAGATTAACTAATGTACACAATTACGTGCAGTACAATCGTTCAGCACATAAGCAACTAATCTTATGTGCTGAGCGACCAGTGGAATCGAAAATTTCGGCTGCGAATTCCTTCAGCCAGAGCTTTATTGGCCTATATGGGTTTTGCACCAACCCCCTGGGTTGTGCCCTTTTCTCTTATTTATGGCAGACTTCTTAGTCTGCTGTACCTGGACCTCCTGGTCTGTAGTATGACCTCCTGGTCTACTATACTCTACTGCTCAAATTTTATGTTTAACCAGAGATGCCTCCCTAGCCACCATGCACGTCACTTACATGTATGTACTCATGCGAGAACTCGACTTCTTGTGGTTCAACCTCAAAAATTGTATAAACTTAAAAACACTCACTCATCACATGTACACTTTTTGTTTCTATTTCTATTTCTGCGCAGAAATTTTCTTTAGACCAGATGTGTTGTGAATTTGGAGAAGGATCTGTTAATCTAAATTTCGGACACTAAAATAGACTTGCGCTACTTACCACGTTGCCACCTTTCCGCCTGTTGCAATAACACTATCGTGTGATTTTGAGTTACGTGGGCGTACCCGGACGCTCCGTTGCGTAATTTACGCTGCGTGCGTCGGCCTTTGAGTTGCGTACGCGAGTCTCACCCTTTGTTAGAGACACGTGTACGCAAAGCAAATATCCACCGTAACACAACTAACACATTTTATCAATGTAGATGATCCTCGATCGTCTACCGCGCAACACACCAATCTCTCCTTATACCTTAGGTAGAGTTGCATGTGGGCTTTACACTTTATCCCTTTATATATTACATTTACACTTTAACTATGAAATAGCGACAAATCTCTCTTAGCACGTTTTATCAACTATAAAATGGCAAACAGGAGAGTGATATGAAAATACATGAATGAAAAAGAAATGCAGATATGTGCGTGTGTACGCAAGACAGAAATAAACAGTTTTAAAAGACACTAGCGTGTTGTTCTTACCTCCGGTTCCGGATTCCTTCAGCACCCTTTACTAAGCGAAGCAGACGCTTATCCAAACAGCACTACGAGGAATATGACCTCCCGCCCTTTGCTGCTGGATAATGTCTGCTGAAATTACCTAGCAGAGATATGTGAAGGACAGGACGAGCCGCCAATTGATAAAGCTAAATATTTATCTTATTTAAAACCCTTTAAGAGGCCTAAGAACACTGTACGCTATTGACGTATGGAGTACCGTAAGGGTACGCACGTTGCGTAGCAATCGCTTAGCCGAGGTCGAGACGCTCAAGCGTCACGTTCGCTCACGGCCAAGAGATCACAGGCAGGCACACTATTGGCTGCTGACTAACGTAATGGTTCGCTATAGCGTGGCGGACGCTCGGGACCACGAGGAGATCACCAGCGGCGCAGACGCTCACAATGTTAAACCTTTATATCTAAACCATAAACAATGTAATATGCTGTAAAACCTTAGTGTAGAGATAGGGTGTAGATGCAACACAGTGTAACCTTATTAACTTAAAAGCTGTTTGAGCGTCACCGACGCTCTGTGAATACTTAACACTATAAGAAATACACAGATACCGTGCTTAGGGTCTAACGCCTTATATGAATGTTATACTTGCAAAAAGAATAATACAATACAAGTCACACACTACAATATAACATAGACTAACTAACCAGGTAACTACACATGAAATACAATACAATACTATTACGTTTAAGAGAATACGAGAGAAAGAGAAGAGAGCGAGAGAGAGATATGGCCCATAATAACAAGAAAGACAATATGATTGCGGAGAAAACTTACGCACAAGGGGAACGATCGCATGCGCCTCTGGACATCCAGCTCCCGATTTTCAGCAATGAGAACCGTTGAAGAGTGAGCTGGATGTGATCGGCTTGTCTATTTATGCCCCACACACAATACAATTCAATGGTCCCTACAATCTCATTGTTCATTGGACACAGGAATTCCTCCTCGCATTATAACAAAAGGTCATAGGTTGATTCATACAGGTGGGCTGTGACGATTTCCAACTGCTCAGGTGGGTGGGAAACTGGGTTTCCCGCCGCATGGATAAGTAAGTGCAAATAATAGTAAATGGACATAAACTTCTTATGTCCATAACTATTCGCACGAGCGATTAATCCGCTTCAAACCAACACCGGAATACTGCTAATTAAATATTCTTCCGATGGGTACTAAACACCACTGTATGACTCCTGTCTGACCCTTCGTATCAAACAATGAGGGATCTCTCTGTCCATGAACATGCTACATTAACTAAACTTTCAGATTCTATCAAAGGGACCATAATCTACAAAATACATTATATAGTGAAAATATGTAACGATTGAGTCGCACGCTACGAACACATGAACTCTACCGTAAATGCACATACTGCGCGCCCGCGGGTGCCCGCAACAGCGAGTATGCGCACGCACGGGAGAGCGCACGCATGCGCAGCGCGGACCTGTATGGGGTGCAAATATGGCAGTGTGCATCGTGCTATTTTTCTGACTTTGACAATGGATATAAAAAACAAGCCGTTTCCACTAAATGGGCAGATATCTGCAGCCACCCTCTCAACACGTGTGCGTGTGACCCAGTGGTGGCTCCAGAGGAGGGGCTACAGGTCAGTTCAGATTTCAAATAGGGGAGCCACACCCACTGTCACCAACTGCCATTTCAAACTGACTCCCTGGCAGCAGGTGTGCCTCCCCTATTTGAATTTTAAACTGAGCTGCAGCCCCTCCTCTCTGCCCCTGCGATCTGCCAGCAATGCAGTTGTTTGTTGGTTTATTGGTAGATAGCAGGTACACTGGTGATCGAGTGGAGCTGGCGTGGAGTGGGGTTTCTTGCAACTCGCAGGGATGCTAGAAGCTAGAACAGCTTCATGCCAGGTAATAACCCATCTCTCAAAGGAGCTAATCAGGAGACTTCTGTCTCCCACCGTGTCACACTATACAGTCTCACACAGTCTCAAGATGGCTCCTGCACATGCTCAGTAGAGATCTAGGTGGCCATATTGGGACAGGGCATGAAGCCTCCCAGGAAAATAGGAAGACTGGTTGATCAGGTCATAACTGGGCATGCGTATGCACTGCAATGCGCACGCACGTCAGACAACAACAACAGGCATCGTTGATCAGCAACAGGGTGGTGTGAAAATTCCGATCGCACGGGCGTTTGCAAGGTGATTGACAGGACGAGGCCGTTTGTGGGTGGTAACTGATCGTTTACTTGGAGTGTCTGGAAGAACGCAGGCGTGCCCAAGCATTTTCAGGGAGGGTGTGTGACGTCAGCTCCGGCCTCGATCAGCCTGTTCTTCTCATCACCCTGTAGGAATAAGTCCTGGGCTGCACAGAGACTGCACGCGGTGGATTTTTGCAGCTCGGCGCACACATATGATCGCAACACTTGCACAGAGAATTTATACTACCCCTGGGGGGCGGCGACTATCTGAACGCAGGACAGCAAAGTTAGCAGCCCAGTGATCAGGTATGAATCCCCCCCAGTATGTATTGGTGGAGTAGGTGATTTATACATGGATTTATACCTATAAGTTAGGTTGATCATACCTCCCAACTATCCCGATTTTCACGGGACAGTCCTGTTTTCTTGGGACTGTTCCACCCGCGGGCAGCAGTGTCCCGCGGTGTGTGTGTGTGGGGGGGGGGGGGGGGCAGTTGGGAGGCTCCTGCACTCGCTGCCCTGCTTAGCAGAGCATCGGTGAATGGACGCTGTGCGCATGCGCACACAGCATCTATTCACAGAGAGGGATGGGGGGCATGCCAGCAGCTCAATGAGCATGCCCCCATAGTGACGAGAAAAATGGGGGCTGTGGCTCGCGATCACGTCATTATCGGGAAGCCACGTCCCATTCTCCGAAGCCACACAATGGTCCCTCTTTCTAAGATGTTAAAATTGGGAGGTATGGGTTGATGGTGGATTAAGTTAATCGATAAAAGTCATATTGGTGGTACAGTGGCAGAGTAATCTGATCTACACATGTCATACTGGAGGCAATATATATGTTAGTAGAGTAAGGAGATAGAGATCATTGACATTGATGTTGGAGCAAGGCGATTTACAGATGTTCTGGTGATGGTGGACTATACAACTTATATTAAATGTGTGTGTGTGTGTGTGTGTGTGTGTGTGTGTGTGTGTGTGTTATATTGATGGTGAAGACAGGTGACCTATAAAGGAAAGTGGGAAATCAGAATTAGAATCTTAATACGTCTGTCCTTGTAAACTGAAACCCCAGTAAAAAGACCTCTTTATACCGAGAGGGACATCACTAGAATGTTAGTTCTGGTAGAACATGTCATTACATTTCCATCTGCTATGGATGGGCTTCATGTCAGTGTTTTATGAATCGCAGTTGACTTTTATTGACTAATGCTGGCAATAGGACTTTTAGTTAGCTGAAAAAGAAACCCTTTTGTAGTGATATGTAGATCCATATTGATTAGACTGTAGCTGCCCCATATATCCAGGTCATAATCAGATTTTAAATAGATGTAATGTTTCAGCCAAAGTCATTATAGCTTTGTAAAGGGACATTATTTGTAAAGGGACATTCTCAGTGAAGTTATTCGTCATCTAGTACATTGGCAATCCGCTATAGGTCGCTAATGATCACATAATTTACAATCCCAAACCCTCTGTACCTGGAACGTTTGTATGGTTTCTGTTTGTTTGTTTATTTGTTTGTCTAGTTTTAATATATACAGTTTTTCTTCTTTGCAGTGGAAGATCTGGAAACTGCCCTCTGCAGGCTCTTCTCAATGGGCCCTGATACAGAGGTGGACGGAAGAGGGATCGGTGCTGCGTCGTCGGTCACAGTGGATCTGAGAAGATATGCAAATGCGGCAGGAGCTGTCCCTTGTAAAGAGACTCCCACCTGCGTCTTCTCAGATCCGCAGCTTGCTACCGGAGACGCAGCAACGGTCATGCATCGGAAACATCATTAGCAACATTGGACTTCTGAGCAACCCTAAGGTTGCTCACAATGTCCATCGTAACTGAGATTTCAGGTCCAGAAGCGTCCGATCGTGCAGTCGCTGGCTGAGACACGCCCACAAAATGGTTGTGACACGCTTGCATTTTAGCTCCACTCTGCTGTGATCCCCGATGCTGTAAAGTGAGATGTCGGCTTCACAGCATCACTTTACTGCATCGGATCCGATGACCAGCCACCCTGCCGACTCACCGGACCCTGGCAACTGATGAGCGGTCACATGGCCGCCGGCATCCCGACAGCCAGGATGATGAACACATCCCCAAGCAGGGAAGGCTGTGCAGGAGTGGAGGAACTGGAGGGAAACCTGGATAATGCTATCTGAAGATAGCGTTATTATCACAGGGCTCCCTCCAGTATATTTTTACCATTTATTTTTAGTAAATTCAGGCACATCGCATTTGCCATTCCAAGTATGAGAAATGCAATCTGTTTACTAAAACATGCTAATTTAAGGACTTGGAAAATTTTGAGAATTCTCCTCAAGGTGATACTAAAATAATATGAAAAGGGTGTAAAATCACCCTTTTTCACATTATTTTAGTTAAAATTATTTATCTACAGTAAATATGCCCGTATAAGGCAGCAATCTGGGGGACGTAGCTATGGAACTAGAGGAAAATGTCAGGGAATTGCTTGGATGATGTTGGTGAACACTATGTATTTTTGGTGCCTTTGAGATATGCTTGAGCAGATGGATGAAAGTCACTTCTGACCATCCATTGTGACATGATTATGGATCTTGTTAGAGAGGACAAAGACAATGCTGCCTAGTATATATATATATATATATATATATATACCAGATTATCTTCAAGACCCTGCTGAGGGTCTCAAATAGAGGGCACTCACCAATCACTTTCCAAAGATAAAAAGTTTTATTTAGACCATTGAAGTCATCACATACATGTCGACGTTTCGGCTTCGCAGAGCCTTTTTCAAGACCACCACAGGAGACATCTGTTCAGCACGCCAGAGAGCAGTATACTGACATCTGCCTCCCGGGCTCCCTTATATAGCACAAACCCAATCACCTTAATGATTTAATTACCTGATTGCCTAGAGCAGCCCTGTCCCAGTGTTCAATATAATCACTGGAGCAGGTAACCATATAGGACATAAATAACAACCGATACTGATGTACTGCAATACAGGGCTTTATTAAATACCTGTACTGAAAAAACCGACATATCACATACTTACAGCACTGTGTTTAATGTGTAAAACTCGCGGTATGGCCGGAAACGCATCATATGCGCTCCTCTGGTCACCGCTGTGCGTTCCATTGACATTGACCAGAAGCGCGTCATATGCGCTCCACCGGTAAGCACTGTGCGTTCCATCAGTACTTCCGCCTAGGCACAAATCGTGTGTCTCATAGGGGAAAAATGAACATAGTCATCATCTCCATATTTTAAGCTAATGGTTATACTCATAAATCATAGTCTGACACATTAGACCCGCCATCACATAGGCTGCGGTCTCATAGACTAACTATATATAGGAGCCCGGAAGACAATGCACACATAGTCCCTTTAGGAGTATATACATACAAATATACCAGTGCATCAGAAAACCTGTCATGCTGATGCACAATGGTAAATACCTACATAGAAAAAAAAACAAAAACAAACAACAAACAAAGGTTTAAAATTGCATAGAGAAAAGAGTATTACTGTTTCTAAATATTCAACAAATGATTGGACAATCCTCCAGGTCGGCCTATTGTATCGGCAAAGGGGTCCCTTTTACAACCACTGGCCATCTATGTTGATCAATTTTTACAGACTCTAATGTGTAATACAATAAGTTATATATGTGATACCACTGACTTCCTCTCTAAGGTCAGAGATATTGAATTACCGGATTCTGATGTATGGCTCGCGACCCTCGATGTACAATCATTATACACACTAATCCCACACTATGATGGTATTGATGCAATCAGAAAACAACTTGTGGAGGCTCAACATATAAAACCACCTGTAGAATTTCTGATAAACCTTATTGAGTTAGTCCTCAAAAAAAATTATTTCATGTATGGTGCAGACTATTATGCTCAAATACAGGGGACAGCCATGGGTTCCAACCTTGCGCCAGTTTACGCTAATTTATACATGGCTGACTATGAGCGTAAATATATATTTTCACAATTTGGACATAGATTGTTAAGATATATGAGGTTTATCGATGATATCTTTTTGCTCTGGTCAGGCACTAGGGACGAGCTGGTAGCTATGATTGATAACCTTAATGGCATTGAGGGACCCATCAGATTCACCTATACGATTGATCTAACTACAATAACCTTCCTTGATGTGACGCTATGGCGGAATGGTAGGAAGCTTGATACTACGCTATACCACAAGACAACGGATCGCGATACCATCTTACAGGCTACAAGCCAGCATCCACCTATGCTCAAGGAAAGCTTGCCAATATCCCAATTCCTGCGTGTTCTGAGGATAAACTCCACAGATGAACTTGCTGAAATACAAATAGAGGAGATGAAATCCAGGTTTCTCCAGAGAGGGTACTCACTTACAACATTGAATAGATGCATTAAAAAAGCACGTCATCGCTTTAAACACCTGATTGATAATGTTGCGAAATCAAAGAAGGACAATCGAATTGTACATGTTAGTACATATGATCACACCTCATGCACAGCAAGAAACATCTATGGTCAGCATTGGCCATTACTGAAAACTGATCCCCAGCTTGGTCTCGGTGGCACCAAACCTCCAGTGAGTGCATACCGAAGGGGACCCAACTTACGTCAATTGCTGATGCGTCCAACTATGCAGCCGACACATGCGCCAACGCACTGGCTAAAGTCTAGCAGGACGGGTTGTTTCAAGTGCAAAGGCTGTACCACCTGTAATTCGATGTTGAGTGGTAAGGAATTCCGGCACCCACATAACGGTACGAAAATTCGTATCCGTTATAACCTATCCTGTATGAGTGCCTTCGTCATCTATGTGATAATATGCCCGTGTGGTCTCTACTACACGGGTATGATGAGTAGACCATTCAGGGATAGAATGGCAAACCACCGTTACTCAATCAGAGCTGCGATCCAGACAAATACTACTGATAAACCTGTTGCCAAATATTTTCTTCTCCATAATCACCAGGTTTCAACTCTGCGGTGTATGATCATCGATCAGGTACCGGAATTAACAAGAGGTGGTGATAGGGTCCTAGCGTTAAAAAAACTTGAGTCACAATGGATATACAGACTGGACACCATCACACCTCGTGGACTCAATGAAAATAATCCACTAAAGATCTTCATACATTAGACGGGGATCGTTTTCGATCCTGATATAGTCTTAGCAAGAAGTGTCTATTTTAAATAATTGAATATTTAGAAACAGTAATACTCTTTTCTCTATGCAATTTTAAACCTTTGTTTGTTTTTTTTGTTTGTTTTTTTCTATGTAGGTATTTACCATTGTGCATCAGCATGACAGGTTTTCTGATGCACTGGTATATTTGTATGTATATACTCCTAAAGGGACTATGTGTGCATTGTCTTTCGGGCTCCTATATATAGTTAGTCTATGAGACCGCAGCCTATGTGATGGCGGGTCTAATGTGTCAGACTATGATTTATGAGTATAACCATTAGCTTAAAATATGGAGATGATGACTATGTTCATTTTCCCCCTATGAGACACACGATTTGTGCCTAGGCGGAAGTACTGATGGAACGCACAGTGCTTACTGGTGGAGCGCATATGACGCGCTTCCGGTCAATGTCAATGGAACGCACAGCGGTGACCAGAGGAGCGCATATGATGCGCTTCCGGCCATACCGCGAGTTTTACACATTAAACACAGTGCTGTAAGTATGTGATATGTCGGTTTTTTCAGTACAGGTATTTAATAAAGCCCTGTATTGCAGTACATCAGTATCGGTTGTTATTTATGTCCTATATGGTTACCTGCTCCAGTGATTATATTGAACACTGGGACAGGGCTGCTCTAGGCAATCAGGTAATTAAATCATTAAGGTGATTGGGTTTGTGCTATATAAGGGAGCCCGGGAGGCAGATGTCAGTATACTGCTCTCTGGCGTGCTGAACAGATGTCTCCTGTGGTGGTCTTGAAAAAGGCTCTGCGAAGCCGAAACGTCGACATGTATGTGATGACTTCAATGGTCTAAATAAAACTTTTTATCTTTGGAAAGTGATTGGTGAGTGCCCTCTATTTGAGACCCTCAGCAGGGTCTTGAAGATAATCTGGTATATGTGGAAGTCTATACAGGCCTCCTTGTGGAGCACCCCACTGATGACTGTGATATAGCTGTGAGTGCGGACTTATACAATGCAATATATATATATATATATATATATATATATATACACTGTACTTCAAAAGAAGTAGTACCGTGGAGTTATCCACATGCAGTGCAAACAAATATTTGGAAGAACAGATACTGAGAATGCATTATACAAAACAAGAGAAGTGACACTGGGGGTCATTCCGAGTTGTTCGCTCTGTAATTTTTTTCGCATCGCAGCGATTTTCCGCTTAGTGCGCATGCGCTATGTCCGCAGTGCGACTGCGTCAAGTAAATTTGCTATGCAGGTAGGAATTTTACTCACGGCTTTTTCATCGTTCTGGTGATCGTAGTGTGATTGACAGGAAGTGGGTGTTACTGGGTGGAAACTGGCCGTTTTATGGGTGTGTGCGGAAAAGCGCTACCGTTTCTGGGAAAAACGCGGGAGTGGCTGGAGAAACGGAGGAGTGTTGTCTGGGCGAACGCTGGGTGTGTTTGTGACGTCAAACCAGGAACGACAAGCACTGAACTGATCGCAGATGCCGAGTAAGTCTGGAGCTACTCAGAAACTGCTAAGAGAGGTGTAATCGCAATATTGCGAATACGTCATTCGCAATTTTAAGAAGCTAAGATTCACTCCCAGTAGGCGGCGGCTTAGCGTGAGTAAATCTGCTAAAAGCAGCTTGCGAGCGAACAACTCGGAATGAGGGCCACTGTGCAGCTGTCCTTACATACAAAATAGTACAAGGGACAGAGAATTACATACGGACCAAGAGAAATGACAATTGACACGGGGCCTGATTCAGATGTGGATGGAGGTGCTATCACTTCCTAGGAAGCAGCAGTGATAACGCTGTACGGTGATGCAGCAGGAGGTGTCTATTACTTGCAGACGCCTCCTGCTGCAGTAGTGATCCGACCTGCGTCCTAGGACTCACCATCGATCCCTGGCCCCTTGCCACCCCCTAAACGGTGGCGTTTTGGGAAACAGAGGCTGTCGCCACCCCCTCCCCGCTCCACAGATGGCAGTACACTGGTGCGTCTGCTCTTACGCCTGTTGGGGAAGTCACAAGTGCTAATATCAGCCTTCACCTTGAGCAGTAGTATGCGCCAGAGAGTGCTAGCCCCGAAGACGCCCATTTTCTCCTGTATGCAGCAGCACAACCGGTAATTCTGGACAGTCCATCATCAACGCACCATCGCGCTCATCATCGCAGTGCCTCCGTCTGAATATGACCTCTGCTGCAGCAGCTATGTATCTGAGCATGCAGTGCGCTTTTAGTGACATGCTCACGACACTCGCATAACGCGCCCACATAGAGGATGTATTTTGTGCACACTTCCCAGTCACCACCAAAGAACGCAAATCGCTTTACTACTACATTCCTTATGCCAGCGTTCTCCTATACCAGCGGTTCGCAAACTTTTTTGAATCATGGCGCCCTAGAGTATCAGAATTTTTTTCATGGCACCCTCTAAGCCAGCGGATCCCAACCTTTTATCTCTGCCGTACCCCTTGATTTTCATTTTTGAGTACCCCCTCGTCTCATAAATCCCCCCCACCCATCCGTCCTCGCCAGAAAATGTTGTTTATGTAGGTAGTAATGTTGTCGGTTCCAGGACTTACCATACAGTCACATCACAGAGAGGTGGATCCGAGCACAATAGCAGCTCCTACATCCAGCCGCGGCAGCGTGACCCGGCGTCCGGCGTCCATGAACTGAGGGCTCCTACATCCAGCAGGGGGCGGGGCTACAATGACGCATGCACACATCCACGCCTCTGTACCGCTCACCTGCAATGAGGCCATGCTCCCTGTAATACCGACCTAGCTGCCTCCTCCTGCAGCCAGGCTGGTAAGTGCGCATCAGGATTGCGCACACAAATGCCAAACAGCATTATTCCTCCGTAACTATAACTTCTTAATGACATCTATTTCCTGAGTGACACAAAGAGGCATTAACAGATCTGCTGATCTCTATGAAGACGCCTTGTGTACATTACTAATGCCATTTAAATCCTTATTATAAGTTCCTATACTAATAACCAGGCAGTCTCCCTCATTACAGCCTGCAGTGATCCGCAAATCTATCCAGTCTATTGCCAGACACTGGTGAGCCCATCACTTAATCACCACTTAATTCAGTGCCAGCCGATCTATATAACTGGGTATAATAAACTGAAGTCATTGCATATTAGTAGGGCATGCGGAATGGGAATAGACTAATCTCAGACAATGAACATCTGCCTCTATTATATTTCAGCGTTATCACGAGCCCCTTATTATTTCCTGCTGCAGAGTAACACGCACCACAGCGTTCAGTGGCGTAAGTTTGCCCCAGTTGCCCGGAGGCAAGATAAATGTTGGTCCCCCCCCCAACCCCCACACACACACACACACCATTTCTATGCATACAGTATATACTGCATTATATATGTTTTTATAGTGTATATAGCCCCGAGTACAGCTGTAAGTCCATAGGCAACCTTAACCCTGCCCTACAATTACCACACTAGTAGCTGACACATTTTGAAACAGTGTTTCTCCTATTTGAAAAAACAGTTACACAAACCTCTTTTATTTACAAATGCGCAAACACACACCTCTTTAATTTAAGCACACACACACTTCTTATTTAAAAACGCACACACGCCCCTCTTTTATTTACAAAAGGACACACACCCCTCTTTCTTACAAATGTACACACACCCCTCTTTTATTTACAAACACACACACCTCCTATTATTTACAAATGCACACAAACTTATTTAAAAACACACACATACCCCTCTTTTATTTACAAATGCACACGCACACCCCCCCTTTTATTTACAAACGCACACACACCGCTTTTATTTAGAAACGTCCACCCCACCCCCCTACTATTTACAAGCGCACACACACACCTCTTTTTTTTACAAAACGCACACACACATCCCTTTTACTTACAAACGCACACACACACCTCTTTCACTTAAAACACAAACACAGGCTGCTGCCAGCATTTATTAAAGATGCCCCTGGCACAGTACAGCTTGAAGCAGGTGCTCCCTACCTGTAGCTATTGGAGCTGAGGAGAGTGCTTTACCCGGCCAGCTCTCAAAAAAGCCTGGGAAGAGCCTGCGCGCTACAGCTTCCCCTAGATTCAGCTTCTTGCAAGCTGTCTCTGTGAATACCAAGAGGTAGCTGTCGTGTCACTGACACAGCTCCTCCGTCTCAAAAAAGCAGGCAACCCCACCCTGCCCGCCCTGTGATTCGGCTCCTCAAGCTCGCGGATGGACAATGTATCACCATAGGTGTGTGCAACACATTTTATTAGGGGGTGTACTGCGCTATCAAAGGGGCGTATCACCTATTCGGCATCTAGCATCACATTTTGGCATTCCATATGTACCTTACCTATATGGTGGTTCCTCACAATGGGGAATCTCTGAAGAAATGTATTCTCCCTGGGCAGGCGGTGTCTTCAGTCAGTAGTCATTATTCATGTAGACCAGGGGTGTCAAACTCAAATTCATCGGGGGCCGCATCAGCAGTTTGGTCCCCATCAAAGGGCCGGTTGTATCTGTAGGTCTATCCAAAATTTACCGCTCCACCTGCCTTATATGTGCCCAGCCATCTGCCCCCTTTTAAAGTGCCCAGCCATGTGCCCCCTTTTATAGTGCCCAGCCATGTGCCCCCTTTTATAGTGCACAGGTCCCCATTTTACACATTGCGGCAGGCACAGGTCCCCATTTTACACATTGCGGCAGGCACAGGTCCCCATTTTACACATAGCGGCAGGTACAGGTCCCCATTTTACACATTGTGGCAGGCACAGGTCCCCATTTTACACATTGTGGCAGGCACAGGTCCCCATTTTACACATAGCGGCAGGTACAGGTCCCCATTTTACACATTGTGGCAGGCACAGGTCCCCATTTTACACATTGTGGCAGGCACAGGTCCCCATTTTACACATAGCGGCAGGTACAGGTCCCCATTTTACACATTGCGGCAGGCACAGGTCCCCATTTTACACATTGCGGCAGGCACAGGTCCCCATTTTACACATAGCGGCAGGTACAGGTCCCCATTTTACACATTGTGGCAGGCACAGGTCCCCATTTTACACATTGTGGCAGGCACAGGTCCCCATTTTACACATTGTGGCAGGCACAGGTCCCCATTTTACACATAGCGGCAGGTACAGGTCCCCATTTTACACATAGCGGCAGGTACAGGTCCCCATTTTACACATTGTGGCAGGTGGTGGAAGGAGGGAGAGAGAGAGAAAGAGAGGAAGGGAGAGGGGCTGACTTACATTTGAAGCGGTTCTCGCCGCTCTTCAGCCGCCTCTCCCTCCTCGTCTGCGCGGCTCCCTTCTCCCTCCTCCGACGGGGTTTCGTTGAATGACGCGTTTGCGCCGTGACGTCACGACGCAATCGCGTCATTCCGCGAAACCCCGCCCCCCCCCGAGCTGGGCACTCGGGAGAAGGGGGTTTCATGGCGGCGGCACCGCGGGCCATCAGACGAGGTCTGGCGGGCCGGATTTGGCCCGCGGGCCTTGTCTTTGACACCCCTGATGTAGACGATCACATGATCCGGAAGATGCCTGTTAGTGTAGGAATATAACCAATGTTATTATCATAAAAGAGCTTCAACCAGACTTGTGTCACGTCCGGTCATGTGTCTCTGAGCCACACCATCATCTCCCACCAACATCTGTCAGCAACACCATCATCTCCCCTCCACGTCTTTCAGCCACACCACCATCTCCCCCCCCCACGTATCTCAGCCACACCATCATCTCTGTCCTGCATCTCTCAGCCATACCATCATCTCTTCTCTTCACCCACTCCCCAATTCTAACAGCACACTGCCTACTCTGCCCTCATGCCAGCCTCCTCTCATACTCCTGATGCCAGCAGCATTCAGCATACTCCTGTCTGCCTACTCTCCCTTCATGCACCCCATATCAGCCTCCTCAACCAGTCACTCCCCTTAAACCAGCAGCGTTCTCCTCTCCCCCCTTGTCAGCCTCCTCTCCTACTTCTAGCCTCCATCTCACACACCCCTCATATCAGCCTCCTCACCCACTCCTCTTAAGCCAGCCTGAGCCTCCTCACCCACTCCCCTCATTTCTCAGCATTCAGTCTCCCCTCCTATTTCCCTTTTTTGCCATCAGAATCCTCTCCCTTCATGCCAGCCTGATTCCTCCTTTCATGCACCCCTCATATCAGCCTCACCCCCTATGGCTAAGCCAGCATCCTTCCCCTCTACCCCTCATGCCAAAGTTTTCCTCCTGTCCTCCTGTCCTCCTATCAGTCCAGTCATTCAGCCACTGCCACCCTCAGCTGCTAGCCAGCAGACCAGTCATCCTCTTCCCTCCCCTCAGCAGAAGCAGCCCAATCACCCACCCCACTCCCCTCACCAGTCCTGTCCCTCTCAGCCTCAGAGTGCAATGCAGGCCATTTTTACGCAGGGGGGGAGTCTGTGGAGCTGCCCTCCGAATGCAGCTACTGCTAAACTCGGACTCACAGTGAATACTCACCTTACGGGTGCAGCATCCTTCCGGTGGCGTGGCCTACTGGGCATTTGGGTAGCTGCGACACTGGTGGTGGATGGCCTGGCAAGGGGAGTCCAGAGACTGCAGTTACCTCTGACTGGCGGCTGCTGGGCTCTGCGTCACTCTGCTCTGTGTGGTCCCTCGTCGGCGCGGGGTGTCTGCCTTCCGGGCTGCCGCTGGTGAGTGTCAGGAAGAAGGGGGGTCTCGGCGTTCGCTTGGCGGGGGGGGGGGGGGGGGGCGGTTAGATGGATGGGCGTGTGCTGCTAAAGAAAGAAGAAAAAAAAAATTTCATAAATGGCAGGAGAGGGAGACAACAGAGGAGAGGTGCCCCCTGCAGGACAGGAGCCTGGCGGCAGCTGACTCCATTGTCTCTGGGAGTTCCGCCTCTGACAGCGTTATTAAACCCAATATAACACGTATGCGGGATATTACAGTATGTACTAAAATTCACTTCTGAAGTGAAGTAAATACTAATCAATTTACATATTTTTCATCATAGTCCCTGCTACAGTGGCAAACGCAGAATTTGCATGGGGGGGTTTCCAGAACTGGGTGGAGCCAATCACGGGGGTGGGGACTGAGGTGACCCAGTATATGCTGGGTCCATAAAACTAGTGTGTCTGTGTGTGTGTGTATATATATATATATATATATATATATATATATATATACATATCTACACATATATATACCGTATATACACACACACACACATATATATATATATATATATATATATATATATATATACACATACATACATAGCATATTAAACATGCATATATATATATATATATATATATACATACAGTACACGTGTATATATACACATGTATATGTATCACATGTGTATGTGTGTGTTTATATGTATGTATGTATATACACATGTGTATATATGTATGCACATGGATATATATGTACTATAATTAAAAGAAAGTAAACTTTTAATAAGCACTTACAAGTGCCACCAGGAAGACAGCAGGCTGCAGAGGACACTAGACAGCCATTAATAATACTCATGCAGCAAAAAAAAAAAAAAAAAAACCCTGGGTGCGCCACTGCTGCTATGTGACTTTCTTGGATTGGGAGGCTGTAATTATATTGCAGAGCGGATTAATTAAATGTTACATACGTACTGTATATGTGAACTGTAGCCCCCCTGTAAGTGGCAGTTCCTGACTGTCATACAGAGAACACTAAGACGTGTGAGGAAAGAATTCTTCTTACACCTTCCCCTAAGATGTTATATTCATACAATTTCAGAATAGTTTATCAAAGCCACCTATCAATATTTAACATCATGATTAATTGTTAAGAGCTTATGACAGTGATGTATGGTAATAGCTCACTAATGAGGGCTGTACATATATAATCACTATCTAAACCGTTCAACGGGGGGAACTCTTCTTAGTCAGGCATAGAACATTTAGCTACAGACGTGACTGGGTCTGCCTTACCCACTGTAAGCAGGTGGACACCCCAGTGTGCTGGGCCCAGTTATATGATGTTTCATTATGTCTTCTCTATCTAAGCAGTAATGGATAACAGGAAATTTAGAATTTCTGGACTTTGGGGGTCATTCAGATCCCGCCGCAATAGTGGCCCGCAATGTGATTGACAGGCAACTGCGCTGTGGGGGCGGGGTTACAGCATTGTGTGTGTGGGGGCAAGCAGGGGTTGGCCGGGACCAGGGTCGGACTGGCCCACGGGTACCAGGGAAACCACCGGTAGGCCCCACTGCCTGAGGGCCCAATCCTTCCTCTAGGGATCAGGTTCAAGACTGTGCACTTGTGTTATACATGGTAGATAAGTTGCATTACACTGCACTAAACCATTGTGTATTTCAAGCCTCAGTGGAAGCTGGCCACACCCCCTTTGTATGATGGCCACACCCCTAAGTATGGGCCCCTATCACTGCATTCCCCCGGTGGTCCCATCATGCCCCAGTCCGACACTGGCCGGGGCCATTTACAGGGTGGCTTCGTGCCACTCTGGAAAAAAACAGAGGCCACTGACCGCCTGACAGCACAGCCAGGCTGCACTGCCAGGGGTCAATCTAACTGTAGTCGCATCGGGGTGGGGGTGGGGGGGGGGGGGCCTCACACATGCTGGGTGGCCTTGTCCTGTGCTGTGCAGAGATCAATGCAGATCTGGCTGGGAGTTTACATGGGATTCCTGGGCTCCATAACAATAATTTCCAGGTGCCAAGCAATACATGTCTATCTGTTCAGTAGACCCACGCTTTATTGCACTGGTGATGGCCCCTGTGCATGGTCGCGTTAACAAGACATGGTCACATTGACCTTTAGGCAGCCTGACCAAGATATAAGAAAGACAGCTGGATAGTTGGGCTCCCTTGTCTGTGTCTCACGGTGGTTGGACTTCATTGGGAAAGGTCCCACATAACAATTACCCATTTCTGACTATCACGCTACATGGCGACTGGTTTACTGCCTGCCTTCGGTTCCTCCACTGTACACCAATCCCATACTTTGGCCCTGGTGAAGGATACCGATTTGTTAGATCTGATGCACGTCGTGGGATAACTGTCGACCTAACATAACAGATTGGCTGGTCTGAGCAGCTTATTTTCATGGGTTCCAATTAGTAATGGTCAGATCTAGCGTGCTGGTGTGAGACAATACTGATTCCATACTGTATGAAATCTAACAATATACAATTATGTTATTTGTTTGAACTTTGAACTCTGGTTCCTTTAATGCAGACAGGAGATGAAAAAATGTAGAAGTCCCGGTCAAATAAGATAACGAGCCCAGTGTAAGGCAAAGTCAAATTAAAGCCCACAAAATATGATGAATATATAAATAAGTCTGCCAGGGATTGGAAAAATGCGGATGGGATTTGGCAAGGAAGATACGTGTAAAAAAATCAATATAATAATGACTGTACGTTAGTGTATGGGGAGGTTCATTGCCAATTGCATTGCCTGTCATTGAGAAACACATGCATCACAGTGGAAATGAAATCTGTATAATCTAGTTTGTCACAAATGTGCTTTCTGTGTACGTAGTATATATTGCTGCAGTGTGATATAATTGCATACAGGTAGGAAAATATAAAACGGTGTTCCATTATCCTGTAGTCTTACAGTCAGTGGCGGAACTAGCGAGCGGTGGGCCCAGTGTGAGAGGTGCGGCTGCGGTGCGTGTGGTGCCTGCTGCCGTGCAGGTGTAGACTCGGTACTCACCAGGCGCCGCTCTCTCTCACCTTCAGGTACCGGAACCTTCAACGGACCTGGCAAACTCTTCCGTCGGACCCGGACACGACGACCTAGGAGGAAGGAGATTTCTGAGTGCTGTCCTCCGGACTGTGGACCGAAACGCCCTCCGACCTAAAGAAAAATAGTGCTTTCGGGCTAGGTGAGGGTCATCCCAGGCGTCCGCCTCAGAGCCCGAATTTCACCTATTGGCACTCTCGCGCCAGGTGGAAATTCTACCTTGCACCGGCGTGCAAGGCTCACCGTTGCCCTGAAGGAAGGGAGATAGATAGGGACACACAGAAGGACCACACAGACAGATGTTACTCACCGTCCTACGTCTTGTACTCCGATCTTCTCCACTTACAGGTCCCTGTAAGGAGGCAAGGAGAGAAACAGCCGTGCAGGGCCTAACTCTAAGCTAATGTGCGTCCGCTACACTAACTGCATAACAAAGCCCTCAAACTGGCCTAAGTGTAAGTGGTGCAACACAACTATGCACAAACTCTATAACAACATTTTGCCCTGCACGGTAACAACACACACATCGGAAATACAACATAAAACGGTGCTGTCCCTTTTTAATCCCTACCTGCCGTTGGAAGGGGGTGGGCACCGCACGGCCTACCCACCTCCTGTGCCTTCCCTTATGTGGGCCTCAGGCCTGACTGCCTAAATACCTCAGGGTGGCCCGAGCCTAGTGCCCAGTGCCACCTTTATTCACCTTGGGGGGGTACTTACTCGCTGGGCCTAGCGCCCCCTGACTGCGCCCAGGCCGGAGGCCTGACTTCACCCACGGGCCTAGCGCCTGCCTAACTTATTGCCCGTTGGGTGACCTGGGCCTTGTGCCCAGGGTCACCTTAATATTCCCTAATTGCCAAAAATACACTAGGGCCTAACGCCCTCTAATGCCCCGCAGGCCTATTGCCTGATTTGCCCCCGGGCCTAGTGCCCGCCTAACTGGTGCCACAGGGGTAGGGTGGCTTGGGCCTAATGCCCAAACCACCTAATCAAATATTGGCCCCCAAACTCCTAGCTGCGCCACAGGCCTAGTGCCTGAATTGTGCCCTCGGGCCTAATGCCCGTCCCTGGTGGTCGAGGGAGGAAGAGGGGGTGAAGGTTGCCTCACTGAGGCCTCACCTGCTCCAGGGAACTCCAGCGTCCTCTTCTGCCGCTGACCCGTCCTGGCCAGCGGCGTCGCCTCCGCTGCTCCGCGTCCAGCCGCCGCTGGACATCTTCTTCCCGGAGCCCGACCGCTGACCTCCTCCTCGCGCTCTTCCGCGCGCGCGCTGACCTCTGCTCCCGCCCGTCGCGTCTTCTCCTCTTCAGCGGCCACCGGAGCTCTTCTTCCCACGCGTCTTCTCCTCCGCGCCGGACTATCTTCTGCGCTCCGGCGCGCCGACGACCTCCTCCGCTGCTCCCGCCCGTCTCCTTCGCCGCTCTTCGGCGCGGCCTTTTCTTCAGGCTCCCGCCCGGCGTCTGACGTCAGACGCCGGGGGCGGGGCCTATGACGCGGCGAGCGTCGATTGGCTCACCGCGCCCCTCTCCGATTGGCTGCCGCTCCGGGAGCCGCGATTGGCTCCCGGAGGGCGCCAAGATTCAAACGCCCCTGCAGTCTCTTGTCCGGTGCAGGGAAAAAGGTAATCCCTGCAACGGACACCCGCCGCCGCCACACACTGACAGGCGCTGGGGACAGACAAGCTGTCCCCGCGCTGTCAGAGACATTGTCCCGCAGGGGACACAGGCGCCCTGGCTGCTGCAGCTGGAATGTGTCCTGTAAAACAGGACACATTCCCACATTCCCCCCCTTTTTCCATTGTAGTCCCTACAAAGATCTCCACGACGTCCATCGTCCGCGGGTCAGGGAATTCCAAGGTCCTTCCGGCGAGGGTGCATTCGGGGGCCCAGTCTGGACCAGCTGTGACCCCACATCCTTCCTCCTCCAGCTCCGGGTTCCTCTTACGTCCTGACCTCCATCGGCGAATCCTCTGGGGGAGTGGCATCTCCTCACGGTCGCTTGACGTTGGCCACCATGGGGAATCTTCTTCCACGGGGACAACAGTCACCCACTCTTGACCTTCGATATCGTCTGTGGCATCGTCCCTGTCTTCAGGGGGTGGTACCGACCACCACCCAACAGCGGAATCCTCCGGGGCATCCGTTTCCTCCCGGGCAACAACCACCATCTGTCGCATCTCCTCGTGGGGCATCTCCAAAGGTCCCATGTCTTCCTCTGGAACGGGTCCTCCCACGGCATCACGATCCTCTCCCCGTACGTCCGTCCAACTCGGTACTTCCGGCAGGTATTGCTCCAGGACTATCTCCTCCTCTTCATGGAGGGCATTCAACTGGAAGAACGACTCCACCCGATCCTGCCAGTCACTCTCGTCGGCGCTTCCGATGCCAGAGTCGTCCTCCATCTGTTCTTGGAGGGATTCGTCGGTGGACAGCTCACCGTAGTCCGAGTCCTCCTCCGATATCTGGACTGGGGTATCATTTTCCTCCTCAGCGTACTTAGTCTCTTCCGCTGGTACGTCTGCTTCCTCAGCGTACTTCTCTTCCGCTGGTATCTCTAGGTACCCGAGACACACCTGTTCCGCACGTCCTGGTCGTGGACGGTTCCAACGCGGGGAGATTCCGGACATCCTCGTCACTGGGTCTTCACGCCTTTCTTCACAGCGTGGTTTCTTCTCCTCCCAGTCGTCCACCTCCGCCTGATGCGGGAAAGGATCCTTCGTTACTGGGGTCACTTTCTTGGGACAGAGTAGGTCCGCGGCATCTTCCCAGGGGCACTCACTGGCCGCATGTCCTGGTCGCCGACACTTCCAACAAGGGAGGGCCACTGCCACCTTCTCCAAGACGGGTTCCTGGTCCACCTCCTTCACTGGGGAATCTTCACCCGTTGGTTCCGGCTCAGAGGAAACGGGCACCTGCGAACTAACTTCCAGCAAGGCCTTCCGCTCCATTTCCCTGGTTTCCTCCTCCCATCTCTGGGCGCGACCATCCGCAATCATCCGGTCTTCATTCCACGGACAATCGGGCAGCGCATGTCCTCTCGCCTCGCAGAGCGCACACACAGGCTCTGCAGCCACCCGGTCCCAAAGCTGCTGACGAGATTCCGTCAGCTGCTTCACCGTGGCCTCGTAGTCCGTCCTGTCTTCCGTCCATGGGCATTCCAGGAGCCGATGTCGGGGATCTCCACAGCTTTCACACCGGGGATCAACCTCGTCTTCGCTCAACTCTTCGTCCCAGGGACAGCTGTTATGCTCATGCCCGTAGTTTCCGCAGAGCAAACACCAGGACTCCTTCTTCACTTGGCCCTGCTGACGTCTTCGGTCCGCTTCCTGGACCACCTTCTTTGGGGACGTCTCTCGCCACGTACACTTGTCAGCAAAGTGCCCCGTTTGCCGACATTTCTTGCAGGGCGTCACAGCGGCCTTCTTGCGCCCCTTCTCCCGGCGCTCTTCTTTTCCACGCTGGACCGACCGCTGCACCATCTTCAGGATGTCTGCCCCAGACACCGTCACCCAGTCGCTCTGGTCCGCACACATCCGTGGGTGAGTCTGTTCCGGAGCCATCCGCAGGGAGGTCTTCTTGGTGGCGTTCCACATCGTGTCCGTGATCCGGTCTCTCTGATCCTGCCGACTACGCCAAGTGTGAGAGGTGCGGCTGCGGTGCGTGTGGTGCCTGCTGCCGTGCAGGTGTAGACTCGGTACTCACCAGGCGCCGCTCTCTCTCACCTTCAGGTACCGGAACCTTCAACGGACCTGGCAACTCTTCCGTCGGACCCGGACACGACGACCTAGGAGGAAGGAGATTTCTGAGTGCTGTCCTCCGGACTGTGGACCGAAACGCCCTCCGACCTAAAGAAAAATAGTGCTTTCGGGCTAGGTGAGGGTCATCCCAGGCGTCCGCCTCAGAGCCCGAATTTCACCTATTGGCACTCTCGCGCCAGGTGGAAATTCTACCTTGCACCGGCGTGCAAGGCTCACCGTTGCCCTGAAGGAAGGGAGATAGATAGGGACACACAGACGGACCACACAGACAGATGTTACTCAGCGTCCTACGTCTTGTACTCCGATCTTCTCCACTTACAGGTCCCTGTAAGGAGGCAAGGAGAGAAACAGCCGTGCAGGGCCTAACTCTAAGCTAATGTGCGTCCGCTACACTAACTGCATAACAAAGCCCTCAAACTGGCCTAAGTGTAAGTGGTGCAACACAACTATGCACAAACTCTATAACAACATTTTGCCCTGCACGGTAACAACACACACATCGGAAATACAACATAAAACGGTGCTGTCCCTTTTTAATCCCTACCTGCCGTTGGAAGGGGGTGGGCACCGCACGGCCTACCCACCTCCTGTGCCTTCCCTTATGTGGGCCTCAGGCCTGACTGCCTAAATACCTCAGGGTGGCCCGAGCCTAGTGCCCAGTGCCACCTTTATTCACCTTGGGGGGGTACTTACTCGCTGGGCCTAGCGCCCCCTGACTGCGCCCAGGCCGGAGGCCTGACTTCACCCACGGGCCTAGCGCCTGCCTAACTTATTGCCCGTTGGGTGACCTGGGCCTTGTGCCCAGGGTCACCTTAATATTCCCTAATTGCCAAAAATACACTAGGGCCTAACGCCCTCTAATGCCCCGCAGGCCTATTGCCTGATTTGCCCCCGGGCCTAGTGCCCGCCTAACTGGTGCCACAGGGGTAGGGTGGCTTGGGCCTAATGCCCAAACCACCTAATCAAATATTGGCCCCCAAACTCCTAGCTGCGCCACAGGCCTAGTGCCTGAATTGTGCCCTCGGGCCTAATGCCCGTCCCTGGTGGTCGAGGGAGGAAGAGGGGGTGAAGGTTGCCTCACTGAGGCCTCACCTGCTCCAGGGAACTCCAGCGTCCTCTTCTGCCGCTGACCCGTCCTGGCCAGCGGCGTCGCCTCCGCTGCTCCGCGTCCAGCCGCCGCTGGACATCTTCTTCCCGGAGCCCGACCGCTGACCTCCTCCTCGCGCTCTTCCGCGCGCGCGCTGACCTCTGCTCCCGCCCGTCGCGTCTTCTCCTCTTCAGCGGCCACCGGAGCTCTTCTTCCCACGGCCGTCGTCTTCTCCTCCGCGCCGGACTATCTTCTGCGCTCCGGCGCGCCAACGACCTCCTCCGCTGCTCCCGCCCGTCTCCTTCGCCGCTCTTCGGCGCGGCCTTTTCTTCAGGCTCCCGCCCGGCGTCTGACGTCAGACGCCGGGGGCGGGGCCTATGACGCGGCGAGCGTCGATTGGCTCGCCGCGCCCCTCTCCGATTGGGTGCCGCTCCGGGAGCCGCGATTGGCTCCCGGAGGGCGCCAAGATTCAAACGCCCCTGCAGTCTCTTGTCCGGTGCAGGGAAAAAGGTAATCCCTGCACCGGACACCCGCCAGTGGAGAAGTTGCACTTGGCAACCAATCAGCTGCTCTGTATACTTTTATAGTATGCAAATTATAAATATTATGTCAATGCTGATTGGTTGCCATGGGCAACTTCTCCACTGACTCACTTCTCCAATTTATCACTGCTTAGCACATGTTCCCCTAAGGGCCTTATTCAGGTTTGTTAGCAAACCAAAAAGTTAGCAATTGGGCAAAACCATCCTGCACTGCAGGAGTGGGGGGGGGGGGGGGGGGGGGGGGGGGGGGGGGGGGGGGGGGGGGCAGATGTAACATGTGCAGAGAGAGTTAGATTTGAGTGGGGTATGTGCAAACTGAAATGTAAACTGCAGTGTAAGAATAAAGCAGCCAGTATTTACTCTGCACAGAAACAATATACCCCACCCAAATCTAACTCTCTCTGCACATGTTACATCTGCCCCCCCCCCCCCCACCCCCACCCCTTCCCCATGCAGTGCAACATGGTTTTGCCCAATTGCTCACTTTTTTGGTTTGCAAACAAACCTGAATAACCCCCCAGGTGCAATTACACACCCTATGGATTGTCATTGATATGGTAATATTTTATTGGAGTCTGGTATAATAATTCATGTGCCCTGTTTGCAATTTTTTTTTTTAAATCTCTATTCTATCGTTGTCTAGTTCTGTTACGAGCGCCTTTGGGATGCCAAAGAGCTTCCGTCTGGCAGGCTCCTGTCGTTGCCTAGCGATGGGGACGCCGGGCTGGAGGGAGTGTGGACGTGCAGCTGCAAGTTGGGTGCAAGAGCCAATGCCATGGCAATTTCTGCTGGACGGTCCCTGTGGACCCGCCAATGGTCAGGTGATGCTGATTCAAAAAGACATTTGGAGGCTTTGCCTTACAAAGGTGAAGTTTTATTTGGGGAGGGCCTCGTGGATCTGGTTACCACAGCTACCGCGGGTAAATCTTCTTTTTTGCCTTATGTTTCCCCACAGCAAAGGAAAACACCTCAATATCAGAGGCAGTCCTTTAGGTCGCATAAGTCCAGAAAGGGTCGGGACTCTTCCTTCCTCACCAGAGGTGAAGGTAGAGGGAAAACAGCGCCTCCTACGGCTAGTTCCCAGGGACAAAAAGCCTCCCCGTCCTCTGGAAAATCCACTGCATGACGCTGGGACTCCGCTGAGGGAGTCCACGCCGGTGGGGGCACGTCTTCGACTCTTCAGCCGAGTCTGGGTTCAGTCGGACTTGGATCCTTGGGTGGTAGAAATTGTATCCCAGGGATGCAAACTAGAATTCAAAGATGTGCCTCCTCACCGATTTTTCAAATCGGTCTGGCAGCTGCCATACAGAAACTGTATCATCAGTAAGTGATTATCAAGGATCCCCTGATACAACAGAGGAAGGGGTTTTTATTCAAGCTTTTTTTGTGGTCCCCGAAAACCGGATAGCTCGGTCAGGCCCATTCTGAATCTAAAAATCCCTGAACCTAGATCTGAAAAGGTTCAAATTCAAGATGGAATCTCTCCGGGCACTGATCTCCAGCCTGGAAGGGGGAGTTTTTTATGGTGTCACTAGACCATAAAGGATGCATACCTTCATGTCCCGATATAATCCTCCTCATCAGGCGTACCTGAGATTCGCTGTACAGGATTGTTTCTTACCAATTTCAGGCGTTGCCGTTTGGGCATTTCACGGCCCCGACGGGGGTAATGGCGGAATTGATGGTGCTCCTGCGCAAGCAAGGCGTCACAATTATCCCGTACTTGGACGATCTCCTAATAAAGGCGAGTTCAAGGGAAAAAAATTGTTACAAAGCGTATCTCTCTCCCTGAGAATACTACAACAACATGGCTGGATCCTAAATCTACCAAAAGTCGCAGTTGGTTCCAACAACTCGACTGTCGTTTCTGGGCATGATTCTGGACACAGAAAAAACAAAAGGTCTTTCTCCAGAGAAAAAAGCCCAAATACTCCCAGAACAAGGTCAGAGACCTGTTAAAGCCAAAAAGAGTGTCAGTTCATCAATGCACTCATGTATTAGGAAAGATGGTGGCGGGCCTACGAGGCCATTCCACACTGACTTTTCAGTGGGACCTTCTGGACAAGTGGTCAGGGTCCCCACCTGCACATGCATTGGAAGATTGCCCTGTCCCCCCCGGGCCAGGGTCTCTCTCCTTGTGGTAGCTCCAGTGTACTCACCTTCTAGAGCAGCCGTGGCCAACCTGTGGCTCTTGAGCCACATGCGGCTCTTTCTTTATTCAAATGTGGCTCCCGACACTCAAAGTCACATGACCAAAAACAGATCCTGGAAACTGGTGCACTCCAACCAGACACACAGCAGCACTACGGCAACTGAAAACTGAGGGAGCCAGATACTGGGCTGTAGTGACATGTGAGGGTGGGGCTGGAGTGGACACAGGAGGGTGCTGGCTGGAGTGACACAGAGGAAGCTGAAGTGTATTATGTGGAATATGGAGTTTTCAATATATTTTTTGTGGATCTGGATTTTTTTCATTATTTTATGTGGAAATATATTTTTTCAATGTATTTTTATGTTGGTTTCTAGCTTTAAAAGTATTTTATGTGGATCTGGCCATTTCCATTGTATTTTATACCAGGGGGTGTGGTCTAGCAGGGCACAAAGGTCACACCCCATTTTTTGCACACGCGCCTTCGGCTTGATGACGGCTCTTTGACGTAGCTAACAAGATTTGTTGGCTCTTTGTCTCTGACTGGTTGGCCACCCCTGTTCTAGAGGGTCGCAGGTTCGGCATTAGGATTGGGTTCTTGTGACCACGGATGCAAGCCTCCGAGGATGGGGAGCAGTCACACAGGGAAACAATTTTTAGGGAATATGGTCAAGCCAAGAGCCAAGAGGCTTGCCTACACATCAATGTGCTGGAGTTAAGGGCCATTTACAACGGCCTTAAACAAGCGGAGAATTTTCTTCGCAACCTACCTGTTCTGATCCAATCAGACAACGTCACGGCAGTGGCACATGTGAACCGCCAGGGCGGGACAAAAAGCAGAGCAGTAATGGCAGAAGCCAACAGGATTCTTCGCTGGGCGGAAAATCATGTAAGCAAACTGTCAGCGGTCTTCATGCCAGACACGATCTCCATCCAGGAGGACTGGGGACTTCCTCAAATAGACATGATGGCATCACGCATCAACAGGAAGATTCGGATGTATTGTCCAGGTCAAGGGACCCTCAGGCAGCGGCGGTGGATGCCCTGATGACACCGTGGGTGTTTCAGTCGGTCTATGTGTTCCCTCCACTTCCTCTCATCTCAAAAATATTGAGAATTATAAGACGAACAAGAGTGCAGACGATACTCATTGTTCCAGATTGGCCTTGAAGGGCCTGGTTTGCAGATCTTCAGGGGCCCCTTCCTCTCAGGTTGGACCTGCTACTACAGGGGCCATGCGTGTTCCAAGACTTACTGTGGTTATGTTGGACGGCATGGCGGTTGAACACCAAATCCTAGCTAAAAGGGTATTCCAGATCATTCCTACTCTTATTAAAGCTAGAAAAGATGTTACGGCGAATCACTATCACCGTTTCTGGAGAAAATATGTGTCTTGGTGTGAAGCCAAGAATGCTCCTACTGAGAATGTCCAACTAGGACGTTTTATTCATTTTCTACAGACAGGAGTGGATATAGGCCGAAAGTTAGGCTCCGTTAAGGTGCAGATTTCTGCCTTATCCATATTCTTTCAGAAGGTATTGGCTTCTCTCACAGAAGTCCAGTTTTTTGTAAAAGGAGTGTTGCACATCCAACCTCTTTTGGTGCCCCCAGTGGCACCATGGTACTTTAACGTGATGTTAAGTTTCCTTGAGTCACACTGGTTTGAACCGCTTCAAACAGTTGAATCGAAGTTTCTCACTTGGAAAGTGGTCATGTTATTGGCCTTGGCATCTGCGAGGCGGGTGTCCGAATTGGCGGCCTTGTCTTTCAAGAGCCCCTATCTGGTTTTCCATGCGGATAGGGCAGAGTTGAGGACTCGTCCTCAATTTCTGCCTAAAGTGGTTTCGTCATTTCATATGAACCAACCTATTGTGGGCCTGTGGCTACAGGGCCTTAGAGAATTCCAAGTCCCTTGATGTAGTCACGGCCTTAAAGATTTATTGAGCCAGAACGGCTACGGTTAGGAAAACAGAGGCACTCTTTGTCCTGTATGCAGCCAACAAGGTTGGCACTCCTGCTTCTGAGCAGACTATTGCTCGCTGGATCTGTAACACGATTTAGCAGGCTCATTCTAAGGCTGGATTGGCCAGTACCAAATTCGGTAAAGGCCCATTCCACTAGGAAGGTGGGCTCTTCTTGGGCGGCTGCCCGAGGCGTCTCGGCATTACAGCTTTGCCGAGCAGCTACTTGGTCGGGGTCAAACACTTTTGCAAAATTCTACAAGTTTGATACCCTGGCTGATGAGGGCCTCATGTTTGCTCAATCGGTGCTGCAGAGTCATCCGCACTCTCCCGCCCGGTTTGGAGCTTTGGTATAATCCCCATGGTCCTTCCGGAGTCCCCAGCATCCTCTAGGACGTAAGAGAAAATAAGATTTTAAACCTACCGGTAAATCTTTTTCTCCTAGTCCGTAGAGGATGCTGGGGCGCCCGTCCCAGTGCGGAAACATTCTGCAAGACTTGTATATAGTTATTGCATACTTAGGGGTTAAGTTACAGTTGAGATCGGCCTCTGGTTGATGCTGTTTTGTTCATACTGTTAACTGGTTATTGTATACCATGTTGTACGGTGTGTATGGTGTGGGCTGGTGTGTATCTCGCCCTTAGATAACAAAATCCTTTTCCTCGTACTGTCAGTCTCCTCTGGGCACAGTCATAACTGAGGTCTGGAGGAGGGGCATAGAGGGAGGAGCCAGTGCACACCCATTCTAAAGCTTTACAGTGCCCATGTCTCCTGCGGAGCAGTCTATCCCCATGGTCCTTACGGAGTCCCCAGCATCCTCTACAGACTAGGAGAAAAAGATTTACCGGTAGGTTTTAAAATCTTATTTTTCGTGCTCTCGTTTCCTCTTTACACTCCAGCCTATATAATACCCGTCTTGTCTTTATCTGGGACAGTCCTGTCTAATATCTTTGGGTTTTCTGAGTTTCCCTGACACTGTAGTGTTATTCTATTTCTCTGTCTTATTATCTTTGTGCTACTCCTTTTACTTTTGGGTCTTCCTTCCTATCGGCTTTGATTCAGGTCACTCGGGGTTAAGCTTGTACTATCACCAGCGGCGTAAGTCCTGGTGGTATCCCAGTACCGGTAGACACGTCACTCCTTATGAGAAAAGCGGTTATTATAGGCAAGAAGATTTGCTGGTGAGTTCTTCGAGTCTTATCCCAGGGTGTACAAGGGTCACTGCCCAGAAGATCCCCGGAAGCCTCACCCTCCTCGGAAAGAAGATTCTTCAGTCGTAACAAGTTCTTCTATTGTATTTTGCATAGGATGCTTGTACTCTATTAGGCAATTATATTTGGATTCATGCTTCCAATATCCCTATGTGGGCATACTGTATGTAGTGGTATATTTATCACAATCCGCATCTCAGATGCGGATTGGATGTAATAAATTTGCCCGAATCCGCAATGTGATAACTGAATACAACTCAGGAATGTATCAATTATTACATTCAGGGACATAACTTGTGAGAAACCTCTGTCCCTGCGAATCCGCCTTCTGCAATTCTTAGGGATTTTTTTGTGAAAATACCCTGAGATTGTGCCGCGCATGTACTGCCACCGCTGGGAGAAAACAAAGGAGAGAGTTGTCTGAGGCTATCAGAAAAAAAAATATTGACAAACACATTAAAGGTGAAGGCCATGATTCTCCTCTGAGTAAAGTTGCAAATATTACTAAGAAGTTTAAAGTTTGTGGGACTATGCCAATCTCCCATACAGGACCATAGTGAGAATGGTAAAAATAGGGAGCCAAGAAAAACTTCCAAAGACATACGAGCTGAAATTCAAAGTCAAGGCATGCGTGATAGTGTAATGGTTAGCATTACTGCCTCACAGCACTGAGGTCGTGGGTTCATTTCCCACCATGGCCTTAACTGTGTGGAGTTTGTATATTCTCCCTGTACTTGCATGGGTTTTCTCCCACAATCTCAAAAATATACTGGTAGGTTAATTGGCACCCAAGAAAAATAAGAATTTACTTACCGATAATTCTATTTCTCGTAGTCCGTAGTGGATGCTGGGGACTCCGTAAGGACCATGGGGAATAGCGGCTCCGCAGGAGACTGGGCACAAAAGTAAAGCTTTAGAACTACCTGGTGTGCACTGGCTCCTCCCCCTATGACCCTCCTCCAAGCCTCAGTTAGGATACTGTGCCCGGACGAGCGTACACAATAAGGAAGGATTTTGAATCCCGGGTAAGACTCATACCAGCCACACCAATCACACCATATAACTTGTGCTCTAAACCCAGTTAACAGCATGATAACAGAGGAGCCTCTAGAAAAGATGGCTCACTACAGCAATAACCCGATTTTTTGGTAACAATAACTATGTACCAGTATTGCAGACAATCCGCACTTGGGATGGGCGCCCAGCATCCACTACGGACTACGAGAAATAGAATTATTGGTAAGTAAATTCTTATTTTCTCTAACGTCCTAAGTGGATGCTGGGGACTCCGTAAGGACCATGGGGATTATACCAAAGCTCCCAAACGGGCGGGAGAGTGCGGATGACTCTGCAGCACCAAATGAGAGAACTCCAGGTCCTCCTCAGCCAGGGTATCAAATTTGTAGAATTTTACAAACGTATTTGCTCCTGACCAAGTAGCTGCTCGGCAAAGTTGTAAAGCCGAGACCCCTCGGGCAGCCGCCCAAGATGAGCCCACCTTCCTTGTGGAATGGGCTTTTACAGATTTTGGCTGTGGCAGGCCTGCCACAGAATGTGCAAGCTGAATTGTACTACAAATCCAACGAGCAATAGTCTGCTTAGAAGCAGGAGCACCCAGCTTGTTGGGTGCATACAGAATAAACAACGAGTCAGATTTTCTGACTCCAGCCGTCCTGGAAACCTATATTTCCAGGGCTCTGACAACGTCTAGCAACTTGGAGTCCTCCAAGTCCCTAGTAGCCGCAGGCACCACAATAGGTTTATTCAGGTGAAACGCTGAAAACCACCTTAGGGAGAAACTGAGGACAAGTCCTCCATTCCGCCCTGTCCGAATGGAAAATCAGATGAGGGCTTTTACAGGATAAAGCCGCCAATTCTGACACGCACCTGGCCCAGGCCAGGGCCAACAGCATGACCACTTTCCATGTGAGATATTTTAACTCTACATATTTAAGTGGTTCAAACCAATGTGACTTTTGGAACCCCAAAACTACATTTAGATCCCAAGGTGCCACTGGAGGCACAAAAGGAGGCTGTATATACAGTACCCCTTTCACAAACGTCTGAACTTCAGGGACTGAAGCTAGTTCTTTTTGGAAGAAAATTGACAGGGCCGAAATTTGAACCTTAATGGACCCCCATTTCAGGCCCATAGACACTCCTGTTTGCAGGAAATGTAGGAATCGACCTAGTTGAAAAATTCCTCCGTCGGGGCCTTACTGGCCTCGCACCACGCAACATATTTTCGCCAAATGCGGTGATAATGTTTTGCGGTTATATCTTTCCTGGCTTTGATCAGGATAGGAATGACTTCATCCGGAATGCCTTTCTCCTTCAGGATCCGGCGTTCAACCGCCATGCCGTCAAACGCAGCCGCGGTAAGTCTTGGAACAGACAGGGTCCTTGCTGGAGCAGGTCCCTTCTTAGAGGTAGAGGCCACGGATCCTCCGTGAGCATCTCTTGAAGTTCCGGTTACCAAGTCCTTCTTGGCCAATCCGGAGCCACGAATATAGTGCTTACTCCTCTCCATCTTATAATTCTCAGTACCTTGGGTATGAGAGGCAGAGGAGGGAACACATACACTGACTGGTACACCCACTGTGTTACCAGAGCGTCCACAGCTATTGCCTGAGGGTCCCTTGACCTGGCGCAATACTTGTCGAGTTTTATAAACATGTGGAAGACTTCTGGGTGAAGTCCCCACTCTCCCGGGTGGAGGTCGTGTCTGCTGAGGAAGTCTGCTTCCCAGTTGTCCACTCCCGGAATGAATACTGCTGACAGTGCTATCACATGATTTTCCGCCCAGCGAAGAATCCTTGCAGCTTCTGCCATTGCCCCCCTGCTTCTTGTGTCACCCTGTCTGTTTACGTGGGTGACTGCCGTGATGTTGTCCGAATGGATCAACTCCGGGTGACCTTGAAGCAGAGGTCTTGCTGAGCTTAGAGCATTGTAAATGGCCCTTAGCTTCAGGATATTTATGTGAAGTGATGTCTCCAGGCTTGACCATAAGCTCTGGAAATTACTTCCCTGTGTGACTGCTCCCCAGCCTCGCAGGCTGGCATCCGTGGTCACCAGGACCCAGTCCTGAATGTGCGGCCCTCTAGAAGATGAGCACTCTGCAACCACCACAGGAGAGACACCCTTGTGCTTGGTGACAGGGTTATCCGCTGATGCATCTGAAGATGCGACCCGGACCATTTGTCCAGCAGGTCCCACTGGAAAGTTCTTGCGTGGAATCTGCCGAATGGGATTGCTTCGTAGGAAGCCACCATTTTTCTCAGAACCATTTCATTGATGTACTGAGACTTGGCTCGGTTATAGGAGGTTCCCGACTAGCTCGGATAACTCCCTGACTTTCTCCTCCGGGAGAAACACCTTTTTCTGGACTGTGTCCAGGATCATCCCTAGGAACAGAAGACGAGTCGTCGGAATCAGCTGCGATTTTGGAATATTGAGAATCCAATCGTGCTGCCGCAACACTACCTGAGATAGTGCTACACCGACCTCCAACTGTTCCCTGGATCTTACCCTTATCAGGGAATCGTCCAAGTAAGGGATAACTAAAATTCCCTTCCTTCGAAGGAGTATCATCATTTCGGCCATTACCTTGGTAAAGACCCGGGGTGCCGTGGACCATCCATACGGCAGCGTCTGAAACTGATAGTGACAGTTCTGTACCATAAACCTGAGGTACCCTTGGTGAGAAGGGTAAATTGGGACATGAAGGTAAGCATCCTTGATGTCCCGAGACATCATGTAGTCCCCTTCTTCCAGGTTCGCAATCACTGCTCTGAGTGACTCAATCTTGAATTTGAACCTCCGTATGTAAGTGTTCAAGATTTTAGATTTAGAATCGGTCTCACCGAGCCGTCCGGCTTCGGTACCACAACAGTGTGGAATAATACCCCGTTCCCTGTTGCAGGAGGGGTACCTTGATTATCATCTGCTGGGAATACAGCTTGTGAATGGCTTCCAAAACTGCCTCCCTGTCAGAAGGAGACATCGGTAAAGCCGACTTTAGGAAACGGCGAGGGGGAGACGTCTCGAATTCCAATTTGTACCCCTGAGATATCACCTGAAGGATCCAGGGGTCTACTTGCGAGTGAGCCCACTGCGCGCTGAAATTCATTGAGACGGGCCCCCACCGTGCCTGATTCTGCTTGTAAAGCCCCAGCGTCATACTGAGGGCTTGGCAGAGGCGGGAGAGGGCTTCTGTTCCTGGGAACTGGCTGATTTCTGCAGCCTTTTTCCTCTCCCTCTGTCACGGGGCAGAAATGAGGAACCTTTTGCCCGCTTGCCCACGAAAAGACTGCGCCTGATAATACGGCGTCTTCTTATGTTGAGAGGCGACCTGGGGTACAAACGTGGATTTCCCAGCTGTTGCCGTGGCCACCAGGTCTGAAAGACCGACCCCAAATAACTCCTCCCCTTAATAAGGCAATACTTCCAAATGCCGTTTGGAATCCGCATCACCTGACCACTGTCGTGTCCATAACCCTCTACTGGCAGAAATGGACAACGCACTTGGACTTGATGCCAGTCGGCAAATATTCCGCTGTGCATCACGCATATATAGAAATGCATCTTTTAAATGCTCTATAGGCAATAATATACTGTCCCTATCTAGGGTATCAATATTTTCAGTCAGGGAATCCGACCACGCCAACCCAGCACTGCACATCCAGGCTGAGGCGATTGCTGGTCGCAGTATAACACCAGTATGTGTGTAAATACATTTTAGGATACCCTCCTGCTTTCTATCAGCAGGATCCTTAAGGGCGGCCATCTCAGGAGAGGGTAGAGCCCTTGTTCTTACAAGCGTGTGAGCGCTTTATCCACCCTAGGGGGTGTTTCCCAACGCACCCTAACCTCTGGCGGGAAAGGATATAATGCCAATAACATTCTAGAAATTATCAGTTGTTATTGGGGGAAACCCACGCATCATCACACACCTCATTTAATTTCTCAGATTCAGGAAAACTACAGGTAGTTTTTCCTCACCGAACATAATACCCCTTTTTTGGTGGTACTCGTATTATCAGAAATGTGTAAAACATTTTTCATTGCCTCAATCATGTAACGTGTGGCCCTACTGGAAGTCACATTTGTCTCTTCACCGTCGACACTGGAGTCAGTATCCGTGTCGGCGTCTATATCTGCCATCTGAGGTAACGGGCGCTTTAGAGCCCCTGACGGCCTATGAGACGTCTGGACAGGCACAAGCTGAGTAGCCGGCTGTCTCATGTCAACCACTGTCTTTTATACAGAGCTGACACTGTCACGTAATTCCTTCCAACAGTTCATCCACTCAGGTGTCGACCCCCTAGGGGGTGACATCACTATTACAGGCAATCTGCTCCGTCTCCACATCATTTTTCTCCTCATACATGTCGACACAAACGTACCGACACACAGCACACACACAGGGAATGCTCTGATAGAGGACAGGACCCCACTAGCCCTTTGGGGAGACAGAGGGAGAGTTTGCCAGCACACACCAGAGCGCTATATATATACAGGGATAACCTTATATAAGTGTTTTTCCCCTTATAGCTGCTGTATTTTTAATACTGCGCGTAATTAGTGCCCCCCTCTCTTTTTTAACCCTTTCTGTAGTGTAGTGACTGCAGGGGAGAGCCAGGGAGCTTCCCTCCAACAGAGCTGTGAGGGAAAATGGCGCCAGTGTGCTGAGGAGATAGGCTCCGCCCCCTTTTCGGCGGCCTTATCTCCCGTTTTTCTGTGTATTCTGGCAGGGGTTAAATTCATCCATATAGCCCAGGAGCTATATGTGATGCATTTTTTTGCCATCCAAGGTGTTTTTATTGCGTCTCAGGGCGCCCCCCCCCCAGCGCCCTGCACCCTCAGTGACCGGAGTGTGAAGTGTGCTGAGAGCAATGGCGCACAGCTGCAGTGCTGTGCGCTACCTTGTTGAAGACAGGACGTCTTCTGCCACCGATTTTCCGGACCTCTTCTGTCTTCTGGCTCTGTAAGGGGGCCGGCGGCGCGGCTCTGGGACCTATCCATGGCTGGGCCTGTGATCGGTCCCTCTGGAGCTAATGTCCAGTAGCCTAAGAAGCCCAATCCACTCTGCACGCAGGTGAGTTCGCTTCTTCTCCCCTTAGTCCCTCGATGCAGTGAGCCTGTTGCCAGCAGGTCTCACTGAACATAAAAAACCTAAAACTAAACTTTTCACTAAGCAGCTCAGGAGAGCCACCTAGTGTGCACCCTTCTCGTTCGGGCACAAAAATCTAACTGAGGCTTGGAGGAGGGTCATAGGGGGAGGAGCCAGTGCACACCAGGTAGTTCTAAAGCTTTACTTTTGTGCCCAGTCTCCTGCGGAGCCGCTATTCCCCATGGTCCTTACGGAGTCCCCAGCATCCACTTAGGACGTTAGAGAAATTAACCCTAGCATTAATGTGTGTGCGTGTACATGTGATAGGGAATATAGATTGTAAACTCCACTGGAGCAGGGACTGATGTGAATGGCCAAATATTCTCTGTAAAGTGTTGCGGAATATGTGTGCGCTATATAAATAACTTGTAATAAATAAATAAAAAATCATACCATCCAATGCTTTTTAAATGACCGTGGGCTCCACGGAAGAGACGCAAGATAAAAAAATCCAAACTGGAATTTTCTTAAAGGCATATTGACACAATGCTTCTGGGAGATGACCTTCATACAAGTCAGTAAAATTGGAGCTTTTGGCAAGCTCTGCGTTCACAGATTAAAAAATGTGAAATCGCCTGGTTGCAGTGATCAGCTTAATTTTCTTGGTAAGCAAATATAAATTTTGGCATCCCACGATGAGACAATATTTTTAAAGTGACAACGCAGACACGCTCAACAAGTATTGTGCTCTCACAAGAAAGGGGCATAGTCACACAACTGTACCTCCAAGGGGATGCGGTCAACATCCCGCTGGACGGGATCCCGGCGGTCGAAATACCGACGCCGGAATCCCGACCGCCACAATCCAGACATATTCTCCCTCCGTGGGTGTCCACGACACCCATAGATGGAGAATATAATAGTGTGCCGAGCGTAGCGAGGCACCGTGCCCGCAGCGTGGCGAGCGAAGAGAGCCCGCAAGGGGCTGCGTTCCGCTTGCCACCCCTGTCGGGATTCCGGCGTCGGTATTTCAACCGCCGGGAACCCATCCAGCGGGATTACGTACTGATCCCCCTCCAAGGGTACAGGGAGATAGTGGGTGACAGGGAGATAGTAGGTGATTGGGGAGGCAGGGGTGTCCGGGAGATAGTGGGTGACTGGTGAGGAAAGGGTGACAGGGAGATAGTGGGTGACTGGTGAGGAAAGGGTGCAGGAAGATAGTGGGTGACTGGTGAGGCAGGGGTGACCGAGAGATAGTGGGCTACTGGGGAGGCAGGGGTCGGTGACAGGGAGATAGTGGGTGACCGGCGAGGCAGGGGTGACAGGGAGATAGTGGGTGACTGGAAAGGCAGGGGTGACAGGGAGATAGTGGGTGACTGGAAAGGCAGGGGTGACAGGGAGATAGTAGGTGACTGGTGAGGCAGGTGAGACAGGGAAATAGTGTGTGACTGGTGAGGCAGCGGTGACAGGTAGACTGTGGGTGACTGGTGAGGCATGGGAGACAAGTAGATAGTGGGTGACTGGTGTGGCAGGAGTGACAGGTAGGCAGTGGGTGACTGTTGAGGCGCGGCAATGTACAAATAGAGATAATAACCGTCTGTGCACCTACATTTCTGAAATATTGTTTTGCCCTGGTCACAGCAAAACATGGTGATACAGCAAATGGAAATGTTGCTTGATTTGGGAGGAGTTTCTGATGTCCTGCACCTCAGAGGTGGTGAAATGCGCTATCTAGTTATTACAGGCATTTAAAATGAAGCAAGATCCCAGTTGTTCTAACTGAATTCAATGCTAGTGGAATATCAAATCAATGAACGTGGCACCTGAGGCAAAAGCAGCCCACATTGCCATAGATTACCGCATAATGTGGGTTGAATGAGATCTGCCAAATTCAGATGAACGGCAGACGGGCGCATTTACATGAGTTATTGCAGCACAGACCATAAAGTGAAATTAATGTGAAATAAAATGACCAGGATCAATCATTCACCACCATTTGGAATTTGTGGTCGGTACAGTTCAACTCATCTTTGCCATTTTATTAGTGTCTAGTTGGGTATGTTGAACCTTATATCACCACCGAGATCCGGCCCCCGGTTCACCCAACCACCTACCGTGAACCCCTCCTCCTGTTTTTATAGCATTACATTGGTAAGATCTCAGCGGTTCTGCAGGAGCTTACAACTGACCTATATTTTCAAATCTTCTCTGATATCTATTGAGCTACGATCCGAATCATTACATATTTGTTTGAAATAAGGCTGTAAGCTAACACGTACTTCTGTTTAGGAATCAATAATAAAAAATATCAAATAAAAATGACAAGTACAAATGAAGAAACATCGCACACTCACTTAGGCGCAGCCAAGGAGATAGGGTGTTGCTAATTATTTAGCTGCGTTGATGGCAAGTTAGAACGTCAGGGACGTTGCATATGCGGGAGTGAGTGTGCAACAGCCTGTGTGTGTACCAGTGTGACTCTGTTTGTGCAATTAGTGCACCGGAACCGAATATTGGCCCTCATTCTGAGTTGATCGCAGCAGCAAGAAAGTTAGCAATTGGGCAAAACCATGTGCACTGCAGGGGAAGCAGATATATCATGTGCAGAGAGAGTTAGATTTGGGTGGGTTATTTTGTTTCTGTGCAGGGTAAATACTGGCTGCTTTATTTTTACACTGCAAATTAGATTGCAGATTGAACACACCCCACCCAAATCTAACTCTCTCTACACATGTTATATCTACCCCTCCTGCAGTGCACATGGTTTTGCCCAATTGCTAACTTTCTTGCTGCTGCGATCAACTCAGAATGAGGGCCATTGTAGTTTGTGCGTCTACAGAATATTTTTAATCCTTAGTCATTCTAAAGCTGGCAACGAATAGACCGTATACCTGAATCCAGAAAAAAAGCAATATTATTTTAAATCCTCCGGGGTTATTGGAGCCTGGCGCTTAATGTGCTGTTGGAGACTGATACCGCCGAATCATGCAAGATAAGAAACTCCATTTATCAAAGCATTTTGGCTGTAAAACTGAAGCCAAACACTATATCAGGTTTATTACAGGAAGAATTCCCATCTGTTTTATGGGTAATGCAGATAAATACGGTGAATGGCTTGGCCTAGTTTTGCAGTTGAGGAACGGATTCCTGTTGGAGCTGTGCTACACGCCCCGGGCCCCCCACTTATAAATTCAGGTTATATCTGAGTGTTTTATTGAGCTTCTCGTCTTCCAGCGGCTGCAGCTACAAGTGGACCTCTCGCTGTATTAGAACGTTTCCAGCCATTACGCAGCAATTACGGAGCACTTTGTCAGTTTATTCCTTACTGAAAGAAAATCCCTCTTAAGTGTCTAACTAAATCAGCCCTTTGTATCCGCCACAAAGAATGGAGATTACCTTGGACACATCTGCATAATCGGTGCATAATTATACTTCTCAATAATGGTACGTATAAGGTGTGTGGCGGTGACACAGAGTGAGTAATGCGCCAGTTGGCATTGGGAGTTGGATTCAGAGCTGGACGCTGCTGCGTCTGCAAAGGCTGCTACCATCGGAACAGTGAAATCGGTTATATGCAAACGATAATGTCGGCCTTGCCCTTGTGAACTGGCGTGCGACAGAGGGTACAAGCACAGATATACACCGCTATTTGCATACCTCCCAACTTTTGGTGACTTGAATTCGAGACCCTTTTGCGCCTGGAAAGGGGGTGTTGGCCTTGGCTGGATGGGGTGTGGCCTCAGATGGGTTGGCATGTCCTAGCGGCACATCCTGCCGTTTTCATCATTTAGTGGGACGGACCCATCACTCCCTGATCAGCTGGGCAGCCCCAAGGTTCACCTCCCTGCATGGGCACGCCATCTATTCAGGGATCACCTGCTGCTTTGCAGAGCAGCAGTGACCAAAAGCTCTCCAACCTTCCCTCCACCCGCGGGACACTGCAGTTGGGAGGTAAGCCCATTTGTAGTGCCCATGGACAGTGCAATTGCTTCGGTGGTTCGAGCCTGTGGCGTCACAAGGGGGGTGCGGCCCGCTCCCGGGTGTCACCCGCCGAGGGGTGACACCAAAATGCCGGCTCCTGCACAGTGACTGGAGCCGAGTGCTGCACTGTTATAGCTGTGTAGGAGCCGGCACTCCCCGGGAGTCAGCCCTCAGCTCCCACCCACCCCCACGTGACAAAAACAACGGGTGTCGGGGACGTGAAGCCCCACCCCTTCCCACAAAGCCCCGCCACTTTTCAGTCCTTCAATGGACTAAAAACGGGTGCCACCCGCGAAGCCCCGCACCTCTAATTAAGCCCCGCCCATTCCTGCGAAGCCCACACCCTTTTTCCGCCACCGCACCGGGTGTTAAAGAGGTGAGTGACGCCTCTGGTTCTAGATACTCCAGCAATGCTGGAGCACCACTTACACTTGCGACTGCCAACATGCTGCCTGTTGTTTCCTTCTCAAATTCGTCTAAACATGGGCTCTGAGGCTGTGGGGAATGCAGCCGAGTTCACCGACACACCCGTGACGTTCTTTTTCTGGAAAAATTCCAGGCCAACTTCCACTCGCTACCCAGGAAAGTCGATGGTTGTGCAACCCTAGCTCTATTGCATGTGAATCTGTACAGAACAGCGGAGACTGCGTACTGCAGTGGAGCACAATATGCCGTAGGGCTTTTGTGGACTCTTCGCACATGCGCAACCTCAATCACTAAACTGCGCATTGTGTCCACCTCTGCGTCTCTTGCATGATGTGCCACTGCACATGCCCAGATCACACGTGCGGAATGGGGCTGGAATGTTTTTTTTATAACCTAGGTTGGGGGAGCTGTCTTTGCAGTTGGTGCAAAAAGCTGCTGCTGATGGCTGTCAGCACTAACGGCTGCTTGTGATTGGCTGTTTGTGAACGCCCTGCTGACGTTGATTGGTGCTTTATCCCTTGCACAGACATAGCTTATGACTTTGCGAGTGCTTTTAAGCAAGTTTTACTTTGCATACACGGGACCAGGAGTTGTATCTTTTGTTTAATTGATGTCTTAATGAGAATTGTGTTTGACTTTGCCGCCATCAGCAGTTTAGTGTAATCTCCCGGGAGTGTTATTGCACATGCAGTAGATGAAAGTATTCCCATTACACTGTTATGGCTAGTTTCTGATGCCAACAATCATCCACAGTCAAGGTTTACTGAAATGACATCTCCTTCCCATTCCAGGGTTTGTTCTGAACAACAACTGAACCTCTTGACCATATCTACCCACTTTTATACATTCAGTAGCAGTGGCAAACATAGGATTTCTAGAGGGGGATTTCCAAATGCAATCAAGAATCTCCGACCCTGTGGAACATTGGAGCAAGTGCAGGAGTCTGTGGAAGAGGTAGAAGAACCTAGTAACGACCCAGGGCCTTAATGTAAACATTGGTCTTTTTATGCTCTGGATACTGTATGGAATACAGTATTAATATTTAACCCTACAGATGGTCTATAGTATAGGCTTTATCTAACAATTCAATGATATAAATAAGTGGCCAGGAAAAGGTTAAACATACCATAATAAATAAATTCACAAACATAATAGATCCAGTACTGCACATTCTAAGCACACGTTCTCCCACCTCATGGGACGGCTCCTGTCTCTTCTTCCTGGTAGCTACTCTGTTCGAGTGCACTGCTTGAGGACTCAGATCCACACATACAGAAAACATGGTAGAAGAAGCTGCTACACTGGGCATGTGCAGCAGCTCTGCTCTGTCCCTTAAACTGCATGATGTGGTGGCAGCTCTAGTAATAGTATTATATACCAGTGCTATTATTGTCATAATTTGAGCCACTTGCCAAGAGGAGTGCGGTTTCCAGGCAACCGGAAACCCTCCCCTGAGTTTGCCTGTGAGTTGCTGCCACATGTTTGGCTTGGGTTCACTACGGCTGGCCGGCGGTCGGGCTCCCGGCGACCAGCATACCGGCGCCGGGAGGCCGACCGCCGGCTTACCGACAGTGTGGCGAGCGCAAATGAGCCCCTTGCGGGCTCGCTGCGCTCGCCACGCTACGGGCACGGTGGCGCGCTATGCGCGCCACACTATTTTATTCTCTCTCTATGGGGGTCGTGGACCCCCACGAGGGAAAATAAGTGTCGGTATGCCGGCTGTCGGGCTCCCGGCGCCGGTATACTGAGCGCCGGGAGCCCGACCGCCGGCATACAGAAGACCACCCGTTTGGCTTATCAGATTTTTGTATGAAGAAGTGTTTATAATCAGGTGGCCACTCAGAGGCAGAACTCTGGGAGGCAACGGAGTCATCTGCCGCCGGGCTCCTGCTCTGAAGGGGGGCACCTCTCCTCCCATTCTGTGACTTTGAATTAAGTTAATTGATACAGTAGCTGCCGCTATCTTTTCAGTGGCAGACTTCCTCACTGGTCCCTGCACCTTACAAATCAAATCACACCCTCTTTATTATACTGAATATACATATTTTACAAGTGTCACACCCAGGATTAGAAACCACAACCTATTACACTGGAAGCAGACACCTTACTGATGAAGTGGTTTGCTCCTGTATACGAAATATGAGAATTTTAACTATATGAAGATACTTCTCTGACAATTACACGTAACTTCATATAGTTAGAATCCTCATGCTTCCTCTACAGGAGCAAATAGCTCCATCAGTAAAGTGTCTGCTGTCAGTGTAACAGGTCATGGGTTCGAATCCTGGGTATGACTGCTAAGAAATGTGTGATTTAAAATAGAAGACAATTAAATACAGTATACACACACACACACACACACACACACACCGCCACTGAATGTATTTCTTACAGTTACCAGTTGTATAAAAGATGTAATATCCATCTATAAGTAGAGATGAGCGCCTGAAATTTTTCGGGTTTTGTGTTTTGGTTTTGGGTTCGGTTCCGCGGCCGTGTTTTGGGTTCGAACGCGTTTTGGCAAAACCTCACCGAATTTTTTTTGTCGGATTCGGGTGTGTTTTGGATTCGGGTGTTTTTTTCAAAAAACACTAAAAAACAGCTTAAATCATAGAATTTGGGGGTCATTTTGATCCCAAAGTATTATTAACCTCAAAAACCATAATTTACACTCATTTTCAGTCTATTCTGAATACCTCACACCTCACAATATTATTTTTAGTCCTAAAATTTGCACCGAGGTCGCTGTGTGAGTAAGATAAGCGACCCTAGTGGCCGACACAAACACCGGGCCCATCTAGGAGTGGCACTGCAGTGTCACGCAGGATGTCCCTTCCAAAAAACCCTCCCCAAACAGCACATGACGCAAAGAAAAAAAGAGGCGCAATGAGGTAGCTGTGTGAGTAAGATTAGCGACCCTAGTGGCCGACACAAACACCGGGCCCATCTAGGAGTGGCACTGCAGTGTCACGCAGGATGTCCCTTCCAAAAAACCCTCCCCAAACAGCACATGACGCAAAGAAAAAAAGAGGCGCAATGAGGTAGCTGACTGTGTGAGTAAGATTAGCGACCCTAGTGGCCGACACAAACACCGGGCCCATCTAGGAGTGGCACTGCAGTGTCACGCAGGATGTCCCTTCCAAAAAACCCTCCCCAATCAGCACATGATGCAAAGAAAAAGAAAAGAAAAAAGAGGTGCAAGATGGAATTGTCCTTGGGCCCTCCCACCCACCCTTATGTTGTATAAACAAAACAGGACATGCACACTTTAACCAACCCATCATTTCAGTGACAGGGTCTGCCACACGACTGTGACTGATATGACGGGTTGGTTTGGACCCCCCCCAAAAAAGAAGCAATTAATCTCTCCTTGCACAAACTGGCTCTACAGAGGCAAGATGTCCACCTCATCTTCACCCTCCGATATATCACCGTGTACATCCCCCTCCTCACAGATTATCAATTCGTCCCCACTGGAATCCACCATCTCAGCTCCCTGTGTACTTTGTGGAGGCAATTGCTGCTGGTCAATGTCTCCGCGGAGGAATTGATTATAATTCATTTTAATGAACATCATCTTCTCCACATTTTCTGGATGTAACCTCGTACGCCGATTGCTGACAAGGTGAGCGGCGGCACTAAACACTCTTTCGGAGTACACACTTGTGGGAGGGCAACTTAGGTAGAATAAAGCCAGTTTGTGCAAGGGCCTCCAAATTGCCTCTTTTTCCTGCCAGTATAAGTACGGACTGTGTGACGTGCCTACTTGGATGCGGTCACTCATATAATCCTCCACCATTCTATCAATGTTGAGAGAATCATATGCAGTGACAGTAGACGACATGTCCGTAATCGTTGTCAGGTCCTTCAGTCCGGACCAGATGTCAGCATCAGCAGTCGCTCCAGACTGCCCTGCATCACCGCCAGCGGGTGGGCTCGGAATTCTGAGCCTTTTCCTCGCACCCCCAGTTGCGGGAGAATGTGAAGGAGGAGATGTTGACAGGTCGCGTTCCGCTTGACTTGACAATTTTGTCACCAGCAGGTCTTTCAACCCCAGCAGACCTGTGTCTGCCGGAAAGAGAGATCCAAGGTAGGCTTTAAATCTAGGATCGAGCACGGTGGCCAAAATGTAGTGCTCTGATTTCAACAGATTGACCACCCGTGAATCCTTGTTAAGCGAATTAAGGGCTGCATCCACAAGTCCCACATGCCTAGCGGAATCGCTCCCTTTTAGCTCCTTCTTCAATGCCTCCAGCATCTTCTGCAAAAGCCTGATGAGGGGAATGACCTGACTCAGGCTGGCAGTGTCTGAACTGACTTCACGTGTGGCAAGTTCAAAGGGCATCAGAACCTTGCACAACGTTGAAATCATTCTCCACTGCACTTGAGACAGGTGCATTCCACCTACTATATCGTGCTCAATTGTATAGGCTTGAATGGCCTTTTGCTGCTCCTCCAACCTCTGAAGCATATAGAGGGTTGAATTCCACCTCGTTACCACTTCTTGCTTCAGATGATGGCAGGGCAGGTTCAGTAGTTTTTGGTGGTGCTCCAGTCTTCTGTACGTGGTGCCTGTACGCCGAAAGTGTCCCGCAATTTTTCTGGCCACCGACAGCATCTCTTGCACGCCCCTGTCGTTTTTTAAAAAATTCTGCACCACCAAATTCAAGGTATGTGCAAAACATGGGACGTGCTGGAATTTGCCCATATTTAATGCACACACAATATTGCTGGCGTTGTCCGATGCCACAAATCCACAGGAGAGTCCAATTGGGGTAAGCCATTCCGCGATGATCTTCCTCAGTTGCCGTAAGAGGTTTTCAGCTGTGTGCGTATTCTGGAAAGCGGTGATACAAAGCGTAGCCTGCCTAGGAAAGAGTTGGCGTTTGCGAGATGCTGCTACTGGTGCCGCCGCTGCTGTTCTTGCGGCGGGAGTCCATACATCTACCCAGTGGGCTGTCACAGTCATATAGTCCTGACCCTGCCCTGCTCCACTTGTCCACATGTCCGTGGTTAATTGGACATTGGGTACAACTGCATTTTTTAGGACACTGGTGAGTCTTTTTCTGACGTCCGTGTACATTCTCGGTATCGCCTGCCTAGAGAAGTGGAACCTAGATGGTATTTGGTAACGGGGGCACACTGCCTCAATAAATTGTCTAGTTCCCTGTGAACTAACGGCGGATACCGGACGCACGTCTAACACCAACATAGTTGTCAAGGACTCAGTTATCCGCTTTGCAGTAGGATGACTGCTGTGATATTTCATCTTCCTCGCAAAGGACTGTTGAACAGTCAATTGCTTACTGGAAGTAGTACAAGTGGGCTTACGACTTCCCCTCTGGGATGACCATCGACTCCCAGCGGCAACAACAGCAGCGCCAGCAGCAGTAGGCGTTACACGCAAGGATGCATCGGAGGAATCCCAGGCAGGAGAGGACTCGTCAGAATTGCCAGTGACATGGCCTGCAGGACTATTGGCATTCCTGGGGAAGGAGGAAATTGACACTGAGGGAGTTGGTGGGGTGGTTTGCGTGAGCTTGGTTACAAGAGGAAGGGATTTACTGGTCAGTGGACTGCTTCCGCTGTCACCCAAAGTTTTTGAACTTGTCACTGACTTATTATGAATGCGCTGCAGGTGACGTATAAGGGAGGATGTTCCGAGGTGGTTAACGTCCTTACCCCTACTTATTACAGCTTGACAAAGGGAACACACGGCTTGACACCTGTTGTCCGCATTTCTGGTGAAATACCTCCACACCGAAGAGCTGATTTTTTTGGTATTTTCACCTGGCATGTCAACGGCCATATTCCTCCCACGGACAACAGGTGTCTCCCCGGGTGCCTGACTTAAACAAACCACCTCACCATCAGAATCCTCCTGGTCAATTTCCTCCCCAGCGCCAGCAACACCCATATCCTCCTCATCCTGGTGTACTTCAACACTGACATCTTCAATCTGACTATCAGGAACTGGACTGCGGGTGCTCCTTCCAGCACTTGCAGGGGGCGTGCAAATGGTGGAAGGCGCATGCTCTTCACGTCCAGTGTTGGGAAGGTCAGGCATCGCAACCGACACAATTGGACTCTCCTTGTGGATTTGGGATTTCAAAGAACGCACAGTTCTTTGCGGTGCTTTTGCCAGCTTGAGTCTTTTCAGTTTTCTAGCGAGAGGCTGAGTGCTTCCATCCTCATGTGAAGCTGAACCACTAGCCATGAACATAGGCCAGGGCCTCAGCCGTTCCTTGCCACTCCGTGTGGTAAATGGCATATTGGCAAGTTTACGCTTCTCCTCCGACAATTTTATTTTAGGTTTTGGAGTCCTTTTTTTACTGATATTTGGTGTTTTGGTTTTGACATGCTCTGTACTATGCCATTGGGCATCGGCCTTGGCAGACGACGTTGCTGGCATTTCATCGTCTCGGCCATGACTAGTGGCAGCAGCTTCAGCACGAGGTGGAAGTGGATCTTGATCTTTCCCTAATTTTGGAACCTCAACATTTTTGTTCTCCATATTTTAATAGGCACAACTAAAAGGCACCTCAGGTAAACAATGGAGATGGATGGATTGGATACTAGTATACAATTATGGACGGGCTGCCGAGTGCCGACACAGAGGTAGCCACAGCCGTGAACTACCGCACTGTACTGTGTCTGCTGCTAATATATAGACTGGTTGATAAAGAGATAGTATACTCGTAACTAGTATGTATGTATAAAGAAAGAAAAAAAAACCACGGTTAGGTGGTATATACAATTATGGACGGGCTGCCGAGTGCCGACACAGAGGTAGCCACAGCCGTGAACTACCGCACTGTACTGTGTCTGCTGCTAATATATAGACTGGTTGATAAAGAGATAGTATACTCGTAACTAGTATGTATGTATAAAGAAAGAAAAAAAAACCACGGTTAGGTGGTATATACAATTATGGACGGGCTGCCGAGTGCCGACACAGAGGTAGCCACAGCCGTGAACTACCGCACTGTACTGTGTCTGCTGCTAATATATAGACTGGTTGATAAAGAGATAGTATACTCGTAACTAGTATGTATGTATAAAGAAAGAAAAAAAAACCACGGTTAGGTGGTATATACAATTATGGACGGGCTGCCGAGTGCCGACACAGAGGTAGCCACAGCCGTGAACTACCGCACTGTACTGTGTCTGCTGCTAATATATAGACTGGTTGATAAAGAGATAGTATACTCGTAACTAGTATGTATGTATAAAGAAAGAAAAAAAAACCACGGTTAGGTGGTATATACAATTATGGACGGGCTGCCGAGTGCCGACACAGAGGTAGCCACAGCCGTGAACTACCGCACTGTACTGTGTCTGCTGCTAATATATAGACTGGTTGATAAAGAGATAGTATACTCGTAACTAGTATGTATGTATAAAGAAAGAAAAAAAAACCACGGTTAGGTGGTATATACAATTATGGATGGGCTGCCGAGTGCCGACACAGAGGTAGCCACAGCCGTGAACTACCGCACTGTACTGTGTCTGCTGCTAATATATAGACTGGTTGATAAAGAGATAGTATACTCGTAACTAGTATGTATGTATAAAGAAAGAAAAAAAAACCACGGTTAGGTGGTATATACAATTATGGACGGGCTGCCGAGTGCCGACACAGAGGTAGCCACAGCCGTGAACTACCGCACTGTACTGTGTCTGCTGCTAATATATAGACTGGTTGATAAAGAGATAGTATACTCGTAACTAGTATGTATGTATAAAGAAAGAAAAAAAAACCACGGTTAGGTGGTATATACAATTATGGACGGGCTGCCGAGTGCCGACACAGAGGTAGCCACAGCCGTGAACTACCGCACTGTACTGTGTCTGCTGCTAATATATAGACTGGTTGATAAAGAGATAGTACACTCGTAACTAGTATGTATGTATAAAGAAAGAAAAAAAAACCACGGTTAGGTGGTATATACAATTATGGACGGGCTGCCGAGTGCCGACACAGAGGTAGCCACAGCCGTGAACTACCGCACTGTACTGTGTCTGCTGCTAATATATAGACTGGTTGATAAAGAGATAGTATACTCGTAACTAGTATGTATGTATAAAGAAAGAAAAAAAAACCACGGTTAGGTGGTATATACAATTATGGACGGGCTGCCGAGTGCCGACACAGAGGTAGCCACAGCCGTGAACTACCGCACTGTACTGTGTCTGCTGCTAATATATAGACTGGTTGATAAAGAGATAGTATACTCGTAACTAGTATGTATGTATAAAGAAAGAAAAAAAAACCACGGTTAGGTGGTATATACAATTATGGACGGGCTGCCGAGTGCCGACACAGAGGTAGCCACAGCCGTGAACTACCGCACTGTACTGTGTCTGCTGCTAATATAGACTGGTTGATAAAGAGATAGTATACTCGTAACTAGTATGTATGTATAAAGAAAGAAAAAAAAACCACGGTTAGGTGGTATATACAATTATGGACGGGCTGCCGAGTGCCGACACAGAGGTAGCCACAGCCGTGAACTACCGCACTGTACTGTGTCTGCTGCTAATATAGACTGGTTGATAAAGAGATAGTATACTACTAATATTATATATACTGGTGGTCAGGTCACTGGTCACTAGTCACACTGGCAGTGGCACTCCTGCAGCAAAAGTGTGCACTGTTTTAATATAATATTATGTACTCCTGGCTCCTGCTATAACCTATAACTGGCACTGCAGTAGTGCTCCCCAGTCTCCCCCACAATTATAAGCTGTGTGAGCTGAGCAGTCAGACAGATATATAATATATATATAGATGATGCAGCACACTGGCCTGAGCCTGAGCAGTGCACACAGATATGGTATGTGACTGACTGAGTCACTGTGTGTATCGCTTTTTTCAGGCAGAGAACGGATATATTAAATAAACTGCACTGTGTGTCTGGTGGTCACTCACTATATAATATATTATGTACTCCTGGCTCCTGCTATAACCTATAACTGGCACTGCAGTAGTGCTCCCCAGTCTCCCCCACAATTATAAGCTGTGTGAGCTGAGCAGTCAGACAGATATATATAATATTATATATAGATAATAGATGATGCAGCACACTGGCCTGAGCCTGAGCAGTGCACACAGATATGGTATGTGACTGAGTCACTGTGTGCTGTGTATCGCTTTTTTCAGGCAGAGAACGGATTATAAATAAAACTGGTGGTCACTATCAGCAAAACTCTGCACTGTACTGAGTACTCCTAATGCTCCCCAAAATTAGTAAATCAAGTGTCTCTCTAATCTATTCTAAACGGAGAGGACGCCAGCCACGTCCTCTCCCTATCAATCTCAATGCACGTGTGAAAATGGCGGCGACGCGCGGCTCCTTATATAGAATCCGAGTCTCGCGATAGAATCCGAGCCTCGCGAGAATCCGACAGCGTCATGATGACGTTCGGGCGCGCTCGGGTTAACCGAGCAAGGCGGGAAGATCCGAGTCGCTCGGACCCGTGAAAAAAAACATGAAGTTCTGGCGGGTTCGGATTCAGAGAAACCGAACCCGCTCATCTCTATCTATAAGTACTGTATAGCATTTATTTGGTCATTTGATGGTTATACATATGATACTCCGCTCTGCCAGACCCTACACAGCAGCTTTATTTGTGCAGTGATTGTGCACACCTGTGATAGACTGTATAACATCATTTTATTGCAGGGCTATAATCTCTGATTTCCCTGAGAAAGAGGCTGCAGTCACATCTGTCAGAAGAACGTAACGTGACATAAATTAACATTCAGAACAGAGCTGGAGACTGGAGCAGACGGCAGATGACAGGGAATTCTGCACTCTCATCACAGAATCTGCATATTTCCCAGGCCCTGTGGGGGATTTCTATTAAAAAAATAGAAAAACTGAGCTTGCAAAAATAAAAACGTGTTTGTAAATAAGATAATAAAATGACAGCATATTTGAAAATCCAATTCAAAATTAGATTTAAAATTAAATGTTAACTTTTTTCTACATTCTGGGTAAAAATTTTATCAAGGGTCAATTCTGACGAAACTTTGACCCATGGTGAATCCTCGGCAGGTTTCAGCTACATCTGAGAGGCGTGTCATAAAAATGACTTATATCCAAATGTAAATGAGCCCCAAAGTCAGTAAGATCTACTTGTTGAAGAATAGACACTGATATTTTTCAGGATTTGTGTATTGTGTTTTACAAGAGGTTTCCTAAACTGTAAGTGGCCACAAGAAATCTTATTTAAAATGCATGTAGCCATAGGGATCATTGAGGGTCATTCCGAGTTGATCGCTCGATGCTGATTTTCACAGCACAGCGATCAGGTAAAAAAACGGCAAAACTGCGCATGCGTATGCGCCGCAATGCGCACGCGCATCGTATGGGCACAAAGAGCATCGCTGCTGTGCACTGGATCTAGCGAAGATTCCATTCGCACAGCCGATCACACGGAGATTGACAGGAAGAGGGCGTTTATGGGTTTCAACTGACCATTTTCTGGGAGTGTTTGGGAAAACGCAGGCGTGTCCAGGCGTTTGCAGGGCGGGTATCTGATGTCAATTCCGGGACCTTCGTTGTTGCAATCATCGCACAGAATAAGTAAGTACGGGGCTGGTCTTGTTTTGCACAAAATGTTTTTGTACCTGTCGGCTGCAAAGGCGTTCGCACTCTTGGAAAGCGAAAATACACTCCCCACTGGGCGGCGACTATGCGTTTGCACGGCTGTTAAAAGTAGCTAGCGAGCGATCAACTCGGAATGACCCCCATTGTGCCTTATATAACCAATGCAGGCAAATGGCACTGACAATCCCATTTGAATGTATGTATCTCTATTTTATATTTTTCCACAAGAATGTAACATCTACATAATGGGGATAAGGTGTAATCAGGGAGATTGCTGGTCTATTCAGGGAGTCAGGGCGTTTTCTACTATTTCAGGGAGTCTCCTGCAGAATGCGGGAGGGTAGGCAACTGTGTTTAACTGTCATTTTTCAAACATAGCAAACAGAAAGGGAGTGCTCCCCCCCCTTCCAGTATCCCCCTGCACACCAACTAGCCCTTGTAATAATCAGCACCTCTGATTCAGTCTGTCTGCCTTCCCAAGGCACTGGGTCACCAACTGCAATTGTTATTTTCTGTCACTTTTTTTTTACCCATGTGGGCGGGGGTGTAATGAAGTCGGATGTTGTTGGTTTTTTTTTAAGTTGCAATCATTTATAAGGCTAAACCATGCCTGGTAAAAGATTGCCCCTTTAAAAAAATGTCTGAGTTTGGCCGGGATACCACACGGCCAGCGAACTCGGAGGTCATTACATCCCAGCCGTACTGTCTGTTGGAAATGATGTGTGTGGCGGTGTTGATATTGCAGAGTTATATAGACACACACCAGCGGGTGACTCAAACTATCAACAGCCCAGTTACCTACCCAGTGGCAGGAGCGGATTGGGAACAAAAAGCGGCCCTGGAAAAATGTGTACTAGTGTGGCCCCACATGGGCAGCACCAGAGGTGTAAGGTCTAGCCATGGGCCATGGCAGCAGCACCCTCCCCCCAAGACTTTCCAGATAGTGGGCATGTCCAGCATCAAGGGGGAAGTTAAAAAGAAATAAAATTAAATATTATGAGCACATTATATGATACACCTTCAGAATTTAGGAAACTATATCATTCTTTAGAAAGATAGATTTTCTTGCTTATTACACCAACCGTATCCCAATCACTATTCACTCAATCTTATACAGTATGTCAGCCAAGCAGGCAGACAGAGCATACACTAGATCATCTGCAATCACAGGCTAAGTGGCAAAGTAATTTTCATATATGCAAATTATTTTGCATCTTATTCATTATGTCTATAAAAAGGACCTCATGTCCTCAAACAAAACAGGCCCCACGGGTGCGTCGGCTCACCGGGAATCTTCCCTGTGAACCCTATGCCCAATCCGCCTCTGCCCAGTGGTGTTGGCTTATTGAATGATAGCAGGTATAGCCGTTGCACACTGGTTCTTATGGAGCTGAGCTTCAGCAGATTGGTGTGTCATACAGCTCACCAGCCGGTAAGTGTATGTAGGCACTGAGCAGGGCCGGCCCAAGCTTATTTTTTGTAGTAAGCAAAAATCTATTTTAGGGCCCCTTGATGGGATAAAAGGGGTGTGGTCTTACAAGAAAGGGGTGTGGCTACACAATAGTACTCCCCGTGGTACAGGGTGATAGTGGGTGACAGGGAGCTAATAGATTACTGGTGAGGCAGGGGTGACAGGGAGATGGTTGGTGACTGAGGCAGGGGTGACAGGGAGATAATGGGTGACTGAAGCAGGGTGACATTGAGATAGTGGGTGACTGATGTCCCCAGTGCCAGATACACATGTCCCCACAGTGCCACATATGCCCCCAGTGCAGATACACTTATCCCCACAGTGAAAGATATGCCCCTAGTGCAGATACATATATCCCCACAGTGCCAGATATGCCCGCAGTGCAGATACACATGCCCCCACAGTGCCAGATATGTCCCAGTGCAGATACACATGCCCCCACAGTGCCAGATATGTCCCAGTGCAGATACACATGCCCCCACAGTGCCAGATATGCCCCCAGTGCAGATACACATCCTCCCACAGTGCCAGATATGCCGCCAGTGCAGATACACATGCCCCCACAGTGCCAGATATGCCCCCACAGTGCCAGATATGCCCCCAGTGCAGATACACATCCTCCCACAGTGCCAGATATGCCGCCAGTGCAGATACACATGCCTCCACAGTGCCAGATATGCCCCCAGTGCAGATACACATCCTCCCACAGTGCCAGCTATGCCCCCAGTGCAGATACACATACTCCCACAGTGCCAGATATGCCCCCAGTGCCAGATACACATGCCTCCACAGTGCCAGATATGCCCCCAGTGTAGATACACATGCCTCCACAGTGCCAGATATGCCCCCAGTGCCAGATACACATGCCTCCACAGTGCCAGATATGCCCCCAGTGCAGATACACATGCCCCCATAGTGCCAGATATGCCCCCAGTGTAGATACACATGCCCCCACAGTGCCAGATATGCCCCCAGTGTAGATACACATGCCTCCACAGTGCCAGATATGCCCCCAGTGCCAGATACACATATCCCCCCCAGTGCCAGATATACCCCCAGTGCAGATACACATGTCCCCCCCAGTGCAGATACACATATCCCCATAGTGCCAGATATGCCCCCAGTGCAGATACACATGCCTCCACAGTGCCAGATATGCCCCCAGTGCCAGATACACATGCCCCCACAGTGCCAGCTATGTCCCCAGTGCAGATACACATGCCCCTACAGTGCCTCCCACAGTGCCAGATCTGTCCCCAGTGCAGATACACATGCCCCCACAGTGCCTCCCACAGTGCCAGATATGCCCCCACAGTGCCAGAAATGCCCCCAGTGCTGCTACACATGCCCCCAGTGCCAGATATGCCCACAGTGCTGATACACGTCCCCACAGTACCTCCCACAGTGCCTCCCACAGCACCAGATATGCCCCCAGTGCTGATACACATGCCCCCACAGTACCAGATATGCCCCCAGTGCAGATACACATGCCTCCACAGTACCAGATATGCCCCCAGTGCAGATACACATGCCCCCACAGTGCCAGCTATGTCCCCAGTGCAGATACACATGCCCCCACAGTGCCTCCCACAGTGCCAGATATGCCCCCAGTGCAGATACACATGCCCCCACAGTGCCAGATATGTTCCCAAAGTGCCAGAAATGCCCCCAGTGCTGCTACACATGCCCCCAGTGCCAGATATGCCCACAGTGCTGATACACGTCCCCACAGTACCTCCCACAGTGCCTCCCACAGCGCCAGATATGCCCCCAGTGCTGATACACATGCCCCCACAGTGCCAGATATGCCCCCAGTGCAGATACACATGCCCCCACAGTGCTTCCCACAGCGCCAAATATGCCCCCACAGTGCCAGATATGCCCACAGTGCTGATACACGTCCCCACAGTGCCTCCCACAGCGCCAGATATGCCCCCACAGTGCCAGATATGCCCACGGTGCTGATACACGTCCCCACAGTGCCTCCCACAGCGCCAGCTATGCCCCCAGTGCAGGTACACATATCCCCACAGTGCCAGCTATGCCCCCAGTGCAGGTACACATACCCCCACAGTGCCAGATATGCCCCCAGTGCAGATACACATTTCCCACAGTGCCAGATATGCCCCCAGTGCAGATTCACATGCCCCCACTGTGCCAGATATGCCCACAGTGCTGATACATGTCCCCACAGTGCCTCCCACAGCGCCAGATATGCCCCCAGTGCTGCTACACATGCCCCCACAGTGCCAGATATGCCCCCAGTGCTGATACATGTCCCCACAGTGCCTCCCACAGCGCCAGATATGCCCTCAGTGCTGATACACATGCCCCCACAGTGCCAGATATGCCCCCAGTGCAGATACACATGCCCCCACAGTGCCTCCCACAGTGCCAGATATGCCCCCACAGTGCCAGATATGCCCCCAGTGCCAGATATGCCCACAGTACAGATACACATCCCCACAGTGCCTTCCACAGTGCCAGATATGCCCCCACAGTGCCAGATATGCCCCCAGTGCTGCTACACATGCCCCCAGTGCCAGATATGCCCACAGTGCTGATACACGTCCCCACAGTACCTCCCACAGTGCCTCCCACAGCACCAGATATGCCCCCAGTGCTGATACACATGCCCCCACAGTACCAGATATGCCCCCAGTGCAGATACACATGCCTCCACAGTGCCAGATATGCCCACAGTGCTGATACATGTCCCCACAGTGCCTCCCACAGCGCCAGATATGCCCCCAGTGCTGCCACACATGCCCCCACAGTGCCAGATATGCCCCCAGTGCTGATACATGTCCCCACAGTGCCTCCCACAGCGCCAGATATGCCCTCAGTGCTGATACACATGCCCCCACAGTGCCAGATATGCCCCCAGTGCAGATACACATGCCCCCACAGTGCCTCCCACAGTGCCAGATATGCCCCCACAGTGCCAGATATGCCCCCAGTGCTGCAACACATGCCCCCAGTGCCAGATATGCCCACAGTACAGATACACATCCCCACAGTGCCTTCCACAGTGCCAGATATGCCCCCACAGTGCCAGATATGCCCCCAGTGCTGCTACACATGCCCCCAGTGCCAGATATGCCCACAGTGCTGATACACGTCCCCACAGTACCTCCCACAGTGCCTCCCACAGCACCAGATATGCCCCCAGTGCTGATACACATGCCCCCACAGTACCAGATATGCCCCCAGTGCAGATACACATGCCTCCACAGTGCCAGATATGCCCCCAGTGCCAGATACACATGCCCCCACAGTGCCAGCTATGTCCCCAGTGCAGATACACATGCCCCCACAGTGCCAGATATGTTCCCACAGTGCCAGAAATACCCCCAGTGCTGCTACACATGCCCCCACAGTGCCAGATATGCCCCCAGTGCAGATACACATGCCCCCACAGTGCTTCCCACAGCGCCAGATATGCCCCCACAGTGCCAGATATGCCCACAGTGCTGATACACGTCCCCACAGTGCCTCCCACAGCGCCAGATATGCCCCCACAGTGCCAGATATGCCCACGGTGCTGATACACGTCCCCACAGTGCCTCCCATAGTGCCTCCGACAGCGCCAGCTATGCCCCCAGTGCAGGTACACATATCCCCACAGTGCCAGCTATGCCCCCAGTGCAGATACACATACCCCCACAGTGCCAGATATGCCCCCAGTGCAGATACACATTTCCCACAGTGCCAGATATGCCCCCAGTGCAAATTCACATGCCCCCACTGTGCCAGATATGCCCACAGTGCTGATACATGTCCCCACAGTGCCTCCCACAGCGCCAGATATGCCCCCAGTGCTGCTACACATGCCCCCACAGTGCCAGATATGCCCCCAGTGCTGATACATGTCCCCACAGTGCCTCCCACAGTGCCAGATATGCCCTCAGTGCTGATACACATGCCCCCACAGTGCCAGATATGCCCCCAGTGCAGATACACATGCCCCCACAGTGCCTCCCACAGTGCCAGATATGCCCCCACAGTGCCAGATATGCCCCCAGTGCTGCAACACATGCCCCCAGTGCCAGATATGCCCACAGTACAGATACACATCCCCACAGTGCCTCCCACAGTGCCAGATATGCCCCCAGTGCTAATACATGTACCCACAGTGCCTCCCACAGCGCCAGATATGCCCCCAGTGCTGCTACACATGCCCCCACAGTGCCAGATATGCCCCCAGTGCTGATACACATGCCCCCACAGTGCCAGATATGCCCCCAGTGCTGATACACATGCCCCCACAGTGCCATATATGCCCCCAATGCAGATACACATGCCCCCACAGTGCCAGATATTCCCCCAGTGCTGCTACACATGCCCCCACAGTGCCAGATATGCCCCCAGTGCTGATACACATGCCCCCACAGTGCCAGATATGCCCCCAATGCAGATACACATGCCCCCACAGTGCCTCCCACAGTGCCAGATATGCCTACAGTGCTGCAACACATGCCCCCAGTGCCAGATATGCCCACAGTGCTGATACACGTCCCCAAAGTACCTCCCACAGTGCCTCCCACAGCGCCAGATATGCCCCCAGTGCTGATACACATGCCCCCACAGTGCCAGATATGCCCCCAGTGCAGATACACATGCCTCCTCAGTGCCAGATATGCCCCCAGTGCCAGATACACATGCCCCCACAGTGCCAGCTATGTCCCCAGTGCAGATACACATGCCCCCACAGTGCCTCCCGCAGTGCCAGATATGCCCCCAGTGGAGATACACATGCCCCCACAGTGCCTCCCACAGTGCCAGATATGCCCCCACAGTGCCAGAAATGCCCCCAGTGCTGCTACACATGCCCCCAGTGCCAGATATGCCCACAGTGCTGATACACGTCCCCACAGTGCCTCCCACAGCGCCAGATATGCCCCCAGTGCTGATACACATGCCCTTACAGTGCCAGATATGCCCCCAGTGCAGATACACATGCCCCCACAGTGCTTCCCACAGCGCCAGATATGCCCCCAGTGCTGCTACACATGCCCCCACAGTGCTTCCCACAGCGCCAGATATGCCCCCAGTGCTGCTACACATGTCCCCACAGTGCCTCCTACAGCGCCAGATATGCCCCCAGTGCTGCTACACATGCCCCCACAGTGCCAGATATGCCCCCAGTGCTGCAACACATGCCCCCAGTGCCAGATATGCCCACAGTGCTGATACACATCCCCCACAGTGCCTCCCACAGCGCCAGAATTGCCCCCAGTGCTGATACATGTACCAACAGTGCCTCCCACAGCGCCAGATATGTCCCCAGTGCTGCTACACATGCCCCCACAGTGCCAGATATGCCCCCAGTGCTGCTACACATGCCCCCACAGTGCCAGATATGCCCCCAGTGCTGATACACATGCCCCCACAGTGCCAGATATGCCCCCAATGCAGATACACATGCCCCCACAGTGCCAGATATTCCCCCAGTGCTGCTACACATGCCCCACAGTGCCAGATATGCCCCCAATGCAGATACACATGCCCCCACAGTGCCAGATATGCCCCCAGTGCTGATACACATGCCCCCACAGTGCCAGATATGCCCCCAATGCAGATTCACATGCCCCCACAGTGCCAGATATGCCCACAGTGCTGCAACACATGCCCCCAGTGCCAGATATGCCCACAGTGCTGATACATGTCCCCAAAGTACCTCCCACAGGGCCTCCCACAGCACCAGATATGCCCCCAGTGCTGATACACATGCCCCCACAGTGCCAGATATGCCCCCAGTGCAGATACACATGCCTCCACAGTGCCAGATATGCCCCCAGTGCTTGATACACGTGCCCCCACAGTGCCAGCTATGTCCCCAGTGCAGATACACACGTGCCCCCACAGTGCCTCCCACAGTGCCAGATATACCCCCACAGTGCCAGAAATGCCCCCAGCGCTACTACACATGCCCCCAGTGCCAGATATGCCCCCAGTGCTGATACACATGCCCCCACAGTGCCAGATATGCCCCTAGTGCAGATACACATGCCCCCACAGTGCTTCCCACAGCGCCAGATATGCCCCCACAGTGCCAGATATGCCCACAGTGCTGATACACATCCCCACAGTGCCTCCCAGAGCTCCAGATATGCCCCAACAATGCCAGATATGCCACCACAGTGCCAGATATGCCCACAGTGCTGATACACGTCCCCACAGCGCCAGATATGCCCCCAGTGCCAGATATGCCCCCTGTGCTGATACACATGCCCCCACAGTGCCAGATATGCCCCCAGTGCAGATACACATGCCCCCACAGTGCCTCCCACAGTGCCAGATATGCCCCCACAGTGCCAGATATGCCCCCAGTGCTGCTACACATGCCCCCACAGTGCCAGATATGCCCACAGTGCTGATACACATCCCCACAGTGCCTCCCACAGCGCCAGATATGCCCCCAGTGCTGATACATGTCCCCACAGTGCCTCCCACAGCGCCAGATATGCCCCCAGTGCTGATACACATGCCCCCACAGTGCCAGATATGACCCCAGTGCTGCTACACATGCCCCCACAGTGCCAGATATGCCCCCAGTGCAGATACACATGCCCCCACATTGCCTCCCACAGTGCCTCCCACAGCGCCAGATATGCCCTCAGTACTGATACACATGCCCCCACAGTGCCAGATATGCCCCCAGTGCAGATACACATGCCCCCACAGTGCCTCCCACAGTGCCAGATATGCCCCCACAGTGCCAGATATGCCCCCAGTGCTGCAACACACACCCCCAGTGCCAGATATGCCCACAGTGGTGATACAAGTCCCCACAGTGCCTCCCACAGCGCCAGATATGCCCCCAGTGCTGATACATGTCCCCACAGTGCCTCCTACAGCGCCAGATATGCCCCACAGTGCCAGATATGCCCACAGTGCCAGATATGCCCCCAGTGCTGCAACACATGCCCCCAGTGCCAGATATGCCCACAGTGCTGCTACACATGCCCCCACAGTGCCAGATATGCCCCCAGTGCTGATACACATCCCCACAGTGCCTCCCACAGCGCCAGATATGCCCCCAGTGCTGATACATGTCCCCACAGTGCCTCCCACAGCGCCAGATATGCCCCACAGTGCCAGATATGCCCCCAGTGCTGCTACACATGCCCCCACAGTGCCAGATATGCCCACAGTGCTGATACACATCCCCACAGTACTTCCCACAGCGCCAGATATGCCCACAGTGCTGATACATGTCCCCACAGTGCCAGATATGCCCCCAGTGCAGATACACATGCCCCCACATTGCCTCCCACAGCGCCAGATATGCCCCCAGTGCTGCAACACATGCCCCCAGTGCCAGATATGCCCACAGTGCTGATACACATCCCCCACAGTGCCTCCCACAGCGCCAGAATTGCCCCCAGTGCTGATACATGTACCAACAGTGCCTCCCACAGCACCAGATATGTCCCCAGTGCTGCTACACATGCCCCCACAGTGCCAGATATGCCCCCAGTGCTGCTACACATGCCCCCACAGTGCCAGATATGCCCCCAGTGCTGATACACATGCCCCCACAGTGCCAGATATGCCCCCAATGCAGATACACATGCCCCCACAGTGCCAGATATTCCCCCAGTGCTGCTACACATGCCCCCACAGTGCCAGATATGCCCCCAATGCAGATACACATGCCCCCACAGTGCCAGATATGCCCCCAGTGCTGATACACATGCCCCCACAGTGCCAGATATGCCCCCAATGCAGATTCACATGCCCCCACAGTGCCAGATATGCCCACAGTGCTGCAACACATGCCCCCAGTGCCAGATATGCCCACAGTGCTGATACATGTCCCCAAAGTACCTCCCACAGTGCCTCCCACAGCACCAGATATGCCCCCAGTGCTGATACACATGCCCCCACAGTGCCAGATATGCCCCCAGTGCAGATACACATGCCTCCACAGTGCCAGATATGCCCCCAGTGCCTGATACACGTGCCCCCACAGTGCCAGCTATGTCCCCAGTGCAGATACACACGTGCCCCCACAGTGCCTCCCACAGTGCCAGATATGCCCCCACAGTGCCAGAAATGCCCCCAGTGCTACTACACATGCCCCCAGTGCCAGATATGCCCCCAGTGCTGATACACATGCCCCCACAGTGCCAGATATGCCCCCAGTGCAGATACACATGCCCCCACAGTGCTTCCCACAGCGCCAGATATGCCCCCACAGTGCCAGATATGCCCACAGTGCTGATACACATCCCCACAGTGCCTCCCAGAGCTCCAGATATGCCCCAACAATGCCAGATATGCCACCACAGTGCCAGATATGCCCACAGTGCTAATACACGTCCCCACAGCGCCAGATATGCCCCCAGTGCCAGATATGCCCCCTGTGCTGATACACATGCCCCCACAGTGCCAGATATGCCCCCAGTGCAGATACACATGCCCCCACAGTGCCTCCCACAGTGCCAGATATGCCCCCACAGTGCCAGATATGCCCCCAGTGCTGCTACACATGCCCCCACAGTGCCAGATATGCCCACAGTGCTGATACACATGCCCCCACAGTGCCAGATATGCCCCCAGTGCTGATACACATGCCCCCACAGTGCCATATATGCCCCCAATGCAGATACACATGCCCCCACAGTGCCAGATATTCCCCCAGTGCTGCTACACATGCCCCCACAGTGCCAGATATGCCCCCAGTGCTGATACACATGCCCCCACAGTGCCAGATATGCCCCCAATGCAGATACACATGCCCCCACAGTGCCTCCCACAGTGCCAGATATGCCTACAGTGCTGCAACACATGCCCCCAGTGCCAGATATGCCCACAGTGCTGATACACGTCCCCAAAGTACCTCCCACAGTGCCTCCCACAGCGCCAGATATGCCCCCAGTGCTGATACACATGCCCCCACAGTGCCAGATATGCCCCCAGTGCAGATACACATGCCTCCTCAGTGCCAGATATGCCCCCAGTGCCAGATACACATGCCCCCACAGTGCCAGCTATGTCCCCAGTGCAGATACACATGCCCCCACAGTGCCTCCTGCAGTGCCAGATATGCCCCCAGCGGAGATACACATGCCCCCACAGTGCCTCCCACAGTGCCAGATATGCCCCCACAGTGCCAGAAATGCCCCCAGTGCTGCTACACATGCCCCCAGTGCCAGATATGCCCACAGTGCTGATACACGTCCCCACAGTACCTCCCACAGTGCCTCCCACAGCGCCAGATATGCCCCCAGTGCTGATACACATGCCCCCACAGTGCCAGATATGCCCCCAGTGCAGATACACATGCCCCCACAGTGCTTCCCACAGCGCCAGATATGCCCCCAGTGCTGCTACACATGCCCCCACAGTGCTTCCCACAGCGCCAGATATGCCCCCAGTGCTGCTACTCATGTCCCCACAGTGCCTCCTACAGCGCCAGATATGCCCCCAGTGCTGCTACACATGCCCCCACAGTGCCAGATATGCCCCCAGTGCTGCAACACATGCCCCCAGTGCCAGATATGCCCACAGTGCTGATACACATCCCCCACAGTGCCTCCCACAGCGCCAAAATTGCCCCCAGTGCTGATACATGTACCAACAGTGCCTCCCACAGCGCCAGATATGTCCCCAGTGCTGCTACACATGCCCCCACAGTGCCAGATATGCCCCCAGTGCTGCTACACATGCCCCCACAGTGCCAGATATGCCCCCAGTGCTGATACACATGCCCCCACAGTGCCAGATATGCCCCCAATGCAGATACACATGCCCCCACAGTGCCAGATATTCCCCCAGTGCTGCTACACATGCCCCCACAGTGCCAGATATGCCCCCAATGCAGATACACATGCCCCCACAGTGCCAGATATGCCCCCAGTGCTGATACACATGCCCCCACAGTGCCAGATATGCCCCCAATGCAGATTCACATGCCCCCACAGTGCCAGATATGCCCACAGTGCTGCAACACATGCCCCCAGTGCCAGATATGCCCACAGTGCTGATACATGTCCCCAAAGTACCTCCCACAGTGCCTCCCACAGCACCAGATATGCCCCCAGTGCTGATACACATGCCCCCACAGTGCCAGATATGCCCCCAGTGCAGATACACATGCCTCCACAGTGCCAGATATGCCCCCAGTGCCTGATACACGTGCCCCCACAGTGCCAGCTATGTCCCCAGTGCAGATACACACGTGCCCCCACAGTGCCTCCCACAGTGCCAGATATACCCCCACAGTGCCAGAAATGCCCCCAGCGCTACTACACATGCCCCCAGTGCCAGATATGCCCCCAGTGCTGATACACATGCCCCCACAGTGCCAGATATGCCCCCAGTGCAGATACACATGCCCCCACAGTGCTTCCCACAGCGCCAGATATGCCACCACAGTGCCAGATATGCCCACAGTGCTGATACACGTCCCCACAGCGCCAGATATGCCCCCAGTGCCAGATATGCCCCCTGTGCTGATACACATGCCCCCACAGTGCAAGATATGCCCCCAGTGCAGATACACATGCCCCCACAGTGCCTCCCACAGTGCCAGATATGCCCCCACAGTGCCAGATATGCCCCCAGTGCTGCTACACATGCCCCCACAGTGCCAGATATGCCCACAGTGCTGATACACATCCCCACAGTGCCTCCCACAGCGCCAGATATGCCCCCAGTGCTGATACATGTCCCCACAGTGCCTCCCACAGCGCCAGATATGCCCCCAGTGCTGATACACATGCCCCCACAGTGCCAGATATGCCCCCAGTGCTGCTACACATGCCCCCACAGTGCCAGATATGCCCCCAGTGCAGATACACATGCCCCCACATTGCCTCCCACAGTGCCTCCCACAGCGCCAGATATGCCCTCAGTACTGATACACATGCCCCCACAGTGCCAGATATGCCCCCAGTGCAGATACACATGCCCCCACAGTGCCTCCCACAGTGCCAGATATGCCCCCACAGTGCCAGATATGCCCCCAGTGCTGCAACACACACCCCCAGTGCCAGATATGCCCACAGTGCTGATACAAGTCCCCACAGTGCCTCCCACAGCGCCAGATATGCCCCCAGTGCTGATACATGTCCCCACAGTGCCTCCTACAGCGCCAGATATGCCCCACAGTGCCAGATATGCCCACAGTGCCAGATATGCCCCCAGTGCTGCAACACATGCCCCCAGTGCCAGATATGCCCACAGTGCTGCTACACATGCCCCCACAGTGCCAGATATGCCCCCAGTGCTGATACACATCCCCACAGTGCCTCCCACAGCGCCAGATATGCCCCCAGTGCTGATACATGTCCCCACAGTGCCTCCCACAGCGCCAGATATGCCCCACAGTGCCAGATATGCCCCCAGTGCTGCTACACATGCCCCCACAGTGCCAGATATGCCCACAGTGCTGATACACATCCCCACAGTACTTCCCACAGCGCCAGATATGCCCACAGTGCTGATACATGTCCCCACAGTGCCAGATATGCCCCCAGTGCAGATACACATGCCCCCACATTGCCTCCCACAGCGCCAGATATGCCCCCAGTGCCAGATATGCCCACAGTGCTGATACACATCCCCCACAGTGCCTCCCACAGCGCCAGAATTGCCCCCAGTGCTGATACATGTACCAACAGTGCCTCCCACAGCACCAGATATGTCCCCAGTGCTGCTACACATGCCCCCACAGTGCCAGATATGCCCCCAGTGCTGCTACACATGCCCCCACAGTGCCAGATATGCCCCCAGTGCTGATACACATGCCCCCACAGTGCCAGATATGCCCCCAATGCAGATACACATGCCCCCACAGTGCCAGATATTCCCCCAGTGCTGCTACACATGCCCCCACAGTGCCAGATATGCCCCCAATGCAGATACACATGCCCCCACAGTGCCAGATATGCCCCCAGTGCTGATACACATGCCCCCACAGTGCCAGATATGCCCCCAATGCAGATTCACATGCCCCCACAGTGCCAGATATGCCCACAGTGCTGCAACACATGCCCCCAGTGCCAGATATGCCCACAGTGCTGATACATGTCCCCAAAGTACCTCCCACAGTGCCTCCCACAGCACCAGATATGCCCCCAGTGCTGATACACATGCCCCCACAGTGCCAGATATGCCCCCAGTGCAGATACACATGCCTCCACAGTGCCAGATATGCCCCCAGTGCCTGATACACGTGCCCCCACAGTGCCAGAAATGCCCCCAGTGCTACTACACATGCCCCCAGTGCCAGATATGCCCACAGTGCTGATACACATCCCCACAGTGCCTCCCAGAGCTCCAGATATGCCCCAACAATGCCAGATATGCCACCACAGTGCCAGATATGCCCACAGTGCTAATACACGTCCCCACAGCGCCAGATATGCCCCAAGTGCCAGATATGCCCCCTGTGCTGATACACATGCCCCCACAGTGCCAGATATGCCCCCAGTGCAGATACACATGCCCCCACAGTGCCTCCCACAGTGCCAGATATGCCCCCACAGTGCCAGATATGCCCCCAGTGCTGCTACACATGCCCCCACAGTGCCAGATATGCCCACAGTGCTGATACACATCCCCACAGTGCCTCCCACAGCGCCAGATATGCCCCCAGTGCTGATACATGTCCCCACAGTGCCTCCCACAGCGCCAGATATGCCCCCAGTGCTGATACACATGCCCCCACAGTGCCAGATATGCCCCCAGTGCTGCTACACATGCCCCCACAGTGCCAGATATGCCCCCAGTGCAGATACACATGCCCCCACATTGCCTCCCACAGTGCCTCCCACAGCGCCAGATATGCCCTCAGTACTGATACACTTGCCCCCACAGTGCCAGATATGCCCCCAGTGCATATACACATGCCCCCACAGTGCCTCCCACAGTGCCAGATATGCCCCCACAGTGCCAGATATGCCCCCAGTGCTGCAACACATGCCCCCAGTGCCAGATATGCCCACAGTGCTGATACAAGTCCCCACAGTGCCTCCCACAGCGCCAGATATGCCCCCAGTGCTGATACATGTCCCCACAGTGCCTCCTACAGCGCCAGATATGCCCCACAGTGCCAGATATGCCCACAGTGCCAGATATGCCCCCAGTGCTGCAACACATGCCCCCAGTGCCAGATATGCCCACAGTGCTGCTACACATGCCCCCACAGTGCCAGATATGCCCCCAGTGCTGATACACATCCCCACAGTGCCTCCCACAGCGCCAGATATGCCCCCAATGCAGATACACATGCCCCCACAGTGCCAGATATTCCCCCAGTGCTGCTACACATGCCCCCACAGTGCCAGATATGCCCCCAATGCAGATACACATGCCCCCACAGTGCCAGATATGCCCCCAGTGCTGATACACATGCCCCCACAGTGCCAGATATGCCCCCAATGCAGATTCACATGCCCCCACAGTGCCAGATATGCCCACAGTGCTGCAACACATGCCCCCAGTGCCAGATATGCCCACAGTGCTGATACATGTCCCCAAAGTACCTCCCACAGTGCCTCCCACAGCACCAGATATGCCCCCAGTGCTGATACACATGCCCCCACAGTGCCAGATATGCCCCCAGTGCAGATACACATGCCTCCACAGTGCCAGATATGCCCCCAGTGCCTGATACACGTGCCCCCACAGTGCCAGAAATGCCCCCAGTGCTACTACACATGCCCCCAGTGCCAGATATGCCCACAGTGCTGATACACATCCCCACAGTGCCTCCCAGAGCTCCAGATATGCCCCAACAATGCCAGATATGCCACCACAGTGCCAGATATGCCCACAGTGCTAATACACGTCCCCACAGCGCCAGATATGCCCCAAGTGCCAGATATGCCCCCTGTGCTGATACACATGCCCCCACAGTGCCAGATATGCCCCCAGTGCAGATACACATGCCCCCACAGTGCCTCCCACAGTGCCAGATATGCCCCCACAGTGCCAGATATGCCCCCAGTGCTGCTACACATGCCCCCACAGTGCCAGATATGCCCCCAGTGCTGATACACATGCCCCCACAGTGCCAGATATGCCCCCAATGCAGATACACATGCCCCCACAGTGCCTCCCACAGTGCCAGATATGCCTACAGTGCTGCAACACATGCCCCCAGTGCCAGATATGCCCACAGTGCTGATACACGTCCCCAAAGTACCTCCCACAGTGCCTCCCACAGCGCCAGATATGCCCCCAGTGCTGATACACATGCCCCCACAGTGCCAGATATGCCCCCAGTGCAGATACACATGCCTCCTCAGTGCCAGATATGCCCCCAGTGCCAGATACACATGCCCCCACAGTGCCAGCTATGTCCCCAGTGCAGATACACATGCCCCCACAGTGCCTCCTGCAGTGCCAGATATGCCCCCAGTGGAGATACACATGCCCCCACAGTGCCTCCCACAGTGCCAGATATGCCCCCACAGTGCCAGAAATGCCCCCAGTGCTGCTACACATGCCCCCAGTGCCAGATATGCCCACAGTGCTGATACACGTCCCCACAGTACCTCCCACAGTGCCTCCCACAGCGCCAGATATGCCCCCAGTGCTGATACACATGCCCCCACAGTGCCAGATATGCCCCCAGTGCAGATACACATGCCCCCACAGTGCTTCCCACAGCGCCAGATATGCCCCCAGTGCTGCTACACATGCCCCCACAGTGCTTCCCACAGCGCCAGATATGCCCCCAGTGCTGCTACTCATGTCCCCACAGTGCCTCCTACAGCGCCAGATATGCCCCCAGTGCTGCTACACATGCCCCCACAGTGCCAGATATGCCCCCAGTGCTGCAACACATGCCCCCAGTGCCAGATATGCCCACAGTGCTGATACACATCCCCCACAGTGCCTCCCACAGCGCCAAAATTGCCCCCAGTGCTGATACATGTACCAACAGTGCCTCCCACAGCGCCAGATATGTCCCCAGTGCTGCTACACATGCCCCCACAGTGCCAGATATGCCCCCAGTGCTGCTACACATGCCCCCACAGTGCCAGATATGCCCCCAGTGCTGATACACATGCCCCCACAGTGCCAGATATGCCCCCAATGCAGATACACATGCCCCCACAGTGCCAGATATTCCCCCAGTGCTGCTACACATGCCCCCACAGTGCCAGATATGCCCCCAATGCAGATACACATGCCCCCACAGTGCCAGATATGCCCCCAGTGCTGATACACATGCCCCCACAGTGCCAGATATGCCCCCAATGCAGATTCACATGCCCCCACAGTGCCAGATATGCCCACAGTGCTGCAACACATGCCCCCAGTGCCAGATATGCCCACAGTGCTGATACATGTCCCCAAAGTACCTCCCACAGTGCCTCCCACAGCACCAGATATGCCCCCAGTGCTGATACACATGCCCCCACAGTGCCAGATATGCCCCCAGTGCAGATACACATGCCTCCACAGTGCCAGATATGCCCCCAGTGCCTGATACACGTGCCCCCACAGTGCCAGCTATGTCCCCAGTGCAGATACACACGTGCCCCCACAGTGCCTCCCACAGTGCCAGATATACCCCCACAGTGCCAGAAATGCCCCCAGCGCTACTACACATGCCCCCAGTGCCAGATATGCCCCCAGTGCTGATACACATGCCCCCACAGTGCCAGATATGCCCCCAGTGCAGATACACATGCCCCCACAGTGCTTCCCACAGCGCCAGATATGCCACCACAGTGCCAGATATGCCCACAGTGCTGATACACGTCCCCACAGCGCCAGATATGCCCCCAGTGCCAGATATGCCCCCTGTGCTGATACACATGCCCCCACAGTGCAAGATATGCCCCCAGTGCAGATACACATGCCCCCACAGTGCCTCCCACAGTGCCAGATATGCCCCCACAGTGCCAGATATGCCCCCAGTGCTGCTACACATGCCCCCACAGTGCCAGATATGCCCACAGTGCTGATACACATCCCCACAGTGCCTCCCACAGCGCCAGATATGCCCCCAGTGCTGATACATGTCCCCACAGTGCCTCCCACAGCGCCAGATATGCCCCCAGTGCTGATACACATGCCCCCACAGTGCCAGATATGCCCCCAGTGCTGCTACACATGCCCCCACAGTGCCAGATATGCCCCCAGTGCAGATACACATGCCCCCACATTGCCTCCCACAGTGCCTCCCACAGCGCCAGATATGCCCTCAGTACTGATACACATGCCCCCACAGTGCCAGATATGCCCCCAGTGCAGATACACATGCCCCCACAGTGCCTCCCACAGTGCCAGATATGCCCCCACAGTGCCAGATATGCCCCCAGTGCTGCAACACACACCCCCAGTGCCAGATATGCCCACAGTGCTGATACAAGTCCCCACAGTGCCTCCCACAGCGCCAGATATGCCCCCAGTGCTGATACATGTCCCCACAGTGCCTCCTACAGCGCCAGATATGCCCCACAGTGCCAGATATGCCCACAGTGCCAGATATGCCCCCAGTGCTGCAACACATGCCCCCAGTGCCAGATATGCCCACAGTGCTGCTACACATGCCCCCACAGTGCCAGATATGCCCCCAGTGCTGATACACATCCCCACAGTGCCTCCCACAGCGCCAGATATGCCCCCAGTGCTGATACATGTCCCCACAGTGCCTCCCACAGCGCCAGATATGCCCCACAGTGCCAGATATGCCCCCAGTGCTGCTACACATGCCCCCACAGTGCCAGATATGCCCACAGTGCTGATACACATCCCCACAGTACTTCCCACAGCGCCAGATATGCCCACAGTGCTGATACATGTCCCCACAGTGCCAGATATGCCCCCAGTGCAGATACACATGCCCCCACATTGCCTCCCACAGCGCCAGATATGCCCCCAGTGCCAGATATGCCCACAGTGCTGATACACATCCCCCACAGTGCCTCCCACAGCGCCAGAATTGCCCCCAGTGCTGATACATGTACCAACAGTGCCTCCCACAGCACCAGATATGTCCCCAGTGCTGCTACACATGCCCCCACAGTGCCAGATATGCCCCCAGTGCTGCTACACATGCCCCCACAGTGCCAGATATGCCCCCAGTGCTGATACACATGCCCCCACAGTGCCAGATATGCCCCCAATGCAGATACACATGCCCCCACAGTGCCAGATATTCCCCCAGTGCTGCTACACATGCCCCCACAGTGCCAGATATGCCCCCAATGCAGATACACATGCCCCCACAGTGCCAGATATGCCCCCAGTGCTGATACACATGCCCCCACAGTGCCAGATATGCCCCCAATGCAGATTCACATGCCCCCACAGTGCCAGATATGCCCACAGTGCTGCAACACATGCCCCCAGTGCCAGATATGCCCACAGTGCTGATACATGTCCCCAAAGTACCTCCCACAGTGCCTCCCACAGCACCAGATATGCCCCCAGTGCTGATACACATGCCCCCACAGTGCCAGATATGCCCCCAGTGCAGATACACATGCCTCCACAGTGCCAGATATGCCCCCAGTGCCTGATACACGTGCCCCCACAGTGCCAGAAATGCCCCCAGTGCTACTACACATGCCCCCAGTGCCAGATATGCCCACAGTGCTGATACACATCCCCACAGTGCCTCCCAGAGCTCCAGATATGCCCCAACAATGCCAGATATGCCACCACAGTGCCAGATATGCCCACAGTGCTAATACACGTCCCCACAGCGCCAGATATGCCCCAAGTGCCAGATATGCCCCCTGTGCTGATACACATGCCCCCACAGTGCCAGATATGCCCCCAGTGCAGATACACATGCCCCCACAGTGCCTCCCACAGTGCCAGATATGCCCCCACAGTGCCAGATATGCCCCCAGTGCTGCTACACATGCCCCCACAGTGCCAGATATGCCCACAGTGCTGATACACATCCCCACAGTGCCTCCCACAGCGCCAGATATGCCCCCAGTGCTGATACATGTCCCCACAGTGCCTCCCACAGCGCCAGATATGCCCCCAGTGCTGATACACATGCCCCCACAGTGCCAGATATGCCCCCAGTGCTGCTACACATGCCCCCACAGTGCCAGATATGCCCCCAGTGCAGATACACATGCCCCCACATTGCCTCCCACAGTGCCTCCCACAGCGCCAGATATGCCCTCAGTACTGATACACTTGCCCCCACAGTGCCAGATATGCCCCCAGTGCATATACACATGCCCCCACAGTGCCTCCCACAGTGCCAGATATGCCCCCACAGTGCCAGATATGCCCCCAGTGCTGCAACACATGCCCCCAGTGCCAGATATGCCCACAGTGCTGATACAAGTCCCCACAGTGCCTCCCACAGCGCCAGATATGCCCCCAGTGCTGATACATGTCCCCACAGTGCCTCCTACAGCGCCAGATATGCCCCACAGTGCCAGATATGCCCACAGTGCCAGATATGCCCCCAGTGCTGCAACACATGCCCCCAGTGCCAGATATGCCCACAGTGCTGCTACACATGCCCCCACAGTGCCAGATATGCCCCCAGTGCTGATACACATCCCCACAGTGCCTCCCACAGCGCCAGATATGCCCCCAATGCAGATACACATGCCCCCACAGTGCCAGATATTCCCCCAGTGCTGCTACACATGCCCCCACAGTGCCAGATATGCCCCCAATGCAGATACACATGCCCCCACAGTGCCAGATATGCCCCCAGTGCTGATACACATGCCCCCACAGTGCCAGATATGCCCCCAATGCAGATTCACATGCCCCCACAGTGCCAGATATGCCCACAGTGCTGCAACACATGCCCCCAGTGCCAGATATGCCCACAGTGCTGATACATGTCCCCAAAGTACCTCCCACAGTGCCTCCCACAGCACCAGATATGCCCCCAGTGCTGATACACATGCCCCCACAGTGCCAGATATGCCCCCAGTGCAGATACACATGCCTCCACAGTGCCAGATATGCCCCCAGTGCCTGATACACGTGCCCCCACAGTGCCAGCTATGTCCCCAGTGCAGATACACACGTGCCCCCACAGTGCCTCCCACAGTGCCAGATATGCCCCCACAGTGCCAGAAATGCCCCCAGTGCTACTACACATGCCCCCAGTGCCAGATATGCCCCCAGTGCTGATACACATGCCCCCACAGTGCCAGATATGCCCCCAGTGCAGATACACATGCCCCCACAGTGCTTCCCACAGCGCCAGATATGCCCCCACAGTGCCAGATATGCCCACAGTGCTGATACACATCCCCACAGTGCCTCCCAGAGCTCCAGATATGCCCCAACAATGCCAGATATGCCACCACAGTGCCAGATATGCCCACAGTGCTAATACACGTCCCCACAGCGCCAGATATGCCCCCAGTGCCAGATATGCCCCCTGTGCTGATACACATGCCCCCACAGTGCCAGATATGCCCCCAGTGCAGATACACATGCCCCCACAGTGCCTCCCACAGTGCCAGATATGCCCCCACAGTGCCAGATATGCCCCCAGTGCTGCTACACATGCCCCCACAGTGCCAGATATGCCCACAGTGCTGATACACATCCCCACAGTGCCTCCCACAGCGCCAGATATGCCCCCAGTGCTGATACATGTCCCCACAGTGCCTCCCACAGCGCCAGATATGCCCCCAGTGCTGATACACATGCCCCCACAGTGCCAGATATGCCCCCAGTGCTGCAACACATGCCCCCAGTGCCAGATATGCCCACAGTGCTGCTACACATGCCCCCACAGTGCCAGATATGCCCCCAGTGCTGATACACATCCCCACAGTGCCTCCCACAGCGCCAGATATGCCCCCAGTGCTGATACATGTCCCCACAGTGCCTCCCACAGCGCCAGATATGCCCCACAGTGCCAGATATGCCCCCAGTGCTGCTACACATGCCCCCACAGTGCCAGATATGCCCACAGTGCTGATACACATCCCCACAGTACTTCCCACAGCGCCAGATATGCCCACAGTGCTGATACATGTCCCCACAGTGCCAGATATGCCCCCAGTGCAGATACACATGCCCCCACATTGCCTCCCACAGCGCCAGATATGCCCCCTGTGCTGCAACACATGCCCCCAGTGCCAGATATGCCCACAGTGCTGATACACATCCCCCACAGTGCCTCCCACAGCGCCAGAATTGCCCCCAGTGCTGATACATGTACCAACAGTGCCTCCCACAGCGCCAGATATGTCCCCAGTGCTGCTACACATGCCCCCACAGTGCCAGATATGCCCCCAGTGCTGCTACATATGCCCCCACAGTGCCAGATATGCCCCCAGTGCTGATACACATGCCCCCACAGTGCCAGATATGCCCCCAATGCAGATACACATGCCCCCACAGTGCCAGATATTCCCCCAGTGCTGCTACACATGCCCCCACAGTGCCAGATATGCCCCCAATGCAGATACACATGCCCCCACAGTGCCAGATATGCCCCCAGTGCTGATACACATGCCCCCACAGTGCCAGATATGCCCCCAATGCAGATTCACATGCCCCCACAGTGCCAGATATGCCCACAGTGCTGCAACACATGCCCCCAGTGCCAGATATGCCCACAGTGCTGATACATGTCCCCAAAGTAGCTCCCACAGTGCCTCCCACAGCACCAGATATGCCCCCAGTGCTGATACACATGCCCCCACAGTGCCAGATATGCCCCCAGTGCAGATACACATGCCTCTACAGTGCCAGATATGCCCCCAGTGCCTGATACACGTGCCAGCTATGTCCCCAGTGCAGATACACACGTGCCCCCACAGTGCCTCCCACAGTGCCAGATATGCCCCCACAGTGCCAGAAATGCCCCCAGTGCTACTACACATGCCCCCAGTGCCAGATATGCCCCCAGTGCTGATACACATGCCCCCACAGTGCCAGATATGCCCCCAGTGCAGATACACATGCCCCCACAGTGCTTCCCACAGCGCCAGATATGCCCCCACAGTGCCAGATATGCCCACAGTGCTGATACACATCCCCACAGTGCCTCCCAGAGCTCCAGATATGCCCCAACAATGCCAGATATGCCACCACAGTGCCAGATATGCCCACAGTGCTGATACACGTCCCCACAGCGCCAGATATGCCCCCAGTGCCAGATATGCCCCCTGTGCTGCTACACATGCCCCCACAGTGCCAGATATGCCCACAGTGCTGATACACATCCCCACAGTGCCTCCCACAGCGCCAGATATGCCCCCAGTGCTGATACATGTCCCCACAGTGCCTCCCACAGCGCCAGATATGCCCCCAGTGCTGATACACATGCCCCCACAGTGCCAGATATGCCCCCAGTGCTGCTACACATGCCCCCACAGTGCCAGATATGCCCCCAGTGCAGATACACATGCCCCCACATTGCCCCCCACAGTGCCTCCCACAGCGCCAGATATGCCCTCAGTACTGATACACATGCCCCCACAGTGCCAGATATGCCCCCAGTGCAGATACACATGCCCCCACAGTGCCTCCCAGTGCCAGATATGCCCCCACAGTGCCAGATATGCCCCCAGTGCTGCAACACATGCCCCCAGTGCCAGATATGCCCACAGTGCTGATACAAGTCCCCACAGTGCCTCCCACAGCGCCAGATATGCCCCCAGTGCTGATACATGTCCCCACAGTGCCTCCTACAGCGCCAGATATGCCCCACAGTGCCAGATATGCCCCCAGTGCTGCAACACATGCCCCCAGTGCCAGATATGCCCACAGTGCTGCTACACATGCCCCCACAGTGCCAGATATGCCCCCAGTGCTGATACACATCCCCACAGTGCCTCCCACAGCGCCAGATATGCCCCCAGTGCTGATACATGTCCCCACAGTGCCTCCCACAGCGCCAGATATGCCCCACAGTGCCAGATATGCCCCCAGTGCTGCTACACATGCCCCCACAGTGCCAGATATGCCCACAGTGCTGATACACATCCCCACAGTACTTCCCACAGCGCCAGATATGCCCACAGTGCTGATACATGTCCCCACAGTGCCAGATACACATGCCCCCACATTGCCTCCCACAGCGCCAGATATGCCCCCAGCAGAAGCTGCTGATGCCCCTAGGCATATCAAATGCCCTAGGCAATTGCCTAGTTTGCCTATGCCTATGACCGGCTCTGCATATATCAGACCAATGCAGTAAGCAGGGGAGAGTAGGGATGGCCATCGACCATTGACTTTTACCATCAATGGGGGAGAACCAGATGGTTTCCCGACATCAATGATAAAGAGATATCAAATATATATATTTTTCTCCAGGGTGTCAAGGACACAAGCATAGCTCTGCCCCCTGACACCCACAAAGCCACACCCCTGGGCACTGATTGGCCTGTGACTCACTTAATATTAAAGTAAGGGTGACCATAGATGGGCAAAACATTGTTGGTTCTCTTTACAGATGGTTTCCCATCAGCGAGGTTATGTATCATACGCGTACGCAGAGGGGGGGTCCAAGTTTTTAATTGAGGAGCTTCGGCAGCTGTGTCTGCTTGAATGCAGCGCACATCTCCTCCCAGGCGGCAGACGGAGCAGTGAGCACTGACATCCGGCGTGTGTGTTCACATCCTGGATGGTGCCGCTGGGGGGTGCGAGGAACGGGGGGGCGTGTCTTCACTCTGATGTCCCGTCCACCTACCTCCTCACGGCCGGGTAAAGCCCTTCTAGGAAGCGGGGAGCAGCCAAAGCAGCTACACATTCCAGGGACACCTGAGCACATTCCAGGGCACATTCCTCCTTAACACCCCAAGGTAACTGCTCTACTGGGCAGCTCTTCTCCCCAGTCTCACTATGCCTCTCTCCATATGCCCCCTCTATCCATGCCTCTCTCCATATGCCCGCTCTATCCATGCCTTTCTCACTATGCCTCTCTCCATATGCCCCCTCTATCCATGCCTCTCTCACTATGCCTCTCTCCATATGCCCCCTCTCTATCCATGCCTCTCTCACTATGCCTCTCTCCATATGCCCCCTCTCTATCCATGCCTCTCTCCATATGCCCCCTCTATCCATGCCTCTCTCCATATGCCCCCTCTCTCCATGCCTCTCACTATTTCCCCTTTGTCTCTTCCCATGCCCCCTTCTCTCTCTATCCTCAATGCCCCCTCTCTCTCATTGCCTCTCTCACTATTTCCCCTTTGTCTCTTCCCATGCCCCCTTCTCTCTCTATCCTCAGTGCCCCCTCTCTTTCTCCATCCCCATGCCTCTCTTGCTCTTTCTCTCTCCATGTTCCTCTCACAATATTCCCCCTGTCTCTCCCCATGCCCCCTGCTCTCTCTTCCTTTGCACCACCTCTCTCTCTCCCCATGCCCACGTCTCTCCATGCCCCTCCCTCCCTCCCTCCATTCCTCTAACTCTCTCCACCCCCCTCTCTCTACCCCCATGTGTCAAAGTCAGAAAAATGTCTCAATGCACGTTGCCATATTTGCACCGCACACTGGTCCGTGCTGCGCATGCGTACGCTCTCCCGTGGAAGCGCATACCCGCAATAGCGTGCACTCGCACGCGCAGTATGCGCATTTACGGTAGAGTTTATGTGATCGTAGCGTGCGACTCATTAGTTACAAATGTTCACAATTAATGTAGTTTATAGATCATGATCCCTTTGATAGTTTCTGTAAGTTTGGTTAAAGTATAATGTCCCAGAGCTGAGGAATCCCTCTTTGCATCGTACGAAGGGTTTAACAGGAATCATACTGCAGTGTTTGGTACCCATCGGAAGAGTATTTAATTAGCAATATTCCGGTGTTGGTTTGGAGCGTATTAATCGCTCGTGCGAATAGTTATGGACATAAGAAGTTTATGTCCATTTCTATGATTTGCACATACTCAGGTATGCGGCGGGAAACCCAGTTTCCCACCCACCTGAGCTGTTGGAAATCGTCACAGCCCACCTGTATGAATCACCCTATGACCTTTTGTTATGATGCAGGGCCGAATTCCTTCGGCCAATGGACAATGGGATTGTAGGACCAGGAGATTGCATTGTGTGTGGAGCATAAATAGGCAGGCCGACCACATCCAGCTCTCACTCTCTCATCAACGGTTATCTGCTGATAATCGGGAGCTGGATATCGAGGCGCTGGCGATCATACCCTTTGTGCGTAAGTTCTCTCCATAATCATTGTCTTTCTGCGAGCCAATCTCTCTCTCTCTCTCTCTCTCTCTCTCTCTCTCTCCTCTTTTTCTCTTAAATACCTTATAGTATTATAGTATTGTATCGTATTGCATTTAGGTCAGTGTAGTATTGTCTTTTTGTATTTATTGTTTAGTTCTGTGGTTAGGAAGTCTCTGTTATATTGTAGTGTATCATATGTACTGTTATCCCCTTTTACAAGTATATTAGACATAATACAGTTAATAGGCCTTGGAAACCTAAACCAGTATCTGTGTATTTCCTATAGTGATAAGTGTTCATTTGAGCGTCGGTGACGCTCATGCAGCTTTGTAGATAGTCAGGTTCCACAAGGTTGCACTTACACCCTGTACTCACATTAAGGTATTCAGTGTATTTCATCGGTATAAGGTTTAAATATAAAGGTATTGTGCTGTGAGCGCCTGCACCGCTGGTGACCTCCTCGTGGTCTCGAGCGTACGCTACGCTACAGCGAATCATTCCCCTAGACATAACCAATAACGTGTCCTGTGATCACTGGGCCGTGAGCGAACGTGACGCTTGAGCGTCTCGCCTACGGCTGAGCGATCGCTACGCAGATAGCGTACCATTACGGTACTTCTTAAGTAAACAGCGTACAGTGTTCTTAGCTTCATAAGGGTTGTTTATACGACAAAGGAATTTAGCATTGTCAATTGCGGGCTCGTCCGGTCCTTTTCACATCTGCACTAGGTAGATCAGCAGACATTATCCCTCCAGCAAAGGGTGGGAGGTTATCTCGCAGTTGCTGACGGGATAAGCGTCTGCTTCGCTTGGGTAAAGAGTGCTGAAGGAACCCGGTAACCGGAAGTAAGAACAAAACGCTTGTGTCTTTTAAAACTGTTTATTTTTCTTTTGTCTTGCGTACGCATACATTTATCTGCATTTCTTTTTCAAATTTCGTATATCACTATTCCTGTTTGCCAAATTTTATAGTTGATAGAAAGGGCTAAAAGGAGATTTGCTGTTATTTAATAGTAGAGGTAATAGTTAAAGTATAGAACAAACACACGGTTTGTCTGAGATACAAGGCAGTCAGTGTGGATTGCGGTAGATGATCAGGGATCATCTACATTGATAAATAAATATATTGTGTTACGGTGGATCCTTTGCATTGCGTACACGTGTCGCTAACAAAGACTAGCGTACGCAATCCAAAAGGCAGACGCACGCAGCGTTCATTACGCAACGTAGCGTCTGGTTACGCCCACGTAGCCCAAGTCACGAAAAGCGATAATTAGCGCAAAGCGATAATTAGCGCAAAAGCGATAAGTAACGCACAGCGGTAGATAACGCGACGCGGTAAATAACGCAAATCTATTTTTTGGAAAATCTGAAATTTAGTTTAACAGATCCTGCTCCTAATTGGTAACACTTTTGGCCTGAAGACAATTTCTGCGCAGAAATAGATATAGAAACAAAAGTGTACATGTGTTGAGTGAGTGTGTTTTGTATACAAAAGTTTATACAATTTTAAAGGTGGAACCAAAAGGAAAGTCGGGTACTCGTCGAGGAACATACGTGTAAGTGACATATACGGTGGCTAGGGAGGCATCCCTGGTTAAAATAATATTTGAGCATTAGAGTATAGCGGACCATAAGGTAACAAGACCAGGAGGTCATAAGGAACAAGACCAGGAGGTCGTAAGGTAAAAGGTCCGCTATAAAAGTCCAGTGGCACAACGCCTGGGGTGTTGGTGCAGAACCCATATAGGCCATAAGCTCTGGTTGAAGGAATCGCAGCCGAAAACATCGATTCCATTGATCTTTCAGTACATGACAAGTAGTGCTCGTATACTGAACGATTGGACCGCACGTTATTGTGTGCAGTAGTTAGTAATCTGACCTAATACCATTAGAGTAAAGTGGTCACAAACGCTATTTGTACATTCTGACGTGATTTGTGTAATTTTTTATTTTTGGAAGGGAAGTTCGCTGGTCACTCAGGAACTATCCAACAACCGATACTTGCTGGGGACTGGTAGGTCCAGCACGCCCCAGTAAGTAAAGGTTTACAGGGGCCCTGGGTTGGGTACCACAGCTCTGGTTTACAGTGATTGCGGCATAGGCCAACGTGGGCGAGAAGTAAGTGGGGTACTTGATAAACCACCACCGCCGGCCTGCCCAAGGACATCTTGGTTTGTTTGTAAGGGTTCGCTGAAAACCTTGAGATAAAAGATCCAAGGAGGAATAAGCAACGCCTACAGATTATGGGGGCCATTTGTTCCGGTAGGGGGCGATCAACCCAGGTTCAGGTTGATTCGGAGGACCGACCAATTGGGTCGGCAAGATACATTATGTGTGAAAAATACGGTAGTCACACAGAGGTTTTATGTGATGAATGGCAAAGAATGACTGTACAAGACAGGGACAAGTTCCCAAGAATAGGTAGCTTCAGTCCAGAGGTGTTACAAAATTTAAGGAGGAGGATAAGTCTCGTTGAACTAACGAAGAGACAAAATAAACATTATGAATATTTACAGTTATGGCAACAGGAAAGTGAATTACAAAGAGAGTCTATTGACTTTTCTGACTCTTATCTTGAGAGGAGAGACATGGCATCGGGAGAGGAGTTGATTGCGGAGAGAAAAGCACAAGGGTGGAACAATAAAAACGCTCTTAGCAACTGTAATATAGATTATAAGAATAAGTGTAATAAATGTAACAATGATTATTGTAATACTGTTGAATGTACAACTATTAACCTGTGCCAGTTGCACCCCATGTCAAACCTCCCTCAGGAATACAAACAAGACAGTGAGCCCAGAACGATGTCAGCACCTCTTCCAACAACCATCACAGAAGCCATCCAGGTGGACACGACCAAATGGGTAAAGGCAATAATCGAACCCCCTAACGGAGGGTCAGGTGAGGTCGTGTCCACAGGTACGTACAATGTTTCATATCACGCACAAACAGATGTACCCCATATTGTAAGGCCAACACAAGATGATGGAACTGAGCTCAATCTGGCCAGGGTGATCTCAGTCCCCAATGGGAAGACTGACGATCAGGGAATCATTCCCGTCAAGGACAGTGCAATGCGCTGTCTCTTGTCCCGGACCGAATTGAGATCAATTGTGTCTGAATTTCCTGATCCTAGGAAAAATCTAGCCAAATGTCAAAGGTTTATAAAAGAACTAGGAAACGCCACAGAACCCACCAACAAAGAGTGGCGGACAGTGCTGAGGGCATGTTTGCCCTCCAGGGTTGACCCTGAAAAGTTCATTGCTGATTGTAAATTAAACACAGAGGTACCTTGTACGGAGGAACACAATCAGGAATGTATTAGGCAGATTAACCGACAGTTAGGAATATATTTCCCAGCTGCTGTCAAGTGGAATGAAATTTTCTCCATAAGACAAAACGAAAGGGAAAATGTTTCTAATTATTTCAATCGAGCACTGCAAATAATGGCTGGAAACACTGGGATCACGGACATCAAGACAAATGCACAACATAGAAGAATAGCGGTTAAGGTATTAATGAATGGTTTAAAAGATGAATTAAAAACAAGGGTACAGACCACCAACCCAAACTGGAGAGATATCTCGGTGACTGCACTAAGAGAGGCCGTCATCAATCAGGATCAGAATATCACCAGATACAGAGAGTCACAAAGAGATAAGTTAATGGCAGCAAAAATACAGGCCCAAACCACAAGACCACCCCAACAAAAGCCCCACACCCCTGCGAGAAATCCAGATATGGTAGTCTGTTACCATTGTCATAGAAAGGGACACATTGCAAGAGATTGTAGATCACGAGAAAGACCACACCATAATCATAAAAACCAAGGAACCAGGGAAGCACAGGGGAAACGATTGATGATGATGAGCATCCGAGCGTTTGAGGAGGCATCAAATCAGCCAAGACCCCATTTCACTGACACTTGGAGGAAGCCCAGGATTTGTTACCATTGTAGGAGAGAAGGGCATTATGCCCACAACTGCAACAGCCCACATAAAGTTAGACCCCCTAGACCAAGAAATGAGCAAAATTACAACACACACCATTATAATCAAGAATCACATAGGCAGGAAAGGTGATTGTTAGGAATGGAGGCAAGCCTGAGGTAACGGTTAAATGAAGTGGGAGGTCATTCACTGAAGACACGGGAATGACCAGGTTAAACGTTGTAAATGTATTTGTGAAAAATGTTTTTCTCTTTTCTCACTCTCTATCCCCATCTCTGACGATTATTGGTAAGAATTCAAACATTGCATATTCGCTTGGTCCTTGCAGAAGTCTACCAAACCCCAGCATGACCTATCCACCACAATGTATTCTGGCCAGATACAGACAGTGGAATAATGCAAGTGCTGGTGGGGAGGGACTGCTCAAGGAGACCATTAGACACGTAGATACGACAGCCTAATAAGTCTGACAATGTTTTTCTAATGCTAACAATGTTTTCTTAATGTTGACAATGTTTAAAAATGCTTTGTTTCTCTTTTCTTATTGATGGTTATTGTCGAGTTATGTAATGTATATATGCACATGAATTGTTCTCTATCTCTTTTGTTTTTTTTTTGTTGTCTCTCTCTTCCCACTCATGTTTCCATGGTTTAAAGATGCTATGTCACCCCTCAGTTGGACCAATGGTAATGCCAGATTTTTGCTCCTTACAGAAAGATCGTCGGTTGGGAAGGAATATTGCATCACCAGAATGTTCGTTTGGAAGACTGAGAGACAGCACCTTTGAGAGGACAGCAGAACAAGAAGAACAACAAGACGAGAGAACTTATTATCGTAACGAGTTCTCTCCCCCTCAAACTGTTTTCTTATACCCCCTTTACAAATTTCTTCTTTTCTCCTCCTGTAAGATGGACTTGCCCCAAGAGACTGTGATATGGATTTTTCCCGTTAACCATGATGTTGACCAGAGCAGTCTGTTTCGGTGAGAGTACCAGTGAGGTCGAGAAAGGATCCAGAAAGGTCCTGATGACTGAGACGGAGGTGTAAAATTCCAATAGCAACCCAATCACCAAGCAAAGGCGAGTACCGGGCACGATCTAACAACCATGTTATTTGTAAACAACTGTGAAGGAATGTTAGTTCAAAAAGAAAGTTGTATCTGTAGGCTCTGTAACAAAGTAATGCCAATCCAGTTTTAATATCCATATGGACCGGCATCCATTGAGTGACTATCACTCCTTAGTGGGTAATGTGTTAAATAAGACCGATTGTTGGGTATGCTCTCAAGTACCTCAGGGACACAGCAAATCAGGGCTAGTACCATTTCCTTTAACGTTAGGGGAGGTACTTGAGCTAAGTGGTGGGAGACCGGTGGACCGGAGGTTTAACATCTCCAGCCCTCCTAGTTTGAAGCTCCACCAATACCATGTGGATAGGTCCCTCTTATGTTTTAACATCTCCAATCCCAGAAAACCAGGAAATTGGGAAGTGTCATGGAGCAACCTTACCATGACCTTTTCACACAGAGCAGATAGAATGCCTACAGATACAGAGCTCGTACGCCACATAGTCAGTAGAGGAAAATCTTTCCGGTATCGATATACCTTAGGAAATAGGATTACTAAAGTTGGAGAGGTATCATCAGGATACTGTGCACATATCGTACAAACCGATACGTGCATTAGGCAGATGGAAGAATTAGGGTCAGGAGATTTCACCTGGAAGGTTTGTAACATGGTCATGTCCTTCTCCGTCCCATATGTTCTCCCCGATGATGCATATTTCATATGCGGGAGAAAGGCGTACAAGTGGCTTGCCCCAAACTCTGAAGGATTGTGTTATATTGGAAAAGTATTGCCTGAAGTGATGACTGTTACACATGACAAAATGAAGGACATACACCGTGGTGCCCAAGCTCCTTACACTCACACTCACTACGAGCACCTTGTTAAAAGACACCTGTCAGAAAGGTTAGAGCATCCGGCCTCTGATCTTATCCATGAATCCACCGGGATTCAGGTTCTGGTAGCGTTAGATTTCACTCGTACCGCTCGAGGAGTGATGAATTATAAATACATTTCCGCACTCGCCAATTTGTTAGATAATATCACTGAAATGTATGATGACACGTTTAGATACACTGGAAGAGAACTTCAAGCTTACAAAACAGAACTAGTTCAGCATAGAATGGTTCTTAATTATCTTACAGCAGTAACAGGCGGATATTGTGTTACATTGGCAACACAGTACGGCATAAAGTGTTGCACGTATATCACAAATAGCACCGAGGATCCGGTAGAGGTCATAGACCAAAAGATGGACGATATTCTGCAATTAAAGTGGGAATTTCGTCGAAAACACAATCTCACCCTTGCTGCTGTAGGTAATGAGCTGACTGGTTGGGTGTCATGGTTGAACCCGCGAAATTGGTTCTCCGGTTTGGGAGAGTGGGCTCAAGGAGTCATAATGGATGTTGGAAAGTTTCTCCTGTGTATCTTAGGTGTTGTTATATTTATTGGATTGATATTTAGATGCGGGCAGGCTTTGATGAGGTGCAAACAAAGTACAAAAGTGATGAGCTTGAGGAGTGAGGAAACTGTAATTAACCTGGATTTGATTTATGACCCAATGATAGAAACCAGAATGTGATGATGTAATGAGTATACGGTCCGTCTTTCACCCATTTCTATGTTTTCCTCCGAGGTACAAAGACCCACGTAGACGAAGGATTTGATGAGCCAAGGGGCCGACAACGGAAAGATGGAAAGAAGAAGAGCAGACGACCTGTTATACAAGATTTTGATGGACAATGCCATGGGTACCCCAGTTTCCCTAGGAACTTTAAAATCACGCTAGCCCAACATTTTTTTTTGTAAATCCATGGACGTTGTTTGCTTTACTCACGATTTATGAGCAAAAGCACAAAGAAGAAGACTCCAATCAACCGACACCAATCAAGACCCCAATCGACGAACGTACATTAACCTGACATAGAATATCATTGCATTTTTCGTAAGTGTTCTTTATCTTCATCTCTACAACCCTCAGGTAACGACACACATAGACGATAGGGAATACAGGCACAGATATCAGCAACCACATACCTCCCCCATTCATGTATCATCAACTAAAATGTGCATCCCCATTGTGTTACAACCACAGCCGAAATGAGCTCGGTAGAGTTTGACAGCCCATCCACAGACCTGTACCACAGGATAAGAAGGAATTCAAATGTATACTTCGCAATACCTCGAAGCTTGATTTACCACACGTACGGCATGATGATACATGACCCTCCAAACATGGACTCATACACACATGCTTCTACTTTCTCACTAGGTCATACCCTTTTCACACCTACTCCTCTCTTCTTCCTTACCCCACCATGGAAATCAATTAACCCCTGACTTACATTTTTCTCCTTAAATGTTTTGTGGCAGTTATTATTGACTGCCAAAGGGTGGACTGTCAAAGTCAGAAAAATGTCTCAATGCACGTTGCCATATTTGCACCGCACACTGGTCCGTGCTGCGCATGCGTACGCTCTCCCGTGGAAGCGCATACCCGCAATAGCGTGCACTCGCACGCGCAGTATGCGCATTTACGGTAGAGTTTATGTGATCGTAGCGTGCGACTCATTAGTTACAAATGTTCACAATTAATGTAGTTTATAGATCATGATCCCTTTGATAGTTTCTGTAAGTTTGGTTAAAGTATAATGTCCCAGAGCTGAGGAATCCCTCTTTGCATCGTACGAAGGGTTTAACAGGAATCATACTGCAGTGTTTGGTACCCATCGGAAGAGTATTTAATTAGCAATATTCCGGTGTTGGTTTGGAGCGTATTAATCGCTCGTGCGAATAGTTATGGACATAAGAAGTTTATGTCCATTTCTATGATTTGCACATACTCAGGTATGCGGCGGGAAACCCAGTTTCCCACCCACCTGAGCTGTTGGAAATCGTCACAGCCCACCTGTATGAATCACCCTATGACCTTTTGTTATGATGCAGGGCCGAATTCCTTCGGCCAATGGACAATGGGATTGTAGGACCAGGAGATTGCATTGTGTGTGGAGCATAAATAGGCAGGCCGACCACATCCAGCTCTCACTCTCTCATCAACGGTTATCTGCTGATAATCGGGAGCTGGATATCGAGGCGCTGGCGATCATACCCTTTGTGCGTAAGTTCTCTCCATAATCATTGTCTTTCTGCGAGCCAATCTCTCTCTCTCTCTCTCTATCTCTCTCTCTCTCTCCTCTTTTTCTCTTAAATACCTTATAGTATTATAGTATTGTATCGTATTGCATTTAGGTCAGTGTAGTATTGTCTTTTTGTATTTATTGTTTAGTTCTGTGGTTAGGAAGTCTCTGTTATATTGTAGTGTATCATATGTACTGTTATCCCCTTTTACAAGTATATTAGACATAATACAGTTAATAGGCCTTGGAAACCTAAACCAGTATCTGTGTATTTCCTATAGTGATAAGTGTTCATTTGAGCGTCGGTGACGCTCATGCAGCTTTGTAGATAGTCAGGTTCCACAAGGTTGCACTTACACCCTGTACTCACATTAAGGTATTCAGTGTATTTCATCGGTATAAGGTTTAAATATAAAGGTATTGTGCTGTGAGCGCCTGCACCGCTGGTGACCTCCTCGTGGTCTCGAGCGTACGCTACGCTACAGCGAATCATTCCCCTAGACATAACCAATAACGTGTCCTGTGATCACTGGGCCGTGAGCGAACGTGACGCTTGAGCGTCTCGCCTACGGCTGAGCGATCGCTACGCAGATAGCGTACCATTACGGTACTTCTTAAGTAAACAGCGTACAGTGTTCTTAGCTTCATAAGGGTTGTTTATACGACAAAGGAATTTAGCATTGTCACATGTCTCTCTCGCTCTCTCTGTCCCCAATGCTCTCTCTCTTTCCCCATGGCTCTCTCTGTCCCCAAGCCTCCCTCTCCCCCCCCCCAGGTCTCTCTCTCTCTCTCTCTCTCTCCATGCCCCCGCCTCTCTCGCTCTGTGATATATATATATATCTGTCTATGTGTCTATATGGGTTCGATATGTGTGACTGGCGGTCAGGAGACCGCTCGCCGCAGGTTATATTCCCACTCTATGGGTGTCGTGGACACCCATGAGTGGTAATAGTCCCTATTAGTCAGCATGCCGACTGTCGGGACTGTAAGGGGGCGGAATTCCGGCGTCTGTATTGACCATCGGTCACATAACTGTCTCTCGTGTACATATATAAATAAAAATCTGGACCCCCCCTAAAAATCCTGCGTTTGCCCCTGTCCATCAATGGTACAATCGATGGTAAGCATGGATGGATAACCCACCAATGGCCATCACTAGGGAAGAGTACAGAATCTGTCCAGGTATTCCACGTCCTGGATAAGCAGAGCTTTAACAACCAGTCAAGGACCAAAGGCAGAATGAGACTGGTTTCTGACGTGGTATTATCCCCATTATGGCAGATGAGGGTCTTTATAATCAATGCCATCCTCACAGCATATAGGATGTCAGATTTATAGACCTACAGTGTAATTCTGTATGAAAACAAATTGTTTTCATACTAGGGCTTACATTTACTAAAGCTTCTAAAAATGAAAAGTGATGATGATGCCCATATCAACCAATCAGATTCTATCGTTTTCTAGGATGCAATAGAGAAATGATAGATAGAATCTGATTGGTTGCTATGGGCAACATCATCACTTTTCATTTTTATAAGCTTTAGTAAATATAACCCTAGGAGTCAAATGCATTTTTTTTGTCAGGAACATACTGGCTACCGTTGCATGTAATACACAGTTACTGGGCAGCTTTATTTAACACAGAGATTTAGCATTAAGCTAGGAGTGTATTATTATTATTATTATTATTATTATTACATTTTATTTATAAGGCGCCACATGTGTTTCGCAGCGCCGTACAAAGGACAGTACAGGGAGACAAACATAGCATTACAGTAAATAAATAACAGAAATAGAGTACAGGTAAAATAGAGCACCACACGTTCTCAAGACATAATACAGCTAAGATGTAAGTATTGATGGAGTGCTCATCGTACTACTAGAGGCTGGTGGCCATAGATGGAGATGAGCCTTTACTAGCAGGATAAAGATGGTCATTGAGTAGGGGAGAGCTGCGAGTGAAATGTGTCGAGACGAGGGCTTAGATAACAAGAGGAAAGAGGGCCCTGCTCTGAAGAGCTAACAATCTAGTGGGGAGGGGCGACAGACAGATGACAAGAGGTGCAGGCAAGTGGGAGGTAGCCAGATGGCAGTATGCAAGCAAAGCTGAGGTGTTCACGGCATGAGGCAGGGGCGCGGCTTCAGCACTGGGTTATGCATCGGGAGGGTATGCTTTGATGAATAGGTGGGTTTTTAGTGCCCGTTTGAAGCTTTGCAAGGTCGGGGAGAGTCTAATGGAGCGGGGGAGTGCGTTCCACTGAAGGGGTGCAGCACGGGCAAAATCCTGAACTCGTGCATGGGAAGCAGTGACTAGGGCGGTGGAGAGGCGACGGTCATTAGTCGACCGTAGGGGGCGGGAGGGAGTATGAAGGGAAAGGAGGTTGGAGATGTGGGGAGCAGTGGAATTAGAGATGGCCTTGTATGTGAGGGTGAGGAGTTTGAAGAGGATTCTGTAGGGGAATGGGAGCCAGTGTAGATTTTGTCGAAGGGGAGTGGCAGATGTGGTGCGGCGGGAGAGGAAGATTAGCCTAGCTGCGGAGTTCAGGACAGATTGGAGGGGAGCAAGATGGGAGCAAGCGAGGCCAGTGAGTAGAACATTGCAGTAGTCAAGTCGTGAGATGACCAGTGAGTGGATGATGAGTTTAGTTGCACTCTGGGAGAGATATGGCCTGATACGAGCAATGTTGCGTAGCTGGAAACAACAGGATTGTGCCAGAGCTTGGATGTGGGGTGCAAAGGAGAGGGAGGAGTCAAGAGTGATGCCCAAGCAGCGGAGTTGGGGAACGGGGCAGATGGTGGTGTTGTCAACAATGATGGAGATATTGGTTGGGGGTGTTGCTCTGGATGGGGGGAAGATGATGAGTTCAGTTTTGTCCATGTTGAGCTTTAGAGAGCGTTCAGACATCCAGGAGGAGATTGCGGAGAGGCAGCTGGAAACCTGACAGAGGACAGAGGAGGACAGATCAGGAGATGAGAGGTAGAGTTGTGTGTCATCGGCATAGAGGTGGTATTGAAGGCCAAATGAGTTAATGAGCGCACCCAGGGAAGAGGTGTACAGGGAGAACAGAAGGGGTCCAAGGACAGAACCCTGAGGGACACCAACAGGAAGGATGGAAGGGTGTGAGGTGGTGCTGGAGGCAGACACAGAGAAGGAGCGGTTAGTTAGGTAAGAAGAAAACCAGTCAAGGACAGTGCTAGAGAGGCCAGTGTTTTGGAGTGTGCGGAGGAGGAGAGGATGATCTACAGTGTCAAAGGCAGCAGAGAGGTCCAGAAGGATGAGCAGAGAGAAGTGGCCCCTGGATTTGGCTGAAAGCAGGTCATTGGTGACTTTCACCAGGGCAGTCTCAGTTGAGTGGAGTGGGCGAAAGCCAGATTGTAGTGGATCGAGGATGGAGTTGTCAGAGAGGTAGCTTGTGAGACGGCTGTAGACTAGTCGTTCAAGTAATTTGGAGGCGAAAGGGAGAAGAGAGATGGGGCGGTAGTTAGTGGGTGATGAGGGGTCGAGGTTGGGTTTTTTGAGAATAGGTGAGACCAGAGAATGTTTGAATGGCGAGGGGAAGATGCCGGTAGAGAGGGACAGGTTAAAGAGGTGAGCAAGGTGGGAGCAGGCAGTGGGGGAGAGGGAGTGGAGAAGACGGGAGGGAAGGGTGTCCAGGGGGCAGGTGGAGGGGGGGAGGGTAAGATGAGGGAGTGGACTTCCTTTTCTGAAGTGGGACGGAAGGAGGACAGGGTGGGATTGATGGAGGGGAGGGATAAAGGGGGCAGGGGGGTAGCAGAGGGGTGACGGCCGGAGATGTCGTGTTGGATGTCCTCAATTTTGGAGATGAAGAAGGAGGCAAAGTCAGTGGCAGTGAGGGAGGATGGGAGGGGAGGAGGAGGGGGGCGAAGGAGAGTGTTGAAAGTTTCAAAGAGACGGCGTGTACAGGAGGACTGAGAAGAGATGAGTGCTTGGAAAAAGGATTGCTTGGCGAGGGAAAGAGCAGAGCTGTAGGAGGAGAGAATAAACTTGAAATGGAGGAAGTCCGCCAGAGAGTGAGATTTCCTCCAGGAGCGTTCAGCGGAGCATGAGCATTTTTGTAAGAAACGTGTTAATTTGGTGTGCCAGGGTTGGGGTTTGGAGCGGCGCAGGGGGACAGAGGAGAGGGGGGCCACAGAGTCGAGAGCAGCGGTTAGGGAAGAGTTATAGAAGGAGGCTGCCTGGTTGGGACAAGTTATAGTGGAAAGAGGAGATAGGAAAGTCTCGAGGGAGGACATGAAAGTGGGGTCGAGAGACCCGAGATTGCGTCTTGTGGTGGTGGGTCTGGGCGTGGAGAGGAGGAAGGAGGATGAGAGGGAGAAAGAAAGCAGATGGTGGTCAGAGAGAGGGAAGGAAGAGTTTGAGAAATCAGAGAGATCACATCGGTGGGTGAAGACAAGGTCGAGGGAGTGGCCGAGATTGTGAGTAGGGGTGGAGGTCCATTGAGAAAGTCCAAAGGAGGTGGAAAGGGCGAGAAGATTAGTGGAAGCAGCATTAGTGATGTCAATAGGGATGTTAAAGTCACCGAGGATGACAGAGGGGAGGTCGGAGGAGAGAAAGTGGGGATGCCAGGCAGCAAAGTTGTCAAGGAAAGGTGAACAGTGGCCAGGGGGGCGGTAGATCACTGCCACAAGGAGGTGAATGGGGTAGAAGAGGCGGATAGTGTGGACCTCAAAGGTGGAGAAGGTAAGGGAGGGCTCAGGTGGGATGAAACGAAAGGTGCAGTTTGGGGAGAGAAGGATGCCCACGCCTCCACCCTGGCGACCATCAGGTCTGACCGTGTGGGTGAAGGAGAGGCCTCCGTAGGAGAGGGCAGCAGGGGAGGTGGTGTCAGAGGAGGAGAGCCAGGTTTCAGTGATGGCGAGAAGGTTAAAAGAGTGGGAGATGAAGAGGTCGTGGATAGTTGGCAGCTTGTTGCAGATTGATCTAGCATTCCAGAGTGCACAGGAGAAAGGAAGGGAGGGGACAGGGGAGATAGGGATAAGGTTGGCTGGGTTCTGAGTGTTTGTGGGTGATTTGGAGTTTGGGGGGTGAGACCTGGCAGTGAGGATTGGTATGTGACAGGCTCGAGGAGCCATAATTAGGTACAGTAGTGTTCAGAGGAATAGAATGGTGTGGGGGTAATATAGAATGAACAAGGAGAATGTGGGGTGTAATGTAAGCAAAAGACAGTGCAAACAGAATTTTAAGAAATAATGGAAGGAACGGAAAGGCTGAGATGGATACACAGTGGTTGTAGATTGTGTAAATGAGAGTGTGAGAGCAGTAGGGCTGCGACTTAATCAGTGTCCAGGCTGTGCAGGCTGCAGGCATTACTGGTAGTGGTATAGGTAACTCACTGTAGTCTGTTGTTTGCAGTTCTTTTGTGGAGGTGGGGGAGATAGTCTGCTGTCCCTCTGTTTCTCTCCTGTTCATCTCCGTATATCTCCATAGATTATATCATCATACTTTGCACTAACATACTTAGCAACAAAAGATGCTTGCAGCCTTGATCAATACTAGTTAAATAACCATGCAGACATGGATACAGGGTTAATTGATAGCAGCCCCCACCCTCTGAAAAACTCCACCCACAACAAAAGGTTGCCTCAAGGTGTGAACAAACCACTATACCCCCACTAATACACAGTGAGAACAGACTATAGGGGGTCATTCCGAGTTGTTCGCTCGCAAGCTGCTTTTAGCAGCTTTGCACACGCTAAGCCGCCGCCTACTGGGAGTGAATCTTAGCTTATCAAAATTGCGAACGAAAGATTAGCAGAATTGCGAATAGACACTTCTTAGCAGTTTCTGAGTAGCTCCAGACTTACTCGGCATCTGCGATCAGTTCAGTCAGTTTCGTTCCTGGTTTGACGTCACAAACACTCCCAGCGTTCGGCCAGACACTCCTCCATTTCTCCAGCCACTCCCGCGTTTTTCCCAGAAACGGTAGCGTTTTTTCGCACACACCCATAAAACGGCCTGTTTCCGCCCAGAAACACCCACTTCCTGTCAATCACATTACGATCACCAGAACGAAGAAAAAACCTCGTAATGCCGTGAGTAAAATACCTAACTGCATAGCAAATTTACTTGGCGCAGTCGCACTGCGGGCATTGCGCATGCGCATTAGCGACTAATCGCTCCATTGCGAGAAAAAAATACAGAGCGAACAACTCGGAATGACCCCCATAGTCTGGCCTAGAAATCACTAGTTAAAGATAAGATTGTCAATACCTAGCATAGTTCTAAGGCAACTCTAAGGCATACCTCCCAACTTTACAGTGTCTTGAGGCGGGATCTGCCATGACCAGAAAGGGGAGGAGCCTCCGGTGGAGGGATCAGAGCCTCGGGTGGAGGAGTAAGGCCTAGCGCTGCGACCCCCTGTTTTCGCCAATATGGGGGCATGCCCAGCACTCCCTGAGCGGCCAGGAAGCACCCGGCTCCCCTCCCAGCAATGATAGATGCGCACGGCAGAGCAGAGCAGCGGTGACCATTGGCTCTCCAAACTGTCTCCCCTCACCCGCGGGACACTGCGGCCCACGGGTGGGACAGCGGCACAGTGTCCAATTAGTGAGACTGTCCTGCTGTATTCAGGACAGTTGGGAGGTATGCTCTACGGGGCCTATTCAGCATTGTTGGATACAAAATTACTTAACCACTTGCCTGGCATCGTCGCATCAGATGTGACTATGCCTGCAAGTGCTGCTTTATCTGACCTGGTCGCACAGGATGCGACCAGGTCAGATAAACTGTGTTTGCAGGGACAGGGAAGGGAAACTTCCCTCCGCTGCTGCTGTCAGAGGGACTGGAAGGTCCATCTGCCTCCCTCTAAACCCCCCACCCCTGTCTGCTGTGCTGCCGTTCATTGCTGATCGGTCAGCACGGCAGGACCCCCCTCCAGCGGCTGCTTGGGAGTGTGAATTAACTCCCCAAGCCACCCCTAGACTCCCTCTGTCTACCTGGAGGCTGTCCGGGATCTAAAAAGTAAAGTCGCGATGTTTCGATGTTTGGGGAAAATAATTTTTCACAAAATTTTTATTTTTTATTTTTATTTTTTACTGAAATCATTTTGAATAGGGTTAAATTCATGTTCTTCACCTAGTTCACTCATTGAAAAAACAGAACGACAATTTTGGAGCTTTTTTTTGGGGGGGGGGGGGGGGAATAGTCAGTTAAGTGGTTAACAAATTCAATATTGCTCCAGTGCGTGGACTACTGAAAATCAGATGTCCCTGCGTTCCTGATCATCGCTATTTCTCTAACGTCCTAGTGGATGCTGGGGACTCCGTCAGGACCATGGGGAATAGCGGGCTCCGCAGGAGACAGGGCACATCTAAAAAAGCTTTTAGGTCACATGGTGTGTACTGGCTCCTCCCCCCATGACCCTCCTCCAAGCCTCAGTTAGGTTTTTGTGCCCGTCCGAGAAGGGTGCAATCTAGGTGGCTCTCTTAAAGAGCTGTTTAGAAAAGTTTTTTTTTTTAGGTTTCATTCAGTGATTCCTGCTGGCAACAGGATCACTGCAACGAGGGACTTAGGGGAGAGATCTCCAACTCACCTGCGTGCAGGATGGATTGGGATCTTAGGCTACTGGACACTGAGCTCCAGAGGGAGTCGGAACACAGGTCAGCCTGGGGTTCGTCCCGGAGCCGCGCCGCCGATCCCCCTTACAGACGCTGAAGAAGACGGCAGAACGGAGGTCCGGAAACAGGCGGCAGAAGACTTCACAGTCTTCATGAAGGTAGCGCACAGCACTGCAGCTGTGCGCCATTGTTGTCACACGGCTCACTGACCTAGTCACGGAGGGTGCAGGGCGCTGCTGGGGGCGCCCTGGGCAGCAATATAAGTACCTTATTGGCAAAATAAATACATCACATATAGCCATTAAGGCTATATGTATGTATTTTAACCCAGGCCAGTTCTTAAAAACCGGGAGAAAAAACCCGCCGAAAAGGGGGCGGAGCTTATTCTCCTCAGCACACAGCGCCATTTTCCCTCACAGAAAGGCTGAGGGGAAGGCTCCCATGCTCTCCCCTGCACTGCACTACAGAAACAGGGTTAAAACAGAGAGGGGGGGGCACTGATTTGGCGATATAAATATATATTAAATGCTATAAGGGAGGAACACTTTTATAAAGGTTGTCCCTGTATAATTATAGCATTTTGGTGTGTGCTGGCAAACTCTCCCTCTGTCTCCCCAAAGGGCTAGTGGGTCCTGTCCTCTATCAGAGCATTCCCTGTGTGGGTGCTGTATGTCGGTACGTGTGTGTCGACATGTATGAGAAAAATGTTGGTGAGGAGGCGGAGCAAATTGCCTGTAATGGTGATGTCACTCTCTAGGGAGTCGACACCGGAATGGATGGCTTACTTGTGGAAGTACGTGATCATGTCAACACGCTGCGAGCCGGTTGACGACATGAGACGACCGGCAAACAAATTAGTACCTGTCCAGGCGTCTCAGACACCGTCAGGGGCTTGTAAAAACGCCCATTTACCTCAGTCGGTCGACAGACACTGACACGGACACTGACCCCAGTGTCGACGGTGAAGAAACAAACGTATTTTCCTTTAGGGCCACACGTTACATGTTAAGGGCAATGAAGGAGGTGTTACATATTTCTGATACTACAAGTACCACAAATAAGGGTATTTTGTAGGGTGTGAATAAACTACTTGTAGTTTTGCCTGAATCAGATAAATTAAATGAAGTGTGTGATGATACGTGGGGTTCCTCCGATAGAAAGTTATGGGCGGTATACCCTTTCCCGCCAGAAGTAAGGGCGAGTTGGGAAACACACCTTAGGGTGGATAAGGCGCTCACACGCTTATAAAACAAGTGGCGTTACCGTCTCCAGATACGGCCGCCCTCAAGGAGCCAGCTGATAGGAAGCTGAAAAATAGCCTAAGAAGTATATACACACATACTGGTGTTATACTACGACCAGCAATCGCCTCAGACTGGATGTGCAGCGCTGAGGGGGCTTGGTCGGATTTCCTGACTGAAAATTTTGATACCCTTGACAGGAGGACCAAAGGTGGAAATGATGGCGTCCCGCCCGAACAAAAAACGGGACAGGTATTGCGCCAGGTCATGAGACCTTCAGGCGATAGCTGTGGATGTCCTAGTAACACCGTGGGTGTAACAGTCGGTGTATGTGTTCCCTCCTCTGCTTCTCATAACCAAGGTATTGAGAATTATAAGACATAGAGGAGTATGAACTATACTCGTGACTCCGGATTGGCCAAGAGGGACTTGGTACCCGGAACTTCAAGAGATGCTCACAGAGGACTAAGGGCCTGGGGAGCTAAGAAGGGACTTGCTTCAGCAGGTACCATGTCTATTCCAAGACTTACCGCGGCTGCGTTTGACGGCATGGCGGTTGAATGCCGGATCCTGAAGGAAAAAGGCATTCCATAAGAGGTCATACCTACCCTGGTCAAAGCCAGGAAGGAGGTGACCGCACAACGTCATCACCACATGTGGTGAAAATATGTTGCGTGGGTGAGGCCAGGAAGGCCCCACGAAGAAAATTCAACTAGGTCGAATTCTACACTTCCTGAAAACAGGAGTGTTTTGAGCCTAAAATTGGGGTTCTTTAAGGTTTTAAGTTTCGGCCCTGTAGAATTTCTTCCGAAAAGAATTGACTTCAGTTCCTGAAGTCCAGATTGTCAAGGGAGTATTGCATATACACCCCTTTTTGTACCTCTAGTGGCACCGTGGGATCTCAACATAGTGTTGGGATTCCTTAAAATCATATTGGTTTGAACCGCTCAAATCTGTGGATTTGAAATATATCACATGGAAAGTGAACAAGCTGTTGACCAATATCTCACATGGACAGTGACCATGCTGTTGGTCCTGGCCTCGGCCAGGCGATTGTCAGAATGGGCGGCTTTGTCTTACAAAAGCCCATATTTAAATTTCCATTCGGACAGGGCAGAACTGGGACTCGTCTCCAGTTTTCTTCCTAAGGGGGTGTCAGGTTTTTCACCTGAAACAACCTATTATGGTGCCTGCGGCTTCTAGGGACTTGGAGGACTCCAGGTTAATAGACGTTGTCAGGACCCTAAAAATATATATATATATATATATATATATATATAGTTTAGGACGGCTGGAGTCAGAAAGTCTGACTTGCTGTTTATATTGTATGCACCCAACAAGATGGGTGCTCCTGCGTCTAAACAGAAGATTGCACGTTGGATCTGTAGCACAATCCAACTTGCACATTCTGTGGCAGGCGTGCCACAGCCTAAATCTGTAAAGGCCCACTCCACTAGGAAAGTGGGCGCATCTTGGGCGGCTGCCCGAGGGGTCTCGGCATTACAACTTTGCCGAGCAGCTACGTGGTCAGGGGAGAACACGTTTGTAAAATTTTACAAATTTGATACTCTGGCTAAGGAGGACCTGGAGTTCTCTCATTCGGTGCTGCAGAGTCATCCGCACTCTCCCGCCCGTTTGGGAGCTTTGGTATAATCCCCATGGTCCTGACGGAGTCCCCAGCATCCACTAGGACGTTAGAGAAAATAAGAATTTACTTACCGATAATTCTATTTCTCGTAGTCCGTAGTGGATGCTGGGCGCCCATCCCAAGTGCGGATTGTCTGCAATGCTTGTACATAGTTATTGTTACAAAAATCGGGTTATTCTTGTTGTGAGCCATCTTTTCAGAGGCTACTTCGTTTTGTTATCATACTGTTAACTGGGTTCAGATCACAAGTGGTACGGTGTGATTGGTGTGGCTGGTATGAGTCTTACCCGGGATTCAAGATCCTTCCTTATTGTGTACGCTCGTCCGGGCACAGTACCTAACTGAGGCTTGGAGGAGGGTCATGGGGGGAGGAGCCAGTACACACCATGTGACCTAAAAGCTTTTTTAGATGTGCCCTGTCTCCTGCGGAGCCCGCTATTCCCCATGGTCCTGACGGAGTCCCCAGCATCCACTACGGACTACGAGAAATAGAATTATCGGTAAGTAAATTCTTATTTTCTGTAGCAGGGAAAATAAGCACTGGCAACAGTGTCAGTGTGCATGCATGGACAACATAGTGTATATGGTGCTAAGGTGTATAAGCAGCAGTCATGCCTCAACCTCCATGATGCCAGTACCTGAGAATGTACTAGCAACAGTCATGCCCCAACCTCCATGATGCCAGGATACGTGAGAATAGCAACAGTCATGCTCCAACCTCCATGATGACAGGATAAGTGAGAATAGCAGCAGTCATGCTTCATCCTCTATGATGCCAAGATAAGTGAGTGAAGCAGCAGTCATGGCTCAACCTCCGTGATGCCAGGATAGGTGAGTATAAATGCAGTTGTGCCCTGACCTCCATGATGCCAGGATAGGTATGCAGCAGCAGCAATCATGCCTCATTCTTCATGATGCCAGGATAAGTGAGTATAGCAGTCATGTCCCATCCTCCACTATGCCAGGATAGGAGAGTATAGCAGTCATGCCCCATCCTCCACTATGCCAGGATAGATGAGTATAGCAGTCATGCTCCAACCTCCATGATGCCAGGATAGGTGAGTATAGCAGTCATGCTCCAACCTCCATGATGCCAGGATAGGTGAGTATAGCAGTCATGCTCCATCCTCCACTATGCCAGGATAGGTGAGTATAGCAGTCATGCACCATCCCCCACTATGCCAGGATAGGTGAGTATAGCAGTCATGCTCCAACCTCCATGATGCCAGGATAGGTGAGTATAGCAGTCATGCTCCATCCTCCACTATGCCAGGATAGGTGAGTATAGCAGTCATGCACCATCCCCCACTATGCCAGGATAGGTGAGTATAGCAGTCATGCTCCAACCTCCATGATGCCAGGATAGGTGAGTATAGCAGTCATGCTCCATCCTCCACTATGCCAGGATAGGTGAGTATAGCAGTCATGCACCATCCCCCACTATGCCAGGATAGGTGAGTATAGCAGTCATGCTCCAACCTCCATGATGCCAGGATAGGTGAGTATAGCAGTCATGCTCCAACCTCCATGATGCCAGAATAGGTATGTAGCAGCAATCATGCTCCATCCTCCATGATGCCAGGAAAGGTGAGTATAGCAGTCATGCTCCAACCTCCATGATGTCAGTATAGGTGAGTATAGCAGTCATGCCCCATCCTCCACTATGCCAGGATAGGTGAGTATAGCAGTCATGCTCCAACCTCCATGATGCCAGGAAAGGTGAGTATAGCAGCAGTCATACCTCAACCACCAAGATGCCAGTATCTGAGAATGTACAGTACTAGCAACAGTCATGCCTCAACCTCCATGATGCCAGGATAGGTGAGTATAGCAGCAGTTGTGCAACAATCTCTGTGATTCCGGGATAGGGGAATATAGCAGCAGTTGTGCAACAATCTCTGTGATTCCGGGATAGGGGAGTATAGCAGCAGTTGTGCAACAATCTCTGTGATTCCGGGATAGGGGAGTATAGCAGCAGTTGTGCCCTAACCTCCATGATGCCAGAATACAGTACGTAAGGAAGCAGCAGTCACACCTCAGTCCCCATGGTGCACACTAAGGTCCTAATTCATGTTTGTACACAATGGTCGATGTTCACGCAATGGAGCGATCATCAGAAGATTGCACATGCGCCGGGTCGCAGTGCACATGCATCTAGGTGCCGCTGCGCTCTCGCTCGCAATGACGATTTCATGGTGACGTGATTGACAAGAAGTGACCATTTGGAGTTGTTAACAGGGAGTGGTTGTGGAAAACGCAGACGTGTCATGGCTGTTTTCAGGCCGTGTATCTGCGGTGGGCTGCGAGCTCATATACGTGCAAAAAGATGGCGCCTGCGTTGCTACTGCTGTGACCTGTCTGCGTAGCCATAGGTCTACCCTTATGCTCGATGTTTCTCATTTTTGTGCATTTGCTGCGAATGTGTGCGCAATTGCGAATGAGTCTCCGGTGGCTCCGGTGGGCTCTCTTTTCATTTCTGGGCGACAGCTTCACTTGTTAACATTAGCTGGTCCGTAGCCTAGAAACTCGCAATTGCAATTGCGTACAAACACAGTCCCTATTCTCTACTCTCTGTATTGCAGCTTCTGGACGTGTTTGTGAAATGTCTGTAACCAACAGTCACTAAGGGGTCTGCCTAATTTCCTGTGCCTCCACCACATCAGACGCTCATATCAAAATGTTTTGTCATAAAATTAATACATTAATATATCCATAATTGGCTACAGAAGTTAATTACTTTGCTGGGATGTCTTAGGACAGTGCTGCTTTCCTGTAAATGTCTCTTTTTAAGGTACAAGAACCTGGAGTGACACATAAAAAGGTAATAAAAGACTCCGCTCTCCCCCCCCCCCCCCCTCTCCTAGGCAATAAGCTCAGGTATCGCTGCCAAGCCCCCACCTGCCATCTGCCGTCCTGTCTCCGTATCCGTCAGCCCGCGAGGAATTACATTCTGCTGCCTACAACAGCTGCCCGTCTCTTTTTTTTTTCTTTCTTGCAATTTAATACCAGTAAGAGATTTTTTAATTTAAATTTCATCTTCCTCGAAACCCCCCGCTCTTCCCCCCCAAAAAAAAAAACAAGTAGGGATTAAAATCTGATTAAAATGGAAACATAACCATAGCACTGGAGGAGAAGATGATGGTGCTGCGTAGCTGGATATTTTATGTGGTGCGCAGGGCGAAGTGATTGAATCCCGCGCTCGGCTAATGCACTGAGGTAGCAGCTTCCACAAGATTTGTGATTAGAGAAAGGATTTGGAATCTGCATGATGAAATTTGTGCGCTCAGTTAGGGAGAGAGATGAGAGCAGACATTTCCGTAATATAAAATGAATAAAGATTACTACCTGGGGTTATTACTTAAACCATAAAAAGGTGAGGTGCTTAATGTTCACAGAGCTCAGCTGAGACAGGTTTTACACACGTCTCTCAACCTATTAATCAAACTACCTGCAGTTCATTACATGCTGGATTTCATGCCTGGACAAACGCACTATTTCCCTGCCCGATGTATACATTTGGGCAGTCGATTTATTTTATTTTCTTCATTCAAACTGGCGGATTATTTTATCCTGTATTGCTCCCCAAACAATTGTCCTAGATTCTAAAATAATCAATTTCACCATTATCATCGTTTGTCGTATGATGTCACAGATTCTGCTGCGCCTGACAACCCTTCCGTACTTGGTTTTGAAGGAGGAGGGAGGTGGAAGCGGGAAGAGGATACAAACATGGAGGGAGGTGTGTTGGGAAGAGGAGGGTGGAGGAGGGGGAGGTCTGAAAGATGCAGATTTCTATTTCCTCTCAAAACCCTTGCCCAGATTTATCAAGCCTTGGAGAGTGCTAAATAGCACGGTGATAGAGTATCAGCCAACCAGCTCCTAACTGTCATTTTTCAAACCCAGCCTGTAACATGGAAGTTAGGAGCTGATTGGTTGGTACTTTATCACTGTGTTATTTATCACTCTCCAAGACTTGATAAATGGTGGCCTAAATTGTTTATGACAGTCTGTGGTTTTAGGGTGGTACTATAATGGGAAGAAGGGAATAGCCGTGAGCCATACCACCCTTCAAGCTCCCTCCCAACCGGTGGTGGCTCTAGAGTTGGGACTGCAGAGCAATCCAAATTTCAAATAGGGGAGTCACATCAACTGCCATAAAGTGCCATCCCAAACTGACTCATTGGCAGTTGATGTGGCTCCCCTATTTGAACTTTGGACTGCGCTGCAGCCCCACCTCTGTAACCGCCACTGCTCCCAATCACTTCATCCTTCCCAGTATGAGTCCAGGTATGCTAGAGGTGCGGGATGTCATGCGAGAATGGCTATATTTTTAAAGTGGCAATCATTTATAAGGCAAAACCAGGTTGGCCACTTTAAAATATGGCCATTCTCGGCCAACATCCCGCACCTTGGACCCTATTACATATACCCAAAATATGATCTTCCTCCTCTCTCATTCTTCTCTCTCCAGAATCTTATTTACTTGCTCTTCACCAGCGGCAACATACGTGCATGGATGCTGCATACTCCAGATGTGCTATTTACTTGAAGTGAGATGTTTTCCCTCAGGGTGTGGAAAGTAGTTGATGGAGTAGGTTTATCTTCTATGATGGGATAAGCATCAAAAGGTTGACCATCAGTACTTTACATTGATGGCCGGAAACCATAGATGGAAAATCATTGATGGTTTGAAGGTTGATGGGCATCACTACTGCGGTCATGTGAATGCAATGGGCCAATCAGGGAAGGGGCAGGGCTAAGTGCCATGACAGAAGGCACCATGTGCTGGAAAAAAAAATTACTACAACTTTGCCATTGATGGTGGAGAAACATCAGGCAAAATCACTGACCATGACAAAAGCCAGCACAGGTTAAAAATGGCACCATTGTATACTGTACTTATAGATTTGTGTAGGGTCTTTGTGATGGGTATTTGTGACATATTGGTCTATGTACTAACAGGAGAAAAAGGAGCTGAATGATATGTACTATAGGGTTTTGCTCTGCCTTCAGCCTGCTAGAGCTGTTAGCAGGCTTGAATATTGGCGCTACTCAGCACCTAGTGTCCTAGGTGTTACTAAGAGGAGAGGTCACTTGCCACCAGGTGTCTTCTCCAGCACTGGTATCACCTCCTGTGGCTGACGGTACCTGCTTCTCCTCGCTGGAGAAGCAGAATGTGAGCTCTGTCCCTTTTGTCTGGCTGTCAATAAAGGTCTTTCAAAAAAATAATTGCTGCTGCTGCACTGTACGGGACTCAGGAGAGGTGAGTCACACACTCCGTGCAGGAGCAACATCTGTCTCTGCTGTTACCGCCAAGGGGGTGACTTAACGTTCACCCCACTCAGTTGGTCTATTTTTTTAGTAACAATTGCGGTAAAAACCTCCTGCTATGCAGCGGTGTGCAGGCAAAGCAGAACAGGTTGCGTTAGATAAATGTTAGTACATAGGGGGGTCATTCCGACCCGATCGCTCGCTGCAGTTGTTCGCAGCGCAGCGATCAGGTCGCAACTGCGCATGCCGGACGGCCAAAGGCCGTCATTCCCTAGCGATCGCCTCTGCCTCATTTACAGGCAGAGGCGGTCGATGGGCGGGAGGGGGCGGCACGGCGGCGTTTGGCCGCCATTTTGGGGGCGCAGTCCGGCCAACACAGGTGTGGCCGGACCATGCGGGGGGAAGGCCGCAGTGGCTGCATGACGTCACACGCAGCCGCTGCGACCCGGGGCAGTGACAAGCAACTCCCGGTCAGCCGCAGGAGCTGCGCTGGCTGGGAATTTGGGAATTACTCAACAAGTACAAAAGCATCGCAGCTGTGCGATGCTTTTGTACTTGTGCGGGAAGGGGGGGGCGGACTGACATGCGGGGCGGGCTAGCCTGTGCTGGGCGTCCCCCCGCATGTCTGGGAACATGATCGTAGCTGTGCTAAATTTAGCACAGCTACGGTCAACTCGGAATGACCCCCATAGACTACATTTGCCGACTCTCTGGCTCGGCACAAGGGGCACGTGGCATTAGGATAGATGGGCAGTGACGGGTGTGGATGCACGATTGCGGCCCCGCCCCCTGCTATACAATGCCTAAATTACTAGCATTGTAGTCCGGGGGCAAGGCTATGATGGCGCGATTCAGCACAAATTGCCTCATCCCGCCCCCCCCACCCCTCACTTTCACTATATAAGCAGGCGGCTGCTCTGGTGTGCAGACAGCTGGGGGTGGGCTGGTTTGGTGTGAGCAAGCTCCAGGAGAATTGCCCTCCTTGTTGGGGGGGGCTAGGAGGGTAGGCAAGTATGACATAGACCCCATAGCCACTACACCCCTCACATAGCCGCTCCATACACTCCATCATGACCTATTCCATTAGGTACAAAATGCTCTGTCCCTGGACTTTCTTGCCAGTGGCAGTTGCTGACTGGGCTGTCATCAGAAATTGTGAGGCCTGGGAGTGACATAATAGGCAGCCCCCTCCCTGGGGGTGCAGCTGTGGATAAAGTGGGTGGCGCTCATACATGCAGACTTTTTGCCTGCTCCCTCCGGGAGGGAGCAGTCAGGTCGGCTCACCAAGGGGCGAGTCTCTTTGAAAGGGGCGGGGCTTGGATATGAAGATGCGATCGCGTCATCGTGGCTCTGTCCCCGGCTATGCAATGCCTACATTACCAGAATTGCAAAAGGGAGGTCAGGGCTACAATGACGCGTTTCATGAACAACCCAATGGTTGCAGAGGAGGGGACAACGCAGTCCAAAATTCATACGGTCTGGAGGATGGGGAGGGGGAGCTGGGGCATCAAGTGGAGCCTGTCTTCATGTTTCATCTGTACTGGTCCAAATTATTTCTAATGGCAGCCCTGGTATTAATGATCAATGAAGAGGGTATTACACAGACAGCAGAATCCCATGGAGATGCAAATACAAATGCAGACGAAACTCAAAGCAATAGATAGAAATGTATAACATTTCATAAGACAGTACTGAGACTTTGCAGGGCCATAGTTAGGGGTGTGTGATCAGAAACATCGCACAGAGGGGCAAATTCAGACCTGATCGGTGCTGGGCGTTTTCGCACAGCAATGATCAGGTCTGAACTGCGTATGTGCCTGTGCCGCAGTGCGCCGGCGCATGCCAGACAGCCGACGGCTATCTTAGCCCTAGGATCGCCTCTGCCTGATTGACAGGCAGAGTCGGTAGCTGGGTGGGCCGGCGGCATTTGGCGGCCGTTTAGGGAGCGCGGTCCGGGCAATGCAGGCGTGCCCGGACCTGCGCTGGCAGGAAGCTACTCCTAAAGCACAAAAGCACCGCCGCCGTGTGATGCTTTTGTACTTGTGCGGCAGGGTAGGGCCTGACATGTGGGGCGGACTGTCCCTGTGCTGGGCGTCCCACCGCATGTCAGGGAAGCTGATCGTAGATGTGCTAAATTTAGAGTGCAGGGCTTTGTGGGCGGCATCGCCACTGACCAACTACCATTACAGTACATCTGACTAGTAGGGTACCTGGAATGTCCTTTCAGTCCCAAGGAGTCTGGGCAGCCGCTTGGGGCGTCCCAAGGATGATACGTACAGTAATGCACAACACCACCCCCTCCACACAACATCATGCCCTTAGGGGGCGGGGCCGGCACAGGGTGATCCGGATCCTTGCTACAGCACTGAGCCTTTGAAAAGTATATGTTGTACAGTGCCCCTTTAAGAGCTCTCACACAAACCTACTAATCTGTGTATTTAATCTGCGGTTTAGATTTCTCATTATGAGAAATTTAAATAATAGTATTTTTCTTAGGAGACAATATACACAGTAATAATTATTTCCCAATTAAATGATATCATTATATTTATATTATACGTAATATGGGATTTTGTTTGATTCTTTTCTCACAGAGGAATATACATAATTAGCTTGGCATTTCCAAAGTTCTTTTTTTTTAAATTAAAAAGTAATTACTTTACGTTCTAATTAAAATGTAAGCGCAGCTAAATAACTGCTGCAGGAGCCATATATAACTGGACTGTGTGAGTGCACTAAACCCTAGATGGGGCCACTAACATACAAGATGTACAGTACATAACATATATTACCAAGATTCCAAGCATCCTCTCAGTGTGGACGTGCACTAATTATACATAGTGGGGATGATTTTGAGACGCACGTAAATCCAAATGCAGCCACATTCTTAATATGAATGGATTGCACATCCTAATATTCATGCATGTTTTCACACACTCCACCCCACTTTTTTCCATACCCAAGAGCAGTGTCATCATCTGAACTTACACCTACCCGTGCAGGAAATTTGGTGTCCAAGATGCACATGCACAATGCACATTGGCACCAATGACAAAGTTAGTGGAAGGTGGGATGTCCTTAAGAAAGACTATAGGGACTTAGAAAAGAAACTTAAGGCAAGGACATCTAAGGTAATATTCTCCGAAATATTACCCGTGCCACGCACTAGTCCAGGGAGGCAAAGGGAGATTAAGGAGGTAAATGTGTGGCTTAGGGATTGGTGCAGGAAAGAGGGGTTTGTGTTCCTGGAACACTGGGCGGACTTCTCAGTCAGGCGCCATCTCTTTTGTCGTGACGGATTGCACCTGACTGAGCAGGGGGCAGCGGTGCTGGGGGGAAGGATGGTTAGAAGGTTGGAGGAGATTTTAAACTAGGAGCCTGGGGGGAGGGTTTAGCTAGAAACTACGGGTCATGCAGTGAGAATAGTGGGGATGGCGGTAGTAAACGAAATGGGGGAGAAGTTGGGGGGAAGGTAAGAGCAGGCGGTAAGGTTACTAACATGGGTACTAAAAGAGATTTTACCAGAGCACTAACCAATGATGATTACAGGTCATCAATGCTACATAAGGTGAAAGATGTCCCTAACGCAAGGGAAAATACTTATCTTAGCTGTATGTATGTAAACGTTAGAAGCATTACTGGTAAAAAGGGCGAACTAGAAATACTTGCAGCAAGCAAACAGTATGATATTATAGGCATTACTGAAACTTGGTGGGACGAATCTCATGATTAGACAGTCAATAGGGCTATACACTGTTTAGGAGAGACAGACTAAATAAAAAGGGTGGAGGGGTGTGTCTTTACCTAAAGCCATTTTTAAAACCTGATATACGGGAAGATATTCAGGAGGGGACTGTAGACACTGTCGAGACATTATGGGTAGAAATTGCATGCGGGGAAAAAGGAATAAAAAAGTTAGTATTGGGTGTATACTATAGGCCGCCTGGTATCATCAACGTATCTGATGAGGAATTGTTACTAAAGCAAATTGAAAGAGCAGCAGGAGTAGGAGACATAGTAGTGATGGGAGATTTTAACTATCCAGAGATAAACTGGAAAAATGATTCATGTAATACTGCTAGGGGCAATATGTTTTTAAACACACTTAATGATAACTACTTAGTTCAACTAATTGAGGAACCAACTAGGTACAATGCAATCTTAGACCTGGTATTAACAAACAATGGGGATTTGGTATCAGGTATTATAGTAGGGGAACCCATAGGAAACAGCGACCACAATATGGTCACATTCAATATCAGTTTCCATAAACAGCCCTATACTGGCTCAACTAGGACTCTAAACTTTAGCAAAACGAATTTTGAAAAGATGAGGGTATTTTTCAGGGATATTAAATGGGAAGGTTTGTTTTTAGGAAAAAAATACTACGGAGAAATGGGAGGTACTAAAATTCCTGCAAGCTAACAAAAAAACAAATTTATTCCTACAAGCAGCAAAAAAAGGAATAAAAATCATAAACCGATGTGGCTTAACAAAAAGATAAAGGAACTTATGGGCAAGAAAAGGCGAGCATTTCAAAAATACAAATCTGACGGGGAAGCAGAGTCATTTCAGCACTATAAGGAATGTAACAAAATATGCAAAAAGGAAATAAGAGCGGCTAAAGTAGAAACTGAAAAACTAGTAGCAAAGGAAAGCAAAGCGAATCCCCAAAAAATATTTAAATACATTAATAGCAAGAGATTAAAGAAGGAGAGTATAGGCCCTTTAAAAGACAAGTAGGGAATCTTAAGCAAAAATGATAATGACATAGCGGACACACTAAATGAGTTTTTTTTCAACAGTATTTACTAGAGAGGACCTAATTCAGGGACTAACACATAATCTCAATAATGAGAATATCCCACTGATAGGTACTTATTTAAGCGAGGAAGTAGTCTGTGACCGATTAAAACATTTAAAGATTAATAAGTGTCATGACTAAGGTTTTGTGAACCCGGTGTTAGTGAAGTCTGTGCAGGCGACTGGAGGATTATATGAATACTACCACTGACCTGGTTTGGGACTGTTGTGGACTCTGGGTTTCTTCCGGTGACTGGGAAGAGGAACCGCAGCAGAGATGGCCGAATCTAGGTTCTCCTCATGCAGGATTAGGTCGGCAGACAGGAGGCATGCTGAAGGTCTCCTGAAAGACAGAACTGGAAAGGCACTGATGAATCAGTGAAGAATACCAGGTATAATTGTGCTAAAGGGCACGGGGTGCTTGGAGACACTGAGGTGCTTGCGGACACTGAGGTGCTTGCGGACACTGAGGTGCTTGCGGACACTGAGGTGCTGGAGACACTGAGGTGCTTGGAGACACTGAGGTGCTTGGAGACACTGAGGTGCTTGGAGACACTGAGGTACGTGGAGGCACTGAGGTACGTGGAGGCACTGAGGTGCGTGGAGGCACTGAGGTGTGTGGAGGCACTGGGGTGCGTAGAGACACGGGTGCGTAGGGGTGCTGAGGCACGGAGGTGCTGGAAGCACGGAGATGCTGAGGCACGGAGGTACTGAGGCACGGAGGTGCTGTGGCACGGAGGTGCTGTGGCACGGAGGTGCTGGAAGCACGGAGGTACTGAGGCACGGAGGTGCTGTGGCACGGAGGTGCTGAGGCACGGAGGTACTGAGGCACGGAGGTACTGAGGCACGGAGGTACGGAGGCACGGAGGTACTGATGCACGGAGGTGCTGGAAGCACGGAGGTACTGATGCACGGAGGTGCTGGAAGCACGGAGGTGCTGAGGCACTGAGGCACGGAGATGCTGAGGCACTGAGGTGCTGAGGCACGGAGATGCTGAGTCACGGAGATACTGAGGTGCTGGAAGCACGGAGGTGCTGAGGCACGGAGGTACTGAGACACAGAGATGCTGGAAGCACGGATGTGCTGAGGCACGGAGATGCTGAGGCACGGAGATGCTGGAAGCACGGAGATGCTGAGGCACGAGGTACTGAGCCCTGGAGATCCCAACTACAACAGTAGTAAAACTGAAACACGACAGCTGTGGTTTTCAGTGGAGAACACGGAATTCAGTACTGTGCCTTTAAGACGAAACATTGCAGCTGTACCTTTACATTGAGACTCAGGGAAATGGTGAAATCAAATGGCAACACACAAATAAACCAAACGGTAACAAGGGAACAGAGTTTCCACAGGAACTTAGGTACAAAGGTTACCTTTAGGGAGCTCAGCTTAAGACCCACACAAGGCTGTATGTGACACAAGGAACTGGCCCAGATTCCAACTCAGCCTCCTGATTTAGACTTCCTGGTCCTTGATGATTGGTGGGCAGGATTAGGTGATGTCACTGTCATGTGACTACTCTAGCCAAGGCTGTGATGTAGAATGAGGCCTAGCAGGCCAAGAGAACACTGAAGCCTGGACTTCTGCAAAACACAGGATGCTTGCTTTTAGATTACTGAATTCAGCCTCACACAGGAGATCACCACAGGTGGAGCTGATTACCTCTCAGGCAGAGAACTCAGGAAAACTCATAGTGCTGACAAGCTGTTTAACTCCGTGAGTGAAAAGACACAGGATCCAGGACAGATGGAGATGGCAGGGGTAAGTCACCAAATATAAACCTACAGTCAGGATTGTGACAGTATCCCCCTCTTCAAGGGTGGACTCCGGACACCCATCTTGAATCTTAGAGGAACTTGATGAATAACTTGTACACAAAAGCTTCTAAAAAGTGGAAACCAGAGGGTCCAGAACAAAACTTAAGCTGGATTCTTTAGAAGTCTTCCTGATCTTCATCTTCAGAACAGGTAGACCATCCATCATAGACAAGACTGGAATTTCCTTCATCCGAAAGGACTGAGGAATAAACTGTAGAAGGTTCCTCTCCTCGTTTTGTAGTGCGAGAAGATTGTGCTTTCGAAGCTAGCACTCCACTGAGGCTTAAATTAAATCTTGTTCTATAACGAGGACTTTTCATACAAAGACCTGTAGAGCTTTTTGGTGATTCTGGAACCTCTTCATGCATGGAAGCATAACAGGAAGGAACAGCACCTCCCAGGAAAGGAGTAGCATCATAAACTGGATCAAATTCAGAGTCTGAGTCCAAGTCTAATGGAAAATACGAATCTCCTTTAGATACACAGTTTGAAAATGACCTAGAAGTGCACTGTAACTTTAAATTCTTTGGCGGAGAACTTAGTATTGAGCTAGGAGAGACTCCTACATGACCAACCTGAATGGTCGGATTCCCACGGAAGGAGATACTTGGACTATCTTTGGCAGGCTTAGAGGATGAAACTGAAGAAAGCTTTGGCTGGACGAGTAGGACTGGATTGGATCCGAGGATACTTGAATTGGCTGGAGCCAAAGGAGACGGACCAGGCTGGTCCTGGAGTATTGCTGGACCGGCTGTAACCGGGACGGACTGACCAGGCAGAACCTGGAGTATTGCTGGACCGGCTGGAACCGGGACGGACTGACCAGGCTGGGCCTGGAGTATTGCTGGACCGGCTGGAACCGGGACGGACTGAACAGGCAGGGCCTGGAATATTGCTGGACCGGCTGGAACCGGGACGGACTGACCAGGCAGGGCCTGGAGTATTGCTGGACCGGCTGGAACCGGGACGGGCTGAGCCCTTTCTTCACAGGGCTGGGCTGAGGCAAGAGCCCCCACTTCACGGGGCTGGGCTGAGGCAAGAGCCCCCTCTTCACGGGGCTGGGCAGCACTCTGTAGAATCTCTGGCTGGGCAGCACTCTGTAGACTCTCTGGCTGGGCAGCACTCTGTAGACTCTCTGGCTGGGCAGCACTCTGTAGACTCTCTGGCTGGGCAGCACTCTGTAGACTCTCTGGCTGGGCAGCACTCTGTAGACTCTCTGGCTGGGCAGCACTCTGTAGACTCTCTGGCTGGGCAGCACTCTGTAGAATCTCTGGCTGGGCAGCACTCTGTAGAATCTCTGGCTGGGCAGCACTCTGTAGACTCACTGGCTGGGCAGCACTCTGTAGACTCACTGGCTGGGCAGCACTCTGTAGACTCACTGGCTGGGCAGCACTCTGTAGACTCTCTGGCTGGGCAGCACTCTGAAGACTCACTGGCTGGGCAGCACTCTGAAGACTCACTGGCTGGGCAGCACTCTGAAGACTCTCTGGGGCTGGACGCTCTGAAGACGCCCCTCCTGGGGCTGGACGCTCTGAAAACGCCCCTCCTGGGGCTGGACGCTCTGAAGACGCCCCTCCTGGGGCTGTGGACGCGGACTCCTCTGTGACTGTAAATGGCTTGAACATTCTTCTCTGGACACCCAACTTGGGATAAGGTCTTTTAACCACCGGACCCCAGTCATAAATTTGAGTCTCTCTCAGAAGAGTAGCCTTCTTGATACCCCCGTCAGCAGCAGAAGGATCGGATACTGTGGATGACTTGTAGACATGAGCACTATGATACTGAGATTTGTCACTATTACCTGGCTTGCGAAGAATGCAGTCTTTAACAAAATGACCAGAATTTCCACAGCAAAGACAGAGATGTAGCTCCTTACGCCGCTGACGTTCAGCTTCAGAGAGCTTGGGCCGTGGATAGCTCTGATGAAAAACTTTCCCTTGCGCAGAGGAAGAGACTCTATTAACTGGATGGGACAAAACAGGATCAACAACGTTGGTAGTATTCCCGAGGAGATCAGGCATCACAGAGAGAATACTAGGCAAAAGTTCTTGTAACTGTAGTAACATCTGGTAGAAAATCTGCAGTTGGTCAGGAGTCTTAGAGCAGAAAGTCATAGAATCTCTGGAGGACGAATTCCGCTGCAGACACTGTGCCAATCGATGCTGAGTCGACTCCAGACCTTCCAAGCGTCCTGCAATATTGCTTAGGAGGTCATGCGTCAGACAAACACTTTCGGCCGGGTCCATGTGGCCAGTTCCTACTGTCATGACTAAGGTTTTGTGAACCCGGTGTTAGTGAAGTCTGTGCGGGCGACTGGAGGATTATATGAATACTACCACTGACCTGGTTTGGGACTGTTGTGGACTCTGGGTTTCTTCCGGTGACTGGGAAGAGGAACCGCAGCAGAGATGGCCGAATCTAGGTTCTCCTCATGCAGGATTAGGTCGGCAGACAGGAGGCATGCTGAAGGTCTCCTGAAAGACAGAACTGGAAAGGCACTGATGAATCAGTGAAGAATACCAGGTATAATTGTGCTAAAGGGCACGGGGTGCTTGGAGACACTGAGGTGCTTGCGGACACTGAGGTGCTTGCGGACACTGAGGTGCTTGCGGACACTGAGGTGCTTGGGGACACTGAGGTGCTGGAGACACTGAGGTGCTTGGAGACACTGAGGTGCTTGGAGACACTGAGGTGCGTGGAGGCACTGAGGTGTGTGGAGGCACTGGGGTGCGTAGAGACACTGGGGTGCGTAGGGGTGCTGAGGCACGGAGGTGCTGGAAGCACGGAGATGCTGAGGCACGGAGGTACTGAGGCACGGAGGTGCTGTGGCACGGAGGTGCTGTGGCACGGAGGTGCTGGAAGCACGGAGGTACTGAGGCACGGAGGTGCTGTGGCACGGAGGTGCTGTGGCACGGAGGTGCTGGAAGCACGGAGGTACTGAGGCACGGAGGTACTGAGGCACGGAGGCACGGAGGTACGGAGGCACGGAGGTACTGATGCACGGAGGTGCTGGAAGCACGGAGGTACTGATGCACGGAGGTGCTGGAAGCACGGAGGTGCTGAGGCACTGAGGCACGGAGATGCTGAGGCACTGAGGTGCTGAGGCACGGAGATGCTGAGTCACGGAGATACTGAGGTGCTGGAAGCACGGAGGTGCTGAGGCACGGAGGTACTGAGACACAGAGATGCTGGAAGCACGGAGGTGCTGAGGCACGGAGATGCTGAGGCACGGAGATGCTGGAAGCACGGAGATGCTGAGGCACGAGGTACTGAGCCCTGGAGATCCCAACTACAACAGTAGTAAAACTGAAACACGACAGCTGTGGTTTTCAGTGGAGAACACGGAATTCAGTACTGTGCCTTTAAGACGAAACATTGCAGCTGTACCTTTACATTGAGACTCAGGGAAATGGTGAAATCAAATGGCAACACACAAATAAACCAAACGGTAACAAGGGAACAGAGTTTCCACAGGAACTTAGGTACAAAGGTTACCTTTAGGGAGCTCAGCTTAAGACCCACACAAGGCTGTATGTGACACAAGGAACTGGCCCAGATTCCAACTCAGCCTCCTGATTTAGACTTCCTGGTCCTTGATGATTGGTGGGCAGGATTAGGTGATGTCACTGTCATGTGACTACTCTAGCCAAGGCTGTGATGTAGAATGAGGCCTAGCAGGCCAAGAGAACACTGAAGCCTGGACTTCTGCAAAACACAGGATGCTTGCTTTTAGATTACTGAATTCAGCCTCACACAGGAGATCACCACAGGTGGAGCTGATTACCTCTCAGGCAGAGAACTCAGGAAAACTCATAGTGCTGACAAGCTGTTTAACTCCGTGAGTGAAAAGACACAGGATCCAGGACAGATGGAGATGGCAGGGGTAAGTCACCAAATATAAACCTACAGTCAGGATTGTGACAGTATCCCCCTCTTCAAGGGTGGACTCCGGACACCCATCTTGAATCTTAGAGGAACTTGATGAATAACTTGTACACAAAAGCTTCTAAAAAGTGGAAACCAGAGGGTCCAGAACAAAACTTAAGCTGGATTCTTTAGAAGTCTTCCTGATCTTCATCTTCAGAACAGGTAGACCATCCATCATAGACAAGACTGGAATTTCCTTCATCCGAAAGGACTGAGGAATAAACTGTAGAAGGTTCCTCTCCTCGTTTTGTAGTGCGAGAAGATTGTGCTTTCGAAGCTAGCACTCCACTGAGGCTTAAATTAAATCTTGTTCTATAACGAGGACTTTTCATACAAAGACCTGTAGAGCTTTTTGGTGATTCTGGAACCTCTTCATGCATGGAAGCATAACAGGAAGGAACAGCACCTCCCAGGAAAGGAGTAGCATCATAAACTGGATCAAATTCAGAGTCTGAGTCCAAGTCTAATGGAAAATACGAATCTCCTTTAGATACACAGTTTGAAAATGACCTAGAAGTGCACTGTAACTTTAAATTCTTTGGCGGAGAACTTAGTATTGAGCTAGGAGAGACTCCTACATGACCAACCTGAATGGTCGGATTCCCACGGAAGGAGATACTTGGACTATCTTTGGCAGGCTTAGAGGATGAAACTGAAGAAAGCTTTGGCTGGACGAGTAGGACTGGATTGGATCCGAGGATACTTGAATTGGCTGGAGCCAAAGGAGACGGACCAGGCTGGTCCTGGAGTATTGCTGGACCGGCTGTAACCGGGACGGACTGACCAGGCAGAACCTGGAGTATTGCTGGACCGGCTGGAACCGGGACGGACTGACCAGGCTGGGCCTGGAGTATTGCTGGACCGGCTGGAACCGGGACGGACTGAACAGGCAGGGCCTGGAATATTGCTGGACCGGCTGGAACCGGGACGGACTGACCAGGCAGGGCCTGGAGTATTGCTGGACCGGCTGGAACCGGGACGGGCTGAGCCCTTTCTTCACAGGGCTGGGCTGAGGCAAGAGCCCCCACTTCACGGGGCTGGGCTGAGGCAAGAGCCCCCTCTTCACGGGGCTGGGCAGCACTCTGTAGAATCTCTGGCTGGGCAGCACTCTGTAGACTCTCTGGCTGGGCAGCACTCTGTAGACTCTCTGGCTGGGCAGCACTCTGTAGACTCTCTGGCTGGGCAGCACTCTGTAGACTCTCTGGCTGGGCAGCACTCTGTAGACTCTCTGGCTGGGCAGCACTCTGTAGACTCTCTGGCTGGGCAGCACTCTGTAGAATCTCTGGCTGGGCAGCACTCTGTAGAATCTCTGGCTGGGCAGCACTCTGTAGACTCACTGGCTGGGCAGCACTCTGTAGACTCACTGGCTGGGCAGCACTCTGTAGACTCACTGGCTGGGCAGCACTCTGTAGACTCTCTGGCTGGGCAGCACTCTGAAGACTCACTGGCTGGGCAGCACTCTGAAGACTCACTGGCTGGGCAGCACTCTGAAGACTCTCTGGGGCTGGACGCTCTGAAGACGCCCCTCCTGGGGCTGGACGCTCTGAAAACGCCCCTCCTGGGGCTGGACGCTCTGAAGACGCCCCTCCTGGGGCTGTGGACGCGGACTCCTCTGTGACTGTAAATGGCTTGAACATTCTTCTCTGGACACCCAACTTGGGATAAGGTCTTTTAACCACCGGACCCCAGTCATAAATTTGAGTCTCTCTCAGAAGAGTAGCCTTCTTGATACCCCCGTCAGCAGCAGAAGGATCGGATACTGTGGATGACTTGTAGACATGAGCACTATGATACTGAGATTTGTCACTATTACCTGGCTTGCGAAGAATGCAGTCTTTAACAAAATGACCAGAATTTCCACAGCAAAGACAGAGATGTAGCTCCTTACGCCGCTGACGTTCAGCTTCAGAGAGCTTGGGCCGTGGATAGCTCTGATGAAAAACTTTCCCTTGCGCAGAGGAAGAGACTCTATTAACTGGATGGGACAAAACAGGATCAACAACGTTGGTAGTATTCCTGAGGAGATCAGGCATCACAGAGAGAATACTAGGCAAAAGTTCTTGTAACTGTAGTAACATCTGGTAGAAAATCTGCAGTTGGTCAGGAGTCTTAGAGCAGAAAGTCATAGAATCTCTGGAGGACGAATTCCGCTGCAGACACTGTGCCAATCGATGCTGAGTCGACTCCAGACCTTCCAAGCGTCCTGCAATATTGCTTAGGAGGTCATGCGTCAGACAAACACTTTCGGCCGGGTCCATGTGGCCAGTTCCTACTGTCATGACTAAGGTTTTGTGAACCCGGTGTTAGTGAAGTCTGTGCGGGCGACTGGAGGATTATATGAATACTACCACTGACCTGGTTTGGGACTGTTGTGGACTCTGGGTTTCTTCCGGTGACTGGGAAGAGGAACCGCAGCAGAGATGGCCGAATCTAGGTTCTCCTCATGCAGGATTAGGTCGGCAGACAGGAGGCATGCTGAAGGTCTCCTGAAAGACAGAACTGGAAAGGCACTGATGAATCAGTGAAGAATACCAGGTATAATTGTGCTAAAGGGCACGGGGTGCTTGGAGACACTGAGGTGCTTGCGGACACTGAGGTGCTTGCGGACACTGAGGTGCTTGGGGACACTGAGGTGCTGGAGACACTGAGGTGCTTGGAGACACTGAGGTGCTTGGAGACACTGAGGTGCTTGGAGACACTGAGGTGCGTGGAGGCACTGAGGTGTGTGGAGGCACTGGGGTGCGTAGAGACACTGGGGTGCGTAGGGGTGCTGAGGCACGGAGGTGCTGGAAGCACGGAGATGCTGAGGCACGGAGGTACTGAGGCACGGAGGTGCTGTGGCATGGAGGTGCTGTGGCACGGAGGTGCTGGAAGCACGGAGGTACTGAGGCACGGAGGTGCTGGAAGCACGGAGGTACTGAGGCACGGAGGTACTGAGGCACGGAGGTACTGAGGCACGGAGGTACGGAGGCACGGAGGTACTGATGCACGGAGGTGCTGGAAGCACGGAGGTACTGATGCACGGAGGTGCTGGAAGCACGGAGGTGCTGAGGCACTGAGGCACGGAGATGCTGAGGCACTGAGGTGCTGAGGCACGGAGATGCTGAGTCACGGAGATACTGAGGTGCTGGAAGCACGGAGGTGCTGAGGCACGGAGGTACTGAGACACAGAGATGCTGGAAGCACGGAGGTGCTGAGGCACGGAGATGCTGAGGCACGGAGATGCTGGAAGCACGGAGATGCTGAGGCACGAGGTACTGAGCCCTGGAGATCCCAACTACAACAGTAGTAAAACTGAAACACGACAGCTGTGGTTTTCAGTGGAGAACACGGAATTCAGTACTGTGCCTTTAAGACGAAACATTGCAGCTGTACCTTTACATTGAGACTCAGGGAAATGGTGAAATCAAATGGCAACACACAAATAAACCAAACGGTAACAAGGGAACAGAGTTTCCACAGGAACTTAGGTACAAAGGTTACCTTTAGGGAGCTCAGCTTAAGACCCACACAAGGCTGTATGTGACACAAGGAACTGGCCCAGATTCCAACTCAGCCTCCTGATTTAGACTTCCTGGTCCTTGATGATTGGTGGGCAGGATTAGGTGATGTCACTGTCATGTGACTACTCTAGCCAAGGCTGTGATGTAGAATGAGGCCTAGCAGGCCAAGAGAACACTGAAGCCTGGACTTCTGCAAAACACAGGATGCTTGCTTTTAGATTACTGAATTCAGCCTCACACAGGAGATCACCACAGGTGGAGCTGATTACCTCTCAGGCAGAGAACTCAGGAAAACTCATAGTGCTGACAAGCTGTTTAACTCCGTGAGTGAAAAGACACAGGATCCAGGACAGATGGAGATGGCAGGGGTAAGTCACCAAATATAAACCTACAGTCAGGATTGTGACAGTATCCCCCTCTTCAAGGGTGGACTCCGGACACCCATCTTGAATCTTAGAGGAACTTGATGAATAACTTGTACACAAAAGCTTCTAAAAAGTGGAAACCAGAGGGTCCAGAACAAAACTTAAGCTGGATTCTTTAGAAGTCTTCCTGATCTTCATCTTCAGAACAGGTAGACCATCCATCATAGACAAGACTGGAATTTCCTTCATCCGAAAGGACTGAGGAATAAACTGTAGAAGGTTCCTCTCCTCGTTTTGTAGTGCGAGAAGATTGTGCTTTCGAAGCTAGCACTCCACTGAGGCTTAAATTAAATCTTGTTCTATAACGAGGACTTTTCATACAAAGACCTGTAGAGCTTTTTGGTGATTCTGGAACCTCTTCATGCATGGAAGCATAACAGGAAGGAACAGCACCTCCCAGGAAAGGAGTAGCATCATAAACTGGATCAAATTCAGAGTCTGAGTCCAAGTCTAATGGAAAATACGAATCTCCTTTAGATACACAGTTTGAAAATGACCTAGAAGTGCACTGTAACTTTAAATTCTTTGGCGGAGAACTTAGTATTGAGCTAGGAGAGACTCCTACATGACCAACCTGAATGGTCGGATTCCCACGGAAGGAGATACTTGGACTATCTTTGGCAGGCTTAGAGGATGAAACTGAAGAAAGCTTTGGCTGGACGAGTAGGACTGGATTGGATCCGAGGATACTTGAATTGGCTGGAGCCAAAGGAGACGGACCAGGCTGGTCCTGGAGTATTGCTGGACCGGCTGTAACCGGGACGGACTGACCAGGCAGAACCTGGAGTATTGCTGGACCGGCTGGAACCGGGACGGACTGACCAGGCTGGGCCTGGAGTATTGCTGGACCGGCTGGAACCGGGACGGACTGAACAGGCAGGGCCTGGAATATTGCTGGACCGGCTGGAACCGGGACGGACTGACCAGGCAGGGCCTGGAGTATTGCTGGACCGGCTGGAACCGGGACGGGCTGAGCCCTTTCTTCACAGGGCTGGGCTGAGGCAAGAGCCCCCACTTCACGGGGCTGGGCTGAGGCAAGAGCCCCCTCTTCACGGGGCTGGGCAGCACTCTGTAGAATCTCTGGCTGGGCAGCACTCTGTAGACTCTCTGGCTGGGCAGCACTCTGTAGACTCTCTGGCTGGGCAGCACTCTGTAGACTCTCTGGCTGGGCAGCACTCTGTAGACTCTCTGGCTGGGCAGCACTCTGTAGACTCTCTGGCTGGGCAGCACTCTGTAGACTCTCTGGCTGGGCAGCACTCTGTAGAATCTCTGGCTGGGCAGCACTCTGTAGAATCTCTGGCTGGGCAGCACTCTGTAGACTCACTGGCTGGGCAGCACTCTGTAGACTCACTGGCTGGGCAGCACTCTGTAGACTCACTGGCTGGGCAGCACTCTGTAGACTCTCTGGCTGGGCAGCACTCTGAAGACTCACTGGCTGGGCAGCACTCTGAAGACTCACTGGCTGGGCAGCACTCTGAAGACTCTCTGGGGCTGGACGCTCTGAAGACGCCCCTCCTGGGGCTGGACGCTCTGAAAACGCCCCTCCTGGGGCTGGACGCTCTGAAGACGCCCCTCCTGGGGCTGTGGACGCGGACTCCTCTGTGACTGTAAATGGCTTGAACATTCTTCTCTGGACACCCAACTTGGGATAAGGTCTTTTAACCACCGGACCCCAGTCATAAATTTGAGTCTCTCTCAGAAGAGTAGCCTTCTTGATACCCCCGTCAGCAGCAGAAGGATCGGATACTGTGGATGACTTGTAGACATGAGCACTATGATACTGAGATTTGTCACTATTACCTGGCTTGCGAAGAATGCAGTCTTTAACAAAATGACCAGAATTTCCACAGCAAAGACAGAGATGTAGCTCCTTACGCCGCTGACGTTCAGCTTCAGAGAGCTTGGGCCGTGGATAGCTCTGATGAAAAACTTTCCCTTGCGCAGAGGAAGAGACTCTATTAACTGGATGGGACAAAACAGGATCAACAACGTTGGTAGTATTCCCGAGGAGATCAGGCATCACAGAGAGAATACTAGGCAAAAGTTCTTGTAACTGTAGTAACATCTGGTAGAAAATCTGCAGTTGGTCAGGAGTCTTAGAGCAGAAAGTCATAGAATCTCTGGAGGACGAATTCCGCTGCAGACACTGTGCCAATCGATGCTGAGTCGACTCCAGACCTTCCAAGCGTCCTGCAATATTGCTTAGGAGGTCATGCGTCAGACAAACACTTTCGGCCGGGTCCATGTGGCCAGTTCCTACTGTCATGACTAAGGTTTTGTGAACCCGGTGTTAGTGAAGTCTGTGCGGGCGACTGGAGGATTATATGAATACTACCACTGACCTGGTTTGGGACTGTTGTGGACTCTGGGTTTCTTCCGGTGACTGGGAAGAGGAACCGCAGCAGAGATGGCCGAATCTAGGTTCTCCTCATGCAGGATTAGGTCGGCAGACAGGAGGCATGCTGAAGGTCTCCTGAAAGACAGAACTGGAAAGGCACTGATGAATCAGTGAAGAATACCAGGTATAATTGTGCTAAAGGGCACGGGGTGCTTGGAGACACTGAGGTGCTTGCGGACACTGAGGTGCTTGCGGACACTGAGGTGCTTGCGGACACTGAGGTGCTTGGGGACACTGAGGTGCTGGAGACACTGAGGTGCTTGGAGACACTGAGGTGCTTGGAGACACTGAGGTGCGTGGAGGCACTGAGGTGTGTGGAGGCACTGGGGTGCGTAGAGACACTGGGGTGCGTAGGGGTGCTGAGGCACGGAGGTGCTGGAAGCACGGAGATGCTGAGGCACGGAGGTACTGAGGCACGGAGGTGCTGTGGCACGGAGGTGCTGTGGCACGGAGGTGCTGGAAGCACGGAGGTACTGAGGCACGGAGGTGCTGTGGCACGGAGGTGCTGTGGCACGGAGGTGCTGGAAGCACGGAGGTACTGAGGCACGGAGGTACTGAGGCACGGAGGCACGGAGGTACGGAGGCACGGAGGTACTGATGCACGGAGGTGCTGGAAGCACGGAGGTACTGATGCACGGAGGTGCTGGAAGCACGGAGGTGCTGAGGCACTGAGGCACGGAGATGCTGAGGCACTGAGGTGCTGAGGCACGGAGATGCTGAGTCACGGAGATACTGAGGTGCTGGAAGCACGGAGGTGCTGAGGCACGGAGGTACTGAGACACAGAGATGCTGGAAGCACGGAGGTGCTGAGGCACGGAGATGCTGAGGCACGGAGATGCTGGAAGCACGGAGATGCTGAGGCACGAGGTACTGAGCCCTGGAGATCCCAACTACAACAGTAGTAAAACTGAAACACGACAGCTGTGGTTTTCAGTGGAGAACACGGAATTCAGTACTGTGCCTTTAAGACGAAACATTGCAGCTGTACCTTTACATTGAGACTCAGGGAAATGGTGAAATCAAATGGCAACACACAAATAAACCAAACGGTAACAAGGGAACAGAGTTTCCACAGGAACTTAGGTACAAAGGTTACCTTTAGGGAGCTCAGCTTAAGACCCACACAAGGCTGTATGTGACACAAGGAACTGGCCCAGATTCCAACTCCGCCTCCTGATTTAGACTTCCTGGTCCTTGATGATTGGTGGGCAGGATTAGGTGATGTCACTGTCATGTGACTACTCTAGCCAAGGCTGTGATGTAGAATGAGGCCTAGCAGGCCAAGAGAACACTGAAGCCTGGACTTCTGCAAAACACAGGATGCTTGCTTTTAGATTACTGAATTCAGCCTCACACAGGAGATCACCACAGGTGGAGCTGATTACCTCTCAGGCAGAGAACTCAGGAAAACTCATAGTGCTGACAAGCTGTTTAACTCCGTGAGTGAAAAGACACAGGATCCAGGACAGATGGAGATGGCAGGGGTAAGTCACCAAATATAAACCTACAGTCAGGATTGTGACAGTATCCCCCTCTTCAAGGGTGGACTCCGGACACCCATCTTGAATCTTAGAGGAACTTGATGAATAACTTGTACACAAAAGCTTCTAAAAAGTGGAAACCAGAGGGTCCAGAACAAAACTTAAGCTGGATTCTTTAGAAGTCTTCCTGATCTTCATCTTCAGAACAGGTAGACCATCCATCATAGACAAGACTGGAATTTCCTTCATCCGAAAGGACTGAGGAATAAACTGTAGAAGGTTCCTCTCCTCGTTTTGTAGTGCGAGAAGATTGTGCTTTCGAAGCTAGCACTCCACTGAGGCTTAAATTAAATCTTGTTCTATAACGAGGACTTTTCATACAAAGACCTGTAGAGCTTTTTGGTGATTCTGGAACCTCTTCATGCATGGAAGCATAACAGGAAGGAACAGCACCTCCCAGGAAAGGAGTAGCATCATAAACTGGATCAAATTCAGAGTCTGAGTCCAAGTCTAATGGAAAATACGAATCTCCTTTAGATACACAGTTTGAAAATGACCTAGAAGTGCACTGTAACTTTAAATTCTTTGGCGGAGAACTTAGTATTGAGCTAGGAGAGACTCCTACATGACCAACCTGAATGGTCGGATTCCCACGGAAGGAGATACTTGGACTATCTTTGGCAGGCTTAGAGGATGAAACTGAAGAAAGCTTTGGCTGGACGAGTAGGACTGGATTGGATCCGAGGATACTTGAATTGGCTGGAGCCAAAGGAGACGGACCAGGCTGGTCCTGGAGTATTGCTGGACCGGCTGTAACCGGGACGGACTGACCAGGCAGAACCTGGAGTATTGCTGGACCGGCTGGAACCGGGACGGACTGACCAGGCTGGGCCTGGAGTATTGCTGGACCGGCTGGAACCGGGACGGACTGAACAGGCAGGGCCTGGAATATTGCTGGACCGGCTGGAACCGGGACGGACTGACCAGGCAGGGCCTGGAGTATTGCTGGACCGGCTGGAACCGGGACGGGCTGAGCCCTTTCTTCACAGGGCTGGGCTGAGGCAAGAGCCCCCACTTCACGGGGCTGGGCTGAGGCAAGAGCCCCCTCTTCACGGGGCTGGGCAGCACTCTGTAGAATCTCTGGCTGGGCAGCACTCTGTAGACTCTCTGGCTGGGCAGCACTCTGTAGACTCTCTGGCTGGGCAGCACTCTGTAGACTCTCTGGCTGGGCAGCACTCTGTAGACTCTCTGGCTGGGCAGCACTCTGTAGACTCTCTGGCTGGGCAGCACTCTGTAGACTCTCTGGCTGGGCAGCACTCTGTAGAATCTCTGGCTGGGCAGCACTCTGTAGAATCTCTGGCTGGGCAGCACTCTGTAGACTCACTGGCTGGGCAGCACTCTGTAGACTCACTGGCTGGGCAGCACTCTGTAGACTCACTGGCTGGGCAGCACTCTGTAGACTCTCTGGCTGGGCAGCACTCTGAAGACTCACTGGCTGGGCAGCACTCTGAAGACTCACTGGCTGGGCAGCACTCTGAAGACTCTCTGGGGCTGGACGCTCTGAAGACGCCCCTCCTGGGGCTGGACGCTCTGAAAACGCCCCTCCTGGGGCTGGACGCTCTGAAGACGCCCCTCCTGGGGCTGTGGACGCGGACTCCTCTGTGACTGTAAATGGCTTGAACATTCTTCTCTGGACACCCAACTTGGGATAAGGTCTTTTAACCACCGGACCCCAGTCATAAATTTGAGTCTCTCTCAGAAGAGTAGCCTTCTTGATACCCCCGTCAGCAGCAGAAGGATCGGATACTGTGGATGACTTGTAGACATGAGCACTATGATACTGAGATTTGTCACTATTACCTGGCTTGCGAAGAATGCAGTCTTTAACAAAATGACCAGAATTTCCACAGCAAAGACAGAGATGTAGCTCCTTACGCCGCTGACGTTCAGCTTCAGAGAGCTTGGGCCGTGGATAGCTCTGATGAAAAACTTTCCCTTGCGCAGAGGAAGAGACTCTATTAACTGGATGGGACAAAACAGGATCAACAACGTTGGTAGTATTCCTGAGGAGATCAGGCATCACAGAGAGAATACTAGGCAAAAGTTCTTGTAACTGTAGTAACATCTGGTAGAAAATCTGCAGTTGGTCAGGAGTCTTAGAGCAGAAAGTCATAGAATCTCTGGAGGACGAATTCCGCTGCAGACACTGTGCCAATCGATGCTGAGTCGACTCCAGACCTTCCAAGCGTCCTGCAATATTGCTTAGGAGGTCATGCGTCAGACAAACACTTTCGGCCGGGTCCATGTGGCCAGTTCCTACTGTCATGACTAAGGTTTTGTGAACCCGGTGTTAGTGAAGTCTGTGCGGGCGACTGGAGGATTATATGAATACTACCACTGACCTGGTTTGGGACTGTTGTGGACTCTGGGTTTCTTCCGGTGACTGGGAAGAGGAACCGCAGCAGAGATGGCCGAATCTAGGTTCTCCTCATGCAGGATTAGGTCGGCAGACAGGAGGCATGCTGAAGGTCTCCTGAAAGACAGAACTGGAAAGGCACTGATGAATCAGTGAAGAATACCAGGTATAATTGTGCTAAAGGGCACGGGGTGCTTGGAGACACTGAGGTGCTTGCGGACACTGAGGTGCTTGCGGACACTGAGGTGCTTGGGGACACTGAGGTGCTGGAGACACTGAGGTGCTTGGAGACACTGAGGTGCTTGGAGACACTGAGGTGCTTGGAGACACTGAGGTGCGTGGAGGCACTGAGGTGTGTGGAGGCACTGGGGTGCGTAGAGACACTGGGGTGCGTAGGGGTGCTGAGGCACGGAGGTGCTGGAAGCACGGAGATGCTGAGGCACGGAGGTACTGAGGCACGGAGGTGCTGTGGCATGGAGGTGCTGTGGCACGGAGGTGCTGGAAGCACGGAGGTACTGAGGCACGGAGGTGCTGTGGCACGGAGGTACTGAGGCACGGAGGTACTGAGGCACGGAGGTACTGAGGCACGGAGGCACGGAGGTACTGATGCACGGAGGTGCTGGAAGCACGGAGGTACTGATGCACGGAGGTGCTGGAAGCACGGAGGTGCTGAGGCACTGAGGCACGGAGATGCTGAGGCACTGAGGTGCTGAGGCACGGAGATGCTGAGTCACGGAGATACTGAGGTGCTGGAAGCACGGAGGTGCTGAGGCACGGAGGTACTGAGACACAGAGATGCTGGAAGCACGGAGGTGCTGAGGCACGGAGATGCTGAGGCACGGAGATGCTGGAAGCACGGAGATGCTGAGGCACGAGGTACTGAGCCCTGGAGATCCCAACTACAACAGTAGTAAAACTGAAACACGACAGCTGTGGTTTTCAGTGGAGAACACGGAATTCAGTACTGTGCCTTTAAGACGAAACATTGCAGCTGTACCTTTACATTGAGACTCAGGGAAATGGTGAAATCAAATGGCAACACACAAATAAACCAAACGGTAACAAGGGAACAGAGTTTCCACAGGAACTTAGGTACAAAGGTTACCTTTAGGGAGCTCAGCTTAAGACCCACACAAGGCTGTATGTGACACAAGGAACTGGCCCAGATTCCAACTCAGCCTCCTGATTTAGACTTCCTGGTCCTTGATGATTGGTGGGCAGGATTAGGTGATGTCACTGTCATGTGACTACTCTAGCCAAGGCTGTGATGTAGAATGAGGCCTAGCAGGCCAAGAGAACACTGAAGCCTGGACTTCTGCAAAACACAGGATGCTTGCTTTTAGATTACTGAATTCAGCCTCACACAGGAGATCACCACAGGTGGAGCTGATTACCTCTCAGGCAGAGAACTCAGGAAAACTCATAGTGCTGACAAGCTGTTTAACTCCGTGAGTGAAAAGACACAGGATCCAGGACAGATGGAGATGGCAGGGGTAAGTCACCAAATATAAACCTACAGTCAGGATTGTGACAGTATCCCCCTCTTCAAGGGTGGACTCCGGACACCCATCTTGAATCTTAGAGGAACTTGATGAATAACTTGTACACAAAAGCTTCTAAAAAGTGGAAACCAGAGGGTCCAGAACAAAACTTAAGCTGGATTCTTTAGAAGTCTTCCTGATCTTCATCTTCAGAACAGGTAGACCATCCATCATAGACAAGACTGGAATTTCCTTCATCCGAAAGGACTGAGGAATAAACTGTAGAAGGTTCCTCTCCTCGTTTTGTAGTGCGAGAAGATTGTGCTTTCGAAGCTAGCACTCCACTGAGGCTTAAATTAAATCTTGTTCTATAACGAGGACTTTTCATACAAAGACCTGTAGAGCTTTTTGGTGATTCTGGAACCTCTTCATGCATGGAAGCATAACAGGAAGGAACAGCACCTCCCAGGAAAGGAGTAGCATCATAAACTGGATCAAATTCAGAGTCTGAGTCCAAGTCTAATGGAAAATACGAATCTCCTTTAGATACACAGTTTGAAAATGACCTAGAAGTGCACTGTAACTTTAAATTCTTTGGCGGAGAACTTAGTATTGAGCTAGGAGAGACTCCTACATGACCAACCTGAATGGTCGGATTCCCACGGAAGGAGATACTTGGACTATCTTTGGCAGGCTTAGAGGATGAAACTGAAGAAAGCTTTGGCTGGACGAGTAGGACTGGATTGGATCCGAGGATACTTGAATTGGCTGGAGCCAAAGGAGACGGACCAGGCTGGTCCTGGAGTATTGCTGGACCGGCTGTAACCGGGACGGACTGACCAGGCAGAACCTGGAGTATTGCTGGACCGGCTGGAACCGGGACGGACTGACCAGGCTGGGCCTGGAGTATTGCTGGACCGGCTGGAACCGGGACGGACTGAACAGGCAGGGCCTGGAATATTGCTGGACCGGCTGGAACCGGGACGGACTGACCAGGCAGGGCCTGAAGTATTGCTGGACCGGCTGGAACCGGGACGGGCTGAGCCCTTTCTTCACAGGGCTGGGCTGAGGCAAGAGCCCCCACTTCACGGGGCTGGGCTGAGGCAAGAGCCCCCTCTTCACGGGGCTGGGCAGCACTCTGTAGAATCTCTGGCTGGGCAGCACTCTGTAGACTCTCTGGCTGGGCAGCACTCTGTAGACTCTCTGGCTGGGCAGCACTCTGTAGACTCTCTGGCTGGGCAGCACTCTGTAGACTCTCTGGCTGGGCAGCACTCTGTAGACTCTCTGGCTGGGCAGCACTCTGTAGACTCTCTGGCTGGGCAGCACTCTGTAGAATCTCTGGCTGGGCAGCACTCTGTAGACTCACTGGCTGGGCAGCACTCTGTAGACTCACTGGCTGGGCAGCACTCTGTAGACTCACTGGCTGGGCAGCACTCTGTAGACTCTCTGGCTGGGCAGCACTCTGAAGACTCACTGGCTGGGCAGCACTCTGAAGACTCACTGGCTGGGCAGCACTCTGAAGACTCTCTGGGGCTGGACGCTCTGAAGACGCCCCTCCTGGGGCTGGACGCTCTGAAAACGCCCCTCCTGGGGCTGGACGCTCTGAAGACGCCCCTCCTGGGGCTGTGGACGCGGACTCCTCTGTGACTGTAAATGGCTTGAACATTCTTCTCTGGACACCCAACTTGGGATAAGGTCTTTTAACCACTGGACCCCAGTCATAAATTTGAGTCTCTCTCAGAAGAGTAGCCTTCTTGATACCCCCGTCAGCAGCAGAAGGATCGGATACTGTGGATGACTTGTAGACATGAGCACTATGATACTGAGATTTGTCACTATTACCTGGCTTGCGAAGAATGCAGTCTTTAACAAAATGACCAGAATTTCCACAGTAAAGACAGAGATGTAGCTCCTTACGCCGCTGACGTTCAGCTTCAGAGAGCTTGGGCCGTGGATAGCTCTGATGAAAAACTTTCCCTTGCGCAGAGGAAGAGACTCTATTAACTGGATGGGACAAAACAGGATCAACAACGTTGGTAGTATTCCTGAGGAGATCAGGCATCACAGAGAGAATACTAGGCAAAAGTTCTTGTAACTGTAGTAACATCTGGTAGAAAATCTGCAGTTGGTCAGGAGTCTTAGAGCAGAAAGTCATAGAATCTCTGGAGGACGAATTCCGCTGCAGACACTGTGCCAATCGATGCTGAGTCGACTCCAGACCTTCCAAGCGTCCTGCAATATTGCTTAGGAGGTCATGCGTCAGACAAACACTTTCGGCCGGGTCCATGTGGCCAGTTCCTACTGTCATGACTAAGGTTTTGTGAACCCGGTGTTAGTGAAGTCTGTGCGGGCGACTGGAGGATTATATGAATACTACCACTGACCTGGTTTGGGACTGTTGTGGACTCTGGGTTTCTTCCGGTGACTGGGAAGAGGAACCGCAGCAGAGATGGCCGAATCTAGGTTCTCCTCATGCAGGATTAGGTCGGCAGACAGGAGGCATGCTGAAGGTCTCCTGAAAGACAGAACTGGAAAGGCACTGATGAATCAGTGAAGAATACCAGGTATAATTGTGCTAAAGGGCACGGGGTGCTTGGAGACACTGAGGTGCTTGCGGACACTGAGGTGCTTGCGGACACTGAGGTGCTTGCGGACACTGAGGTGCTTGGGGACACTGAGGTGCTGGAGACACTGAGGTGCTTGGAGACACTGAGGTGCTTGGAGACACTGAGGTGCTTGGAGACACTGAGGTGCGTGGAGGCACTGAGGTGTGTGGAGACACTGGGGTGCGTAGGGGTGCTGAGGCACGGAGGTGCTGGAAGCACGGAGATGCTGAGGCACGGAGGTACTGAGGCACGGAGGTGCTGTGGCACGGAGGTGCTGTGGCACGGAGGTGCTGGAAGCACGGAGGTACTGAGGCACGGAGGTGCTGTGGCACGGAGGTGCTGTGGCACGGAGGTGCTGGAAGCACGGAGGTACTGAGGCACGGAGGTACTGAGGCACGGAGGTACGGAGGCACGGAGGTACTGATGCACGGAGGTGCTGGAAGCACGGAGGTACTGATGCACGGAGGTGCTGAGGCACTGAGGCACGGAGATGCTGAGGCACTGAGGTGCTGAGGCACGGAGATGCTGAGTCACGGAGATACTGAGGTGCTGGAAGCACGGAGGTGCTGAGGCACGGAGGTACTGAGACACAGAGATGCTGGAAGCACGGAGGTGCTGAGGCACGGAGATGCTGAGGCACGGAGATGCTGGAAGCACGGAGATGCTGAGGCACGAGGTACTGAGCCCTGGAGATCCCAACTACAACAGTAGTAAAACTGAAACACGACAGCTGTGGTTTTCAGTGGAGAACACGGAATTCAGTACTGTGCCTTTAAGACGAAACATTGCAGCTGTACCTTTACATTGAGACTCAGGGAAATGGTGAAATCAAATGGCAACACACAAATAAACCAAACGGTAACAAGGGAACAGAGTTTCCACAGGAACTTAGGTACAAAGGTTACCTTTAGGGAGCTCAGCTTAAGACCCACACAAGGCTGTATGTGACACAAGGAACTGGCCCAGATTCCAACTCAGCCTCCTGATTTATACTTCCTGGTCCTTGATGATTGGTGGGCAGGATTAGGTGATGTCACTGTCATGTGACTACTCTAGCCAAGGCTGTGATGTAGAATGAGGCCTAGCAGGCCAAGAGAACACTGAAGCCTGGACTTCTGCAAAACACAGGATGCTTGCTTTTAGATTACTGAATTCAGCCTCACACAGGAGATCACCACAGGTGGAGCTGATTACCTCTCAGGCAGAGAACTCAGGAAAACTCATAGTGCTGACAAGCTGTTTAACTCCGTGAGTGAAAAGACACAGGATCCAGGACAGATGGCAGGGGTAAGTCACCAAATATAAACCTACAGTCAGGATTGTGACAATAAGTCACCAGGTCCCGATGGTATTCACCCAAGGGTTCTAATGGAGCTTCACTCTGAACTTGCAAAACCGCTATTTTTTATCTTTAAGGATTCAGTAATATCAGGTATGGTTCCCAAAGACTGGCGTATAGCGGAAGTAGTGCCTATATTCAAAAAGGGAAGTAAAGCTGAACCAGTTAATTATAGACCAGTTAGTCTTACATCTATAGTGGGGAAAGTACTGGAAGGTATTCTAAGAGATAGTATTCAGAAGTTCCTTGAAGTCAATAAGGTCATTAAAAGGAATCAACATGGGTTTATGAAGGACAGATCCTGTCAAACCAACTTACTTGGCTTTTATGAAACAGTAAGCGCAAACCTAGATCAGGGTAAAGAGGTGGATGTAATCTTTTTAGATATTGCCAAAGCATTCGACACTGTACCACAATGAGACTTATCTACAAGCTACAAGAAACAGGGCTAGGAAACACAATATGTACTTGGGTCAAAAACTGGTTAGATAATAGGGAGCAGCGCGTTGTGGTTAATGGATCTTTTTCAAATTGGACTGAAGTGCTAAGTGGTGTGCCGCAAGGCTCAGTATTAGATCCGCTATTGTTCAATATTTTCATTAACGACCTAACAGAAGGTCTAGAGAGCATGGTGTCAATTTTTGCAGATGATACCAAATTGTGTAAAGTTATAAATGCGGAGGGGGATGCTGAGTCGCTTCAGAACGACTTAGTTAAATTAGAAGCTTGGGCAGCGAAATGGAGAATGCGCTTCAATACAGACAAGTGTAAGGTAATGCACTGTGGTAACAAGAACAAAAATAACACCTACCTACTAAATGGGGTAAAATTAGGGGATTCTGTACTGGAAAAGGACTTAGGTGTCCTCATAGATAGCAAACTAAGCAGTAGTACCCAAAGTAGGACTGCAGCAAAGAAGGCTAATAAGATATTAGCATGCATAAAACGCGGAATTGATGCTAGGGACGAGAGTATTATACTCCCGTTATATAAATCACTTGTGAGGCCACACCTTGAATACTGTGTACAATTCTGGGCACCTTACTACAAAAAGGATATCCTGGAGCTAGAAAAGGTTCAGAGGCGGGCGACCAAACTAATTAAGGGTATGGAGACGCTGGAATACGAGGAAAGGCTTGCAAGACTAGGCAAGTTTACACTGGAAAAGAGGAGATTAAGAGGGGACATGATCAACATTTACAAATATATAAGGAGACAATATACAGATCTTGCCCAGGACCTGTTTTTGGTTAGATCAACACAGAGATCGCATGGACACTCGCTCAGGTTAGAGGAGAGGAGATTCCGCACAATACGGCGTAAAGGCTTTTTTCCGGTAAGGACGATACGTGTTTGGAATTCCCTGCCCGAGGGAGTTGTAATGGCCAACTCAGTCAACACCTTTAAGAATGGGTTAGATAAATTCCTAATGGATAAGGATATCCAGGGTTACGGGGCATAGTCACGCACTATGGTTATTATAAAAAAGAGGGGTAAAACGTAACGGCAGTCATCAACTTCAGTCAAAATTTTATACAAAATAATCGTGCATAGGAGACCACAAATAGGTTGAACTCGATGGACAATTGTCTTTTTTCAACCTTAGATACTATGTTACTATGTTACTATGTAATGGAGGGTAACCAGTGGCAGATTTTACCTAGGGTCTGCAGGACTGTATTGTCCAGCTCCTGAAGGCTCCTGTTGGCAGTGACTTCCCATAGGAAACACTCCATGCAATTCACAGACAGGCAGACCCATGTGGGACTGCCAGTCAGCCTGTTACAGAAGAAACATTGCTTCCCATGGGCAGCCACTCCCCTGCTATAACGTCAGCCCTACCTGGCTTAAGTGGGCTGCAGCTGATGCAGTCCCTAGAAGCCAAACTGTTAAGCAGCGCCTGATTTAAGCCCCAACTTCTGACCTAAGCATTACCCCCACTGCAGCCGGGCCTAAGCTCATACTCCATTGACATCAGCCATCAATCACCGGGAGAGCAGGGAGGAGAGGTCTGCAGACAGGTAACGAGCCGCTGTTGTGGGTATCTCTTGCAAAGCGTCTGTGACAGCCTCGACATACCCATGAGAAAGTACTCTTGTGTGTATTTTCATGGTTGTCATTCAGTTGTAACCCCCAAATGCCCATTTAGTGTCCGCACAGAACTACCTGAGAATTGTGCATATGTATACAAAGTTGTGAGTCTGGGATGCATACATAGTAAGCGAAAAATTGCAAGATGCTGTTACATATTGTGTGTAAGTCAGAATCAGATGCAGTGTGCCTTAATCCTTAATTCACAATGTAATTCCCTAACAATTGCATCCAAGCATCTATAAATACAAGACTGGACATGATATGCCCTGTTCCTGCCACCAATAAATACAAAGCTTCCACTTTGGTGGCATGCATAAAAGGAGTCAGATGGTTGTTGACATAGAAGTCAGACCCAGGTGTGGCTCAAGGGGTGGGTTTGCAGGGCTATTGTCTGGGGTAATGCGGCATGGGGGCACAACTGCAGTCACCTCCCAACACCACACCACTGTCTGTCTCTTTACTGTTGGCCAACAACCGCCAGGCACTCGAATCCAGTGGCTTTCAGCAGAGGTGTGACCTCCAACATGCACCTTCTGCACATGCGCAGGTCACCACCACATCTTTGGAGAGACGCGAGGGGGTAGGAGGCTAGAGTGACATGTGGCAAGAGGCTGTAATGACAGGAGCCTGGGATAGAGAAGCTAGAGTGACTGGAGGCTGGAGTGACAAGGAGGCTAGAGTGATAAAGGAGGATTGAGTGACAGGGGGCAGGAGCCTGTAATCACTGTAGGCTGGAGTGACAGGGCTAGAGTATCACAGGAAGCTGGAGTGACAGGACAGAAGGCTGGAGTAACAGTGCAGGAGGCTGGAGTGACATATTGCAGGAGGGTTTAAAGACAGGAGGCTGGAGTGACAACGCAGAAGGGTGGAGTAACATGGGCTGGAGGCTTGAGTGACAGGGGGCAGTAGGCTGTAAAAATAGGAGGCTGGAGTGAAAGGGAACAGAAGGCTGGAAAGACAGGAGACTGGAGTGACAGGGTGTAAGGAGACTGGAGTGACAGGGCACAGGAGGCTGGAGTGACAGGGGGCAATAGAGACATGGGGCAGGAGGCTGGAGAGACACAGGGGGTCAGAAAATGAAAGACATGGGATCAGAGGCTGGAGAGGACATGGGACAGGAGATGGCACAGCAGGCACAAGTCTTGTTAAACCTTTGTTGAATGATGATATTGGTTTGGTTATATTCCTACCCAAACAGGGATCTTCTGAACCATAAATAGTGAATACCAACTGAAGACACTGTCTGTCCAGCGAGGTTCGATTTCTTCAGAGGGTCGCCATTTCAGAGAAACAACCCTATAGGTAAGGTGTATTTTTATTTGCTACACACAAAAAAGAGTAAAGATTTTATTTTTAACGGGGGCTCCAAAGGGACTTTCGCCCTTAGCTGTACTTAGTCTACAACCGGTCCTGGTCACACCTTAATCATACTCTCCAATTTTTGAGGACTTCCATGGGAGAGCCTTGAGGAGATGTCCGGGGGGTTAGTCATACTTGCTGACTAACTGGCTTCCCCTTCGGGAAAGGGAAGCCAGGTTGGCTCAGGAGGGAGGGGGCAGCATCAAAGTGGGTGGCGCAGGGGGTGTAACTGTCTACTAGTCATCATGGCCCTGTTAAACAATGCCGCAGTATAGTGTAATTGACTGCTCAGACTGCAGACTTCATCCAAGAAGTGCACAGCTGAAGTCAGGTGGTGGGCAGCTCCAGGAAGTTTGACCACTTTTCCAGACTTCCGGGATCACCACCCAAGATTTGGAAGCCTCCCAGAGAGAATGTGCAAGTATGGGGCAAGGGCAGGTGGCGTAGTAAATCAGCATAATTACTGCCCAGTCCTGCTGCAAAATACTGCAATTTGCACCCAAACCACCCATTTATTTCACTGGAGAAATTAGAGTTATTTGAGAGGGTGATCTACTCATTTGATTCTTGGTAGTATCCTGGGCCTTCCATGAGAGTAGGGAGAGTAGTGGGCTTTTGTCCTGACAAATAGAAAGGGTGTAAGAGTGCCCAAATCAGTATTTTGCAAAGTGCTTTGTGGTATCATAATCAGGTTCTTTTTACTAGGAGCTATGTTAGAAAAGGGTATCTGGATAGAAGATAGACCATCAATAGATAGACAGTCAATATGTCGACATCAGTTAGTTGACAGTCAATAGGTCGACAGGGTCAAAATATCGACAGTTAAATGGTCAACATGGATTTAGGCCACGGGTTCAAAAGTTCGACGTGTAAATAGTAGAGATGAGCGGGTTCGGTTCCTCGGAAACCGAACCCGCCCGAACTTCAGGTTTTTTTACACGGGTCCGAGCGACTCGGATCTTCCCGCCTTGCTCGGTTAACCCGAGCGCGCCCGAACGTCATCATCCCGCTGTCGGATTCTCGCGAGGCTCGGATTCTATCGCGAGACTCGGATTCTATATAAGGAGCCGCGCGTCGCCGCCATTTTCACACGTGCATTGAGATTGATAGGGAGAGGACGTGGCTGGCGTCCTCTCCGTTTATAGAGAGTGAGACTAGAGTAGAGAGAGACACAGTATTATTTACTTTAGTAATTTTGGGGAGCATTAGGAGGAGTACTACTACTTGCTGAAGTGATAGATAGTGTGACTGTAGTGTATATCTGACTTGGGGGGGAGACACTGACAGTGGGGAGCAGTTAGAGTCTGAGAGCAGGAGTACATATTTTAACGTACAGTGCACACTTTTGCTGGCACTCTGCTGCCAGAGTGCCACACTGCCATTGTGACCACACTGACCACCAGTATATATTGTGATTGTCTGCTTAGGAGTACTACTTGCAAGTTGCTGATAGTGTGACCAGTGACCTGACCACCAGTTTAATTAATCACCACCAGTTTAATATATATATATATATATATATATATATATATATAAAATTGTATACAATATATATATAATTGTATATGTATACCGCACCTACCCGTGTTTTTTTTTTTTCTTTCTTCTTGATACATACTACTATAGTAGCTTACTGTAGCAGTCTGCGGTGCTGCTGAGCTGACAGTGTCCAGCAGGTCCGTCATCAGTCATTACATAATAAATATATATACCTGTCCGGCTGCAGTACTAGTGATATTATATATATATATATATATATATATATATATTGATTTCATCTCATTATCATCCAGTCTATATTAGCAGCAGACACTGGCCCTCATTCCGAGTTGTTCGCTCGGTATTTTTCATCGCATCGCAGTGAAAATCCGCTTAGTACGCATGCGCAATGTTCGCACTGCGACTGCGCCAAGTAACTTTACTATGAAGATAGTATTTTTACTCACGGCTTTTTCTTCGCTCCGGCGATCGTAATGTGATTGACAGGAAATGGGTGTTACTGGGCGGAAACACGGCGTTTCAGGGGCGTGTGGCTGAAAACGCTACCGTTTCCGGAAAAAACGCAGGAGTGGCCGGGGAAACGGTGGGAGTGCCTGGGCGAACGCTGGGTGTGTTTGTGACGTCAACCAGGAACGACAAGCACTGAACTGATCGCACAGGCAGAGTAAGTCTGGAGCTACTCTGAAACTGCTAAGTAGTTAGTAATCGCAATATTGCGAATACATCGGTCGCAATTTTAAGAAGCTAAGATTCACTCCCAGTAGGCGGCGGCTTAGCGTGTGTAACTCTGCTAAATTCGCCTTGCGACCGATCAACTCGGAATGAGGGCCACAGTACGGTAGTCCACGGCTGTAGCTACCTCTGTGTCGGCAGTCGCTGGTCCATCCATAATTGTATACCACCTACCCGTGGTTTTTTTTTTTCTCTTTCTTCTTGATACATACTACTATAGTAGCTTACTGTAGCAGTCTGCGGTGCTGCTGAGCTGACAGTGTCCAGCAGGTCCGTCATCAGTCATTACATAAGAAATATATATACCTGTCCGGCTGCAGTACTAGTGATATTATATATATATATATATATTGATTTCATCTCATTATCATCCAGTCTATATTAGCAGCAGACACAGTACGGTAGTCCACGGCTGTAGCTACCTCTGTGTCGGCAGTCGCTGGTCCATCCATAATTGTATACCACCTACCCGTGGGTTTTTTTTTCTCTTTCTTCTTGATACATACTACTATAGTAGCTTACTGTAGCAGTCTGCGGTGCTGCCGAGCTGACAGTGTCCAGCAGGTCCGTCATCAGTCATTACATAATAAATATATATACCTGTCCGGCTGCAGTACTAGTGATATTATATATATATATATATATATATATATATATTGATTTCATCTCATTATCATCCAGTCTATATTAGCAGCAGACACAGTATGGTAGTCCACGGCTGTAGCTACCTCTGTGTCGGCAGTCGCTGGTCCATCCATAATTGTATACCACCTACCCGTGGTTTTTTTTTTTCTCTTTCTTCTTGATACATACTACTATAGTAGCTTACTGTAGCAGTCTGCGGTGCTGCTGAGCTGACAGTGTCCAGCAGGTCCGTCATCAGTCATTACATAATAAATATATATACCTGTCCGGCTGCAGTACTAGTGATATTATATATATATATATATATATATATATATTGATTTCATCTCATTATCATCCAGTCTATATTAGCAGCAGACACAGTACGGTAGTCCACGGCTGTAGCTACCTCTGTGTCGGCAGTCGCTGGTCCATCCATAAGTATACTAGTATCCATCCATCTCCAAGGCCCAATGTCATAGTACAGAGCATGTAAAATCCAAAACACCAAATATCAGTAAAAAAAGGACTCCAAAATCTAAAATAAAATTGTCGGAGGAGAAGCGTAAACTTGCCAATATGCCATTTACCACACGGAGTGGCAAGGAACGGCTGAGGCCCTGGCCTATGTTCATGGCTAGTGGTTCAGCTTCACATGAGGATGGAAGCACTCAGCCTCTCGCTAGAAAAATGAAAAGACTCAAGCTGGCAAAAGCACCGCAAAGAACTGTGCGTTCTTCGAAATCCCAAATCCACAAGGAGAGTCCAATTGTGTCGGTTGCGATGCCTGACCTTCCCAACACTGGACGTGAAGAGCATGCGCCTTCCACCATTTGCACGCCCCCTGCAAGTGCTGGAAGGAGCACCCGCAGTCCAGTTCCTGATAGTCAGATTGAAGATGTCAGTGTTGAAGTACACCAGGATGAGGAGGATATGGGTGTTGCTGGCGCTGGGGAGGAAATTGACAAGGAGGATTCTGATGGTGAGGTGGTTTGTTTAAGTCAGGCACCCGGGGAGACACCTGTTGTCCGTGGGAGGAATAGGGCCGTTGACATTCCTGGTAAAAATACTAAAAAAATCAGCTCTTCGGTGTGGAAGTATTTCACCAGAAATGCGGACAACATTTGTCAAGCCGTGTGTTGCCTTTGTCAAGCTGTAATAAGTAGGGGTAAGGACGTTAACCACCTCGGAACATCCTCCCTTATACGTCACCTGCAGCGCATTCATAATAAGTCAGTGACAAGTTCAAAAACTTTGGGCGACAGCGGAAGCAGTCCACTGACCAGTAAATCCCTTCCTCTTGTAACCAAGCTCACGCAAACCACCCCACCAACTCCCTCAGTGTCAATTTCCTCCTTCCCCAGGAATGCCAATAGTCCTGCAGGCCATGTCACTGGCAATTCTGACGAGTCCTCTCCTGCCTGGGATTCCTCCGATGCATCCTTGCGTGTAACGCCTACTGCTGCTGGCGCTGCTGTTGTTGCTGCTGGGAGTCGATGGTCATCCCAGAGGGGAAGTCGTAAGCCCACTTTTACTACTTCCACCAAGCAATTGACTGTCCAACAGTCCTTTGCGAGGAAGATGAAATATCACAGCAGTCATCCTGTTGCAAAGCGGATAACTGAGGCCTTGACAACTATGTTGGTGTTAGACGTGCGTCCGGTATCCGCTGTTAGTTCACAGGGAACTAGACAATTTCTTGAGATAGTGTGCCCCCGTTACCAAATACCATCTAGGTTCCACTTCTCTAGGCAGGCGATACCGAGAATGTACACGGACGTCAGAAAAAGACTCACCAGTGTCCTAAAAAATGCAGTTGTACCCAATGTCCACTTAACCACGGACATGTGGACAAGTGGAGCAGGGCAGGGTCAGGACTATATGACTGTGACAGCCCACTGGGTAGATGTATGGACTCCCGCCGCAAGAACAGCAGCGGCGGCACCAGTAGCAGCATCTCGCAAACGCCAACTCTTTCCTAGGCAGGCTACGCTTTGTATCACCGGTTTCCAGAATACGCACACAGCTGAAAACCTCTTACGGCAACTGAGGAAGATCATCGCGGAATGGCTTACCCCAATTGGACTCTCCTGTGGATTTGTGGCATCGGACAACGCCAGCAATATTGTGTGTGCATTAAATATGGGCAAATTCCAGCACGTCCCATGTTTTGCACATACCTTGAATTTGGTGGTGCAGAATTTTTTAAAAAACGACAGGGGCGTGCAAGAGATGCTGTCGGTGCCCAGAAGAATTGCGGGACACTTTCGGCGTACAGGCACCACGTACAGAAGACTGGAGCACCACCAAAAACGCCTGAACCTGCCCTGCCATCATCTGAAGCAAGAAGTGGTAACGAGGTGGAATTCAACCCTCTATATGCTTCAGAGGTTGGAGGAGCAGCAAAAGGCCATTCAAGCCTATACAATTGAGCACGATATAGGAGGTGGAATGTACCTGTCTCAAGCGCAGTGGAGAATGATTTCAACGTTGTGCAAGGTTCTGCAACCTTTTGAACTTGCCACACGTGAAGTCAGTTCAGACACTGCCAGCCTGAGTCAGGTCATTCCCCTCATCAGGCTTTTGCAGAAGAAGCTGGAGGCATTGAAGGAGGAGCTAAAAGGGAGCGATTCCGCTAGGCATGTGGGACTTGTGGATGGAGCCCTTAATTCGCTTAACAAGGATTCACGGGTGGTCAATCTGTTGAAATCAGAGCACTACATTTTGGCCACCGTGCTCGATCCTAGATTTAAAACCTACCTTGGATCTCTCTTTCCGGCAGACACAAGTCTGCTGGGGTTCAAAGACCTGCTGGTGACAAAATTGTCAAGTCAAGCAGAACGCGACCTGTCAACATCTCCTCCTTCACATTCTCCCGCAACTGGGTGTGCGAGGAAAAGGCTCAGAATTCCGAGCCCACCCGCTGGCGGTGATGCAGGGCAGTCTGGAGCGACTGCTGATGCTGACATCTGGTCCGGACTGAAGGACCTGACAACGATTACGGACATGTCGTCTACTGTCACTGCATATGATTCTCTCCCCATTGAAAGAATGGTGGAGGATTATATGAGTGACCGCATCCAAGTAGGCACGTCAGACAGTCCGTACTTATACTGGCAGGAAAAAGAGGCAATTTGGAGGCCCTAGCACAAACTGGCTTTATTCTACCTAAGTTGCCCTCCCACAAGTGTGTACTCCGAAAGAGTACACAGGGAGCTGAGATGGTGGATTCCAGTGGGGACGAATTGATAATCTGTGAGGAGCGGGATGTACACGGTGATATATCGGAGGATGATGATGAGGTGGACATCTTGCCTCTGTAGAGCCAGTTTGTGCAAGGAGAGATTAATTGCTTCTTTTTCGGTGGGGGTCCAAACCAACCCGTCATTTCAGTCACAGTCGTGTGGCAGACCCTGTCACTGAAATGATGGGTTGGTTAAAGTGTGCATGTCCTGTTTATACAACATAAGGGTGGGTGGGAGGGCCCAAGGACAATTCCATCTTGCACCTCTTTTTTCTTTCATTTTTCTTTGCGTCATGTGCTGTTTGGGGAGTGTTTTTTGGAAGGGCCATCCTGCGTGACACTGCAGTGCCACTCCTAGATGGGCCAGGTGTTTGTGTCGGCCACTAGGGTCGCTTATCTTACTCACACAGCTACCTCATTGCGCCTCTTTTTTTCTTCTTTGCGTCATGTGCTGTTTGGGGAGTGTTTTTTGGAAGGGCCATCCTGCGTGACACTGCAGTGCCACTCCTAGATGGGCCAGGTGTTTGTGTCGGCCACTAGGGTCGCTTATCTTACTCACACAGCTACCTCATTGCGCCTCTTTTTTTCTTCTTTGCGTCATGTGCTGTTTGGGGAGTGTTTTTTGGAAGGGCCATCCTGCGTGACACTGCAGTGCCACTCCTAGATGGGCCAGGTGTTTGTGTCGGCCACTAGGGTCGCTTATCTTACTCACACAGCTACCTCATTGCGCCTCTTTTTTTCTTCTTTGCGTCATGTGCTGTTTGGGGAGTGTTTTTTGGAAGGGCCATCCTGCGTGACACTGCAGTGCCACTCCTAGATGGGCCAGGTGTTTGTGTCGGCCACTAGGGTCGCTTATCTTACTCACACAGCTACCTCATTGCGCCTCTTTTTTTCTTCTTTGCGTCATGTGCTGTTTGGGGAGTGTTTTTTGGAAGGGCCATCCTGCGTGACACTGCAGTGCCACTCCTAGATGGGCCAGGTGTTTGTGTCGGCCACTAGGGTCGCTTAGCTTACTCACACAGCTACCTCATTGCGCCTCTTTTTTTCTTCTTTGCGTCATGTGCTGTTTGGGGAGTGTTTTTTTGGAAGGGCCATCCTGCGTGACACTGCAGTGCCACTCCTAGATGGGCCAGGTGTTTGTGTCGGCCACTAGGGTCGCTTATCTTACTCACACAGCTACCTCATTGCGCCTCTTTTTTTCTTCTTTGCGTCATGTGCTGTTTGGGGAGTGTTTTTTGGAAGGGCCATCCTGCGTGACACTGCAGTGCCACTCCTAGATGGGCCAGGTGTTTGTGTCGGCCACTAGGGTCGCTTAGCTTAGTCATCCAGCGACCTCGGTGCAAATTTTAGGACTAAAAATAATATTGTGAGGTGTGAGGTGTTCAGAATAGACTGAAAATGAGTGGAAATTATGGTTTTTGAGGTTAATAATACTTTGGGATCAAAATGACCCCCAAATTCTATGATTTAAGCTGTTTTTTAGTGTTTTTTGAAAAAAACACCCGAATCCAAAACACACCCGAATCCGACAAAAAAAATTCGGTGAGGTTTTGCCAAAACGCGGTCGAACCCAAAACACGGCCGCGGAACCGAACCCAAAACCAAAACACAAAACCCGAAAAATTTCAAGTGCACATCTCTAGTAAATAGTCAACATCTTTTTTTAATGATTTTTTTTTAATGATTTTATTGTTATGTTTAGACTTAGGGCTTAGGGTAGAATTATGGTTAAGCACTTGGGGAGGGTTGTGCTGCTGAAGGAGACAATTAAGGTTAGGCACTTGGCGAAAAGTTAGGGTGAGGCTGCGGAAGGGGATGGTTAGAGTTAGGCACTATGGGGAGGGTTAGAATTAGGGCTAAAATAATGCCCAAAAAAATTTAAACTTTTTTTGTGTTGATCAACTGCATATTGACCTTTTGACCCAAATCCATGTCGACTATGTAACTGTTGACCTTTTGACCCTGTCAACACATTGGGCCAAATGTAGTAGAGTGCGAGTTTCAAAAAGTGAGAGATTTGGCAAGGTTTTGCAGTTTTTTTTAAAGTGGCAATCATTTACACAGCAATATTAACCTGGTTTTTGCAGTGTAAATGATTGCCATTTTTAAATAAAACTGAAAAACCTTACCAAATCTCTCACTTTCTGAAACTCTCACTCTATTACATTTGGCCCATTGACTGTTAACCATATGGTGTGGACCTATTGACTGTCTATCTAGATGCAGTCGTTCTTTTCATCCACACCCGTCTGACTGCAAGGCTCATGCATCTAGAGCGGACCACGGTCATCCAATGACTAATTTCTCCTTGTTTGGCCCTTATTCTCCTTTGTTTTTGTTGACTGGAGAACCTGTAGGTACAGTACATATGATAATTGCCCCTGTTATTTAAGGCTCCACTCAACATCTCCGGTCAGAAATGGCACTTTAGAAGATGTAGGGAAGTTTTTTAAATTTGCTGTACCATCAAACTGTTTATTCAGTTTATTTAATTATATTGACGACTGTTCTGGGGAAAATATCTAATGTGTGTTTGTGTGTATATATATATATATATATATATATATATATATAAAATCAGGCCACATTTTTTTTAATTAAAATCCACGTAGTGCAATGATAGCTAGCCGGGACCACTGGAGTTGTATAGTGGTCCACATTTATTTGTATTACTGTAATCCTGCTACCCAAAGCCCAGGTGTGTCAGCGAGAGTCTCACTAGTGACTGGTGTCTCTAGTAGGAAGACGTCCACAAACATCCGCAAATTTGCGTTCATTTAGAAATGTTTAGATCGATTAAAAGAAGTGACCTGAAGAACGTGAAAGTTCAACTGCGGTAGTGAAATGCAGAATTCTAACTTGGAAGACTGTGAACACTGCAGTGTTTTCACGTTGAATGGAATAAAAGTGATAACATTTTTATTAGTAACATGATTTAAAAATAAGAATTTACTCACCGGTAATTCTATTTCTCGTAGTCCGTAGTGGATGCTGGGAACTCCGTAAGGACCATGGGGAATAGCGGGCTCCGAAGGAGGCTGGGCACTCTAGAAAGATCTTAGACTACCTGGTGTGCACTGGCTCCTCCCACTATGACCCTCCTCCAAGCCTCAGTTAGGACACCGTGCCCGGACGAGCGTACACAATAAGGAAGGATTTTGAATCCCGGGTAAGACTCATACCAGCCACACCAATCACACCGTATAACTCGTGATATGAAACCCAGTTAACAGTATGAAACAACTGAGCCTCTCAACAGATGGCTCAACAATAACCCGATTTAGTTAACAATAACTATGTACAAGTATTGCAGATAAACCGCACTTGGGATGGGCGCCCAGCATCCACTACGGACTACGAGAAATAGAATTACCGGTGAGTAAATTCTTATTTTCTCTGACGTCCTAGTGGATGCTGGGAACTCCGTAAGGACCATGGGGATTATACCAAAGCTCCCAAACGGGCGGGAGAGTGCGGATGACTCTGCAACACCGAATGAGAGAACTCCAGGTCCTCCTCAGCCAGGGTATCAAATTTATAAAATTTTGCAAACGTGTTTGCCCCTGACCAAGTAGCAGCTCGGCAAAGTTGTAAAGCCGAGACCCCTCGGGCAGCCGCCCAAGATGAGCCCACCTTCCTTGTGGAATGGGCATTGACAGATTTTGGCTGTGGCAGGCCTGCCACAGAATGTGCAAGCTGAATTGTACTACAAATCCAACGAGCAATAGTCTGCGTAGAAGCAGGAGCACCCAGCTTGTTGGGTGCATATAGGATAAACAGCGAGTCAGATTTTCTGACTCCAGCCGTTCTGGAACATATATTTTCAGGGCCCTGACCACGTCTAACAACTTGGAGTCCTCCAAGTCCCTAGTAGCCGCAGGCACCACAATAGGCTGGTTCAGGTGAAACGCTGACACCACCTTAGGGAGAAACTGGGGACGAGTCCTCAATTCTGCCCTATCCATATGGAAAATCAGATAAGGGCTTTTACATGATAAAGCCGCCAATTCTGATACTCGCCTGGCCGAAGCCAAGGCCAATAACATGACCACTTTCCAAGTGAGATATTACAGATCCACGGTCTTTAGTGGTCCCAAGGTGCCACAGGAGGCACAAACGGGGGCTGAATATGCAGCACTCCTTTTATAAATGTCTGAACTTCAGGTACTGAAGCTAGTTCTTTTTGAAAGAAAATCGACAGAGCCGAGATCTGTACCTTAATGGAACCTAATTTAAGGCCCATAGTCACTCCTGCTTGCAGGAAATGCAGAAATCGACCTAGTTGAAATTCCTCTGTTGGGGCCCTTTCGGCCTCACACCATGCAACATATTTCCGCCATATGCGGTGATAATGATTTGCTGTAACCTCTTTCCTGGCTTTAGTAAGCGTAGGAATGACTTCCTCTGGAATGCCCTTTTCCTTCAGGATCCGGCGTTCAACCGCCATGCCGTCAAACGCAGCCGCGGTAAGTCTTGGAACAGACAGGGCCCCTGCTGCCGCAGGTCCCGTCTGAGTGGCAGAGGCCATGGGTCCTCTGATATAAATTCTTGAAGTTCTGGGTACCAAGCTCTTCTTGGCCAGTCCGGAGCCACGAGTATCGTTCTTACTCCTCGCCTTCTTATTATTCTCAGTACCTTTGGTATGAGAGGCAGAGGGGAGAACACATAAACCGACTGGTACACCCCCGGTGTTACCAGAGCGTCCACAGCTATCGCCTGAGGGTCCCTTGACCTGGCGCAATATCTTTTATAGCTTTTTGTTGAGGCGGGACGCCATCATGTCCACCTGTGGCCTTTCCCAATGGTGTACAATCCTTTGGAAGACTTCTGGAGGAAGTCCCCACTCTCCCGGGTGGAGTGTCTGTTGAGAAGATCTGCTTCCCAGTTGTCCACTCCGGGAATGAACACTGCTGACAGTGCTAACACATGATTTTCCGCCTATCGGAGAATCCTTGTGGCTTCTGCCATCGCCATCCTGCTTCTTGTGCCGCCCTGTTGGTTTACATGGGCGACTGCCGTGATGTTGTATGATTGGATCAGTACCGGCTGGTTTTGAAGCAGAGGCCTCGCCGGCCTCAGGGCATTGTAAATGGCCCTCAGGTCCAGAATATTTATGTGTAGGGAAATCACCTGACTTGACCAAAGTCCCTGGAAGTTTCTTCCCTGTGTGACTGCCCCCCAGCCTCAAAGGCTGGCATCCATGGTCACTAGGACCTAGTCCTGTATGCCGAACCTGCGGCCCTCTTGAAGATGGGCACTCTGCAGCCACCACAGTAGAGATACCCTGGTCCTTGGAGACAGGGTTATCAGCCTATGCATCGGAAGATGCGATCCGGACCACTTGTCCAACAGGTCCCTCTGAAAAGTTCTTGTATGGAACCTGCCTAATGGGATTGCTTCGTAGGAAGCTACCATTTTTCCCAGGACTCGCGTGCAATGATGCACCGCTACCTGTTTTGGCTTCAGGAGGTCTCTGACTAGAGATGACAACTCCTTGGCTTTCTCCTCTATTTCTGGTTTATGTCCAGAACCATCCCCAGGAACAGTAGACGTGTCATAGGAACCAGCTGTGACTTTGGACTGTTTAGAATCCAACCGTGCTGTTGTAGCACTTTCCAAAATAGTGCTACCCCGACTACCAACTGCTCCTTGGACCTCGCCCTTATAAAGAGATTGTCCAAGTACGGGATAATTAAACCTCCCTTTTTTTCGAAGGAGTATCATCATTTCGGCCATTACCTTGATAAAACACCCTCAGTACCATGTACAGTCCAAACGGCAGTGTCTGGACTTGGTAATGGTAATCCTGTACCACAAATCTGAGGTACTCCTGGCGAAGATGGTAAATGGGGACATGCAGGTAAGCATCCTTGATGTCCCGGGATACCATGTAATCCCCCTCGTCCAGGCTTGCAATAACCGCCCTGAGCGATTCCATCTTGAACTTGAATTTTTTTATGTATGTGTTCAAGGATTTTAAATATAAAATGGGTCACACCGAACCATGCGGTTTCGGTACCCCAAACCGTGTGGAATAGTAACCCCGTCCTTGTTGAAGTAGGGGCACCTTGAGTATTACCTGCTGGGAATACCGCTTATTAATTGCCTCTAGCACAGCCTCCCTGCCTGAGGGAGTTGTCAGCAAGGCATATTTTAGGAAACGGCTGGGGGGAGACATCTCGAATTCCAGCTTGTACCCCTGAAATACTACTTGAAAGAAACAGGGATCCACCTGTGAGCGAGCCCACTAATTGCTGAAATTTTTGAGACGGCCCCCCACCGTACCTGGCTACACCTGTGGAGCACCCGCGTCATGCTGTGGACTCACAGGAAGCGGGGGAAGAATTTTGATTCTGGGAACAGGCTGACTGGTGCAGCTTTTTCCCTCTTCCCTTGCCTCTGTACAGAAAGGAAGCGCCATTTGACCCGCTTGCTTTTCTGAAGCCGAAAGGACTGTACCTTTGTCTGTGAGGAAACCTGAGGTAAAAATATTTCTTCCCAGCAGTTGCTGTGGATACGAGGTCCCAGAGACCATCCCCAAATAATTCCTCACCCTTATAAGGCAGAATCTCTATGCGCTTTTTAAGTCAGCATCACCTGTCTAGTGACAGGTCTCTAATACCCTCCTGACAGAATGGACATTACATTCATTTTGGATGCCAGCCGGCAAAATATCCCTCTGTGCATCCCTCATATATAAGACGACGTCTTTATATGTTCTCATATTAGCAAACTAGTATGCTTGACAGGGTCACCGACCACGCTGCAGCAGCACGATCTGCAGGTTTCAGTCTAGTACCTGAGTGTGTAAATACAGACTTCAGGATAGCCTCCTGCTTTTTATCAACAGGTACCTTCAAAGTGGCCGTTCCTAAAATGGCAGTGCCACCTTTTTTGACAACCGTGTGAGCGCCTTATCCACCCTAGGGGATATCTCCCAGCGTAACTTATCCTCCTGGCGGGAAAGGGTACGCCATCAGTAACTTTTTATAAATTACCAGTTTCTTAACGGGGGAACCCACGCTTTTCACACACTTCATTTATTCATCTGATGGGGGAACAAAACACTGCCTGTTTTTTCTCCCCAAACCTAAAACCCATTTTTAGCGGTGCTTGGGTTAATGTCAGAAATGTATAACACATTTTTTATTGCCGGGATCAAGTCACGGATGTTCCTAGTGGATTGTGTATATGTCTCAACCTTGTCGACACTGGAGTCAGACTCCGTGTCGACATCTGTGTCTGCCATCTGAGAGAGCGGGCGTTTTTGAGCCCCTGATGGCCTTTGAGACGCCTGGGCAGGCGCGGGCTGAGAAGCCGGCTGTCCCACAGCTGTTACGTCATCCACCCTTTTATGTAAGGAGTTGACACTGTCGGTTAATACCTTTCACCTATCCATCCACTCTGGTGTCGGCCCCACAGGGGGCGACATCACATATATCGGCCTCTGTTCTGTCACCATATAAGCCTCCTCATTCAACATGTCGACACAGCCGTACCGACACACCGCAGACACACAGGGAATGCTCTAAACGAGGACAGGACCCACAAAAGCCCTTTGGGGGGACAAAGTGAGAGTATGCCAGCACACACCAGAGCGCTATATAATGCAGGGACTAACTGAGTTATGTCCCCTATAGCTGCTGTTTTTATATATAATGTATACTGCGCCTAAATTTAGTGCCCCCCCCTCTCTTTTTTTATGGAATCTGGCAGGGGTATTTAGTCATATATAACCCCTGGGGCTATATATTGAGGTATTTTTGCCAGCCAAGGTGTTTTTATTGCTGCTCAGGGCGCCCCCCCCCCCCCCAGCGCCCTGCACCCTCAGTGACCGGAGTGTGAAGTGTCAGAGTAGCAATGGCGCACAGCTGCAGTGCTGTGCGCTACCTTGGTGAAGACTGATGTCTTCATGCCGCCGATTTTCCGGACCATCTTCTTGCTTCTGGCTCTGTAAGGGGGACGGCGGCGCGGCTCCGGGACCAAACATCAAGGCTGGGCCTGCGGTCGATCCCTCTGGAGCTAATGGTGTCCAGTAGCCTAAGAAGCCCAATCCGGCTGCAAGCAGGCGAGTTCGCTTCTTCTCCCCTTAGTCCCTCGCTGCAGTGAGCCTGTTGCACGGCAGGTCTCACTGAAAATAAAAAACCTAAGTCTATTTCTTTCTAAGAGCTCAGGAGAGCCCCTAGTGTGCATCCAACCTCGGCCGGGCACGAAATCTAACAGAGGCTTGGAGGAGGGTCATAGTGGGAGGAGCCAGTGCACACCAGGTAGTCTAAGATCTTTCTAGAGTGCCCAGCCTCCTTCGGAGCCCGCTATTCCCCATGGTCCTTACGGAGTTCCCAGCATCCACTAGGACGTCAGAGAAAAGTGAATGGTGAATACGGGCTAAAAAATGTCAAAATGGGATTCATAGACGATGGTACTGCGCCAACTGGCTATTGGCGTCCAAACCTGTTCAAAATAATTGATTATCTCTGCTCAACAGTAGAATCTTATGTATTAAATGGAGTTACTGGTACAGTAGCATCACAAGGGATTTGCCCACTGAGGGGTGACACCAAAATGCACTGTCACTGAGCGGGATCCGGGTGCTGCACTGTAACAGTATATGCAGCACGCGACTCCTATCACTGTGTAGGAACCGGCACTGCAGCCACAGCACTCCATAGGGGCAGCCCGCATCTCCCGAACCCCCGGAGTAATGAAAACGGTAGTCTGGACGCGAAGCCCCTCCCGTGAAACACCCCCTCCTGCGAAACACTGTCCCATTTTCATGGCGCTGCACCGGGTGTCACTGTGGTAAGTGACGCCTCTTTACTAGCAGCATGTAAGCTCGCAGCTAATGCTTAAGTAAAGCTCCATATCAAAGAAATACAGCAATAGAAAAGGATGCGGAGTGAGGTGGGGGTGGGGGGGGGGAGCGGGGGGGAGTTAGGGGCGGCGGGGATGTATCAGACCTTGTAGAGAAATAAAATACCAACCAATCAGCTCAGAACTGTCATTTTTCAAACACAGCCTGTAACAGGAGACAATTTGCTAGTAGCTTATCTCTCTCTCTCTCTCCACTTTATCTCTCTACAAGGTTTGAAATACCTCCCCCACAGTGAGTTAATCATTTTGCTCAATCCCTTCCAACACAGGAGCCGGACAAGTTTGAAAAGGGGTGGAGCCTTGATGAAAAGGGCGGATTCTCACAGCACCCCTTGTTTGCATAATTTTGGGGCCATGCCTAGCACTTTACGAGATGCTAGGGTGCCATTAGGCTTTCCCTGCACTGTGAATAGATTCCCCTGCTGCTTACCCGCTTCGCTTACCCGTGTGCTCCCCCAACTAGCCCCTCCCTCTCTGCAGGACACTGTCCCGCTGAATCCGGGACAGTTGGGAGGTATTGTGTTGCATTCTGTTACATTGCATGTATTGTGCAGAAGTTCTTCTCATGAGAGTTATCACACTGTATTTACAAACACACTGTACATGGGCCCTCATTCCGAGTTGATCGGTCGCAAGGCGAATTTAGCAGAGTTACACACGCTAAGCCTACGCCTACTGGGAGTGTATCTTAGCTTCTTAAAATTGCGACCGATGTATTCGCAATATTGCGATTACAAACTACTTTGCAGTTTCTGAGTAACTTCAACCTTACTCTGCCTGTGCGATCAGTTCAGTGCTTGTCGTTCCTGGTTTGACGTCACAAACACACCCAGCGTTCGCCCAGACACTCCTCCGTTTCTCCAGCCACTCCTGCGTTTTTTCCGGAAACGGTAGCGTTTTCATCCACACGCCCATAAAACGCTGTGTTTCCGCCCAGTAACACCCATTTCCTGTCAATCACATTACGATCGCCGGAGCGATGAAAAAGCCGTGAGTAAAAATACTATCTTCATTGTTAAATTACTTGGCGCAGTCGCAGTGCGAATATTGCGCATGCGTACTAAGCGGATTTTCATTGCGATGCGATGAAAAATACCGACCGATCAACTCGGAATGAGGGCCATGGTCAGGCACTTAATCACATTTCCTAAGAACTTAATCTCATTTTCCTTGTCCTGCTCCCTGCTGTGACTAAAACCATACGTCAGCCCACACGACAATGTGGTTGAGGAATCAGCACTCATCCTCCCTGACACCGTCTCCGGGGCTTCATCACTTTACTGGGGCCTGAGCGAGCTCACAGGGCCAGCAGCCGGTGGAATAAAAGTTTTCTTATTGGATGGTAATGTGCTGCTCACTGTGCATTAAATCAGGTATTATGAAGTGCTGAAATGCTAACTGCCTGCTATTGATTCCTGTGATAGAGAGGAGAATGCATCGGTTCCACTCTCAGCTTGTTGTATCCACCCGGCTTTATCAGTCCGTCAAAAGGAAATTTCTTGCAAGAAATTCAATAAGCTGGAGAGCCAGAAGATGAGGGCGGGAGGTGTGTGGAATGGGGCCTTGCGGATCCGTGAGCATACAGCATTCACAGATAGCGCACGTGTTTGAAATATCTAATCAGTGCTTAAAATCCAGAGATAGGGTCGTAGTGACACTGCATATTATCTGCCCACATTCAGAGTTGGATGCGGGCCTGCCTGTGCCACATAGAAAATGTGGTAGATTTTCTTGCATTGTGCACAGTTGGCATACGCAATCACACGCAGCTCCTTGCACTTTTAGAGGTGGAAAAAGGGGGGGGGGGGGGGGCTGGACTGTACACCCTATTACTAAAGATATCAAGAGGTGCTATGCTGAGGCTTCTAATATTATGCTGGAGGAAGAGAGATGCAGATGCACACTCCCAGCACTAAGAACTCTGATAGTAAGAATCATTTAAATAAACCCTGGAGTATAAGTGAAGTTCTTAGCACACATTTGTGCAAATATGTCCTGCGACCAGGTGACTTTATCATGTGGGTCCCTAACATCCCTAATACTGTCACATTATATAAATTTATCAAGGTTTTAAGGGGGGTACACACAGAGCGATGTTAGGCTAATTTCTAAGCAATCTGACTAGTTTGCTTAGAAATTAGCTGAACATCGCTCCGTGTGTAGGGGTGCCGGCGACAACGATGCGCGGTCCCGAGCGACGCTATCGCCGGTGCTAGATTGGCCTGCAGGCACAATCTAGCAGGTTGCTCATTTCACCGCTGGGTGAAATGAGCGGCCCCTGGTGTCCGCCCCCCCCCCAACCCCGTGGGGGAAGAGATGTGTACTGAGCGGTCTGTGCTAGACCACTCAGCACACATCTCTGGGGAAATCTCCCCATCAGCACGGGCCTTTACCTTCCAGCAGTGCACTTATCAAAATTAGAGATTTTTTTCGGGTTTTGTGTTTTGGTTTTGGATTCGGTTCTGCGGCCGTGTTTTGGATTCGGACGCGTTTTGGCAAAACCTCCCTGAAATTTTTTTGTCGGATTCGAGTGTGTTTTGGATTCAGGTGTTTTTTTTTTCATAAACCCCTCAAAAACAGCTTAAATCATAGAATTTGGGGGTAATTTTGATCCTATAGCATTATATTAACCTCAATAACCATAATTTCCACTAATTTCCAGTCTATTCTGAACACCTCACAATATTATTTTTAGTCCTAAAATTTTCACCGAGGTCGCTGGATGACTAAGCTAAGCGACCCAAGTGTGCGGCACAATCACCTGGCCCATCTAGGAGTGGCACTGCAGTGTCAGACAGGATGGCACTTAAAAAAATAGTCCCCAAACAGCACATGATGCAAAGAAAAGAGAAAAAGAGGTGCACTGTGGTCGCTGGACGGCTAAGCTAAGCGACACAAACACCTCAATATCACAGGAATTATTCATTCTAATCAATGGTATTATTGGTCCAAATCACTGGAAGAAAATGACAAAATCACTGGAATTATTTGGCAAGATCACTGTAATTAATAATTATAAATCACTGATATTAATCGGTAAAATCTCGCTATCGTCTGCCTAGTGAAGTGGAATCTAGATGGGATTTTGTACCGGGGACACAATAACTTCATCAATTGTCTAAATCCCAATGCACTAATGGCGGAAAACGGGCGCACGTCTAACAGCGCACTGATTATATTGAGAACTGATTATACTGAACACTGATTATACTGAGCACTGATTATACTGATCACTGATTATACTGATCACTGATTTTACTGAGCACTGATTATACTGAGCACTGATTATACTGAGCACTGATTTTACTGAGCACTGATTTTACTGAGCACTGATTTTATTGAGCACTGATTATACTGAGCACTGATTTTACTGAGCACTGATTATACTGAGCACTGATTATACTGAGCACTGATTATACTGAGCACTGATTTTACTGAGCACTGATTTTACTGAGCACTGATTATACTGATCACTGATTATACTGATCACTGATGATACTACGGAGAACTTACACTGAGCAGCGAGAACAGCACTGGACTATTGTACTGTAGTATACTGGTCACCACAATGCAGCACTGACACTGAGCACAGATATTAAGCACTGATCAGGATACTAGAAGTGACACGGTGCAGCGAGATAACGCTATGGCCTACTGTACTGTACTACTATATACTGGTGGTCACCACAATGCTGCACTGTACTACTATATATACTGCTCACAAAAATGCAGCACAGATATGGAATGGATACTTGCAGTGACACAGAGCAATGGCCTACTGTACTGTACAACTATATACTGTTGGTCACCAAAATGCTGCACTGTACTACTATATACACTGCTCACAAAAATGCAGCACAGATATGGAATGGATACTTGCAGTGACACGGAGCTGCAAGATACAGCAATGGCCTACTGTACTGTACAACTATATACTGTTGGTCACCAAAATGCTGCACTGTACTACTATATATACTGCTCACAAAAATGCAGCACAGATATGGAATGGATACTTGCAGTGACACGGAGCTGCACGATACAGCAATGGCCTACTGTACTGTACAACTATATACTGTTGGTCACCAAAATGCAGCACACTGAGCACAGATATTTGCAGCACACTGAGCACAGATATGGAGCTTTTTTTAGGCAGAGAACGTAGCCACGTCCTCTCCGTTCAATCTCCAATGCACGAGTGAAAATGGCGGCGACGCGCGGCTCTTTATATAGAATACGAATCTCGCGAGAATCCGACAGCGGGATGATGACATTCGGCCGCATTCAGGTTAACCGAGCAAGGCGGGAAGATCTGAGGCTGCCTTGAACCCATGTAAAATAGGTGAAGTTCGGGGGGTTCGGATCTCAACGAACTGAACCCGCTCATCTCTAATCAAAATATGATCTGAAATGCAGGAACCTTGCTAATTAAAACACCTGGGGGTAAATGGGTGGGGTGCCAATACCAGAGGATGGAGCCTTGCCTTACAGTGTACAGAGTATCATACCTTCTAACATGACCCTCTCCAGGAGGGACAGAATGCTCTGTTCCTGGACTTCCCTCTTATTTATGATTGCCATCACCTGTGCTGAAACACCTTTTTTATCCACTAACCTGTTCAACACAGGTGCCTGCACAAATATACAGGAAAAATAAAGGGGGGCTGGACTGTTCACCCTATTACTAAAGAAATTAAGAGGTGCTATCATGCTGAGGCTTCTAATACTATGCTGGAGGAAGAGAGATGCAGATCCCCTCTATCCTCCCCCATTAGCATCTGCAAGTCAGCCAGTGCAGGGCTGATGGAGAGATGAGCAGCAAGAGGGAACCAAGCCAGACATCGTGCGCAGAGGGCAGATCAGCCTCCTGCCCATACTGGTTGTGCATTTGGGGCCTGATTCACCATGTATCGTAAATGTGCGGAAAACCAGCAAAGGGGAAGTCAGCCCCGCATGCCCGGTTCAGTCCCCCCCCCCCACACACATATGCAAAAGATTTGCACAGAGGCGATGCTTTTGCATGTTTAGGTTAGCACTCTGCCTATGCAGCTTAGCTGCTAAGGCAGATGGTTTCCCGCCATGTTTCGGGTCACAGCCGCCGCAGCCCCCTCTCAAACGGTCCCGATACGCCTGCGTTGGACCCCCAAACCACTGTGATGCTCCTTAAATGCTGCAGAGACGCCCCCTCCTGCCCCGCAAATTCCTCTGCCTGTCAATCAGGCAGGGGCGTTTACAGATGTGAGTTGCCGCCGCATCTCACAGTGTGTGCGCGCGCAGTGCAGCTTCTTGTGCTTGCGCACACTTCACAGGGCATCAGCATACGAACGCTGCCGCAGCAGCATTCCACGCTGATTAAGACCCTAATGTAGTAAGCCAGTCAGCTTTGGGCTGACTACCACTAGCAGGCAAGATCAAAGAGCCGGATATGGTCAGACTAGAACCCGGGGCCGATTATCCATAAAACAACATAGGCAGCTGCCTAGGGCCCCCTTGGCTTTAGGGGGCCCACCAGGAAACCAAATTTTAAAAAATCCTGAAAAAAACAAAAAGGCCCAGAAAGCCTGGAATCCCGGGATGGGGTAAGCTACTGGGCCTTGATTAGCGTCTTTTGCTCGGCCAGCACTAGCAATTTGCGAGCCTGACAGTTCTCAAAATTACAGAATAGTAGTAGCAGAACTTCCTGCACAGCACTCTCTTTACTCTCAGCCAATCACAGGAGCATGTGCTAAGTGCTTCCTGTACAGGGCTCAGCACATTCTACTCTGACTCCTAAGGCTCAGCAGCATGAGGTTAAGGCTGAGAGATTCTATTAGATCTGTGCAGGAAGCCTGCCAAATGCAGTATTGTTAAGACCTCTAGAGAGGGTGAGAGGGTCTTCTGCCAAAAACAACCCCCCATTGCTCCCTTAGTACACGACAGGTACTTAGGTTGCTGCCTGGACTTAAACTTCTAGAAGTAGGTGCTCACACAATAGGCTAGAACTGGGGTTTCACACACAGCAGCATGGAGGGTAAAGTCAGGACTGGGTCAGGACCTCAGTCAGGGCAGACGAGGCACTGTGAGGAGAAATATGGGCAATGTACAGATGGTTTGCGATCACTGTGCATGAGGTATATCTTGCATGCTGAATACAGGAACACTGGGATGGCAGACAAAGGGTAAATACACATTGGGACAGAACGTAGGCTCAGGCAGGGCAAGGACTGGGTTTTAATCCAGCAGAGTATCCACAGACAGCACAAGCTATAACCGGCACAGAGAGCTGGGCTAACTGAATTATAAAGATAACACTGACTAATAGGAAAAGCCAGCCTGGGAGTATTTGATTAATCACAAACGCTGAGCAGCTGCAGTGCTGCACATACACAATCTCCACTGACAGGGAGCTGCTACTTTGCTAGCCAACCAGGGATGCAGTAGCTGCGTGGCACCCTGGTTGCCTACAGGCGGAAGATGCAATGTCCCGCTCGGCGGCTTGTGACATGTCTACAGCGGTGAGCTAGACACATGTAGCATATTGTAGATAAGCTATGGACACTGAAAATGTAGTGATCAGTCTATTTCAGGTGTATGATATCAGTGTGACGTCAGTAGAGTGATCAGTGTGTATCAGGTGTGTGATATTACTGTGGCCTGTGTGTATGAGGCATGTGATGTCAGTTTGGCCTGTGTATACTGATCAGTGTATCTCAGTTGTATATATATCAATGGATTCGAGGAGGAGGCCATAAACCATTATAGTGCCTAAGGCTCAATTGTTACGACTGTAGATTCTTCATTCCAAGAAGGCTGAAGTTGGTGAAGATCTTCTAGGCAATGACCCTTGTACACCCAAGGTTGAGACCCATAGAACTCACCAGCAGGTCTTCTTGCCTATAATAGCCACTTTTCCCATAAGCCAAGACGTGCCTACCCGGTACTGGAAAGCCACCAGGACTTACGCCACTGGTGGTAGTACGAGCTCAACCCAGAGTTACCCGAATCAATGTCGGTAAAGAGAAAGACACAAGACAAGACCAAGAGATAAAGACTTAACAAATTCAGGACAGGGAAAAGACCAAATTGCAGAGAGGGAGAAATAACAGAAGAGCATATGAAATTACGACAGGCGTGTACTGAGAACAGGCGTGTACAAAGAACAGAAATACAGACCCTTTCAAATCAACCTGCCCCCTGGACCCTCTCCCCTCCCATCTTCTCTGCTCCCTCTCCTCCACTGCCTGCTCCCACCTTGCTCACCTTTTTAATCTATCGCTCTCTACCGGCATCTTTCCCTCACCATTCAAACATGCTCTGGTCTCACCTATTCTCAAAAAACAACAACCTCGACCCTTCATCACTCACTAGCTACTGCCCCATCTCTCTTCTCCCATTCGCCTCCAAACTACTTGAACGACTGGTCTACAGCCGTCTCACTAGCTACCTCTCTGACAACTCTATCCTTGATCCACTACAATCTGGCTTTCGCCCTCTTCACTCCACTGAGACTGCCCGGGTGAAAGTCACCAATGACTTGCTTTCATTCAAATCCAGGGGCCACTTCTCTGTGCTCATCCTTCTGGACCTCTCTGCTGCCTTTGACACCATGGATCATCCTCTCCTCCTCCGCACACTCCAAAACATTGGCCTCTCTAGCACTGTCCTTGACTGGTTTACCTCTTACCTCACTAACCGCTCCTTCTCTGTGTCTGCCTCCGGCACCACCTCACACCCTTCCATCCTTCCTGTTGGTGTCCCTCAGGGTTCTGTCCTAGTCCCCCATCTGTTCTCCCTATACAGATTTTCCCTGGGTGCCCTCATTAACTCCTTTGGCCTTCAATACCACCTCTATGCTGATGACACACAACTCTACCTCTCCTCTCCTGATCTATCCCCCTCTGTTCTCTCTCAGGTTTCCAGCTGCCTCTCCGCCATCTCCTCCTGGATATCTGAGTGCTCTCTGAAGCTCAACATGGACAAAACTGAACTCATATTTCCCCCAGACAGAGCAACACCCCCTACCAATATCTCTATCATTGTTGACAACACTATCATCTCCCCCGTTCCCCAACTCCGCTGCTTGGGCGTCACTCTTGACTCCTCCCTCTCCTTTGCACCCCACATCCAAGCTCTGGCGCAATCCTGTCGGTTCCAGCTACACAACATTGCACGCATCAGGCCATTTCTCTCCCAGAGTGCAACTAAACTTATCATCCACTCAGTGGTCATCTCACGACTCGACTACTGCACTACTACTACCTCACTGGCCTCACTTGCTCCCATCATGCTCCCCTCCAATCTGTCCTCAACTCCGCAGCTAGGCTTATCTTCCTCTCCCGCCGCTCCACATCTGCCACTCCCCTTCGACAATATCTACACTGGCTCCCATTCCCCTACAGAATCCTCTTCAAACTCCTCACCCTGACATACAAGGCCATCTCTAATTCACTGCTCCCTACATCTCCAACCTCCTCTCTTCATACTCCCTCCCCCTGCGATTGGCTAATGACCATCGCCTCTCCTCTGCCCTGGTCACTGCTTCCCATGCTCAAGTTCAACAATTTTCCCTTGCTGCACCTCCATCCCCCTGCCTCGTGCCTTGAACATCTCTGCTTTGCTTAAATACTGCCATCAGGCTACCTCCCACTTGCTTGCACCTCATGCCATCTGTCTGTCGTCCCTTTCCACTAGATTGTTGGCTCTTTAGAGCAGGGCCCTCTTTCCTCTTGTTGTCAGAGCCCTCTTCTCTACACATTTCATTCGCAGCTCTCTCTTACTCAGCAACCATCTTTACCCACTTTTTCTCCTGCTGCTATAGACTCATCTCTATCTATGGCCACCAGCCCCAAGTAGTACGATGATTACTCCCTTGCTACTTACAGCTTAGCTCTATTATGTTTTCAGAATTGTGGTGCTTTTTGTTACCTGTACTCTATTTTTGTTATTTACTGTAATGCTAAGTTTTGTCTTCCTGTACTGTCCCTTGTATGGCGCTGTGAAACACTTGTGGCACCTTATAAATAAAAATAAGAATTTACTTACCGATAATTCTATTTCTCATAGTCCGTAGTGGATGCTGGGGACTCCGTAAGGACCATGGGGAATAGCGGCTCCGCAGGAGACTGGGCACATCTAAAGAAAGCTTTAGGACTATCTGGTGTGCACTGGCTCCTCCCCCTATGACCCTCCTCCAAGCCTCAGTTAGGATACTGTGCCCGGACGAGCGTACACAATAAGGAAGGATTTTGAATCCCGGGTAAGACTCATACCAGCCACACCAATCACACCGTATAACCTGTGATCTGAACCCAGTTAACAGCATGATAACAGAGGAGCCTCTGAAAGATGGCTCACAACAATAATAACCCGATTTTTGTAACAATAACTATGTACAAGTATTGCAGACAATCCGCACTTGGGATGGGCGCCCAGCATCCACTACGGACTATGAGAAATAGAATTATCGGTAAGTAAATTCTTATTTTCTCTAACGTCCTAAGTGGATGCTGGGGACTCCGTAAGGACCATGGGGATTATACCAAAGCTCCCAAACGGGCGGGAGAGTGCGGATGACTCTGCAGCACCAAATGAGAGAACTCCAGGTCCTCCTCAGCCAGGATATCAATTTTGTATAATTTTACAAACGTATTTGCTCCTGACCAAGTAGCTGCTCGGCAAAGTTGTAAAGCCGAGACCCCTCGGGCAGCCGCCCAAGATGAGCCCACCTTCCTTGTGGAGTGGGCATTTACAGATTTTTGGCTGTGGCAGGCCTGCCACAGAATGTGCAAGCTGAATTGTACTACAAATCCAACGAGCAATAGTCTGCTTAGAAGCAGGAGCACCCAGCTTGTTGGGTGCATACAGGATAAACAGCGAGTCAGATTTCCTGACTCCAGCCCTCCTGGAAACGTATATTTTCAGGGCCCTGACAACGTCTAGCAACTTGGAGTCCTCCAAGTACCTAGTAGCCGCAGGCACCACAAATAGGTTGGTTCAGGTGAAACGCTGAAACCACCTTAGGGAGAAACTGAGGACGAGTCCTCAATTCCGCCCTGTCCGAATGGAACATCAGATAAGGGCTTTTTCAGGATAAAGCCGCCAATTCTGACACGCGCCTGGCCCAGGCCAGGGCCAACAGCATGACCACTTTCCATGTGAGATATTTTAACTCCACAGATTTAAGTGGTTCAAACCAATGTGACTTTTGGAACCCAAAACTACATTGAGATCCCAAAGTGCCACTGGAGGCACAAAAGGAGGCTGTATATGCAGTACCCCTTTTACAAACGTCTGAACTTCAGGGACTGAAGCTAGTTCTTTTTGGAAGAAAATTGACAGGGCCGAAATTTGAACCTTAATGGACCCCAATTTCAGGTCCATAGACAGTTTATAATCATGTGGAAGACTTCTGGGTGAAGTCCCCACTCTCCCGGGTGGAGGTCGTGCTGAGGAAGTCTGCTTCCCAGTTGTCCACTCCCGGAATGAATACTGCTGACAGTGCTATCACATGATTTTCCGCCCAGCGAAGAATCCTTGCAGCTTCTGCCATTGCCCTCCTGCTTCTTGTGCCACCCTGTCTGTTTACGTGGGTGACTGCCGTGATGTTGTCCGACTGGATCAACACCGGCTGACCTTGAAGCAGAGGTCTTGCTAAGCTTAGAGCATTGAAAATGTCCCTTAGCTTCAGGATATTTATGTGAAGTGATGTCTCCAGGCTTGACCATAAGTCCTGGATATTCCTTCCCTGTGTGACTGCTCCCCAGCCTCGCAGGCTGGCATCCGTGGTTACCAGGACCCAGTCCTGAATGCCGAATCTGCGGCCCTCTAGAAGATGAGCACTCTGCAACCACCACAGGAGGGACACCCTTGTCCTTGGTGACAGGGTTATCCGCTGATGCATCTGAAGGTGCGACCCGGACCATTTGTCCAGCAGGTCCCACTGGAAAGTTCTTGCGTGGAATCTGCCGAATGGGATTGCTTCGTAGGAAGCCACCATTTTACCCAGAACCCTTGTGCATTGATGCACTGAGACTTGGCTCTGTTTTAGGAGGTTCCTGACTAGCTCGGATAACTCCCTGGCTTTCTCCTCAGGGAGAAACACCTTTTTCTGGACTGTGTCCAGGATCATCCCTAGGAACAGAAGACGAGTCGTCGGAACCAGCTGCGATTTTGGAATATTGAGAATCCAACCGTGCTGCAGCAACACTACCTGAGATAGTGCTACACCGACCTCCAACTGTTCCCTGGATCTTACCCTTATCAGGGAATCGTCCAAGTAAGGGATAACTAAAATTCCCTTCCTTTGAAGGAATATCATCATTTCGGCCATTACCTTGGTAAAGACCCGGGGTGCCGTGGACCATCCATACGGCAGCGTCTGAACTGATAGTGACAGTTCTGTACCATAAACCTGAGGTACCCTTGGTGAGAAGGGTAAATTTTGACATGAAGGTAAGCATCCTTGATGTCCCGAGACATCATGTAGTCCCCTTCCTCCAGGTTCGCAATCACTGCTCTGAGTGACTCAATCTTGAATTTGAACCTCTGTATGTAAGTGTTCAAAGATTTTAGATTTAGAATCGGTCTCACCGAGCCGTCCGGCTTCGGTACCACAACAGTGTGGAATAATACCCCGTTCCCTGTTGCAGGAGGGGTATCTTGATTATCACCTGCTGGGAATACAGCTTGTGAATGGCTTCCAAAACTGTCTCCCTGTCAGAAGGAGACATCGGTAAAGCCGACTTTAGGAAACGGCGAGGGGGAGACGTCTCGAATTCTAATTTGTACCCCTGAGATATCACCTGAAGGATCCAGGGGTCTACTTGCGAGTGAGCCCACTGCGCGCTGAAATTCATTGAGACGGGCCCCCCACCGTGCCTGATTCTGCTTGTAAAGCCCCAGCGTATACTGAGGGCTTGGCAGAGGCGGGAGAGGGTTTCTGTTCCTGGGAACTGGCTGATTTCTGCAGCCTTTTTCCTCTCCCTCTGTCACGGGGCAGAAATGAGAAACCTTTTGCCCGCTTATCCACGAAAAGACTGCGCCTGATAATACGGCGTCTTCTCATGTTGAGAGGCGACCTGGGGTACAAACGTGGATTTCCCAGCTGTTGCCGTGGCCACCAGGTCTGAAAGACCGACCCCAAATAACTCCTCCCCTTAATAAGGCAATACTTCCAAATGCCGTTTGGAATACGCATCACCTGACCACTGACGTGTCCATAACCCTCTACTGGTAGAAATGGACAACGCACTTAGACTTGATGCCAGTCGGCAAATATTCCGCTGTGCATCACGCATATATAGAAATGCATCTTTCAAATGCTCTATAGGCAAAAATATACTGTCCCTATCTAGGGTATCAATATTTTCAGTCAGGGAATCCGACCACGCCAACCCAGCACTGCACATCCAGGCTGAGGCGATTGCTGGTCGCAGTATAACACCAGTATGTGTGTAAATACATTTTAGGATACCCTCCTGCTTTCTATCAGCAGGATCCTTAAGGGCGGCCATCTCAGGAGATGATAGAGCCCTTACAAGCGTGTGAGCGCTTTATCCACCCTAGGGGGTGTTTCCCAACGCACCCTAACCTCTGGCGGGAAAGGATATAATGCCAATAACATTTTAGAAATTATCAGTTGTTATCGAGGGAAACCCACGTATCATCACACACCTCATTTAATTTCTCAGATTCAGGAAAACTACAGGTAGTTTTTCCTCACCGAACATAATACCCCTTTTTGGTGGTACTCGTATTATCAGAAAAGTGTAAAACATTTTTCATTGCCTCAATCATGTAACGTGTGGCCCTACTGGAAGTCACATTTGTCTCTTCACCGTCGACACTGGAGTCAGTATCCGTGTCGGCGTCTATATCTGCCATCTGAGGTAACGGGCGCTTTAGAGCCCCTGACGGCCTATGAGACGTCTGGACAGGCACAAGCTGAGTAGCCGGCTGTCTCATGTCAACCACTGTCTTTTATACAGAGCTGACACTGTCACGTAATTCCTTCCAACAGTTCATCCACTCAGGTGTCGACCCCCTAGGGGGTGACATCACTATTACAGGCAATCTGCTCCGTCTCCACATCATTTTTCTCCTCATACATGTCGACACAAAAGTACCGACATACAGCACACACACAGGGAATGCTCTGATAGAGGACAGGACCCCACTAGCCCTTTGGGGAGACAGAGGGAGAGTTTGCCAGCACACACCAGAGCGCTATATATATACAGGGATAACCTTATATAAGTGTTTTTCCCCTTATAGCTGCTGTATAGTTAATACTGCGCCTAATTTGTGCCCCCCTCTCTTTTTTAACCCTTTCTGTAGTGCAGGGGAGAGCCAGGGAGCTTCCCTCCAACGGAGCTGTGAGGGAAAATGGCACCAGTGTGCTGAGGAGATAGGCTCCGCCCCCTTATCGGCGGCCTTATCTCCCGTTTTTTTATGTATTTTGGCAGGGGTTAAATGCATCCATATAGCCCAGGAGCTATATGTGATGCATTTTTTGCCATCCAAGGTGTTTATTATTGCGTCTCAGGGCGCCCCCCCCAGCGCCCTGCACCCTCAGTGACCGGAGTGTGAAGTGTGCTGAGAGCAATGGCGCACAGCTGCAGTGCTGTGCGCTACCTTGTTGAAGACAGGACGTCTTCTGCCGCCGATTTTCCGGACCTCTTCTGCCTTCTGGCTCTGTAAGGGGGCCGGCGGCGCGGCTCTGGGACCCATCCAAGCTGGGCCTGTGATCGTCCCTCTGGAGCTAATGTCCAGTAGCCTAAGAAGCCCAATCCACTCTGCACGCAGGTGAGTTCGCTTCTTCTCCCCTTAGTCCCTCGATGCAGTGAGCCTGTTGCCAGCAGGTCTCACTGAAAATAAAAAAACTAAACTAAAACTTTCACTAAGAAGCTCAGGAGAGCCCCTAGTGTGCACCCTTCTCGTTCGGGCACAGAGATCTAACTGAGGCTTGGAGGAGGGTCATAGGGGGAGGAGCCAGTGCACACCAGATAGTCCTAAAGCTTTCTTTAGATGTGCCCAGTCTCCTACGGAGCCGCTATTCCCCATGGTCCTTACGGAGTCCCCAGCATCCACTTAGGACGTTAGAGAAATGTAATAATAATAATAAAAAATCACAGGGAAGACTTCTGGTAGTACATAAATTAAGTAAGGGAATGTGTTCAAAAGTGGGGTGTGTAATAGAGAAAAAGTCAATGGAGAGAAGTACAAAAAGAAATTAGAGCACAAACTTCATGACTGGTAACAGGGCTGACCCAGGGACACAAGAATACAAAATTCAAAGAAAGGTATCCACCAGCTAGGACTAATTCTGAGAGACAAGGGCTCCCGCTGCAACCAATGACTATGACCAGAAAGAAGTGAGAGACAAACAATAAATATAAAGGGAGAAGCCAAGTACAGCCAAGCCTCCTTTAATTATTGATTCCTTACAGCCGTGCTGCTGCACATCCACCAGCCTCCTGTCTGACTCCCACAGGAGTCTTCCAGCATCTCTGCTACCTAGCAACATCGACTGCCGCATTTCCTCTGTATCTAGGTTGCCTACCTATAAAAATGGGCTGGTATATATTGTGGCACCCAATAGGAGTATTCCAAGCCTATGGCTTTCATACACTGTACTACTACCTTTAGTTGACGATATTTTTTACTCAGGTGTTCCCATCTGTTTCTAGATCTCCAGAGAGGTCCGTGATCTAATAATGTGCAAAATATATCATAATGTATCAGATAAAGGCAGGGCCATCAAGAGCACTGAAGGGCCCAGGTACTGTTGTGGGTGCGAGACTAAAATCCAACAAGGTGTGGCCACACCCCCTTTAAAAAACTGAATAAATAAACTTGTATGTGCGATGGTACAGGAAAGTGGCTCCAGGGCAGCAAGGGGTGGGGCCGGCTGCAGCAAACACCCTTTTTCTCTGCCCACTACCGCTGACCATGCCTGCATAGCAACGGAGCCCAGCAGCACATCGGGCAGTGAGAGAGCGGACGGATGCAGCAGTAGTCTCCTCTCTCTCACTGTCCAATGTGCTGCTTGGCTGCACTGCAGTACAGATCCAACCATTGGTAGTCATTGGATAGAGGGATACTGTATATGAAACAGAGCAATGTTCTGCAGATCTCTAGAGTGGTCAGTAACTAACAATGTGCAAAATATATCACTGCGCACAGTGTCTTTTTGCAGAGAGAGAGAGGGACTCGGGGCATGGTTAGCAGTTCACAGAGCGCTGGGCATGCCCCAAAAGTGATGAAAATGGGACATAGCTAGTGATTGCAGCACTTCCCGTGAGGCCACACCCCCTCATTGCAAGGCCACGCCTGTAATTTTGGCCATGTAAGGCTGTCCCTCCTCAAGTCCACACAAAGTTGGCAGGCATATGAAACAGAACAATGGGGGTCATTCCGAGTTGATCGCTCGCTAGCTACTTTTTGCAGCCGTGCAAACGCATAGTCGCCGCCCACTGGGGAGTGTATTTTTGCTTTGCAAGTGTGCGAACGCCTGTGCAGCCGAGCAGTACAAAAACATTTTGTGCAGTTTCTGAGTAGGTCTGAACTTACTCAGCCGCTGCGATCACTTCAGCCTGTCTGGTCCCGGAATTGATGTCAGACACCCGCCCTGCAAACGCTTGGACTCGCCTGCTTTTTTCCAAACTCTCCCAGAAAACGGTCAGTTGACACCCACAAACGCCTTCTTCCTGTCAATCTCCTTGCGATCGGCTGTGAGAATGGATTCTTCGTTAAATCCATCGCACAGCAATGATCCGCTTTGTACCCGTACGACGCGCCTGCGAGTTTTGACCTGATCACAGCGCTGCAAAAAAAAAAGCTTGCGTGCGGTCAGGTTGGAATGACCCCCAATGTTCTGCAGACCTCTATAGCAATGTGCAAAATATCTCGCTACATTATATACCAGATGGAACTGAGCTACTGTATGTTCTGCTGATCCCTAGAGATGTACAGTAAGTAGAGTAATAGTCTGTAGAATTTATAAATATGTACCTGCCAGGGAATATGTGCAAAAAAGCAATGTGCTGCATACCTCTAGAGAGGTCACTAATTGTGAACTATGAGGTTCTGGATAATACTAGTGTTTTCGTTAATGCATTCCATTCTTCTACGGAAGCAAATATATCTCACCTATGTAGTACACAATATATTTTCTGTTTCCGCTTTGGTTTCATTGCCTCCCTTTGTGCTTTTATTGTGTGCTTGTTAATGTCCTACTCTGAAGAGCAAAGATGGTTATGTTGTGGTCTCCTGTCTGACCACAATGTACCGGGGTCATCGGGGAGGAAAAGCCACAAGCATTAATGTAATCTGCCGACTGCACTTAAAAGGGAACACGTTTACATTAGCCTGAAGCAACATACTTATTACATTCACTTACGGCCATTTGATTCTGACTTTCTTCCCATAACTCGTTCGTTGTAAATAGCCCATAAAAATTAGTTTAATTTTGCATGAAGTTACTTATCTACTTAAAGCATTAACCTGCTGACCCGATTCCTGCGTTCTTAGATCAGGCTGTGAGGAGTTGTTTAATGAAGAATCATTACTGATAATTTTCTTGTCTGACTATAGACTGTCTGCAGCCCATCCATCCTGGAGTGCACTCCCGGAGTGTGGGAAGCCGGCAGCCAAGGGAAGAACAGACGCTGGAACTGTGACTAGAATGAGATCACTACAATGCTTAACATAGCAATAGAATAGGGAAAGGCTGCTTAACAAATGTGCCAACTGTACATGCTAAGAACACGTGATCAGCAGAAATCTAATGTTTAAAGTGACAGTGCTATATAGTATATTTATATTAAACTCCCAATAACACCCCTTTCACACAGAAAGTGACATTACCGGGTGAAGAAGTTCTTCCCGGTAATTTGCCGATAAGCATGGGTCTTTTTTCTGTGTGAAAGGGTCAACCCGAGTTGAAATTCCCGGGACTTCGACCCAGGAATTTACCAGGATTGGAGACCCGGGAATTTGACCCGTGCTGAACCTTTCACACAGACAAAATACCCGCGTTGATCCACAAATTACCGAGTAGAAATTGTTGACCTGGTAATTTGCTTGTCTGTGTGAAAGGGGGGGGTCAGGCAGGAACCGGCAAAACGACCTGGAACTGAAATGCCAGGTAAAAGCCTGGAAATTTCAGACTTTTCTATCCGGAAAGGGTTATTGACAAATAATCCAACTAGAATGTGACTGAATTACAGAAGACTTTGTTAATGTTTAATTCAAATTGCTGAATGTGTCAGGTATTTTCTCAGTTGTTCCCCTGCATATGTGGTACCCCAGTTGTTGGTTGTGGGTACAGATAAGTTAGGCATAGTTGGTACCTTACAGCTGAGACGGCAGCTCCAGTGGATCTTCCTTCTTCTCTGGAAATTATTCCACAAGCTTTGTCCACCTCAGGTTGTAGCAGAGAGGATAGGCCTATACACACACAATAAAATTATATACCATGACAGTCTTGATAGAAAAATCAAGTAGACATATTAAAGTGGAATGGGGATAGGGGGAAGGAGGACATAGATCTAGGTCAGGTCTCAGTATGATGAAAATAATGATCGCCGTACATACAGTATGACAGCAAATCTTAGCACAAAAGACACAAAGCAGCTATAAGACAGTAGTTTGCAATACAATAGTGAGTAAGCAATGAGCAATAACTCTGTTGGGTAGTGAAATTGGCTTCTTTAACTTAACTGCTGCAGCACCTATTGGCTTTAACTAGGGATAATGCAGTTTCTCAATTGCATTAATACTTTAAACACACACTATCATTTGCAAAATACAGATATAATATAATGGCAACACGGATTATTACTCAGCAGAATTATCATAAACCTAAAAAAAAATAGAAATGTATTTTACACTAAACTACATGCAGAGTTCTGTCATTGGAGTACTTAATTGTCACATGATCACTAACTTATAACATGCATGTATTTGTAATCCACCATAGGCAATAATCATAGGTTTAGAATATAATGCTGGTCTTTCCTGATACCAGGGAACAATTGCTTTGGATTTCCAATGTTAAGACACAATTAACACAGTACCACTTTCATGTGGCAATTATCTTCAGCACTTCTCAGTATCAATACATCAGTCCCAAAGTGCTCTGTACTCACGTTATGAATCACACAAAACGGCTTCCTCTCTTTACACTGGTAAATTCCGACACTGTTGCATTAGCAGCTCAGACAAGATGTATGTCACACTGTCTGCTTTTAAATATACTTTCAGTATCTCTCAGCAGATCTCAGTGTCTCTCAACAATGATCAGTATTTGTCAATAGTTCTCAGTAGTGGTTAAAAAAAATCACTTTAGCTCTGCAAAGAAGTCTCCTATTTACAGCTCTTTACTCACACACATACTCCACGAATTTCAGCTGCAGCTCCCAGTGCTGAGACACTGAGGCTCATTCAGATGCGATAGCGCTGTATTGTGATGCAGCAGGAGTAATCAGATGCTGCATCCCAGGATGCAGCAGCGGATCACACATGCATGCAGGAGGCATCTACTTATACCAGATGCCTCCTGCTGCATTACCATACCTGTGCATACTCCCACCAACTTCATCTGAATCAGGCCCCGTATGCTGTGCGGCTCTGGGACATGTAAGAATGAGCAGAGAGAGATACACTGATCAGATGCTGACTATCATTTTCTAAAAGGCAATAGAGAAATGATATCATCTGATTGGTTGCTATGGGCAACATCACCAATTCTCTGTTTTAGAAGCTTCAGTAAATTCTCGCCATAGAGATATACACACATGCATACACACATCTTAACAATAGTTGTACAGTAAGTTAAGACTCCCTCATTATAAAGCCTCTCCATCCTTAGAATTGAACATTAAAGATATAAAATGCTGACTCTTTTTTTTTTTAAAGCGACAGTCATTTACAAGGTATGACTATCGCTTTAAAAAAAAGTTCAGCTGGCGTCCCGCACCTCCGGCCTACTCGGACGCCATTACATACCGCCTTGGGGGGGTATTCAATTAGGTCATTTTTTTTGCCTAGGTGAAAAAAATGGACTTTTCACGATTTTTAGGGCAAATGGGGATTCGCCCTATTCAATAGGAGAGCAGTTTTTTTGCCTAGGCAAAAAATTCGTCAGGAGCGAAAAACATGTGGATCGGCGGGCCATTTTCGCCAATTCCTTTTCACACAAAAAAAGGTGAAATGGCATTGATGAAAATGCCTTAAAACTGGTAAAAAATGGGCCTCAATTGAATAGGCAGGGGGGTGAATTCAATATCTCCGATATTACCGGAGCTAATTGAATACCTCCTTATACTGTACTTATGACAGTAGTACATAGTCGCTTTCTGCGCCTAGCGTCTGTCGCCCACTGGGACGCAGTGTTTGTCTCCGCACTATTCCTGCATGTTGCTGACAATGTAAGCATCAGGAACATAAATACTCCTGAGAAAAGGTAGTGTAACAATATTCCAGTATTTTTGTATTATTCTTCGAGCACCTGAGGGGAGATGTATCAAGCCTTGGAAAGGTTTGATACATCGCACCCCCTGATGAGATGATCGCTGTATCCTGGAATATGCACTGATAAACCAAGTAAATGAAAAGATGGTACTTTAGCAAAGATGAGGCTTTTATGTTTTCGGGGATGTACAAACTGTGCTGAATGTGTGAAAAAACAATGCGCACTGAGCAAGGTCAGGTGGAGGCTTTACTGTATGCTACATGGGGACACCGGCTTCTCCATTATTTGTCTTTCCTTCACAGTTTGGTACAACTCCTTAAATATTTAATAAAGGCTGTCTGCAGCCAAATGATTATTTGCTCTCAGTCCTATCTGCTCCCCTGCAACCATTGTCTAATTATTCTGGAGGTTTGTTTGTCGAGCAGGAAGCATGGGAGCCGGCGATAACAGAGCTTCCCAAGGTCAATGCATCTGCGACAGCTCTGTCGCGGCACTATGTTTCTGGCCTCTCTTAAACATTCACCCGTTACACCCTCTGCACCAGCCCCAGACCTCAGTGTAAATACCTGAAGACGGGCGTATGTAAAAACAAGCAGAGAATTACAAGTGGGTTATATTGGATGCTATAGAATGCAGATGAATTGCTTCCACTAATGTTACAAAAACAGACACCAATGTTTCAGGAACTTGTCACAATAATGCTTACTGTAATATGAGATCTGCAAAAAAATAAGAATTTACTTACCGATAATTCTATTTCTCGTAGTCCGTAGTGGATGCTGGGGACTCCGTAAGGACCATGGGGAATAGCGGCTCCGCAGGAGACTGGGCACAAAAGTAAAGCTTTAGAACTACCTGGTGTGCACTGGCTCCTCCCCCTATGACCCTCCTCCAAGCCTCAGTTAGGATACTGTGCCCGGACGAGCGTACACAATAAGGAAGGATTTTGAATCCCGGGTAAGACTCATACCAGCCACACCAATCACACCATATAACTTGTGATCTAAACCCAGTTAACAGCATGATAACAGAGGAGCCTCTAGAAAAGATGGCTCACTACAGCAATAACCCGATTTTTTGGTAACAATAACTATGTACCAGTATTGCAGACAATCCGCACTTGGGATGGGCGCCCAGCATCCACTACGGACTACGAAAAATAGAATTATCGGTAAGTAAATTCTTATTTTCTCTAACGTCCTAAGTGGATGCTGGGGACTCCGTAAGGACCATGGGGATTATACCAAAGCTCCCAAACGGGCGGGAGAGTGCGGATGACTCTGCAGCACCAAATGAGAGAACTCCAGGTCCTCCTCAGCCAGGGTATCAAATTTGTAGAATTTTACAAACGTATTTGCTCCTGACCAAGTAGCTGCTCGGCAAAGTTGTAAAGCCGAGACCCCTCGGGCAGCCGCCCAAGATGAGCCCACCTTCCTTGTGGAATGGGCTTTTACAGATCTTGGCTGTGGCAGGCCTGCCACAGAATGTGCAAGCTGAATTGTACTACAAATCCAACGAGCAATAGTCTGCTTAGAAGCAGGAGCACCCAGCTTGTTGGGTGCATACAGAATAAACAACGAGTCAGATTTTCTGACTCCAGCCGTCCTGGAAACCTATGTTTCCAGGGCTCTGACAACGTCTAGCAACTTGGAGTCCTCCAAGTCCCTAGTAGCCGCAGGCACCACAATAGGTTGATTCAGGTGAAACGCTGAAAACCACCTTAGGGAGAAACTGAGGACAAGTCCTCAATTCCGCCCTGTCCGAATGGAAAATCAGATGAGGGCTTTTACAGGATAAAGCCGCCAATTCTGACACGCACCTGGCCCAGGCCAGGGCCAACAGCATGACCACTTTCCATGTGAGATATTTTAACTCCACATATTTAAGTGGTTCAAACCAATGTGACTTTTGGAACCCAAAAACTACATTTAGATCCCAAGGTGCCACTGGAGGCACAAAAGGAGGCTGTATATACAGTACCCCTTTCACAAACGTCTGAACTTCAGGGACTGAAGCTAGTTCTTTTTGGAAGAAAATTGACAGGGCCGAAATTTGAACCTTAATGGACCCCCATTTCAGGCCCATAGACACTCCTGTTTGCAGGAAATGTAGGAATCGACCTAGTTGAAAATTCCTCCGTCGGGGCCTTACTGGCCTCGCACCACGCAACATATTTTCGCCAAATGCGGTGATAATGTTTTGCGGTTATATCTTTCCTGGCTTTGATCAGGATAGGAATGACTTCATTCGGAATGCCTTTCTCCTTCAGGATCCGGCGTTCAACCGCCATGCCGTCAAACGCAGCCGCGGTAAGTCTTGGAACAGACAGGGTCCTTGCTGGAGCAGGTCCCTTCTTAGAGGTAGAGGCCCCGGATCCTCCGTGAGCATCTCTTGAAGTTCCGGTTACCAAGTCCTTCTTGGCCAATCCGGAGCCACGAATATAGTGCTTACTCCTCTCCATCTTATAATTCTCAGTACCTTGGGTATGAGAGGCAGAGGAGGGAACACATACACTGACTGGTACACCCACTGTGTTACCAGAGCGTCTACAGCTATAGCCTGAGGGTCTCTTGACCTGGCGCAATACTTGTCGAGTTTTATAAACATGTGGAAGACTTCTGGGTGAAGTCCCCACTCTCCCGGGTGGAGGTCGTGTCTGCTGAGGAAGTCTGCTTCCCAGTTGTCCACTCCCGGAATGAATACTGCTGACAGTGCTATCACATGATTTTCCGCCCAGCGAAGAATCCTTGCAGCTTCAGCCATTGCCCTCCTGCTTCTTGTGTCACCCTGTCTGTTTACGTGGGTGACTGCCGTGATGTTGTCCGAATGGATCAACTCCGGGTGACCTTGAAGCAGAGGTCTTGCTGAGCTTAGAGCATTGTAAATGTCCCTTAGCTTCAGGATATTTATGTGAAGTGATGTCTCCAGGCTTGACCATAAGCTCTGGAAATTCCTTCCCTGTGTGACTGCTCCCCAGCCTCGCAGGCTGGCATCCGTGGTCACCAGGACCCAGTCCTGAATGTGCGGCCCTCTAGAAGATGAGCACTCTGCAACCACCACAGGAGAGACACCCTTGTGCTTGGTGACAGGGTTATCCGCTGATGCATCTGAAGATGCGACCCGGACCATTTGTCCAGCAGGTCCCACTGGAAAGTTCTTGCGTGGAATCTGCCGAATGGGATTGCTTCGTAGGAAGCCACCATTTTTCCCAGAACCATTTCATTGATGTACTGAGACTTGGCTCGGTTATAGGAGGTTCCCGACTAGCTCGGATAACTCCCTGACTTTCTCCTCCGGGAGAAACACATTTTTCTGGACTGTGTCCAGGATCATCCCTAAGAACAGAAGACGAGTCGTCGGAATCAGCTGCGATTTTGGAATATTGAGAATCCAATCGTGCTGCCGCAACACTACCTGAGATAGTGCTACACCGACCTCCAACTGTTCCCTGGATCTTACCCTTATCAGGGAATCGTCCAAGTAAGGGATAACTAAAATTCCCTTCCTTCGAAGGAGTATCATCATTTCGGCCATTACCTTGGTAAAGACCCGGGGTGCCGTGGACCATCCATACGGCAGCGTCTGAAACTGATAGTGACAGTTCTGTACCATAACCTGAGGTACCCTTGGTGAGAAGGGTAAATTGGGACATGAAGGTAAGCATCCTTGATGTCCCGAGACATCATGTAGTCCCCTTCTTCCAGGTTCGCAATCACTGCTCTGAGTGACTCAATCTTGAATTTGAACCTCCGTATGTAAGTGTTCAAGATTTTAGATTTAGAATCGGTCTCACCGAGCCGTCCGGCTTCGGTACCACAACAGTGTGGAATAATACCCTGTTCCCTGTTGCAGGAGGGGTACCTTGATTATCACCTGCTGGGAATACAGCTTGTGAATGGCTTCCAAAACTGCCTCCCTGTCAGAAGGAGACATCGTTAAAGCCGACTTTAGGAAACGGCGAGGGGGAGACGTCTCGAATTCCAATTTGTACCCCTGAGATATCACCTGAAGGATCCAGGGGTCTACTTGCGAGTGAGCCCACTGCGCGCTGAAATTCATTGAGACGGGCCCCCACCGTGCCTGATTCTGCTTGTAAAGCCCCAGCGTCATACTGAGGGCTTGGCAGAGGCGGGAGAGGGTTTCTGTTCCTGGGAACTGGCTGATTTCTGCAGCCTTTTTCCTCTCCCTCTGTCACGGGGCAGAAATGAGGAACCTTTTGCCCGCTTGCCTACGAAAAGACTGCGCCTGATAATACGGCGTCTTCTTATGTTGAGAGGCGACCTGGGGTACAAACGTGGATTTCCCAGCTGTTGCCGTGGCCACCAGGTCTGAAAGACCGACCCCAAATAACTCCTCCCCTTAATAAGGCAATACTTCCAAATGCCGTTTGGAATCCGCATCACCTGACCACTGTCGTGTCCATAACCCTCTACTGGCAGAAATGGACAACGCACTTAGACTTGATGCCAGTCGGCAAATATTCCGCTGTGCATCACGCATATATAGAAATGCATCTTTTAAATGCTCTATAGGCAATAATATTTTCAGTCAGGGAATCCGACCCCGCCAACCCAGCACTGCACATCCAGGCTGAGGCGATTGCTGGTCGCAGTATAACACCAGTATGTGTGTAAATACATTTTAGGATACCCTCCTGCTTTCTATCAGCAGAATCCTTAAGGGCGGCCATCTCAGGAGAGGGTAGAGCCCTTGTTCTTACAAGCGTGTGAGCGCTTTATCCACCCTAGGGGGTGTTTCCCAACGCACCCTAACCTCTGGCGGGAAAGGATATAATGCCAATAACATTTTAGAAATTATCAGTTGTTATCGGGGGAAACCCACGCATCATCACACACCTCATTTAATTTCTCAGATTCAGGAAAACTACAGGTAGTTTTTCCTCACCGAACATAATACCCCTTTTTGGTGGTACTCGTATTATCAGAAATGTGTAAAACATTTTTCATTGCCTCAATCATGTAACGTGTGGCCCTACTGGAAGTCACATTTGTCTCTTCACCGTCGACACTGGAGTCAGTATCCGTGTCGGCGTCTATATCTGCCATCTGAGGTAACGGGCGCTTTAGAGCCCCTGACGGCCTATGAGACGTCTGGACAGGCACAAGCTGAGTAGCCGGCTGTCTCATGTCAACCACTGTCTTTTATACAGAGCTGACACTGTTACGTAATTCCTTCCAACAGTTCATCCACTCAGGTGTCGACCCCCTAGGGGGTGACATCACTATTACAGGCAATCTGCTCCGTCTCCACATCATTTTTCTCCTCATACATGTCGACACAAACGTACCGACACACAGCACACACACAGGGAATGCTCTGATAGAGGACAGGACCCCACTAGCCCTTTGGGGAGACAGAGGGAGAGTTTGCCAGCACACACCAGAGCGCTATATATATACAGGGATAACCTTATATAAGTGTTTTTCCCCTTATAGCTGCTGTATTTTTAATACTGCGCGTAATTAGTGCCCCCCTCTCTTTTTTAACCCTTTCTGTAGTGTAGTGACTGCAGGGGAGAGCCAGGGAGCTTCCCTCCAACGGAGCTGTGAGGGAAAATGGCGCCAGTGTGCTGAGGAGATAGGCTCCGCCCCCTTCTCGGCGGCCTTATCTCCCGTTTTTCTGTGTATTCTGGCAGGGGTTAAATTCATCCATATAGCCCAGGAGCTATATGCAGGGGCGGAACTCTGGGAGGCAGTGGAGTCGGCTGCCGCCGGGCTCCTGGCCTCAAGGGGGCGCATCTCCTCCACTGTCCCCAGTGCCGCTCACCGCGCTGCTGCTGCTGTCTGTGAGGGGAGGGGATCGCAGCGTGCGCCTCCCCTGCCCCTCACTCTCCGGCGGCGGCGCGCTTCAATTCAGCGCCGGTCCGTGAGCCAATCAGAGCTCGCGGACCGGCAGCTAAGGCTGCCGGTCCACGAGCTTTGATTGGCTCATGGACCGGTGCATAATTGAAGAGGGACACAGCCGCCGGAGAGTGAGGGGCAGGAGAGGCGCACGCTGCACTCTCCTCCCCTCACAGACAGCAGCAGCAGCGCGGTGAGCAGCACAAGGGATGGGGGGGAGGGTCATCTATATGTGGCACTGGGGGCATTGCTGGCACTGTGGGGACCTGTATACCTGGCACTGGGGGTCATATCTGGCACTGTGGGGACACTGGCATTGGGGGCATAGCTGGCACTGTGGGGACCTGTATACCTGGCACTGGGGGTCATATCTGGCACTGTGGGGACACTGGCATTGGGGGCATAGCTGGCACTGTGGGGACCTGTATACCTGGCACTGGGGGTCATATCTGGCACTGTGGGGACACTGGCATTGGGGGCATAGCTGGCACTGTGGGGACCTGTATACCTGGCACTGGGGGTCATATCTGGCACTGTGGGGACACTGGCATTGGGGGCATAGCTGGCACTGTGGGGACCTGTATACCTGGCACTGGGGGTCATATCTGGCACTGTGGGGACACTGGCATTGGGGGCATAGCTGGCACTGTGGGGACCTGTATACCTGGCACTGGGGGTCATATCTGGCACTGTGGGGACACTGGCATTGGGGGCATAGCTGGCACTGTGGGGACCTGTATACCTGGCACTGGGGGTCATATCTGGCACTGTGGGGACACTGGCATTGGGGGCATAGCTGACACTGTGGGGACCTGTATACCTGGCACTGGGGGTCATATCTGGCACTGTGGGGACACTGGCATTGGGGGCATAGCTGGCACTGTGGGGACCTGTATACTTGGCACTGGGGATCATATCTGGCACTGTGGGGACACTGGCATTGGGGGCATAGCTGGCACTGTGGGGACATATATATCTGGCACTGGGGTCATATCTGGCACGGTGGGGACACTGGCAATAGGGGCATAGCTTGCACTGTGGGGACATATATATCTGGCACAGGGGGGCATATCTGACACTGGGAACACTGACATTGGGGGCATAGCTGGCACTCTGGGTACATATATATCTGGCACTGGGGGCATATCTGGCACTGGGGGCATGGCTGGCACTTTGGGGACATATATATCTGGCACAGGGGCATAGCTGGCACTGGGGGGACACGTATATCTGGCACTGGGGGCAAAGCTGGCACTGTGTGGGGACATGTATATCTGGCACTGGGGCATATCTGGCACTGTGGGGACACTGGCATTAGGGGCATAGCTTGCACTGTGGGGACATATATATCTGGCACTGGGGCAGAGCTGGCACTGTGTGGGGACATGTATATCTGGCACTGGGGGGCATATATGGCACTGTGGGGACACTGCATTGGGGGCATAGCTGGCACTTTGGGGACATATATATCTGGTACTAGGGGCATAGCTGGCACCGGAGGCATATCTGGCACAGGAGCATAGCTGGCACTGGGGGGACACGTATATCTGACACTGGGTGCAGAGCTGGCACTATGTGGGGACATGTATATCTGGCACTGTGGGGACACTGCATTGGGGGCATAGCTGGCACTTTGGGGACATATATATCTGGCACTAGGGGCATAGCTGGCACTGTGGGGACACTGGCATTGGGGGCATATCTGGCACTGGGGGGACAAGTATATCTGGCACTGGGGGTCATGTGTATCTGGCACTGTGAGGCATATATGTATCTGGCACTGTGGGGACATATGTTTCTGGCAGTGTGGAGGCACCCATTTTTTGACATTTTTATATGTATGTGGCACTGTACAGGGGCATTATAGGTGGTCTTCAGGTTGCCAACTGTCGGGATCCCGGCGCACAGTATACCGTCGCCGGAATCCCGACAGCCGGCATACCGACAGTTTTTCTCCTTCGTGGGGGTCCACGACCCCCCCTGGAGGGAGAATAAATAGCGTGGCGCGCGTAGCGAGCCCGCAAGGGGCTCATTTGCGCTCACCATGCTGTCGTTATGCCGGCGATATGTAGGGGGGGCACCAACATTTATCATGCCTCCGGGCGACTGGGGCGAACTTACGCCACTGGCTATATGTGATGCATTTTTTTTGCCATCCAAGGTGTTTTTATTGCGTCTCAGGGCGCCCCCCCCCCCAGCGCCCTGCACCCTCAGTGACCGGAGTGTGAAGTGTGCTGAGAGCAATGGCGCACAGCTGCAGTGCTGTGCGCTACCTTGTTGAAGACAGGACGTCTTCTGCCGCCGATTTTCCGGACCTCTTCTGTCTTCTGGCTCTGTAAGGGGGCCGGCGGCGCGGCTCTGGGACCTATCCATGGCTGGGCCTGTGATCTGTCCCTCTGGAGCTAATGTCCAGTAGCCTAAGAAGCCCAATCCACTCTGCACGCAGGTGAGTTCACTTCTTCTCCCCTTAGTCCCTCGATGCAGTGAGCCTGTTGCCAGCAGGTCTCACTGAACATAAAAAACCTAAAACTAAACTTTTCACTAAGCAGCTCAGGAGAGCCACCTAGTGTGCACCCTTCTCGTTCGGGCACAAAAATCTTACTGAGGCTTGGAGGAGGGTCATAGGGGGAGGAGCCAGTGCACACCAGGTAGTTCTAAAGCTTTACTTTTGTGCCCAGTCTCCTGCGGAGCCGCTATTCCCCATGGTCCTTACGGAGTCCCCAGCATCCACTTAGGACGTTAGAGAAACAGAGACAATATTTATACTAAAAATGAGAGACTGAAGTGTTTTTGTTTTGTTTCCGAAATCATTGACTTTTTGTGATTGCTTCAATTGTAGACTGTAAGATTGAGAGGGGGCAGACTGGTTGGCACAGCGGGGGGAGGTGTGGGCGGTGGCGAGGCATAGGGAGCGGTGTGGGGGCATGGTGCAGCGCAGGAGGTGGCATGGGGTGTGGCTCCCCGTGATTGCATCATCATGACCATCCCCCCGGCTATACAATACTGAGATTACCAGCAGTATCCAGAGGGGGCGTGACTACGATGACGCGATTCAGTGCGAATCGCATAATTTGCTGTGCGGACAGTGTGTCAATTGTGCAATTAGTTGCAAGAGGAGAAGGGACAGTTGGTGACAGTGCTACCGTTATTGTGGACATCCTTGCACAGACGCTGTGTAACGCCGGACGCCAGTCTTTTCTATCAGCGGCATTTGGAAACTGCAGCGGCAGTTACATCTTGGAGGACGGAGAAGTCCGGAGCCTCCTAGCCGCACCTGGGCGATTTAACACAGCATACGTTCAGCTGGACTCACCGCATGAACCAATACGGAGGGTGAGCGTGTTACAGCATATAGGCGGCTTGTCCGTGCACTTTGGAACTAATTGCACAATTGGCACACTGGTCTTTTGGGACCAACGCATTATTGACTCAGTTGTGACCGTTAGGTGTAATACCCTTTTTCCTGTACCTGCCAAAGGAATATATTGAAGATATTTTAGCCGTATTAATGCTAGAGAACGAGGACATTTGTTTCTCATACATCGTGGCTACTGTAGTGAGGTGTCACTCATAAAAGTCTTCATACAGTTTAGAAAAAAAACTGATCTACCTCGATTCAAATTAGTTTAAAGAGCCGGCATTAGCATCAGGAGTTTGTTGTGCTTCATATAATCATATGTAAAGTGGTATGAATTTTTTGTATACATTTTTTATTGATTAAGTTTATATGGTGATTGCATTTATATTATATACTGATTGATGCGATTGCTCTATTAAATAATATGCTGTGTGTACATGTGATTTCACTTTATTTCAAAGCCTGATTGATAGTAATAGCGCAGAGTGGTTTTCAGTATTGTCGACACAGTCAAATATGCACCTTTAGTTCTCTGCATGCATTATGAGGACAATGGGACAGAATAGTTAAAGAAAATAATTATAACATTTCACCCGAATGTATCAAAGTGAATTCAAAATTGAAAAGTGTATTTTCAGCAGTAAGTAATAAAAGTTGAAAAACTGCATCAGCAGAAGACCACAAAACATCTATAGCCAAGGCAGTGGCATATGCAATCCAGAATCCCCCACTCTGCGGAACATTTAACACTATAGATGGTCTATAGGATGGGCTGTATAAAACATATTTAAATAATATAAATAAGATAAGTGGTGAGGGAAAGGTTAAACATACTGTACTATAATAAATAAATACAAAAACATAATAGAACCAGTACTGCACTTTCTAAGCACACATTCTCCCACCTCATGGTAAGGCTCCTGTCTCTTCTTACTGGTAGCTACTCTCTAGTCCAGAGCACTGATTGAGGACCCAGATACACACTCACAGCAAAATTGATAGAAGAAGGTGCTACCACTGGGCATGTGTATCAGCTCTGCTCTGTCCCTTACACTGTATGTTGTGGTGGTGGCAGCTCTAGTAATCGTATTATATACCATTGCAATTGTCATAATTTGAGCCACTTACCAAGAGGCGTAGGGTTTCCGGGCAACCAGAACCCCCCCCCCCTCTCACCCCCCCTTTCCCCTGTGTTTGCCCATGCAAGGGGGTTAAGACATAAGTATTTTGTTTAACCATATTAAAGCTTTAATGGACATGGTACTTAATTATCTCAGAGCACCAACTAGGGACAATAAAAGAGTAAACTCTGTGAAAATAGACTGAATTATGGGTCGACCCTACAGTTTATACAGTTATTTGATAAAAATAAATATTTTTTATTAATGTTCTAGATGCACCGACCTGGATATGACAAATAATAATTGAAAGACATCAAATTATCATGTTAGAAAGGGTAGTGAAGTAACTGGGTCAGGAGTAGGCATCCTGGGGCACTCCGATTGCTGTGGAACTACACATTCCAGCATGTGCTGCAACAGTTTTAGAATGCCCTTGTAGCAGGTCATGCTGGGATGTGTATATTCATAGCAGTTGGAGTGGCACAGGTTGCCTACCCCTGAAGTAGGTAGTGAAGGAACTACTGAGGACTGTGTTAAGTTTAACTAAAATGAGATTATATGTGTGCATCCAATTCAATCCATGGGCGTACAGTAACTATAGTGGGTGCAAGGGGTGCCACTGCTATGGGGCCCAGAGGCTTAGGGGGCCTGGACCCTGACTGGATCCCTTGCTAGAGTGCACCGTAATGTGTCATAATCTGATCTGTTTCTTGTAATGTGGTGGGTACTATAATGTTACATAATAACGGGTAATAATAATGGGTCACTGTAACATGACATAATATAAAACTGGAGGGCACTCTAATGTGGCACAGTATGAACAGGGGGCACTGTAATGTAGCATAATATGATCTGGGGACACTGTATGACATAATGTGAATTGGGGATACTGGGTGGCATAATGTGTACTGGTAGCTTTACAATGTGACATCATGTGAACTAGGGAACTACGATGGTTCATTAAATAAACTAGGGCACTACTATGGGGCATAACATTAACTAAGGCACTACGATGGACCAGAAGATGAACTAGGGCACTATTATGGGGTATAACATTAACAACTGCTGTGGAGAGGTCACTCTAGAATCATTGGGACAGGAGCCCCTTCAATTTGTTGCCATGTGGCCGACAAAGTTCTGGTTGCGCCCCTGATTAAGTCTATTCAATCTTCTGTTGCCAAGAAGATATGTGCCCTGTGCTGGGAGACAGGGGCAACACAGAGTTCCAGGGCAGGGGTGAGAAAAGATTCCTCCTACAAATGCATTTTTATGAAATATATACCAAACTCTTCATCAAAAGATGGCGAAAAGTAAAGCAATTAACTTTGAAACTGAAAATCCTCTTCTGTGCTTGATACATTTGAAAAGTGATTTTGATGTTTGCCAATAAATTACAGTGTGAAAGTTTTCGTGGCAGATGTGTATCCAATGTGTTAACAGTTTAATACATTTCAGGAGGAACAAATTATCATTAAAAAAAACATGTAAAATTTTCCCAAAAAGTGCCTTGATACATCTTCCCCTATGCTGTAGGTTTTACACAGGGGTGGATTAAGAGAGGAAGGGGCTTTTGTGTAGGTACTGGTGCTGTGCCAGGAAAATGTATGCCCCCATACATATACCGTATATTTATAAATAATGCACAGATGCGACTCACAAATGCAACTTCATGTTCCATTTGGTAATTGTAGATTTTACTAATCCCACAAAATAGGTGTGATTTGGTGAAACAGCACTTTACCAAAAATCCCCCTAGGGTAAAAGAAAAAAAAAAAAAAAGGTATATTTTCAGGAAACTTTTATATTGAAATGTGCAAAAATTTCTAAACGGTTCTACAAAATATTTCATCATCATCATCATCATCATCATTTACTATATTATACAATTGTCGGGGAAATGGCAGAATTAGGTTTTTTCCAAACTCCAACTGCTGCCGCACCACAAAGCAAAGTAAAATAGGATTTTAATTACCTGCCAGTAAATCCTTTTCTCGTAGTCCGTAGAGGATGCTGGGGTCCATTTTAGTACCATGGGGTATAGACGGTTCCGCAGAAGCCTTCAGCACTTTAAGACTTTTTAACAGTGTGAACTGGCTCCTCCCTCTATGCCCCTCCTCCAGACCTCAGTATAGGAACTGTGCCCAAGGAGACAGACATTTACGAGAGAGGAACTACTATTAAACTTGTGGCGAGATTCACACCAGCTCACACCTTACACAAAAAACATGTCGGCTAACATGGCCTTAACATAACTCATGCCAACCAGCATGCATAACGCAACAGCTGTTAACAACTGAACACATGAAACTGTGCAAAAAAGAGAAAACTTAATCAGCAGGAAAAAATTAGCACTGGGCGGGTGCCCAGCATCCTCTACGGACTACGAGAAAAGGATTTACCGGCAGGTAATTAAAATCCTATTTTCTCTTACGTCCTAGAGGATGCTGAGGTCCATTTTAGTACCATGGGGATGTACCAAAGCTCCCAGTACGGGCGGGAAAGTGCTAATGTTCCTGCAGAACTGACTGACCAAACTTAAGATCGTCAGCAGCCAAGGTGTCAAACTTATAAAACTTAGCAAACGTGTTTGCACCCTGACCAGGTAGCAGCTCGACAGATTTGTAAAGCCGAGACACCCCGGGCAGTCGCCCAGGACGTACCCACTTTCCTGGTAGAGTGGGCTTTTACTGAAGTCGGTAACGGCAATCCTGCTGTGGAATGAGCGTGCTGAATGGTACCCCTGATCCAGCGTGCAATAGTCTGCTTAGAAGCAGGACACCCAATCTTGTTGGGGTCATAAAGGACAAACAAAGATTCTGTTTTCCTTATCCGAGGCGTTCTAGCAACATAAGTGTTCAACGCTATGACGACATCCAAGGACTTTGAAACGGCTGAGGTGTCAGAAGCCACTGGCACCATCACTGGTTGGTTGATATGAAAAGAGGACACAACCTTCGGAAGAAAGTGCTGACGAGTTCTCAGTTCAGCCCTATCTTCATGAAATATTAAGTAAGGACTCTTGTGTGACAGAGCTCCTAACTCAGACACTCGTCTGCCTGAAGCCAGGGCCAACAGCATGACCACTTTCCAAGTGAGAAACTTTAACTCCACCTCTTGCAGAGGCTCAAACCAGTCCGATTTAAGGAACTGTAGCACCACATTCAGATCCCATGGCGCCGTAGGAGGCACAAAGGGAGGTTGGTTGCGCAGAAGCCCCTTCACTAACGTCTGGACCTCAGGAAGGGAAGCCAACTGTTTCTGAAAGAAAACGGACAAGGCCGAAATTTGGACCTTGATAGACCCTAATCTCAATCCAGCATCCACACCCGCCTGTAGAAATAGGAGAAGACGTCCTAATTGAAACTCCACCGCAGGAGATTTCTTGGATTCACACCAAGATACATATTTTCTCCAAATCCGATAGTAATGTTTAGACGTTACCCCTTTCCTGGCCAGAATAAGTGTGGGAATGACTTCATTGGGAATGACCTTATGGGCTAGGATCTGGTGCTCAACAACCATGCCATCAAACGCAGCCGCTGTAAGTCCTGATAAACTAACGGCCCCTGCTGAAGCAGGTCCTTGTGAAGAGGAAAAGGCAGAGGATCTTCCAGTAATAACTCTTGAAGATCTAGATACCAAGCCCTCCTTGGCCAGTCTGGAGCAATGAGTATTGCTCGAACTCCTGTTCTTCTGATGATCTTGAGATTTTTTGGAATAAGTGGAAGAGCAGGGAATAGATACACCGACTGAAACACCCACTGGGTCACCAGTGCATCTACTGCTATTGCTTGTGGGTCTCTCGACCTGGAACAATTTTTCTGAAGCTTCTTGTTGAGGTGTGATGCCATCATATCCACTTGAGGAACGCCCCAACGACTTGCCACCTACGCAAAGACTTCTGGATGGAGGCCACATTCTCCTGGATGGAGATTGTGTCTGCTGAGGAAGTCTGCTTCCCAGTTGTCCACTCCCGGAATGAAAATTGCCGACAGAGCTTTTGCATGTCTTTCTGCCCAGAGGAGTACCTTTGTCACCTCTGCCATTGCCGCTCTGCTTTTCGTTCCACCTTGACGGTTTATGTAAGCCACTGCCGTCACATTGTCTGACTTGATCTGTATGGGACGACCTTGAAGAAGGTGTGCCGCTTGATGAAGACTGTTGTACACAGCTCTCAATTCCAGAATGTTTATGTGAAGGAGAGAGTTTTTTGACTTGACCATCTTCCTTGGAAGCTTTCACCTTGCGTAACTGCTCCCCATCCTCGGAGACTTGCATCCGTGATCACCAGGATCCAGGCCTGAATCCCAAACCTGCGTCCCTCCAGGAGGTGAGAAATTTGTAGCCACCACAGGAGCGAAATTCTGGCTTTCGCTGACAAGATTATCCTTTGATGCATGTGGAGATGCGACCCTGACCACTTGTCCAGTAGGTCCCACTGGAAGACCCTGGCATGGAATCGGCCATATTGTAGCGCCTCGTAAGCTGCTACCATTTTCCCCAGCAGGCGAATGCACTGGTGAACTGATACTCTTCGTGGTCTCAAAATTTGTTTTACCATGCTCTGGATCTCCTGAGCCTTTTCCACCGGTAGAAATACTCTCTGTACCTCAGTGTCCAGTATCATTTCCAAAAATGATAATCTCATCATCGGATCCAACTGAGATTTTGGAAAGTTGATGATCCAACCGTGTTGTTGAAGCACCGTCAGGGATAATTCTATGTTCTGAAGTAGCTTGTCCCTGGATCTCGCTTTTATGAAGAGATCGTCCAAGTATGGAATTATGTTGACTCCTTGCTTGCGAAGGAGAACCATCATCTCCGCCATCACCTTGGTGAATATTCTCGGAGCCGTGGAGAGCCCGAAAGGTAATGTTTGGAATTGGTAGTGGCAATCCTGAACCGCAAACCTGAGGTATGTTTGATGTGGCAGGTAAATGGGGATATGCAAGTAAGCATCCTTGATGTCCACTGACACCAGAAATTCCAAGCTGGAGATCACCGCTCTCAGGGACTCCATCTTGAATTTGAACCTTTTCAAATAAAAATTCAGAGATTTTAGGTTTAAAATCGGTCTGACTGAGCCATCCGGCTTCGGCACCACAAATAGGCTTGAATAAAAGCCTTGCTTCTTCTGTTTTGCAGGAACCAAAGAAATTACTCTGTCTTGACATAATTTGTGTATTGCGTTCAGGACATTTGCGCTGTCCTGAACAGAAACTGGCAAGGCTGATTTAAAAAATTGAACCTGTTGGTGTTGTAGGTTTTCTACCTCTTCCTCTCCCTTTTCCTGTGAAAAAAGGGGTACTCTTAGCCTTTTTGTACTTGTTGGGCCGAAAGGACTGCATAGTATGAGAATTATATACTTTTTAGCCGGTGCAGCTGCCAACGGCAGAAATGCTGACTTGCCAGATGTAGTAGTTGATATCATGGCATCCAGCTTTGCACCAAAGAGGGCCTCACCATTGTAGGGGAGCGCCTCAATATTTCTTTTGGATTCTGCGTCAGCATTACATTGGCAGATCCACAGTGCCCTGCGGGCTGAAATCACCATAGCAGAGGCCCTTGAGCCCAGTAAGCCAACGTCCTTCATAGCCTCAACTAAGTAACCTGCAGAATCTTTGATATGACCGGGAATTAGAAGCATATCATCTTTATCGACCGTATCAATATTAACAATCAAGTTGTCTACCCATTTTTCCACTGCGTTACCTACCCACGCAGAAGCAATTGTGGACCTGAATAATGTACCCGTAGCAATATAGATGGACTTTAGAGTCGTCTCTAATTTGCGGTCAGCAGGTTCTTTTAATGAAGCTGACCCTGGGGCAGGTAAAATGATTTTTTTCGACAACCTAGAAACCGAGGTGTCTACCATTGGGGGTGACTCCCACTTACGCCTGTCCTCCTCAGGGAAAGGGTACGCTACCCGCAACCTTCTAGGAATAGCAAACTTCTTTTCCGGGTTAACCCAGGATTCCTCAAAGAATGCATTTAAGTCCTTAGACGGAGGAAAATTCACCAACTTTTTTTTATTTAATTTAAAATAATCTTTTTCCTCAGGTGCAGGTGTTGTGTCAGTAAGTTCCAACACCTCGTTTATAGCGACTATCATACATTGAATGCTCTTAACCAGTTTGGGGTCTACCCCCCTCAAATCCCCAGTGTCGAACTCAGTGTCGGACTCTGTATCGGTGTCTCTTTGCATAATTTGAGCCAGAGACCTTTTCTGGGAACTGTAGGGGTCCCGAGTGGATGATGTGGAGGAATCAGCAAACAGTGCATCCTCCACAGACTGTCTCCAATACTTTGTCTGCTGTTCAGACTCTGAGAATTTCTTTGCCAGTTTAGCCATATTACTCTGCAACTTTCTCACCCACACCGGTACAGAACACTCTTGTGCCTCCAAAATGGGTTCTTCCAGGGAAGAACTTTCTCTAGACATGGTACACACGTGTACAGTCACACCACTCACACACAGGGGAGCTATTGGGGACAGATCTACCTAATGACTGTCAGAGGGACACAGAGGGAATTGCCAGCCCACACCACGCACCCTATATGTATTGCATACAATAATTATATATACTATATACAACCACAGCGCTTTTATCCAATATGAAGTCCGCAGACCTCCAACTATGTGCTCCCCACCCCTTCTATAACACCCTGGTACTTGTATCAGCGATGTGTGAGGAGAAGCAGCATTCAGGATCAGCGCTCCGGCGTCTCTGTGAGGAGAAAATGGCGCCAATTGAATGTTACTAGCAAATCTGAGGAGAAGCCCCGCCCCCTGTAATGGCGCGGTTCAGCCTCAGTAAACACAATATTTATATTGGCAGGGGTATGTACACCAGCGGCTCCCATGTGTGTACTGTTATGCCAGTGAGAGTAAGGATTTTTTTACATGTCCCCCAGTGTGCCCCCCCCCCCCGCGCGCTCTGCACCCTGTGCTGAGAGACATGTTTGTGCGCAGCGTCCCGCACTGCGCTGGTACCTTTATGCCGCCATGATGACCGGAGAACCCCTCTCTGCAGGTCGCCGGTGAATACTCACCAGCCTTCTGACTTCTGGCTCTGTTAGGGGGTGGCAGCAGTGCTGTGGGAGTGAGCAGCAGCCAGGCAAGGGCTGTGTTCAGTACCCTTCAGGAGCTAATGGTGTCCTGTCAGCGGAAGCAGAGCCATTGAACTAATGGAGAAGTTGGTTCCTACTTCCCCCCCTAAGTCCCACGAAGCAGGGAAGCTGTTGCCAGCAGCTTCCCTATAAAATAAAAAAACCTAACAAAGTATTTTCCAGCAGAACTCTGTAGAGCTCCACTGGTGTGCATCCAGTCTCCCGGGCACATTTTCTAAACTGAGGTCTGGAGGAGGGGCATAGAGGGAGGAGCCAGTTCACACTGTTAAAAAGTCCTAAAGTGTCGAAGGCTCCTGCGGAACCGTCTATACCCCATGGTACTAAAATGAACCCCAGCATCCTCTAGGACGTAAGAGAAAGGGGCAGTTTTCACCCCAGCTCTATAGATCATTCCGGAAAGGGCACATAGCAGCCGTCTACATCACAAGTTATTCCTCATGTCCCTTAGACTGAGGTGCGCAGGAAAATTTGCGAATTTCCAGGGTACAGTAATGGGCCTTTATGTAAGCAGCCATACATGATTGCCATGTTCAGTGGCACACTGTTCTATATTGAATAGGTCCTCAAACATTCAGTGAAATGTGGATTTACATACAGTATATACATACTGAGCTGGCCAGAATATAGTTTATACATACTGAGCTGGCCAGAATATGCATGTGAATCACAAGCACACAATGGGGTAAATTTACTAGGATGGGAGTTCTATTGAAGATGGGATGTTGCCCATAGCAACCAACCAACCAGATTCTACTTCTCATTTATCTATTTATTTATTAACAGTTTCTTATATAGCACAGCATATTCCGTTGCGCTTTACAATTAGAACAACAGTTATAGAACAAAACTGGGCAAAGACAGACAGACAGACATAGGTAGGGGGGCCCTGCTCGCAAGCTTACAATCTATAGGGAAATAGGCATGGATACACAAGGATAGATGCTACCTGTTACATAATGGTTCCCCAGATTGCTAGGTTCTTCTTAATGGGTTGTATGATATGATCACCCAGCAATATTGGTTATCTAGCACCTTCTAGAAGATACTACCTGGAATCTGATTTGGAATTGCTATGGGCAACATCAAATCTTAAATAGAACTCCCATCTTAGTAAATTTACCCAAATGTGTTCCTAAAAAAGGTGCATTTTGCTGAGCTGGTAGTAACCACAGAATTTAGCCGGCACGGCCAGCCTACCGTAGTACGTGTCTCTTTTGTTCCTGCAGACAATGGGCCTGATTCAAGTTGGATTGCAAATTCTGTTAAGTACAGTAGCAGAATTTGCAATCCTTGTAAATGCATGCTGGGGGTCACCCATCGCAGGGCAAGGCCGTCCAGCAAGCTGACTGCCGCACCCTCCCCCCCCCCTTCCCTTCTCGATCAAGCAGAAATTGCGGTCGCATCGCAATTTCTGCTTGATCGTAGAAACTAGGGTTGCCTCTTGCTGGCGAAGCTTGGCTGCGCCCGCAAGAGGCCCGCCGTCATCTTTCTGATCGTGGCATCTGTGTGTGACGTCATGCAGCCGCCGTGATCACCCCCCCCCCCGTCACGCCCCTGTTTGCGCCACCACGCCCCCATTTTGATGCCACGCCCCTGCGACGCTCCATCTCTGTCTAGGAAACGGAGCGTTGACGCCCCCGTCCCGCAAACGCCTCCCCCCGATTGACAGGCACAAGTGTATGGCCAGCATTACTTGCAGGGCAGGGACAGCTGGTTCATCTATCTCCTCCCACTTGGCTCCAAGGCGCACAGTCGCTTCCTCCTTTCATGCAGCCTGTGCGCCCAGACAATGACTGAGCCGCAGGCTGCTCCTGTGCACACACTATTGGACAGCTGAGCCGTCGCTCAGCTGCCCTGTCCTGTGATGCGGCGCTGGTGCCGCGGCTGTGAAGCAGTGACCTGGGAGCGCAACCACAGATCGGATCGCTATGAGAGATCCGATTTGTGGCAGGCGGCCCTTTTAGAAAGGGGGGCCCGGGGTACTTACCCCCAGGGACCCCCCTTACTCCGGCTCTGTGTGAAGTTCAGCAGCAATATTACTGAAATATTAACATAAATGAGAATTATTTAGACACATTCATCCAATCAGAAGTGTTTTGGTTCGGATTCGGTTTTTGGTCTGGTTAAAAATTGATTAAAAAAATTATAATCATTTATAAACTTCTATAAAAACAGTTAAAATCGTGTAATTTTTGTAATATCAAAATTCAGATTTAAAATACTAATTTCCGAACTGTGGGAAGATTTGAACTGGGACTCAGTTCTCCCCAGGAGTTCCGGACTTTTGGGTTTTGCTTCAGTTTGGATCCATAGCACAGGTGCAGTTGCCTCTTTCTTGCGAACAGCATGGGATAGATTTTGCGCAACTATACCCTTATTGGTGGTCATTCCGACTTGTTCGCTCGCTAGCAGTTTTTTGCAGCCGTGCAAATGCTATGCCGCCCCCCACTGGGAGTATATTTTAGCTTAGCAGAAGTGCGAACGAAAGGATCGCACAGCGGCGGCAAAGAATTTTTGTGCAGTTTTAGAGTAGCTCAATACCTACTCAGCGCTTTCGATGACTTCAGACTACTCAGTTCCTGTTTTGACGTCACAAACACGCCCTGCGTTTGCCCCCAGCCACGCCTGCGTTTTTCCTGGCACGACTGCGTTTTTTCGAACACTCCCTGAAAACGGTCAGTTGACACCCAGAAACGCCCACTTCATGTCAATCACTCTGCGGTCAGCAGTGCGACTGAAAAGCTTCGCTAGAAACTACATCGTTCGTTGTAATAGTACGTCGTGCGTGCGCATTGCACCGCATACGCATGCGCAGAAGTGCCGTTTTTTTGCCTCATCGCTGCGCAGTGAACTAATGCAGCTAGCGATCAACTCGGAATGACCCCCTTTGTCCATACTTATGCCCCCCCAGTCTTGCCCCATCCTCCTAACACAATGGGTATAATTGCAAAATACATCTCATTCAGCATTAGACTGGATGCGTAAGAATTTCTGGTGCCCACGCACACTTGGTAAAAATTAAATTTGCAGGGAAAAAAGGCACAAATCAAATCTTTCCCCAACTTTAATTCTACACGTCTCTAAAGATGCAAATTACATTTCGTCCAACACACCACAGCAAAGCAAAAGAACTGAGACCTGCACGGTCAGAACGTCACACTTTGACCCTGGCGAAGATGGATTGTGTGTCATTGTGAGTGAACAGAACAAAATCATTAAACACTGTATTCCAAATGTATGTATTTATAATATCCATCTTTTACTGAAATGATACCAAAGCCACAGAACAGCAATGTACAAATAATCGCATTAAGAGTTATTACCCCGGATTGTGTAACGCCATTTATCAGCGGTTCCTGCATTATTGCATTTCCAGAAATACAGCCCATAAATAATTGATTGGATTTTAATGACCATGTTTTAGGCAAAGATTAGATACATAAATCATATCTACGCACACACTGTAAATAAGATAATGTTAATCATATATGTGCTGTGTCGGCAGCTTTAATCACCGACAACAGACGGCTAACTGCTTATATCTTCTGGCATTTTACTGCAGAGGGAATGATCACGTACAGTAGTTGTGTGATTTTCTGCTACTCTGCATCAGTGAAAGTCTTTAATAACTGTTACAGCGCAGGTGATACGCAGTATATGCACAAATGTGCTGCTGCAAGGGGATGTAGTTAATTTGCCGGCGGTTGGAATGCCGGCGAGCGGGGGCTATTCCCACTCGTGAGTGTCCACGACACCTGTGGAGTGGCAATAGAACCAGTGGCAAGCGCAGCTCTGTTGCGCTCGCCTCCCCGATGGCATTCTGGCGGCCGGGATCCCAGGGTCCGTATGCTGACCTCCGGGATCCCGCCCGCAGCATTACAGCCCCAACCCGCTGCAAGCAAGGCACATAGTGCATGCGGTCTGGGCAGCGGCGTTTCTAGAGAGGAGGGGACCCATGTGCAGACTCCGTGTGTGGGCCCCCTCCTCTCCTGTAGCCGTCACCGCCGCTGTCCGCCGCTGTCAGCGCTGAGACTCTGGAACAGTGCCAGAGTCTACAGCGCATGTGCAGGACTCCCAAAAATGCCCACTCTGCCGGAGTCTCTAGCACTCAGTGTGCTAGCAGCGATGGTGACGGCTACGGGAGAGGAGGGGGCCCACACACAGTCACCGATGGACGCCAGAAAGGTAAGTATAGAAGAAATGGGTCGCACCCATTATAGATATGCCAGTGGGTCTGGACCCGGGCAAAGCGTACCCACCCCCCTTCTTGGCGCCCCTGCATAGGGCTGGTGCACGTTTTGATGGTGCGACCAATGGCGGTATCTTTAGGCGCACCAGTCAGTATTACAGACTCTGTGTACTCTTACAGCGGGCATCTCTGTCCTTGCACATTCTGACGCACAACTACACTGTACGAAATGTTGCAATTGCTGTGACATTTCAGTTATCCCATGGGTCAGTTCGGCAGCTTGCTTTCCTATAGTACTTCATGCATCGGTCCTCAGGGCCTGAGCATCCTATACAACAACTTTTTCTGGTGTGTGCGGAGCCATGATTTCCTTCTTCACGGTCTCTGGAGGGTATTTCTATTCTTGGTGCCCAGGGCCGGATTAACAATGGGGCGGATGGAGCTGCAGCTCCAGGCCCCCCATTGAAAATAGGCCCACAGCAAACTGACAGCATTGACAGGAACTTTTTCCTGTCACATACTGCCAGCGGCCTCCTCTCTCCCATGCCCCCTTCTACGGCTCCATCGATCTCACCTGCCACGGAGCCGTGCAGCCTGCAGGCAGTGTGCTGGCCGCCCCTTCCTCTCCAGTCTCTCCTTCTCCGGGGTCCTGCTGTCACTCACAGGCCCAAGCTCCGCCCCCAGACTGCACGGGCCACGGGGAGCTGCTGCTGCAGGAAGCCTGGCAAGTGCAGTGATGGCTTCTTGATTAATATGTGTATACAGTTTGTGTGATGTGTGTAGTGAATGTGTGTGTGTATATGTGGTGGTGGGTGGGTGTGTATAGTGTGTACTGTGTGTATATGTGGTGGTGGTGTGTGTGTACTTTGTATAGTGATGGGGGTGTGTGTGTACTTTATATGTGAAGTGTGTAGTCACTGTAGTGGGTTCTGTGTGTGTGTTTAGTGTGTATATATGGTGGTGGAGGTGTGTGTGTACTTTCTGTGTGGGTGTGTGTAGTGTGTATATGTGGTGGTGGGTGTACTTTGTGTGTCTGTAGTGTGTACTGTATGTGTATATGTGGTGGTGGGTGGGTGTGTTTGTGTATATGTGGTGGTGGTGGGTGTACTTTGTGTGTCTGTAGTGTGTACTGTATGTGTATATGTGGTGGTGGGTGTGTTTGTGTATATGTGGTGGTGGTGGGTGTACTTTGTGTGTCTGTAGTGTGTACTGTATGTGTATATGTGGTGGTGGGTGGGTGTGTTTGTGTATATGTGGTGGTGGTGGGTGTGTATATAGTGTGTACCAGTGGTCGAAATGGAGTGGTATATTTTTTAATTAAATGAAAGTGTTCATGTTAAGCTTCTTTCGCAGGGAGCTGCGCCCTACCCCTTTTCTGAGTGACAGAATGCGCCCTGCTAATCACCAAAGGACTGCCTTCTCCACCCGCCGCGCTGTCACTTCTCCCCCCGCAGCACTGTTACTCCTCCCCCGGCCGCGCTGATAGCTCTCAGCTGAAGGCGGAGACAGGGTCAGCATGCAGCGGGAAGGAGCAGCCAATCAGATCCTGCGGTGTCTCCTGCCAGTCCTCCGGCATGGTTTGATTCTGCCTCACCACGGCGCTGCACGCTGACCTGGGCTCCGCCGTCAGCATCAAGAGACTGGCCCTGCTGATCCGGCACAGTGCCCTCCTCCGCAACGGTGAGTGCCGCTCTGCATCTGCCCTGTGCCTGTCTTCCTCTTCCTCCCAGTGCTCTCTACCTGGTGCAGTGTGCCTCAGTGCTCTCTACCTGGTGCAGTGTGCCTCAGTGCTCTCTACCTGGTGCAGTGTGCCTCAGTGCTCTCTACCTGGTGCAGTGTGTCTCAGTGCTCTCTACCTGGTGCAGTGTGTATCAGTGCTCTGCCTGGTGCAATGTGTATAACGTGCTCTATCTGGCACAATATGTATAACGTGCTCTACCTGTCGCAGTGTGTATAGGAGGTTCTACCTGGTGCAATGTGTATTAGGTGCACTACTGTGTGCTATAATGTGAATTTCGGCTTATTCAGTGTGCTATAATGTGAATTTTGGCTTATTCATTGTGCTATAATGTGAATTGCGGCTCGTACCGTGTGCTATAATGTGAATTTCGGCTCATACCGTGTGCTGCAATGTGAATTTCGGCTCGTACCGTGTGCTGTAATGTGAATTTCGTCTCGTACCGTGTGCTATAATGTGAATTTTGGCCCGTACCGTGTGCTATAATGTGAATTTCGGCTTATTCATTGTGCTATAATGTGAATTTCGGCTTATTCATTGGGGTATAATGTGAATTTCGGCTTATTCAGTGTGCTATAATGTGAATTTCGGCTCGTACCGTGTGCTATAATGTGAATTTCGGCTCGTACCGTGTGCTATAATGTGAGTTTCAGCTCGTACCGAGTGCTGTAATGTGAATTTCGGCTCGTACCGTGTGCTGTAATGTGAATTTCGGCTCGTACCATGTGCTATAATGTGAGTTTTGGCTCGTACCGTGTGCTATAAGGTGAAAGGGGCACCAGTACTAGATAGTATAAGGGGTTCTACTACACTGGACATGCCCCCTTTTGGGTGACCACGCCCCCTTTTCTGGAGCGAAGGCGCGCGCATAATTGCATCCTTGACTTTTCCATATCCCCACTTCAATATTTCCACTTCGACCACTGGTGTGTACTGTGTGTGTTTGTGTATACGTGGTGGTGGGTGTGTGTGTGTGTACTTTATGTGTTTATATGTGGGGGGGTGTACTTTGTGTGTGTAGTGTGTACTATGTGTGTGTGTGTGTGTGTGTGTGTGTGTACTTTATATGATGGGGGCCTGTGTGTATATGCTATGTTTGGGAGGGCTACGCTAACACCTATTTGTTATATGAGTAGCAGCTGAGGAGGGAAGGGGTTCCACCTGCCCATAGAAATTGGATGCTTAGCGTATTTAACTGTCAGCGCTCACTCCTAAACAAATAATATCACATATGCAGTTTACTTTTAAATTCTGGTATACTCCAATTTATTAGGTTATAAAGCATAAAAATTAAAAACACAATATTATTTACAGTTTATGTGGTTTATATAATGCTGATGGTCCTAATACTCGGGACTAACTAGGGTTAAAAAATTTTTTTCAAAAATACCCTCCTCAGGTCCAGATGTCGGCGGTGCTGTTGGCAGGTCCATGTGGCAGGCGGCTGTGCTATCGGCAGGTCCGGGCAGCAGGCGGCGGCTCCAGCAGGCGGTGAGTATGGGCGGGTTCGGGCATTCCAGGCCGGCAGCGAGGTTTATGCTGTGCGGCACAGTGTGACCTCTAACACCATGTCACGCTGCGCAGTGCACACAGCCGCACTGCCTGGGGCAGGGGGAGCCGAGCAGCATCTGAGCCGTGTGCTGAATTGGCTCAGACGCTGCCCGGCATTTTAAAAAAAAAGCGTTGGCCCAAATACCGGGATAGTAAGCCCCATTTTAGGCCAAAATCCCAGGATACTGCCGATCCCGATCCCAGGATTGGCCACCATATGAGTAACAGGTGCAGCTGTGTGAGTATAGTAATGGGTGCTGCTGTGAGTACAGTAATGGGTGCTACTGGTCTTGCCCCCCCCCCACATCACTAGTCACACCCTCGGTGGCCCCATATAATAGGCCCTTTGTAAATTTCAGCTCCAGGCCTATGTGGACCTTAATCTGGCACTGTTGGTGCCCCAACATCTCAGGACAGGACATTTCTTGCCTCTGTAATGTTCTGTCCACTTTAATGGCAGCCTCCTTGAAGCACAAGAATGAGCTAACTTGTGACTGTAGCTGAAGGAGGTGTAAATGCACCTTCACTATCTCACCATGGGATCCTTCTATAAACTGATGAATCAATATTTAATCGATGGTCGGACTTTTCTGCAGTCACACAGTAGACTGAGCGTGAAGTCACACAATGTTTCTCCTGGATGCTGCTTTCTTGTGTAAAAGTCCACTTAATGCTCTGAAAGGTGTCAAATGTGGTAGCTAGTTGGGTCAGGATGAGACCTACTGTTTTCCTTTGATCTGCCAGGCATGGAGTCACTTCTGTCAGGGCTGTGCCTTTCAGCTGCCCAATCAGAATCTCCACTTGCTGTGACTCTGACAATGGGTACAGACAGCACATAAACTTCATTTTATTCTTGAAATCCTTCGAAGAATTTTAGGGCAGGCGTATTACGCCTGGAGAAGGGATAAAGTACCAGCCAATCATTATGGATTTGAAAAATTACAGTTATAAGCTGATTGGCTGGTGCATTATCACCTTGCACTTATCACTGCTTTATCATTTCTTTATCCCTTCTCCAACATCTGCCCCTATGTTTCGAATTATGAGCATTCCCATAAGAGTACAGTAGTATGGTAATGTGATAGCATTGATGTGAGTCATTATTGAAGCCCCTGGTCTTGTGCCATTGGCATCTACTCTACATCTGGTGAAACCCCCATCGTTTGTTGTTCCAGTGACAACTTCCTTGAGACTTAGATTCCTCTACACTTTGGATCCGGTTCGTTGGTGCCAACTGTGATACCCCGCTTGATGATGAAAGGGTAGTGGTGATGTACTCCTTTACCTAATCAGGCCTAGCCGATTCATTCACCTTTGCTCAGGTTGTTTTGGTCCTCCTGTTATAACAGAGAGGTATTGTATGGAGGACTTTACTGGTTACAAAGACTATAGCTAAGGTTTCCCAAATAAGTTTTACTTTAAGAAGACCATTCTTCAGATACTGTACTGTAGGTTTGGATAACCACAATTACAATAACAGCTTCTCAACAATATATATAAGTTCCAGCCAATGATATTTATAAATAGTTCACGCTTACGACAGAATTAAACATTTATTTTACTGGAACTCTGTGTAGGCTGATGTTCCTGTCAATACAATCCAACAGCATTTACCTGCACCAGTGGTAACACAAATCTGCTTTTCTTGACATAAATACATATTCTTACAAATTAGAAATATGTTAGCAAATGTATTGTCATAAATATTTAAGCAGAAGCAAAACACAGAATAATACTGTACTACTGTACTATTACCGCTATATTTCTTAATATTAATTGATCAGAACAGGAATGACCCACTAATGTCTGTACAACTGACATGTAATATATTTATAGTAATAAAATTCAGCTGTGGCTTTACAGGTGGTGCACACGTGGAGTTGCTATTTAGTTCCATTTCAACTAGCTACAGTATGTGGCCACATGGTGATATGCTGCAAGCTGTTACTTGGAATATATTACATGTGAGTATGGCCTCTCCATTACTTCATTGCTTGTACTAAGAGGTCACAGAACATAGGCACACGCAGAAACCCCCCTCCCCTTGGAAAAGTGGCAAACTATGACAACAATAGCAATGGTATAGAATACGATTACTAGAGCTGCCGCCGCATCATGCAGAGCTGCTGCACATACCCAGTAGCAGATTTTTCTACAAAGTTTGCTGTGTGTGTGGTTCTGAGCCCTCATTCAGTGCACTGGACTAAAGAGTAGCTACCAGAAAGAAGAGACAGGAGCCTTACCATGAGGTGGGAGAATGTGTGCTTAGAAAGTGAGGTACTAGTGCCATAATGTTTCTGCCTTTATTATAGTATGTTTAACCTTTTCCAGACCACTTATATTATTTAAATATGTTTCTTACAGCCTATACTATAGATCAGTGGTTCTCAACCTCGGTCCTCAAGTACCCCCAACAGTTCATGTTTTCCAGGTCACCTAGCAGTTGAACAGGTGTATTTATTACTCACTGACACATTTTAAAAGACCCACAGGTGGAGCTAATTATTTCACTTGCAGTCCTGTGAGGAGACCTGGAAAACATGAACTGTAGGGGGTACTTGAGGAGCGAGGTTGAGAACCACTGCTATAGATCATCTATAATGTTCCGCAGAGTGGAATATATAGAGATTGCATTTGGAAACCCCCCTCTAGAAATCCTGCGTTTGACACAATAGAATAAGCTATACTCAATTCAGAGTTTCTAATTTATTTACAAACTTCTGCTTTCTTGTATTGTTGACAGAAGTGAAAATATCATTGAAAAATTGTGGTTCAAATACTTTGATATTCTTAGAACTGCTGAGATGTCTATAGGCAACCCCTTTTACTGTCATGCTACAGTATGTATCCCCCTCAGAGGAACTGTTACTCTGTAAGTCAATTGTTATACTTGATATTATGTATATTCATATAGCATAGAGAAATGGACTTCTTCCAGATGCTGGTTACACTTCTAATGCTCCTTCTTTGTCTGCTAAACTTCTTAACATTGTTAGACATACATACATACATACATACATACATACATATATACATATATACATACATACATACATACATACAGTATATACAGTACAGTACAAATATGTTTGTGAAGAATTGACACTGATAAGTCTTTGTTGTAGTTGAAATGTGGTTAAATGCTCTTATGATGTGTACACACGGTGAGATAGTTTCTTACGATTTTGATTATATAGTCAAAATCGTAAGAAAAGTTAGTGCAGATCGCAAGGTGAAAGTCACCTTGTGATCCCGATTCGATGCCGATGCGCGGTCCCGCGCGGACAGCATCGCAAGCCTAGATAGACTGCGCAGGCAAGTCAATTTTGACTATCTCATAGAAAAGATAGCCAAAATTGACACTTAGCCAAAATCGCCCATAGGCCCTCATTCCGAGTTGATCGCTCGCTAGCTACTTTTTGCAGCCGTGCAAACGCATAGTCACCGCCCACGGGGGAGTGTATTTTCGCTTTGCAAGTGTGCGATTGCCTGTGCAGCCGAGCGGTACGAAAAAGTTTTTTGCAGTTTCTGAGTAGGTCTGAACTTACTCAGCCCTTGCGATCACTTCAGCCTGATCGGTCCCGTAATTGACGTCAGACACCCGCCCTGCAAACGCCTAGGTTTTCCCTACCACTCCCAGAAAACGTCAGTTGACACCATAAACGCCCTCTTCCTGTCAATCTCCTTGCGATCGGCTGTGTGAATGGAATTGTCCCTAGAAGCATTGCACAGCAACGATGCTGTTTGCACCCGTACGACGCATGTGTGCATTGCGGTGCATACGCATGCGCAGTTTTGCCGTTTTTTTTAACTGATCGCTGCGCTGCGAAAATCAGCAGCGAGCGATCAACTCGGAATGACCCCCATAGTCAGTATCGCAAGCACACTCATTATGTGCTTGCGATGCCGACCTAGCCCCTGTCGCATAGTGGGAATCGGGATTAGCCCGAATATCACCGTGTGTATGCACCCTTAGCTTTAACAAATGTCCTTTGTTTTTTGATAAATGAGGCGTGGAAATATAAATGAATCAGTTCAGGAGCAATGGCAGTTATCTATGCTGTTACCTGCTAGGGGAAACTGGGAGGTAACTGTCCATCTTCTTAAGGCCTGGCTCCTTATGTGACCAGCCACTCACTGCCAGATAGTTCATAGCTGCTTCTAGTCACCACAGCTGCTTCTATGGAGGCATGCAGCTGCTAACTGGGTGTACAGGGACGCTGTAGAGAGGAGAGTGAGGCATGCACTGTGGTTGGAGATATTCTGCCCACTTCAAAGCCAAGTCACTAGTTATTAACGGAAGCTATCGGCTGGAGTGTGGTGACAAGGTGCAGTACTGTGCATGGTGTGTGACAACAAACCTCTCTGTCACTTTCACCGGTTCTCATTATATGGGAGTAGGTCTTAGGTGAATCACCCACCTCCCTCTCTCTGGTTGCTTGCCGCCCGCCTTGTGGGTAAGAGGAGCAGGGGCGTCACTAACCTTTGTGACACCTGGTGTGGGAGACTGAATTCATGCATGTGCCAAAGGTGCATAATAGCAAGGGGGTGTGGCCTCACCAGAAGGGGCATGGGCTCATCAGATGTGGTGTGTCCTCCCAGCCCGACCCTCGTTTCCATCACTTCAGATGCTGACTGCCCATAGAGACTGTCTTGTCTGAAGTGATGGCTCCTACACTGTGACAGTAGCCAAGTGCGACACATAATGTTACAGTGCAGCCAGAGCCGGCCCTAACCAATATGATTCCCTAGGCAAGATTTTGGCTGGTGCCCCCTAGCACCGCCACTAGTTCTGCAGGAGATGCCTGGCATGAGTCATCTGGCAGCTCTGCTAACGTCTGGCACCTTTTGTTTCTGAAAATGCATATTATTTGTATTACTATGTGGCTGGGATGCACAAGCAGCTTCTGCTGATTAAAATAATATGCAGCATGCCTATATTCTGTGTGCGACTGTGGCTGTATCTGCATACAAAATGCTACATTACAGTGATTTCCAGGAATACACTGCAATGTAGTATTTCGTATGCAGATACAGCCGCAGTCACACACAGAATATATGCATGCCGCATATCATTTTAATCAGCAGAAGCTGCTGGTGCCCTTAAGCATACCAAATGCCCTAGGCATTTGCCTAGTTTGCCTATGCCTAAGGCTGACTCTGAGTGCAGCACCCGGCTCATGTCACTGAAGAGGAGCCAGCATTTTGGTATCAGAGTGGCCTACACCCCCCCGCACACCCATCGTGATGCCACTAGGTAGGAATGTCCACCTCACTGTCCACCTTTACTGCATAGCACCTGCCAGAGGATGCCGGATCTGTGAAGTGCTGCCAGAAAGCTCCGCTGCTGAAGACCTATGAGACAGTGCTGCAGCTTTTGCTGCCTGCATGCCAACCTCCTCACAGAAGAGGGTAATCTCCTGAGGGCTGTTGTGCTCCCTCACAGCCCATCCTGTCTCCTCAGGTCTCCCCTTGACCAATTGCCACTTGCTTCAAACTGTCACTCACCATATCACCTGACACCTCATGTGACATACTCCTGACTTCTTGAGTAGTTGCAGAGGCTGTTGGGCATTGTGGTCTGCCTGTGTCATGACATGCACATGCACAGTGTCAGACATAATACCTCACGTGGCAGGATATTACAAATGAACCGCTGAGCACTGTGAGGGGCTTGGGGGCGATGCTGTCAGGTGCATATCAAATATCCCTTCCCAGGGGCTGTGCTCTGCAGCGACAGACTGTGATAGACCCTCCTCCTTAAATCTCTGGCAGGCAATAATACGCTACAGTAACATAACTATGCAGCTACTTTTGAGGAGGGAGAAGCAGGGCAAAGTGTGCAAGGAGATGAGTGATGTGTCAGTGAGGACAGGCTGCATGTGACAGGAGCATAGTATGAAGAGAGTAATGGAGAAAGCATGAAGCCACAGACTGAGAGCTATATAGCGGAAGGAGCAGGTGCCCCTAGCAGCACAGAGTATATCAGGAGATGAGTGATGTGTCAGTGAGGACACGGCTGACCCTGGCATGGGTACTTCGTTTGCGACCACACCAGGCAGTGTGTTATCTTATCTGGTCGAAAACGATGTGTGTTGGCGGGTGCAGGAAGAGAATCTTCCCATAGCTTCTGCTCTCAGAGGGACCTTCAGCTTCCCTGCACCCTCCTCGAGTGTCTGCTGTGCTGCCAATCACTGCTGATCAGTCAGCACAGCGGGATTCCCCATCCAGCCGCTACAGACATCAGCAGCTGCCGGGGAAATGTAAATTAACCCAGCCCCTTGTTATTAACGTTGTGATGGTCGCGATGATCCTATGGTGATGATCCAATGGTCTAATGTTTTGAATAACTTTTTTTTAATACAAATATTAACTTTTTTTTTAAATAAAATTGTTTTGGATAAATTGAAATACATGTTCGCCTAAGTAGTAATTCACTCATTAAAAAGTGACAATTTCTTAGTGTTTCTTAGGAAAAAGATTTGCCAGTTAAGTGGATAAAGCGTGTACTGTTACTGACAGTGAGAATCAGCCCCTGAGAGTCACATTTAGCTATATAGTGGGAACAGCAGGGTCACCAACAGGCACAGGACAGTGATGAGAGGCTTCTGTCACACTGATGTGGACAGATTATGGCCCAGATTTATCAAGTCTTAGAGAGTGATACATTACATAGTACCAGCCAATCAGCATCTAATTGCCATGTCACAGGTTGTATTTGAAAAATGACAGTTGGGAGCTGATTGGTTGGTATTTTATCACTGTGCAATTTATTACTCTCCAAGGCTTGATAAATCCGGGCCTATGGCTTCAAAGAGATCTGCGCTTCCTAAATATGGGATCATATTCCCACAAGAATGAAAGGTTATAGTAATAGTAATTATCTGTGATCTATAAATGCAAATGGCAAATACATCTGCTGAACACCATATAGACTCCTAGCGTTATAAGCGGTGCATTAGGTTAAAGTATTGAGAGCTCATAGCGCTATAGTAACTGTGCCGTTATTACAGGAGGAAAGCCGAGCCTCTCTCTATTCAGGGTCTATTGCTTTGAGAATCTCTTCCCATTACGTAGGGATTTCACTATTGAGCCGGGACTTTATTAATGTCATGTTTGATAAAATCCAGCATTGCCTGCCCTGAGATTGTCCTGCAACTCAGATCAAATCAAAACTTTGTTAATTTCTAACCTGCCAGCTGCCTGTGGAAGCTTCTTATCAGTGTAAGAGGGAGAAAAGCTCTTTCTGAAGCATCTGGGGCCTTCTGTTAACAGGAAGCATGAATAAAGGATGGTGGAGGCAAAGCTGGATATATCCAGGGCGGCTGCCTTTTTTTTCTATTAAATCCATTTTTTATTTAATAAGAAAGGCACGTACATTCAGAGCCTACTGAGCGGAGGATTTCAGGAGCAGTGGGGGCTCTCTCATGCCATTCTTACATTAACAACTCACTTTCTTAAGTAAGCATTACTGGGAAGCCCAAAGGAGCAGCGAGACGTTCTCTGCACATGTACACTGAGTTCTGTAATATCTTCAACGCGGAACCCCTGCCTGCAATTCTCTCTGTCAGTCTCCTTCACTTATCCATCTCTGCCTGCAATTCCCTGCAGGGCTGACAGACATTAAGCTCTGTGTAGTTACACATCACAGGGATGGTGGTGTCTGTGTGAAAGTCTCCCATCCCTTTGATAAAGCTAAATATTTACCTTTTTAACATAAGCTATTTACTAGTACCGTGTAGCCGTAATGGGCGCTAAACCTCGTGCACGTGCTACATACTCTGTACGCTATTTGCGTACAAAGACCTCACACATGGTACGCAAGTTACGTACACACGCTGCGCTGGGTGTACGGAATACACACAGCGAGCGTACACACAGACAGTAACCTTTATAAACTTTAAACACAGAATATGCTTACACTGTAAACCTTAATACCGTGGTACTATAATGGTGTAACACTGAACCTTTGTGAGTATGCAAGCTGTTTGAGCAATTGAGATGCTCTGTAACCCTTAGCACTTACATGGTAAATCACACAAACACTTGTTAAGGTTCCAACAGCTTACCAGATGATCTTTAGTAAGTAAAAGGGAAAAGAATACAGATTACAGCTTATACACTACAGACCTAACATTAATACCTAAACAGAATAACTAGACAAAAATATACACTATGGCGAACTAACGCAAACACAAATACATAGACTAAGTATGAATGGCTTTACATTAAACGGGTAACAAAGTGGCCACAGAGAAACATACCATACGGGGGGACACTCGCTAGCGCAACCGGATCCAGTCCTCCAATTATCCGACTGATAATTGTTGATGAGAGAGAGTACTGGCCGGTCAGGGGACAGTGGCCTTTATATACACAACATACAGTACACTACAAAGGGCCCTGCAATCTCATTGTTCATTGGACACAGGAATGTCTCTCTACATTATAACAAAAGGTCATAGGTGGATTTGAACAGGTGGGCTGTGACTATTTCAAACTGCTCAGGTGGGAGGTATCCACAGGATTCCCGCCGCATGGATAATGAACTGCAAATACAGTAAATGTCCATAAACTTCTTATAGACATAACTATACGCAGGAGCGATTAATCTCTTCCTAACCAACACCGGAATGTTTCTAATAAAATGCTCTTCAGTTAGGTACTAGACACCACTGTTCAACCTGTGTCAGACCCTTCGTATCATGCAAAGGGGAATTCCCATGTCCACGAACCATTTACATTAAACATACTTGCAGACATTATTAAAGGGAATATTATCTACAAAACGCACTATTTTAGTTAACTATGTTATAAACGAGTCGCCCGCTACAAGCTCATAAACTCTACCGTAAATACGCATCTACCGCGCGTAATCGCCGGAGCGAGTGTACGCAATTTGCGGACATGTGCACGTACGGTAGACTGAATGCACGAGCAGCGGGCATGTGCATGGGGTTAGTATATGGCAATGTGAAGCACGATATTTTTCGACTTTGACAGTCCACCCTTTGGCAGTCAACAATAACTGCCACTTTCTAAACAATTCAAACAGAAAAATATATGTCATCATGTAAATACCTTTTTATGATTGGGTAGAGGGAGGAGAGGAGAAGGTGGGAAAGATATAACCTAGTGAGATAGTAAAAGCATGTGTGTTTGAGATCCATGTCTGAGGGGTCATGTATCATCGTGCCGTACGTGTTCTAAATCAAGCTTCGAGGTATTGCGAAGTATACATTTGAATCCTTCTTATCCCGTATTAAGGGTCTGTGGATGGGCTGTCAAACTCTACCGAGCTCTTTTCGGCTTTTGGTTACAACAAATGGGGTGCACATTAGTTGATGATACATGAAGGGGGAGAGTATGTGGGTGCTAGTATGTGAATATCACCTGTCGACTATGTGGAATACTACCTGGAAGTTGTAGAGATGAAGATAAGAAACAATCGTTATAAATGCAGTCATATAACTATGTGAGTTTTAGTAGACAGTCGCCGATTGGGGTCTTGTTGAGGTCTTGTCTGATGTACGTGTTGTCTGATGTCTCACGGTGCTTTTGCTGTAAGTGGTGAGCAAAAGCTTTTCCAGTGTCCATAAAATTACAGTCTCTAAAGTATTGGGTTTCCAGTGGATAGTTAAAGTCACTAAAAGTATTGGGTGTCTGTGACACAGTTCATCAATGGTCTGTATAAAAGAGGTTGTCAAATTCTTCTTCCAAGTGGATGTCCTTGTACCTTGGAGGAAAACAAAGGAGAAACGGGTGAAAGAAACGGACCGTGGAATCACATTTTCATCACAACATTGTCTCTATTGACGGATCATAAATTAAATTAGTTGTTGTTATTACAGTGTCCTCGCTCCTCAGACTCATCACTCTGGTACTACGTTTACACTTCGTTAAGGTCTGAACGCATCTAAATATCAGACCAACCAATATGACGACTCCCAGAATACACAAGAGAAATTTCCCTACATCCATGATAATGCCTTGGGCCCATTCTCCTAAACCAGAGAACCAATTTTGTGGGTTCAACCATGACACCCAGCCGGTCAGTTCATTACCCACAGCAGCGAGAGTAAGATTATGTTTCCTTCGAAACTCCCACTTTAATTGTAAAATGTCATCCATCTTTTGGTCTATGACCTCGGCCGGGTCCTCAGTGCTGTTTGTACTATACGTGCAGCACTTTACACCATACTGAGTTACTAGGGTAACACAATACCCGCCTGTCACTGCTGTGAGGTAATTGAGAATCATCCTATGCTGAACCAGCTCTGTTTTGTAGGCTTGTAGCTCTCTCCCAGTATACCTGAACGTGTCGTCATACATTTCGGTGATATTGTCTATCAGGTTCGCAAGTGCGTTTATATACCTAAAGTTTATCACTCCTCTGGCGGTACGAGTGATATCTAACGCGAGTAGGAATTGAATCCCGGTGGATTCATGGATCAGATCAGAGGCCGGATGCTCTGTCCTCTCTATCAGGTGCCTTTTAACAACGTGCTCGTAATGAGTGTGAGTATAAGGAGCTTGGGCACCGTACTGAATGTCTTTCATTTTGTTATGGGATACAGTCATTACTTCAGGCAGTACCTTTCCAATGTAACACAATCCCTCTGAGTTTGGGGCAAGCCACTTATACGCCTTTCTTCCGCATATGAAATATGCATCATCGGGGAGAACATATGGGATGGCGTATGACATAACCATATTACAAACCTTCCATGAAAACAGTCCTATCCCTAACTCTTTCATTTGTCTAGTACACGTATCAGGCTGTATGACATGTGCACAGTATCCTGTGATACTTCTCCAACTCGCATGATCCTACTTCCTAGAGTGTACCTATACCGGAAATATTTTCCACTGTCGGCTATTTGGCGTATAAGTTCTGAGTCTGGGGGCATTTTGTCGGCTCTGTGTGAGAATGTCATGGTTTGGTTGTTCCATGACACTTCCCAATTTCCCGGCTTTCGGGGATTGGAAATGTTAAAACATATTAGGGACCTATCTACATGGTATTGGTGGAGCTTTAAACTAGGAGGACTAGAAATATTAAATCTCTTGTCCACTGGTCTCCCGCCCTTTAACTCAAGTACCTCATCTACCGTTAAAGGATATGGCACTAGTCCTGACTTTCTATGGCCTTGAGGTACTTGTGAGCATACCCAACAGTCTTTCTGATTTAACACTTTACCCACCAATGAGTGATAGTCACTCAATGGATGCCGGTCCATGTTGATATTAAAACTGGACTGACATTCCTTGATGCAATCGTCCTCAACTATATTTTTACAATTTCTACAGATGCAGTTCTCTTCAGCTAACAATCCTTCACAATGTCTACTGATGTCATGGCTACCAGATCGTTTTCTGATACTCGCCTTTGCTCGGTGATTGTGTTGCTCTGGAAATTCTACGCCTCCATCCTGATCATCAGATCCCATTCCAGATCCCTCTTTGGCCTCTCTGGTACTCTCACCGAAACAGACTGCTCTGGTCAACATCAGGGTCAACAGGAAAATCCGGAACACAGTCTCTTGGGGTAAGTCCATCTTAGAGGAGGAAAAGGAGAAGAGTAAGAAGGGGGAAGAAGAATAGGAGGGAGATGGGAACTGGAGAAAATAACAAAAGGGAAAAAGAAATCTTGGCTCGACAACCGCCTCCGATCTTATTGTTTTCAGCGCTCAGGTGCCGTCTCAACCTTCCTGAAACAGACACTCTAACGATACAATTTCCTCTACCATCTGTTCTTTGTCACGGGACCTCTCTGGGTCAGCGACCTTCTTACAGTGAGACGAATGGACCCAAGTCTCTCTCTCGGCAACCTTTAACGCTGTCGTGCTGGTCAATAAGACTTGATATGGTCCTTCCCATCTGTCAATAAGGCAACCTGAGCGTAGAAAACTGCGAATCATTACGTAATCCCCAGGTTCAATGTCATGACAATTACTGTCTGGCAGATCAGGAATCACCAACTTTAGATTATCATTCTGATTCTTCAATTGCTTACTCATCTTAACCAGATACTTTACAGTTACTTCATTGTTACATTTCAAATCATCCTGGGGGTCAATCATTACATGAGGTTGTCGACCAAACAGAATCTCAAAGGGAGACAGATTAAGAGGGGACCTGGGAGTGGTTCTGATGCTGTACAATACAATTGGCAAAGCTTCTGGCCACAACAATCCTGTTTCAGCCATCACTTTGCTCAACTTGTTCTTAATAGTGCTGTTTACTCTTTCCACTTTCGCACTCGCCTGGGGGCGATACGGAGTATGCAGCTTACTATTAATTACCATTAACTTACACATTGCTTGAAAGACGTCACCTGTAAAATGGGTACCCCTATCACTTTCAATTATTCTAGGGATACCATACCTGCACACAAATTCCTGCACAATTTTCTTTGCAGTAAACACAGCGGTATTTGTGGCAGCGGGGAATGCTTCTACCCAATTTGAAAACACATCAATACAAACCAATACATACTTTAAATTTCTACAAGGTGGTAATTGTATGAAATCAATTTGTATTACCTGGAAAGGACCATCTGTAGGAGGGATATGGGATGGCTCTGTTGGTATTGCCTTTCCGATATTCTTCCTCAAGCAGGTGAGACATGTCATCGCTCTTTTACCCGCATGGAAAGAAAATCCTGGAGCGCACCAATAAGCTCTTACCAACTTACACATTCCTTCTTTGCCTAGATGAGTCAGCCCATGTGCCGCTTCCGCTAGACTTGGGAGGTATGCTCTGGGTGCCACTGGCTTACCCTGTCCATCTGTCCAGAGTCCTGAGGACTCCTGGCCATATCCTTTTGACCTCCAAACTGCCTTTTCTTGTGGTGAACACAAATTTTGCATTACAGTGTTAAATACCATCAGTTGTGTGGTGTCTGTCTGCATGGGGGTGCTGGCTGCTGATTTAGCAGCTTCGTCTGCTCGGCTGTTACCAAGTGACACTGGGTCTTGGCTGTACGTGTGGGCTTTACACTTGATAACAGCCACTCTGTCAGGTTCTTGTATTGCTGCTAAAAGTCTTTTGATGTGTGTTGCATGTGCCACGGGTGTGCCAGTTGCCGTCATGAAATTTCTAAGGCGCCATAGGGCCCCGAAATCATGAACTACTCAAAAGGCATACCTTGAATCTGTGTAGATATTGGCTGATTTACCTTTAGCCAATTCACACACTCTGGTTAGGGCGACCAGCTCAGCAACTTGTGCTGAGTGAGGTGGGCCCAGGGGTTCCGCTTCTATGGTACCTTTGTCATCTACGACTGCGTATCCAGTACACAAGTCTCCCGAGTCCGTCTGTCTGTGACAACTACCGTCAGTGTAGAAAGTAAAATCTACACCTTCCAGTGGATTGTCACTGATGTCAGGCCTTGCCGTGAAATTTTGGGTCAAATATTCCATACAATCATGTGAGTCAGTGTCTGTACTAAATCCTCCTTCACCATCACTCCCATCCCCCACCCTTTGTGCCCGTCCAAGCACACCTGGGAGATACGTTGCTGGATTTAGTGCACTGCATCTCTTTATGGTGATGTTTACAGGGGGCATTAGTGCTAATTCCCACCTTGTAAACCGTGCGGATGAGACATGTCTGGTTTGGGCAGAATTTAGTAAGGCTGACACTGCATGAGGTGTATGGATTGTGAGGTTGTGTCCTAGCACTACATCTTCGCTTTTACTCACTAGCAATGCTATTGCTGCAACACTTCGCAAGCATGTGGGGAGGGATCGTGCTACCGTGTCTAGCTGAGCGCTGTAGTAGGCTACCGGCCTGCTGGCATCACCGTGCTTCTGGGTTAAGACACCTGCCGCACATCCAGCATTTTCCGTACCGTACAGTTCAAAGGGTTTCCCATAATCTGGCATACCTAATGCTGGTGCCTGCGTTAGGCATTGCTTGAGTCTCTCAAACGCCAGCTCAGACTCATCTGTGTGCGAGATCCGATCTGGTTTGTTTGATGAGACCATCTCCTGCAAAGGTAGGGCCAGTATGGAAAATCCTGGGATCCAGTTACGACAGTACCCACACATTCCTAGGAACGTGCAAATCTGTTGCTGAGTCTGTGGCAGGGTCATGTCATGAATTGCCTGTACTCTATCAGTGGTGAGGTGTCTCAGTCCTTGTGTCAAACAATGCCCCAAATATTTTACCTTGGTCTGGCATAATTGCAACTTGTCCTTTGAAACCTTGTGTCCTGTATCAGAAAGATGAAACAGAAGTTGTTTCGTATCTCTCAAGGACGATTCGAGTGAATCAGAACACAGCAGTAAGTCGTCTACATACTGTATTAATATTGATCCACTCTCAGGTTGAAAGGATTGTAAACAATCATGCAAAGCCTGCGAGAAAATACTTGGGCTGTCGATGAAACCTTGTGGTAAACGAGTCCAGGTGTACTGTACTCCTCTATATGTAAATGCAAACAAATATTGGCTGTCAGGGTGCAGAGGTACCGAGAAGAAGGCGGAGCAGAGGTCAATTACAGTGAAAAATTTGGCAGTGGGAGGGATCTGCATAAGGATGACAGCTGGATTTGGCACTACGGGGAATTGGCTCTCAACTATTTTGTTGATCCCCCTTAGATCCTGCACTAGCCTGTAACCCCTCCCCCCACTCTTTTTCACAGGGAAGATGGGACTATTGGCAGTGCTGGACGTTCTAACCAGAATGCCCTGTTGTAGCAAGCGCTCTATTACTGGGTAAACTCCTAACTCCACCTCCGGCTTCAGAGGATACTGTGGGATTTTTGGAGCTATCCTACCATCTTTTACTTGAACTACTACAGGAGCTACATTTGCCATTAATCCAGTGTCTTGTCCATCCTTGGTCCAAAGTGATTCCGGTATCTGGGAAATCATTTCCTCTACCTTGGACGGACACTTATCTACAACAACAGTGTGTGACATTAATTTTGATGGGGAATCTAGCATATCCTGCACTTCCTGAGCGTAGTTCTCGGGTATGTCCAAGAACACACCTTCAGGAGTACAATATATGACACATCCCATCTTACACAGTAAATCTCTACCAAGTAGATTAGTCGGAGCCGATGCAGCTAGCAGAAAAGAATGCTTAGTCTGTAAAGGCCCTATCGTAATCTCTGCTGGTTTGCTTAACGGGTAGTATTGTACTACTCCTGTTACTCCCATGGCTGGAATTGTTTTACCAGTGGTCTTCATACCCACCATTGAATTTATCACTGATTTGGCTACCCCCGTATCTACAAGGAAAGGTAGAGATCTACCAGCTACATCAATTGTGACCTCGGGTTCACTTCCAAGGCTTGCAATTAATTTCACTGGCTGCAAACTACAGGTGTGGCCCCACCCCTATTGTAAATGGTGACCTTCCCACAGTGCATTGGTTGCTACAATATGTGAGGGAGGTAACTGGGAATTTTCAGAGATCTGCCAGTCTCTTTTTGGTGGGTACCTCCTAGTTTCCCCTGCGTGTGGCTCATCACTCCTCCTCTACGGTCCCTGCTCCCATCTACGTGTGCCATACTGTGTGTCATGCTCAGGTCTAGAGGGTCGATATACATTATGTGAGTTTCTATTGGTGCAGTTACGTGCAAAATGTCATTCCCTATTACAATTGTAACATTTTACCATATACGGCTTACCACCAGGGGTCTGAGATTTAAACTGAGGCGGCCTTGTTGTAAGGGCTTGGATACTTATGGCCATCAGCTTATCACTCTGTGACTCCCTGCGTCTCGTGATGTTCCTGTCGTGCCCGACAGCAGTCTCTCTTAAGGCGGCCACCGACATACCTCTCCAGTTAGGTTGAGTGGTTTGTACCCTATTTCTTAATACTTCCTTTAAACCGTCCATCAGTACGGACACCGCTACCTCTCTATGATGTACATTTGCCTCAATGTCCATGATCCCAATATATCTAGCCATTTCCTCCAGTGCCCGGTGGAAATAATCAGAAGCAGTTTCTCCTTCCATTTGCTTTATGGAGAAAATTTTGTTCCATTTTACAACGGCTGGGAAATATACTCCTAACTGCAGATTGATCTGTTTAACATTTTCCTGATTGTACTCGTCAGTGAGGGGTACCTCAGCATCCAATTTACAATCTGTAATGAATTTAACAGGGTCAATACTAGAGGGCAGACATGCCCGCAGTAGTGTCCGCCAATCTTTGTTATTGGGTTCAGCGGAGTTACCTAGGTCCTTAATGAACCTTTGACATGCAGCTAGATCTTTTCTGGGATCGGGAAATTCAGACAAAATTGTTCCTAATTCTGCCCGGGAACAGGGACAATGCATTGCAATATTTCTGATGGGTGTGACTCCATTTGCGTCGGTCTTCCCATTGGGGACCGCTATCACTCTAACAGGATTAAGATCAATTACCTCACTCTGGGTTGATTCTACAGTGTGTGGTGTAACAGTTTCAGCATATTGTACAGTGCCGTACTTACCTGTTGACACAACCTCACCTGTCCCTGCACTATGGGCCTTCGATACCGCTCTTACTGGTTGGGCCGTGCCCACTGGAGTATCGTTTATGGTGGCCGCTAGAGAGAGAGCTGAAATCGTAGTGGGCTCATCTTCCTGGTCGCATTCCTGAGGGAAGTTTAAAATGGGATACAACTTGCACGGGTTAGCATTAGCATCAACATTTGCATTAACATTCATTTTACTCTTATCACTACTATATTTGTTAAGTGCACTCTTTTCGTACACCCGTATGCCATTCTCTGCAGCCACTTTTCCCCCTACTATATACGGTCATGGTGCCGTTGCTATCAGACTTCTACCAGGATTTGAATTTGCTTTTTGAGCTAATTCCTGTTGTATATCACTCTCCTGTTGCCATATCTGTAAACAATCATAATGTCTAATCCTCTGCTTTGCAGATTTTATTAGACCTATCCTCTTTCTTAAATTTTGCAATACCTCAGGATTCAAACTGCCCACCCTGGGAAACTGTTCCCCATCATCCTCAGTCATTCGTTCCCATTCTTTGCATAATACCTGTGTGTGTGATCCGTATTTCTCACACATTATATACCGTGCTGACCCTTTGGGCCAACAACTACCAACGTGAACCCTTGTTGGTCGTCCCTTACTTGAGCAACTGGCCCCCATCGTTTGCAGATATTGCTGTCTCAGCGAATTCTTACAAAACAAACCAAGTTCCCAGAGATAAGGCGACGGTGAAAGTTCAACGAGTGCCTTCACCCACTCACGCCCCTATTGGCCAATACGAATTCCAGCAATGTGCCCACCACTGGTCGTACCCAATCTCGGGATCTTTTTGTAACCTCTATTTACTGGGGCGTGTGGGAGTATGCTACCCTTCCCAGTAAATATTAGTTGTTGGAGATTTCCTGAGCGAACAGCGAAACTCCCTTAAAATAACAAAAACCTACACAAATCACGTTAAAATGTACAACTAGCGTTTATGATCCCACAGTAAATTTTTAATGGGTATCAAGGTAACAAACTAATGCACACAATTACGTGCGGTCCAGTCGCCCTGCTTATAAGTATATTTTACTTATTCGCCTTGCGACCAACGGAATCGGTTGTTTAGGCTGCGAAACCTTCAGCCGGAGCGTTTTCTCAACTTGTGCCTATATGGGTGCTACGCCAACCCCCTGGGCTGCGCTTTAACCTTCGCGGTTCTTTTTGTCTGCGAATACTACTTGCTCCTCTACCTTATACAATGTTAACGTGAGCAAGCCAGTCCCACGCCACCAAGTGTCCACTCACCTGATGTGGTCTCCGACGGGATCCCGATTTCTGGGTTCACAAAAAGAATACCTTTATTTGCACACTCACTCCTATTCACTCATATACACACTGACTTTTCTGTACAGAAATTTCTTTCATTCAGGCAGTAGTTCGATCCCCAGGTTTTGCAATAGAAAAAGGTTCTCTTTAAACTTTTGGAAACTGAACAAACTTGTGCTATTATTGCGTGGCTACTATACCTGCCCACACTAAACAATGCTGTCGTGTGATTTGAGTTTAGTGGGCTTATCCGTACGCACGTTGCGTAATATACGCCACGTGTGTACGCCTTTGCGTCGCGTACGTAATCTCGCACGTTGCCCGAGACACGTATGCACAAAGTCCAGATAGGTTCACAGTAACACAAATAACACGCTTCTATAAATGTAAACAATGTTCAACTGTAATCGCTTACTGAACACCACACAGATTCTGTTTATGCTGTGTGCGTGCCCTTAACAATTATTCCCTTAAATATTACTTTTATAATCTCAACTAAATAGCACCAAATTTCCTCAGCACGTGTCTAACAATCAATTCTAATGGCAACAAGAGAGTGACTATGCGAAAATACACAAAATAAAAATACAGGTGTGTGTGCGTGTATTGTGTGCGCAATTGGCGCCAAACAGAGAGAGGGAGAAAGAGAGAGAAAACAGATTTAAAACAATAGCTGTATGTTCTTACCTTCCTCGGATCTCACCAGCATCCCTACAAACCAAGCAAAGCAGACGCAGACGCTTATCCGATCAGCACTACTGTATCCCCAACCACAAACACGGATACAGGGGATACTACCTTTCCGCCCTTTGCTGATCGATAAAGTCTGCGTGTTTTCGCCTGACTGCGAATATGAGGTGGACCGGACGAGCCCCCAATTGATAAAGCTAAATATTTACCTTTTTAACATAAGCTATTTACTAATACCGTAAAGCCGTAATGGCCGCTAAACCTTGTGCACGTGCTACGTACTCTGTACGCTATTTGCGTACAAAGACCTCACACGTGGTATGCAAGTTACGTACACACGCTGCACTGGGTGTACGGAATACACACAGCGAGCGTACACACAGACAGTAACCTTTATAAACTTTAAACACAGAATATGCTTACACTGTAAACCTTAATACCGTGGTACTATAATGGTGTAACACTGAACCTTTGTGAGTAAGCAAGCTGTTTGAGCAATTGAGATGCTCTGTAACCCTTAGCACTTATATGGTAAATCACACAAACACTTGTTAAGGTTCCAACAGCTTACCAGATGATCTTTAGTAAGTAAAAGGGAAAAGAATACAGATTACAGCTTATACACTACAGACCTAGCATTAATACCTAAACAGAATAACTAGACAAAAATATACACTATGGCGAACGAACGCAAACACAAATACATAGACTAAGTATGAATGGCTTTACATTAAACGGGTAACAAAGTGGCCACAGAGAAACATACCATACGGGGGAACACTCGCTAGCGCAACCGGATCCAGTCCTCCAATTATCCGACTGATAATTGTTGATGAGAGAGAGTACTGGCCGGTCAGGGGACAGTGGCCTTTATATACACAACATACAGTACACTACAAAGGGCCCTGCAATCTCATTGTTCATTGGACACAGGAATGTCTCTCTACATTATAACAAAAGGTCATAGGTGGATTTGAACAGGTGGGCTGTGACTATTTCAAACTGCTCAGGTGGGAGGTATCCACAGGATTCCCGCCGCATGGATAATGAACTGCAAATACAGTAAATGTCCATAAACTTCTTATAGACATAACTATACGCAGGAGCGATTAATCTCTTCCTAACCAACACCGGAATGTTTCTAATAAAATGCTCTTCAGTTAGGTACTAGACACCACTGTTCAACCTGTGTCAGACCCTTCGTATCATGCAAAGGGGAATTCCCATGTCCACGAACCATTTACATTAAACATACTTGCAGACATTATTAAAGGGAATATTATCTACAAAACGCACTATTTTAGTTAACTATGTTATAAACGAGTCGCCCGCTACAAGCTCATAAACTCTACCGTAAATACGCATATACCGCGCGTAATCGCCGGAGCGAGTGTACGCAATTTGCGGACATGTGCACGTACGGCAGACTGAATGCACGAGCAGCGGGCATGTGCATGGGGTTAGTATATGGCAATGTGAAGCACGATATTTTTCGACTTTGACACCTTTCAGGTGGAGCCATTGGTCCACATGCAGGAGCTGCGCTTATCAGATGTCCTGTGTTATATAATGCTCCACGAGGGAGAATAAGTGTCGGCATGCCGGCTGCCGGGATTGCGGCGCCGGTATACTGTGAGCCGGGATCCCGTCAGTCGGCATACTGAAGACCACCCGCTCCCTTTGTCCTGCTTCTCACACACAGAAGCGAATGTATCAGAGCGCCACCAGCATCGCACATTTAATCTTGGGGTCTGGTATTAAATGTCAAAAGGGACAAATTGTCGACTGTCAAATTGACGATGTGATACGTTATGCCGACAATCAAAATGTTGACTGTTGAATACTATGGTAATCCTTAATATGGATTCATTAATATAAAATAAAATGGAAGGGGCAGGTGTTAGGCTGCAAAGTTTGTGTTGTGGGTTGCAAGTAATGGGTTCTAAAACCACTAGGGTTGGGTGGGACTTTGGCTGCTAGGGTGGTGAAGGGTGGCATGGGTAGCAAGGGGGTGTGCTATAGTCATGGGGGTTGGTCTGGGTAGCAAAAGTTGGGTGATAGGATCACTAGGGGTGGTCTGGGCAGCAAGTGGTGTGTGCTAGGGTCACTAGGGGTGGTCTGAGTAGCAAGTTGTGTGTGCTAGGGCACTAGGGGTTGTCTGGATAGCAAAGTGGAGGGCTAGGATCATAGAGGTTGGTTTGGATAGCAAGGGGTGTATGCTAGGATCACCAGGGGTTGTCTGGATAGCAAAGTGGTGGACTAGGATCATGGAGGTTGGTTAGGATAGCAAGGGGTGTGTGCTAGGATCACCAGGGGTTGTCTGGATAGCAAAGTGGTGGACTAGGATCATGGAGGTTGGTTAGGATAGCAAGGTGTGTGTGCTAGGATCACCAGGGGTTGTCTGGATAGCAAAGTGGTGGACTAGGATCATGGAGGTTGGTTAGGATAGCAAGGGGTGTGTGCTAGGATCACCAGGGGTTGTCTGGATAGCAAAGTGGTGGACTAGGATCATGGAGGTTGTTTAGGATAGCAAGGGGTGTGTGCTAGGATCACCAGGGGTAGTCTGGATAGCAAAGTGGTGGACTAGGATCATGGAGGTTGGTTAGGATAGCAAGGGGTGTGTGCTAGGATCACCAGGGGTAGTCTGGATAGCAAAGTGGTGGACTAGGATCATGGAGGTTGGTTAGGATAGCAAGGGGTGTGTGCTAGGATCACCAGGGGTAGTCTGGATAGCAAAGTGGTGGACTAGGATCATGGAGGTTGGTTAGGATAGCAAGGGGTGTGTGCTAGGATCACCAGGGTTTGTCTGGATAGCAAAGTGGTGGACTAGGATCATGGAGGTTGGTTAGGATAGCAAGGGGTGTGTGCTAGGATCACCAGGGGTTGTCTGGATAGCAAAGTGGTGGACTAGGATCATGGAGGCTGGTTAGGATAGCAAGGGGTGTATGCTAGGATCACCAGGGGTAGTCTGGATAGCAAAGTGGTGGACTAGGATCATGGAGGTTGGTTAGGATAGCAAGGGGTGTGTGCTAGGATCACCAGGGGTTGTCTGGATAGCAAAGTGGTGGACTAGGATCATGGAGGTTGGTTTGGATAGCAAGGGGTGTGTGCTAGGATCACCAGGGGTTGTCTGGATAGCAAAGTGGAGGGCTAGGATCATGGAGGTTGGTTTGGATAGCAAGGGGTGTGTGCTAGGATCACCAGGGGTTGTCTGGATAGCAAAGTGGTGGGCTAGGATCATGGAGGTTGGATTGAATAGCAAGCGGTGTCTGCTAGGATCACTAGGGGTTGTCTGGGTAGTAAAAGATGTGTGCTTTGGTCATTAGGGGTGGATTATGTAGCTAGAGTTGGGTGCTAGTGTCATTAGTGGTGGCCTGGGTAGCAAAGGGTGTGTGCTAGTGTTACTAGGGATAGCAAGGTGTGCGTGTTCTAGGGCCACTAGGGGTGATCTGGGTAGCAAGGGGTGTGTGCTAGTATCATAGGAGTGTCCTTGGTAGCAAGAGTTGGATGCTAACATCATAGTTGGGTGCTAGGGTCACTAGGGGTGTAGCTGGGTGGTGGGTTAGGGGGAGTCAAGGGGGGTGGTCTGGGTAGCGAAGGGTGTGCTAATGTCATAGAGGTGTCCTTGGTAGCAAGAGTTGGGTGATAGCAAAAGGAGTGTGCTAAGGTGACTAGTGGTGGCCTGGGTAGCAAAGAGTGTGTGCTAAGTGCTAACATCATAATTGGGTGCTTGGGTCACTAGGGGTGTACTGGGTAGCAAGGGGCGTGTGCTAGGGTCAATAGGGGTTGTCTGGGTAGCAAGGTGGTGGGCTAGGGTCAAGGGGGGTGGTCTGGATAGCAAAGGGTGTGTGCTAATGTCACTAGTGGTTGCCTGGGCAGCAAGAGTTGGGTGCTAGAGCCACTAGGGGTGTCCTGGGTAGCAAGAGCTGTATGCTAGGGCCACTAGGGGTGGTCTGCATAGCAAGGGGGGGGGGGGAATGTTGAGGTCATAGGAGTGTGCTGGGTAGCAAGGGGTGTGTGCTAAGGTCCTATGTAGCAAGAGGCATGTGCTAGGGTGAAAGGATGCGTTCTGAATGACAAGTGAGGGGTGCTGAGCCCACTAGTAGTGGCTGCTATTGTGGTAAAGAGCTGTATTGGTAGGAAATCGTGGGTGCCAGTGTCACTTCTTTTATTGCACTGATCAGGACTGTGCTGCCTTCTAACCTTAGCCATGGAGATGCTACAGTATATCAGTCCTTTCTTAATGTTCACTATAGTTAACATCACTACACCCAGAAGGTACCACAAAGCCACTTATATACCATTTATAACTACACAGCTACATAAGTAACAGAAAATCATTTGTTAAATCAATATGTTTAAGATTTTTTTTTTTTAAATATTGTAACCCCTTAATGCCATGTAAGGTATGCAGTGAATTTCATGCAGGCTCTCATCAATAGGTTATGATGATGATTTAGGGAGACATGTACTAAGCAGTGATAAAAGTGGAGAAATGAGCCAGTAGAGAAGTTGCCTATGGCAACCAATCAGAATTGACGTAACATTTTTAATTTGCATACTATAAACATATACAGAGCAGCTGATTGGTTGCCAGGGGCAGCTTCTCCACTAGCTCACTTCTCCACTTTTATCACTGCTTAGTACATGTGCCCCTTAGAACCATAACCAAAACGCTGGGGTCTGCTCACCCTGCTTTTGTTCCCAGCTCACGCAGTGGTAGCCTGGGCAGGCGTCTCAACAGCTCCCACTGTGAGGGAAACGGGACAGGCTCCGGAGAGGATTACGGGCTGCAGGTGTAAGTATGGGAGCAGGAAAGGCCAGACCTAAGCTAAGGGTGGGAGGATGAAGTGATGATGAAAGGTCTTTGGGGGGAAGGGGAGAATCCGCGGGGACAGAGGCACAATGGCTCGCTTGGGGAAGAGCAGAGAGAGGGCAGGGTCCAAAGTGGGCTGAGACTGAGGTGACCCGGTATAAGCAGGCTCTAATATACTAGTTATACATACTCACAAATTAGACACAATTGGACCACAATATCTTCATTTTCTAAATAAATTACGAATTAAAAGAAACGCCAGCTCTATGCAGTGTCCCCAAAAATATATATATATTGCTTAGGAAATTTTCCCTTTATTTCCTAGTCAAAATATTGTATTTTTGTGGATGGATCTACAACCTTGACAGCAGTTATTACCCAAATGTAAGCTGGCAGTAAAATAAACTATATTTTTATTTTTGTAATTTCTTCTATGTCCATGTCAAACTTCCCCATGACATCTGCAAGTTGACCTCCTAAATGCAAATCTAAATGTTCGTCTGGAACTCTAACTTGTTCTTTGTCCCCTTCCTGTCTGAATCGTTTTCTGGAAAAATGTGGCCAATTTGGTCCCTTATTATTCCTCTCTATTTCCTCTGTAATATCCCCCCATCGCTGCCGAAAGCAGGCCTAGCAGTGAATGATTAGCCAAATGTTTGAAGGCCTTTAACCACTAATGCCATCTGACACCGGACACTCCACCTGAGCGGCATCCACTCGGCAGAATTTGCCATTCGCTATTAGTACCATCTGAGGCTCTGCAGCTGTGTTATCTGCAGAACGAATGAGAAGGTCTATAACAGTCATTCATCTCTCACTGCCTCTCTGACTTCTGGATTACACAGGAAAACTATCACCACAGACACTACAGGGAACATCGACAAAAATTGTTGCACAGAAATTGGTTCTGCAAATAAACTCAGAAAATGAAGTTAGACTGGAGGCAGGTGCATGCTACAAATACTGCAGCCAGTGGCACGCATACAGCAGACATGGACAAAGCGGCAACGCCATTACATGCAGATTACATTTCACAGCAGAACGGGCAGTTTTACAGAAGTGCGCCATTCTGGTGGTACGGGGCCTGATTCAGAGCAGACACAGATGCAGAGTGGAAGCCGCAGACTCCCACCTATAGTAAGGGTCAGACATATTATTTACGTGCCTACACAGCCCCTGTACAGAGCCAGACCGGCTCACCGGGGATCCGTTGCCAGTCTGTACATGGCGGGTTAGTGTTTGTAGACTCTCTTCACCGGGTCCTACAGATACAGAAGCAATGCCGGTTCAGTTGTATGCGCAACGTTCAGAGAACCAGGTGCCACGACGGGCAGCCGATCCCCAGTGGCCCAGTACTACTCTGTCCATACAGATTTGATCCAACCCTATCCTTGGTGCTAATGATACGCCATAGATTGGTGCATCTCTGAGTATGCTTCCCTGTTCCCTCTGATAGGCCGCAACACTGTCTACACGCCAATGACACTGCAGCCATACCCTAACATTAACTGCAGCCTAACCCTAACACTAACTGCAGCCAAACTCTAACACTAACTACAGCCTAACACTAATTGCAGCCTAACCCTAGCACTAATTACAGCCTAACACTAATTGCAGCCTAACCCTAATTGCAGCCTAACCCTAACACTAACTGCAGCCAAACCCTAACACTAACTGCAGCCAAACCCTAACACTAACTACAGCCTATCCCAAACACTAACTACAGCCTAACCCTAGCCCTAACTGCAGCCTAACAACAATTGCAGCCTAACCCTAACTGCAGCCCAACCCTAACACTAACTGCAGCCAAACCCTAACTGCAGCCAAACCCTAACACTAACTACAGTCTAGTCCTAATTGCAGACTAACCCTAACACTAACTGCAGCCCAATCCTTACTACAGCCTAACCCTAACCCTAATTGCAGACTAACCCCTACCCTAATTGCATGTGTCAACATTGTTACTGTCAACATTACAATATCCACATTGTAAACATGTCAATATTATGTCGACGCTGACATTGTGGGTGTTGACATTCAGAACATGACAGGATTCAAGTGTCAACATTTTGATTGCCGACATTCTGAATATCGGCATGTTCACTAGAACACTGTAGGTGATGTTCCACGGGGGAATTGTGTGATATATTGTGGCAGTATGGATGGTGTAATAGTTAGTATTACTGCCTCACAGCTCTAAGGTCATGGGTTAAATTCACACCATGGTCTAAGGTCATGGGTTAAGTTCACACCTAACGGTGTGGAGTTTGTATATTCTCCCCGTGCTTGCATTGGCTCCCAACAAAAATAAGAATTTACTCACCGGTAATTCTATTTCTCGCAGTCCGTAGTGGAAGCTGGATACTCCGTAAGGACCATGGGGAATAGACGGGCTCCGCAGGAGACTGGGCACTCTAAAAGAAAGAATAGGTCCTATCTGGTGTGCACTGGCTCCTCCCTCTATGCCCCTCCTCCAGACCTCAGTTAGGGAAACTGTGCCCGGTAGAGCTGACACTACAAGGAAAGGATTTGGAATCCCGGGTAAGACTCATACCAGCCACACCAATCACATCGTACAACTCGTGATAACTATACCCAGTTAACAGTATGAATAACAACTGAGCCTCACTGAACAGATGGCTCATAACAATAACCCTTTAGTTAAGCAATAACTATATACAAGTATTGCAGACAATCCGCACTTGGGACGGGCTCCCAGCATCCACTACGGACTACGAGAAATAGAATTACCGGTGAGTAAATTCTTATTTTCTCTGACGTCCTAGTGGATGCTGGGTACTCCGTAAGGACCATGAGGATTATACCAAAGCTCCCAAACGGGCGGGAGAGTGCGGATGACTCTGCAGCACCGAATGAGCAAACTCAAGGTCCTCCTCAGCCAGGGTATCAAACTTGTAGAATTTTGCAAACGTGTTTGATCCCGACCAGGTAGCAGCTCGGCAAAGTTGTAAAGCCGAGACCCCTCGGGCAGCCGCCCAAGAAGAGCCCACCTTCCTCGTGGAATGGGCTTTGACTGATTTAGGATGCGGCAGTCCAGCCGCAGAATGTGCAAGTTGAATCGTGCAACAGATCCAGCGAGCAATAGTCTGCTTAGAAGCAGGAGCACCCAGCTTGTTGGGTGCATACAGGATAAACAGCGAGTCAGTTTTTCTGACTCTAGCCGTCCTGGAAACATAGATTTTCAGGGCCCGGACTACGTCCAGCAACTTGGAAGCCTCCAAGTCCCGAGTAGCCGCAGGCACCACAATAGGTTGGTTCAAATGAAACGCTGATACCACCTTAGGGAGAAATTGGGGACGAGTCCTCAATTCTGCCCTGTCCATATGGAAGATCAGATAGGGGCTTTTACATGACAAAGCCGCCAATTCTGACACACGCCTAGCCGAAGCCAAGGCCAAAAGCATGACCACTTTCCACGTGAGATATTTCAACTCCACGGTCTGAAGTGGCTCAAACCAATGTGATTTTAGGAAATCCAACACAACGTTGAGATCCCAAGGTGCCACTGGGGGCACAAAAGGGGGCTGAATATGCAGCACTCCCTTAACAAACGTCTGAACTTCAGGCAGTGAAGCCGGTTCTTTTTGAAAGAAAATAGACAGGGCCGAAATCTGGACTTTAATGGATCCCAATTTTAGGCCCATAGTCACTCCTGACTGTAGGAAGTGCAGAAATCGACCCAGCTGAAATTCTTCTGTTGGGGCCTTCATAGCCTCACACCAAGCAACATATTTTCGCCATATGCGGTGATAATGTTTTGCTGTCACATCCTTCCTAGCTTTTATCAGCGTAGGAATGACTTCAACCGGAATGCCCTTTTCCATCAGGATCCGGCGTTCAACCGCCATGCCGTCAAACGCAGCCGCGGTAAGTCTTGGAACAGACAGGGCCCCTGCTCTAGCAGGTCCTGTCTGAGAGGCAGAGGCCAAGGGTCCTCTGAGATCATTTCTTGTAGTTCCAGGTACCAAGTCCTTCTTGGCCAATCCGGAACGACGAGTACAGTTCTTACTCCTCTCTTTCTTATTATCCTCAGTACCTTTGGTATGAGAGGAAGAGGAGGGAACACATAAACCAACTGGTACACCCACGATGTCACTAGAGCGTCCACAGCTATCGCCTGAGGGTCCCTTGACCTGGCGCAATATCTTTTTAGCTTTTTGTTGAGGCGGGACGCCATCATGTCCACCTGTGGCCTTTCCCAACGATTTACAATCAGCTGGAAGACTTCTGGATGAAGTCCCCACTCTCCCGGGTGGAGGTTGTGCCTGCTGAGGAAGTCTGCTTCCCAGTTGTCCACTCCCGGAATGAACACTGCTGACAGTGCTATCACGTGATTTTCCGCCCATCGGAGAATCCTTGTGGCTTCTGCCATCGCCATCCTGCTTCTTGTGCCGCCCTGTCGGTTTACATGAATCAGCACCGGCTGGTTTTGAAGCAGGGGTCTTGCCTGACTTAGGGCATTGTAAATGGCCCTTAGATCCAGAATATTTATGTGTAGGGAAGCTTCCTGACTCGACCATTGTCCATGGAAGTTTCTTCCCTGAGTGACTGCCCCCCAACCTCGGAGGCTTGCATCCGTGGTCACCAGGACCCAGTCCTGTATGCCGAATCTGCGGCCCTCGAGTAGATGAGCACTCTGCAGCCACCACAGCAGAGACACCCTGGCCCTCGGGGACAGGGTGATCAGCCGATGCATCTGAAGATGCGATCCGGACCACTTGTCTAACAGATCCCACTGAAAGATCCGTGCATGGAATCTGCCGAATGGAATTGCCTCGTAAGAAGCTACCATCTTTCCCAGGACTCGCGTGCAGTGATGCACCGACACCTGTTTTGGTTTTAGGAGGTCTCTGACCAGAGATGACAACTCCTTGGCCTTCTCCTCCGGGAGAAACACCTTCTTCTGTTCTGTGTCCAGAATCATACCCAGGAACAGCAGACGCGTCGTAGGAACCAGCTGCGACTTCAGGATATTCAGAATCCAGCCGTGCTGTTGTAGCACTTCCTGAGATAGTGCTACTCCGACCAACAACTGCTCCCTGGACCTCGCCTTTATAAGGAGATCATCCAAGTATGGGATAATTATAACTCCCTTCTTTCGAAGGAGTATCATCATTTCGGCCATTACTTTGGTAAATACCCTCGGTGCCGTGGACAGACCAAACGGCAACGTTTGGAATTGGTAATGGCAGTCCTGTACCACAAAACGGAGGTACACCTGGTGAGGTGGGTAAATGGGGACATGTAGGTAAGCATCCTTGATGTCCAGTGATACCATGTAATCCCCCTCTTCCAGGCTTGCAATAACCGCCCTGAGCGATTCCATTTTGAACTTGAACTTCCTTATATAAGTGTTCAAGGATTTCAAATTTAGAATGGGTCTCACCGAACCGTCTGGTTTCGGTACCACAAACATTGTGGAATAGTAACCCCGTCCATGTTGAAGGAGGGGAACTTTTATTATCACCTGCTGGAGGTACAGCTTGTGAATTGCCGCCAGTACTACCTCCCTGTCCTGGGGAGTAGTTGGCAAGGCTGATTTGAGGTAACGGCGAGGGGGAGATGTCTCGAATTCCAGCTTGTATCCCTAAGATGCCACTTGTAGAACCCAGAGATCCACCTGTGAGCGAACCCACTGGTCGCAGAAATTCCGGAGACGGGCCCCCACCGCACCTGGCTCCACCAGTGGAGCCCCAGCGTCATGCGGTGGACTTAGTGGAAGCAGGGGAGGATTTTTGTTCTTGGGAACTGGCTGTATGGTGCAGCTTTTTCCCTCTATCCCTGCCTCTGGGCAGAAAGGATGCGCCTTTAACCCGCTTGCCTTTCTGGGGCCGAAAGGACTGTACCTGATAATACGGTGCTTTCTTAGGCTGTGAGGGAACCTGAAGTAAAAATGTCGACTTCCCAGCTGTTGCTGTGGAAACGAGGTCTGAGAGACCATCCCCAAACAATTCCTCACCCTTGTAAGGCAAAACCTCCATGTGCCTTTTAGAATCCGCATCACCTGTCCACTGCCGAGTCCATAATACTCTCCTGGCAGAAATGGACATTGCATTAATTCTAGATGCCAGCCGGCAAATATCCCTCTGTGCATCTCTCATATATAAGACGACGTCTTTAATATGCTCTATGGTTAGCAAAATCATATCCCTGTCGAGGGTATCAATATTTTCTGACAGGGTATCGGACCAAGCCGCTGCAGCACTACACATCCAAGCTGAAGCAATCACAGGTCTCAGTATAGTACCTGAGTGTGTATATACAGACTTCAGGATAGCCTCCTGCTTTCTATCCGCAGGCTCCTTTAAGGCGGCCGTATCCTGAGACGGCAGTGCCACCTTTTTTGATAAGCGTGTGAGCGCCTTATCCACCCTCGGGGATGTCTCCCAACGTAACCTGTCCTCTGGCGGGAAAGGGTACGCCATCAGTAACTTTTTAGAAATCACTAGTTTCTTATCGGGGGAAGCCCGCGCTTCTTCACACATTTCATTCAACTCATCTGATGGGGGAAAAACCACTGGTTGCTTTTTCTCCCCAAACATAATACCCTTTTTAGTGGTACCTGGGTCAATGTCAGAAATGTGCAACACATTTTTCATTGCCGTAATCATGCAACGGATGGCCCTAGTGGAATGTACATTAGTCTCGTCCTCGTCGACACTGAAGTCAGACTCTGTGTCGACATCTGTGTCTGCCATCTGAGGTAGCGGGCGTTTTTGAGCCCCTGATGGCCTTTGAGATGCCTGGGCAGGCACTGACTGAGAAGCCAGCTGTCCCACAGCTGTTATGTCATCGAACCTTTTATGCAAGGAGTTGACACTGTCGTGTAAAACCTTCCACGTATCCATCCACTCTGGTGTCGACCCCGCAGGGGGTGACATCACACTTATCGGCACCTGCTCCGCCTCCACATAAGCCTCCTCATCAAACATGTCGACACAGCCGTACCGACACACCGCACACACACAGGGAATGCTCTGACTGAGGACAGGACCCCACAAAGTCCTTTGGGGAGACAGAGAGAGAGTATGCCAGCACACACCACAGTGCTATATAATCAGGGATTTACACTAACACAAAGTGATTTTTCCCTATAGCTGCTTTACATATACAGTTTGCGCCTAAATTTAGTGCCCCCCCTTCTTTTTTACCCTTTGAGCATGGACACTGCAGGGGAGAGCCTGGGGAGCTGTCTTCCAGCGGAGCTGTGAAGAGGAAATGGCGCCAGTGTGCTGAGGGAGATAGCCCCGCCCCCTTCTCGGCGGACTTCTCCCGCTCTTATATTAATATTATGGTAGGGGATTTTTGCACATATATAGTTTTTTTGACTATATTATGTGCTGTTTGCCAATGTAAGGTACTCTAATTGCAGCCCAGGGCGCCCCCCCCCCCCAGCGCCCTGCACCCATCAGTGACCGGAGTATGTGGTGTGCATAGGGAGCAATGGTGCACAGCTGCAGTGCTGTGCGCTACCTTAATGAAGACCGGAGTCTTCAGCCGCCGATTTCCAGGATGTTCTTCTTGCTTCTGGCTCTGCAAGGGGGACGGCGGCACGGCTCCGGGACCGGACGACCGAGGCTGGGCCTGTGTTCGATCCCTCTGGAGCTAATGGTGTCCAGTAGCCTAGAAGCCCAAGCTAGCTGCAAGCAGGTAGGTTCGCTTCTCTCCCCTTAGTCCCTCGTAGCAGTGAGTCTGTTGCCAGCAGATCTCACTGAAAATAAAAAACCTAACAAATACTTTCTTTACTAGAAGCTCAGGAGAGCCCCTAGTGTGCAACCAGCTCGAGCCGGGCACAGATTCTAACTGAGGTCTGGAGGAGGGGCATAGAGGGAGGAGCCAGTGCACACCAGATAGGACCTATTCTTTCTTTTAGAGTGCCCAGTCTCCTGCGGAGCCCGTCTATTCCCCATGGTCCTTACGGAGTACCCAGCATCCACTAGGACGTCAGAGAAATTAACCCTAGCGTGAATGTATATGTGAATCATATGTACATATGATAGGGAATATGGGGCCTAATTCAGATCTAATCGCTGGGCTGCTAATTTTGCTGTACTGCGATCAGATAGTCGCCACCTACAGGGGGAGTGTAAATTCGCAGTGCAAGTGTGCGACTGCATGTGTAGCTGAGCTGCAAAAATTCACTGTGTGCAGTCTGTGCGCAGCCCAAGACTTACTATTCCAGTGCGATGAGAACAGGCTGATCGGGGCCGGAGCTGACGTCACACACCCTCCCTGAAAACGCTTGAGCTCGCCTGCGTTTTTACAGACACTCCCTGAAAACGGTCAGTTACCACCCACAAACGGCCTCTTCCTGTCAATCAGCTTGCGAACGCCCGTGCGAATGGATCCTTCACACCATCCCGTCGCTGACCGGCGATGCCCGTTGTAGCCGTCCGACGTGCCTGCACATTGTGGCTCAGACGCATGCGCAGTTCAGAACTGATCGCCTGCTGTGTGAAAAAAAGCGCACAGTAGTGATCAGATCTGAATTAGGGGGGGTCATTCCGAGTTGATCGTAGCTGTGCTAAATTTAGCACAGCTACGATCATCTTCCCTGACATGCGGAGGAACGCCCCGCATGTCAGTGCCCCCCCCCCCCGCACACAATGCTTTTGTATTTCAGGAGTAACTCCTGGCCAGCGCAGACGTCACGCAGCCGCCGTGGCCCGACCCCCAACGGTCCGGCCACGCCTGTATTGGCCGGACCACGCCTCCTAAATGGCGGCTTAACGCCGCCGTCCAGCCCCCTCCCACCCAGCGACCGCCTCTGTCTCAGAGGCGATCGCTAGGCAGCGATGACTGCTATGCGCCGGCGCACTGCGGTGCCGGCGCATGCATGGAACCGACCTGATCGCTGCGCAGCGACAAACTGCAGCGAGCGATCGGGTCGGAATGACCTCCTAGGCCCATAGAGTGTAAGCTCCACTGGGGCAGGGACTGATGTGAATGGCCAAAAAAATATTCGCTGTAAAGCGCTGCAGAATATGTGCGCGCTATATAAATAACCAGTAATAAATAAAATATTTAGTGGCCAATAAATAGATTTGTTTTGATGGCTCATTCTGCATATGATCTCCGTGCCACTGTGTGCACAGGTACAGTATATCTGCTGCATGGAAGCACGCAATGCTGTTTATTTCAGGATCACAGATTGTCATCTGTAATTACTCTCTCTCACGGTAAAAATACCAGGTCACAGAAAGTCTAAGATGAAAAATCACCGCTAAAATTATTATTATTATTTTTTTTATTCCAGCAATGAAGTGTAAACAAACACATTAATTAGTGGACCCTGTATAAAATGTATATTAAATGTACCCAGCATTCGTGAAACAGAGAATCAAGGGCCTAATAAATAGCAAATCGAGTTATTATCGAATGACTGCGCATGTGTAGCGATCGCATTGCACAGGCGTGAAGGGTAATAGCGACTGATAATGCATACAGATTGTAATCGCAATGTAGCCGCTGTTTGACTGACAGGAAGCCGGCGTTTCTGGGTGGAAACCTGCCGTTTTCTGGGTGTGTCATAAAAAACGCAGGCGCGCCCAGGCATTTTAGGGAGATTCTCTGGCGTCAGAGCAGACCACTTCCAGATCGTCTCAGTCGCAGATTTCTGGCAGCCTCAGACCTACTTACATTTACTCAGACGGCAAAGTTTCTTCAATGTTCCGGGAATTGCGCATGCATCTGCGAGTGGATAGCGATCTGCGATGCATTCGCAAGTTTGCACAGGGCGTTTTTTTCATCCTGTCGGCGCGGCGCCTTTCTACTCGCAGACAACTGCAATTTCTCTGAATAGTGATCCATGTTGAATTAGACCCTATGTGCCATGTACAAGGAGGAAGATTCCTTGTAAAATATATGCAATAACAGAAACGGTCTTATCTCATCCTCTAATAAATAGATTCTCATTTTCCGAAGACAGATAATATAAATTGTGTTATATGGTGATGAGATGAATGACTACACAGTGATTACTGAACAAGGATGTATACACCATACCAACACAGGCTGCATAGGTGGGAGCATCACTCATATACAATGGCGTCATTACGGGGTGAGGCCACAATGACATAATTAAACGCAAATAGCATCATCAGCCATCTACACTGCCCTCTTCACTCAGGATGTGGGTGTACCTGGGTGCGCAGCCTCCGGGAAACTTTTCTTTACACTACTACAACGAAAATCACAGAACAACAAAGTTCTAGAGCCTCATAAAGTGCATTCTAGTGGAAATACAAGGTTTTATCTCCTATATAATAGCCCAGATCTGTGATCTTGTGATTCATTTGCTAACGCTGGGCGGAGTCACAACAGTGGGCGGAGTTAGTCAAATGAGTCACAGATCTGGCCAAATCTATAGGACACTAGGAGCAGCTGCAGAAGCAGATAGTGTGGACATGGCACAGGCAGGGGTGCATACCTCCCAGCTTTCACACACACACACACACACACACACACACACACACGGCGAAAAGGGGGCGTGGCTTCGCGGGAGGGCCCCCGTTTTCGTCAGTGAGGGGGCATGCCCAGCGCTCTGTGAGCTGCTGGCATGCCCCCAGGGGCTGATTATGAGTCCGGGGGGCACAGGGTACTTGAGACAGGGGAGCCCTATCTCATTGCTGTGCCTGCTGTGGGTTGGGGGCGTGGCCTAATCGCGGTCCGCGAGGCCACGCCCATTATGCAAATTCCTGTTTTTTTTTTTTGTTTTGTTTTTTTATGGTATTTTGGCCCCTCAGCTAGAGGTAAATCCAGAGGGGGTGGTCGCTCCCCCCTACACACCCGCACAGGCAGAAGAAAGCAGGGAGACTGCTGCCTCCCTGCAACACCACAGACCTGCCAATACGCAGCAGCGTGTGCTGACTGTAGCACAATGCTGCCGCTGTTGCTGGCAGGACGGGGGAGCTTCTGAGCTGGGACAGAGCTACTCGAGCCGGGGGGGGCCCCTAAAACTGTGGGGCCAACGGTACGTACCGCCTGCCCCCCCCCCCCTTAATCCGGCTCTGCTGCTGGAACCCCCCCTTAATCCGTACCCCCTGATGCCCCCTCTCCCTCTGTCTCCACTATTCACCGCTGCTCCAGCGAGTACAGGAGCTTTCCAACTGCTCCCCCCTCCCCCACCCGCAGAACACTGCGACCCGCGGGTGGCACAGCGGGACAGACCCCAAAAAATGGGACTGTCCCGCGAAAATTGGGACATTTGGGAGGTATGGGGGTGTGTGAGGGGGTATGCCATACTTGACCCCCACATCAGCATACTCAGCAGGGTCTCTCTGGCGGGGAGGAGCGTCACATTCTGGCACACTCCACGCTTCTTAGCTGTAGTTTTGTGGGTCACCAGCCGCTGTGCACTTTCCGTACTGCCTCTGTTATCTCCAGCCCCTGCGACCCCACCGCTAGCTGCAGCGCTGCCACCCGCAGTGAGTTGCGCCCAGCTCCTTCACACACTTTAGCCGGCGGGTAGCGCTGCAGAAGTCCGCGCTGCTTGCAGGCTCTGACCCCCTCCTCCCTCCAGCATCAGCGTCTCCTGGGAGCTAACCAGTCACTCCCAGTCTCCCCTTACCATAGTGCCCAGCAGCCGTGAGGTCTGCGCCACGTGCATGCTATGACCCCCTCCTCCCTCCAGCCGCAGCATCTCCTGGGGGCTAACCAGTCACTCCCAGTCTCACCTTACCACAGTGCCCGGCAGCTGCGCGAGGTCTGCGGTGTGTGACTGGGGAGGGGGGGAGTGATGCAGACGGGCAGAGGAAGCAGGAATACACCCTAAGAGAGTCAGCCATGCCAAGTCTCCACCAGCAGCAGATGCCAACAGGTTGGAGTGGAACAGCAGCAGCCAGCAGCAGTGACTCCGGTAAGACACATCTGTCTGTCACCACTGTTCTGTCCCTAATACCAATCTCTCCCGTGCCCTGTGTTCTGTCATGTCCCTGTCACCCCTGGCCTTGACCTGCCACCCTTATCCTGGCCCTTTCACCCTTATCCTGGCCCTGTCACCCTTATGCTGGCCCTGCTACCCCTATCCTGGCCCTGTCATCCCTGTGCTTGCCCTGTCAACCCTATACTGGCCCTGTCACCCCTGTCCTGGTCCTGCCGCCCCTACACTGACCCTGTCACCCCTATCCTGTCCCTGTCATTTCTGTCCTGGCCCCGTCGCCCATGTCCTGGCCCCGTCACCCCTGTCCTGGCCCCGTCACCCCTGTTCTGACCCTGTCACCCCTGTTCTGACCCTGTCACCCCTGTCCTGGCCCAGTCAACCCTGTTCTGACCCTGTCACCCCTGTCCTGGCCCTGTTACTGCATACCCTCCAACTACCTTTTTGGCAGGTACAGTACCCGCAGCACCTCCAGACCTCTCCCCAATGCACCACACCTCCGCACCTTCCCCTCCACCACATGCGGCACTCCACCCCTCCCCCACATGCTGTGCCTCCAGACCCCCTACACCACCCGCGGCTCCCACTCCTCCGCCCCTTCACCACCCCCAGCAATCTCCAGGCCCCCTCCACCATTCACCCCCCTTATATGTCTCCCCCACACCTGCCCCCCTCCACCCGCAGCATCTGCAGACACCCTCCTCCATCCGCGGTCCCCCCCTCACCCACCCCTCCCCCACCAATGGCACCCCCGCACCTGCCCCACCACCACCTGCAGCACCTCCGGACCTCCTTCCCCATCTGCCGCAACACCCGTACCTGCCCCTCCCCTACCCATGGCGCCTACGGACCCCTACCCCACCAGCAGCACTCCCGCCCCTTCCCATCCCACAGCACCTCCGGAACCCTTCACCCATCTGCAACATCCCCACACCTGCCCCTCCCCCACCCATGGCACCCCTGCCCCTCCCCCACCTGCAGTGCCTCCGGACCCCTCCCCCATCTGCATCCCCCACTCCTCTGCCCCTCCCCCACCCGCAGCACCTCCCAACCCTTCCCCATCCGGGCCCCACCCCCACTTCCGCCCCCCCTCCATCCGCAGCATCTATAGACACCATCCGCAGTACCCCCCGCACCCGCTACATTCTGTACATTGTGGCCTGCAGGTGCTGTTCACGCCGTCGCAAGGGGCTGCGCCTCCTTCACCATCGCCCACCCTTTCATTGTGCAATATTTAACCACTAACAAAGGAATGCAGGTGATACTCCATATAACACAAATATTGAACCCCAGAAAGGCATGCAAGGGTTAAGGGGGCGTAGCCCCTTGCGACGGTGTGAAGAGCGCCCGTAGGGTGCGATGAAGCACCTAGTTTTTATATATTCACTAAATCAACACATGGAGAAGACTATACAAGGGAAATGTATAGGCTAATTGTCAGTCCTGGTTACAGATCTCCTGGACATGCTGAATTATTAATCCCGTTCCTTAGATAAAGCCAGGCTCCCTGAGGATGGTACTACGGGCAGACTCTTCCTGCCTCTGGATCCCACCTGCACTAATGAGAGTTGGAGCTGCGGTCCCCATGCCACCAAAGGCTGCTTGGTGTGAGCAAGAGATGAGATACGGCCTGAAATAATGAAATCATCACTAGTTCAGACATGGGAGCGAGAATTCTGCTGCAGAATAACTTTCAGCAATTTCCCCTCTGCTGGGGAACTGTCACCGGACAAAGTGTTCCTGCTACACATCTGTGATCTGCAAAACATTGTCCTCATCCAACTGCCACTCGCAGATCCATTCTGATATATTCGGCAGATTATAATCATTACGGACCCCCTGGAGATCTGAAGAACATTGCTCTATCCCATCTACCCCCTGTCAGAAACATTCTGATATATTCTGCAGATTATTACATTAATGATCTGTCTAGAGATCTGCAGAACCTTACTCTGTCCCATCTACCGGACAGATACATATAGAGATATACAATTAGCCACGGTTTTACCCCTCTTCTACTTACTGCACACAGGCAATTTAATTAGGGGAATTAACCTACGCGTGACTACCCGAGGGTATACTGTTCCTTGAAGCTTCGGGAGCTGCGACAAAAAGGAACCATCTGGGGTTAACACACGTGGAACACCTATTGATTCCGCAGGTAACACGGATTCAGTAAGTTTCTGAGCATTAGCCCCCGATTTTGGTGCAGTAAAAAGGCTATTTAATTGAATAGCCTTTTCCAACGTGGCGCGGTAATTAGCCGTAGGGAAAACTCCACCGTTAATTGAATATGCCCCATAATAATATTCTGCAAATTAGTAGATGACTAACTTTCACTAGAGATCTGCAGAACATTGCTCTGTTCTATCTACCACCTTGGCAAATACGTACTGATATACTATATTCTGCAGATTGTTACATTACTGACCTCGGAAGAGACCTGCAGAACATTGCTCAGTTACATCCACACTCTGAATACTAGTTTAAACCATAGGGGCATGGCCAAAATTTTAAAGGCTTTACCTATTGACATCTATTGTATGGGACACCCACACTATATTCGTGCGAGCACCTTCTTGCGATAAGTTTCTTATAGCCCACTGGTTCTTTTAACATGAGATTAATGGAATTTCCTTCAGCTAGCAGCCATCTGCCAAACGTGTTCATTAAAAGCCCTTGTCTGACCCCCTTTGCACAGATGCTGAATTCTCCGGCACACTTCCCTCACCCCTGTCACTTGCGTGCCGTGTGTCGCAAACACGTCAGTTTGCTCCTATATTGTACTGGAGGTTTGTTTATGCTTGGGGGCTACTTTCCATGCTCTTGTACATATGATTGACCCCACAGAGTCTCACCAATGGCAACGAAGCCAGTGGCTGCTGTCAGTTAATTTAATAATTATCTGAATGAGTAAAGAAAAGAGGAGAATGGCAGAGAGAAGATAATCAGCCAGTACCGGGCACCACTGATTTAACTATGCATTGGACAGTGGTGTTTATTTAGTAGTGTCTGCCTCCTTCTGGGAAGAGAGGGGTTAAGGGAGCATATTTCAGGAGACACTTTTCACGCCCAGTCTGGCACTCTCATCACTGTCCTTCTGCCTCCTCAAATGTGTTAAGCAAGTGATAAAACAGAGAAGTGAAATTTCATAGGCAGCTGCAGGATCGATAGGGATGCAGCCTCCAGAGCAAACCGCACAGCTGCTAGCCGCTGATCCATGAAATATTAAGGCCGGAGACAGGACTGCAGCAGAGGCTGCGCTGTGCGTACACAGAAGTGGTGCACATGGGACCAGTGCTATATAGCTATGTACAAGTCCGTAGGAAAGTTGGGAAAAATATGAACAAACACATAACAAAGGGGGTTATTCAGATGTGGTAGGGAGCCAAAAAAGCAAGCAACGGGGCTGCACTGCAGGTGGGGCGGATGTAACATGTGCAGAGAGAGTTAGATTTGGGATACCGCATAACTCGCACTTTCTAAGGACACGAACCCTATTACATTTCTCCGTGTTTGAAAAATGACAGCTAGGAGCTGGTTGGTTGGTACTTTATCTCCATCCACTTTATCTCTCCAAGACTTAGTAAATAGACCCCTTTATCTCCGTCAACTTTATTTCTCTCCAAGGCTTAGTACATAGGGGGTCATTCCATGTTGATCGCTAGCTGCCGTTGTTCGCAGCGCAGCGATCAGTGTAAAAAACGGCTAATCTGCGCATGCGTATGCACCGCAATTCGCACATGTGACGTACGGGTGCAAAGAGCTTTGTGGTTTTGCACAGGTTCTAGCGAAGTTTTCATTCGCACTGGCGGCCGCAAGAAGATAGACAGGAAAGGGGCGTTTCTGGTTGTCAACTGACCGGTTTCAGGGAGTGCTTAGAAAAATGTAGGCGTGCCAAGGAAAACGCAGGCGTGGCTGGGCGAACGCTGGGCGGGTGTGTGACATCAAAAGCCAAGCCCCCAATGCACACGAAGAGTAAGTCTTGGGCTGGTCTTGTTTTGCACAAAATGTTTTTGCAGGCGCTCTGCTGCACAGGCGTTCGCACTTCTGCAAAGCGAAAATACACTCCCCAGTGGGCGGCGACAATGCGTTTGCACGGCTGCTAAAAACTGCTAGCGAGCGATCAACTCGGAATGACCCCCATATACCCCTTGGTCTTTTATTACATGCAGCGGTTTGTAACGTGCAAGAAAAATCTCCAAAAAAAAAAAAAAAGTATTTATTATTTGCAAATCGCAGGCGACTACAGTTCCACTAATGTCGCCTCTTTCTACAATATGCAGCTTAGAAGTTACACTGTTTAAAAAAGCTTAGTAAGTGTTCAAGCTTTTCCGTGTAACAATGTTTTTCCATTAAAGTTTATGGCTCAAATTTAATTCTAGAACAGCTGAGCAAAGAACCAGCAGAGAAGCTTCCACTTATTTTAATAGATTCAAATATGCTGAAGAATAAGGGTCTCTCCTGCTAAAAAACAGTTTATTCAACATTTTCCTATGAGACATAAACCTTACGTTTAGAAAAGATGAGCAAACAGCAATATGGAAACACTTCATTTTGAATAATGGATGTACACGGTCCTTGAACACACAGTTCGGTGGACAAGATTACACCAACATTGGCCATAGGCGAGGGCTGCATAGTTACTGCCTACTATCTCCTACCCTCTGCTAATAGGACACAATCTAAGTATGCCACAAATATAATATTCCAAAGTGAAAACTATACCATAAAAAAAATTATTATTAATATCTGGATTTCCTGATTCTATTCAGCTGACAATGTATACATTGCATGACCTTTAATTCATAGAAAGGCTCATTTGACATTAAGGGGTATATTCAGTTAGCATCGGATCCATTCCGACAAGCATTTGTCGGAATGGATCCTACAATCCCTATTCAAATCTCATCTCGATTCGACTTTTTCAAGTCGAATTGAGATGAGGGACCCAGAGGAGGAGAGCGGGGGGGGGGGGGGGCGTGGGGGGAGCCGCGGGGTACAGCCGCGGGCAGACGGAGGAGAGCAGCGCTGCACTAGCGCTGCAGGAGGATGTGGCACAGCCGCCCGACCTCACGGCAGTGTCCACCCGGCTCCAGCAAGCGTGACCTCACTTGCTGGAGCCGGGTGGAAGCTGCCATGAGCGGCGCGGCTGTGTGACATCCTGCTGCAGCGCTGTGCTGTATCGCTGATCTCCCCTATATGACCACGCTATCCCCCCCCTCCCTGCGGCTCTCCCCCCCTCTCCTGCTCTAATCCCTCATCTCAGTCCGACATTTTTTTATGTCGGACTGAGATGGTCGTAAAGGGAGCCAAAACCGACATGGATCGGCAGCTATTCCGCCGATCCACGTGCTTTTCGACAAGTAGAATTCATCGACTTGTCGAAAAATTTTGGGATATATTGAATAGGTCGAATCACGATTCGACCTTAAAAAGTCGAAAACTGCTGTCTTTTCGACAGACGGCAGCTTTCGACTTCAATTGAATATACCCCTTAGTCTATGTAATAAGCCTTGGACAGCGATAACGTGGAGAGAGATAAAGTACCAATCGTTCAGCTCCCAACTGTCATTTTTCAAACACATCCTGTAACATGGCAGTTAGGAGCTGATTGGCTGGTACTTTATCTTTCTCCAAAGCTTAGTACATAGGGGTTATTTGGAGTTGATCTCAGATTTTGCTATTTTAGCAAAATCTGCAAATACTAAAATCACATGCTGGGGGACACCCAGCATGTGTGACGTACAATTCAATTGCGATCACGTCGCAAAAGCCTCAAATAGATTGCGTATGAATGGGTGTAAGGAGTGTAAGTGTAAGGAATATATGCAGTGTAAGGAGTGTATGTGTGTGCAGTGATTGTGTAGTGTGTGTGCATTGTGGGTCTATGCAGTGTGCATGCAGTGTACATCTAGTCAACATGCAGTGCGTGTGTATGTATGCGCTTTGAAGGGGAGGGGGAGCGACCAATAATGTTGGGCCTAGCGGCGGCTGGACCCTTAAATCCACCTCTGTACACACTCACATACACTTGCAAACACTGACACACACTCATATACTCACCCTGCTGCAGAAGACCCGGCTTCCGATGCTGGATGAAGAATACACCGCTTCTGACTAATTAAGCTAACTGGAAACTACCAATTGCTTAATTAGTCCTCGGGGGGTGGGGTATCTAGCCCTTGGGAGGGGGGGGATCTAACCCAAGTTGGCTTACCTGTGTACACACACACTGGTGGTCATTCTGAGCAGGGCCGTCTTTTCGTATGGGCTCAATGGGCTCTTGCCCAAGGGCCCCATGAATATAAGGGCCCTAGGCTAATAGCTGAGGGTCCCCTCTTTCCAGGGGTACCAGATTTTTGAAAATCGGCCCTAGGAAACCAGAGATATCCGACTTCAAAGCAGTGGTCCCCATCCAAGCCTGTTAGTTGCTCTTCCAAGCCAGATATCTTAGGTTCTGTCTGACATAGAGTTTTTCCGAGGGTATACTCCAAATGCTGGGACTCTCCCCTTTCAGTGGACAATGACAACTTGGCCCTACTATGCCCAGAACTAGAGATATCCGCCTTCAAGCAGCTGGTCCCTGCTCCAGCTCCACACGCCTGGTATGCAGTTTTATATTTTCATTGGAGGACTGCTCTAGTTCCTGAACTCTGATCTACAAGTCCCCAGCACCTCCTGAAAGGTGGGTCTCTATAGTTTTTTTATCCTATTAAAAGCTAAGAAATCTATTACCAGGTACTTGAGATATCTGCAGTCAAGCAAGCTGCCCTCCCACCATAAAATGATAAATATTAAGCCGCACACCATCCACTCCTCCCCTACGTATTAAACACCCCCTACCACCCTGAATGTCATGTACCAGGGCCACTTCATCCAGCACAATGCCCTATTCTACAGTTTAGTGTTCTCCCTCCCGCCCCATCTATGCAGTAAAGAGTAATTAGCAGAAATTACTGCTCCAGGTTCTACATGCTTAGCGGAAGATAGATCACCCCCTACCGCCCGCTGCCACTGATAGCACCCCCCACCCCTACTTCTGGAGGATTGGTAGGGGCCCCAGTGCGTTGCTGTGCCCAGGGGCCCACACTACTGTTAAGACGGCCCTGATTCTGAGTTGATCGCAGCCAGCAACTTTTTGCTGCTGCTGCAATCAACTAGTCCACGCCTATGGGGGAGTGTATTTTATCTTAGCAGGGTTGCGATCGCTTGTGCAGCCCTGCTAAGCTAAAAAAATTTCAAGCACAACAAGACCAGCCCTGGACATAATTACCCTGTGCGACGGATCCAGCGATGATGGGGCCGGCTTTGACGTCAGACATCCGCCCTTCTGGACACGCCTGCATTTTCCTCACCAATCCCAGAAAACGACAGGCAACGGTCTGGTGACGTCCAGGTATGCCTTCTTTCTGTCAATCTTCTTGCTGTGAGCTCTGCAACTGCTTTCTTCTTTGTCCGCGACGTAACCCGGCAACCCCTGTCGCCGGGCAACGTCGCGCATGTGCAGTGCGGCCGCCTCGCATGCGCATTCCAGACCCGTTCGCACCGCAGCAACAAACCGCTGCGTACGATTGGGGCGGAATGACCCCCATGGTTCACTATTTGTTACCCAATCTATACAACATAGCTTTTATTACACCTCATGAGTGAACTCTAAACCTTCCCGAAACATAGCACATAAAGGCATTGTGCTTTTATATGATAATTAGTATGTGACTATAAGATTATATAAAGAACCAGCTATATGTTAAGGAATGTATTGTATAGGCAGGGGGCAAGCAGGATTTCCAGATACTTGATTTTAGAGCGGGTGTGGGGGCAGTCCATGAAGAGAGCATAATTAGCTCTTAACCAGCTATAATACACACATAGTTGACGACATTGCTGCCCCCTCTTTCGGGAGTAGGCAGCTTGGTCGGCGAACAAGGGGCGTGTCCAGTGGTAAGGGGGCATGTCTGCAGGCGTGGTGGCACAAAAACGGCATTGTGGCTTGTGGCTCCGCCCCCTGCAATCCAGTGGCACGGAAACAGGCACGGAATAACGTTGACTCGATTCATCAAGAATCGCATCGTTGGGTCCCCCTCAGGCCGCCCACTGGTGCTCTGTTGTGGGCGTCCGAGGGGGGGTTGCAGGGGCTGGCGGCGGATACAGGACACTTGCCGACCTTTCCGGGGGGGCCGGGAGCGCCACCCTATTTTCGGTAGCCTCCCGGCCGTTCCGGGAGGGTCGGCAAGTATGAATATACATCATGCATATTGCAGTGTACAGTATGTCATAACCCCGACATATCCAGGGCCAGTGATCACAGTGAGCCATGGAGGCAGCAGTAGAGCTATCCTGCCTGAGCTGAATGTTTTTATATCAGATGTGAGCACCATTCCAGAGCACTGGAGAAAGCCCGGGCAGCTCCTGGGCCACCTCTCTGCACTGGTTAAATGCAGTGCACATGCAGCAGCATCGTAACAGTTGGCAGGGTCCCACACATATGCGGCAGTCCCGCCGCCGCCAGATCCAACCGCATGATGCAGTTGGGCTGGATGACAGGACGTTGGGATTTCAGTGTGAACACATACATTTCAATGGTGGCGTCTAGTTACTCTTCATGGAGAGGACCTTTCCCATAATCCCCTGGGTCCATGTCACTAACTATTCGGGATAGTAACCTGTGGCGAGCGAAGCGAGGTAACAATGGTGCATAAATATAACAAAATAACCTAATACAAACAAAAAATTTATAAAACATTGACGTGTTGTAATGGCGGAAGTTCTGCCGTAATGTGTAAAAAGGGGGACGCTGTCTGCCGTAATATGTAAAAAGGGGACGCTGTCTGCCGTAATGTGTAAAAAGGAGGACGCTGTCTTCCGTAATTTGTAAAAAGGGGACGCTGTCTGCCGTAATGTGTAAAAAGGGGGACGCTGTCTGCCGTAATGTGTAAAAAGGGGACGCTGTATGCCACAAAGTGTAAAAAGGGGACGCTGTCTGCCACAATGTGTAAAAAGGGGACGCTGTCTGCCGAAATGTGTAACAAGGGGACGCTGTCTGCCGTAATGTGTAATAAGAGACGCTGTCTGCCGTAATGTGTAAAAAGGGGGACGCTGTCTGCCGTAATGTGTAAAAAGGGGGACGCTGTCTGCCGTGATGTGTAAAAAGGGGACGCTGTCTGCTGTAATGTGTAAAAAGGGGACGCTGTCTGCCACAATGTGTAAAAAGGGGACGCTGTCTGCCGGAATGTGTAGAAAGGGGGACTCTGTCTGCCGTAATGTGTAAAACGGGGGACTGGCTGCTGTAATGTGTAAAGGGGCTCTACCTGGTGTAGTGGCGCTACTGTGCGGCATAATTTGAATAATGGAGACTACTGTGCACCGTAGTATGAATTGGTATTATTTTGTGGCCACACACCCTCCCTATGAAGCCACACCCCTACATTTTTGCACGCGCCTACGGCGCGCACTGCCCATATTTTACACAGGGGGGACGCCAATGCCGTTTCTTGCACACAGCACTTAAATGCCTAGTTGTGGCACTGGCTGTCACTTCCTGGTCCTTTCCACGAGGGGAACAAAGACACAACCATTTGGGAACCTCTGTGTTTGCCTATGTGGGTCATTCCAGGTTGATCACAGCCAGCAATCGCAGCCAGAACCGCTGCGTGCGAACGGGTCAGAATAACCCCCAATGATAGGTACTGTATTGAAAAAGAACAGATATTTAAAACAACACTGAGGTATTTTTCCAACATTCAGACTCTTAATGGGTCAAAATTAATAGGCTAATTGGTATATAAGTAACCCCCAAAGAACAGAATAAGGGTAGTTGCAAGGTGAACTGATCAAGTTTAAAATATAAATCATAACTTTTATTAATGATGAATATAATCATAGAAATCCTCACACAACAAACCCATAAATTGGCAAAAATAGGATTTTAATACCTACTGGTAAATCCTTTTCTCCTAGTCCGTAGAGGATGCTGGGGACGCTTCAAGAACCATGGGGTATAGACGGGATCCGCAGGAGACATGGGCACTTTAAGACTTTGAATGGGTGTGAACTGGCTCCTCCCTCTATGCCCCTCATCCAGACTCCAGTTATAGGAACTGTGCCCAGGGAGACGGACATTTCGAGGAAAAGGATTTATTGTTAAACTAAGGGTGAGATACGTACCAGCTCACACCACCAAACATGCTGTACAACCTGGCATTAAACAGAATTCCAGTCAACAGCATGAACAAAATCAGCAACAGGCTGACCACAACCAAAACACAACCTTTGTGTAACACAAGAAATAACTATTAAACAAGTACTGCAGATAGTGTCCGCACTGGGACGGGCGCCCAGCATCCTCTACGGACTAGGAGAAAAGGATTTACCGGTAGGTATTAAAATCCTATTTTCTCATACGTCCTAGAAGATGCTGTGGACACTTCAAGAACCATGGGGTTTATACCAAAGCTCCAGAACGGGCGGGAGAGTGCGGATGACTCTGCAGTACCGATTGACCAAACATGAGGTCCTCCTCAGCCAGGGTATCAAACTTGTAGAACTTAGCAAAAGTGTTTGAACCCGACCAAGTAGCCGCTCGGCAAAGCTGTAACGCCGAGACCCCTCGGGCAGCCGCCCAAGATGAGCCCACCTTTCTCATAGAATGGGCCTTCACCGATTTCGGTAACGGCAATCCCGCCGTAGAATGAGCATGCTGAATCGTATTACAGATCCAGCGTGCAATAGTCTGCTTGGAAGCAGGAGCCCCAATCTTGTTGGGAGCATACAGGACAAACAGAGCCTCCGTTTTGCTAATCTGAGCCGTTCTGTCGACATAGATTTTCAAAGCTCTGACCGCATCGAGAGATTTTGATTCCGCCAAGGCTTCAGTAGCCACTGGCACCACAATAGGTTGGTTCATGTGAAACGATGAAACCACCTTTGGTAGAAATTGCTGACAAGTTCTCACCTCCGCTCTATCTACATGGAAGATCAAATAGGGGCTCTTGTGAGACAAAGCCACTAATTCAGACACCCGCCTTGCGGAAGCCAAGGCCAACAGAATGAGCACTTTCCAAGCGAGGAATTTGAGCTCAACCTTATGCAAAGGTTCAAACCAATGAGATTGCAGGAACCGCAACACCACGTTAAGATCCCACGGTGCCACTGGGGGCACAAAGGGAGGTTGAATGCACATCACTCCTTTCACGAAGGTCTGAACTTCTGGAAGGGAGGCCAATTCTTTCTGAAAGAAAATTGATAAGGCCGAAATTCGTACTTTAATGGAGCCTAACTTTAGGCCCGCATTCACACCTGCTTGCAAAAAATGGAGAAAAGCCCCAGCTGAAATTCTTCCGTAGGAGCCTTCTTGGATTCACACCAAGACACATATTTTCTCCAAATACGGTGGTAATGTCTCGCCGTTACATCTTCTCTAGCCTAAAGTAGTGTGGGAATGACTTCACTGGGAATACCCTTTCGGGCTAGGATTTGGCGTTCAACCGCCATGCCGTCAAACGCAGCCGCGGTAAGCCTTGATACACGCACGGTCCTTGCTGTAACGGGTCCTCTCATAGAGGAAGAGGCCAGGGATCTCCTATGAGTAATTCCTGAAGATCCGGATAGCAGGCCCTCCTTGGCCAGTCTGGAACAATGAGAATCGCCTGAACCCTTGTTCTTCTTATGATCTTTATCACCTTTGGAATGAGTGCAAGTGGAGGGAACACATAGACCGACTGAAACACCCACGGTGTCACTAGGGCGTCCACCGCTATTGCTTGAGGGTCCCTCGACCTGGAACAATATTTCTGAAGTTTCTTGTTGAGGCGAGACGCCATCATGTCTATTTGAGGAATTCCCCAACGACTTGTCACTTCTGTAAACACCTCTTGATGAAGACCCCACTCTCCTGGATGGAGATCGTGTCTGCTGAGGAAGTCTGCTTCCCAGTTGTCCACACCTGGAATGAAGACTGCTGACAGAGCGCTTGCATGTCTTTCCACCCAGCGAAGAACTTTTGTGGCCTCCGCCATTGCCGCTCTGCTCTTTTTTCCGCCCTGGCGGTTTATGTATGCCACTGCTGTTATGTTGTCCGACTGAATCAAGACAAGCAGACCTCAAAGAAGATGTTCCGCATGCAGAAGGCCGTTGTAAATGGCCCTTAATTCCAGAATGTTTATGTGCAGACAAGCTTCCTGGCTTGACCATTTTCCCTGGAAATTTCCCCCCTGTGTGACTGCTCCCCAGCCTCGGAGACTTGCATCCGTGGTTACCAGGATCCAATCCTGGATCCCAAACCTGCATCCCTCTAGGAGGTGAGAACTGTGCAGCCACCACAGGAGAGAGATTCTGGTCCTGGAAGATAGGATTATTTTCCAGTGCATGTGCAGGTGAGACCCGGACCACTTGCCCAACAGGTCCCACTGAAACACCCTGGCCTGGAACCTGCTAAACTGAATGGCCTCGTAGGCCGCCACCATCTTCCCCAGCAACCGAGTGCATTGATGAATCGACACTCTTGCTGGTTTCAGAATCTGTTTGACAGCCGTGTTGTCGGAACCAACTGTGATTTTGGCAAGTTCAGGAGCCAACCATGTTGTTGCAGGATCGCCAGGGAGAGCGTAACGTTCTTCAGTAATTGCTCCTTGGATCTCGCCTTTATCAGGAGATCGTCCAAGTACGGGATAATTGTGATTCCTTGCTTGCGCAGGAGAACCATCATTTCCGCCATTACTTTGGTGAAAATCCTCGGAGCCGTGGACAGATCAAACGGCAACGTCTGAAATTGGTAATGACAATCCTGAACAACAAACCTCAGGTAAGCCTGATGCGGAGGATATATGGGGACGTGTAAGTAGGCATCCTTTATGTCGACCGACACCATAAAATCCCCCTCCTCCAGACTGGAGATCACTGCTCGGAGAGATTCCATCTTGAATTTGAATTTTTTAGGTTTAGAATTGGCCTGACCGAGCCGTCCGGCTTCGTAACCACGAACATGCTTGAATAAAAGCCTTCTCCCTGCTGTGACGGGGGTACCGTGACAATGACTTCATTTTGACACCGCTTTTGTATTGCAATGCATACTACCTCCCTTTCCGGAAGAGAAGCTGGCAAGGCCGATTTGAAAAATCGGCGAGGGGGCACGTCTTGAAACTCCAATTTGTACCCTTGGGCTACTATTTCTAATACCCAAGGATCCAGGGCCGAGCGAACCCAGACCTGACTGAATAGCCTGAGACGTGCCCCCACCGGTGCGGACTCCCGCAGAGGAGCCCCAGCGTCATGCGGTGGATTTGGCAGAAGCCGGGGAGGACTTCTGCCTTTGGGAACCTGCCACAGCCGGTGACCTTTTTCCCCTTCCTCTTCCTCTAGTAGCAAGGAAGGAAGACCCTCGTCCTTTTTTGTATTTATTGGGCCGAAAGGACTGTATCTGATAGTGGGGAGTTTTCTTTTGGGGTGCAGGGACATAAGGTAGAAATGATGACTTACCCGCGGTAGCCGTAGATACCAGGTCAGCGAGGCCGTCACCAAACAATACACCACCTTTATACGGCAGAGACTCCATAGCCTTCTTAGAGTCAGCATCAGCATTCCCTTGATGAATTCACAATGCCCTCCTAGCCGAGACTGCCATGGCATTGGCTCTTGATCCCAAAAGTCCAATATCCCTCGCAGCTTCCTTTAGGTAGGCTGCAGCGTCCCTGATATAACCTAGTGTCAAAATAATGCTATCCCTATCCAGGGAATCCATATCAGATGACAAGTTATCTGCCCACTTTTCAATAGCGCTACTCACCCATGCCGATGCAACGGCAGGTCTGAGTAGCATACCCGTAGTGACATAAATGGATTTCAAAGTATTTTCCTGCTTACAATCTGCAGGATCCTTCAGGGCTGCCGTGTCAGGAGACGGAAGCACAACCTTTTTGGACAGTCGCGATAGAGCTTTGTCCACAGTGGGGGTTGACTCCCACCTTACCCTGTCCCCAGAGGGGAACGGATATGCCACTGCAATTCTATTGGGAAGCTGTAACTTTTTGTCAGGATTTTCCCAAGCCTTTCAAAAAGCGCGTTCAGTTCATGAGAGGGAGGGAACGTTACCTCAGGTTTCTTTCCTTTAAACATACAGACCCTTGTGTCAGGAACAGCAGGGTCTTCTGTGATATGTAAAACATCTTTTATCGCCACAATCATGTACTGAATGCTCTTAGCCAGTTTAGGATTCAATCTGGCATCACTATAGTCGACACTGGAGTCAGAGTCTGTGTCGGTATCTGTATCCGCTATCTGGGTAAATGAACGCTTCTGTGACCCAGAGGGGGTCTGTACTTGTGACAATGCATCCTCCATGGATTTTCTCCATGCCTGGTTCTGAGTCTCAGATTTATCTAATCTCTTATTCAATCGAGCCACATTTGCATTCAAACCACTCAACCCATTTACCCAATCAGCAGTCGGCGGTGCCGACAGGGTCACTCTCACAGTCTTTTCTGTCCCCACTCCAGCCTCCTCCTGGGAAGAGCACTCATACTCAGACATGTCGACACACGCGTACCGACACCCACAACCACACTGGGGCTATAGGGGACAGACCCACAGCAAAGCCTGTTAGAGAAACACAGTGGGAGTTTTGCCAGCTCACAACACAGCGCCTATCGCGGTACTGAAACATTTAGAATAATGCCTCAGACCTGTTAGCGCTATTAATATTAAGAAAACAGCACCAAATTACTGTGCCTCCCCCCCTGTTTTTGCACCGTTACTTATACAGCAGTGTAGGAGGCCAGGACCAGCGTCTCTGCAGCTCTGTGAAGATAAAATGGCGCTGATTAGAGCTGTGAGGGCTAAGCCACGCCCCCTTAATGGCGCACTTCAGCCCCGCTATTGTTACACATATTTATACTGGCGGGGGTCCGGTTTTAGTGCCCAGGCACTGTATACCTCTTTTGCCAGTCCATTTAGTGAGGTTTTATGCTGCCCAGGGCGCCCCCCCTGTGCCCTGCACCCTGTAGTGGGAGCATGGCGCACAGCGCGGCCGCTACGTGGTACCTCAAAGACGTCACTGAAGTCTTCTGATCTTCTTCTACTCACCCGTCTTCTGACTTCTGGCTCTGCAAGGGGGTTGACGGCGTGGCTCCGGGAACGAGCATCTAGGCGTACCTAGCGATCAGACCCTCTGGAGCTAATGGTGTCCAGTTGCCTAAGAAGCAGAGCCTTGAAACTCACAGAAGTAGGTCTGCTTCTCTCCCCTCAGTCCCACAAAGCAGGGAACCTGTTGCCAGCAGGTCTCCCTGAAAATAATAAACCTAACATAAAGTCTTTTTCTGAGAAACTCTGGAGAGCTCCTCAGTGTGCATCCAGTCTCACTGGGCACAGAATCTAACTGGAGTCTGGAGGAGGGGCATAGAGGGAGGAGCCAGTTCACACCCATTCAAAGTCTTAAAGTGCCCATGTCTCCTGCGGATCCCGTCTATATCCCATGGTTCTTGAAGCGTCCCCAGCATCCTCTAGGACGTATGAGAAAAATATTAGTTAAAACAAAAGGTATGAAAAAGAAAGACATATTTTTGGGTATGTTGTGTGGGGAATTCAGACCTCCCAATTTTAGCGACTCTAAATTCTAGACCTGGCGCACCTTGCGTGAAGGGGTGGAGCCTTGAGTGAGAGGCGTGGCCTAGCTTCACAACCCCTGTAATTGAGCAGCTGGGCAGCCCCCGACTCACCACCCCACACTGTTAGATGCCGTACGCATGCGCATGGCATCTATTCAGTGATCACCGAGCAGCCGTGATCACAGGCTCTCCTGACCTGCCCCCCCCCCCAAAGCGCTCCCATTCATTTCTATGGCAGTATCTGCCAGTGACCTGTCAATTAGACATGGAATATGGCATGCTCTGATAGCTTGTACACAGTCCCAATTCCCAAACTGAGGTAGGTAGTGTATGAACGATACAGCATAAAATATCAGTAGGGACTGCACCGTTATAGGCCTGCAAACATCAGTAACAGGAGGAGACCGTTTGTTCTCTCCAACGTCTCCAGTCTCAAAAGTTAATATTTTCTATCTGTAAATGTTTTTGATCTTTTCCTGCACAAAAGTTGATGTTTTTGGGGCCCTTTGCCTACAATAAGAATCAATAAGAATCCAGACATTGCACAGGATACGCCATATGCAATCTCGATACGCCTTGGCCCAGATAAGACATCAGGAGAGGCATGAGACGTTTGACAGACAAGGTATGTAATTGTAATGGGCATATTTACTAGTATGTGACGAGCACATGCCAGCACGGATAAAGCCCAGAGTCTGGGGGGACACTGCGATGCGGAACAGCCACTGAGAGGCACACAGAAAACATCTGCTCTTGTGTGCGCGGATGCGTGAATACAAGCCCCAGACAAGTGAGACGAGCAGAATTCCAGGGGACACGCGAATAAATAGCTCACCGTATGCGGAGATGCAGATGAGGCCTGAAAAAGAGGGAGAGAATAAGGAAAAGACACGGAGCTACATGGGAAATGCTTTCAGGGAGGTTGTGTAGAAGCAGATGGGAAAGTCTGTAATTACCTCACTGCATTTACCAAGTGCTGAACAACATGTAACATTCTAAGAACACTGTCAGTGTAATGGGAGAAGATCAAGATTGAAGACAGGTTCCGTGAGTGCAGCTGGTGGTTGTGCAGGAAGTATATGTGTTGCACTATTATTGGGGGTCAGTCACAGGCTAGAAGGCAGGCAGAGGCGCAGCACAATAGCTGTCTCTTCCTGCATGTGGTGACGTGAGTCTATGGGGTCCATTTAGCAATCAGTTTTAGCTATTTAAAACTTGTTTCGTATTATAATTATGCTTATACGCCGCTAAGAATGCATAAATAAGATGTTGTTTTAGTGCCCTGTAATGGTGTGTCCCCAGCAAGCATCCCTAAATCCTCTGTAGGTGCAAGAAGCTGACAGATATTAAACCCTCAGACTGTTGCTGTTTTCAGACCTTACCTACTCATTTTTCAATACATATTTGGGGCCTATTTGTCAAGCCTCTTTTACCTAGGTATTGGGGCTATTTAGACTAGAAAAAAATCAAACAAAAAATTTCTCTAGTACACCATAACTGACCAGCAAAAAAGACATACATCCTACATGATAACAGAAGTGCAGAGATCTCTGGTACATACATTTGCAAATAAATGATAAGCCACTAGCCACGGCAAGGCAACCCTGATCTGGTGGACCTACACTACACGATAATAGGACATACTCTGAATCATACATTTATGTATTTCTAAATTGAGAGCCAACTCACCTGAAAGCACCCCAAGATCCTCCAATATGGCACTACATGGATCAGCATACCCTCCAACTACTGATCCCATCTGACTCTCAGAACAGTGATACACAGAATGGTAGTTGCTAAAAACAATTAATCACACATGCAAATAAGTTAGGGGGCAGGTTCTCAAACTTGGTCCTCAGGACCCCACACGGTTCATGTTTTGCAGGTCACCTGTAGATTTTTAAAATGTGACAGTTGGAGATACACAGTGCACCTGCTGGGTGACATGGAAAACGTGAACCATGTGGGGTCCTGAGGACTGAGTTTGAGAACCACTGAGTTAGGGGTAATCTCTAGACTAGAAAAAAACAATCAAATTCCCCCCAGCACAAGCTATTATAATGTAGCATAGGACCACCAGAGCAGAGACACCTTGCCATGCATGGTGGCTTACCATGATTGCAAATGTAACCGAGATCTTTCCATTACTATTATCACGTAGGATGTTCATCTCTATTGCTGGTCCATTATGGTGTGCTGTGGGAATTTGTTTTTTCTAGTATGGAAAACCCCTCCCTTACATGCACCTGTGATGGACCAATAAATTGATCTGAGCAACTACTATTCTCTGTATCATCGGGGCTAATTTCTAATGTGGACTGCAGTCTAGCCTTGTTTATCAAGCTCTTGTTTATCAAGTGTGTTCTGTTGCGCAGGACCACCCCCGTAGCTTTGCCTAAGCGTTAACTTAATGACACACATACCATATCACATGAGCACAGCACCTATTCTCCACTGCTTTGCCTGCTGGCTTGGGACAAACCCATCCCCATCTGGAAGGATGAAGAGAGCCCTCAAGTTGTAACTGTCCTGCCAAAATACGGTCCGTTACGGATGTAGGCATTCTTGATTAATCACACTAACTCATGAAATACCATTTACATAATTGGATACACCTCTGATTTTTCAGTACTACTAAAACTAAACAATACCTCACAACTGAAGGAGCCCTTTTAATTTGCCCAGCCTCCTTTGTAGCTGAAAGGAGTTTAAACACCGTTGCAAAAGTTGGATTAGATCAGCACCATATTGGGGGTGCAGATCCGCAGCAGGCCATCATCCCACCCCCATATCACAGAACAAGCACCAGGGAACTGGAAGATGAGTGTTGTATTGCAGATGCCTACAAGTTGGTAGGTGCATAGCAGATGTGAGCAAGGAGGTTAGTCTACATGTTGACTCCAAATTGGTGTATGTTTTATTGAAGATAGCAGGATACAAGTGATAGAAGATAAATAGCAGCCAATATTATAATGTATCAATCACTCCAATAACACAGTGACAGGCATGGGCATATGCAGACCCTTTTATAGGGCCAAGTAAATAAGACGTCTTCAATATTTTTTATTACTACAGTTTTGCCTTTGATTTTTAGGTTTACTGTAATTGTCCGAACTGTAGATGATGTGAGGATTTTTCCCCCGATTCCTCTGACTGTGAATGGTTCACTTTTACTCATTGAGTTGAACCATTTTTCATAAATTAAAATGTCTAGTGGCCCCAGAATCAATATACCAGCAGTCTCTTCTATGTTCAGAGTTGAATCAGTTTTGTTATAACACTTTTTCTGCATACCACTTTGGTCTTTTAGTCTGCAGTCTGAAGCCTGGTGTCTTACTCCGTGCAAATAATGCATTTGTACTTTGGTCTGTCAAACTTAGTGTTCTTAGTATATAAGGCAGATGTTCCAGCAATAATGCCCACAGGTATCCCATTCCTGCAATTGTAGCAGATTTGTCCATGCAGTGGAATTTGATTTCAATGCTACTACCAGAAAATAGAGTTCTGGAGTCAGGCTTTTTAACTTATCCATAGCGACCTCTTTGTTGAATACCTTGACTCCAATGGACACCAATTGCTGGGTGATGAACGACATCTTATCAATGTATTCATTCATGTCCTTATATTCACTTAATTTAGTCCCGTACAAAGTGTGCCTGAGTTTTATTCTCCTCATAAGACCTTTATCTGTGTAAGATGTTTGCAGGGCTAACCACATGTCCTTTGCGGACGCCTTCCCATTGATAATGGAATATACTTGCTGTTCCACAGCTAAACCAATGGGTTCAATGGCTCCACCTCTCTGAGATTTGGATTGTCTCCTGGATCAATTGTGACTTTCCACATTTTCACGCACTTTATCTGCATTTCTATAGCGAATTTTTAAGTAGTTCTTTGAACCTTTCAATGTTATGATGCTCATACTTAAGCTTGGATTATACATTTTACCCTTCAATACATAATTGTAGTCCTGTTGATCGTGTCCTTCACAGCTGTTGTGCTGGGCCCCTAACCTATGGAAAATGTCTACAAGTTGGTAGGTGCGTAGCAGATGTGACATGTTGACTCCAAACCAGAGTAGTTTTTATTGAAGATAAGTTACATTTGATAGACGCAGTCAATATGATTAGGTATCAATCTCACCTTGGCTAAGTACTGTACAGCCATGCAGCACTGTGATGCTCCAATAACACAGTGACAGGCTTGAGCATATGCAGACCCTTTTATAGAGCCAAGTAAACAACATGCACCTGCAGCCATTAATCTGACTTAAGGGCCCCACACACTCCAACGATATGTCTGAGGCTGAAGTCGGATGCAATTTCCCTTGCAGTGCCGTTTCTTGCGGCGGGCGAGCCGTGCAATCGCACGGGGAACCCGCCGAGGCACTTCTTGAACACTTTAAAATCCCCCCTCCTCCCGAGTACTCAGCTCGGGGGGCGGAGTTTCACAGAATGACGCGGTGCATCGCGACGTCCCGACGCAATCGCGTCATTCCGTGAAACTCCGCCCCCCGAGCTGGGTACTCGGGAGGAGGGAGGAGGGGGAGCCAAGCCGGCGGCACCGCAAAGAGGAGGGAGAGGCGGCGAAGAGCGGGAAGAACCGCTTCAACTGTAAGTCAGCCTCTGCCTGCCATAATGTTGTCAAAGTCAGAAAAATATCATGATGCACACTACCATATTTGCACCTCATGCGTGTCCCCGCTGCGTGTGCCCACGCTCTCCCGTGCGTACGCATACCCGCTGGTGCGTGCACCCGCAGGCGCACGGTATGCGCATTTACGGTAGAGTTTGTGTGCGTCTAGCGGGCGACTCGATCATTACATATTTTAACCATATAATGTATTTTGTAGATTATGGTCCCTTTGATAGAATCTGAAAGTTTAGTTAATGTAGCATGTTCATAGACAAAGAGATCCCTCTTTGTTTGATACGAAGGGTCAGACAGAGGTTATACAGTGGTGTTTAGTATCCATCGGAAGAGTATTTAATTAGCAATATTCCGGTGTTGGTTTGAAGCGGATTAATCGCTCGTGCGAATAGTTATGGACATAAGAAGTTTATGGACTTTTACTATTATTTGCACTTTATTATCCATGCGGCGGGAAACCTAGTTTCCCACCCACCTGAGCAGTTGGAAATAGTCACAGCCCACCTGTATGAATCAACCTATGACCTTTTGTTATAATGCGAAGACGAATTCCTGTGTCCAATGAACAATGAGATTGTAGGGACCATTGTACTGTATTGTGTGTAGTGTATAAAAGGACAAGCCGATCTGATCCAGCTCTCTATTCTCTTCAACGGTTCTCACCACTGATAATCGGGAGCTGGATATCCAGAGGCACATGCGATTGTTTCCTTTGTGCGTAAGTTTTCTCCGCAATCATATTGTCTTTATTGTTATTGTGAGCCATATCTCTCTCTCTCTCTCTTCTCCCCTTTTCTCTCTCTTTTCCTCTTAAATTGTTATTGTACTGTTATTGTATTTCATGTGTAGTTACCTGGTTAGTTAGACTATGTTATATTGGTAGTGTATGACTTGTATTGTATTATTCTTTTGCAAATAGAACGTTCATAGAAGGTGTTAGAACCTAAGATCGGTATCTGTGTATTTCTTATATTTCTAAGTATTCTCAGAGCGTCGGAGACGCTCGAACAGCTTTTAAGTTAATAAGGTTACACTGTGTTACATTTACACCCTATCACTACACCAAGGTTTACTGCATAATACATTGTTTTATGGTATAGATATAAAGGTTTTACACTGTGAGCGTCAGCGCCGCTTGTGATCTCCTCGTGGTCCCGAGCGTCCGCTATGCTAATAGCGTATCATTACGTTAGTCGGCAGCCAATAGCGTGCCTGCCTGTGATCTCTTGGCCGTGAGCGAACGTGACGCTTGAGCGTCTCGAATACGGCTAAGCGATTGTTACGCAACGTGCGTACCCTTACGGTATTCCATACGCCAATAGCGTACTGTGTTCTTTGACCTCTTAAAGGGTTTTAAGTAAGATAAATATTTAACTTTATCAATTGGCGGCTCGTCCGTCCTTCACATATCTGTACTAGGTAATTTCAGCAGACATTATCCATCAGCAAAGGGCGGGAGATCATATTCCTCGTAGTGCTGCCTGGATAAGCGTCTGCTTCGCTTAGTAAAGGGTGCTGAAGGAATCCGGAACCGGAGGTAAGAACAACACGCTAGTGTCTTTTAAAACTGTTTTTTCTGTCTTGCGTACGCACGCACGCACGCATATATCTGCATTTCTTTTCATTCGTGTATTTTCATATCACTCTCCTGTTTGCCATTTTATAATTGATAAACGTGCTGAGAGAGATTTGTCGCTATTTAATAGTTAAAGAGTAAAAGTAATACATTAAGGGGTAAATTGTAAAGCACGCACACAGCTCTGCCTAAGGATACAAGGAGAGACCGGTGTGGTGCTCGGTAGATGATCAAGGATCACCTACATTGATAAACGTGTTAATTGTGTTACGGTGGATATCTGCTTTGCGTACACGTGTCTCTAACAAAAGGCTGAGACCCGCGTGCGCAACCCAAAGGCCGACGCACGCAGCGTATATTACGCAACGGAGCGTCTGGGTACGCCCACGTAACAAATCACACGATAGTGTTATTTTAAACAGGCGAAAAGGTGGCAACGCGATAAATAGCGCAAATCGATTTTAGTGTCCGAAATTTAAGCTAATAGATCCTTCTCCAATTTACGACTCATCTGGTCTAAAGGGAAGAAATTTCTGCGCAGAAATAGAAAGAAATAGAAACAAAAGTAAAGTGTACATGTGGTGAGTGAGTGTTTGCATATATAAGTTTCTACAAATTTTGGGATTGAACCACAGGAAATCATCGAGTTCTCGTGAGGTACATACGTGTAAGTGACATGCACGGTGGCTAGGGAGGCATCCCTTGTTAAACATATAAAATTTGAGCATTAGAGTGTAGCAGACCAGGAGGTCATACTGTAGCAGACCAGGAGGTCAGACCAGGAGGTCTTATAGCAGACCAGGAGGTCTAGGTACAGCAGACAAAGAAGTCCGCTATAGAGACAAGTAGCACAACACCAGGAAGGGTTGGTGCGAGACCCATATAGGCCATAAAGCTCAGGCTGAAGGAATTCGCAGCTGCTGAATGTCGATTCCACTGGTCGCTCCGCACATAAGATTAGTTGCTTATGTGCTGAACGATTGTACCGCACGTAATTGTGTGCATTAGTTAGTAATTTGACCCAGTACCATTTGCGTACGGAAGGGGTCATAAACGCTATTTGTACATTCTAACGTGATTTGTGTAATTTTTTATTTTTTAAGGGAAGTTCGCTGGTCACTAAGGAACTATCCAACAACCAACAGTTACTGGAAAGGGTTAATGCTCTTCAGATCACACTCACATGTTCCAGTAAACAAAGGTTCATAGGGGCCCTGGGTCGAGTACGCCAGCGCTAAGGCAGTGTGTGGGCGTATTGGTCGGCGTGGGCGAGTGAGTGGGGTACTCGGTAAACCACCACCGTCAACCTATCTTGAACATCTTGGTTTTTGTAAGGGTTCGCTGAAGACCCTGATATAAAGGTCAGAGGTAGTGCAAGCAACACCTGCAAACTATGGGGGCCAGTTGTTCAGGTAGGGGGCGATCAACCTCGGTTCGGGTTGATTTAGTAAACCGACCAATCGGGTCGGCAAGGTATGTAATGTGTGAAAAATACAGTTCACACACAGAGGTTTTATGTGATGAATGGGAAAGAATGACTGTACATGACGGGGAGAAGTTCCCAAGAGTAGGCAGCTTTAGCCCAGATGTGTTACTACATCTAAGGAGAAGGATAGGTCTTATTAAATCAGCAAAGAGACGGATCAAACATTATGGTTGTTTAAAATTGTGGCAACAGGAAAGTGAAATGCAAAGAGAGTTAACTGACATATCTGACTCTCATCTTGGGAGGAGAGACATGGCAATGGAGAGGATTATGGTTGCGGAGAAAGGCACAATGTTGTACAATAAAAATGCACTTAGCAACTGTATTATAGATGATAAGAATAATTGTAATAAACATAACAATGATAATTGTAATACTGTTAAATGTACAACTATTAACCTATGCAAGTTGCACCCCATGTTAAACTTCCCTCAGGACTACAAGCAAGAGAGTGAGCCCAGCACGATGTCGGCACCTTTACCAGCAGCCATCACACAAGACATCCAGGTGGACGCGACCAAATCGGTAAAGGCAATAATCAAACCCCCTAACGGAGGGTCAGGTGAGGTCGTGTCCACAGGTACGTACAATGTTTTATATCACGCACAAACAAATGTACCCCATATTGTAAGACCAAAACAAGGTGATGTAATCGAGTTTAGTCCTGTCAGGGTGATCACAGTCCCCAATGAGAAGATTGACGATCAGGGAATCATTCCCGTCAAGGACAGTGCAATGCGCTGTCCCTGGTCCCGGACCGAATTAAGATCAATTATGTCTGAATTTCCTGATCCTAGGAAAAATCTAGTCACATGTCAAAGATTTATTAAAGAACTAGGAAACTCCACAGAACCCACCAACAAAGAGTGGCGGACAGTGCTGAGGGCATGTTTGCCCTCCAGTGTTGACCCTGCGAAATTTATTGCTGATTGTAAATTAGACACGGAGGTACCTTGTACGGAGGAATACAATCAGGAATGTATTAAGCAGATCAACCGACAGTTAGAAGTATATTTCCCAGCCATTGTCGAGTGGAACAAAATCTTCTCCATAAGACAAAACGAAGGGGAAAGTACTTCTAATTATTTCCACCGGGCATTGCAGGACATGATTAGGTATACAGGTATAGAAAACATCGAAACAAGTGCACCGCACAGAGAAGTAGCAGTATCTGTGCTAATGGATGGTTTAAAGGAAGTGTTGAGAGCAAGGATACAGATCACCAATCCATACTGGAGAGATAAATCAGTAACTGCATTAAGGGACTCTGCTGTTGGGCATGAGCAAAACAGCATCAAGCACGGGGAAACAAAGAAGCCTCAGATCCCTGTGGGTAAGTCAAAGGTGACAAGGTGTATTAATTGCCAGAAGGAAGGTCATTTTGCAAGAAATTGTAGACCAAGAAGTAGACCAAATTCACATAAACTCCCTAGACAAAGATGTGAGCAGAGTTATGACACACCAAATTATAATCAGGGATCATATAGGAAGAATTTTGAGCCACACCCATGATATGTAGTCAGGAAAGGTGATCATTAGGACTGATGGTAAGCCTGAGGTAACGGTTAATAAATTGGGAGGTCATTCCCTGAAGACATAGGAATGACCGGGTGAAACGTTGTAAATATATCTGTGAAATGTTTCTTTTTCTCTCCCCATCTCTGACGATTATTGGTAGGACTCAAACATTGCATATCTGCTTGGTCTTTGCAGAAGTCTACCAAACCCCAGCATGACCTATCCGCATCAATGTATCCTGGCCAGATACAGAGGGTGGAGTATGGAGGTGCTGGTGGGAGGGACTGCGCAAGGATACCATTGGACATGTAGATATGACAGCCTGATGAACAATGTTTTACAATGTTTGAAAAATGTTTTTTTTCCTGTTGTTGTTTATTGTGGATTTATGTGATATATACATATATGAACGGTTCTCTCTCTCTCTTTTGTTTTTTTTGTGTTTTCTCTCTTCTCACTCTTCTCACTCATGTTTTCATGTTTTAAAGATGGTATGTCACACATCAGTTAGACAAATGGTAATGCAAGATTTTTGCTCCTTACAGAAAGATCGCTGGTTTGGAAGGAATATTGCATCACCGGAATGTTCGGTTGGAAGACTGAGAGACAGCACCTTTGAGATGACAGCAGAACAAGAAGAACAACAAGACTAGAGAACTAATTATCGTAACAAGTTTCTCTCCCCCTCAAACTGTTTTCCTGTACCCCCATTACAAATTTCTCCTTTTCTCCTCCTGTAAGATGGACTTGCCCCAAGAGATTGTGATACGGATTTTCCTGTTGACCATGATGTTGACCAGAGCAGTCTGTTCCGGCGAGAGTACCAGTGAGGTCGAGAAAGGATCCAGAAAGGTTCTGATGACTGAGACGGAGGTGTAAATTTCCAATAGCAACACAACCACCAAGCAAAGGCGAGTACCGGAAACGATCTAGCAGCCATGTTATTTGTAAACATCGTGAAGGATTGTTAGCTGAAAAGAGAACTGTATCTGTAGACTCTGTGACAGTGTAGTAGAGGATGGGTGCATCAAGAAATGTCAGTCCAGTTTTAATATCCACATGGACCGGCATCCATTGAGTGACTATCACTCCTTAGTGGGTAATGTGTTAAATCAGACAGATTGTTTGGTATGCTCTCAAGTACCTCAAGGCCATAGCAAATCAGGCTTAGTACCATTCCCTTTAACGGTAGGAGAGGTACTTGAGCTAAAGGGTGGGAGACCAGTGGACAGGAGGTTTAATATCTCCAGCCCTCCTAGTTTGAAGCTCCACCAATACCATGTGGATAGGTCCCTAATAGAGTAACCAAACCATGACCTTTTCATATAAAGCAGATAGAATGCCTACAGATACAGAGCTTATACGCCACATAGCCGGTAAGGAAAAATCTTTCCGATATAGGTATACCCTAGGAAATAGGATCATGAGAGTTGGAGAAGTATCACCAGGATACTGTGCACATATCATACAAACAGATACGTGTACTAGACAGATGGGAGAATTAGGGTTAGGAGGTTTCACATGGAAGATGTGTAATATGGTAATGTCCTACTCCGTCCCATATGTTCTCCCCGATGATGCATATTTCATATGCGGGAGAAAGGCGTATGAGCGGCTTGCCCCAAACTCAGAAGGATTGTGTTATATTGGAAAAGTACTGCCTGAGGTAATGACTGTATCACATACAAAAATGAAAGACATTCACCGCAGTGCCCAAGCTCCTTATACCCACACTCATTACGAGCACATCGTTAAACGGCACCTGATAGAGAGAACAGAGCATCCGGCCTCTGATCTGATCCATGAATCCACCGGGATTCAGGTTCTACTTGCGTTAGATTTCACTCGCACCGCTAGAGGAGTGCTGAACTATAGATATATATCAGCGCTTGCAAATTTATTAGACAATATCACAGAAATGTATGACGACACTTTTAGGTATACTGGAAGGGAGCTTCAAGCTTATAAAACAGAACTGGTTCAGCATAGGATGATTCTCAATTATCTCACAGCAGTGACAGGTGGATATTGTGTCACATTGGCAACGCAGTACGGCGTGAAATGCTGCACTTATATTACGAATAGTACCGAGGACCCGGTCGAGGTCATAGACCAAAAGATGGACGATATTCTCCAATTAAAGTGGGAATTTCGCAGGAGACACAATCTCACCCTTGCTGCTGTGGGTAATGAGCTGACTGGTTGGGTGTCATGGTTGAACCCGCGAAATTGGTTCTCTGGTTTAGGAGAATGGGCTCAAGGAGTCATAATGGATGTAGGGAAGTTTCTCCTATGTATCTTGGGTGTCGTCATAACGATTGGCTTGATATTTAGATGCGTTCAGGCTTTAACGAAGTGCAAACGTAGTACCAGGGTAATGAGTCTAAGGAGTGAAGAAATTGTAATTCCAATGGATTTGATTTATGACCCAACGGTAGAGACAATGATGTGATGAAAATGCGATTATACGGTCCGTTTCTTTCACCTGTTTCTCCGTTTTCTCCAAGGTAAAAAGACCCACTTGGACGAGGAATTTGGCGATCCTGTATACAGACAACAGATGGATTAAAGAAGAAGTTTTGACAACCTTGTACACAGATAATTGATGAACTATGCCATAGACCCCCAGTTTCCCTAGAAATTTTAAATTTACGCTAGCCCAACACTTTTGTAAGTCTATGGACATTGACAAAGCTTTTTGCTCGCACTTTTTGGCAAAAGCCCAAAGAAGACTGCATTCAACAGACACCAGACAAGACTTCAACCGACAAATGTTCATTAACCTGACATAGAATACCACTGCATTTACCATAATTGTTTCTTATCTTCATCTCTACAACCTTCAGGTAATGACACACATAGTCGGGAATACAGGCACAGATATCAGCAATCACATATTCCCCCATTCATGTATCATCAACTAAAATGTGCTCCCCCATTTTGTTGCAACCAAAAGCCGAAAAGAGCTCGGTAAAGTTTGACAGCCCATCCACAGACCCGTACCACGGGATAAGAAGGAATTCAAATGTATACTTCGCAATACCTCGAAGCTTGATTTAAGACACGTACGGCACGATGATACATGACCCCCCAAACATGGATTCATACACACATGCTTCTGCTATCTCACTAGGTCATACCCTTTTCACACCTTCTTCTCTCCTCCCCTACCCAACCATGGAAATGTATTTACACATGACATATATTTTTCTCTTTTTGAAATGTTTTAGGAAGTGGCAGTTATTGGTGACTGCCAAAGGGTGGACTGTCAAAGTCAGAAAAATATCATGATGCACACTACCATATTTGCACCTCATGCGTGTCCCCGCTGCGTGTGCCCACGCTCTCCCGTGCGTACGCATACCCGCTGGTGCGTGCACCCGCAGGCGCACGGTATGCGCATTTACGGTAGAGTTTGTGTGCGTCTAGCGGGCGACTCGATCGTTACATATTTTAACCATATAATGTATTTTGTAGATTATGGTCCCTTTGATAGAATCTGAAAGTTTAGTTAATGTAGCATGTTCATAGACAAAGAGATCCCTCTTTGTTTGATACGAAGGGTCAGACAGAGGTTATAAAGTGGTGTTTAGTATCATAGTAACATAGTAACATAGTATCTGAGGTTGAAAAAAGACAATTGTCCATCGAGTTCAACCTATTTGTGGTGTCCTATGCATGATGATTTGACTAAAATTTCTGACTGATGCTGCTGTCAGCCATTGCATTTAATCCCTATTTATAGTAACTATAATGCATGACTATGCACCATACCCCTGGATATCCTTTTCCAATAGGAATTTATCTAACCCATTCTTAAAGGTGTTGACAGATTCCGTCGGAAGAGTATTTAATTAGCAATATTCCGGTGTTGGTTTGAAGCGGATTAATCGCTCGTGCGAATAGTTATGGACATAAGAAGTTTATGGACTTTTACTATTATTTGCACTTTATTATCCATGCGGCGGGAAACCTAGTTTCCCACCCACCTGAGCAGTTGGAAATTGTCACAGCCCACCTGTATGAATCAACCTATGACCTTTTGTTATAATGCGAAGACGAATTCCTGTGTCCAATGAACAATGAGATTGTAGGGACCATTGTACTGTATTGTGTGTAGTGTATAAAAGGACAAGCCGATCTGATCCAGCTCTCTATTCTCTTCAACGGTTCTCACCACTGATAATCGGGAGCTGGATATCCAGAGGCGCATGCGATTGTTTCCTTTGTGCGTAAGTTTTCTCCGCAATCATATTGTCTTTATTGTTATTGTGAGCCATATCTCTCTCTCTCTCTCTTCTCCCCTTTTCTCTCTCTTTTCCTCTTAAATTGTTATTGTACTGTTATTGTATTTCATGTGTAGTTACCTGGTTAGTTAGTCTATGTTATATTGGTAGTGTATGACTTGTATTGTATTATTCTTTTGCAAATAGAACGTTCATAGAAGGTGTTAGAACCTAAGATCGGTATCTGTGTATTTCTTATATTTCTAAGTATTCTCAGAGCGTCGGAGACGCTCGAACAGCTTTTAAGTTAATAAGGTCACACTGTGTTACATTTACACCCTATCACTACACCAAGGTTTACTGCATAATACATTGTTTTATGGTATAGATATAAAGGTTTTACACTGTGAGCGTCAGCGCCGCTTGTGATCTCCTCGTGGTCCCGAGCGTCCGCTACGCTAATAGCGTATCATTACGTTAGTCGGCAGCCAATAGCGTGCCTGCCTGTGATCTCTTGGCCGTGAGCGAACGTGACGCTTGAGCGTCTCGAATACGGCTAAGCGATTGTTACGCAACGTGCGTACCCTTACGGTATTCCATACGCCAATAGCGTACTGTGTTCTTTGACCTCTTAAAGGGTTTTAAGTAAGATAAATATTTAGCTTTATCAATGTGTTAAATGGGGACACCTGCCTGCCATAATGTGTAAAATGGGGACACCTGCCTGCCATACTGTGTAAAATGGGGACACCTACCTGCCGTACTGTGTAAAATGGAGACACTCGCCTGCCATAATGTGTAAAATGGGAACACTTGCCTGCCGCACTGTGTAAAATGGGGACTCTTGTCTGCCGCACTGTGTAAAATGGGGACTCTTGTCTGCCGCACTGTGTAAAATGGGGACACGTGCCTGCCATACTGTGTAAAATGGGGACTCTTGCCTGCCGCGCTGTGTAAAATGGGGACACTAGCCTGCCGCACTGTGTAAAATGGGGACATGTGCCTGCCGTACTGTGTAAAATGGGGACGTTTGCCTGCCGTACTGTGTAAAATGGGGACACATGCCTTCAGTATTGTGTAAAATGGGGACTCTTGCCTGCCGTACTGTGTAAAATGGAGACACGTGTCTGCCGTATTGTGTAGAATGGGGACACGTGCCTGCCTTACTGTGTAAAATGGGGACACGTGCCTGCCGTACTGTGTAAAATGGGGACTCTTGCCTGCTGTACTGTGTAAAATGGGGACACGTGCCTGCCGTATTGTGTAAAATGGGGACACTTGCCTGCCGCACTGTGTAAAGTGGGGACACGTGCCTGCCGTACTGTGTAAAATGGGGATGCTTGCCTGCCGTACTGTGTAAAATGGGGACACGTGCCTGCCGTATTGTGTAAAATGGGGACACGTGCCTGCCATATTTTGTGTAAAATGGGGACACTTGCCTGCCGCACTGTGTAAAGTGGGGACACGTGCCTGCCGTACTGTGTAAAATGGGGACGCTTGCCTGCCGTACTGTGTAAAATGGGGACACGTGCCTGCCGTATTGTGTAAAATGGGGGCTCTTGCCTGCCGTAATGTGGAAAATGGGGACTCTTGCCTGCCGTAACGTGGAAAATGGGGATTTAATGTATCAAGGGCATTGCGGTTTATGGCATAATATATATTTACATTTTTTTCCTGTGCTCGCCGTGATCTGTCGGTGCAAGGTCAAAAACTGGGGTGTAAGGTAGTCAATTCAGACGAGGCAATGCCCATTTTACAGAGACCACGCCCATTTTATTGAGGCCACGCCCCCTTAGCCGGGAGCGCGTGCATACCTTTTACTTGCTATATCTATTGGGGGGGGGGGGGCACATTTTTTTTGTTATGCCAATGGGGGTGGGGGGGGGGGGGTGGTGCATTCTTAAATCTCGCACTGGGAGCCAATTTGGCTAGAAACAGCCCTGTTCCCTTGAACTGCCCCGGGACCTTCCCGCGAGTGATTCCATACGATTTGGTACTTTTGTGCTATTCTTGCATAAGATATATCGCATGCGATTGATGAAGCTGCTATACATCACATGTGATATATCGTACGGCATACAATTGTACCATGAGATATATCTGATGGGCTGGATAGAGGGCTACGGGGGGCTGGGAGTGTCCTGAGAATGGCAGTCAAACTTCCCTGTGATACATCGCATGCGATATATCACATGCACAAAAAACACACTTTTTCCATCCGATTCCATCCAATTCCGATATATTATTAGTGCAGCACCAATGACCTAGGGGCTCCTATCCGATGCTCACGGGGCCGCGCATCGGATCGGATGTAAAACACATTTGATTTGACACTTTTCATGAGATATGTTGGCCCGAAAGGTCGAAATCGCATGAAATTGTGCAAAATCATTGTATTGTATGGGGCCCTTTAAGGGCCCCATACACTTATACAACATGACGGTCCGTCATGTCATATACGATTTCCTCCAACCTCCCAGCAGCCTCCCATTGGCAGGATAGTATTAGATACATCGTATGCAGTTTTTTTTGCATACAATGTATCTTTTACTTTCCCATCCATTTACTGCGGGATCCGACATATCACGAGTGCAGCACTCGTGATATGTCGGATCTAGGGGGATCTGATCTGATGCACACGGAAACGCGCATCGGATCGGAGGAAAAGCACACCAAAAATGCCCGATTTCACCCAATATATCGGGCCGAATGCCCAAATTGGGCTGAAATCGGGCATAATCGGCCTAGTGTATGAGGACCCTTTAGATATGTGATGTTATTTTGGCTGGTGAGTTATGCACAATAACACTCAAGAGACAGGCTGTAGCATTTAACCATTTAACTACATGTTAAAATGCTGGCTGGCACAGATCGCTCGCCCCTTGTCGTGCCCTATGGGCCAGATAAATATTGCAAGCACCCTATATATGTGCTGTGTATTCCACAGCACATATATTTCTACCTTGCAAAACGCATTATCTTTCTGCCAGCAAACGTGATAAGACGCTGAGCGCCATGGTACAGCATGGATTTTAAGTGTTTTCTTAATTAACCGCTCTTATTTCCTGCTTAGTAAATGTTCCTAATATTTTATTCTGCCTCGGCAGCTCCCACCGATGTTAATATGGAAAGAAATATCGTTTTCACCTCAGCACGTGGTGTGTGTTTTAATTAGAAATCCTAGAGAAAGGAAATGTAATTCTGACTATTCAGGGAGGTATATTTTACTTTATGTACCAAAGCCATAGAATATTCCCCTTACGTGTGGTGAGCTTGGAAAGATTTCCCAATTACGAGCAGAGCTTGATTGTCAGATAAAACAAATGAAAAATGTGGTGTCCTCCATCTGCCATCATATAGGATGCGCCATTGGGAATAATACAAATCATTATTTCAGTGTTTTCCACAGTTATACGTATTCCTGTCTTTCTTCATTGCGGAACATCTCTTGTTACTGAGACTCCCGGTGATCTCTGCGAGTCGCTGTCTCATTTGACTGTGTATTTTCACCTACTAATGAATTGTCAGCCTACGTGACCGCTCGCCGTTCTTGGTGTAACATTGTAGCATCGGCTTGTGGAGAGAGGAAGTTGCATGTGGCACATTAGTGCGGTGGACAATTGCTACACAATGCATGCGGCCTGAATCACCACCTTAGTACATTTAGGCGATACTAAAATCTGATGCTGGCCTTATGTTGATGCTTATTGATCCCGCGATCTGAGACCAGAATTGGATTCACACACTGTAGCGGCTAGTTTTGAGTCGCATCAGATGCAAAGTTGCTGTTGCTGCAGGCATCCGTCAAAGGGTGTGGTTCGTTTTATCGACAGTATCTAGGTCGACAATGTTTAGGTCGACCACTATAGGTCGACAGTCACTAGGTCGACATGGATGGAAGGTCGACAGGGTTTCTAGGTCGACATGTGCTAGGTCGACAGGTCTAAAGGTCGACATGAGGATTTTTATTTTTTTTGGTGTCGTTTTTTTTCGTAAAGTGACCGGGATCCCATGCTTCGGGCATGCTTCGGGTATGGTGCCTTCACTCCGCTACCGCTTCGCTCGGCACACTTTACCGTTCCAATCGTAGTCCACGTGGATCGTTAAGTATGAAAAAATAAAAAAATAAAAATGTGAAAAACTCATGTCGACCTTTAGACCTGTCGACCTAGCACATGTCGACCTAGAAACCCTGTTGACCTTCCATCCATGTCGACCTAGTGACTGTCGACCTATATTGGTCGACCTAAACATTGTCGACCTAGACACTGTCGATCTTCAGACCGGATCCCCCGTCAAAGGCTGATTTACTATCTTATGTTAATGGCAAAATCCGTAAGGCTAATATTATTGGTTCGGACATCTGCAAGTAGAAACCTGCATCGCCCATTGATTGTACGCCAACTGCCACAATGTCCTCACTGATACTGTATCTGCGCTTGCACAAGCTCCATGCTAGGAGGAAGAGTTCAATCAGAAACAGGCTTCTCACCGTACATACAACTCGCAAGGGAGAAGCTGTCTCTGAGAATCCTCTTACCGCATACATATCACTGTCTTTATCAGTGATAATGTACTGCGCATGCGACACCGCTGGGCGCTTCCTTGCTCTCACCCGGTGACTGGTGTCCTGTTGCGCTCTTCTGGCTCCAGGCATCTGATCGCCGGCTTCCAGCTCTGTTACCCCGACATCCAGGGGCGGATTGGGAACAAAAAGCGGCCCTGGAAAAATTTGTACTAGTGGCCCCACATGGGCAGCACCAGAGGTGTAAGGTCTAGCCATGGGCCATGGCAGCAGCACCCTCCCCCCAAGACTTTCCAGATAGTGGGCATGTCCAGCATCAAGGGGGAAGTTAAAAGGAAATAAAATTAAATATTATGAGCACATTATATGATACACCTATAGAATTTAGGAAACTATATCATTCTTTAGAACATTCTTTAGAAAGATATATTTTCTTGCTTATTACACCAACCGTATCCCAATCACTATTCACTCAATCTTATATGTCAGCCAAGCAGGCAGACAGAGCATACACTAGATCATCTGCAATCACAGGCTAAGTGGCAAAGTCATTTTCATATATGCAAATTATTTTGTATCTTATTCATTATGTCTATAAAAAGGACCACATGTCCTCAAACAAAACAGGCCCCACTGGTGCGTCGGCCCACCGGGAATCTTCCCTGTAAGCCGCCTCTGCCGACATCTGATGTCTGTGGTGTAAACTGAGATGCCGGTTTACAGCAGACATTAGTTGACCAGGGTCACAGAGCAGGAAGCCAGTGATCAAATGACTGGAGTCAAGGAGGAGCACACGGGGTCACCAATCACTGCACCGGGGGGACTGCTGCAGCTTGTAAGTAATTTTTAATAAAAACCTTTTTATTTTTTTTATGGTGATTAGCCTGTGATCTTATTAGACACACATGGCTGATCACAGGTGACGACTCTGCCTGTCAGAGTAAAGAAGGAGCTAGGGAACTGGTGGGAAAATGCAAAAATGCTGTGTCAAGATAGCGTTATTATCACAGGGCTCCTTCCAGTATTTAAAAAAATATATATATATTTTTTATAGTAAATTTGACCAGATTGCATTATCCATTACAAGTACGGGACATGCGATACGCTTACTAAAAATGTGACTTCAAGGGCTTGGAGGAGAATTTTGGGCCTAATTCAGACCCAATTGCTACATCGGCAGCAATCGCAGTCTGAAGCCCTTTGCCTACTGCGCACGCACAGTGGGCATATTGCGTGTGCACACCCAGTGAGATATGAAAGTATCTCACTGGTGCGATCGCCTCTGCTTTATTGACTGTTGCGGGGGTGGGCCGCGGTGGCTGCGTGACATCACACGCAGCCACTGCAACCCAGAATGTGGAGGATAGCCGACTGCAAGCACAGCTAGGCTGCGCAGGTAGGGAGCTACTTGGCGGGTGTGAAAGCATCTCCGCCCTGCAATGCTTTTGCACCCATGGGGGAAAGGGGGGGGGGGGGGGTAGGGGGTGAGTGTGCAGGGGGGGCAGGACCTAACATGCGGGGCAAACTAGCCCTGTGCTGGGTGTCCCCCCGCATGTAAGGGAAACTGATCGTAGATGTGCTAAGTCTGGAACATCTACGATCAGGTCTGAATCACCCCCTTAGTACATTTAGGTGATATTAAAATAACTAAAATTCCAGCTATACTTTATCACTTTGCTGCAGTAAGAAATTATAATTATTGGGAAAAATCCCCAATAAATGGTAAATAAACCCCTGTATCTCCTAGTATATGTCAGTATAGTTCAGTGTGTATTTTAGTATACAGTATATCAGTGTCCGCTCTCACTGACAACATTAACCCCGTCAGACGTCTGCGCTGGAACTGCCCATACATACAGTAATCTATCATGTTGACACGTTGTCTGTGCAGACATGATGGGGGCGATTCAATTGTTTTTTTTAACCTGCAATAGTTAATGGGTGTCCGAGGAAGCAATTCAATTGTTTTAAAAACCCAGTAGTTATCGCGCAAAGCAGCTAAACCTTCTACACTAATGGGTGCCACGCAAAAAGTGTCATTTGGGGGCCCACAAGCCGGACTGCTTGTACATTTCTGTTCATCACCTCAGGAGGTGGCAAGCAGCACCTGCGTCCTATTGGAGAAACAATTACAATGCTCCATTGACCCGGACCCACCCCCCGTTTTTGGCGCCATGTCCCCGCAATGCCGCTTCACCGCCCCTTACCGCCCGGCGAACGCCTCTGCTTGTCAATCAGGCAGAGGCGTTCGCATCAATGCAGTGCAATCACATTGGCCAGAACGGTCCCTGTTCGTGCGCACTGGCCCGGGAAATTGTCCAGATGCGATCACATCTCTTAAGCGATGAATGCTGAATAAAGGCCATATTTCAGTATGGTATCCGTTTGGATGGTCGACCATGTTATGGTCGACAGTCATTAGGTCGACCACTATTGGTAGACATTGACATGGACACATGTCGACACATGGAAATGGTCGACACATGAAAGGTCGACACATGAAATGTTGACTTGAGTTTTTCAAAAAAAATTCTTTTGTGGAACTTTTCCATACTTTACGATCCACGTGGACTACGATTGGGAACGGTAATCTGTGCCGAGCGCAGCGGTAGCGGAGTGAGGCACCTTGCCCGAAGCATGGCGAGCGGATGCGGTGCACTAATTGGGGTTCCCCATCACTTTACGCAAAAAACGACACCAAAAAAAGTAAAAAACCTCATGTCGACCTTTTGATGCGTCAACCTTTCATGTGTCAACCCCTTTTCATGTGTCGATCTTTTTGTCCATGTCGACCATGCCAATGTCGACCAATAGTGGTCGACCTAATGACTGTTGACCATAACATGGTTGACCATTCATACCGGAACCTTTCAGTATATCTTGGTATGGGATGTAATTGGGATCCCAATGGTCTGAATCCCGACACCGGAATCCCGATTCTCACAATGCCAACAAATTCCCAAGGTAAGGATTATGGTTAGGGTTAGGCATTAGTGTTAGGATTAGGGTTAGGCTGTGGGAGGGTTCGGCTTAAGCTGCTGAATGGAACGGTTAGGGTTAGCTTGCGAGAGGTTGGGTTAGGGTAAAAAAAATCTTGCCGAGGTTCGCCAGCATTCTGAGCGTTAATATTCCGCCTGTCAGTTGCCTCTGCTGAGAAAGTTTTGCTAGATGTTATATCAGGGTTACAGCTGTGGAGAGAAATCACTTTTGCGAAATAAGTTAAAGTTACTTAACTATATATCTTTGCTTTATATTTCCTTTAAGAGCCGTTATACAACGCATGACACTACCTTGTCAGATGTCAATGAACCAGAAAACATTTACTGAATCTGTCAGTCCTAATTAGTTCCCGAGAAGCTGCCAACGTTCCCTAAATGTTTCGCTACCCAAAATATATTTTGTGAAAGTTGTCTAAAAACCTTCTGTAGGAAAGTAACAAAACTAAAGGAATATTAAGCGTATGACAGATGGAGCATCAGACATGCTGGAAGATACAGCAGAAAGACTGAACTTAAAGCAATATATTGTCTAAGTGTAGGTGCTCTCCAACATGCACCTACACCTTCTCTCATGTTTCTCCAGGATAGGTCAGGCCCTCTGGTACCTCTAGCTCATGTGTGTCCATGACCGTTGGATGATTCTGGAGCCATGAGGCCACATATATTACAGAATGGGCACCAGGCATAAAGGCAACTTCCTTGTGAAACAACTCCAGCAGATGCTTGCAATAACTGCTTGGCAATGGTTCACAGGTTCTGTGCAAGAGCTTACAATCACCTACCTCGTGTTTTGTCATATTCTGCATTGTCTTTTTCAGCAGCTCCCTTGATCATTCATAATTAGTTTAATCTTTAAGTCACTCCACCCCCTACCAGTCTCTTTATATTGGGGTGTGCACACAGCTTAAATGTATAACGCTCTTTCCTTAACCTCACTTATCTTGGCATAACCTATTCTTCTCTTTATGCACATTTCATTGACACACTGTTGCACCCAATATGCCCTCACATGGCTCTCGTTAATTTGCAGGTCCATATAGCCCTCACTCACCTTCCATGTGGAGCACCGGCCCTCTCTCAATGTTTGGCTACATCAGTGAACACTCAGCTCAAACTCATCATTCCTGAACTGACTCCCTAGCTCTCACAGGCCTCCTTTCTATTGGAGAGAGTACTTTGAAAACCTCTGATCCCAAGAGTTACTCCTGATGGTGGTACTTCCAACTTATATAAACTCTGTATGGCGCTTAGCCAAAGGAACATTGGGGCATATGTATTAACCTGGAGAAGGGATAAAGACGTGCTAAACCAGTGATAAGTGCAAGGTGATAATGCACCAGCCAATTATTACAGATTTAGAAAAATGACAGTTAGGAGCTGATTGGCTGGTGCTTTATCACCTTGCACTTATCACTGCTTTATCACTTCTTTATCCCTTCTCCAGGCTTAATACATCTGCCCCAATGTGCTATGAATAGGAGAGACAGATGAGCCTCAAGCAATTGACTAATGTAATTAAACTTGGTATGGCCAATGCTGTCAGATAAATAAATCTGTCCATTGATGTTGTGGACAGTGTCAGTGCAGCAAGGTAAGGTCTATAAGGGGTCATTCCGAGTTGTTCGCTTGTTATTTTTTTCTCGCAACGGAGCGATTAGTCGCTAATGCGCATGCGCAATGTCCGCAGTGCGACTGTGCCAAGTAAATTTGCTATGCAGTTAGGTTTTTTACTCACGGCATTATGAGGTTTTTTCTTCGTTCTGGTGATCGGAGTGTGATTGACAGGAAGTGGGTGTTTCTGGGCGGAAACTGGCCGTTTTATGGGAGTGTGTGAAAAAACGCTACCGTTTCTGGGAAAAACGCGGGAGTGGCTGGAGAAACGGAGGAGTGTCTGGGCGAACGCTGGGTGTGTTTGTGACGTCAAACCAGGAACGACAAGCACTGAACTGATCGCAGATGCCGAGTAAGTCTGGAGCTACTCAGAAACTGCTAAGAAGTGTCTATTCGCAATTCTGCTAATCTTTCGTTCGCAATTTTGATAAGCTAAGATTCACTCCCAGTAGGCGGCGGCTTAGCGTGTGCAAAGCTGCTAAAAGCAGCTTGCGAGCGAACAACTCGGAATGACCCCCATGGTTCCAAGGAAGGATGAGGTGGGATGTTACTATGCACATGGAGGCATAGCAACACCATGTTGGCAATATCGAGTCCCCTCAGTACATGAGTTGTTGAAGTGGGCATGGCCACACCATCTTTAATTTTTTTAAAGAATTCTGCTCAGTAAATAGATATAAGGAACCTGTTATAGCCAATAGGTTAAATGTTAAATCTTAGGCCCCTATCTTAGGCTCCTATTTATTAATACAGATGTGTCCTCATCAGTGGCGTGCTACTCTGCTAGTGCCTGGTGTCTTTTTGCACTGGGAGACTGTACTGATTAATTTGATATGAGACACTTGTATATCTGTGTGCAACTGAGTCTCTATATGTAGCACAATGGAACTTGGTATGGAAAAATGCTGCCGTTGCTACATTGTAGCACTTCATGTACAGATTCAGAGACTCTGTCGCACACAGATATACAAGTCTTCAAATAGGATGCATTCAGGATGACGGTGGTTGGGATGCCGGAAGCTGAAATCCCGGCACCGGAATCCCGACACGTGGGCAGAAGACCGGTTCCGACATCAGTTGAAATCCAGACAGAATCCCGACAGCCAGAATCTCGATGGTAAGTATGCCGGGGACTATTAGGGTTTGGCCGAGGGTATGTGTGTGTGTGTGTGTGTGTGTGTGGGGGGTTATTGTTAGGCTGTGGGAAGGAGAGTTAGGCTATGGAGAGGGGGCATTAGGTTTAGGCACTACCGGGGAGGGTTAGGTTTAGGCTGCGGGGGGAGGATTAGGGTTTGGCTGTGAGAAGAGGGGTTAGGTTTAGGCACCACAGGGGAGGCTTAGGGTTAGAGAAGGGGAGAATAGGGATGGTTAGAGTTAGGGGGGTAAGGTAAGTATACTCACCATTGGGATGCCACTGTTGGTCTTCGGACTACCGGTATCTTGACCGCCGGTCATGCGTATGTATTCTGTTCAAATTCATCAGCACTGTTTCCTGGTGCCTACTAGTCACATTGTGTTGCGACTTAGATGCAACTTCAGCAATAAAAACACCCAAAGCTATCAGAGTCTCACGGGACCTGGTGCACCGAGAGGGGCTGTTTGATGCGACAGTATGTGGAGGGCACATCTGTATTATAACATTTTCTATGGCTGCAATCTACCACTAGTGATGCTCAGCATTCAGCCTGACAGCGGTAACACTAGTCCTGCAGGAGGTCCACGCGTGTACCCTGGCATGGTGGCATTAGCAAGCGCACACACATGGGATTCCAGTCCACATTTTCAAAAAGGAAACTCTACACCATGGGAGTCATTCAGACCCGTTCGCACGCTGCATTTTCTCGCAGCCGTGCGAACGGGTCTGAACTGCTCATGCATGCACAGGAGAGCAACGGCTTCTACGAAGAAAGTGATCGAAGGGGCGATCGCAAGAAGATTAACAGGCAGAAGGCGTTCCTGGGCGGCAACTCGCCGTTTTCTGGGAGTGTCGGAAGAAACGCAGGCGTGTCCGGCCGTTGCAGAGGAGGGTCCCTGACGTCAGCCGCTTCCTGGATCGTCGCAGCGGCTGAGTAAGTCCTGGGCTGTGCAGAAACTGCACAGCCCATGGCACCACTGCACAACCCATACCCCCTCCCCCTGTAGGCGGCGATTACTTGGTCGGAGCAGTGCAAAAAACCCACCTGCGTGCGACCAGGTTTGAATTACCCCGTATAGATTAAAAAAAAAAAATTGTCTGAACATTCCAACTGAAAAAAAAAAATCTGTACGTACATAAATGAAGGATTTCATATTGAATAGATCTTAGGATGGAATGTGGATTACTTGAGTCCTTAATGTGAGAAGCTAGAGAGTCACGGCAACTGGCCCGCGGGAGACGGTTCTGTGCGCAGGGCGCATTATCTCCCCCATGACACAGGTCACCTTACAATGCTTCTTTACAGGCCTTCCTTCCTGATATTGAGACAAAGCCTAAACACAGCAATTAGATGGTGCTAAAAAAAAAAACCAATCCTGGCTTCCGCGGCTCATTGCGATGTAATTATCAAAGCCACAGAGAGAGACAGGGGAGGCGCCTGCCAATTACTGAGCATTCTGTATCACTGCTTTTTAAAGATGTGGCTTGACAGGCCAGAGCTAAGAGAAAAGAGACGCTTCCCGGCATAAAGTTGTTTTTAATTACATTTGGTATGCTAATTTCTGATATAAAATAAATATCTACTGAGAATGGCGGCGCTTCATTTCACGCTGGCTGCACCGGAGTGGTTATCTGGCGGTTTGCACAGACGTCTGTCTTAGGTCGCTCTCCTGTCTCCAAAACGTCAGATAGGTTAACCCCTTCCATGACCCAGACACTCACTGCCAAGTGCAAACAGTGTGGTGCTTCTGTAACTGCGCAGGCAATATATGGGCAACAAGGCAGAGTCACCTATGGGGCTTATTCAATAATACAAGGCTGGACTGTAACCGAATAAAGCAGACAGACTCGCCTTACGCAATCAAGTTTGGTCAGACCAATGAAAGCTGACATCGAATTGGGAGATAACATACTCGTTACAACTTATCTTTAATAGCGTAGTCGCAGCCTCCAGTGTTGGTGTTATTCAGGATTTAAGGCCTAATTCAGATTTGTAGGGAATGGCGCAGGGAAGCGTCTGTACAATTCCAAGGAAATAAAACTCAAATCAGAGTTGCCAACATTCTGGCTGCCCCAACCAAGAGAGGGCAGCCAGCTCAGTGCAGCAGGGGGCGCTGCGGGTGGGTGTAATGCAGCATAGAGGGCAGGGTGGGGGTGTGACGCAATATAGGAGCAGCAGAGTGGGCATGGTGGGCGTGGTCGAATCATCATGGCCACACACCCCGCTATACAATGCTGATATTACAGGCATTTTACAGCGGGGGGCATGGCAAAGATGACGCGATTCAGCAGAAATCACATAATCGGCCGCCCACTAAGCCACTCAGTAAGTGGGTGGAATGTCGCGTCTGAATCCAGAGACTTACCCACTCTTCCGGGTGGTCGGAAGCGCCACCTAATTTTCGTGAGCGAAATACAGAGAAGATCAAAATTCTAGTAGGGGTACAATCTTGAGAATTAATTTCTGCTCAACCAATATGTTTTGTATTTTAAAATTGTATTTTCAAATTCTGCATTTCACATAATCTATAGTGTATACTAGTGATGGGCAATAGGTGGCTCAGAATAGTTGCTCTTACTCCCGACGCTGGGTGAGATTACCATTATGAGTGCATCAAGTGATGATGATGATTTTACTACTGCAGATTCTGAGTCCTTTGCTCTTTATCACCAATACAGAGACACACGGAGTAGCCCTAGTATAAGATGTGCAGTTAGTACATAGACAGCGATGTGCACGCATTCCGCCTGCTCACCGGGAAATCGCTGCAGTCATTTCATCTTCTGGTGTCGCCGCATGTTGGTTTTATTGTGCCATGCAAAGTGGCTCTGAGAGGCGCATATAAAAAAAAGTTCAATAAAATTGTTGCTTCAAAGCCAAGTGGAGCAATTGGCAGATCAGCGGGATGTGCAGCCATCAATTACAGGCTAATTAGCACAGAGAGAAAGGCTGGAGATTCTAGAACATGTTAATACTTTGTAAATAGCAGCCATGACAGCCGTATTAACCAACACAATCCACGACCAATAACATTCACTCTGTTAATATACGGCTCAATCATAGGTGTGCGCAGGGGGGGTGCCTGGTGCGCACAGGCACCCCCTAATGTCTGGCATCCCGATCTCACATGCCTGATGCAGTGATCGCCGAGCAGGCTGATTACTGTCCCCTCTGCACTGCACCATGTCAGGACTGCATTACTGACTGGACGCCTGGGTTAATCAAGTGTGCCACTGCTACCGGCTTTCAAACTCCCGACTCCACCTCAATGTACAAAAACAGCGTGATGTGATTACGTCATGCTGCTCACACGCACACCCGCCACATGCCCACCTATCTCCTTCTATTCTATGCCAACGCCAGCCACTGATGAGGAGCAGCATGCAGCCAGCGTTCCTCTTAGGAAGGCAAATTCAATACTGGCAGGTGGTCTGCAGCAGCATTGACACGTCACTCGTTTTTCCAGCAGCAGCAGTACTAGTCTGCGACTGTCAGTGTCAGTGAGTGACTGACTTGTAAGTAAACTGCTGCAACTTGCAGGGGAAAGAGAGGGGGAGCCAGACCAGGCTGAGGAGGAGCAATGTAATTGCAGTGAGTGCCATCAGGGGTGTTTGTTTGGTGCACACCACAACATCTGACAATGCATCTGCAGTATTAGGATTGGTACAAGGGTGGATATTTACACCCCTCTGACGGTGCACCCCCTAATAAAATGTGCTGCGCACGCCTATGGGCTCAATACAGCAAGCTACTACCAAAAGCCCCAGACATAAATAACACAGTATTTGTCTTTATCAGTTGAAACTACTGTAATAAAAAAGAAAATATTCTCCATAGTTCAGCTTGCAAATCTGCCCCAAACTGTCCAAAAATAAGATTTTACTCACCGGTAAATCTATTTCTCGTAGTCCGTAGTGGATGCTGGGACTCCGTAAGGACCATGGGAATAGCGGCTCTGCAGGAGACTGGGCACAACTAAAGAAAGCTTTAGGACTACATGGTGTGCACTGGCTCCTCCCACTATGACCCTCCTCCAGACCTCAGTTAGGATACTGTGCCCGGAAGAGCTGACACAATAAGGAAGGATTTTGAATCCCGGGTAAGACTCATACCAGCCACACCAATCACACCGTATAACTCGTGATATTATACCCAGTTAACAGTATGAAATACAACTGAGCCTCTCAACAGATGGCTCAACAATAACCCTTTAGTTAGGCAATAACTATATACAAGTATTGCAGACAATCCGCACTTGGGATGGGCGCCCAGCATCCACTACGGACTACGAGAAATAGATTTACCGGTGAGTAAAATCTTATTTTCTCTGACGTCCTAAGTGGATGCTGGGACTCCGTAAGGACCATGGGGATTATACCAAAGCTCCCAAACGGGCGGGAGAGTGCGGATGACTCTGCAGCACCGAATGAGCAAACTCTAGGTCCTCCTCAGCCAGGGTATCAAACTTGTAGACTCTTGCAAAAGTGTTTGAACCCGACCAAGTAACTGCTCGGCAAATTTGTAAAGCCGAGACCCCTCGGGCAGCCGCCCAAGAAGAGCCCACTTTCCTCGTGGAATGGGCTTTTACAGATTTAGGGTGCGGCAGTCCAGCCGCAGAATGTGCAAGTTGAATCGTGCTACAGATCCAGCGAGCAATAGTCTGCTTAGAAGCAGGAGCACCCAGCTTGTTGGGTGCATACAGGATAAATAGCGAGTCAGTGTTCCTGACTCCAGCCGTCCTGGAAACATATATTTTTCAGGGCCCTAACTACGTCCAGTAACTTGGAATCCTCCAAGTCCCCAGTAGCCGCAGGCACCACAATAGGTTGGTTCACATGAAAAACTGATACCACCTTAGGAAGGAATTTGGAACGAGTCCTCAATTCCGCCCTATCCATATAAAAAAATTAGATAAGGGCTTTTGCATGATAAAGCCGCTAATTCTGATACACGCCTGGCCGACGCCAAGGCCAACAGCATGACCACTTTCCACGTGAGGTATTTTAGCTCCACGGATTTAAGTGGCTCAACCCAATGCGACTTCAGGAAATCCAACACCACGTTGAGATCCCACGGTGCCACTGGAGGCACAAACGGGGGCTGACTATGCAGCACTCCCTTAACAAAAGTCTGAACTTCAGGCAGTGAAGTCAGTTCTATTTTGGAAGAAAATCGATAGAGCCGAAATCTGGACCTTAATGGAACCCAATTTTAGGCCCATAGTCACCCCTGACTGTAGGAAGTGCAGAAATCGACCTAGCTGAAATTCCTCCGTTGGGGCCTTCCTGGCCTCACAGCACGCAACATATTTCCGCCATATGCGGTGATAATGGTTTGCGTTCACTTCTTTCCTAGCTTTAATTAGCGTAGGAATAACTTCCTCCGGAATGCCCTTTTCCTTCAGGATCCGGCGTTCAACCGCCATGCCGTCAAACGCAGCCGCGGTACGTCTTGGAACAGACAGGCCCCCTGCTGCAGCAGGTCCTGTCTGAGCGGCAGAGGCCATGGGTCCTCTGAGATCATTTCTTGGAGTTCTGGGTACCAAGCTCTTCTTGGCCAATCCGGAACAATGAGTATAGTTCTTACTCCTCTCCTTCTTATTATTCTCATTACCCTGGGTATGAAAGGCAGAGAAGGGAACACATACACCGACTGGTACACCCACGGTGTTACCAGAGCGTCCACAGCTATCGCCTGAGGGTCCCTTGACCTGGCGCAATATCTTTTTAGCTTTTTGTTGAGGCGGGACGCCATCATGTCCACCTGTGGCCTTTCCCAACGGTGTACCATCATTTGGAAGACTTCTGGATGAAGTCCCCACTCTCCCGGGTGGAGGTCGTGTCTGCTGAGAAAGTCTGCTTCCCAGTTATCCACTCCGGGAATGAACACTGCTGACAGTGCTAACACATGATTTTCCCCCATCGGAGAATCCTTGTGGCTTCTGCCATCGCCATCCTGCTTCTTGTGCCGCCCTGTCGGTTTACATGAGCGACCGCCGTGATGTTGTCTGACTGGATCAGCACCGGCCGGTGTTGAAGCAGGGTCTAGCCTGACTTAGGGCATTGTAAATGGCCCTTAGTTCCAGAATATTTTTGTGTAGGGAAGTCTCCTGACTTGTCCATAGTCCTTGGAAGTTTCTTCCCTGTGTGACTGCCCCCCAGCCTCGAAGGCTGGCATCCGTGGTCACCAGGACCCAGTCCTGTATGCCGAATCTGCGGCCCTCTAGAAGATGCGCACTCTGCAGCCACCACAACAGCGACACCCTGGCCCTTGGAGACAGGGTTATCCGCCGATGCATCTGAAGATGCGACCCGGACCACTTGTCCAACAGATCCCACTGGAAGATCATTGCATGGGACCTGGCGAATGGAAATTCTTCGTAAGAAGCTACCATCTTTCCCAGGGCTCGCGTGCATTGATGCACCGACACCTGTATTTGTATTAGGAGGTCTCTGTCTAGAGACGACCACTCCTTGGACTTCTCCTCCGGGAGAAACCCTTTTTTCTTGTTCTGTGTCCAGAACCATACCCAGGAACAGTAGACGCGTCGTAGGAACCAGCTGCGACTTTGGAATATTCAGAATCCAGCCGTGCTGTTGTAGCACTTCCCGAGATAGTGTTACTCCGACGAACAACTGCTCCCTGGACCTCGCCTTTATAAGGAGATCGTCCAAGTACGGGATAATTATTTCGGCCATTACCTTGGTAAATACCCTCGGTGCCGGGGATAGACCAACGGCAACGTCTGGAATTGGTAATGACAATCCTGGTGAGGAGGGTAAATAGGGACATGCAGGTAAGCATCCTTGATGTCCAGTGATACCATGAAATTCTCCAGGCTTGCACTAATCGCCCTGAGCGATTCCATTTTGAACTTGAACCTTCGTATATAAGTGTTCAAGGATTTCAATTTTAGAATGGGTCTCACCGAACCGTCTGGTTTCGGTACCACAACATTTTGGAATAGTAACCCCGGCCTTGTTGAAGGAGGGGTACCTTGATTTCACCTTCTGGAAGTACAGCTTGTGAATTGCCGCCAGTACTACCTCCCTTTCTCCGAGGGCAGCAGGCAAGGCTGATGTGAGGTAACGGCGAGGGGGAGTCGCCTCGAACTCCAGCTTGTATCCCTGTGATACTACTTGCAGAACCTAGGGATCCACCTGTGGACAAGCCCACTGGTCCCTGAAGTTCCCGAGATGCGCCCCCACCGCACCTGTCTCCACCTGTGGAGCCCCAGCGTCATGCAGTGGACTCAGAGGAAGCGGGGGAAGATTTTCGATCCTGGGAACTGGCTGTCTGTTGCAGCTTTTTCCTTCTTCCCTTGTCTCTGTGCAGAAAGGAAGCGCCTTTGACCCGCTTGCTTTTCTGAAGCCGAAAGGACTGTACCTGAAAATACGGTGCTTTCTTAGGCTGTGAGGAAACCTGAGGTAAATTTTTTTCTTCCCAGCTGTTGCTGTGGATACGAGGTCCCAGAGACCATCCCCAAACAATTCCTCACCCTTATAAGGCAGAATCTCCATGTGCCTTTTAAAGTCAGCATCACCTGTCCACTGCCGGGTCTCTAATACCCTTCTGGCAGAATGGACATTGCATTAATTCTGGATGCCAGCCGGCAAATATCCCTCTGTGCATCCCTCATATATAAGACGACGTCTTTAAAATGCTCTATGTTAGCAAAATATTATCCCTGTCTAGGGTATTAATATTATCTGACAGGGTATCAGACCACACTGCAGCAGCACTATTCATGCTGAGGCAATTGCAGGTCTCAGTATAGTACCTGAGTGTGTATATACAGACTTCAGGATCGCCTCCTGCTTTTTATCAGCAGGTTCCTTCAAAGTGGCCGTATCCTAAGACGGCAGTGCCACCTTTTTTGACAAACGTGTGAGCGCCTTATCCACCCTAGGGGATATCTCCCAACGTGTCCTATCCTCTGGCGGGAAAGGGTACGCCAGCAGTAACTTTTTAGAAATTACCAGTTTCTTATCGGGGGAACCCACGCTTCTTTACACACTTCATTCACTCATCTGATGGGGGAACAAAACACTGGCTGCTTTTTCTCCCCAAACATAAAACCCCTTTTATGTGGTACTTGGGTTAATGTCATAAATGTGTAACACATTTATCATTGCCGAGATCATGCAACGAATGTTCCTAGTTGATTGTGTATATGTCTCAACCTTGTCGACACTGGAGTCAGACTCCGTGTCGACATCTGTGTCTGCCATCTGAGGTAACGGGCGTTTTTTGAGCCCCTGATGGCCTTTGAGACGCCTGGGCAGGCGCGGGCTGAGAAGCCGGCTGTCCCACAGCTGTTACGTCATCCAGCCTTTATGTAAGGAGTAGAGATGAGCGCCTGAAATTTTTCGGGTTTTGTGTTTTGGTTTTGGGTTCGGTTCCGCGGCCGTGTTTTGGGTTCGAACGCGTTTTGGCAAAACCTCACCGAATTTTTTTTGTCGGATTCGGGTGTGTTTTGGATTCGGGTGTTTTTTTCCAAAAACACTAAAAAACAGCTTAAATCATAGAATTTGGGGGTCATTTTGATCCCAAAGTATTATTAACCTCAAAAACCATAATTTACACTCATTTTCAGTCTATTCTGAATACCTCACACCTCACAATATTATTTTTAGTCCTAAAATTTGCACCGAGGTCGCTGTGTGAGTAAGATAAGCGACCCTAGTGGCCGACACAAACACCGGGCCCATCTAGGAGTGGCACTGCAGTGTCACGCAGGATGTCCCTTCCAAAAAACCCTCCCCAAACAGCACATGACGCAAAGAAAAAAAGAGGCGCAATGAGGTAGCTGTGTGAGTAAGATTAGCGACCCTAGTGGCCGACACAAACACCGGGCCCATCTAGGAGTGGCACTGCAGTGTCACGCAGGATGGCCCTTCCAAAAAACCCTCCCCAAACAGCACATGACGCAAAGAAAAAAAGAGGCGCAATGAGGTAGCTGTGTGAGTAAGATTAGCGACCCTAGTGGCCGACACAAACACCGGGCCCATCTAGGAGTGGCACTGCAGTGTCACGCAGGATGTCCCTTCCAAAAAACCCTCCCCAAACAGCACATGACGCAAAGAAAAAAAGAGGCGCAATGAGGTAGCTGACTGTGTGAGTAAGATTAGCGACCCTAGTGGCCGTCACAAACACCGGGCCCATCTAGGAGTGGCACTGCAGTGTCACGCAGGATGTCCCTTCCAAAAAAACCCTCCCCAATCAGCACATGATGCAAAGAAAAAGAAAAGAAAAAAGAGGTGCAAGATGGAATTGTCCTTGGGCCCTCCCACCCACCCTTATGTTGTATAAACAAAACAGGACATGCACACTTTAACCAACCCATCATTTCAGTGACAGGGTCTGCCACACGACTGTGACTGATATGACGGGTTGGTTTGGACCCCCCCCAAAAAAGAAGCAATTAATCTCTCCTTGCACAAACTGGCTCTACAGAGGCAAGATGTCCACCTCATCTTCACCCTCCGATATATCACCGTGTACATCCCCCTCCTCACAGATTATCAATTCGTCCCCACTGGAATCCACCATCTCAGCTCCCTGTGTACTTTGTGGAGGCAATTGCTGCTGGTCAATGTCTCCGCGGAGGAATTGATTATAATTCATTTTAATGAACATCATCTTCTCCACATTTTCTGGATGTAACCTCGTACGCCGATTGCTGACAAGGTGAGCGGCGGCACTAAACACTCTTTCGGAGTACACACTTGTGGGAGGGCAACTTAGGTAGAATAAAGCCAGTTTGTGCAAGGGCCTCCAAATTGCCTCTTTTTCCTGCCAGTATAAGTACGGACTGTGTGACGTGCCTACTTGGATGCGGTCACTCATATAATCCTCCACCATTCTATCAATGTTGAGAGAATCATATGCAGTGACAGTAGACGACATGTCCGTAATCGTTGTCAGGTCCTTCAGTCCGGACCAGATGTCAGCATCAGCAGTCGCTCCAGACTGCCCTGCATCACCGCCAGCGGGTGGGCTCGGAATTCTGAGCCTTTTCCTCGCACCCCCAGTTGCGGGAGAATGTGAAGGAGGAGATGTTGACAGGTCGCGTTCCGCTTGACTTGACAATTTTGTCACCAGCAGGTCTTTCAACCCCAGCAGACCTGTGTCTGCCGGAAAGAGAGATCCAAGGTAGGCTTTAAATCTAGGATCGAGCACGGTGGCCAAAATGTAGTGCTCTGATTTCAACAGATTGACCACCCGTGAATCCTTGTTAAGCGAATTAAGGGCTGCATCCACAAGTCCCACATGCCTAGCGGAATCGCTCCCTTTTAGCTCCTTCTTCAATGCCTCCAGCTTCTTCTGCAAAAGCCTGATGAGGGGAATGACCTGACTCAGGCTGGCAGTGTCTGAACTGACTTCACGTGTGGCAAGTTCAAAGGGCATCAGAACCTTGCACAACGTTGAAATCATTCTCCACTGCACTTGAGACAGGTGCATTCCATCTCCTATATCGTGCTCAATTGTATAGGCTTGAATGGCCTTTTGCTGCTCCTCCAACCTCTGAAGCATATAGAGGGTTGAATTCCACCTCGTTACCACTTCTTGCTTCAGATGATGGCAGGGCAGGTTCAGTAGTTTTTGGTGGTGCTCCAGTCTTCTGTACGTGGTGCCTGTACGCCGAAAGTGTCCCGCAATTTTTCTGGCCACCGACAGCATCTCTTGCACGCCCCTGTCGTTTTTTAAAAAATTCTGCACCACCAAATTCAAGGTATGTGCAAAACATGGGACGTGCTGGAATTTGCCCATATTTAATGCACACACAATATTGCTGGCGTTGTCCGATGCCACAAATCCACAGGAGAGTCCAATTGGGGTAAGCCATTCCGCGATGATCTTCCTCAGTTGCCGTAAGAGGTTTTCAGCTGTGTGCGTATTCTGGAAAGCGGTGATACAAAGCGTAGCCTGCCTAGGAAAGAGTTGGCGTTTGCGAGATGCTGCTACTGGTGCCGCCGCTGCTGTTCTTGCGGCGGGAGTCCATACATCTACCCAGTGGGCTGTCACAGTCATATAGTCCTGACCCTGCCCTGCTCCACTTGTCCACATGTCCGTGGTTAAGTGGACATTGGGTACAACTGCATTTTTTAGGAGACTGGTGAGTCTTTTTCTGACGTCCGTGTACATTCTCGGTATCGCCTGCCTAGAGAAGTGGAACCTAGATGGTATTTGGTAACGGGGGCACACTGCCTCAATAAATTGTCTAGTTCCCTGTGAACTAACGGCGGATACCGGACGCACGTCTAACACCAACATAGTTGTCAAGGACTCAGTTATCCGCTTTGCAGTAGGATGACTGCTGTGATATTTCATCTTCCTCGCAAAGGACTGTTGAACAGTCAATTGCTTACTGGAAGTAGTACAAGTGGGCTTACGACTTCCCCTCTGGGATGACCATCGACTCCCAGCGGCAACAACAGCAGCGCCAGCAGCAGTAGGCGTTACACGCAAGGATGCATCGGAGGAATCCCAGGCAGGAGAGGACTCGTCTGACTTGCCAGTGACATGGCCTGCAGGACTATTGGCATTCCTGGGGAAGGAGGAAATTGACACTGAGGGAGTTGGTGGGGTGGTTTGCGTGAGCTTGGTTACAAGAGGAAGGGATTTACTGGTCAGTGGACTGCTTCCGCTGTCACCCAAAGTTTTTGAACTTGTCACTGACTTATTATGAATGCGCTGCAGGTGACGTATAAGGGAGGATGTTCCGAGGTGGTTAACGTCCTTACCCCTACTTATTACAGCTTGACAAAGGGAACACACGGCTTGACACCTGTTGTCCGCATTTCTGGTGAAATACCTCCACACCGAAGAGCTGATTTTTTTGGTATTTTCACCTGGCATGTCAACGGCCATATTCCTCCCACGGACAACAGGTGTCTCCCCGGGTGCCTGACTTAAACAAACCACCTCACCATCAGAATCCTCCTGGTCAATTTCCTCCCCAGCGCCAGCAACACCCATATCCTCCTCATCCTGGTGTACTTCAACACTGACATCTTCAATCTGACTATCAGGAACTGGACTGCGGGTGCTCCTTCCAGCACTTGCAGGGGGCGTGCAAATGGTGGAAGGCGCATGCTCTTCACGTCCAGTGTTGGGAAGGTCAGGCATCGCAACCGACACAATTGGACTCTCCTTGTGGATTTGGGATTTCAAAGAACGCACAGTTCTTTGCGGTGCTTTTGCCAGCTTGAGTCTTTTCAGTTTTCTAGCGAGAGGCTGAGTGCTTCCATCCTCATGTGAAGCTGAACCACTAGCCATGAACATAGGCCAGGGCCTCAGCCGTTCCTTGCCACTCCGTGTGGTAAATGGCATATTGGCAAGTTTACGCTTCTCCTCCGACAATTTTATTTTAGGTTTTGGAGTCCTTTTTTTACTGATATTTGGTGTTTTGGTTTTGACATGCTCTGTACTATGCCATTGGGCATCGGCCTTGGCAGACGACGTTGCTGGCATTTCATCGTCTCGGCCATGACTAGTGGCAGCAGCTTCAGCACGAGGTGGAAGTGGATCTTGATCTTTCCCTAATTTTGGAACCTCAACATTTTTGTTCTCCATATTTTAATAGGCACAACTAAAAGGCACCTCAGGTAAACAATGGAGATGGATGGATTGGATACTAGTATACAATTATGGACGGGCTGCCGAGTGCCGACACAGAGGTAGCCACAGCCGTGAACTACCGCACTGTACTGTGTCTGCTGCTAATATATAGACTGGTTGATAAAGAGATAGTATACTCGTAACTAGTATGTATGTATAAAGAAAGAAAAAAAAACCACGGTTAGGTGGTATATACAATTATGGACGGGCTGCCGAGTGCCGACACAGAGGTAGCCACAGCCGTGAACTACCGCACTGTACTGTGTCTGCTGCTAATATATAGACTGGTTGATAAAGAGATAGTATACTCGTAACTAGTATGTATGTATAAAGAAAGAAAAAAAAACCACGGTTAGGTCACTGGTATATACAATTATGGACGGGCTGCCGAGTGCCGACACAGAGGTAGCCACAGCCGTGAACTACCGCACTGTACTGTGTCTGCTGCTAATATATAGACTGGTTGATAAAGAGATAGTATACTCGTAACTAGTATGTATGTATAAAGAAAGAAAGAAAAAACCACGGTTAGGTCACTGGTATATACAATTATGGACGGGCTGCCGAGTGCCGACACAGAGGTAGCCACAGCCGTGAACTACCGCACTGTACTGTGTCTGCTGCTAATATATAGACTGGTTGATAAAGAGATAGTATACTCGTAACTAGTATGTATGTATAAAGAAAGAAAAAAAAAACACGGTTAGGTCACTGGTATATACAATTATGGACGGGCTGCCGAGTGCCGACACAGAGGTAGCCACAGCCGTGAACTACCGCACTGTACTGTGTCTGCTGCTAATATATAGACTGGTTGATAAAGAGATAGTATACTCGTAACTAGTATGTATGTATAAAGAAAGAAAAAAAAACCACGGTTAGGTGGTATATACAATTATGGACGGGCTGCCGAGTGCCGACACAGAGGTAGCCACAGCCGTGAACTACCGCACTGTACTGTGTCTGCTGCTAATATATAGACTGGTTGATAAAGAGATAGTATACTCGTAACTAGTATGTATGTATAAAGAAAGAAAAAAAAACCACGGTTAGGTGGTATATACAATTATGGACGGGCTGCCGAGTGCCGACACAGAGGTAGCCACAGCCGTGAACTACCGCACTGTACTGTGTCTGCTGCTAATATATAGACTGGTTGATAAAGAGATAGTATACTCGTAACTAGTATGTATGTATAAAGAAAGAAAAAAAAACCACGGTTAGGTCACTGGTATATACAATTATGGACGGGCTGCCGAGTGCCGACACAGAGGTAGCCACAGCCGTGAACTACCGCACTGTACTGTGTTTGCTGCTAATATATAGACTGGTTGATAAAGAGATAGTATACTCGTAACTAGTATGTATGTATAAAGAAAGAAAAAAAAACCACGGTTAGGTGGTATATACAATTATGGACGGGCTGCCGAGTGCCGACACAGAGGTAGCCACAGCCGTGAACTACCGCACTGTACTGTGTCTGCTGCTAATATATAGACTGGTTGATAAAGAGATAGTATACTCGTAACTAGTATGTATGTATAAAGAAAGAAAAAAAAACCACGGTTAGGTGGTATATACAATTATGGACGGGCTGCCGAGTGCCGACACAGAGGTAGCCACAGCCGTGAACTACCGCACTGTACTGTGTCTGCTGCTAATATATAGACTGGTTGATAAAGAGATAGTATACTCGTAACTAGTATGTATGTATAAAGAAAGAAAAAAAAACCACGGTTAGGTGGTATATACAATTATGGACGGGCTGCCGAGTGCCGACACAGAGGTAGCCACAGCCGTGAACTACCGCACTGTACTGTGTCTGCTGCTAATATATAGACTGGTTGATAAAGAGATAGTATACTCGTAACTAGTATGTATGTATAAAGAAAGAAAGAAAAACCACGGTTAGGTCACTGGTATATACAATTATGGACGGGCTGCCGAGTGCCGACACAGAGGTAGCCACAGCCGTGAACTACCGCACTGTACTGTGTCTGCTGCTAATATATAGACTGGTTGATAAAGAGATAGTATACTCGTAACTAGTATGTATGTATAAAGAAAGAAAAAAAAACCACGGTTAGGTGGTATATACAATTATGGACGGGCTGCCGAGTGCCGACACAGAGGTAGCCACAGCCGTGAACTACCGCACTGTACTGTGTCTGCTGCTAATATAGACTGGTTGATAAAGAGATAGTATACTACTAATATTATATACTGGTGGTCAGGTCACTGGTCACTAGTCACACTGGCAGTGGCACTCCTGCAGCAAAAGTGTGCACTGTTTAATTTTAATATAATATTATGTACTCCTGGCTCCTGCTATAACCTATAACTGGCACTGCAGTAGTGCTCCCCAGTCTCCCCCACAATTATAAGCTGTGTGAGCTGAGCAGTCAGACAGATATATAATATATATAGATGATGCAGCACACTGGCCTGAGCCTGAGCAGTGCACACAGATATGGTATGTGACTGAGTCACTGTGTGCTGTGTATCGCTTTTTTCAGGCAGAGAACGGATTATAAATAAAAGTGGTGGTCACTGGTCACTATCAGCAAAACTCTGCACTGTACACTACTGAGTACTCCTAATGCTCCCCAAAATTAGTAAATCAAGTGTCTCTCTAATCTATTCTAATTCTAAACGGAGAGGACGCCAGCCACGTCCTCTCCCTATCAATCTCAATGCACGTGTGAAAATGGCGGCGACGCGCGGCTCCTTATATAGAATCCGAGTCTCGCGATAGAATCCGAGCCTCGCGAGAATCCGACAGCGTCATGATGACGTTCGGGCGCGCTCGGGTTAACCGAGCAAGGCGGGAAGATCCGAGTCGCTCGGACCCGTGAAAAAAAACATGAAGTTCTGGCGGGTTCGGATTCAGAGAAACCGAACCCGCTCATCTCTAGTAAGGAGTTGACATTGTCGGTTAAAACCTTCCACCTATCCATCCACTCTGGTGTCGGCCCCACAGGGGGCGACATCCCATTTATCGGCCTCTGCTCCACCTCCACGTAACCTTCCTCATCCAACATGTCGACACAGCCGTACCGACACACCGCACACACACAGAGAATGCTCTGACTGAGGACAGGACCCCACAAAGTCCTTTGGGGAGACCGAGAGAGAGTATGCCAGCACACACCAGAGCGCTATATAATGCAGGGATTAACACTATGGCCCTCATTCCGAGTTGTTCGCTCGGTATTTTTCATCGCATCGCAATGAAAATCCGCTTAGTACGCATGCGCAATGTTCGCACTGCGACTGCGCCAAGTAACTTTGCTATGTAGAAAGTAATTTTACTCACGGCTTTTTCATCGCTCCGGCGATCGTAATGTGATTGACAGGAAATGGGTGTTACTGGGCGGAAACACGGCGTTTCAGGGGCGTGTAGCTGAAAACGCTACCGTTTCCGGAAAAAACGCAGGAGTGGCCGGAGAAACGGTGGGAGTGCCTGGGCGAACGCTGGGTGTGTTTGTGACGTCAGCCAGGAACGACAAGCACTGAACTGATCGCACAGGCAGAGTAAGTCTGAAGCTACTCTGAAACTGCTAAGTAGTTAGTAATCGCAATATTGCGAATACATCGGTCGCAATTTTAAGAAGCTAAGATTCACTCCCAGTAGGCGGCGGCTTAGCGTGTGTAACTCTGCTAAATTCGCCTTGCGACCGATCAACTCGGAATGAGGGCCAATAACTGAGTGATTTTTCCCCCAATAGCTGCTTGTATACACATATTGCGCCTAAATTTGGTGCCCCCCCCCCCTCTCTTTTTAACCCTTTGAGCCTGAAAACTACAGGGGAGAGCCTGGGAGCTGTCTTCCAGCTGCACTGTGAAGAAAAAATGGCGCCAGTGTGCTGAGGGAGATAGCCCCGCCCCCTTTTCGGCTGACTTTTCTCCCGCTTTTTTCATGGATTCTGGCAGGGGTAATTTATCACATATATAGCCCTGGGACTATATATTGTGATGATTTGCCAGCCAAGGTGTTTATATTGCCCTCAGGGCGCCCCCCCCCCCAGCGCCCTGCACCCATCAGTGACCGGAGTGTGAGGTGTGCATGAGGAGCAATGGCGCACAGCTGCAGTGCTGTGCGCTACCTTGTTGAAGACAGAAGTCTTCTGCCGCCGATTTTCCGGAACACTTCTTGCTTCTGGCTCTGTAAGGGGGCCGGCGGCGCGGCTCCGGGAACGAACACCAAGGTCGGGTCCTGCGGTCGATCCCTCTGGAGCTAATGGTGTCCAGTAGCCTAAGAAGCCCAAACTACCACCAGTTAGGTAGGTTCGCTTCTTCTCCCCTTAGTCCCTCGCTGCAGTGAGTCTGTTGCCAGCAGATCTCACTGTAAAATAAAAAACCTAAAATATACTTTCTTTCTAGGAGCTCAGGAGAGCCCCTAGTGTGCATCCAGCTCAGCCGGGCACAAGATTCTAACTGAGGTCTGGAGGAGGGTCATAGTGGGAGGAGCCAGTGCACACCAGGTAGTCCTAAAGCTTTCTTTAGTTGTGCCCAGTCTCCTGCGGAGCCGCTATTCCCATGGTCCTTACTGAGTCCCAGCATCCACTTAGGACGTCAGAGAAATATTCATGTTAACCTATAGGACAGGCTTTCCCAACCACGGTCCTCAAGGCACACCAACAGTGCAGGTTTTAGCGATATCCAGGCTTCAGCACAGGTGACTTAATTAGTAACTCAGTTATTTTGATTTAACCATCTGTGCTTCAGCCTGGATATCACTAAAACCTGCACTGTTGGTGTGCCTTGAGGACCGCGGTTGGGAATGCGTGCTATAGGAGCTGCTGCCAATCTATTAACATCAAATAGTCAATGAACCAAATTTACAAGAATGATCCAGACCATTTGACCATTGAAAAAAATAAATTATATATATATATCTCCTATATCACAGGTTCTCAAACTTGGTCCTCAGGACCCCACACGGTGCATGTTTTGCAGGTCTCCTCACAGAATCACAAGTGACATAATTAGCTCCACCTGTGGACCTTTTAAAATGTGTCAGTGAGTAATTAATATACCTGTGCACCTGCTGGGTTACCTGCAAAACATGTACTATGTGGGGTCCTGAGGACCGAGTTTGAGAACCACTGTCCTATATAATTGCCGAGATCTGTGACTCTGTGCCTGTGTGTATAACGCTGGGCGTGGCTAGGAGCTCTCATTGGGTTAGCAGCAGGTCTATCACACCCAGTCCACAGCTGATTGGGTGAGAAACGCCCTCCCACACAGGTTACATCCAATGGGAGGCTCTGCCCTTTGGCTGCTGCAGTGCTGTGTGTGTGTTCCCAGAGCAGGATTAACAATGGGGCTGATGGAGCTGCAGCTCCAGCTCCACACCCCAAAATAGGCCCACTGCATCTGCAGCAACATACCCTCCAACAATTAACAGATAGAAATCGCTACAAATTTGAAAAGGGGGCGTGGCCACAGGTACAGTAACGTGGTCACGCCCCTTTTCCTATACTTTCAATGGAAGTTTGGAGAGCCAAAAATTGGTACAGAGCATAAAAAAAGGGACTGTACCTGCCAAAAAGGTGCAGCTGGAGGGTATGTCACTGCATCTGCAGCAAGTCTCTACCAAACCTTTTACTGCAGCGTCCTATGGTGGTCATTCTGACCTGATCGCTAGCTGCAGTTCATCGCAGTGCAGCGATCAGGTCAGAACTGCAAATGCGCCGACACCGCAGTGCACCGGCACATGGCTGACAGCCGATGACTGTCGGTGCCTAGCGATCACCTCTGCCTGATTGACTGGCAGTAGTGGTCGCTGGGTGGGAGGGGGCGGCATGGTGGCATTTGCCCGCCGTTTTGTGGCCACGGTCCGGCCAACGCAGGCATGGCCGGACCGTGAGGTTGGCGGCCCGCAGCAGCTGTGTGACGTCATATGCAGCCGCTGCGACCTGGGCAGCGACGAGTAACTCACGGCCATCCGCAGGAGCTGCGCTGGCTGGGAGTTACTCTTCAAGTACAAAAGCATCACCACTGTGCGATGCTTTTGTACTTGTGCAGGGGGGGCCGGCCTGACATGCGGGGCGGACTAGCCCTGTGCTGGGCATCCCCCCGCATGTCAGTGTAAGTGATCGTAGCTGTGCTAAATATAGCACAGCTACGACCAGGTCAGAATAACCCTCTATGTCCTGCTGCCAGTCCGCCTGCCCCATCCGGAATCAGCAATCCCCACTCCCTAGCCACGGTGCATGTGGAACAAAAGCTCAGAACCGGCTCTACCCAATATGATGCCCTAGGCAAGATTTTGACTGGTGCCCCCTAGCACCACCGCTGTTCCGCCTCTGACCCTGCACCCCTTTCCCAGCACCATCACCCCTCACCCAGAGCAGTCCTTATTTTGGTGTTGCTTGGCCCTATTTCTTTTAAATAGAAACAGTGCGCACATTTGGCGTACAGCCCAAAAAGGGGTGTCTTTTTGCTGGGAAGAGGCATGGCCACACAATAGTACCCCCAATTCAAACTACTCTGCACAGTAGTGCAACTTTATTCACATTTTATCATGCAATAATGTCCATTATTCACATTACATCGCACAGTAGTACCACTTTACCTCATATACATTACTCCTCACAGTAGTGCCCCTTATTCACATTACATCACACCGAGTTGACCCTTATTCACATTACACCATACCATATTGCTCTTTATTCACATTATACCACAAAGTAGTGCCCTTTCTATACGTTACGCCACACAGTAGAGCACCATATACACATAATGCCACACATTAGTAATGCATTTAAACACATAATACCACACAGTAATGCCCCTTACATATATGACACACTTTATTGATGTCCTTATAAACATAATGCACCTTACACATTATGCCAACCTTTATTAATGCCCTTATACACATAATGTCCCTTACACATATGCCACACATTATTGTTGCACTTATACACATAATGACACACGTAGTGCCCTTTACACATATGCTGCACATTATTAATGCCCTTATACACATGATGACACACAGTCCCCACACACATTTGCTGCACATTATTAATGCATTTAAACATATGACATACTTAATGCCGCTTACACATATGCCAAACACTACTGCACAACCAACCACCCGCACACTGCCCTCACACGGCTGCTATCACTGTGACCTTTGCCTCTGCGTGGATACGAATGTGTCCTCATACATCTTGCCTCAATATGCCATGCAGCAGGAGATGCTTGGCGTGAGTCAGCTGGCAGCTCTGCTAACGTCGGGCACCTTTTTTTATGAAAATGCATCTTATTTGCATTGCTATGTGCCTAGGATACATAAGCAGCTTCTGCTAATTAAAATTATATGCAGCATGCCTATATACTGTGTGCGACTGTGGCTGTATCTGCATACAAAATGCTACGCACAGAATATAGGCATGCTGCATATCATTTTAATCAGCAGAAGCTGCTGGTGCCCCTAGGCATACCAAATGCCCTAGGCAATTGCCTAGTTTGTCTATGCCTAGGGCTGGCTCTGCAAAAGCTGCTGTGGCCACCGGCACAGATGTGTATGAAAGCGGCGAAGCGGAAGGCTTTCATAGCCCTCCTGCACCGCATACTCTCTGAGCCCCAGAGCCTCCTCTGCGTGTGATGTCACAGAAGTGCCTCCTCGCCACAGCCACGCCCAGATCCCCAGATGTCCTGACTCCGCAACACAGCACGTGGCCTGCCGGCCTGGAAACCAAGAGATGGCTAATGTAACGGATAGAGTGGGTTATGTCTGGACGCTGACACTGACACTGCACAGCACTCTCACCTTTTACATTGATTCAGCGAGTCAGTCAGTTCTGCCAGCCAGTCACTATTGTTAGCACCGGTATCCCAACGCGCCGCATTACAGGGAAGTATACGCACTAAATAAACTACAGCTCCCAGCAGCCCTTAGTGCCGAAGCATTCAGGCGCTATGGGCTGCTGGGAGCTGTAGTTTATTGAGTGCATCTTCTTCCCTGTAATCCGGTGCATTGGGACATCGGCGCTAACAACAGTGACTGGCTGCTGTGCGAGTCTCCAGGAGAGCCGCTGCCAAAGGGAGGACATCAGCTTACCTGCTTCCAGGAGGAGAAACATTACCCGCCCCTCCCCCGCTCGCAGTACTTCCGGACCCCATCTGTGGCACCCGTACACACTCCCTCCACTACCCATGGAGGATCAGGACTCCCTCCCCCACCCGCAGCACCCCTGCACCCGACCCTCCCCCACCCGTGCACCCCCGCACCCGCAGTGGCTCCGGATCCCCACCCGCGGCACCCGGCCCTCGCACACCCGCAACCACCCCTCCCCCATCCGTGGCACCCCCGGCCCTACTCCCCCATCCGCGTCTCAACCACAGCACCTACTAGGTGATCCATCAGGCCCTGCGTGCGCTGTTCACGCCGTTGCAAGGTGCTACGACCCCTTAACCATTGCACGCCCTTTGTCCGTGCAATATTTAACTACTCACACATTTATGATTGGAGGTAGTACTCCATATAATACAACTATTGCACGTCACAAGAGCGTGCAAGGGTTAAGGGGGCGTAGCCCCTCACGACAATGTGAAGAGCGCCTGTAGGGCGCAATGAATCTTCTAGTATATATATATATATATATATATATATATATTATTATTTTTTTTATTATTTTTTTTTTACAGAGGAGGATGGGATCCAGCAGTCAGGATCCCAGTGGTCAGGATCCCAGCAGTCAAAATACTGACCGCCGGAATCCTGAAAAACTGTGCTGGGTCACCAGGGAGGTAAGCTGCGGGGAGGAGGTTAGGTTTAGGCTGCGGAGGGAGGGTTAGAGTTAGGTTGCAGGGGGAGGGGAGGGGGATGAGTAGGTAATATAAGATGTGGAGAGGAAGGTTAGGTCTGGGCACCCCCCGGGGAGGTTTAGGCTGCGTTAGGTTTAGGCACCACCGGGGAGGATTAGGGTTAGGTTGTGGGCGGTTCAAAATGGAATTACTAAGTAATACCTTTGGCGCTCGTGGTGAGTTGCTTTTCCTGAAGCAGCTAATATATCGGGGTTAGTTAGGCCCCACAACTAAAACAACAATAAACAAGAATAAGCGCTAGGAAACTGGATAAGAATTTACTCACAATTTTAATAAAGTGATAAAAAATTAATTAATACTGTTGCAACAGATAGTTAAAAGAAAAGTGTGTCTGATTAAAATTAGGGCATGGTATAGCACTGCAAGAAATGTAAGAAGTCCCATATACTTGATATGGAATATATATTGTTGGCCGGTACTCAAATGAACCAGTTCATCCCCAAGAATATTGCCACAGTCCAGGAACAATTATAAGCGAATGGTAATATTACCAACTGCAGTTGAAATGACCTTACTGGCTTGGTTCAAGATGCTACTTGGTCCGATTAGTCGCTCAGGTCCAAAACGTGCAGATGTCCAAATTCGCTGATGGAAGAAGTTCCTATATCCGACTTCTAGGCGTTTGTATGGGGATGAAGAATCAGAGTCCAGCCAATCCACCGACGCGTTTCGCTGTTTAGCACAGCTTTATCAAGGTGATAACCTTGATAAAGCTGTGCTAAACAGCGAAACGCACCTAGAAGTCGGATATAGGAACTTCTTCCATCAGCGAATTTGGACATCTGCACGTTTTGGACCTGAGCGACTCCATATCAAGTATATGGGACTTCTTAAATTTCTTGCAGTGCTATACCATGCCCTAATTTTAATCAGACACACTTTTCTTTTAACTATCTGTTGCAACAGTATTAATTAATTGTTTATCACTTTATTAAAATTGTGAGTAAATTCTTATCCAGTTTCCTAGCGCTTTTTCTTGTTTATTGTTGTTTAGGTTGTGGGGGGGAGTGATAACATACTTACCCGACCTCAGTCGGGATTCTAACTATTGGTATCCCGAATGCCGGCAAATCAGCCTCAATCCAGTGGCATATGTAAAGTACTAAGCACTGAAGAGTGATAAAGTGGAGAGAGATAAAGTACCAGCCAATCAGCTCCTAATTGTCATTTTTCAAACACAGACCATAACATGGCAGTTAGGAGCTGATTGGCTGGAACTTTTCTCTCTCCATTTAAAGCCCAGAGCGATCTCTTAAAGGGTGGTACTCACGGAGCGATAATCTAAGCAATCTGACTAGATTGCTTAGATTTTAAGCTGTCCGTGTGTACCCCCCCCCCCCCCCCACAGCATTAGCGATTCGCGGCCCCACGTGGCGCTATCGCTGGTGCTAGATTGGCCTAGGCCGCTGGGTGAAATGAGCCCCCCCCCAGTCTCCCAAGCACGCTCAGCTCACATCACGCCGTGCTGAGCGGGGGGAGAGATGTGTGCTGAGCAGGGGTAGAGATTCTCAGCACACATCTCTCCCCACATCTGACTGTGAATATGGACCTTTAGACTATTCTGCCTTCCAGGAAGACCCTCAGACATGGATTTCACAGCTTCCAGGCATGCAGATACCTGATTTATTGAAAGCCCACTTTAGGGCATGACATATGCTTTCCTCAGCTATGTATACAGAATTGTCCCTCAATGTATTGCATAGATCCTATCTGTCCCCACATAGTTGATTTATAAATGGGTTTGCAACAACTCAAGCCTGTTTCAATTGTGGCCATTCCCAGACTGACCTCTTCCATTGTTTATGGTAATGTCGATTTTGGCAGCAAAACATTTGTTTAACACTATATGTCATTAACCCCTGAATGGGCTTTGTTTGGCATTCTTCCCAAAGGGCTTCGAAGTTCAAAGGGAGGCAAGCGCCTACTACTGGCAGTCAGCGCAGCTCTCCGAAAGTCTATCCTACAGGTATGGATACACCCCCCTACCTTATCTCTCTTTAAAACTAAACAATTGTAACTCTTTCGCATGGCATATATATATATAAATTATAAACATATATATATATATATATATATATATATATATTGGGTAGTGGAAGTATGGCGCCACAGGTGTGTGTAAAATAGATTAATAATAAAAAATGCAACAAGATCAGACACTTCTTAAGTAATTCAAGGCGTCAGCTAACCCTTAAGTATTAGGCAGGGATAAACTGCCTTAACTAAACGCAAAAAAGGGGGGATAAGGGTTTCAGCGACCAACGGTGTCTAGTAAAATATGATATATATGAGGAGACTTACTGGATATGTATAAAATAACAATATATTTATTTATGCAATAAAAAAAAAAAAGGATATAATATAAAACCAACTATAATTAATATCAGGGTGGGTTAAAAGCCGGAGGACGTATGCTACTAACTAATAACAGATAAAAGGATTGCTAAAAATTTACATATAATAAAAGGCAATAAATAGTAAAATATCGGATAAAAGAGTGCTGCTTATCTTTTTAAAAAGTGGAGAGTCAATGGAGGTACACCCAACGCGTTTCGACACTCAGACTTCATCAAGGTAAATGCTGCCCTATATTGTTATATATGGTATAAACCTTGAACATCCTTGAAGAAAGCATTTCTAATGCATAAATGCTTTTGTTTTTTAATACACCATTACATTTTTTATTAAACATTTGATTTTTTTTAATGCAAGCTGTTTTTAGTGAGGTACAGCACAGCAACAGACATAGAAAGAGGCACATACAGTCATAACGGTAATAGCCAAGACCGGTAAGACAAAAAAATTGTACATAGGATTCAATCAAACTATATATAGCAACAGCTGTTCATCCTAAACCAAGTCTAGAGTAAACTATTAGTATTATCAGAGTAATCAGAATACATAACAAAGAAAAGAAATAAAAGAGCACAAAGTGAATATAGTAGGACAAGGGAGAAGGTAAAGGAAGAAAACGGGAAGTTCAAGATAAGATATCAACCAGTGGCGGATCTTGCCACGGGCAAGCAGGACTTTTGCCCGGGGCGCCGCCTTTCGGAGGGCGCCAGTGCCATCCGGAGGGCGCCGCACCATGCAAGATCCGCCACTGTCAGTGTGCGCCGCAGCAGTGTCCCCCCGCTGTGCCCCCCCTCCCGCTGTGAGAAGGGAACCAGATGCTACGCGTCTGGTTTCCCTTCGTGGCGCTGGTCCTCCCCCGCTCTAAAGGGAATCAGACGCTAAGCGTCTAGTTTCCCTTCATGGAGAGGACCTTTGGTGTGCGGTGCGCGATGATGTCATCGCGCACCGCACAGCATTGTGGCACAGATGCTAGGGGTCATAATTGACCTCTAGTGCCTATGCTGTGCTATGGGAGAGACGTCATGACTGACATCTCTCCCATAGATCCGAGGAGAAGAGCGGCGCCGGTATGCAGGGTCTGGAATCAGGAGCGAGGTATAGTAAGTATACTTTTTTTTCTCCTTTCAGCGGCGCTACAAATGGGGGCGTGATCTATTAAGCCACGCCCCTAACTTTTGCCCGGGGCGCCACAAGGGCAAGAACCGGCCCTGATATCAACCATATTTATTAAGGCAAGTTTGAAGGAGAGGAGTTAACGTGGACAGTTTAGTCTGGGGATTCTTTGATTCCAGCCACTTAAACCAGGTGGCAGTGAAAGCAGAAGATGTCAGATTAGAAGTAGACATAAGGGGATCAGTACGAGATCCCGGAGGTCGGGATCCCGGCGGTCAGGAGACAATGCCCCATCGCGGGCTCACTGTGCTCGCCATGCTTCGGGCCCAGCTGCAACCTTCGGTTGCCACAGGTTTCTATTCCCCTCCGGGTGGTGGAGTGGACCACCACCCAAGAGGGGTAACCAGCCAGCGGTCAGGACTCCGACCGCCGGAATTTCAGCTGGTGTTGCTCTTCTGGCGTAGTATCCTGACTGCCGGGATCCCAACAGGCAGTCAACTGACTGCCTCCCGATGTAAGGTCTTCCATAGTCATGTAGAGTTCTACTCCCTGGAACCACTGAGAGATAGTAGGCCGTACAAGGGATCTCCAAAGGCATGGAATGGTTGCTCTCACCACATTCAGGAGATACATTCACCACATTCAAGTAGTGATTCCTTAAATGAAGAAATGGCCATATCCATTAAATTAAAAGCCAAAATTCAGGTGTAGCAGGCCAGTGATGTTTTCCGAGATGTTATGGACCGTCTGCCAGAAGCAGACAGTTCCAGTCAATTTGGAGCGGAGTGCCTGGTAATTGACCACAATTCCAGCAGAGATCAGAAAGACCCAGAAACATCTGATGGAGATGAACAGGGCATCGATAACATGAGACAAAGGGGCATCTTCGTCATTAAAAAATTGTGAAGTGAGAATTTTTAGTTTTCAATTCTCACTTCCAAAACACTGCTATTTTTGTGAAGCAGCTTTTCGGAAAAGTGAAATTTTTCCCTCTGCAGCTGAGGCCGCCATAAGGACGTCCTCACAGTGCACATGCTCTGCTTGAAGATAGTCTGCGAAAAGCAGCAGGAAAGAGAAGCGCCGGGCAGAGGACAGGCGGTGTGGGTCTCCCAAACACCCTCCCCCAGACACCACCGCCTGAATGCGCTCCCCAGTACCCGTCATGCCGGCTGCTAACCTCCTCCCGGCTTCGCACACAGGATTTCTGTTGCCTGCAGTGTGATGCAACCATGGCTCTCCCGGACTGGCAGTAACTTCCGTGTCTGCCCTACTGGATACATGGACGTGAGCACTTAGCCGTTCCCCCTCACCTCCCCCGACTGGACTGACTGTCAGCCTGGATGTATACAGGGAGGTATACAGCTGGAGCACACATTGGTGGAAACTGAACTCCAATTTCACGTTCAAACTGCGAAAAAAAAATGCTTTTTGAGAGTTTGAGGAATGTCACAATTTCTACGTCCCCTGGGAGTGTAGAAATTGTGACAACTAAAGGATGATGAATACGCCTCAATATCTTGTTATGTGTCTCAAGAACCTGTATGGAAGAGGAACTGGCAAATGAGTGTAACATGGATTCCGGTTATTATATTTAGCCATGAATTGTTGGATATTTTGATATATATATATATATATGTATTTTATTATATAAAAATTCATAATATAAGAGTTCATACCCTTAATATATTACTTCACTAGACCTGCAGAATATTAATATAATATATATTATATGGGAAAGTAAGTGTAAATATATGAAATAAATGGTATGTATGATATGTAAGTACAGGCAGGGCTTAATGTATATTTTATGAAATGACATGTTTATAATTTATTGTAATATATATATTAGATGTGGACTAGGTGCAGGGGTGATTTACATTGTGGCCTATGGTTGAGCAGCATAGAAAATGGAGAGAGGGGGGCCATATGGGATCAGTGGCTGCTGTCAGTGTCCATTATGTGAGACCCTGACAGCCCTGACAGAAACTTCTGGAGGAGTCGCGAGCGCCCACGCAAGCGTTATGTTGGCTGCTAACCAGGGGAGAGCAGCGCGCGGCTTAGGCGGGAAGGGAACAGCACGTGCCGGGATTCAGAGGAGTATAAATATAGCTCCTCGCCGGCTATTAGACAGTCTGCTGTTCCCCCGGTGGTCTCCAGCGCATCGCTAAAGGAGCGGCGGTGGTGCGGCGGGGATCGTATAGCATACCGGCACCGGGCATACCTGCTGATAAAAGCTGAAGCGGAGTGAGGTGAGCCGCTGACGGATGAGCGGAGGCGGGTCTGCAGCAGTGGCTTGGAGCGCTGAGAGGAGTGGAAGCGGCTGGAAGCTGGTGAGCAGCTCCCTAGCAATGGAGGGGAAGCCTTAGCCACGCCGCATCCAGTAAACTGAAGCGGGGGCAGTGCAGATTAGAAGCGACTCCTGCAGCCGTACTTGTTAGCCTGTCAGCGCCTGTCAGAAAGCCAGGGGAGGAGTCAGGGTAGCACCACACAGCCGCAGCAGTGTCGCCAGAAGGCGTAAGTGAAAGTACCCAGATCTTACACTGCACCAGAGATTGGAGTGACACTTTAATATAATCAATTGGGGAGGGACAGCAGCTTATAGTAATGGCATGTGGCAATAAGCCAGAACTAAGTCACTGTGACCCTATTCATTAACACAAGGGCACAACATATTGGAAGCAGTGATCCTATAGTATATTACAGGACTGGATTTATTAAGCTGAGCACCAATCAGAGAGTTGGGGGAGGAGCTACACACTAGGAGTTTAAGTCAGTCAAAAAGGAGACAGCTAAGTCACTAAAGGGGTTTTAAAAGAAACGTATAACTATAAATGTACACCCCTTAAAGTCTTATCAAAACTGAAAATAGCATAGTCAGCCTTTGGTTGGTAATGGTAGTATATGCTGAGGAGTGGACATTGAATGGACTCTACGTATATCAATAGTATGGATGACACAGCGCCAACTCAGAAAAGTATTTCTAACAACTAACCGGTTACTGGTTTATTAATATGGTATGTGATTAGCCTGTGATTATTTCTTTAACCCTATAGAGGGGGTTATACCTTCCCTAATTAAACTGTTTCATAGAGATGGAAATAAACATCAAATATGTATATATATATATATATATATATATATATATATATATATATAGGAGATGAAACTACCTATGCAGCTGAGCAGGTCTAAGGATATCATACCTTGAATTATAGTGATATAGACCTACCTCAGAGAGACATTATTGCTGTAAGCTCAGCCTTGTAAGCTATAACCAAATTCTCAGGATGAGAAGAGTTAACTTTCTCTTTAAAGGCTACATATTGGGGGTAATTCCAAGTTGATCGCAGCAGGAATTTTGGTAGCAATTGGACAAAACTATGTGCACTGCAGGGGAGACAGATTTAACATATGCAGAGAGAGTTAGATTTGGGTGGGGTGTGTTCAATCTGCAATCTAATTTGCAGTGTAAAAATAAAGCAGCCAATATTTACCCTGCACAGAAACAATATACCCCACCCAAATCTAACTATCTCTGCACATGTTATATCTGCCTCCCCTGCAGTGCACATGGTTTTGCCCAACTGCTAAAAAAATTCCTTCTACGATCAACTTGGAATTACCCCCATAGACTCTAAGCCACTGAAGTGATTTTGTGTGTCCATTTAATTTAACTATTCATCTACTGTAGGTCAGTGGACTGCAACATGGTGGATACAAAGTAATGTAATTTGTTCCTAACATTAAACAACAGTATCTTCACAAAGAAACTGTAACTACTTACTGAAAAACTGTCAGAAACTTCAGGAAATTCTTAAATTTAGTAACCTAACTTTCCTTATAAACCGGGAGGACTATCAGGATTAGTTGCTAGAAGGTGTATGGGCCCCATCTGGCGCAAATTTTCAGGTTTATGAGTACCCGGGTCACTCACACGCAGTAAATTTCATGATATATATATATATATATTTTTTGTGTACTGCATGCAATATATCTATATGTATAGGTATTTGTGGGAATTTAGAGAATGATAGCATTATTATATGTATGTTCTACTTATAGTATGCATTAAAACTGTTTACTTACCGACTATCTGCTTTTCTGGAAGCCACTTGGTGAGATCTGCAAAAGAAGAACAGGTATATGAATAATATGCACATATATTTACACCTATACATAGAAGCTTTTGTTAATGAAAAATAATAAATATTAGGCTACCCAAGCAGGATAATTATTATAACACTAGGTGATTCATGGCGCCCTACGGGCGCTCTTCACACCGGCATAAGGGGCTACGCCCCCTTAACCCTTGCACACCCTTGTGGCGTGCAATATTTTTATTATTTGGAGTATTACATCCAATCAAAATTGTGTGAGCGGTTAAATATTGCACGGACAAAGGGCGTGCAATGGTTAAGGGGTGGAAGGCCCTTGCAACAGCGTGAACAGCGCACGCAGGGCCTGGTGAATCACCTAGTAGGTGCTTTGGTTGGGGGAGTAGGGGGTGCGGGGAAGAGGCGGATGGGATCCTGGGGTGCCACGGGAGGAGCGGTAGCAGTGGTGCCGCAGGTGGGGGAGGGTGCGTGGGTGCTGCGGGTGGTGGTCCGGAGCCGCTGTGGGTGGGGGAGGAGCAATTGCGGGGTTGCCCCGGGTGGGGGAGGGGCAGATGCGGTGGTGCGGCGGGAGGTACGGGTGCGGGGTCGCTGCGGGTGGGGGAGGGGGTCTGGAGCTATCGCGGGTGCTGGAGGGGGGGTGTGGGGGTGCCGCAGATGGGACCCGGAGTTTCTGTGAGTAGGGGAGGGGTGGTAATGCTTATCCTACTTCTCCTGTCAGCAGCTAAGCTGCTGTCCTCCCTTTGGCAGTGGCTCTCCCGGAGACTCGCACAGCAGGCAGTCACTATTGTTTGCGCCAGTGTCCCAATGGAAGAAGATGTACGCAATAAACTACCGCTCCTAGCAGGCCTAAGGGGCAGAATGCTTCGGTGCTAAGGGCTGCTGGGAGGTGTAGTTTATGTAGTGCGTCTACTTCCCTGAAATGCAGCGCGTTGGGACACTGGTGCTAACAATAGTGACTGGCTGGCAGAACTGTGTGACTGGCTGAATCAATGTAAAAGGTGAGAGTGCTGTGCACTGTTAGTGTCAGTTGACACTGCACACAGGGCCGGCGCTAGCCGCTCAGCAAAGGGATGCAGTGCAGGGAGGCACCAGGAAGGAGAGACGTTCTCCCTGCTCTGCATCCCTGTGCTGAGCTGCTGCTGCTATCTCTGCTGCTGCCGGCTGCTGTCACACATGCAACGGCGCCGGAAGCACAAAACCTCCTCTCCCCTCTCCCCCCTCCCCTCCCCTGTTTGACATTCAGTGGCCGGGAGGGAGCCAAAGTGGGCGGAGCTAGATGGGAGTAAGGGGTGGAGCTACACGGGACCATGGTGCAGCAGGAGGATGAGCTGCTACAGCTTCGGCCAGCCAGACTTCATTAGATAAGTGTCTGTAAAGAGAGTGAGTGTGTGTGTGTGTGTGTGTGTATATATACAGTGTCTGTGTAGACTGTATATATGTGTAACTGTGTATGTGTGTAATGTATGTACAGTATGTATGTGTGTGTGTCTGTATATATATGTGTCTGTTGTGTGTGTGTATGTGTGACTGCTGCATAATGTGCGTAAGCGTCACTGGTAGAGGGGGCATTACGTATGTAAGCGTCACTGGTACAGGGGGCGTTACGTGTCTAAGCGACACTGGTACAGAGGGTGTTACGTGTCTAAGCATCACTGCTACAGGGGGCATTACGTGAGTAAGCGTCACTGCTACAGGGGGTGTTACTTGTGTAAGCGTCACTGGTACAGGGGGGGTGACATGTGTAAGCGTCACTGGTTCAGGGGGCATTACATGTGTAAGCGTCTCTGGTACAGGGGGCATTACATGTGTAAGTGTCTCTACTACAGGGGTCATTATGTGCGCTGCGCGTTTGTAAAGTATGCGAGGGTGCAAATTTATAGTTTGCAGGGGGGCGCCGAACACTCTAGCAATGGCCCTGACTGCACACCCACTGCCATGCACAGCACTGTCACCTTTTACATTGATTAAGCGTCCATACGTTACCCTCCGCGATATCACCCTCTCTATCCGTTACATTAGCCATCTCGGGGTTTCCAGGCCGGCAGGCCAGGTGCTGTGTTGCGGAGTCAGGTCGTCTGGGGATCTGGGCGCGGCTGTGGGTGGGAGGCACTTCTGTGACATCACACACAGAGGAGTCTCCGGGGCTCAGAGAGTATGCGGAACAGGGAGGGCTATGAAAGCCTTCCGCTGCGCCGCTTTCATACACATCTATGCCGGTGGCCGCAGCAGCTTTTGTTCCACCTGCGGGCCGGCTAGGGAGAGGGGATTGTTGATGGTGGAGGGGGCAGGTGGAATGGCAACAAGACATTGGTTGTCACTCGGAGTTGATCGCTGGCTAGCAGGTTTTTTAGCAACCGTGCAAACGCTATGCCGCCGCCCACTGGGAATATATTTTAGCTTAGCAGAAGTGCAAACGAAGGGATCGGAGAGTGGGTACAAAAATATTTTGTGCAGTTTCAGAGTAGCTTCAGACCTACTCGGCGCTTGCAATCACTTCATACCATTCAGTTCCTGATTTGACGTCATGAACACGCCCTGCGTTCGGCCGGCCACGCCTGTGTTTTTCCAAACACTCCCTGAAAACGGGCAGTTGACACCCAGAAACGCCCTCTTCCTGTCAATCACTCTGCGGCTGCCTGTGCGACTAAAAAGCATCGCTAGACCCCATGTAAAACTACATAGTTCGTTGTAATAGTATGCCGCACATGCGCATTGCGCTGCGTACGCATGTGCAGAAGTACCAAGTTTTTGCATGTTCGCTGAACAGCGAACGAATGCAGCTAGTGATCAACTTGGAATGACCCCCATAGGACGCTGCAGTAAAAGGATTTGTTTTTTCCCCTATCTACAGCACAGAGACTTGCTGCAGATGCAGTGGCAGACCCTCCAGCTGCACCTTTTTGGCAGGTACAGGATCGTTTTTTTATGGTCTGTACCGTTTTTTTGACTCTCCAGGCTTCCATTGAAAGTATTGGGAAAAGGGTTGTGGCCACGCCGGTGTACCCTTTTCGAATTTGCATCAATGTTTATGTGTAAATTGTTGGAGGGTATGTTGCTGCAGATACAGTGGCCCTATTTTGGGGTGTGGGGTTGGAGCTGCAGCTCCATCAGCCCCATTGCTAATCCTGCTCTGGGAAAACACAGCAGCCAAACAAAGGGCAGGGCCTCCCATTGGATGTAACCTGTGTGGGAGGGGCTTTCTCGCCCAATCAGCTGTGGACTGGGTGTGATAGACCTGCCACTAACCCAATGAAAGCCCCTAGCCACGCCCAGCGTTAGAGACCCAGGCACAGAATCACAGGGCTATTATATAGGAGATTGGCTTGGCTGGAGGCACATTATTTAGATATCCATTCCCTGGGGCATAAGGGAGGGTAACATGTATAACTAAATATCTGAGACCAGTGGTCTTGGGGCAGCGTTCTGGTCAGTTCCTTAGCCATACAGCCATCTGGTACAGTATCTATAAGGCCAATCAATCAGACCTGATATAAAGTGGATATTAAAGGTCTAGGTGGAGTTTGCAAGAGGCATAATGACTCAAATGCAGTTTGATCCTGCTCAGCCGTACAGTCTCGTAACGAGGAGATAATATATAGGGGCAGATGTACTAAGCTGTGGAGAGTGATAAAAGTGGAGAGAGAGAAAGTGCCAACCAACCAGCGCCTAGTTGTAATTTTTCAAACACAGCCTGTAACATGTCAGATAGGAGCTGATTGGCTGGTACGTTCAGATAGTCGACGCCCAAGGTGGAGTGTAAATTCACCGTGCAAGTGTGCGATCGCATGTGTAAGCTGAGCTGCAAAAATCCACCGTATGCAGTCTCTGCGCAGCCCAGGACTTACTCCTCCAGCGCGATCACATCAGGCTGATCTGGGCCGGAGCTGACCTCAGAAACCCTCCCTGAAAACGCTTGGGCATGTCTGCGTTTTCCCTGACACTCCCAGACAGGGCCGGCTCCAGGCCTGCTAGCACCCTGAGCGAAAACATGTAAAAGAGCCCCCCCCCCCCATGCGCGCGCTCCAGGAAAAGTGGGCGTGGCCTCATAACTTCATATTATTAGACTATAAATATGTTTTCACACCCCCTCTACGCACACAATTAGCAGCCTTACACATAACAGCCACAGTAGTGTTCCTTACACACAATGTCTCCAGTATAGTGCTAGATACACAATGTGCAGTGCCAGATAGACATGATATGCCCCCCAGCAGTGCCAGCTACACACAATATGCCCCCCAGCAGTGCCAGCTACACGATAGTGTTAACTTTTTAGGGCAGGGAGGGCACATTTTTAAGTTAGTAGGGCACAATGATGTACATACTGTAATGCTTGGTGCTGTTCTACCTACATGGTAAAGCATGGACAGTGCGCACCGAAGGCGCGCAGCAAAAAATTAGGGGCGTTGCTTCGTGGGGAAGGTGCGTGGCCACATAATAGTGGCAATTCGCATTACACCACACAGTAGTGCAGTTAATACACACAGAACCTCCTAGATACTTTGCGCCAGGCAGAGCACGTTAGACACTGCGCCAGGTAGAGCACTGAGACACATTGCCTAGCCACAGACGCCTAGTGGGAACACTACATGATATGCTCCCCAGCCGTGCCAGCTACACATGACATGCCCCCCAGCAATGCCAGCAACACATGACATGCCCCCCAGCAATGCCAGATACATAAATGGCCACACAGTACCAGATATGTAGATACAGAAAAGCCCCCACAGTGCTAGATAAATGCCCCCACAGTGCTAGATAAATGCCCCCACAGTGCCAGATAAATGCCCCCACAGTGCCAGATAAATGCCCCCAGTGCCAGATAAATGCCCCCACAGTGCCAGATAAATGCACCCATAGTGCCAGATAAATGTCCCCCACTGCCAGATAAATGCCCCCACAGTGCCAGATAAATGCCCCCACAGTGCCAGATATGACCCCACAGTGCTACATAAATGCCCCCAGTGCCAGATAAATGCCCCCACAGTGCCAGATAAATGCACCCACAGTGCCAGATAAATGTCCCCACAGTGCCAGATAAATGCCCCCACAGTGCCAGATAAATGCCCCCACAGTGCCAGAAATGCCCCCAGTGTGCCAGAAATGCCCCCAGTGTGCCAAATACATAAATGCCCCCCCAGAGCCAGATATGCCCCCACAGAGCCAGAAATGTACCAGAAATGCCCCCAGTGTGCCATATAAATGCCCCCAGTGTACCAGATAAATGCCCCCAGTGTGCCAGATATGCCCCCAGTGTGCCAGATATGCCCCCACAGTGCCAGATATGCCCCCACAGAGCCAGAAATGCCCCCACAGTGCCAGATATGCCCCCCACAGTGCCATAAATGCCCCCAGTGTGCCAGAAATGCCCCCACAGTGCCATATATGCCCCCACAGTGCCAGATAAATACACCCACAGTGCCAGATAAATGCCCCCACAGTGCCAGATAAATGCCCCCAGTGTGCCAGATAAATGCCCCCAGTGTGCCAGATATGCCCTTACAGAGCCAGATATGCCCCCAGTGTGCCAGATATGCCCCCAGTGTGCCAGATATGCCCCCACAGTGCCAGATATGCCCCCACAGAGCCAGAAATGTCCCCACAGTGCCAGATATGCCCCCCACAGTGCCATAAATGCCCCCAGTGTGCCAGAAATGCCCCCACAGTGCCATATATGCCCCCACAGTGCCAGATAAATACACCCACAGTGCCAGATAAATGCCCCCACAGTGCCAGATAAATGCCCCCAGTGTGCCAGATAAATGCCCCCAGTGTGCCAGATATGCCCTTACAGAGCCAGATATGCCCCCACAGTGCCAGAAATGCCCCCACAGTGCCAGATCTGCCCCCAGTGTGCCAGAAATGCCCCCAGTGTGCCAAAAATGCCCCCACAGTGCCAGATAAATGCCCCCACAGTGCCAGATAAATGCCCCCACAGTGCCAGATAAATGCCCTCAGTGTGCCAGATAAATGCCCCCAGTGTGCCAGATATGCCCCCATAGTGCCAGATATGCCTTTACAGAGCCAGATATGCCCCCACAGTGCCATAAATGCCCCCAGTGTGCCATAAATGCCCCCAGTGTGCCAGATAAATGCCCCCAGTGTGCCAGATAAATGCCCCCAGTGTGCCAGATAAATGCCCCCAGTGTGCCAGATATGCCCTTACAGAGCCAGATATGCCACCACAGTGCCAGATATGCCCCCCACAGTGCCAGATATGCCCCCAGTGTGCCAAAAATACCCCCAGTGTGCCAAAAATGCCCCCACGGTGCCAGATATGCCCCCACAGTGCCAGATAAATGCCCCCACAGTGCCAGATAAATGCCCCCACAGTGCCAGATAAATGCTCCCACAGTGCCATCCATAAATGTGCCCCCCCCCAATACCTGCGGTGCTGAGAGGGGGAGTAGTACTGCTGCCCGAGTGCCGGAGTGCGGCCGGGCGAGTGCGGGTCCAGGTGCGGGCGGCCACTTGTGTGCGCTATGCGCGCTGAGCCGGCGTCTGACATTAGACACCGGCGCCGCGTAGCGCGCATAGCGCACACACGCCCGGGCCAATGCTGCACAGGGCCGGCTCCAGCTTCGAATATGGCGGCGCCAGCGCGCGGCGCCCATTAAGGGTGGCGCCCTGCGAGGCCGCTCTATTCGAACATGCCTAGAGCCGGCCCTGCTCCCAGAAGACGGTCAGTTACCACCCACAAATGGCTTCTTCCTGTCGGTCGCCTTGCAAACACCTGTGCGAATGAAATTTTTGCACCATCCTGTCGCTGACCGGCGATGCCCTTTGTTGTTTGGCGATGGTGCATGAACATCCACAGTCTATTGCTGATCACCCGCTGTGCGAAAACGCACAGCATCAATCAGGTCTGAATCGGGCCCTTAGCATTGTACCATACATCTCCCTTATAATATCTAAATTGAAGGTAAACCCAATACAATTTAGGTGGAACCAAATGTGTGTTGAAGGTCCATAAAGGACCGTAACCCTTCCACATCTACCAGATGTCACAAGCGTGAGATACCTGCTGAGGACCAAGCAGAAAGGAGTGCGGATCATAGGGGGGTATTCAGACCAGATCGCTAGGCTGCATTTTCGTACAGCAGGCGACCAGGTCTAAACTGCACAGGTGCGTTGCATGGGTACAAAGCGGATTGCTGCTCAGCGATGGGTTTGTGCGAAGAATCCATTTGCACGGGTGTTCGCAAGGAGATTGACAGGAAGAGGGCGTTTGTGGGTGGCAACTGACCGTTTTCTGGGAGTGGTTGGAAAAACACAGGCGTGTCCAAGCGTTTGCAGGGAGGGATCCTGATGTCAATTCCGGTCCTGGACAGGCTGAAGTGATCGCAGTGGCTGAGTAAGTCCTGGTCTGGGCAGAGACTGCACAAGATCTGTTTGTACAGCTCGGCTACACATGCGTCCGCACACTTACCAAGCGATAATACACTCCCATGTAGGCGGCGACTATATGATCGCAGCAGTGCAAAAATCGCCTGCTAGCGATCGGATCTGAATTAGGCCCACTGTCCAGGTGGGAAAACTGGATTATGTAACAGAGGTGTAAGTAACAGGACGAAGTTGCCATCCCGATGGTCAGGATGCCGACGTGCAGAACCTCGACACTGGAAACACAACACTGCTCAGAATCCCGACAGTCAGCATCCCAAACGTAATAAGCCGGGGAGGGTAGGCTGTGTGTGTGTGTGTGTGTGTGTGTGTGTGTGTGTGTGTGTGTGTGTGTGCGTGCGTGTGTGTGTGCGCGTCTGTGTGTGGGTGTAGGGGGGGGGATAAGAGTTAGACACTAGGGGGAAGGTTAGGGTTAAGCTGCGGGAGGTAGGGTTAGGGGGAGGGTGTTGGGACTCTGACCGCCAGGTTACCGCTGTTGGTATTCTGACCACCAGCACCCTGACTGTTGGGATCCCTATTCCCAACCTGTAAGCAATGAGACACCTGGATTAAAAGAGGGGGGTTACCTTTGTTTTTTCCAGCTCATGAGAGTAGGGTCCACCATGGGATGGTTAAATGGGGAAGGTTTTAAACCATGGCATGAAAGACAAATACATTTGATCTGTAAGTATATATATATATATATATATATACACATACTAGGTGCTTCATCGCGCCCTACGGGCGCTCTTCACACCGTCGCAAGGGGCTACGCCCCCTTAACCCTTGCATGCCTTTCTGGGGTTCAATATTTGTGTTATATGGAGTATCACCTGCATTCCTTTGTTAGTGGTTAAATATTGCACAATGAAAGGGTGTGCGATGGTGAGGGAGGCGCAGCCCCTTGCGACGGCGTGAACAGCACCTGCAGGCCACAATGTACAGAATGTAGCGGGTGCGGGGGGTACTGCGGATGGTGTCTGTAGATGCTGCGGATGGAGGGCGGGTGGAAATGGGGGTGGGGCCCGGATGGGGAAGGGTTGGGAGGTGCTGTGGGTGGGGGAGGGGCAGAGGAGTGGGGGATGCAGATGGGGGAGGGGTCCGGAGGCACTGCAGGTGGGGGAGGGGCAGGGGTGCCATGGGTGGGGGAGGGGCAGGTGTGGGGATGTTGCAGATGGGTGAAGGGTTCCGGAGGTGCTGTGGGATGGGAAGGGGCGGGAGTGCTGCTGGTGGGGTTGGGGTCCGAAGGCGCCATGGGTAGGGGAGGGGCAGGTACGGGTGTTGCGGCAGATGGGGAAGGAGGTCCGGAGGTGCTGCAGGTGGTGGTGGGGCAGGTGCGGGGGTGCCATTGGTGGGGGAGGGGTGGGTGAGGGGGGGACCGCGGATGGAGGAGGGTGTCTGCAGATGCTGCGGGTGGAGGGGGGCAGGTGTGTGGGAGACATATAAGGGGTGTGAATGGTGGAGGGGGCCTGGAGATTGCTGGGGGTGGTGAAGGGGCGGAGGAGTGGGAGCCGCGGGTGGTGTAGGGGGTCTGGAGGCACAGCATGTGGGGGAGGGGTGGAGTGCCGCATGTGGTGGAGGGGAAGGTGCGGAGGTGTGGTGCATTGGGGAGAGGTCTGGAGGTGCTGCGGGTACTGTACCTGCCAAAAAGGTAGTTGGAGGGTATGCAGTAACAGGGCCAGGACAGGGGTAACAGGGTCAGAACAGGGTTGACTGGGCCAGGACAGGGGTGACAGGGTCAGAACAGGGGTGACGGGGCGAGGACAGGGGTGACGGGGCCAGGACATGGGCGACGGGGCCAGGACAGAAATGACAGGGACAGGATAGGGTTGACAGGGCAAGCACAGGGGTGACAGGGCCAGAATAGGGGTAGCAGGGCCAGCATAAGGGTGACAGGGCCAGGATAAGGGTGAAAGGGCCAGGATAAGGGTGGCAGGTCAAGGCCAGGGGTGACAGGGACATGACAGAACACAGGGCACAGGATAGATTGGTATTAGGGACAGAACAGTGGTGACAGACAGATGTGTCTTACCGGAGTCACTGCTGCTGGCTGCTGCTGTTCCACTCCAACCTGTTGGCATCTGCTGCTGGTGGAGACTTGGCATGGCTGACTCTCTTAGGCTGTATTCCTGCTTCCTCTGCCCGTCCGCATCACTCCCCCCCTCCTCAGTCACACACCGCAGACCTCGCGCAGCTGCCGGGCACTGTGGTAAGGTGAGACTGGGAGTGACTGGTTAGCCCCCAGGAGATGCTGCGGCTGGAGGGAGGAGGGGGTCATAGCATGCACGTGGCGCGGACCTCACGGCTGCTGGGCACTATGGTAAGGGGAGACTGGGAGTGACTGGTTAGCTCCCAGGAGACGCTGATGCTGGAGGGAGGAGGGGGTCAGAGCCTGCAAGCAGCGCGGACTTCTGCAGCGCTACCCGCCGGCTAAAGTGTGTGAAGGAGCTGGGCGCAACTCACTGCGGGTGGCAGCGCTGCAGCTAGCGGTGGGGTCGCAGGGGCTGGAGATAACAGAGGCAGTACGTAAAGTGCACAGCGGCTGGTGACCCACAAAACTACAGCTAAGAAGCGTGGAGTGTGCCAGAATGTGACGCTCCTCCCTGCCAGAGAGACCCTGCTGAGTATGCTGATGTGGGGGTCAAGTATGGCATACCCCCTCACACACCCCCATACCTCCCAAATGTCCCAATTTTCGCGGGACAGTCCCATTTTTTGGGGCCTGTCCCGCTGTCCCACCCGCGGGTCGCAGTGTCCTGCGGTGGGGGGGGGGGGAGCAGTTGGAAAGCTCCTGTACTCGCTGTTCTGCTTAGCAGAGCAGCAGTGAATAGTGGAGACAGAGGGAGAGGGGGCATCAGGGGGTACAGATTAAGGGGGGGTTCCAGCAGCAGAGCCGGATTAAGGGGGGGGGCAGGCGGTACGTACCGTTGGCCCCACAGTTTTAGGGGTCCCCCCCCGGCTCGAGTAGCTCTGTCCCAGCTCAGAAGCTCCCCCGTCCTGCCAGCAACAGCGGCAGCATTGTGCTACAGTCAGCACACGCTGCTGCGTATTGGCAGGTCTGTGGTGTTGCAGGGAGGCAGCAGTCTCCCTGCTTTCTTCTGCCTGTGCGGGTGTGTAGGGGGGAGCGACCACCCCCTCTGGATTTACCCCTAGCTGAGGGGCCAAAATCCCATAAAAAAAAAAAAAAAAAAACGGTATTCGCATAATGGGGCGTGGCCTCGCGTGGCGCGATTAGTCCACGCCCCCAACCCACAGCAGGCACAGCAATGAGATAGGGCTCCCCTGTCTCAAGTACCCTGTGCCCCCCGGACTCATAATCAGCCCCTGGGGGCATGCCAGCAGCTCACAGAGCGCTGGGCATGCCCCCTCACTGACGAAAACGGGGGCCCTCCCGCGAAGCCACGCCCCCTTTTCGCCGTGTGTGTGTGTGTGTGTGTGTGTGTGTGTGTGTGTGTGAAAGCTGGGAGGTATGCACCCCTGCCTGTGCCATGTCCATACTATCTGCTTCTGCAGCTGCTCCTAGTGTCCTATAGATTTGGCCAGATCTGTGACTCATTTGACTAACTCCGCCCACTGTTGTGACTCCGCCCAGCGTTAGCAAATGAATCACAAGATCACAGATCTGGGCTATTATATAGGAGATATACATGTGCTACAGTTCAGAATAGTCCCCATTCAGAACAAGCACGGCACTCCAGGACTTGGTGAAAAAATATTTATATGAACACAGAATCAAAGTATATGTACATCACCATCTAGCACTGGCTTTCATAACAATGCTGCATTTCGGGCCCCGCAGGGTCCCTTCTTCAGGTTGATGCAAGTGCTGTAAAAAAAGGAACAAACAGACATATACAGATCAATCAAAAACACTTACCTAAATAGACTCCCCATGCTGGCGTGTGCAGTCTCAGATCGGCGTGGTGCTTCCGGTGGACTCCGGGCGCCGTCCCGATGACATCATCACAATGCTCGGTAACCATGGCAACCCGTATACACCGCCCGCTGTTATTTGTAGTTGTGCATTATGAGGTTGGGCCGTTGCCCCCGACAACTTCATGGTATATTCACGTTGTGGATATACATTACATGCACTATTATATTGTGTTTTCATCTGTGATGTAGTGTTTTATGTTTTTTGTTCCTGATTAGCCTCCCCGGCAAGGTTACTGTGATCCCAGCGGCGCCGGCAGCCGGCGGTGTTTACGGGTTGCCATGGTTACCGAGCATTGTGATGATGTCATCACAGTAGAGCATTTTTTCCCTCCTGGAGAGGGTCATGTTGGGAGGTATGCAGTAGTCTCCATTATCCAAACTACGCCACACAGTAGCGCCACTTACACACATTACACATGGTAGAGCCCCTGTCACACATTACGGCAGGCAGAGCTCCCTTTTACACATTACGGCAGGTAGAGTCCTCCTTTTTACACATTACGGCAGCAGAGTCCCCCTTTTTACACATTACTGCAGGCAGAGTCCCCCTTTTACACATTACGGCAGCAGAGTCCCCCTTTTTACACATTACGGCAGATATAAATATTTTTGGAATAATATCACGTACAAATGCCACCAGGAAGAGGACGAGGCAATGGGCTGTAGTTATAGGATACAGAAGCCAGTGGAGGGACTGAGGCAGTCGGAGGTTACAGCAGCACAAGTGCACAACCCACGATTATCGGGTCTTTGAGGGTGTGGGGCCAAATTCCTGAGGGACGGGGCTTTGGCTTGTTTACATTAAAAAAATATCAGAACTCCCCTCTGGGAGGCAGTGAGAGAAAGCGGGCAGCGGCCGTGCGGGTGGTTCTGCCAGATGGTGCGTCCACAATGCAGTTGCACTGTGTGCAAAGCACCACTGGCACACATCTAGTTACGGCCCTGCCTGCTGCTGCCTGATAAGGAAGGGGTGAGTCGAGAGAGTGGGTGGGCCCCTCCATCAGGCCCAAGTAATTAGCATCTAAACAGTAGTATAAAGTAAAGGGTATTTAAGGGAGTGTGGCCACACCTCTGTGAATAGGCCATGCCCCCCTATATTACCTGGACCCAGCCAAGCTCTCTACAGCCCTGTGTGCACAAGGAAAGGAAGACCAGCAACACCTCTCACCCTGCATCCAGAAGCTATAGGGGGTAATTCAGATCTGATCACAGCAGGTGGGCTAAACCATGTTGCAGGGGGAAGGGGGGCATATATAATATGTGCAGAGAGAGTTAGATTTGGGTGGGTTATTTTGTTTCTGTGCAGGGTAAATTCTGGCTGCTTTATGTTTACACTGCAATTTAGATTTCAGTTTGAACACACCACACCCAAATCTAACTCTCTCTGCACATGTTACATCTGCCACCCCACCCCCCTCCTGCAGTGCACATGGGGGCTAATTCAGATCTGATCGCTGCTGTGCATTTTTGCACAGCGGGCGATCAGGTCTGAACTGCGCATGCGTATGCACCGCAATGCGTAGGCGCGATGGACGCAGCAACAGGGATCGACGCCCAGCGACGAGATGGTGCGAAAAATCTGAACGCACCGGTGATCGCAAGGTGATTGACAGGAAGAGACATTTGTGGGTGGCAACTGGCCATTTTCAAGGAGTGTCCGGAAAAAACGCAGGAGGGACCAGGCGTTTGGAGGGAGGGTTTCTGACGTCAGTTCCGGCCCCGATCAACTCACTGGAAGAGTAAGTGCTGGGCTGCGCAGAGACTGCACAAAATTAGTTTGTGCAGCTCTGCTAAACATCCCAATGCACACTTGCACAGCGAATTCCCCCTCCCCCTGTTGGCGGCGACTACCTGATCGAAGGGATGCAAAAAACGCACCCTAGCGATCAGGTCTGAATTACCCCCACAGTTTTGACCATTAGCTAACAAATTTGCTGCTGCTATCAGATCTGAATCATAATTTCCTCTCCACTGACCCTAAGATCACCAGGAGAATTTCGGAGAGAAGGAGAGAGCTGGAGAGAGGGGGAGGGAGTGAGTAAAAGTCAGGCAACACCATGCGTTAGACCTCGTATCTAATATTCACTGACTAAGCGCTAGTAAAACAAATAGAAATGTATTGATCAATCAATTGCAGTCCCAAATACAATAAATACCAGCTAAGACAAAACTGTAAACATGCTGAGCCAGGGAAGTGAGCAGGATGATGCGATTCAGAGCAAGTTGCATCATTATAACAATGGGGGTAGTTTAGACCTGATTGCTGTTGTGCGAATTTACAAGGCTGATGATTATTGATCAACTGCAAATGCGTATGTATCGTACTGCGCACACGCGAGGCCAAACTGAAAAAAATCCAGCAACTTTTTTGATTGCTAGGCGTACGCAAATTGGCGTGAAGCAGTTTTTGGGGATGGCAACTGGCCATTTTTTGGGAGTGTCAGGGAAAATGCAGGCATTCCCAAGCGTTTTCAGGGAGGGCGTGTGACGCCATCTCCGGCCCCAATCAGCCTGATTCTATCGCACTGTAGGAGTAAGTCCTGGACTAAGCACAGACTGCACAGACTGGAAAAACATTAGATGGTGAGTGAGTTGTGAACGGATTTGCAGCTGACCGACGTTCGCAGAGATTTTCGCACGGCGTACGCAGACTTGCACGGGCCGGGTTTCACTCTGAGCGGCGACTATCTGATTGCAAACCTCAAACCGCGTCACAACATCCCCGCACCAGAACCCTGGCTCTCCCAATCTGAATCTCAGGGAAGGGAGCAGCAAACAATAAGTAATTATGCCCAGTGATGCATAGGCGACGGAACAGAAGGGTCCGCTCACCCCTAAACATTTGGGAGTGGCGCCAATCAATGTACTGTGTCATGGGGCGCAGTGCTTACTCCATCTAGGTTTACCACAGGCCGTGTCACTGTCAGGACAGAAATAATCCCCTACTCTTTCCCAACAGCCCTTCTCCACCTGCCTCCAGGGCCCTCTTCCCCCCTGCACCTACCTCCACTGTGTGGTTGGTCCTTCCTTTTTGACCAGTCCCGCGCCCTTCTCATCTCCCACTTCTTATGTTCCTTCCTCTCTTCCACCATAGCTGCCCATCTGTCCTTTCTCCCCCCTTAGAACCAAACGCCCCTTCCCTGTCGCAGCAGCCCCAACTCCCCTTCCCCTTCACGGTACCCTCCCACCTTACTGAGAGAATAATGTTTAGGAAAACAACCCCCATTTTTCACAAGGAAAGCACTAGTGCTTGCAGCGGCATAGGGGGCAGTAGTGCGCCCTGTGCCGGTCCCACCCTCGGAGCACATGACATCATGATATCACGCAGGGGGGTGAGGATGCTTCATGACAGTGGGGTCATGAACCAGTGAAGAGAGTGGAGAAGTGAGCCAGTGGAGAATTTGCCTATGGCAACCAATCCGTTGCTCCGTACAATTGAATAGTATGCAAATTATAAATGTTACTTTAATGCCGATTGGTTGCCATGGACAACTTCTCCACTGGTTCACTTCTCCACTCTTTTCAAGGGGGTGGATCTTTAGATTGACAGTGTCTAGGTCAACAATGTTTAGGTCGACCACTATAGGTCGACAGTCACTAAGTCGACAGGGTTGGAAGGTCGACAGGGTTTCTAGGTTGACATGTGCTAGGTCGACAGGTCAAAAGGTCGACATGAGGATGTTGTTTTTTTGGGTATCGTTTTCTTCGTAGGGTTACCGTAGACTGTAGAGCTTTGCTCGCCATGCTTCGGACAAGGTGCCTTGCTTCGCTACCGCTGCGCTCGGGTTACTATTCCCAATCGTAGTCCATGTGGATCGTTAAGTATGAAAAAGTAAAAAAAAAGAAAAAAAATGTAAAAAACTCATGTCGACCTTTTGACCTATCGACCTAGCACATGTCGACCTAGACAGTGAAACCCTGTCAACCTTCCAACCCTGTCGACCTAGTGACGGTCAACCTAAACATTGTCAACCTAGACAGTGTCGATCTTCAGACCGGATTCCCTTTTCAATGCTTCATGAATAGACCCTAGTGAGCGCGCGGACTGCTTGTACAGTGATCCTGGCTGCAGGGTGCAGCAACCATGTCACCCACAGCACTCTGGTGGTCATTCCGAGTTGTTCGCTAGCAGTTTTCTTTCGCAGCGCAGTGTTTAGGCAAAAAAGCTGCACTTCTGCGCATGCGCGACGTACTGTCACAAAAGCCGAAGTAGTTTTACACAAGGTCTATCGATGCTTTTCAGTCGCACTGCTGGCCGCAGAGTGATTGACATGAAGTGGGTGTTTCTGGGAGGTAACTGACCGTTTTTAGGGAGTGTGTGGGAAAACGCAGGTGTGTCAGATACAAATGCAGGCGTGCCGGGGGAAACGCAGGTGTGGCTGGCCCAACGCAGGGCGTATTCGTGACGTCAAAACTGGAACTAAATAATCTGAAGTGATCGCAAGCTAGGAGTAGGTCTGGAGCTGCTCAGAAACTACACAATCTTTTTTTTGTAGCCGCGCTGCGATCCTTTCGTTTGCACTTCTGCTAAGCTAAGATACACTCCCAGAGGGCGGCGGCTTAGCGTTTGCACTGCTGCTAAAAGCAGTTATCGAGCGAACAACTCGGAATGAGGGCCTCTGTGCGATGGCACCACTCGTACACCCTTAATTACAGCTCTGGGGGAATGTAGCCCACATTATGCTGCCATCTGGCAAATTTGCACGTAACTACAGAAGTAACATCACAAAATCATCACAAATTGTCTGCGGGCTCCATATTTTCAGCTTCATAAATGACTTCCTTCTTCAGACAGCGCAATGCGTCCCACTAGAGAGAATTATTTTTTCCATACTGGGGGCTGTCCAACCCCTAACGATATTTTATTCATCAGGGTTCTCATGTAGATGTATTTTCTCTCAGAACATATTTAGAAAAGGACGCGTTACAAAAAAAAAAGAAAAAGAACATTGATAAGTGCACATGTTCAGTCTAATGTATCACAAGAGGATTCCAGCTATAAAACAGTAGCAGTTACGGAAATCGTATGTAGGAGGCATAGGAAAATGAAGGGGGGGGGGGGGGGACCCCCTCTTCTTGACATGTGTCTCAAATTATGATAGTACTAGCATAGGCAAACGCAGGGGGGGGGGGGGTTCTGGTTGCCTGGAAACCCCCTCTCCTGTTGGCAAGTGGGTCAAATTATGACAATTGCAATGGTATATATTATAATACAATTACTAGAGATGCTGCTACATCATGCAGTTTAAGCTGCTGAACATGTCCTGGGGTAGAAGCTGCTTCTGAGGCCTCAATCAGTGCACTGGACCAGAGAGTAGCTACCAGGAAGAAGAGACAGGAGCCTTACCATGAGGTGGGAGAATGTGTGCTTAGAAAGTGCAGTACTGGTTCTATTATGTTTGTGTATTTATTTGTTTATTATGGTATGTTTAACCTTTTCCTGACCACTTACATTATCTTATTTATATTAAATATGTGTGAAACAGACTATACTATAGACCATCTATAGTGTTAAATATGAAGTGTTTTCCATGTTCCGCAGAGTGGTAGATAGTGGATTGCATTTGGAAACCCCTCTCTAGAAATCCTGCGTTTGCCACTGTAATAGCAATGATTTATAATACGATTACTAGAGCATGCAGTTAAGGGGCAGAGCTGAACTGCTGCACATGCCCAGTGGTAGCAGCTTCTACCAAGTTTGCTATGTGAATCGTTCTCAATCAGTGCACTGGACTAGAGAGTAGCTACCAGGAAGAAGAGACAGGAGCCTTACCATAAGGTGGGAGAATGCGTAGAAAGTGCAGTACTGGATCTGTTACGTTTGTATTTATTTGTTTAACCTTTTCCTGACACTTATTTATTTATGTATTTATTTATATTATTGTTTGATGCAGCCTATACTACAGATCATCTATAGCACAGGTTCTCAAACTCTGTCCTCAGGACCCCACACAGTGCATGTTTTCCAGGTCTCCTCACAGAATCACAAGTGAAATAATTCGCTCCACCTGTGGACCTTTTAAAATGTGTCAGTGAGTAATTATTACACCTGCGCACTTGCTGAGTTACCTGCAAAACATGCACTGTGTAGGCTCCCGAGGACCGAGTTTGAGAACCTCTGATCTATAGTGTTAAATATTAATATTGTATTCCATGTTCCACAGAGTGGTAGATTGCAGATTGCATTTGGAAACCCCCCTATAGAAATCCTGTGTTTACCACGGGGAGGGGACACAGGGGCGGTTTAATAAAGGAGATGGACTGTGTTCAGGATCCATGTGAGCTCCCTCCTCTCCAGCAGCAGCGCTGTAGACTCTAGCAGCTGACTTTATGCCAGAGTCCACTACGCATGTGCATGGCTCTGGGAATATTGGGGGTCATTCCGAGTTTATCGCACGTAGCAACTTTTTGCTGCTCGTGCGATCAACTAGACGCTGACTATGGGGGAGTGTATTTTAGCATAGCAGGGCTGCGATCGCTTGTGCAGCCCTGCTATGCTAAAAAAAGTTTCCTGCAAAACAAGACCAGCGACGAAGGTCCCGCAATTGACGTCAGACATCCGCCCTACAAACGCCTCGACACGCCTGCGTTCGGGTCTCCACGCCAGAAAAACGGTAAGTAGACGCCCCAATCTGCCTCCCGGCTGTCAATCTTCTTGCGATCTGTGCTGCGACCGCTTTCTTCATTCTGGGCGTCGTTGCCCAGCGACTCCCGTCACTGAGCAATGATGCACCTGCGGAGTAGTAATTGCTTAGCCGATTAAATATATTGAAGATTTTGGTGCTAACATTGCAATAATGTGGGTCAGCAAAGTTGCAACATAACGTTTCGTTCACTTTTGCTGAACTGCATAAATTATTGTTACATTATTATTACTACAGTATTATTATCATCATCATTTACTGTATATAGTTGTGTCACAGTGAAATAGGAATGTAGATTTTCCTTCAGTTTGGGAAGAAGATACACAATCACTGTGAGAAATTGAACATATTCAGGGCTTCATATAATGTCGCACAAGATCCTGGAATTGGCACGAAATCCCTGTTGGCTGAAGAGCTGATTCTCTAGCATTGTATAACAATGGATGCTACCTCACATTTAATTACCTGTGAGTCTGGGGACACAGATGCTACAGTGCGGTGTCATACTCATATAATGCATAATGCATTTTCATCTGGATACTAAGGGGGACATTTACCAAGCAGTGATAAGAGCAGAGAAGTGAGCCAGTGGAGAAGTTGCCCATGGCAATCAATCAGCACTGAAGTAACATCTATAATTTGAATAGAGATGAGCGCCTGAAATTTTTCGGGTTTTGTGTTTTGGTTTTGGGTTCGGTTCCGCGGCCGTGTTTTGGGTTCGAACGCGTTTTGGCAAAACCTCACCGAATTTTTTTTGTCGGATTCGGGTGTGTTTTGGATTCGGGTGTTTTTTTCAAAAAACACTAAAAACAGCTTAAATCATAGAATTTGGGGGTCATTTTGATCCCAAAGTATTATTAACCTCAAAAACCATAATTTACACTCATTTTCAGTCTATTCTGAATACCTCACACCTCACAATATTATTTTTAGTACTAAAATTTGCACCGAGGTCGCTGTGTGAGTAAGATAAGCGACCCTAGTGGCCGACACAAACACCGGGCCCATCTAGGAGTGGCACTGCAGTGTCACGCAGGATGTCCCTTCCAAAAAACCCTCCCCAAACAGCACATGACGCAAAGAAAAAAAGAGGCGCAATGAGGTAGCTGTGTGAGTAAGATTAGCGACCCTAGTGGCCGACACAAACACCGGGCCCATCTAGGAGTGGCACTGCAGTGTCACGCAGGATGTCCCTTCCAAAAAACCCTCCCCAAACAGCACATGACGCAAAGAAAAAAAGAGGCGCAATGAGGTAGCTGACTGTGTGAGTAAGATTAGCGACCCTAGTGGCCGACACAAACACCGGGCCCATCTAGGAGTGGCACTGCAGTGTCACGCAGGATGTCCCTTCCAAAAAACCCTCCCCAATCAGCACATGATGCAAAGAAAAAGAAAAGAAAAAAGAGGTGCAAGATGGAATTGTCCTTGGGCCCTCCCAGTCCCACCCACCCTTATGTTGTATAAACAAAACAGGACATGCACACTTTAACCAACCCATCATTTCAGTGACAGGGTCTGCCACACGACTGTGACTGATATGACGGGTTGGTTTGGACCCCCCCCAAAAAAGAAGCAATTAATCTCTCCTTGCACAAACTGGCTCTACAGAGGCAAGATGTCCACCTCATCTTCACCCTCCGATATATCACCGTGTACATCCCCCTCCTCACAGATTATCAATTCGTCCCCACTGGAATCCACCATCTCAGCTCCCTGTGTACTTTGTGGAGGCAATTGCTGCTGGTCAATGTCTCCGCGGAGGAATTGATTATAATTCATTTTAATGAACATCATCTTCTCCACATTTTCTGGATGTAACCTCGTACGCCGATTGCTGACAAGGTGAGCGGCGGCACTAAACACTCTTTCGGAGTACACACTTGTGGGAGGGCAACTTAGGTAGAATAAAGCCAGTTTGTGCAAGGGCCTCCAAATTGCCTCTTTTTCCTGCCAGTATAAGTACGGACTGTGTGACGTGCCTACTTGGATGCGGTCACTCATATAATCCTCCACCATTCTATCAATGTTGAGAGAATCATATGCAGTGACAGTAGACGACATGTCCGTAATCGTTGTCAGGTCCTTCAGTCCGGACCAGATGTCAGCATCAGCAGTCGCTCCAGACTGCCCTGCATCACCGCCAGCGGGTGGGCTCGGAATTCTGAGCCTTTTCCTCGCACCCCCAGTTGCGGGAGAATGTGAAGGAGGAGATGTTGACAGGTCGCGTTCCGCTTGACTTGACAATTTTGTCACCAGCAGGTCTTTCAACCCCAGCAGACCTGTGTCTGCCGGAAAGAGAGATCCAAGGTAGGCTTTAAATCTAGGATCGAGCACGGTGGCCAAAATGTAGTGCTCTGATTTCAACAGATTGACCACCCGTGAATCCTTGTTAAGCGAATTAAGGGCTGCATCCACAAGTCCCACATGCCTAGCGGAATCGCTCCCTTTTAGCTCCTTCTTCAATGCCTCCAGCTTCTTCTGCAAAAGCCTGATGAGGGGAATGACCTGACTCAGGCTGGCAGTGTCTGAACTGACTTCACGTGTGGCAAGTTCAAAGGGCATCAGAACCTTGCACAACGTTGAAATCATTCTCCACTGCACTTGAGACAGGTGCATTCCACCTACTATATCGTGCTCAATTGTATAGGCTTGAATGGCCTTTTGCTGCTCCTCCAACCTCTGAAGCATATAGAGGGTTGAATTCCACCTCGTTACCACTTCTTGCTTCAGATGATGGCAGGGCAGGTTCAGTAGTTTTTGGTGGTGCTCCAGTCTTCTGTACGTGGTGCCTGTACGCCGAAAGTGTCCCGCAATTTTTCTGGCCACCGACAGCATCTCTTGCACGCCCCTGTCGTTTTTTAAAAAATTCTGCACCACCAAATTCAAGGTATGTGCAAAACATGGGACGTGCTGGAATTTGCCCATATTTAATGCACACACAATATTGCTGGCGTTGTCCGATGCCACAAATCCACAGGAGAGTCCAATTGGGGTAAGCCATTCCGCGATGATCTTCCTCAGTTGCCGTAAGAGGTTTTCAGCTGTGTGCGTATTCTGGAAAGCGGTGATACAAAGCGTAGCCTGCCTAGGAAAGAGTTGGCGTTTGCGAGATGCTGCTACTGGTGCCGCCGCTGCTGTTCTTGCGGCGGGAGTCCATACATCTACCCAGTGGGCTGTCACAGTCATATAGTCCTGACCCTGCCCTGCTCCACTTGTCCACATGTCCGTGGTTAAGTGGACATTGGGTACAACTGCATTTTTTAGGACACTGGTGAGTCTTTTTCTGACGTCCGTGTACATTCTCGGTATCGCCTGCCTAGAGAAGTGGAACCTAGATGGTATTTGGTAACGGGGGCACACTGCCTCAATAAATTGTTTAGTTCCCTGTGAACTAACGGCGGATACCGGACGCACGTCTAACACCAACATAGTTGTCAAGGACTCAGTTATCCGCTTTGCAGTAGGATGACTGCTGTGATATTTCATCTTCCTCGCAAAGGACTGTTGAACAGTCAATTGCTTACTGGAAGTAGTACAAGTGGGCTTACGACTTCCCCTCTGGGATGACCATCGACTCCCAGCGGCAACAACAGCAGCGCCAGCAGCAGTAGGCGTTACACGCAAGGATGCATCGGAGGAATCCCAGGCAGGAGAGGACTCGTCAGAATTGCCAGTGACATGGCCTGCAGGACTATTGGCATTCCTGGGGAAGGAGGAAATTGACACTGAGGGAGTTGGTGGGGTGGTTTGCGTGAGCTTGGTTACAAGAGGAAGGGATTTACTGGTCAGTGGACTGCTTCCGCTGTCACCCAAAGTTTTTGAACTTGTCACTGACTTATTATGAATGCGCTGCAGGTGACGTATAAGGGAGGATGTTCCGAGGTGGTTAACGTCCTTACCCCTACTTATTACAGCTTGACAAAGGGAACACACGGCTTGACACCTGTTGTCCGCATTTCTGGTGAAATAGTTCCACACCGAAGAGCTCCTTCCAGCACTTGCAGGGGGCGTGCAAATGGTGGAAGGCGCATGCTCTTCACGTCCAGTGTTGGGAAGGTCAGGCATCGCAACCGACACAATTGGACTCTCCTTGTGGATTTGGTATTTCGAAGAATGCACAGTTCTTTGCTGTGCTGCTTTTGCCAGCTTGAGTCTTTTCATTTTTCTAGCGAGAGGCTGAGTGCTTCCATCCTCATGTGAAGCTGAACCACTAGCCATGAACATAGGCCAGGGCCTCAGCCGTTCCTTGCCACTCCGTGTGGTAAATGGCATATTGGCAAGTTTACGCTTCTCCTCCGACAATTTTATTTTAGGTTTTGGAGTCCTTTTTTTACTGATATTTGGTGTTTTGGATTTGACATGCTCTGTACTATGACATTGGGCATCGGCCTTGGCAGACGACGTTGCTGGCATTTCATCGTCTCGGCCATGACTAGTGGCAGCAGCTTCAGCACGAGGTGGAAGTGGATCTTGATCTTTCCCTAATTTTGGAACCTCAACATTTTTGTTCTCCATATTTTAATAGGCACAACTAAAAGGCACCTCAGGTAAACAATGGAGATGGATGGATTGGATACTAGTATACAATTATGGACGGGCTGCCGAGTGCCGACACAGAGGTAGCCACAGCCGTGAACTACCGCACTGTACTGTGTCTGCTGCTAATATATAGACTGGTTGATAAAGAGATAGTATACTCGTAACTAGTATGTATGTATAAAGAAAGAAAAAAAAACCACGGTTAGGTGGTATATACAATTATGGACGGGCTGCCGAGTGCCGACACAGAGGTAGCCACAGCCGTGAACTACCGCACTGTACTGTGTCTGCTGCTAATATAGACTGGTTGATAAAGAGATAGTATACTCGTAACTAGTATGTATGTATAAAGAAAGAAAAAAAAACCACGGTTAGGTGGTATATACAATTATGGACGGGCTGCCGAGTGCCGACACAGAGGTAGCCACAGCCGTGAACTACCGCACTGTACTGTGTCTGCTGCTAATATATAGACTGGTTGATAAAGAGATAGTATACTCGTAACTAGTATGTATGTATAAAGAAAGAAAAAAAAACCACGGTTAGGTGGTATATACAATTATGGACGGGCTGCCGAGTGCCGACACAGAGGTAGCCACAGCCGTGAACTACCGCACTGTACTGTGTCTGCTGCTAATATATAGACTGGTTGATAAAGAGATAGTATACTCGTAACTAGTATGTATGTATAAAGAAAGAAAAAAAAACCACGGTTAGGTGGTATATACAATTATGGACGGGCTGCCGAGTGCCGACACAGAGGTAGCCACAGCCGTGAACTACCGCACTGTACTGTGTCTGCTGCTAATATATAGACTGGTTGATAAAGAGATAGTATACTCGTAACTAGTATGTATGTATAAAGAAAGAAAAAAAAAACCACGGTTAGGTGGTATATACAATTATGGACGGGCTGCCGAGTGCCGACACAGAGGTAGCCACAGCCGTGAACTACCGCACTGTACTGTGTCTGCTGCTAATATATAGACTGGTTGATAAAGAGATAGTATACTCGTAACTAGTATGTATGTATAAAGAAAGAAAAAAAAACCACGGTTAGGTGGTATATACAATTATGGACGGGCTGCCGAGTGCCGACACAGAGGTAGCCACAGCCGTGAACTACCGCACTGTACTGTGTCTGCTGCTAATATAGACTGGTTGATAAAGAGATAGTATACTACTAATATTATATATACTGGTGGTCAGGTCACTGGTCACTAGTCACACTGGCAGTGGCACTCCTGCAGCAAAAGTGTGCACTGTTTAATTTTAATATAATATTATGTACTCCTGGCTCCTGCTATAACCTATAACTGGCACTGCAGTAGTGCTCCCCAGTCTCCCCCACAATTATAAGCTGTGTGAGCTGAGCAGTCAGACAGATATATAATATATATAGATGATGCAGCACACTGGCCTGAGCCTGAGCAGTGCACACAGATATGGTATGTGACTGACTGAGTCACTGTGTGTATCGCTTTTTTCAGGCAGAGAACGGATATATTAAATAAACTGCACTGTGTGTCTGGTGGTCACTCACTATATAATATATTATGTACTCCTGGCTCCTGCTATAACCTATAACTGGCACTGCAGTAGTGCTCTACAGTCTCCCCCACAATTATAAGCTGTGTGAGCTGAGCAGTCAGACAGATATATATAATATTATATATAGATAATAGATGATGCAGCACACTGGCCTGAGCCTGAGCAGTGCACACAGATATGGTATGTGACTGAGTCACTGTGTGCTGTGTATCGCTTTTTTCAGGCAGAGAACAGATTATAAATAAAACTGGTGGTCACTATCAGCAAAACTCTGCACTGTACTGAGTACTCCTAATGCTCCCCAAAATTAGTAAATCAAGTGTCTCTCTAATCTATTCTAAACGGAGAGGACGCCAGCCACGTCCTCTCCCTATCAATCTCAATGCACGTGTGAAAATGGCGGCGACGCGCGGCTCCTTATATAGAATCCGAGTCTCGCGATAGAATCCGAGCCTCGCGAGAATCCGACAGCGTCATGATGACGTTCGGGCGCGCTCGGGTTAACCGAGCAAGGCGGGAAGATCCGAGTCGCTCGGACCCGTGAAAAAAAACATGAAGTTCTGGCGGGTTCGGATTCAGAGAAACCGAACCCGCTCATCTCTAAATTTGAATACTATAAAATGATACAGAGCTGCTGATTGGTTGATGGGGCAATTTCTCCACTGACTCACTTCTCCGCTCTTATCACTGCTTTGTAAATGTCCCCCTAAATTCCCCACAGGAGACTGCATGCGAGCAGGGGTAAGTAACAGACCACATACAGTACAAGGCAAGACTAGAACATTGCCATACAGAGGAAGAAGGGGAACTAAGAAGACATTTAACCCAACTGTACCGATTTTCGCGGGACAGTCCTGTTATTTTGGGACTGTCCCACTGTCCCACCCGCAGGGGGCAGTTGGGAGGCACCTGTCAATCACTGCTAGCAGAGCAGTGCTGAATAGACGCTGTGCGTATGCGCATAGCGTCTATTCAATGGAGAAAGTAGGAGAGGGTAGATGCTAGATCCAAGTAGCCTAAGGGACCTTTTACATCAGCGGGAGGAGCCACAACACACGGGGGAGGAACTAGGCCAGCGGGATAGTTCCTCTACTATCCACGCCACCAACTATTACCTTTAGTAACCCGGTGGCGAGCGGAGCGAGCCACCGAGCCCGAAGCGTGGCGAGCGTACATTTCGGGTACCCTGTTCGTCCATGGCTCCTCCTCCTGATATGTGACATGGCTCCACCCCCTGGTTATGTCAGAGGTCCCTTACCCCACTCCGATTTAGAACCAACCCAAGGAGAGGGGGCATGCCAACAGCTCACAGAGCACTGGACATGTCCCCTTAGTGACAAAAAATGGGGGGCGCGTGACCGGTGATAGTGGCACTGCCTTGAAGCCACACCCCTTTTGTATAGGCCACGTTTTCAGTGTATGAAATGTTGGGAGGTATGATTTAACCTTTGGTGTAGGTTGGGGATTATTACCTGCTCTGAGATTGTTATAGACTTTAAAGTTGCACCAACATGCCTATACTGAACCGTAAATTCATGAGGATGCACCATTACAATCCATTTACGCCTGTATGGTTCTAAGTGTAGATGCAATGAAAAAGTGCACAAGTCTGTATTGCCCAACTTGTGCACAGTGCAAAACCGTCTGCAAAAAGCTGTCTGTTCAACTCTGGATCAAACCAATTGGTTGCTAAGACGTGCCAAGAATGCTTCACTTTATCTGTCACTGTCTTTAACAATGAATGTCATGTAAAACAGATAAAGGCAGAAGAAAGTCACTTCTATCGCTTGATGCTGCTAAAAGGTGACAGATAATTGTTGATGAGAAACGTCAGACACAAATATGGCAATGTGCAGCAAGCAATTGCTGACCGTTTCTCTGAGCAATCAAAACTGTGCTGACAGGAGCGGAATATGCCAACATGGGTAGAAGAGTTAGTGGGGGGACTGTTCTGAGCATGTTAAGGGAACAATGCATGTACAGTAAAGACCCATTAGAGGTGTCATTTTTGGAACCGAAGGCCGAAGACTTTACCTATGTGACGGATGGATGAAGGAACCATGGGGGTCATTCCGAGTTGTTCGCTTGTTATTTTTTTTCGCTACGGAGCGATTAGTCGCAAACTGCGCATGCACAATGTTCGCAGTGCGCCTGCGCCAAGTAAATTAGCACAAAAGTTTGGTATTTTAGTCACGGCGTAACAAAGTTTTTTCATCGTTCTGGTGATTGGAGTGTGATTGACAGGAAGTGGGTGTTTCTGGGCGGAAACTGGCCGTTTTCTGGGAGTGTGCGGAGAAACGCTGGCGTTTCTGGGAAAAACGCGGGAGTGTCTGAAGAAACGGGGGAGTGTCTGGGCGAACGCTGGGTGTGTTTGTGATGTCAAACCAGGAACGAAACTGACTGAACTGATCGCAGTGACAGAGTAAGTCTCGAGCTACTCAGAAACTGCTAAGAAATTTCTACTCGCAATTCTGCTAATCTTTCGTTCGCAATTCTGCTATGCTAAGATTCACTCCCAGAGGGCGGCGGCTTAGCGTGTGCAATGCTGCTAAAAGCAGCTAGCGAGCGAACAACTCGGAATGAGGGCCTGTGTAAGCACATTATGCTAAGTTGAATAAACTCAAGTGACCTGTAAGTCCTCAGTGGCCCTTGAATACACAAAGATGAATAATACAACACACCCAGTGACCACAATATTCCATCACAGGATTAACTGTTTCATTCAAAAAGATCTGACATTACAAAATATTTACCTTGGTTAAAGGTTGAATAATTAGTCAGTAAAAGTCTTTCCTGCGCCTGTGGCCTGCTGTGCGAATCATCTATTACAGTATTACACCCTGGCTGGTGACATATACTGTATGTGACCACACTGCGAATCACCATTATACAATCAGTGTCCTCTGTGAGCAGGGACGGCGCAGAGCCTGTGTGGCAGAGGCGGCTCACTGTGCGCACATTACATAGGCTGGAAAAACGTGCCAAATAATTTATGTGTCTGTAACAGAATCTTTATACACTTCTGATTAAATGAATATTTAAATTGAGTAATTATTCATTTTAATTGACTTTCATGCTGACTAAAGTACTTTTGCTTTCATTATTAATACTGTACAGCAAAAAAAATAAAAAAAAATAACCATGACAAAAATTATTAATGCATTTGTTAGCAGAGAGAGATTTCTTAGCTGGGAATATTAATGGGGTTACCTGGAGCTAAATAGTAACTGATAACCGCTAGTTTCTAAGCCCATTTTTGTGGGAAGGAGTAATAATAGACTAAAGCATTACAAAATGTCCGCTTCCTGTAACTCTCTGACAATACTGTCCAGTCTATGATTTTCTGGATGCTACTAATTGATAATTAAGAGATTAATTCAATAAGATAGGTGCTTGAGCCAGGAGCAGACCAGACTTTTTTAGGTATTCATGGCCCCCAAATAGAATGGGCTGGAGGGATCCAAAGAATAGCCTCATAACCCATCGGCTCAGAGGGGATGCAGTCAAAATGCTGGCTGTCAGGATCCCTGCATTCAGGAGACTGATGCTGGAACTCCATTTTGCCGACGGCCGGTATCCCCACACCCGCCCCTAATTCCCACTCGGTTGGTGGGTCTGCGCCACCAACCGAGTAGGAATAGAGCCTGTAGCTAGTGAAGCTCGCCACCAGGCTCGCAGAGTGGCGAGACCGCAAGGGGACTCACTGCCGGTATTCCGGCAGACGGGATGCCGCTGTCGGTATACTGACAGCCAGCATCACGTCTGCCAGTATATCATATCGGACCTACTCAGAGTCTTAGCGTGATCATCAGTGTTTGCCTGGGGGAATGCAGCGGTAGGAGCCCGTGTTCAGGGGAGTGTCCAACCACCACAGAGGTTTGGCTAACCATTAGAGAGTGCATAGCCTGGGCCCCTTAATAAATATATATAAACTAAACACTGCTAGTGCACGTATGTTGATAATGTACCAGATTAATAACAATGCACTGTGGAAAACACACCATAGTCCTGCGCAGTATGAAGTAATGTATAATGTATAATTCAAGTGCACAATCTGATCCCTAGAGGAGGAGGTGGGGCCCACCGGGGTTTTCCCTTACACCCCTGTGGGCCAGTCCAACCCAGGGTTCCAAATTGTGACTTGCACGTGCATGTTTTCTTATGTCACCCTGAAGCACTGTTCTTTATTTCAAGTCACAGAGGATGGTGGACACTGGCGTATTTATAATGGGTGCAGTGTGTGCACCCACACCGTACACCCAGCACCCACCATTTGTAATACTTACCCTCCGGTGTCCTGCGGTGAAGCAGCAGTGCTGCAGAAATCACTGGGAAAATGGTGCATCGCCATTTTCCCGGTGTTTTGCGCATGCGCAGTAGGAAAATCAATGGGAAAATGGGTGCCACGCCATTTTCCCAGAGATCTGCGCATGCACTATAGACTCTGGGACAGTGCTAGGGTCCCCTATGGACCCTAGTGCCCAGAGTTACAACGCTGCCACCGGCTAGAGAGGAGGGGGCCCTGACGGAGCCTGAACACCAGCCTCCTCCTCTCTAGATACGTCCCTAATGGTGAAATTAGCACAACATCGCTGTGGCCTTAAGCAAGTGTACTTGTTACTCTGGCCTTCCATAACTAGATGGCAACATAAACTTTGACATCCTATATAAAAAAAAAGGCTATCTGCTCCTCACTTCTGTTATGTGCAGCGGTGGCCACTGGAGGCCGCCACACAGAAAATGAAAGTGATCATGCAGGGAGACGTTACAGCCTGCTGCTAATAACGTAAGAACACTGATCTGACTGCTTCACACTTGCTGAATATGGAGAGAGGGTGCTGGAGAGAGAGAGAGTGGGGGCAGGGGTAGGTTTTTGGTGTGGCAGTTGCCATTAATAACAACCTTTCATATTCAAAATTTCTCTGACGTCCTAGTGGATGCTGGGAACTCCGTAAGGACCATGGGGAATAGCGGGCTCAGAAGGAGGCTGGGCACTCTAGAAAGATCTTAGACTACCTGGTGTGCACTGGCTCCTCCCACTATGACCCTCCTCCAAGCCTCAGTTAGATTTCGTGCCCGGCCGAGGTTGGATGCACACTAGGGGCTCTCCTGAGCTCTTAGAAAGGAATAGTCTTAGATTTTTTTTATTTTCAGTGAGACCTGCTGGCAACAGGCTCACTGCAGCGAGGGACTAAGGGGAGAAGAAGCGAACTCGCCTGCTTGCAGCCGGATTGGGCTTCTTAGGCTACTGGACACCATTAGCTCCAGAGGGATCGACCGCAGGCCCAGCCTTGATGTTCGGTCCCGGAGCCGCGCCGCCGTCCCCCTTACAGAGCCAGAAGCAAGAAGATGGTCCGGAAAATCGGCGGCATGAAGACTCTGTCTTCACCAAGGTAGCGCACAGCACTGCAGCTGTGCGCCATTGCTCCTCTCACACACTTCACACTCCGGTCACTGAGGGTGCAGGGCGCTGGGGGGGGGCGCCCTGAGGCAGCAATAAAAACACCTTGGCTGGCTAAAATACCTCAATATATAGCCCCAGGGGCTATATATGAGGTAAATACCCCTGCCAGAATTCCATAAAAAGCGGGAGAATAGGCCGCGAAAAAGGGGCGGAGCCTATCTCCTCAGCACACTGGCGCCATTTTTCCCTCACAGCTCCTGCTGGAAGGAAGCTCCCTGGCTCTTCCCTGCAATCTACAGTACCAGTAAGAGGGAACAGAGAGGGGGGGCATTAAATTTGGCAGTATATATATTTTATTGAAAAGCAGCTATTAGGGACATTACTCAGTTAGTCCCTGTATATATATAGCGCTCTGGTGTGTGCTGGCATACTCTTACTCTGTCCCCCCAAAGGGCTTTTTGTGGGTCCTGTCCTCTGTTTGAGCATTCCCTGTGTGTGTGGAGTGTGTCGGTACGGCTGTGTCGACATGTTTGAGGAGGATAATGATGTGGAGGGGGAGCAGATGCCTTTAGCAGGGATGTCACCCCCTGGGGGGCAGACACCTGAGTGGATGAGTTTATGGCAGGAAATGAGTGCACGTATAGACTCCTTACATAAAAAATTTGACGACATGCCGACTGTGGGACAGCCGAGTCTTCAGCTCGTGCCTGTCCAGGTGTCTCAAAAGTCATCAGGGGCTCTGAAACGCCCGCTATCTCAGATGGCACAAGTAGATGTCGACACGGATACTGACACCAGTGTCGACGACGATGAGTCAAATTTAATGCCCGTTAAGGCCATTCACTGCATGATTGAGGCAATGAAAGAGGTGTTAAATATTTCTGATTTACATCCAGGTACCACTAAAAAGGGTATTATGTTTGGGGAGAAAAAACTACCTGTAGTTTTTCCCCCGTCAGATGAATTAAATGAAGTGTGTGAAGAAGCGTGGGCTTCCCCTGATAAGAAATTGGTAATTCCTAAGAAGATACTAATGGCGTTCCCTTTCCCGCCAGAGGATAGGTTACGTTGGGAAACACCCCCTAGGGTGGATAAAGCGCTCACACGTTTGTCTAAAAAGGTGGCACTACCGTCCCAGGATACGGCCGCCCTTAAGGAACCTGCTGATAGAAAGCAGGAGGCGATCCTGAAGTCTGTATATACACACTCAGGCATTATACTTAGACCAGCTATTGCGTCAGCATGGATGTGCAGTGCTGCCGCTGCGTGGTCAGATAAACTGTCAGAAAATATTGACACATTAGACAGAGACACGATTCTGCTAACAATTGATCATATCAAAGACTCAGTCTTATACATGAGAGATGCACAGAGGGAAATCTGCCGGCTGGCATCTAAAGTAAGTGCATTATCCATCTCTGCTAGGAGATGCTTATGGACTCGCCAGTGGACTGGAGATGCAGATTCCAAAAGGCACATGGAAGTTTTGCCTTATAAAGGGGAGGAATTATTTGGGGATGGTCTCTCCGACCTAGTTTCCACAGCAACGTCTGGGAAGTCAGCATTTTTACCCCATGTACCCTCACAGCCTAAGAAGGCGCCATTTTATCAGGTCCAGTCCTTTCGGACCCAGAAAAACAAGCGGGGAAAAGGAGGGTCTTTTCTGTCTAGAGGCAGAGGTAGGGGGAAAAGGCTGCAGCAAACAGCAGGTTCCCAGGAACAAAAGTCCTCCCCCGCTTCCTCTTCCAAGTCCGCCGCATGACGGTGGGGCTCCACAGGCGGAGCCAGGTACGGTGGGGGCCCGCCTCATGAATTTCAGTGATCAGTGGGCTCGCTCACAGGTGGATCCCTGGATCCTTCAAATAGTATCTCAGGGATACAAGCTGGAATTCGAGGCGGCTCCACCCCACCGGTTCCTAAAATCTGCCTTGCCGATTGCTCCCTCAGACAGGGAGGCGGTGCTAGCAGCGATTCACAAGCTGTATTCCCAGCAGGTGATAATCAGGGTACCCCTACTTCAACAAGGCCGGGGTTACTATTCCACACTATTTGTGGTGCCGAAACCGGACGGTTCGGTGAGACCCATTTTAAATTTGAAATCCTTGAACACATACATAAAAAAATTCAAGTTCAAGATGGAATCGCTCAGGGCGGTTATTGCAAGCCTGGACGAGGGCGATAACATGGTATCCCTGGACATCAAGGATGCTTACCTGCATGTCCCCATTTACCATCCTCACCAGGAGTACCTCAGATTTGTGGTACACGATTGCCATTACCAATTCCAGACGCTGCCGTTTGGACTCTCCACGGCACCGAGGGTATTTACCAAGGTTATGGCGGAAATGATGATACTCCTTCGAAAAAAGGGAGTTTTAATTATCCCATACTTGGACGATCTCCTAATAAAGGCACGATCCAAGGAACAGTTGTTAGTGGGAGTAGCACTATCTCAGGAAGTGCTGCGCCAGCACGGCTGGATTCTGAATATCCCAAAGTCACAGCTGGTCCCCACGACACGTCTAATGTTCCTGGGAATGATTCTGGACACAGTCCAGAAAAAAGTGTTTCTCCCGGAGGAGAAAGCCAGGGAGTTGTCTTCTCTAGTCAGAGACCTCCTAAAAGCAAAACAGGTATCGGTGCATCACTGCACGCGGGTCCTGGGAAAGATGGTAGCTTCTTACGAAGCAATTCCATTCGGCAGGTTCCATGCAAGAATTTTTCAGTGGGACCTGTTGGACAAGTGGTCCGGATCGCATCTTCAGATGCATCACTTGATAACCCTGTCCCCAAGAACCAGGGTGTCTCTTCTGTGGTGGCTGCAGAGTGCTCATCTTCTGAAGGGCCGCAGATTCGGCATACAGGACTGGGTCCTGGTGACCACGGATGCCAGCCTACGAGGCTGGGGGGCAGTCACAAAGGGAAGAAACTTCCAAGGACTATGGTCAAGTCAGGAGACTGCCCTTCACATAAATATTCTGGAACTAAGGGCCATTTACAATGCCCTAAGTCAAGCAAAATCCCTGCTCCTACACCAGCCGGTGCTGATCCAGTCAGACAACATCACGGCAGTCGCCCATGTGAATCGACAGGGCGGCACAAGAAGCAGGATGGCAATGGCAGAAGCCACAAGAATTCTCCGATGGGCGGAGAATCATGTACTAGCACTGTCAGCAGTGTTCATCCCGGGAGTGGACAACTGGGAAGCAGACTTTCTCAGCAGGCACGACCTCCACCCGGGAGAGTGGGGACTTCATCCAGAAGTCTTCCAAATGATTGTAAATCAATGGGGTCGTCCACAGGTGGACATGATGGCGTTCCGCCTAAACAAAAAACTAGAGAGGTATTGCGCCAGGTCAAGAGACCCTCAGGCGATAGCTGTGGACGCTCTAGTGACACCATGGGTGTACCGGTCAGTTTATGTGTTCCCTCCTCTACCTCTCATACCAAAGGTATTGAGAATAATAAGAAAGCGAGGAGTAAACACAATTCTCGTGGTTCCGGATTGGCCAAGAAGAGCGTGGTACCCGGAACTTCAAGAGATGATCTCAGAGGACCCGTGGTCTCTGCCGCTCAGACAAGACCTGCTACAGCAGGGGCCCTGTCTGTTCCAAGACTTACCGCGGCTGCGTTTGACGGCATGGCGGTTGAACGCCGGATCCTGAAGGAAAAGGGCATTCCGGAGGAAGTCATTCCTACGCTTATTAAAGCCAGGAAAGAGGTCACAGCAACTCATTATCACCGCATATGGCGGAAGTATGTTGCATGGTGTGAGGCCGAAAAGGCCCCAACGGAGGAATTTCAACTAGGTCGATTTCTGCATTTCCTGCAAGCAGGAGTAAATATGGGCCTAAAACTGGGCTCCATTAAGGTACAGATCTCGGCTCTGTCGATTTTCTTTCAAAAAGAACTAGCTTCAGTACCTGAAGTTCAGACATTTGTTAAAGGAGTGTTGCATATTCAGCCCCCGTTTGTGCCCCCTGTGGCACCTTGGGATCTCAACGTGGTGTTGAGTTTCTTAAAATCACATTGGTTTGAACCACTAAAAACCGTGGATCTGAAATATCTCACGTGGAAGGTGGTTATGTTATTGGCCTTGGCTTCTGCCAGGCGAGTATCAGAATTGGCGGCTTTGTCCTGTAAAAGCCCTTATCTGATTTTCCATATGGATAGGGCAGAATTGAGGACTCGTCCCCAGTTTCTCCCAAAGGTGGTGTCAGCGTTTCACCTGAACCAGCCTATTGTGGTGCCTGCGGCTACTAGGGACTTGGAGGACTCCAAGTTGCTAGACGTTGTCAGGGCACTGAAAATATATGTTTCCAGAACGGCTAGAGTCAGAAAATCTGACTCGCTGTTTATCCTATATGCACCCAACAAACTGGGTGCTCTTGTTTCTAAGCAGACGATTGTTAGTTGGATGTGTAGTACAATTCAGCTTGCACATTCTGTGGCAGGCCTGCCACAGCCAAAATATGTAAATGCCCATTCCACAAGGAAGGTGGGCTCATCTTGGGCGGCTGCCCGAGGGGTCTCGGCTTTACAACTTTGCCGAGCTGCTACTTGGTCAGGGGCAAACACATTTGCAAAATTCTATAAATTTGATACCCTGGCTGAGGAGGACCTGGAGTTCTCTCATTCGGTGTTGCAGAGTCATCCGCACTCTCCCGCCCATTTGGGAGCTTTGGTATAATCCCCATGGTCCTTACGGAGTTCCCAGCATCCACTAGGACGTCAGAGAAAATAAGAATTTACTCACCGGTAATTCTATTTCTCGTAATCCGTAGTGGATGCTGGGCGCCCATCCCAAGTGCGGTTTATCTGCAATACTTGTACATAGTTACTGTTAACTAAATCGGGTTATTGTTGAGCCATCTGTTGAGAGGCTCTGTTGTTTCATACTGTTAACTGGGTTTCATATCACGAGTTGTACGGTGTGATTGGTGTGGCTGGTATGAGTCTTACCCGGGATTCAAAATCCTTCCTTATTGTGTACGCTCGTCCGGGCACAGTATCCTAACTGAGGCTTGGAGGAGGGTCATAGTGGGAGGAGCCAGTGCACACCAGGTAGTCTAAGATCTTTCTAGAGTGCCCAGCCTCCTTCGGAGCCCGCTATTCCCCATGGTCCTTACGGAGTTCCCAGCATCCACTACGGACTACGAGAAATAGAATTACCGGTGAGTAAATTCTTATTTTACTGTATTGTCTATCCTTGTGTTTGATTTCCAGTTATGGTTATATTATTCTAACGCTGCTCCTCACCTCTATGGTGCCGCCGGCAGCCACTGGAGGGACAAGGACACACACACACACACCCTATATACACTGCACCCCCCCAATATATACTGCCCCCATATACACACTGCACCCTCATACCTCTCCATATAGTGCTCCCTATATACAGGGCACATACCCCTCCAAATACTGCTTCCACCATATTCCGCATACTCTGTACCCCTTCCTCCATATACTATGCTGCAATCCCAGGTTACTTGCCATCCTGGGACACAGCAACAAGTAGCAGCAGTAACCAGGAAACGGATGTAGGAACCACCACACGGTCCATCACTCAGAGTGGAGGTACCAGGGACAGGTGTGGCCGCTTACCGGCGGGGGGGGGTGGGGGAGAAGGTAAATCAGTCTGACAGGAAGGGGTAAGGCCCTGTATAGGGTGACCAGTGCGGTGAACGAGAGGTGGAGGGGTCGGTGCTGGGGCTGCAGATGATGCAGGTGAGGAGGCAGATAATCATCTCAACTGCGTGTCGGTGGAAGGGCGGGGTCCTATACTGCGCACCGTTGGAGGGGCAGGGTCCTGTGCTTGTCACTCCCACACCCCCCGAACAGGCCATGCACAGACCCAGAGCCGGCCCTAGGCATAGGCAAACTAGGCAAATGCCTAGGGCATTTGGAATGCCTAGGGGCACAAGCAGCTTCTGCTGATTAAAATTATATGCGGCATGCCTATATTCTGTGTGTGACTGCGGCACTATCTGCATACAAAATGCTACGTTACAGTGTATACCTGGAAATCACTGTAACATAGCTGTTTGTATGCAGATACAATGCAGTCGCACACAGAATATAGGCATGCCCTATATAATTTTAATCAGCAGAAGCTGCTTGTGCATCTTAGCAACACAGTAATGCAAATAAGATGTATTTTTGGCAAAAAAGGCACCCAACTTTTTGGCAAAAAAAGGGTTGCAGGGTCAGAGGTGGAACTAGCGGCGGTGCTAAGGGGCACCAGCCAAAAACTTGCCTAGGGCATCATATAGGTTAGGGCCGGCTCTGCACAGACCCTTCTGGCCAGCTACTGGTGGCTACTGGTGTCCTCTATACCCAGACTGGCCAGGAGTTGTGCAGGGACTGGTGAGCTTACATGTGCCAGTACTAGAGATGTGCACCGGAAATTTTTCGGGTTTTGTGTTTTGGTTTTGGATTCGGTTCCGCGGCCGTGTTTTGGATTCGGACGCATTTTGGCAAAACCTCCCTGAAAATTTTTTGTCGGATTCGGGTGGGTTTTTTTTTAAAAAAACCCCTCAAAAACAGCTTAAATCATAGAATTTGGGGGTCATTTTGATCCCATAGTATTATTAACCTCAATAACCATAATTTCCACTCATTTCCAGTCTATTCTGAACACCTCACACCTCACAATATTATTTTTAGTCCTAAAATTTGCACCGAGGTCGCTGGATGACTAAGCTAAGCGACCCAAGTGGGCGGCACAAACACCTGGCCTATCTAGGAGTGGCACTGCAGTGTCAGACAGGATGGCACTCAAAAAAATTAGCCCCAAACATCACATGATGCAGAGATAAATAAAATAAAAAAAGAGGTGCAAGATGGAATTGTCCTTGGGCCCTGCCACCCACCCTTATGTTGTATAAACAGGACATGCACACTTTAGCAAACCCATCATTTCAGCCACAGGGTCTGCCACACGACTGTGGCTGAAATGACTGGTTGGTTTGGGCCCCCACCAAAAAAGAAGCAATCAATCTCTTCTTGCACAAACTGGCTCTACAGAGGCAAGATGTCCACCTCCTCCTCATCGTCCGATTCATCACCCCTTTCACTGTGTACATCCGCCTCCTCACAGAGTATTAATGTGTCCCCACTGGAATCCACCATCTCAGGTCCCTGTGTACTTTCTGGAGGCAATTGCTGGTGAATGTCTCCACGGAGGAATTGATTATAATTCATTTTGATGAACATCATCTTCTCCACATTTTTTGGAAGTTACCTCGTACGCCGATCACTGACAAGGTGACCGGCTGCACTAAACACTCTTTCGGAGTACACACTGGAGGGGGGGGGGGATGGGGGGCAACTTAGGTAAAATAAAAGCAGTTTGTGCAAGGGCCTCCAAATTGCCTTTTTCCTGCCAGTATATGTACGGACTGTCTGACGTGCCTACTTGGATGCTGTCACTCATAATCCTCCACCATTCTTTCAATGGTGACAGAATCATATGCAGTGACAGTAGACGACATGTCAGTAATCGTTGGCAGGTCCTTCAGTCCGGACCAGATGTCAGCACTCGCTCCAGACTGCCCTGCATCACCGCCAGCGGGTGGGCTTGGAATTCTTAGCCTTTTCCTCGCAGCCCCAGTTGCGGGAGAATGTGAAGGAGAAGCTGTTGACGGGTCACGTTCCGCTTGACTTGACAAGTGTCTCACCAGCAGGTCTTTGAACATCTGCAGACTTGTGTCTGCCGGAAAGAGAGATACAACGTAGGCTTTAAACCTAGGATCGAGCACGGTGGGCAAAATATAGTGCTCTGATTTCAACAGATTGACCACCCGTGAATCCTGGTTAAGCGAATGAAGGGCACCATCCACAATTCCTACATGCCTAGCGGAATCGCTCCATTTTAGCTCTTCCTTCAATCTCTCCAGCTGCTTCTGCAAAAGCCTGATGAGGGGAATGACCTGACTCAGGCTGGCAGTGTCTGAACTGACTTCACGTGTGGCAAGTTCAAAGGGTTGCAGAACCTTGCACAATGTTGAAATCATTCTCCACTGCGCTTGAGTCAGCTGCATTCCCCCTCCTTTGCCTATATGGTAGGCAGATGTATAGGCTTGAATGGCCTTTTGCTGCTCCTCCATCCTCTGAAGCATACAGAGGGTTGAATTCCACCTCGTTACCACCTCTTGCTTCAGATGATGGCGGGGCAGGTTCAGGAGTGTTTGCTGGTGCTCCAGTCTTCGGCACGCGGTGGCTGAATGCTGAAAGTGGCCCGCAATTCTTCGGGCCACCGAGAGCATCTCTTGCACGCCCCTGTCGTTTTTTAAATAATTCTGCACCACCAAATTCAATGTATGTGCAAAACACGGGACGTGCTGGAATTTGCCTACATGTAATGCACGCACAATATTGCTGGCGTTGTCCGATGTCACAAATCCCCAGGAGAGTCCAATTGGGGTAAGCCATTCTGCAATGATGTTCCTCGGTTTCCGTAAGAGGTTGTCAGCTGTGTGCCTCTTATGGAAAGCGGTGATACAAAGCGTAGCCTGCCTAGGAACGAGTTGGCGTTTGCGAGATGCTGCTACTGGTGCAGTCGCTGCTGTTCTTGCCACAGTCAAAGTCATATGGTCCTGAGTCTGCCCTGCTCCACTTGTCCACATGTCCGTGGTTAAGTGGACATTGGGTACAACTGCATTTTTTAGGACACTGGTGACTCTTTTTCTGACGTCTGTGTACATTCTCGGTATCGCCTGCCTAGAGAAGTGGAACCTAGATGGTATTTGGTGCCGGGGACACACTACCTCAAGAAATTCTCTAATTCCCTGTGAATTAACGGTGGATACCGGACACACGTTTAACACCAACACAGCTGCCAAGGCCTGAGTTATCCGCTTTGCAGCAGGATGACTGCTGTGATATTTCATCTTCCTCGCAAAGGACTGTTGGACAGTCAATTGCTTACTGGAAGTAGTACAAGTGGTCTTCCGACTTCCCCTCTGGGATGACGATCGACTCCCAGCAGCAACAACAGCAGCGCCAGCAGCAGTAGGCGTTACACTCAAGGATGCATCGGAGGAATCCCAGGCAGGAGAGGACTCGTCAGACTTGCTAGTGACATGGCCTGCAGGACTATTGGAGTTCCTGTCTAAGGAGGAAATTGACACTGAGGGAGTTGGTGGTGTGGTTTGCAGGAGCTTGGGTACAAGAGGAAGGGATTTAGTTGTCAGTGGACTGCTTCCGCTGTCACCCAAAGTTTTTGAACTTGTTAATGACTTCTGATGAATGCGCTCCAGGTGACGTATAAGGGAGGATGTTCCTAGGTGGTTAACATCCTTACCCCTACTTATTACATCTTGACAAAGGCAACACACGGCTTGACACCTGTTGTCCGCATTTCTGTTAAAATAATTCCACACCGAAGAGGTGATTTTTTTTGTAATTTGACCAGACATGTCAATGGCCATATTCATCCCACGGACAACAGGTGTCTCCCCGGGTTCCTGACTTAAACAAACCACCTCACCATCAGAATCCTCATTGTCAATTTCCTCCTCAGCGCCAGCAACACCCATATCCTCATCCTGGTGTACTTCAACAGTGACATCTTCAATTTAACCATCAGGAACTGGACTGTGGGTGCTCCTTCCAGCACTTGCAGGGGGCGTGCAAATGGTGGAAGGCGCCACCTCTTGCCGTCCAGTGTTGGGAAGGTCAGGCATCGCAACCAACACAATTGGACTCTCCTTGGGGATTTGTGATTTAGAAGAATGCACAGTTCTTTGCTGTGCTTTTGCCAGCTTAAGTCTTTTCATTTTTCTAGTGGGAGGATGAGTGCTTCCATCCTCATGTGAAGCTGAACCACTAGCCATGAACATAGGCCAGGGCCTCAGCCATTCCTTGCCACTCCGTGTCGTAAATGGCATATTGGCAAGTTTATGCTTCTCCTCAGACGCTTTTAATTTATATTTTTGGGTCATTTTACTGAACTTTTGTTTTTTGGATTTTACATGCTCTCTACTATGACATTGGGCATCGGCCTTGGCAGACGACGATGTCATTTCATCGTCTCGGCCATGACTAGTGGCAGCAGCTTCAGCACGAGGTGGAAGTGGATATTGATCTTTCCCTATTTTACCCTCCACATTTTTGTTCTCCATTTTTTAATGTGTGGAATTATATGCCAGTAATATATCAATAGCAATGGCCTACTGTACTGTACTATATGTATACTGATGGTCACCAAAATGCTGCACTGTCCTACTATATACTGCTCACAATAATGCAGCACAGAGACAGTATACTTGACACGGAGATGCAAGATACAGCAATGGCCTACTGTGTACTGTACTATATGTATACAGCTGGTCACCAAAATGCTGCACTGTCCTACTATATACTGCTCACAATAATGCAGCACAGAGATAGTATACTTGACACAGAGCTGTAAGATACAGCAATGGCCTACTGTATTGTACTGTACTATAGGGGTAATTCCAAGTTGATCGCAGCAGGAAATTTTTTAGCAGTTGGGCAAAACCATGTGCACTGCAGGGGGGGGGGGGGGGGGCAGATGTAACATGTGCAGAGAGAGTTAGATTTGGGTGTGGTGTTTTCAATCTGCAATCTAATTTGCAGTGTAAAAATAAAGCAGCCAGTATTTACCCGGCACAGAAATAATATAACCCACCCAAATCGAACTCTCTCTGCACATGTTATATCTGTCCCCCCTGCAGTGCACATGGTTTTGCCCAACTGCAAAAAAAAATTCCTGCTGCGATCAACTTGGAATTACCCCCAATATGTATACTGCTGGTCACCAAAATTCTGCACTGTCCTACTTTATACTGCTCACAATAATGCAGCACAGAGATAGTATACTTGACACAGAGCTGCAAGATACAGCAATGGCCTACTGTACTGTACTACATGTATACTGCTGGTTACCAAAATGCTGCACTGTAAACCTATATACTGCTCACAGTAATGCAGCACAGAGATAGTATACTTGACACAGAGCTGCAAGATACAGCAATGGCCTACTGTACTGTACTACTATAATTATATACTGGTGGTCCCCACAATGCAGCACACTGAGCACAGATATTTGCAGCACACTGAGCACAGATATGGAGCGTTTTCAGGCAGAGAACGTAGATATTTTCAGCACACTGAGCACAGATATGTGCAGCACACTGAGCACAGATATTTGCAGCACACTGAGCACAGATACGGAGCTTTTCAGGGAGAGAACGCAGCCACGTCCTCTCCGTTCAATCTCCAATGCACGAGTGAAAATGGCGGCGACGCGCGGCTCTTTATATAGAATACGAATCTTGCGAGCATCCGACAGCGGGGTGATGATGTTTGGGAGCGTTCGGGTTAACCGAGCATGGCGGGAAGATCCGAGGCTGCCTCGGAAACGTGTAAAATAGGTGAAGTTCGGGGGGGTTCAGATCTCGGAGATCCGAACCCGCTCATCTCTAGCCAGTACTGGTGTATATAGTGCAATATATATAAAAGGCTTACACTACCATACCCTCCAACATGACCCATTCCACTAGGTACAAAATGCTCTGTTCCTGGACTTTCCTTTCCAGTGGTGTCTCCAGAGGTGGGGCTGCAGCATAGTCCAAAATTCAGATAGGGGATCCATACCAACTGCCACCCCAAACACTGACAAACATTGCCTGCCGAGATTTATTGGCAGTTGGTGTGGCTCCCCTATTTGAATTTTGGACTGTGCTGCAGCCCCACCTCTGCAACTGCCACTGGCAAGGGAATCCAGGAACAGAGCATTTTCTACCTAATGGAATGGGTCATGTTGGAGGGTATGAACTACACCGTCAGCATGACAGAGCCCCAGCTCCCAGCAGCAGGACTTCCAGAAACCCGGCAGCTACTGTGTGAGTAGCGAACTCCCTCCCCCCTATAATCCAGCCCTGGTGGCCGTCATTTTGATGGGCTTTTAACTGGTAATACCATAATGACCTTCCTTCATGTGTTCTACTGAAACTCTAGGATCTAATTGCAGTAATGTTGAGAGGGAACAATAACATTTCCCCGCAAATGTAATTCTATGAACTGCTCAGCTGCAACACATACAGTAGATGCCAGGTGGGGGCTGACGACCAGGGAAAGACTCGCCAATGTGTGGCGCAATCTTCCGGAAAATGTCACTGTGAAGATGATGCTGGTCGTGTTGGAAGGACCTACTTCCCTGATGAAGGTAAGTATACTCTGGGGGAGGGCAGCAGACCCAGGCCCCCGCCAGCGAGGCCGAGTCCAGGTAATATGTACCCACTCCCCCCCCCACCCCTCTTGGTAGTGAGAACGACTATATCAAATACTCTACAGTCTGTAGACAATTTGAGTGCGCATGTGGAGACTGTAAATGATTATTTCCTCAGTGCTGCAATATGGTCATAAGCAAGAGATACTGTTTAGATATGAACTGATTCGTACTGTGGAATCCAAGGGGTCATAAGAGTGTCATTCTGTATGTGGGATAAATGCATTTGGTGATACAGTACCAACCACCCAGCTCCTGTCAATTTTCAAACACAGCCTGTGACATTGCAGCGAGGAGCTGATTGGCTGGTACTTTATCACAGTAAACGTAATCATTTTTCAAGGCTTGGTACATCTCCCCCTAAATGTGCAATAGTTTGATATGCAGTTGGTGAATAAATTTTGATTAATTATTCTTATGCCTATATATCATGGATGACATTTTATAATACAAGTGTGCTCCTAGACCAGTGGTTTCCAAACTTTCCTGAATCACGACGCCCTAGAGCAGTGATTTTCAACCTTTCAAGTCGCGGCACACTGACCAAATTTTTTAAACTGCCAAGGCACACCATCAGTATCCCCCCCCCCCCAAAAAAAAAATAAAAAAAAACACACACACATTGGCCCCCTATGGGGGAAAAAACACACACGGTGGGCCCCCCAGTAATTAAACAAATGCGTTGACCTCTGCAGTAATTCCACACATTAGCCCCCCACAGTATTTCCACACATTGCACTCCCACAGTATTTTCACACAGTGACTACCACAGCAATTAAATAAATACAAATTCACTGGCCCCTACCTGGGAGTCAGTGGATATGAAGCTCATTTCCCTCTCCCTGCCTCAGCCACTGGAGTTTATGCAGCCGGAGGAGCAAGGAGCAGCACGGGGTGAGACAGCCGGCAGGTGAGCGGACAGCTCATGTTTCCCTCTCCCTGCCTCAGCGTCTGGAGTGCATGCAGCCGGAGGAGCAGCACAGGGTGAGACAGCGGACAGGTAAGCGGATGGACGGGCGGGCAGATGACATGGCATGCGCGAGTCACGCTGCGTGTCATAGGTTACGGGCCGCAGTCCAGCGCAGTCAAAAGCAGTGTGGGGATGGCAATTGGTGATGTCAGCGGCTAGGCATCGGGCATCTGTGGCGGCACATCTGAGAACCGCTGGCGGCACACTAGTGTGCCGCGGCACAGCGGTTGAAAATCACTGCCCTAGAGTATCAGCATTTTATTCACCGCACCGCTAGGATAAAAGTTTATTATTGATATATTTGGGAAAAAAATATTAAATTAAGTAAATTGTGCCTACCTGTCATCCTTAATTTCAGTTATGTGGCGGTGTACAGGGTTGTGCTTCTGATTGGCCACATGTTTTATGACTGGCCACCACTAGCACTTGTTTTGCCTATCACTTTGACCATAAATAATTTGATTTGGTGCTGGACCACCAACCCAAGGCACCCCTGCAAGAGGCTTGTGGAACCCTAGGGTGCCACGGCACACAGTTTGAGAATCCCTGTTCTAGTGGTATATTTACTAAAAGTCAATTTGGGTCGAAGTTGACTGATTGGCCAATTTTTTTATCGATTTTGTGTTTCGAGGTCTAAATCACACATCTACTAACATGATTTTTGACATTGTCTGCCGACTGCGCATGTTCGGCGTCCACTTCCGGGGAAGATTCCTATGAAACCCTCTCCCGCTATTTTCTGTGGAGTGAAGCTAATAAGCTACTGTAGAGAACGGATGGCCATAGCTTCTGGGGGCAAAAGGCGTAACAGCCCCCCCTAGAAACCAACGGGGGGCTGATTCTGCTATCGGAAATTAGGGACATGGCAGATATTCAACATATGTTACATTGAGAGGACACTTAATATCTGCAGGTACCCACTAAAAACACCCATCTATTCTGCAAAAATGATTTGGTAAATACTAAATAGGCCCCTCAATCACATTGTAGCTGAAGCACAATTGAACCCGCATTGCATGCACAGAAGCGCACATTGTTCCCAGTTTTTTTACACGTTCCGGAAGTATCTTCCTGACAACGTTCAGAGACACTACATTTATCTAAGACCAGATCAAGAATGGGGCAAATGGAGCTAGAGCTTCAGGCCTCCACATAAACAAAGGCCTTTTACCTAAATGGCCACACTGTCGGCAATAAATCAAGTATTAAAATAGTTTTTCTAAGGAGTGGCTTCCGTCTGGCCACTCTACCATACAGGCCTGATTGGTGGATTGCTGAATAGATTGTTGTACTTCTGGAAGGTTCTCCTCTCCCACAGAGGAATGCGGTAGCTCTGACAGAGTGACCATCGGGTTCTAGGTCACCTCCCTGACTAGGCCCCTTCTCCCCCGATCGCTCAGTTTAGACGGCCGGCCAGCTCTAGGAAGAGTCCTGGTGGTTCCGAACTTCTTCCATCTACGGATGATGGAGGCCACTGTGCTCAATTGGACCTTCAAAGCAGCAGATATTTTTCGGTACCCTTTCCCAGATTTGTGCCTCTTGACAATCCTGTCTCGGAGGTCTACAGACAATTCCTTTGACTTCATGCTTGGTTTGTGCTCAGACATACACTGTCAAGTGTGGGACCTTATATAGACAGTCGTGTGTCTTTCCAAATCATGTCCAATCAACTGAATTTACCACAGGTGGACTCCAATTAAGCTGTAGGAACATCTCAAGGATCACCAGTGGAAACAGGATGCACCTGAGCTCAATTTTGAGCTTCATGGCAAAGGCTGTGAATACTTATGTACATGTGATTTCTTAGTTTTTTTTTTTAAATAAATTTGCAAAAATCTAAAAAAAACTTTCACGTTGTCATTATGGGGTATTGTGTGTAGAATTTTGAGGGAAAAAAATATTTATTCCAGTTTGGATTAAGGCTGTAACATAACAAAATGTGGAAAAAGTGAAGCGCAGTGAATACTTTCCAGATGCACTGTAACGTGCTGGTTGTATCATTAAGCGCTGTTCCCATCTTTTCTCAGTTCTGTGTTTGTAAGTACATAACATTAAGGGATCCACTAAGAGTTTGATTCATTCCTTAGCGCTCTTGCTTCACATCATGCTGGTAACAGGCAGCACTAATTTGCATCCTCAGCGGAGTGACCGACTGCCAAAGGTCACCAGCTGAGATGGACAGGAACTTTCCACCAGCAGAAGAAGATTTATGGGGCTGGATAGTACAATATATCCTAAGAACCCAGACTCATGCCTCATCTTCCCCAAAGACAATTAAGAGAAGAATTTGCAGGAATGGCGGAAAGCTCTGCACAGTGCGTTAAAGAAAACACATTGATTTTATTTTGTTATGTGTTTTCTCTGAGTATTTCACTTTGAGAATGGGGAATTGTGAAGAAGATTAAAGCAGGCAATTATATAAATCACTGCGCATCTCTCATTGGTAAATGCATTTCTCTATTAAGGATTTCAGTATATTATTCAGTGGCGTAGTATCGGGTATGGGACTCGAGGTCGACAGTATCTAGGTCGACACACATTAGGTCGACACCTATAAGTCGACAGTGACTAGGTCGACACAGGAAATGGGTCGACACGGCCATTAGGTCGACATGGAAAAAGGGCAACAAGTTTTTTATATTTTTTTGGTATTGTTTTCTTCGTAAAGTGACCGGGAACCCCAATTAGTGCACCCTGTCCCCTCGCATGGCTCGCGCAGGCAAGGTGCCTCGCTCCACTACCGCTGCACTTGGTACAGGTTACCGTTCCCAATTGTAGTCCACGTGGATTGTAAAGTATGAAAAAGTAAAAAATAAAAGAAAAAAAAATGTGAAAAACTCATGTAGACCTTTTTCCATGTTGACCTTGTTTGTGTCGACCTAATGGCAGTGTCAACCTATTTCCTGTGTCGACCTTCTCAATGTCAACCAAAAGGTGTCAACCTAGAGAGTGTTAACCTAGAGTCTGGATACCATAGCATCAACCCCCGCAGACCCCTTGGTGGCTGATGCTCCCACCAGTGTTAATGCATTTTCAGTGTTTTTGCTGGCTTCAATTTAATGATGTTATTTATAATTTGTAAATATTTTCCTAATAGTCTTTGGGAACCATAGATTAGTATATCTGGTGCTGCTCCATATTGTCTACGCTTTTTATATTTTTATAATATTCCTCGTAGCTTTGTCTATTTGAAAAAGTTGATGTTTCCAAACATTTATATGACTTTGGCAAACTGATTTCATAGTGCATATTGGGGGTCATTCCGACCTGTTCGCACGTATCGGTTTATCGCTGCGGTGCGAACGGGTGCGGAATGCACATGCGCGACGGCCGCAGTGCGCGTGCGTGATGTTGCCCGGCGACAGGGGTCACCGGTCTACGTCACGTCTTGAGAAGAAAGTGGTCGCAGAACGGACCGCAAAGAAGCTGGACAGGAAGAAGGCGGACCTGGGCGTCTCCACAGCATTGGCGGCCGTTTTCGGGGAGTGGATTGGAAAACGCAGGTGTGTCCAGACCAACGGAGGGCGGATGTCTGACGTCAGAAGCAGCTTCAGCATCGCAGGGATCATCGCACAGGGTAAGTACGTCCAGGGCTGGTCAAGTTCTGCTTGAAATTTTTTTAGCTTAGCAGGGCTGCACAAGCGATCGCAGCCCTGCTAAGCTAAAATACACTCCTCCATAGGCGTTGACTATTGATCGCAGCAGCAGCTAAAAGTTGCTGGCTGCGATCAACTCGGAATGACCACCATAGACAGGTAGGGGTTGTCCTATCTACTAGTGTTAAATCTGCCCACAGTGGCTCTTAGTACGGGGAGTGTCACCAAAGTGGACAAAAAACTATTACAGGTTATATCATACTTGCTCCACATCTGCGGACTTTCTTTTCCTCTCCAGGTGAAGACCAGAGAGAAGATGCAGCTGACAGATTTGGGGGCAGAGATGGGGTCTCCAGGACATTAGGTTCCACCCCCAACATTGCAAAATGGCTCGATGCACCAGTCCATGTGGAGAGGTCGGGGCTAAATAATGTGATTCCTGTCATTTATCCCTGCCCCCCTCCGCACGGACCCAAATGTCACTGTATTATCTCCTCCATCCTGACCTTTTTCATTAGGAAGTGGCTGGTATGCAGGAGGTTTTCCTACTCTTGTGGGGGTGTGAGGGACTACCCAAAAAATTGTGAGTCTCTGGCAACTTACAGGAAAGTTTGACTTGCTGACTCTTAAAGAATAGTGATTTTCAAGACTCCCTGAAGGGTTTAGCAATCTCCCCAAGGCCAGACTTGGGCTGGGATGTAATGAAGTCCGGGTTCAGCAGCCGTGCAGAATGCCGCCGAACTCTGACTCCTTTTAAAGGAGAAGTCATCTATAAGGTAAAACATGATTGCCTCTTTAAAAAATGGACTTCATTACATCCTGCCCTCAGGTGTGTGCAAGACAGTGTGATGTCATCATTGTCTGTCCACCATAGGGGAAACACTGGGGAGAAGAGTATAGAGTGGGTGTACTACAAGAAAATATCTGCAACTCTTTAGTACATTGATGGCTGTAATAATACTGTGTTTTTACTGGTATCAGGACTATAGATCTACACTAAAAAGGTCTACAGTCAATAGGTCTACCGCTAATGGTAGACATGCATTAGGTCGACAGGTTCAAAATGTCGACAGTGTCAAAAAGTTGACATGTAAAAGGTAGACAATTCAAAAGGTTGACAGGGTCAAATAGTCGACAAGGTCAAAAGGTCGACATGGCAATGGTTGACACATAAGGTAGACACAATTGTATTTTATTTTATTAATTTTTTAAAACTTTTTCATACTGTACCATCCACGTGGAGTACGATTGGGAATAGTAACCTTGCCCGAAACATGGGGAGTGAAGTGAGCCGTGGAAGGGGACACGGTGCACTAATGGGGCTTGTTTGCGGCAGAAAAGTGACAAAACACCCCGAAAAAAAATTGTGCCTACCTTTATTGTGTCGACTATTTCCATGTCAACATTTGACCCTGTCAACCTTTCCTACTGTCTACCTATTGTATGTCGACCTTTTGACCATGTCGATGTTTTGACCCTGTCGACATAATGTATGTCTACCATTAGCGGTAGACCTATTGACCATATACCTTTTTAATGTAGATCTAATAATCCACACCTATTTACTGCACAGTCATGCCTATGGTGAAACATCTGGCATTTTCTGTATACTGTATGTGTGCTGAATAATGTGACTGCTCTGGGGCTCATTCACAGTTGGATGCAAGTTGATTATATGACACATCTCACAGCTGACACAATACGCACCCTCTTGAGCTCCATTCACATATGTGATCACTGTCTCCCTGGGAGGCGAATATGTTAGTGCTCCAGGTACAGCGTGGGGGAAAACAATTTGAATCTCCTACATATTAGCCCAGATCTGTGACTCTGTGACTGTGTGTATAATGCTGGGCGGAGTCACAATGCTGAGTGGAGTCAAGGCGGGATGTACTAACTTCTACCACTGTGGTATCTGGCTTAACGCATCCTGTGTGTTCTTCTCGGTAATAGAATCGCCGCCCGCTGCCTGTCGCTACCAGTAGTTTTCTCCTCACTGCGCTTCCGCCTCATCACCGCCGCGGCCACTGAGTCCTGAACTCCGTAGCAGTTGATCATAGCTGCGCTCCACCTGTCAGTCATGCATGCGCACACTGGTTAGGCACACAGCAGAGACAAGTGCGCATGCATGACTGACAAGAGGAGCGCAGCGCTGATCAACCACTACGGAGAGTTTAGGAGTGAGTGGCCGCGGCGGTGATGAGGCGGAAGCGCAGTGAGGAATAACAATGGGCAGGAAATGGGTCGACATGGCCATTAGGTCGACATGGAAAAAGGGCAACGAGTTTTTTATATTTTTTTGGTATTGTTTTCTTCGTAAAGTGACCGGGAACCCCAATTAGTGCACCCTGTCCCCTTGCGTGGCTCGCGTAGGCAAGGTGCCTCGCTCCACTACCGCTGCACTTGGTACAGGTTACCGTTCCCAATTGTAGTCCACGTGGATTGTAAAGTATGAAAAAGTAAAAAAAAAAATGAAAAAAAATGTGGAAAAACTCATGTAGACCTTTTTCCATGTTGACCTTGTTTGTGTCGACCTAATGGTAGTGTCAACCTATTTCCTGTGTCGACCTTCTCAATGTCAACCAAAAGGTGTCAACCTAGAGAGTGTTCACCTAGAGTCCGGATACCATAGCATCAACCCACACAGACCCCTTGGTGGCTGATGCTCCCACCAGTGTTAATGCATTTTCAGCAGATTCCGCATGGAATCGGCTGAAAATGTCCCTCCAAAAATGGCCGCAACTAGTAGGAGACAGATGCTAGTGGTCCTACTTGACTCCTAGCGTCTGTCAGGGAAGCACAGTCGCATATTGTTACCCAGAAATACTGGCAGTGCTGTTGCCGCTGGCAGAAGATGCAGAAAGATGGACCTACTGCCATGAAACCTGGCAACGCGCATGAAACCCCTGGCAATGCAATATGTTTTTGCTGGCTTCAATTTAATGATGTTATTTATAATTTGTAAATATTTTCCTAATAGTCTTTGGGAACCATAGATTAGTATATCTGGTGCTGCTCCATATTGTCTACGCTTTTTATATTTTTATAATATTCCTCGTAGTTTTGTCTATTTGAAAAAGTTGATGTTTCCAAACATTTATATGACTTTGGCAAACTGATTTCATAGAGCATATTGGGGGTCATTCCGACCTGTTCGCATGTATCGGTTTATCGCTGCGGTGTGAACGGGTGCGGAATGGGCAGCAATCCTATTAATGAGGAGACCACACAGGATGCAATGAGCCAAATACCGCAGCGGGAGAGGTTAGTATATCCTGCCCCTTGAGTCCCCCCCACAACTGCCCCTCCCCCACCCATGGCACCCCCGTATCCACCCCTCCCCTACCCGCGGCACCCCCACACCATCCCTTCCCCCACCCCGCGGCACCCCAGCACCCGCCCCTCCCCGCCCACAACGCCACCGGACCCCAATTTGCGGCACCCCCGCACCCACCCCTATCCCACATGTTGTGCCTCCAGACCCCCTACACAAACCGTGGTACCCCCGGACCCGCCACTCCACTACCAGCAGCACCTATGGACCCCATCCCCCATCCGCGAACCCCCTTTCCCCCAACTGTGGCACCCCAGCACCCGCCCGCAGAGTCACCGGACCCCCACCCCCATCCGCGGCACCCCCGCACCCGCCCCTCCCCCACCTGTGGCTCCTCAAGACCCACTACCCAAACCGCAGCAACCCCGCACCTGCCACTCTCCCACCCACATCAACCCCACTCCTCCCCCACCTGCTGCACCTCACAACCACCTACCCCACTCGCAGCACCCCTGCACTGCCCCTCCCCCACCTGCGGCACCCCCGCGCCTGCCCCTCCCCCACCTGCGGCACCCCTGCAACCTGCCCCTACCCCACCCATGGTGCCCCAGCATCAGCCCCTCCCCTGTCCGTGGCACCTCCAGACCCCATACCAAAACCGCGGCACCCCTGCCCCCACCACTCCACCACCCGCAGCACCTATAGACCCCATCCCCCATCCGCGGCACTCCCGCACCTGCCACTCCCCCACCCATGTCAGCCCCCGTTCCTCCCCCACCTGCTGCGCCTCCCCACCCTCTACCTCATTCGCAGCAGACATTTCTCAGCACACAGACAAAGGCTGGTTTTCTTTGTTTTGTATGGTTACACCTGGCCACAGCCTTGCTATCATAGATATACATTATCTAAGAATTATTTAAATTATATGTGAAGAATTACAGTAGTTAAACGTTCAGGCAATTGACTTTAATTTATAATGTAATGATCGAATGGAAAAATCCAATTGCTCCCTTGACAATCAATCCAACACAGGCAATTAACAAGCAATTAGCAATCTCTCTAATTTTAATAAGCAGCCAAAATTTATATGGGAATAGTTATCCATTTTATTACAACTTTCCTTCATCTCTCATTTTGTACAGAAACTTTGACATCTCAAATGGTAAAAGGGAACAAACTGGATTCAAACAGCTGTCGTCTTTCTTATAACTGATGCATTTTTAAAAACGTGTACTTAGGGGGTTAGTCAGGTTTCTTACTAGGCTGACCATATTATACCTTTAACCTGGGACACTCATGAATTACACGGGTTCTGTCTGTGTTTGCTTAAAACTAGTGATGAGCGGGTTCGGTTCCTCGGAATCTGAACCCCCCCGAACTTCACCCTTTTTACACGGGTCCGAGGCATTCTCGGATTCTCCCGTATGGCTCGGTTAACCCGAGCGCGCCCGAACGTCATCATCCCGCTGTCGGATTCTCGCGAGATTCGGATTCTATATAAGGAGCCGCGCGTCGCCGCCATTTTTCACTCGTGCATTGGAAATGATAGTGAGAGGACATGGCTGGCGTCCTCTCACTTTGTTTCAGGGGGCTGTAGTGCAAATATCTTTATTCTGGGGACCAGCAGTATTATAGGAGGAGTACAGTGCAGAGTTTTGCTGACCAGTGATCACCAGTATTATACGTTGTCTGCCTGAAAAACGCTCCATATCTGTGCTCAGTGTGCTGCATATATCTGTGCTCACACTGCTTTATTGTGGGGACTGGGGACCAGCAGTATTATATAGGAGGAGTACAGTGCAGAGTTTTGCTGACCAGTGACCACCAGTATTATACGTTGTCTGCCTGAAAAACGCTCCATATCTGTGCTCAGTGTGCTGCATATATCTGTGCTCACACTGCTTTATTGTGGGTACTGGGGACCACCAGTATATTATATAGGAGGAGTACAGTGCAGAGTTTTGCTGACCAGTGACCACCAGTATACGTTGTCTGCCTGAAAAACGCTCCATATCTGTGCTCAGTGTGCTGCATATATCTGTGCCATACTTGCCTACCTGACCCTCTCCATGAGGGAGAAAATGCTCTGTTCCTGGACTTTCCTGGTAATGTATGATTGCCATCACCTGTGGTGAAACACCTTTCTTATCAATTAACTAGCTCACCACAGGTGATGGCAATCATACATTACCAGGAAAGTCCAGGAACAGAGCATTTTCTCCCTCATGGAGAGGGTCAGGTAGGCAAGTATGATCTGTGCTCACACTGCTTTATTGTGGGGACTGGGGACCAGCAGTATTATATAGGAGGAGTACAGTGCAGAGTTTTGCTGACCAGTGACCACCAGTATTATACATTCTCTGCCTGAAAAACGCTCCATATCTGTGCTCAATGTGCTGCATATATCTGTGCTCACACTGCTTTATTGTGGGGACTGGGGACCAGCAGTATTATATAGGAGGAGTACAGTGCAGAGTTTTGCTGACCAGTGACCACTAGTATTATACGTTCTCTGCCTGAAAAACGCTCCATATCTGTGCTCAGTGTGCTGCATATATCTGTGCTCACACTGCTTTATTGTGGGGACTGGGGACCAGCAGTATTATATAGGAGGAGTACAGTGCAGAGTTTTGCTGACCAGTGACCACCAGTATTATACGTTCTCTGCCTGAAAAATGCTCCATATCTGTGCTCAGTGTGCTGCATATATCTGTGCTCACACTGCTTTATTGTGGGGACTGGGGAGCAGCTGTATTATATAGGAGGAGTACAGTGCAGAGTTTTGCTGACCAGTGACCACCAGTATTATACGCTCTCTGCCTGAAAAACGCTCCATCTCTGTGCTGCATTGTAGTATATAGTAGGAGTACAGTGCATAATTTTGCTGACCACCAGTATATAATATATAGGAGTACGGTACAGAAGGCCACTGCTCTACCTACCTCTGTGTCGTCAAGTATACTATCCATCCATACCTGTGGTGCATTTCAGTTTTGCACAGATTGCTGACCACCAGTATATAATATATAGCAGTACGGTACAGTAGGCCACTGCTCTACCTACCTCTGTGTCGTCAAGTATACTATCCATCCATACCCGTGGTGCATTTCAGTTTTGCACAGTTTGCTGACCACCAGTATATAATATATAGCAGTACGGTACAGTAGGCCACTGTTCTACCTACCTCTGTGTCGTCAAGTATACTATCCATCCATACCTGTGGTGCATTTCAGTTTTGCACAGTTTGCTGACCACCAGTATATAATATATAGCAGTACGGTACAGTAGGCCACTGCTGTACCTACCTCTATGTTGTCAAGTATACTATCCATCCATACCTGTGGTGCATTTCAGTTTTGCACAGTTTGCTGACCACCAGTATATAATATATAGCAGTACGGTACAGTAGGCCACTGCTCTACCTACCTCTGTGTCGTCAAGTATACTATCCATCCATACCTGTGGTGCAATTCAGTTTTGCACAGTTTGCTGACCACCAGTATATAATAGATAGCAGTATGGTACATTAGGCCACTGCTCTACCTACCTCTGTGTCGTCAAGTATACTATCCATCCATACCTGTGGTGCATTTCAGTTTTGCACAGTTTGCTGACCACCAGTATATAATATATAGCAGTACGGTACAGTAGGCCACTGCTCTATCTACCTCTGTGTTGTCAAGTATACTATCCATCCATACCTGTGGTGCATTTCAGTTTTGCACAGTTTGCTGACCACCAGTATATAATATATAGCAGTACGGTACAGTAGGCCACTGCTCTACCTACCTCTGTGTCGTCAAGTATACTATCCATCCATACCTGTGGTGCATTTCAGTTTTGCACAGTTTGCTGACCACCAGTATATAATATATAGCAGTACGGTACAGTAGGCCACTGCTCTACCTACCTCTGTGTTGTCAAATATACTATCCATCCATACCTGTGGTGCATTTCAGTTTTGCACAGTTTGCTGACCACCAGTATATAATATATAGCAGTACAGTACAGTAGGCCACTGCTCTACCTACCTCTGTGTCGTCAAGTATACTATCCATCAATACCTGTGGTGCATTTCAGTTGTGCGCAGTATATATAGTAGTAGGCCATTGTTATTGATACTGGCATATAATTCCACACATTAAAAAATGGAGAACAAAAATGTGGAGGGTAAAATAGGGAAAGATCAAGATCCACTTCCACCTCGTGCTGAAGCTGCTGCCACTAGTCATGGCCGAGACGATGAAATGCCATCAACGTCGTCTGCCAAGGCCGATGCCCAATGTCATAGTAGAGAGCATGTAAAATCCAAAAAACAAAAGTTCAGTAAAATGACCCAAAATCAAAATTAAAAGCGTCTGAGGAGAAGCGTAAACATGCCAATATGCCATTTACGACACGGAGTGGCAAGGAACGGCTGAGGCCCTGGCCTATGTTCATGGCTAGTGGTTCAGCTTCACATGAGGATGGAAGCACTCATCCTCTCGCTAGAAAAATTAAAAGACTTAAGGTGGCAAAAGCACAGCAAAAAACTGTGCGTTCTTCTAAATCACAAATCCCCAAGGAGAGTCCAATTGTGTCGGCTGCGATGCCTGACCTTCCCAACACTGGACGGGAAGAGGTGGCGCCTTCCACCATTTGCACGCCCCCTGCAAGTGCTGGAAGGAGCACCCGCAGTCCAGTTCCTGATTGTCAAATTGAAGATGTCACTGTTGAAGTACACCAGGATGAGGATATGGGTGTTGCTGGCGCTGAGGAGGAAATTGACAAGGTGTATTCTGATGGTGAGGTGGTTTGTTTAAGTCAGGCACCCGGGGAAACACCTGTTGTCCATGGGACGAATATGGCCATTGACATGCCTGGTCAAACTACAAAAATAATCACCTCTTCGGTGTGGAATTATTTTAACACAAATGCGGACAACAGGTGTCAAGCCGTGTGTTGCCTTTGTCAAGCTGTAATAAGTAGGGGTAAGGACGTTAACCACCTCGGAACATCCTCCCTTATACGTCACCTGGAGCGCATTCATCAGAAGTCAGTGACAAGTTCAAAAACTTTGGATGACAGCGGAAGCAGTCCACTGAGCACTAAATCCCTTCCTCTTGTAACCAAGCTCCTGCAAACCACACCACCAACTCCCTCAGTGTCAATTTCCTCCTTACACAGGAAAGCCAATAGTCCTGCAGGCCATGTCACTGGCAAGTCTGACGAGTCCTCTCCTGCCTGGGATTCCTCCGGTGCATCCTTGAGTGTAACGCCTACTGCTACTGGCGCTGCTGTTGTTGCTGCTGGGAGTCGATCGTCATCCCAGAGGGGAAGTCGGAAGACTACTTGTACTACTTCCAGTAAGCAATTGACTGTCCAACAGTCCTTTGCGAGGAAGATTAAATATTACAGCAGTCATCCTGCTGCACAGCGGATAACTCAGGCCTTGGCAGCCTGGGCGGTGAGAAACATGTTTCCGTTATCCACCGTTAATTCACAGGCAACTACAGACTTGATTGAGGTACTGTGTTCCCGGTACCAAATACCATCTAGGTTCCATTTCTCTAGGCAGGCGATACCGAAAATGTACACAGACCTCAGAAAAAGAGTCACCAGTGTCCTAAAAAATGCAGTTGTACCCAATGTCTACTTAACCACGGACATGTGGACAAGTGGAGCAGGGCAGACTCAGGACTATATGACTGTGACAGCCCACTGGGTAGATGTATTGCCTCCCACAGCAAGAACAGCAGTGGCGGCACCAGTAGCAGCATCTCGCAAACGCCAACTCGTTCCTAGGCAGGCTATGCTTTGTATCACCGCTTTCCAGAAGAGGCACACAGCTGACAACCTCTTACGGAAACTGAGGAACATCATCGCAGAATGGCTTACCACAAATGGACTCTCCTGGGGATTTGTGACATCGGACAACGCCACCAATATTGTGCGTGCATTACATCTGGGCAAATTCCAGCACGTCCCATGTTTTGCACATACATTGAATTTGGTGGTGCAGAATTATTTAAAAAACGACAGGGGCATGCAAGAGATGCTGTCGGTGGCCCGAAGAATTGCGGGCCACTTTCGGCACTCAGCCACCGCCTGCCGAAGACTGGAGCACCAGCAAACAGTCCTGAACCTGCCCTGTCATCATCTGAAGCAATAGGTGGTAACGAGGTGGAATTCAACCCTATATATGCTTCAGAGGATGGAGGAGCAGCAAAAGGCCATTCAAGCCTATACATCTGCCTACGATATAGGCAAAGGAGGGGGAATGCACCTGACTCAAGCGCAGTGGAGAATGATGTCAACGTTGTGCAAGGTTCTGCAACCCTTTGAACTTGCCACACGTGAAGTCAGTTCAGACACTGCCAGCCTGAGTCAGGTCATTCCCCTCATCAGGCTTTTGCAGAAGAAGCTGGAGACATTGAAGGAGGAGCTAAAACAGAGCGATTCCGCTAGGCATGTGGGACTTGTGGATGGAGCCCTTAATTCGCTTAACCAGGATTCACGGGTGGTCAATCTGTTGAAATCAGAGCACTACATTTTGGCCACCGTGCTCGATCCTAGATTTAAAACCTACGTTGTATCTCTCTTTCCGGCAGACACAAGTCTGCAGAGGTTCAAAGACCTGCTGGTGAGAAAATTGTCAAGTCAAGCGGAACGTGACCCGTCAACAGCTGCTCCTTCACATTCTCCCGCAACTGGGGGTGCGAGGAAAAGGCTAAGAATTCCGAGCCCACCCGCTGGCGGTGATGCAAAGCAGTCTGGAGCGAGTGCTGACATCTGGTCCGGACTGAAGGACCTGCCAACGATTACTGACATGTCGTCTACTGTCACTGCATATGATTCTCTCACCATTGAAAGAATGGTGGAGGATTATATGAGTGACCGCATCCAAGTAGGCACGTCAGACAGTCCGTACGTATACTGGCAGGAAAAAGAGGCAATGTGGAGGCCCTTGCAGAAACTGGCTTTATTTTACCTAAGTTGCCCCCACTCCAGTGTGTACTCCGAAAGAGTGTTTAGTGCAGCCGCTCACCTTGTCAGCAATCGGCGTACGAGGTTACTTCCAGAAAATGTGGAGAAGATGATGTTCATCAAAATTAATTATAATCAATTCCTCCATGGAGACATTCACCAGCAATTGCCTCCAGAAAGTACACAGGGACCTGAGATGGTGGATTCCAGTGGGGACGAATTAATAATCTGTGAGGAGTGTCCGACACATACACCTGGCCCATCTAGGAGTGGCACTGCAGTGTCAGACAGGATGGCACTTCAAAAAAAAGTCCCCAAACAGCACATGATGCAAAGAAAAATGAAAGAAAAAAGAGGTGCAAGATGGAATTGTCCTTGGGCCCTCCCACCCACCCTTATGTTGTATAAACAGGACATGCACACTTTAACAAACCCATCCTTTCAGCGACAGAGTCTGCCACACGACTGTGACTGAAATGACTGGTTGGTTTGGGCCCCCACCAAAAAAGAAGCAATCAATCTCTCCTTGCACAAACTGGCTCTACAGAGGCAAGATGTCCACCTCCTCTTCATCGGCCGATTCCTCACCCCTTTTACTGTGTACATACCCCTCCTCACAGATTATTAATTCGTCCACACTGGAGTCCACCATCTCAGGTCCCTGTGTACTTTCTGGAGGCAATTGCTGGTGAATGTCTCCACGGAGGAATTGGTTATAATTCATTTTGATGAACATCATCTTCTCCACATTTTCTGGAAGTAACCTCGTACGCCGATTGCTGACAAGGTGAGCGGCTGCACTAAACACTCTTTCGGAGTACACACTGGAGGGGGGGCAACTTAGGTAAAATAAAGCCAGTTTCTGCAAGGGCCTCCAAATTGCCTCTTTTTCCTGCTAGTATACGTACGGACTGTCTGACGTGCCTACTTGGATGCTGTCACTCATATAATCCTCCACCGTTCTTTCAATGGTGATAGAATCATATGCAGTGACAGTAGACGACATGTCAGTAATCGTTGGCAGGTCCTTCAGTCCGGACCAGATGTCAGCACTCGCTCCAGACTGCCCTGCATCACCGCCAGCGGGTGGGCTCGGAATTCTTAGCCTTTTCCTCGCAGCCCCAGTTGCTGGAGAATGTGAAGGAGGAGCTGTTGACGGGTCACGTTCCGCTTGACTTGACAATTTTCTCACCAGCAGGTCTTTGAACCTCTGCAGACTTGTGTCTGCTGGAAAGAGAGATACAACGTAGGTTTTAAATCTAGGATCGAGCACGGTGGCCAAAATGTAGTGCTCTGATTTCAACAGATTGACCACCCGTGAATCCTGGTTAAGCGAATTAAGGGCTCCATCCACAAGTCCCACATACCTAGCGGAATCGCTCTGTTTTAGCTCCTCCTTCAATGTCTCCAGCTTCTTCTGCAAAAGCCTGATGAGGGGAATGACCTGACTCAGGCTGGCAGTGTCTGAACTGACTTCACGTGTGGCAAGTTCAAAGGGTTGCAGAACCTTGCACAACGTTGACATCATTCTCCACTGCGCTTGAGTCAGGTGCATTCCCCCTCCTTTGCCTATATCGTAGGTAGCTGTATAGGCTTGAATGGCCTTTTGCTGCTCCTCCGCCCTCTGAAGCATATAGAGGGTTGAATTCCACCTCGTTACCACCTCTTGCTTCAGATGATGGCAGAGCAGGTTCAGGAGTGTTTGCTGGTGCTCCAGTCTTCGGCACGCGGTGGCTGAATGCCGAAAGTGGCCCGCAATTCTTCGGGCCACTGACAGCATCTCTTGCACGCCCCTGTCGTTTTTTAAATAATTCTGCACCACCAAATTCAATGTATGTGCAAAACATGGGACGTGCTGGAATTTGCCCACATGTAATGCACGCACAATATTGGTGGCGTTGTCCGATGTCACAAATCCCCAGGAGAGTCCAATTGGGGTAAGCCATTCTGCGATGATGTTCCTCAGTTTCCGTAAGAGGTTGTCAGCTGTGTGCCTATTCTGGAAAGCGGTGATACAAAGCGTAGCCTGCCTAGGAACGAGTTGGCGTTTGCGAGATGCTGCTACTGGTGCCGCCGCTGCTGTTCTTGCGGCGGGAGGCAATACATCTACCCAGTGGGCTGTCACAGTCATATAGTCCTGAGTCTGCCCTGCTCCACTTGTCCACATGTCCGTGGTTAAGTGGACATTAGGTACAACTACATTTTTTTAGGACACTGGTGACTCTTTTTCTGACGTCTGTGTACATTTTCGGTATCGCCTGCCTAGAGAAATGGAACCTAGATGGTATTTGGTACCGGGGACACAGTACCTCAATCTGTTCTCTAGTTCCCTGTGAATTAACGGTGGATACCGGAAACACGTTTTTTACCACCCAGGCTGCTAAGGCCTGAGTTATCCGCTTTGCAGCAGGATGACTGCTGTGATATTTCATCTTCCTCGCAAAGGACTGTTGGACAGTCAATTGCTTACTGGAAGTAGTACAAGTGGTCTTCCGACTTCCCCTCTGGGATGACGATCGACTCCCAGCAGCAACAACAGCAGCGCCAGCCAGCAGCAGTAGGCGTTACACTCAAGGACGCATCGGAGGAATCCCAGGCAGGAGAGGACTCGTCAGACTTGCCAGTGACATGGCCTGCAGGACTATTGGCTTTCCTGGGTAAGGAGGAAATTGACACTGAGGGAGTTGGTGGTGTGGTTTGCAGGAGCTTGGTTACAAGAGGAAGGTATTTAGTTGGCAGTGGACTGCTTCCGCTGTCACCCAAAGTTTTTAAACTTGTCAATGACTTCTGATGAATGCGCTCCAGGTGACGTATAAGGGAGGATGTTCCGAGGTGGTTAACGTCCTTACCCCTACTTAATACAGCTTGACAAAGGCAACACACGGCTTGACACCAGTTGTCCGCATTTCTGTTGAAATAATTCCACACCGAAGAGGTGATTTATTTTGTAATTTGACCAGGCATGTCAATGGCCATATTCGTCCCACAGACAACAGGTGTCTCCCCGGGTACCTGACTTAAACAAACCACCTCACCATCAGAATCCTCCTTGTCAGTTTCCTCCCCAGCGCCAGCAACACCCATATCCTCATCCTGGTGTACTTCAACAGTGACATCTTCAATTTGACTATCAGGAACTGGACTGCGGGTGCTCCTTCCAGCACTTGCAGGGGGCGTGCAAATGGTGGAAGGCGCCACCTCTTCCCGTCCAGTGTTGGGAAGGTCAGGCATCGCAACCGACACAATTGGACTCTCCTTGGGGATTTGTGATTTAGAAGAACGCACAGTTCTTTGCTGTGCTTTTGCCATCTTAACTCTTTTAAGTTTTCTAGCAGGAGGATGAGTGCTTCCATCCTCATGTGAAGCTGAACCACTAGCCATGAACATAGGCCAGGGCCTCAGCCGTTCCCTGCCACTCCGTGTCGTAAATGGCATATTGGCAAGTTTACGCTTCTCCTCAGACGCTTTTAATTTAGATTTTTGGGTCATTTTACTGAACTTTTGTTTTTTGGATTTTACATGCTCTCTACTATGACATTGGGCATCGGCCTTGGCAGACGACGTTGATGGCATTTCATCGTCTTGGCCATGACTAGTGGCAGCAACTTCAGCACGAGCTGGAAGTCAATCTTGATCTTTCCCTATTTTACCCTCTACATTTTTGTTCTCCATTTTTTAATGTGTGGAATTATATGCCAGTATCAATAGCAATGGCCTACTACTATATATATTGCGCACAAAAACTTAAATGCACCACAGGTATGGATGGATCGTATACTTGACGACACAGAGGTAGGTAGAGCAGTGGCCTACTGTACCGTACTGCTATATATTATATACTGGTGATCAGCAAAATTATGCACTGTCCTACTATATATATATATATATATATATATATATATATATATATAAAGCGCATAAAAACTTAAATGCACCACAGGTATGGATGGATAGTATACTTGACGACACAGAGGTAGGTAGAGCAGTGGCCTACTGTACCGTACTGCTATATATTATATACTGGTGGTCAGCAAAATTATGCACTGTCCTACTACTATATATATACTGCGCATAAAACTTAAATGCACCACAGGTATGGATGGATAGTATACTTAACGACACAGAGGTAGGTAGAGCAGTGGCCTACTGTACCGTACTGCTATATATTATATACTGGTGGTCAGCAAAATTATGCAGTGTCCTACTGTTAGGGTCTCCTGCTCTGTGCTGCCACGTCGTCATGGCAACCGGGAGACAAGTGCTAGCGGAGTAACCTGAGCGTAGCTGATACTCCGGTTCGGGTCTTTTGCTGTGCAGTGGTTACAGGCTCTGTGCACGGCAGGGGATCCGGTGCTGGTTTTTGTGCTCACAGTCTGTGAGGTCTGAGTGGGGCGTGGACAGCACCTGCTATATAAACCCTCTTCTCAGGTTAGGCAGATGCTGCTGAATCTTTGTTGGTTAGTCAGTTCCTGAAAGCTAGCTAGTACTGTGTAAACTTTGTATTTGTTTGTTGCTTACTGCAAATAGGCCTTGGGATTTGGTATTACACTCTGCCAATCTAGACCTAGCAGTAAGACTGGAGTCAGTCGTTTAACCTGCTGGGGTTCTTTTGCTACTCTGTGAACCTAGCAAGTTTGCGGCTGTATTCTCAGACTTGCCTGACAAAATCCTTTCTCACTGTGCAAGGTGTTCAGGTGTCAGTTTAGTGGCAGTAAGCTGAACCAGTGCACTGCAAGTGAGGACAAGGATTGTGGAGACTCTCCTTGTGTCTATTATTCAATCTCTGACCAAGGAGTTTACTGCCACACCCATTGGTAACCCTTTAGGGTTTTGCTGTTGCCATTAGCAACAGCATTTCGGGTTCTCTACGTATTAAATCACTACATCTTGCTTCTTTCCATCTGAGCATTCCTAATATTAGGGAGACACCCAGTTTCTTAGCCTTTGGGCTTCTCTGTTCACTTTGTGTTTATTTTGTTACCCTATCACCTTCTGTGTATGTAATGTCATATTCCCCAGTCTGTCTGTGAGTTCATTTGTTTTGCAGCCCTCACCGTTCAGACACCAGTACATTCCTGCTGGCACTGGTGTGCATAACATATTCAGCAGCCTAATACTCCTGTTGAAATTTTGTGGGAATATGGAGCATACCCCTCAAAATACTTTGCAACAGGTGGTCGATCAGGTGCAGGTCCTGACTCGACAATTTAATGATTTGTCCATTAAAATGCACACCTCGCAGGCCGCTGGCGGAGCTCCCGCAGCAGCAGTACCTTCAGGGGTTAAGGAGCCGAAAGTAAATCTCCCGGATCGTTTTTCTGGAGATCGCTCGCAGTTCTTTTGTTTCAAGGAGAGCTGCAAGCTATATTTCCAGCTTAGGCCTCAGTCTTCTGGGTCGGAGATTCAGCGGGTGGGCATAGTGATTTCCTTGCAACAAGGAGACCCACAGGTCTGGGCATATGGGTTGCAGCCTAACTGTCTGTCGCTTAAAAGTGTTGATGCTTTTTTTACGGCACTGGGCATGTTGTATGATGACCCTGACAAGACGGCCTCAGCCGAGGCTCAGATTTCGATCCTTAAGCAAGGGCGAAGGCCAGTTGAGGTTTATTGTACGGAGTTTCGGAGGTTGGCCCATGATACCCAGTGGAATGACCCAGCCCTGAGACACCAGTACCGAAGAGGTCTTTCTAACCAGTTAAAAGACCAACTGGTACAATATCCCTTGCCTGATAGCTTGGATCAGCTCATGCAGTTATCCATTCGGGTGGATAGACGGCTGAGAGAGCGCAGGCTTGAAAGGGAGACCGAGGTTTCCTTCTTTCCCAAGGGAACCTCAGACTCTGAGTAATTTTCAGAGGAGCCTATGCAGATTGGGGCTACCCGCCTCTCCTAGCATGAGAAGACGCGGAGGAGACAGCAGGGGTTATGTTTGTACTGTGGGAATAAAGGTCATGTGATAGTATCATACCCAGAAAAGCCGGAAAACTTCAGGGCCTGAGGGTGATGGGAAATATCCTGTCAGGCCAGAAGTCAGAATTTCCCAAGAAGACTTTTATCATTCCGGTGACCTTGAAGATCCTCGGTCAAACTGTCAAGACTGAGGCCTTTGTGGACAGTGGGGACGACGGGGTTTTTATGGACCGCCAATTCGCCCTGAAACACTCTGTTCCCTTAGTACCCTTGGCATCGGAAATTGAGATTTGTGGGTTAAACGGGGAACCATTATCCCAGGGTAAAATTACCTCTTGCACTAGCCAGATTTCTTTGTCTATTGGAGCCACACACTCTGAAAAATTGTCCTTTTATGTGACTGTCTGTACTTTTGCCCCATTGGTGTTGGGGTTACCCTGGTTAAGGGCCCACAACCCTCAATTTGACTGGGTCTCTGGGGAGATTCTTAGTTGGGGTACTGATTGTTTCAGGAGTTGCTTGAGCCTTCCAGTCAGGCTTTCGCAGCTAAGTTTGCCAGGATTGCCAGGATGTTATGCAGATTTTGTGGACGTGTTCTCCAAAAGAGTTGCAGAGGTACTACCTCCCCATCGCCCCTATGACTGTGCCATTGATTTGTTGCCGAATGCTAAGCTTCCCAAGAGCAGGTTGTACTCCCTGTCACGTCCTGAGACTCAGGCTATGGCAGAGTACATTCAGGAGAACTTGGCTAAGGGATTTATCAGACCTTCACAGTCTCCAGTTGGGTCGGGGTTCTTCTTTGTGGGTAAAATGGACGGTTCGTTGCGACCCTGCATCGACTTCAGGGAATTGAACCGTATCACGATTAAAAACTCATACCCACTGCCTCTCATTTCGGTCTTGTTTGACCAGCTTCGTACTGCCACCATTTTTTCTAAGATTGACCTACGCGGTGCGTACAATCTAATCCGAATAAGAGAGGGGGATGAATGGAAGACTGCCTTTAATACCCACTCAGGGCATTATGAATATTTGGTGATGCCTTTTGGGCTCTGTAAAGCCCCGGCAGTCTTCCAGGACTTCATGAACGATGTGCTCAGGGAATATTTGGATAGATTCTTAGTTGTATACTTAGATGACATCCTAATCTTCTCCCATTCCCTGGAGGAACATCAGAAGCATGTACGCTTAGTCCTCCAGAAACTCAGAGACCACTGGCTTGGGGCGAAGCTGGAGAAGTGCGAATTTGAAGTTCAGCAAATCACATTTCTAGGATATATTATCTCCCCAGAAGGTTTCCAAATGGAGGGTTCCAAGGTACAGGCAGTCCTGGATTGGGTGCAGCCCACTAGTTTGAAGGCGCTTCAGCGTTTTCTGGGCTTTGCGAATTTTTATAGACGATTTATCGCTGGATTTTCGTCTATAGTGGCGCCCTTGGTGGCACTCACTAAGAAAGGGGCGGATGTTGCTCACTGGTCTTGTGAGGCCAAAGCGGCTTTTGCCCGTCTCAAAAGGGCATTTGTCTCGGCCAAGGTGCTGCGACACCCAGATCCAGAGCGTCCTTTTGTGGTAGAGGTGGATGCCTCTGAGATGGGTATTGGGGCAGTGCTCTCTCAGATGGGGGTGTCTGATAATCGCCTTCATCCCTGTGCTTACTTTTCCCGTAAATTTTCGCCTGCCGAGATGAATTATGACGTGGGTAACCAGGAATTGTTGGCTATTAAGGATGCACTTGAGGAGTGGAGACACTGGCTTGAGGGGGCTAAGTTTGTGGTCTCAATTCTCACCGACCATAAGAATTTGGCATATTTAGAGTCAGTGAAGCGCCTCAATGCCAGGCAGGCACGATGGGCTTTGTTTTTTGCTCGCTTTAATTTTTTGATAACATATCGCCCTGGGTCAAAAAACATCAAGGCTGATGCGCTCTCGCGGAGTTTTGCTCCAATCCAGGAGACCACCGAGGAGCCATTGCCCATTGTGTCCCCATCATGTATTAAAGTGGGCATTACCCAGGACCTCTTGTCATTAGTCCTTAGAGCACAGGAGCAGGCTCCTCCAGACCTTCCGGTAGGTCTTTTGTTTGTGCCTCCTAGGTTAAGACAGCGAGTGTTCCTGGAATTCCATGCCAAGAAGTCAGCAGGTCACCCGGGTATTGCCAGAACTCGGGAGTTGCTATCTAGGGCGGTGTGGTGGCCCTCGGTGGCTAGGGATGTGGATCAGTGGGTTCGGGCATGTGACATCTGTGCCCGAAATAAGACTCCTAGAGGGGTTCCTGTTGGCCCATTACATCCACTCTCTATTCCATCTAAGCCATGGACCCACATTTCAATGGATTTTGTGGTGGACTTGCCCAAATCCTCGGGGATGACAGCCATCTGGGTTGTCGTTGACAGATTTTCGAAGATGGCGCACTTCGTTCCATTGGTTGGGCTGCCATCGGCCAGACGCCTGTCTGAATTATTTATGCTGCATGTTGTGCGCCTCCACGGGTTGCCACTTGATGTGGTCTCTGACCGCGGATCCCAGTTTGTGGCCAAATTCTGGAGGGCATTTTGTTCCAATCTCCAGATTTCTGTCAGCTTGTCGTCAGGCTACCATCCACAGTCTAATGGGCAGACTGAAAGGGTGAACCAGTCCTTGGAGCAGTTCCTCAGGTGTTATGTCTCCAAGTGTCAGACTGACTGGGTTGCTCATCTGTCCATGGCGGAGTTTGCCTATAACAACGCGGCTCACTCTGCTACAGGGATCTCTCCCTTCCTTTGTGTGTATGGGCATCATCCTAAGGCCAATTCTTTTGACCCCCTGGACTCCACGCCTGGTGGTTCCTCTGTGGTTTCGGTCCTTAGAGGTATTTGGAGGAAAGTGAAGAAAGCCCTTGTGTCTGTGTCATTAGTGACCAAAAGGGTTTTTGATAAGCGGAAAAGACCCTGCAGCTTCAAATTAGGGGACTTCGACTGGTTGTCTACCAAGAATTTGAAGTTGAGACAGCCATCTCATAAGTTAGGCCCCCGGTTCATCGGTCCTTATAAGATCACTAGGGTTATCAATCCAGTGGCATTTCAGTTAGATCTACCCCGTTCTTTGGGTATCAATAAAACATTTCATTGTTCCCTTTTAAAACGGGCGATTAGTAATCCTTCTTCCAGTGGAAGACCTTCCCCTCTTCTGATACATGGCCAGAGGGAGTTTGTTGTTGAAAGGATTCTTGACTCCAAGATGGTTCGGGGTCGGCTGTCATTTTTGGTGCACTGGAAGGGGTATGGCCCGGAGGAGCGGTCGTGGGTGCGCAGTTGTGATCTTCATGCCCCCAGACTGTTACGCTCTTTCTTCTCGCAGTTCCCCGATAAACCCGGTGGTAGGGGTTCTTTGACCCCTCGTCAGAGGGGGGGGGGGGGGTGTACTGTTAGGGTCTCCTGCTCTGTGCTGCCACGTTGTCATGGCAACCGGGAGACAAGTGCTAGCGGAGTAACCTGAGCGTAGCTGATACTCCGGTTCGGGTCTTTTGCTGTGCAGTGGTTACAGGCTCTGTGCACGGCAGGGGATCCGGTGCTGGTTTTTGTGCTCACAGTCTGTGAGGTCTGAGTGGAGCGTGGACAGCACCTGCTATATAAACCCTCTTCTCAGGTTAGGCAGATGCTGCTGAATCTTTGTTGGTTAGTCAGTTCCTGAAAGCTAGCTAGTACTGTGTAAACTCTGTATTTGTTTGTTGCTTACTGCAAATAGGCCTTGGGATTTGGTATTACACTCTGCCAATCCAGACCTAGCAGTAAGACTGGAGTCAGTCGTTTAACCTGCTGGGGTTCTTTTGCTACTCTGTGAACCTAGCAAGTTTGCGGCTGTATTCTCAGACTTGCCTGCCAAAATCCTTTCTCACTGTGCAAGGTGTTCAGGTGTCAGTTTAGTGGCAGTAAGCTGAACCAGTGCACTGCAAGTGAGGACAAGGATTGTGGAGACTCTCCTTGTGTCTATTATTCAATCTCTGACCAAGGAGTTTACTGCCACACCCGTTGGTAACCCTTTAGGGTTTTGCTGTTGCCATTAGCAACAGCATTTCGGGTTCTCTACGTATTAAATCACTACATCTTGCTTCTTTCCATCTGAGCATTCCTAATATTAGGGAGACACCCAGTTTCTTAGCCTTTGGGCTTCTCTGTTCACTTTGTGTTTATTTTGTTACCCTATCACCTTCTGTGTATGTAATGTCATATTCCCCAGTCTGTCTGTGAGTTCATTTGTTTTGCAGCCCTCACCGTTCAGACACCAGTACATTCCTGCTGGCACTGGTGTGCATAACACATACTACTATATATATACTGCGCACAAAAACTTAAATGCACCACAGATATGGATGGATAGTACACTTGACGACACAGAGGTAGGTAGAGCAGTGGCCTACTGTACCGTACTGCTATATATTATATACTGGTGGTCAGAAAAATTATGAACTGTCCTACTACTATATATATACTGCGCACAAAAACTTAAATGCACCACAGGTATGGATGGATAGTATACTTGACGACACAGAGGTAGGTAGAGCAGTGGCCTACTGTACCGTACTGCTATATATTATATACTGGTGGTCAGCAAAATTATGCACTGTCCTACTACTATATATACATATAAAGCGCACAAAAACTTAAATGCACCACAGGTATGGATGGATAGTATACTTGATGACACAGAGGTAGGTAGAGCAGTGGCCTACTGTACCGTACTGCTATATATTATATACTGGTGGTCAGCAAAATTATGCACTGTCCTACTTCTATATATATACTGCGCACAAAAACTTAAATGCACCACAGGTATGGATGGATAGTATACTTGACAACACAGAGTTAGGTAGAGCAGTGGACTACTGTACCGTACTGATATAATTCTGGTGGTCACTGGTCAGCAAAATTCTGCACTGTCCTCCTACTATATACTACAATGCAGCACAGATATGGAGCGTTTTTCAGGCAGAGAACGTATAATACTGGTGGTCACTGGTCAGCAAAACTCTGCACTGTCCTCCTACTATATAATACTGGTGGTCCCCAGTCCCCACAATAAAGCACACTGGGCACAGATATTTGCAGCACACTGAGCACAGATATGGAGCGTTTTTCAGGCAGAGAACGCAGATATTTGCAGCATACTGAGCACAGATATTTGCAGCACACTGAGCACAGATATTTGCAGCACACTGAACACAGAAACTGAGAGAACGCCAGCCACGTCCTCTCACTATCATCTCCAATGCACGAGTGAAAAATGGCGGTGACGCGTGGCTCCTTATATAGAATACGAATCTCGCGAGAATCCAACAGCGGGATGATAACGTTCGGGCGCGCTCGGGTTAACCGAGCAAGGCGGGAGGATCCGAGTCTGCTCGGAACCGTGCAAAAATGGGTGAAGTTCGGGGGGGGGGGGGTTTGGATCCCGGGGAACCGAACCCGCTCATCACTGCTGTAAATGTATGTTTAATAATGTGTTTTAACATGTTATATTTAATTCTGATAACCGAACCCTACCGAGCATCATGTCCCGAGCCCGGCTCCGAGTCCGGCTCGGGACTTCCCGCCAGACTCGCAAACCAGAACAAGGCAAAACGTCATCATCCCGCTATCGGATTCTCGCGGGTTTTAGATTTCATATAAGGAGCCACACATCGCCGCCATTTTCCCTCCAGCCCTGGAGAGTGTAGCGAGAGGACGTGTCTCTCTCCTCAGTGTCTGTCTGTGTGGGAAAGTGGTGTGGCGACCTGCTCTGTCTTATGTGTGTCATTACAGTGCTGTGTTGTGCTGCATCAATCCAGTGGTGGTGTCTTGTCCTGCATCAGTCCAGTGGTGGTGTCCCTGTGCTGCTGTATAAGTCCAGTGGTACTGCCATATATGTCCAGTGATACTGCCGTATATGTCCAGTGATACTGCCGTATAAGTCCAGTGATACTGCCGTATAAGTCCAGTGATACTGCTGTTGAAATCCAGTGGTACTGCCTTAGAAATCCAGTCCAGTGATACTGCCATATATGTCCACTGATACTGCCGTATAAATCCAGTGGTACTGCCATAAAAATGCAGTAGTACTGCCATATAATTCCAGTGATACTGCCGTATATATATCCAGTGGTACTGCCATGTAAATCCAGTGGTACTGCCGTATAAATCCAGTGGTACTGCCGTATAATTCTAGTGATACTGCCGTATATGTCCAGTGGTACTGCTTTATAAATCCAGTGGTACTGCCGTGGAAATCCAGTGGTACTGTCATATAATTCCAGTGATACTGCCGTATAAGTCCAGTGGTACTGCCGTATAAATCCAGTGGTACTGCCGTATAAATCCCGTCCAGTGGTACTGCCGTATAAGTCCAGTGGTACTGCCGTATAAATCCATTGGTACTGCCGTATAAATCCAGTCCAGTGATACGGTCGTATAAAGCCAGTGGTACTACCATATAAATCCAGCGGTACTGCCGTATAAATCCATTGGTACTGCTGTATAAATCCAGTGGTATTGCCATATAATTCCAGTGATACTGCCGTATATGTCCAGTGGTACTGCCGTATAAATCCAGTGGTACTGCCGTATAAATCCAGTGGTACTGCTGTATATGTCCAGTGGTACTGCCATATAAGTCCAGTGATACTGCCGTATATGTCCAGTGGTGCTACCGTATAAGTCCAGTCCATTGGTGCTACCATATAAGTTCAGTGGTGCTGTCCTGTGCTGTATATTATTTACTCCAGATAAAGGGGTTATTAATATTTAATCCAAATAATTTTTACAGGGTTTGCCTTGTGTGGTGTTGAGGTACGCTGTCCTGTGCTGAATTTTGTTATATAACTCCAGAAAAATTATGGAGAACAAAAATTTGGAGGATAAAATAGGGAAAGATCAAGGTGGAAATACGGTGGTGGGGGTAGATATTGCACTGTACAAGATTTCTGAGCAAGCCCAAAGGGAAAGTATAGGGGTCCCCTAAATGACTCCTGAAAAAACTGAGCCATTGAAAATGTTTACTCTCCCTTTTTGGGGCGCTGGATCGGAAACTACCTATTGCTAGGTGTAAATAGTGATGATGCTGTAGATAAGATAAAATATCACATTTAATAAAAAGAAGACATATGAAACAACATATAAATTGTGACAATATGAATGAGCATGAAGATAAAATCGTTAGGTAAATCACATAGATGGCAGGGGGATAATCATACCGATGGTAAAGGTGGGAGCCGCAGGTGTAGAATAAAGCAGAGTACCCTGGGAAATACCCTGCTGATGGCTCCTGTGATTTAATTCCCACTAACCGTCCATGTGATCCTTAACGTCCAGGAAATACATCCAGTGGTGAAAAGGCACAGTGGGGCAAAGCCAACATGTTTCGGGACTCGAGGCTACAGAATGGTTCCTAGAACAGACGACAGTCTTCCGCCCGGAGCGCGCTACACAGTCCTTTGCGAGGAAGATGAAATCTGACAGCAGTCATCCTGCTGCAAAGCGGATAACTGAGGCCTTGACAGCTATGTTGGTGTTAAATGTGCATTTGGTATCCACCATTAGTGCAGTGGGACTGCAGTGCCACTCCTAGATGGGTCAGGTGTTTGTGCCGCACACTTGTGTCGCTTAGCTTAGTCACACAGCAGCCTCGGTGCACCTCTTTTCTTCTTTGCATCATGTGCTGTTTAAGGCCTTTTTTATATCTGCCCTCCTGTCTGACACTGCAGTGCCACTCCTAGATGGGCCAGGTGTTTGTGCCGCACACTTTTGTCGCTTAGCTTAATCATACAGCTACCTCATTGCACCTCTTTTACTTCTTTGCATGATGTGCTGTTTGGGGACTAGTTTAGGGACTAGTTTTTCTTAAGTGCCATCCTGTCTGACACTGCAGTGCCACTCCTAGATGGTCCAGGTGTTTGTGCCGCACACTTGTGTCGATTAGCTTAGTCATACAGCTACCTCATTGCACCTCTTTTACTTCTTTGCATAATGTGCTGTTTGGAGACTCGTTTCTTTCAAGTGCCATCCTGTCTGCCACTGCAGTGCCACTCCTAGATTGGCCAGGTATTGGTGCCGCACACTTGTGTCACTTAGCTTAGTCATACAGCTACCTCGATGCAACTTTTTGCCTAAAAACAATATTGTGAGGTGTTCAGAATAGACTGGAAATGAATGTTATTGAGGTCAATAATACCGTAGGATCAAAATTACCCCCCAAATCCTGTGATTTGAGCTATTTTTATGTTTTTTTTCAAAAATCAACCAGATCCAAAACCAAATCCCGAAAGGGTGGTTTTGGCAAAACATATCCAGATCCAAAACACGAGCGGGGATCCAGATCCAAAACCAAAACACAAAACACGAAAATTGCCCGCCGCACATCTCTAGTTTAAATACATGGGAATGTATTTTGTTTTAGTAGGCTTTGATATTAGGAAACAGAATGTTCATGGGAAATAATCTTTAGGAAGTGATATGGTAATTGTCCTGGCACCAGGCAGAGGGTTTGGTGGTGACTGAACAAACCGTTTCTTTGAAATGCACATTAGGGGGACTCCTGTTTATCTTTGAGTAAAATGTCCATCAGGTTTGGGGGAAAACAATTTGTTTTCAATAATTTCCTCTACATATGTGACCGTTACATGCTAAATTAGATTGTGTTAGGAAAGGAAACTGGTTCGGTGGTATATGTATGAAAGAAATAAGACAGTTCAGTTCCTTTGAAATGTAAAACATTTATTTATATTTTGTGAGATAGTTTGGTTAATGGATGATCTGAGGAAGCTGCTGAGAGACAAGGCAGAGAAACGCGTCATACGAGGGGCTACACAGAGGAGACTGCTCTTACCGCATGACAGACTGTTTCCACCACAAGGAAAACCGGGACCACAGAGATCACCAGTACCTCCACTTCTCACCAATGCTGTAAAACGCTGGCAAAGCTAGTAGAGTGGATGAGGAGGATTACCACGTGGAGACCCAGGTATACCGTGGATAAGACCAAATACACAGACATTTAAAGATCATTTGGCCAAAGGAAACAGTCATATTCACTTACCGATTTGGACAGCAGTATAAATGATTCGGAAGTAAAACGCATTTTAAGTGGAAAGTTCTTGCATTAACTACCATTACACTAGTCAGAAAATTCCTATTTGGGACAGGAAACCAGTATCTGGAACACTATAAAGTGTGCTGTATGTCTCAATAAGGGACCATTGTGACTTTTCCTACTTTGATCATTTTTTATTTTTTAGGAGTGGAATATTCCATTTTTTATATTTGGGACTATTGTGGATGGTCTATAGATATCTCATTTTGGTTCTAAGAACGACACAGATCTTATTTTGTTTAGTATGATTACCATGTTTTTTTACTAGATTCTATCAGGGGATAATGATATCTCCACTGTGGTAAAATAAAAGAGTTTTCTTTTTATCTTACATGCCGCTAATTTCAGTGTGTTATTAGTTCATATCTCTGAAATTCCCAGCCGCGATACCATTTGTTTTGTTTTGGTTAATGGACACAGGTTGGGCTGTGTGTATCCTTTTGAACATCAAGTATTGTACATCTGATATCTGTATTCTGTGACTGGTCCCTAGCACCTTTAGTTATGGGACTTAGGGGTCTATTTACTAAGCCTTGGATGGAGATAAAGTGGACGGAAATAAAGTAACAACAGCCAATCAACTCCTAACTGATACAAAGATGATACAAAGATTTGCAACAGGGTAGACACAGCAGGAGGGGTAAAACAAATGACTGATGACCTAGCTAGGCTTGAGAAATGGTTAAGAATGTGGCATGGCAGGGGGGCGTGGCCTGGCTGGCATCAGGAGAAGTCGGGTTCCTGCAGAGCTCCGGCCAGCAACACAATAAAATAAACCTCTGAGCTAACTTTGGGGGCCCACCTGCAAGGAAACAATCCCCTGAGCCCTGCTACATCACCCTGCACCCGGAGGTCGAGGCTGCGGAATCGGGGAGGCCCTGTGTTGCCCCCTGCGGATTGCGGCCTACCTCCGCCCCAGAAGCCGGGGCCTCGATTTTGGTGTGGAGCCGTCGGTCCGTTGGACCTGGTGCGGCGATTCTGCGGACCCCTCCCCCACCTGAGCGGCGCTCCCTGGCACCCAAGAGCTCACCCATCAGCCACTGACCCTCACAGGAGACCGACGACCGGACAATCTGCGGGAGGTGAGAGCCGGGACGAGTGTGACTGGCGGCCGGCGGCCATCTTGTGGTTGGCGCCGCCCGGACTTTAAGCTCTGCTTTGCCGATCCCTGGCCTCTCCGGGCGCCTGCCCTCCGACCCCCACCTCATACATCCTCGCAAGAACAGATCTCCCCCCCCCCCCCCCCCCCACTGGTGGGGATCAACGACCCGGGGACCTCCGGAGGATCCGTGTTTCATTTACAGGCAGCGGCCATCTTGTGACTGGCACAACTCTCTCCTCACTCCATAGCTAGAAATGGCTGTAGCTCTAGCTCCCTCTTGTGGCGACTTTTAGATTAGACAACTCACAGCCACTATAAATATATTTCTATACTCCTGCCTATTCTCATGTCTCCTGTTTAGCGGCTGGAGGGGAGTTATCATATTACACCTTGAAACAACAGGTGCAAACTTTAACAGCCCTGCCGCCATCTGCCCGGAGGCTTTCACCCTGCAGAGAGCTGACCCTGCACCCCTGCTGGAATAGGCGCTGCTGCGATCACCTATATCTCGGAAGCTCCACCTGCTCCACCCATAAACCCATGCCGGCCTCTACACCTGTGTGACATTTCTCCTCGCCCATGTGCGCTGTTCACGGACTGATGCCTACCGGTCCTGAGCTATTACTCGTTGAGATGTAACCTGTTATACTTCCGCTTCTTTTTTCCTCTCCATGTGACCTCATTATAGCCTGCTCCTTGCGTGAGGCGACTCCTACTGTATAAATCGGTTCTCCGTTGCCCGCTTATTTTTATGGAAAAATTTCTCATACCCACCCCGATGTCAATTGCTGACCCCGCCTCTACAACCCGAGGCGATACTGTGTGGAGACACTCGTCTGATTCAGATTGCTCTGTCACCCGTTCCAGGTCCTTACAAAAACGCAAGTCTGCTCCGGCCAATAAGCCTCCCAAAATGAAACCTGCGGATATTGCGGCGGTGCTGGGCCCTCTACTAGATGAAAAACTGGCGGGCCTTAGAGAAGCTATTGACTCTACTCTATCCAAATTAACTCAACACTCTGGCCGCTTAGATGACGTCGAACAGAGGGTGTCTACCCTGGAGGATGATTTGCATGCAGCACAACTCACCATTAATTCACAGCAAAGCGACATTTCGGATCTGACCCAGAAGCTAGATGATTTGGAGAATCGCGGACGCAGAAGTAATCTCCGGGTGGTGGGTATCCCCGAATCGGTCAAAGGCTATGAGTTACTTGATCTTCTCTCTAACTGGATACCGCAACAACTGGCCATGGATCTCAAAGGTGCCCCTCTGGCTATTGAGCGGGCACATAGAATAGGCCCTGAACGTAAAACGAACTCTGGTCGCCCTCGCCCGGTGATCATGAAAATCCTTAATTATGCCGACAAAGCTCGACTCTTAGACCACTACCGGAAGACGGATAGCTTAACCTACAACGGAGATCGGCTCTTGATATTTCAGGATTTTTCCACCATTGTCGCTGCTAAACGCAAGGAGTTTGCCCCGTTGTGCAAGCAACTGTTTAATGCCAAAATCAAATTCTCTCTCCTGTACCCGGCCCGGCTGCGGGTCTTCGAGGACGGCAAGCCGTTGTTCTTCGATGACATAACACTCGCCAAGGCCCACTTCTCGAGTTTACCCACTTGACTGTTGCACTGTTATTATTGCTTGCATGCATGTTTTTCTCTCTTTTTTTTCTCCATCTGCAGGTCACGTGGAGAGGAATAATTGCGCAGCTCTGTGTATACAATGAGCTGTAAATTTTCTTGTTTTTCTTGTTTGTTTTCTATGTTACTGTTTAATATTGTTGGTTGCACCTGCCAGACCTGCCGACCCCGATCCTCCATGGGTCAACCCCTTCCCGCTCGCTGGGACGGGCAGGGGCCCTACTTTACCTCTAGTATATTTTTTCTTGCATTCCCAACCATCGGTATAGGCTGATATAGCTGACCCTGCTCCTACTCCCCCCGCCGCCGCGGAAGATACCCCACTCCTTGCCTTCAATATAGTATCATGGAATGTGGAGGGCCTTAACGCTCCAGTGAAGCGTAAGAAAGTGCTCTCCCACCTCCACCGTTTGACCCCTCACATCACCTTCTTACAGGAAACACATTGGCTGGACGATCCCCGTAACACTCTACGTGCCCCCTGGATCGGGGATTGTATCTCGGCCCCTTACTCTAATAAGACCAGGGGAGTTGCCATCCTTTTTCACAAGTCCCTACAATATTCGATACGCAGAAAATTTCTCGATCCTAATGGGAGATTTATTTTGCTAGATGTGATTATTGATAATGTCTTGTATACTCTCCTTAATCTATATGCCCCAAATGTCTCTCAACAAGATTTTTTTGCAGTTGTCCTACAGAAACTTTCCTCTTGGGGGAGCTCTAATCTAATCCTAGGAGGAGATTTCAACACGGTCATCGATCCGTCCATGGACAGGTCTGGGGTGAGTACTTCATCCTCCAAATCCGGCTATGATCTGCTTTCTTCCCTCTGTTCACAACTTGCTCTCTCTGACCCTTGGCGTATCCATCACCCTCTTCTTCGTGATTACTCTTTCTACTCTCACCCCCACTCCACACACTCCCGTATTGATTATATTTTCTTATCCCGACACCTCTTTCCTAAAGTCACTCACACATCGATTCAAAATATTATTATCTCAGACCATGCCCCTATTATGATCTCTCTTAAGCTTGCGTTGCCCCAATGCTTTTCCAAATGCTGGCGATTCCCTGCCTATCTTACTCACTCTGAGGATTTTCTCCTACACCTTAGACACACTTGGCACACCTACGTTTCTGATAATTTGACCCAGGCGGAGGATGTCTCACTGTTCTGGAGCGCCTCTAAAGCTGTTATCCGGGGCCACATTATCTCATACGTAAATTCCAAACGCAAAGCATTTAACTCCCGCCTCCATGAACTGAGCTCCCTTCTCACCTCAACTTATAGAACGTATAAGCGTTCCGACACTCCCGCACATAAAGAGGCTTACCTGACTGCTAAACAAGTATATGATACCTTCCTAACAGAGCAGGCCCAGACACGATATGATTACCAACGGAACAAATTTTTTAGATGGGGTAATAAATCGGGCAGACTCTTGGCAAACCTCGCTCGGGGACCCCGGACGCGCACATGGGTTGAGGTGGTTAAATCTTCAGACACTATTATATCAGATCCGACAGCCATTTGCGCCGAATTTATGCAGTTTTACAAATCCCTATATACAGCAGAGCCAGATAACGTGGAGACAGGTAAATCCTTTCTGTATGACGCTCAGCTTCCTGTCCTCTCTCGAGATGACAGGGACCTTCTCGAGATGTCTATAACTGAGGAAGAGATACTCACAACTATCAAATCTTTACCAAACGGCAAGAGCCCAGGCCCTGATGGCTTTGGGGCTGAATATTATAAATTACTTAATGCTGAAATCACACCCACTCTAGCCAAATTATATAATCATATCTTTACCTCCAGAACTATACCCTTATACTTCAATGAGGCACGGATAATCGTAATACCCAAGCCGGGTAAAGATCCCTCCCTTGTGGGTTCTTATCGCCCTATCTCACTTCTTAACCAAGACTTCAAATTGCTTACCAAACTAATGGCCAACCGTCTACAGTCTTGTCTGCCTCATCTCATTTCCCCGGCCCAATTAGGCTTTATTAAAGGCAGACAATCTGTACAAGGTATTAGATCGGCGATAGCTGCTATTTCCCATACCCGCCTTCATAATTTGGAAGACAATATTCTTATCAATCTAGACGCCGAAAAGGCCTTCGATAAAATCGCTTGGCCACACCTTTTTAGAGTGCTCTCCCATCAGCAATTTGGCACTAATTTCTGTAGTCTAATGCGGACCCTCTGCACTGCTCCGATGGCCCAGGTGGTAGTTAATAATGTGGCCTCCTCTTCCTTTTTTCTTGAGAGAGGCACCAGACAAGGATGCCCTCTCTCCCCTCTGCTTTTTAATTTGGCCTTGGAACCTTTTATTCGTTATATCCAACTACTACCTGGGTTTAGAGGCATTGTTATTGGGGATCGCGAACTCAAAGTTATAGCCTTCGCAGATGACCTACTTATATGTACCTCTGACCCTAAACGCTCCCTTCCTGTATTGGTAGAGGCAATTGACAGATTTTCGTCTTTTGCTGGCTTCTCCATTAACTTTGCCAAGTCTGAAGCCCTGGCCATATTTGGCCAGGCGAGACTGGGTTGGATTAGACCCTTCCCGTTTAGATGGGCCCCCTCGCATATCACCTTTTTAGGAGTGGCTCTACCACAACATCTCTCCACCCTCTATGCACGTAATATTACCCCGATCATACATAAAATACAGACTGAACTTAGCCTATGGCAAAACCTTCCCCTTAATATGTTAGGGAGATGCAACCTGTTTAAGATGGCAAGCTTCCCGAAACTCCTGTATATTCTCCAAATGACTCCCATTCTTCTCACTAACTCCGACTTTTCTTTACTTAATACCTTGCTTTCCAAGTTTATATGGAACCGTAAGCGCCCCAGGATAAGCCTAAAAAAAATGACGCAATCGGTGCGCCAAGGGGGTGTAAACCTACCAAACATTAAACAATACAATCTAGCGTGCTTACTACGTTTCGCTATGGATTGGCTCAGTGGCAACGATGTATTCACAGATACCAAGTTAGAATCTCAGCTTTGTGCTCCTCTCTCTCTTGCTTACCTCCTACATGCCCGGCCCTCTCAAATAAAATCTTCCCAATTTGATAACCCGCTATTGTCTTCCACTATTAAGGCGTGGAAAATGGCTAGGAAAGCCCTTGGTCTCAAATATTATTACTCAGTGGCCCTCATTCCGAGTTGTTCGCTCGGTATTTTTCATCGCATCGCAGTGAGAATTCTCTTAGTGCGCATGCGTAATGTTCGCACTGCGCATGCGTCAAGTAACTTTACTAAGAAGAAAGTAATTTTACTCACGGCTTTTTCGTCGCTCCGGAGAACGCATTGTGATTGACAGGAAATGGGTGTTACTGGGCGGATGTACGGCGTTTTAGGGGCGTGTGGCTGGAAACGCTACCGTTTCCGGAAAAAACGCAGGCGTGTCTGGAGAAACGGTGGGAGTGCTTGGGCGAACGCTGGGTGTGTTTATGACGTCAGCCGGGACCGAAAAGCACTGATTTGATCGCACAGGCAGAGTAAGTCTGGAGTTACTCAGAAACTGCTAACTCGGTTTTGATCGCAATATTGCGAATACATCGGTCGCACATTTAAGATGTTTAGATTCACTCCCAGTAGGCGGCGGCTTAGCGTGTGTAACTCTGCTATAATCGCCTTGCGAGCGAACAACTCGGAATGAGGGCCCGTATCTCTACCTTTGCTTGGAAACCTGGAGTTCCAAAATGGTACTGCCTCTTTGCCTTTTGGTGCTTGGTGCTCCTCTGGTTTAAAGACTCTACGTAATCTGATGACACCTACTCACACTCCTTTGCCATTCCAGGAGGCTATTGAGAAATATGCAATTTCACCCCTGCATGGATTTTACTACTCCCAGGCTATACATTATCTTACATCCGTTCTCCCTCACCTCACGGGAAAAGACTTTGTTAACCCCTTAGACTCCCTTTTACGCTCCAACACATACTCCATATCTTCTATCTATGCACGCATCCGCACTGAACTGGACCCCCACACTGATTTTCCTGATCTGGCTAAATGGATCTCCCAAGTTCCTACACTCACAGTAGACACCCTACTAGATACTTTTTTTATGACCCTTAAACTAATACCGGCTAGTATATATCAGGAAATGGCCTATAAACTGCTACACAGGGCATATATTTCGCCCAAACAAGGTTTTCTAATGGGTATATCAGATAGGGCCGGATGTAATAAATGCTCAACGGTAGAAGCTGACCTTTTCCATTGTCTCTGGGCCTGCCCTGTCATCCAAAAATTCTGGCATACCTTACACCACTATGGCACCTCAACGCTAGGCATCCCCTTTCAATGCACTGCTCCCTGGGCCCTCTTTGGTCATCTGTCGGACCAACCTGGAATTCCACGCACTGATAAAAAATTGATAGTGCTACTTTCAGCAGTGGGGAAAAAAGCTATATTGCAACAGTGGATCCATCCTACCTCTCCTACTCTCCCTATGGCTACTTCTAGGTTACTCTTCTTATTTAATATGGACTGGCTGGAGGCCTCTATCCACAAGGAAACCCTGACTCCTGCACTCTTTAAGTGCTGGGATAAATACATTTGTACCCTCCCTGCCCACACTAAACTAGCAATACATAAATGTTTCCAATCTAACTTTTGGTACTCTCTCCGACAACTTGATAGCCAACTTTCTCTAACTGACTGAGCCTCCTATCTTCCCCTCCCCCTCTTCTTCTTCATCCGTACTTCCCTCTCCACACACTTCTTCTTTTCTTTCCCCTTTCTTCTTATTTCTCCTGTTTCTTCCCTGGCGGATTGGTTGGACACTTCTATGGACGGATCGGTGGCCTGTGGCTCTTGGTAGGTGTTTTTGCCTATTTTTGTTCTAACGTTTTTGTGATGTTCTTTTTTACCTCCCCTTTTTTTTTTTTTTGTTATTTGAACTGCCGGAATTGAGTGTCAGTTTTTAGTCAGTCATATTCAGTCCCATTCTCAATATATTATAGCCTGACCGCCGCTCTTCTGGTGGTTTACAGTTTGTTCTTGTTGATTGTTTTGGAAAATTGGAAAATTTCCTCCACCTACTCATATATGCTGTGTACTTTTACCTTTCTTATTTGCCTACTTTGATGTAGATATGTTTGATATGTATGCGGTTTTTTCCTTACTTCTGTACCATGTTTTGGAGGTATTTAATAAACATATTTGGAAAAAAAAAAAAAGAATGTGGCATGGCAACTACAGTTTAATGCTAAAAATGCAAAATCATGCACTTGGGCCTCAAAAACCCAAAGGTATAGTATCAAGCAGAGGCAGAACTCTGGGAGGCAATGGAGTCATCTGCCGCTGGGCTCATGCTCTGAAGGGGGGCACCTCACCTCCCATTCTGTGACACCATTGAATTAAGTTAATTGATAGCTGCCGCTGTCTTTTCAGTGGCCGACTTCCTCACTGGTCCCTTCACCTTACAAATCACACCCTCTTTATTATACACATTTTACAAGTGTCACACCCAGGATTAGAAACCACAACCTATTACACGGGAAGCAGACACCTTACTGATGAAGCCATTTGCTCTTGTATAGGAAATATGAGAATTTTAACTATATGAAGATACTTCTCTGACAATTACACGTAACTTCATATAGTTAGAATTCTCACGCTTCCTGTACAGGAGCAAATAGCTCCGTTAGTAAAGTGTCTGCTGTTAGTGTAACAGGTCATGGGTTCTAATCCTGGGTATGACTGCTAAGAATTGTGTGATTTAAAATAAAAGACAATTAAATGTATAAATACAGTATGTACATTTTTTTCAGAACACTACACAAACACACACACACACACACACACACACACACACACACACACACACACACACACACACACACACACACATATTTATCTTGATATAGGAAATTGGGGGGCACCAATATTTATCTTGCCTCCGTGCAACTGGGACAAACTTACGCCACTGGTATCAAGGGTAATATAATGGAAACTACTGAGGAGGAAAGGGATTTAGGAGTCACTATTTCAAGTGACTTAAAGACAGGAAAGCAATGTAACAAAGCAATGAGAAAGGCAAGTCAGATGCTTGGTTGCATAACGAGAGGAATCAGTAGCAAGAAAAAAGAAGTAATAATGCCACTGTATAAGTCATTGGTACGGCCTCATCTTGAATACTGTGTCCAGTTATGGAGACCATATCTCCAGAAGGATATAAATACACTAGGTGATTCATCGCGCCCTACGGGCGCTCTTCACACCATCATAAGGGCTACGCCCCCTTAACCCTTGCACGCCCTTGTGGCGTGCAATATTTGTATTATATAGAGTATTACCTCCAATCATAATTGTGTGAGTGGTTAAAAATTACACGGACAAAGGGCCTGCAACGGTTAAGGGGTCGTAGCCCCTTGCAACGGCGTGAACAGCGCACGCAGGGCCTGGTGAATCACCTAGTAGGTGCTGTGGTTGGGGGAGTGGCAGGTGCAGGGGAGACACGGATGGGGGAGGGGTGGTTGCGGGGGGTGCTGTGGGTGGGGGAGAGGCTGGTGCAGTGGGTGGGGGTCCGGAGCCACCGCGAGTGGGGGAGGGGCGGGTGTGGTGGTGCGATGGATGGGGGAGGGGCGGGGGTGCTGTGGGTGGGGTCCGGAGCCACCACGGGTGGTGGAGGGGTGTGTGTGGGGGTGCCGCAGATTAGGCCTGGAGGTAATGTGAGTGGGGGAGGGGCAAGTAATGGTTCTCCTGCTTCTCCTCCTGGAAGCAGCTAAGCTGCTGTCCTCCCTTTGACAGTGGCTCTCCCGGAGACTCGCACAGCAGCCAAGCAGCCAGTCGTGTCCCAATGCGCCGCATTACATGGAAGAAGATGCACTCAATAAACTACTGCTCCCAGCAGGCCTTAGCGTTGGAATGCTTTGGCATTAAGGGCTGCTGGGAAGTATAGTTTGTTTAGTGCGTCTACTTCCCTGGAATGCGGAGCGTTGGGACACTGGTGCTAACAATAGTGACTGGCTGGCAGAACTGACTGACTGGCTGAATCAATGTAAAAGGTGAGAGTGCTGTGCAGTGTCAGTGACACTGCACACCCACTGCACTGCACAGCACTGTCACCTTTTACATTGATTCAGCGTCCAGACATTACCCTCCGTGATATCACCTACACTATTCATTACATTAGCCATCTCGGGGTTTCCAGGCCGGCAGGCCAGGTGCTGTGTTGCGGAGTCAGGGCCTCTGGGGATCTGGGCGCGGCTGTGGCGAGGAGGCACTTCTGTGACATCACGCGCAGAGGAGGCTCCGTGGCTCAGAGAGTATGCGGCGCAGGGAGGGCTATGAAAGCCTTCCACTGCGCCGCTTTCATACACATCTATGCCGGTGGCCACAGCAGCTTTTGTTCCACCTGTGCCGCGGCTAGGGAGTGGGGATTGTTGATGCCGGAGGGTGCAGACGGACTGGCAGCAGGACATAGGGGGTCATTGTGACCCGTTTGCACGCTGCTGTTTTTCGTAGTGGTGCGAACGGGTCGGTTCTGCACATGCGCGGCGGCCACAATGCGCAGGCAAGAAGAACAAAGAAAGCGATCGCTGCCGCAATCGCTAGAGGATTGACAGGAGGAAGGCGTTCTGGGGCATCAACTGACTATTTTCTGGGAGTGGTGCGGCGAATGCAGGCGTGTCCAGACGTTCGCTGGGCTGGCGTCTGACATCAATTCCGGGACCTGGCAGGCTGTAGACACTGCAGCGGGTAAGTAACTCCAGAGCTACTCAGAAACGGCACAAAATGTTTTTGCATAGCTCAGCTGCACAAGGGTTCGCAGCCTTGCTATGCAAAAAACCCTCCCCCACAGGCGGCGTCTAGTTGATCGCACTGGCAGCAAAAAGTTGCTACGTGCGAACAACAGACCCTCCAACATGACCTGCCCCACTAGGTACAAAATGCTCTGTTTCTGGACTTCCCTCTTAATTTATGATTTCCATCACCTGTGCTGAACTAGTTAGATGATAAGAAAGCTGTTTCTTCACAGGTGATGGCAATAATAAATTAAGAGGGAAGTCCAGAAACAGAGCATTTTGTACCTAGTGGGACGGGTCATGTTGGAGGGTATGGCAAACAACTCGGAATGACCCCCATAGGACGTTGCAGTAAAAGGATTCCCCCCCTCCCCTATCTACAGCGCAGAGACCTGCAGCAGATGCCGTGGCATACCCTCCAGCTGTACCTTTATGGCAGGTACAGGACCTTTTTTGTATGGTCTGTACCAATTTTTGGTTCTCCAAACTTCCATTGAAAGTATAGGAAAAGGGGCGTGGGCACGCCACTGTACCCGTGGTCACGCCCCTTTTTTCGAATTTGTAACGATATTTATGTATAAAATGTTGGAGGGTATGTTGCTGCAGATGCAGTGGGCCTATTTTGGGGTGTGGACCTGGAGCTGCAGCTCCATCAGCCCCATTGTTAATCCTGCTCTGGGAACACACAGCAGCCAAAGGGCAGAGCCTCCCATTGGATCTAGCCTGTGTGGGAGGACGTTTCTCGCCCAATCAGCTGTGGGCTGCGTGTGATAGACCTGCTGCTAACCCAATGAGAGCTCCTAACCACGCCCAGCGTTATCCACACAGTCACAGAGTGACAGATCTGGGCTATTATATAGGAGATTAGAGAGTGTACAAAGAAGGACAACTAAAATGGTGCATGGCCTACATCACAAAATTTACCTGGAAAGGCTAAAAGATCTTAACAAGTATAGTTTGGAGGAGAGAAGGGAAAGGGGGGACATGACAGAAACTTTCAAATATACAAAGGGTTCTAACAAATTTCAGGAGGGAAACATTCTTCAAAGGAAGAGAAGTATTAGAACTCGAGGACATACACTGAAACTGGAGGGAGGCAGGTTCAGGGGCAAGTTAAAGAAAAATTACTTCACAGAATGGGTAGTGGATAAGTGGTATACAGAGGCGTAACTAGGGTTTTTGGAGCCCAGGGCAAGATCAATAATGCCCCCCCCCCCCAAAAAAAAGGAAAGTATATGCGCACGCCACTGGCGCACTCTGAATAAAATGGCCATGGCCACACGCCAGAAGGGGGTGTGGACACTGACAGTAGGATGTGCCGACATGCCAGGTGTTTCATGTCATACTGGGAACATTCTTTATAATTCCACATGCACCTTACCATCATCATCTCCTACACAAATAGGTGTCACTGTATATAAAAATATCAGGGTGTGTATGTATAGATGTAGGTGCAGTGGTCGAAGTGGATCCGGAAAAGGGGGCGTGGCCACTCAAAAGGGGGGGTGTCCTTCAGTGTAGTAGGACCCCTTATACTATCTAGTACTGGTTATACTAGTACTAGACCTTATACTATCCCTTATACTATTTAGTACTAGACCTTTCACATTTTAGCACACGGTATGAGCCAAAATTAACATTATAGCATGCGGTATGTGCCGAAATTCACATTATAGCACACAGAATGAGCCGAAATTCACATTATAGCACACTGAATGAGCCGAAATTCACATTGTAGCACACTGAATGAGCCGAAATTCACATTATAGCACAAAGAATGAGCCAAAATTCCAATTATAGCACACAGAATGAGCTGAAATTAACATTATAGCACACTGAATGAGCCGAAATTCACATTATTGCACACTGAATGAGCCGAAATTCACATTATAGCACACGGTACGAGCCGAAATTCACATTGTAGCACACTGAATGAGCTGAAATTCACATTATAGCACACGGTATGTGCCGAAATTCACATTATAGCACAGTGTCATGACAGTAACAGTTATCAGTTATAACAGTGTCATGCAGTGACAGATACAGAACAGTGTATGCATATGACAGTGTAACTACATGCAGTTATAGATACAGAATAGGGCATGCATATAGCTCTGTGACATACAGGGATAGATACAATGACACTCTGCGGTTACAGCACCTGTGCAATTACAACAGACCCAATATAACGTGGGCAGCAGAATGCACAGAGCAGCATGCCATGGAGGTGTGAGTGGTAATGACAGCATCATTGGTACAATGGTAAACAATAATAATTCTCAGCCGGGCCAGTCCTCCCCTGCAGGAGATGTCAGCCAGAAAGCAGAGGGTCCCGGGACATCTATCAGATTCGTAGTCCCCCTCCTCCTCCCCCCCCCCCTTCCCCTTCTTCCACCACCTCACCTCTCAGCGACGGTGAGGGCTGGCGGCAGGCAGAAGCTCAGGGAGCGTGACCGCGATGCCAGCGTCATGCTCTCTGAGCTTCTGCCTGCCGCCAGGCAGGAGGGACAGGAGGCTAGGAGCTGATGAAGTAACGCCGCCGAGCACCACAGAGGGACTTGCTCGGCGGCGCTGGCGAAATGTGCAGGCAGTGGCGGCGGCTGCGGGCGATCAGGCGGCTGTGGGTGCGTGGGCGGGAGCGATGTCCTGGACGGCGGGTGCTCCCCTTGGCTGTGCCCGCCACGGCGCCCAGGGCACGTGCCCTGCTCGCCCTACCCAAGTTACGCCTCTGGTGGAATAGCCTCCCATCAGAGGTGGTAGAGGCTAAGACTGTAGAGTAATTTAAACATGCTTGGGATAGGCATATGAATATCCTTACAAAGAATTAAGGTTCAAAAAGGGTTGAGATTACCTAGAGGATAAAAAAGGGGCAGACTAGATGGGCCAAATGGTTCTTATCTGCCGTCACATTCTATGTTTCTATGTAACTGTCATTTTTCTAACACAGCCTGTGACATGGCAGTTAGGAGCTGATTGGCTGGTACTTTATCTCTGTCTGTTTTTATCTCTAAACGAGGTTTAGTAAATAGACCACCTTAGGGGGAGATATACTAAGCAGTGAAAAGAGTGGAGAAGTGAGCCAGTGGAGAAGTTGCCCATGGCGACCAATCAGCTGCTCTGTATAATTTTATAGTATACAAATTATAAATGTTACTTCAATGCTGATCTGTTGCCATGGGCAACTTTTCCACTGGCTCAGTTCTCCAATTTTTTTCACTGCTTAGTAAATCTCCCCCTTAGTCTTTTTAAGGACTTGTGAGCAATAAACATCTTGCATTTAAGACTCCACATGTGCTGTATCCTGTGACCACCTGAAGAGCGAAACACGCCTCTGTTCTCCGGCTGTTGTGGATTGAGCTCAGTAGCGTAGGTGGAAGTAAGTTATTCCAATCCTTAATACCCCAACATCAGTTGGACAAAATATCTGTGATCGCCTGATGGAGCACAATAGCGCATGCAGGGAGGGATTCTGAGAACCCAGAACACCCCCTCCTGACAGACAAGAGAGAGCGGGCATGATATTACAAAGCTCAGCCTCCTCATGGCAATATGAGCCAATATAACGAGATTCCAGTAGAATCATTTCATTATAGACCCCCATCGCCTCCCAATAGACCCGCGAATTGCGGCATTTTGCCACGAGGGGGCAGGGCTTAGTAATAATGTGCTTGCTTTCTTCCCTCTCTACAATCTACAACACACTGCTGCTAGGTGAGACTCCAGAGTGTGTGTGTGTGTGTGTGTGTGTGTGTGTGTGTGTGTGTGTGTGTGTGTGTGTGTGTGTATATATATATATATATATATACTAGGTGCTTCATCGCGCCCTACGGGCGCTCTTCACACCGTCGCAAGGGGCTACGCCCCTTTAACACTTGCATGCCTATATGGGGTTCAATATTTGTATTATATGGAGTATTACCTGCATTCCTTTGTTAGTGGTTAAATATTGCACAATGAAAGGGCGTGCGATGGTGAAGGAGGCGCAGCCCCTTGCGACGGCGTGAACAGCACCTGCAGGGCACGATGTACAGAATGAGCGGGTGCGGGGGGGACTGCGGATGGGGGAGGGTGTCTGTAGATGCTGCAGGTGGAGGAGGAGCAGATGCGGGGGGGCCCGGATGGGGAAGGGTTGGGAGGTGCTGCGGGTGGGGGAGAGACAGAAGAGTGGGGGCTGAAGATTGCGGAGGGGTCTGGAGGCACTGTAGGTGGGGGAGGGGCAGGGGTGCCACGGGGGAGGGGCAGGTGCAGGGATGTTGCGGATGGGTGAAGGGTTCCAGAGATGCTGTCGGATGGGAAGGGGCGGGGGTGCCGGGGGTGGGGTAGGGGGTCCGGAGGCACCGCGGTGGGGGAGAGGCAGGTGCGGGTGGTGCGGCGGACGGGGAAGGGGGTCCGGAGGCGCTGCAGGTGGTGGAGGGGCAGGTGCGGAGGTGCCGTGTGTGGGTGAGGGGGGGACCGCGAATGGAGGAGGGTGTCTACAGATGCTGTGGGTGGAGGGGGGCAGGTGTGGGGGGAGACATATATGGGGGGTGGATGGTGGAGGGGGCTGGAGGTGCTGTGGGTGGTGGAGGGGTGGGGGAGTGGGAGCCGTTGGTGGTGTAGGGGGTCTGGAGGCACAGCGTGTGGGGGAGGGGTGGAGTGTCGCATGTGGTGGAGGGGAGGGTGCGGAGGTGTGGTGCATTGGGGAGTGGTCTGGAGGCGCTGCGGGTACTGTACCTGCCAAAAAGGTAGTTGGAGGTTATGCAGTAACAGGGCCAGGACAGGGGTGACAGGGTCAGAACAGGGGTGACGGGGCCAGGACAGGGGTGACGGGGCCAGGACAGGGGTGACAGGGCAAGGACAGGGGTGACGGGGCCAGGACAGAAATGACAGGGACAGGATAGAGGTGACAGGGCCAGGGTAGGGGCGGCAGGACCAGGATTTGGTTGACAGGGCCAGGATAGGGGTGACAGGGCCAGGATAAGGGTGGCAGGGCCAGGATAGGGGTGGCAGGGCCAGGATAGGGGTGAAAGGGCCAGGATAAGGGTGACAGGCAAGGCCAGGGGTGACAGGGCAAGGCCAGGGATGACAGGGACATGACAGAACACAGGGCACGGGAGAGATTGGTATTAGGGACAAAACAGTGGTGACAGACAGATGTGTCTTACCGGAGTCACTGCTGCTGGCTGCTGCTGTTCCACTCCAACCTGTTTGGATCTGCTGCTGGTGGAGACTTGGCATGGTTGATTCTCTCAGGCTGGAGTCCTGCTTCCTCTGCCCGTCCGCATCCCTCCCTCCCCCCCCCCCCCCCACTCCTCAGTCACACACCGCGGACCTCGCGCGGCTGCCGGGCACTGTGGTAAGGGGAGACTGGGAGTGACTGGTTAGCCCCCAGGAGACGCTGCAGCTGGAGGGAGGAGGGGGTCATAGCATGCACGCGGCGCGGACCTCGCGGCTGCCGGGCACTGTGGTAAGGGGAGACTGGGAGTGACTGGTTAGCCCCCAGGAGACGCTGCGGCTGGAGGGAGGAGGGGGTCGGAGCCTGCAAGCAGCGCGGACTTCTGCAGCGCTGCCCGCCGGCTAAAGTGTGTGAAGGAGCTGGGCGCACCTCACTGCGGGCGGCAGCGCTGCAGCTAGCGGTGGGGTTGCCGGGGCTGGAGATAACAGAGGCAGTATGGAACCTGCACAGCGGCAGGTGCCCCACAAAACTGCAGCTAAGAAGCGTGGAGTGTGCCAGAAAGTGACGCTTCTCCGCGTCAGAGAGACCCTGCTGAGTATGCTGATGTGGGGGGTCAAGTACACAGTGAGCTGGTGCCCGTCTGTCTGTATGGCATACCCCCTCACACACCGCCATACCTCCCCACTGTCCCGATTTTCGCGGGACAGTCCTGTTTTTCTCTAACGTCCTAAGTGGATGCTGGGACTCCGTAAGGACCATGGGGATTAGCGGCTCCGCAGGAGACTGGGCACAACTAAAGAAAGCTTTAGGACTACCTGGTGTGCACTGGCTCCTCCCACTAAGACCCTCCTCCAGACCTCAGTTAGATTTCTATGCCCGGCTGAGCTGGATGCACACTAGGGGCTCTCCTGAGCACCTAGAAAGAAAGTATATTTAGGTTTTTTATTTTCAGTGAGATCTGCTGGCAACAGACTCACTGCAGCGAGGGACTAAGGGGAGAAGAAGCGAACCTACCTAACAGGTGGTAGTTTGGGCTTCTTAGGCTACTGGACACCATTAGCTCCAGAGGGATCGACTGCAGGACCCGACCTTGGTGTTCGTTCCCGGAGCCGCGCCGCCGTCCCCCTTACAGAGCCAGAAGCACGAAGAAGGTCCGGAAAATCGGCGGCAGAAGACTTCGGTCTTCACCAAGGTAGCGCACAGCACTGCAGCTGTGCGCCATTGCTCCTCATGTACACCTCACACTTCGGTCACTGATGGGTGCAGGGCGCTGGGGGGGGGGCGCCCTGAGGGCAATAAATAACACCTTGGCTGGCAAAATATACATCATATATAGTCCCAGAGGCTATATAGATGTAAAATTACCCCTGCCAGTATCACAGAAAAAGCGGGAGAAAGTCCGCCAAAAAGGGGGCGGGGCTTCTCCCTCAGCACACTGGCGCCATTTTCTCTTCACAGTGCAGCTGGAAGACAGCTCCCCTGTAGTTTTCAGGCTCAAAGGGTTAAAAAGAGAGGGGGGGGCACTAAATTTAGGCGCAATATATGTATACAAGCAGCTATTTGGGGAAAAATCACTCAGTTATAGTGTTAATCCCTGCATTATATAGCGCTCTGGTGTGTGCTGGCATACTCTCTCTCGGTCTCCCCAAAGGACTTTGTGGGGTCCTGTCCTCAGTCAGAGCATTCCCTGTGTGTGTGCGGTGTGTCGGTACGGCTGTGTCGACATGTTGGATGAGGAAGGTAACGTGGAGGCGGAGCAGAGGCCGATAAATGGGATGTCGCCCCCTGTGGGGCCGACACCAGAGTGGATGGTTAGGTGGAAGGTATTAACCGACAGTGTCAACTCCTTACATAAAAGGCTGGATGACGTAACAGCTGTGGGACAGCCGGCTTCTCAGCCCGCGTCTGCCCAGGCGTCTCAAAGGCCATCAGGGGCTCAAAACAACGCCCGTTACCTCAGATGGCAGACACAGATGTCGACACGGAGTCTGACTCCAGTGTCGACGAGGTTGAGACATATACACAATCCACTAGGAACATCCGTTACATGATCTCGGCAATGAAAAATGTGTTACGCTTTTTCTGACATAAACCAAAGTACCACATAAAAGGGGTTAATTGTTTGGGGAGAAAAAACAGCCACTGTTTTGTTCCCCCATCAGATGAATGAATGAAGTGTGTAAAGAAGCGTGGTTTCCCCCGATAAGATGGTTATTTCTAAAAAGTTACTGATGGCGTACCCTTTCCCGCCAGAGGATAGGTCACGTTGGGAGATATCCCTTAGGGTGGATAAGGCGCTCACACGTTTGTCAAAAGGTGGCACTGCCGTCTTAGGATACGGCCACCTTGAAGGAACCTGCTGATAAAAAGCAGGAGGCGATCCTGAAGTCTGTATTTACACACTCAGGTTATATACTGAAACCTGCAATTGCCTCAGCATAAATAGTGCTGCTGCAGCGTGGTCTGACACCCTGTCAGATAATATTAATACGCTAAGACAGGGATAATAATATTTGCTAACATTGAGCATATTTAAGACGTTGTCTTATATATAAAGGATGCACAGAGGGATATTTGCCGGCTGGCATCCAGAATTAATGCAATGTCCATTCTGCCAGGAGGGTAGTTGAAACCCGGCAGTGGACAGGTGATGCTGCATTTAAAAGGCACATGGAGATTCTGCCTTATAAGGGTGAGGAATTGTTTGGGGATGGTCTCTGGGACCTCGTATCCACAGCAACAGCTGGGGAAAATTTTTTTTTTTACCTCAGGTTTCCTCACAAAAGCCTAAAGAAAGCACCGTATTTTCAGGTACAGTCCTTTCGGCTTCAGAAAAGCAAGCGGGTCAAAGGCGCTTCCTTTCTGCACAGAGACAAGGGAAGAAGGAAAAAGCTGCACCAGTCAGCCAGTTCCAGGATCAAATATCTTCCCTCGCTTCCTCTGAGTCCACCGCATGACGCTGGGGCTCCACAGGTGGAGACAGGTGCGGTGGGGGCGCGTCTCGGGAACTGCAGGGATCAGTGGGCTTGCCCACAGGTGGATCCCTAGGTTCTGCAAGTAGTATCACAGGGATACAGGCTGGAGTTCGAGACGACTCCCCCTCGCCGTTGCCTCACATCAGCCTTGCCTGCTGCCCTCGGAGAAAGGTAGTACTGGCGGCAATTCACAAGCTGTACTTCCAGCAGGTGAAATCAAGGTACCCCTCTTTCAACAAGGCCGGGGTTACTATTCCAAAATGTTGTGGTACCGAGACCAGACGGTTCGGTGAGACCCATCCTAAAATTTAAATCCTTGAACACTTATATACGAAGGTTCAAGTTCAAAATGGAATCGCTCAGGGCGATTATTGCAAGCCTGGAAAATTTCAGGGTATCACTGGACATCAAGGATACTTACCTGCATGTCCCTATTTACCCTCGTCACCAGGTGTACCTCAAAATTGTGGTACAGGATTGTCATTACCAATTCCAGACGTTGCCATTGGTCTGTCCCCGGCACGAGGGTATTTACCAAGGTAATGGCCGAAGTACTTATCCCGTACTTGGACGATCTCCTTATAAAGGCGAGGTCCAGGGAACAGTTGTTCGTCGGAGTAGCACTATCTCGGGAAGTGCTACAACAGCACGGCTGGATTCTGAATATTCCAAAGTCACAGCTGGTTCCTACGACGCGTCTACTGTTCCTGGGTTTGGTTCTGGACACAGAACAGGATGAAAAGGGTTTCTCCCGGAGGAGAAGTCCAAGGAGTTGGCGTCTCTAGACGGAGACCTCCTAATACAAATACAGGTATCGGTGCATCTATGCACGCGAGCCTTGGGTAAAGATGGTAGCTTCTTACGAAGAATTTCCATTCGCCAAGTCCCATGCAAGGATCTTCCAGTGGGATCTGTTGGACAAGTGGTCCGGGTCGCATTCTCAGATGCATCGGCGGATAACCCTGTCTCCAAGGGCCAGGGTGTCGCTGTGGTGGTGACTGCACATCTTCTAGGGGGCCGCAGATTCGGCATACAGGACTGGGTCCTGGTGACCACGGATGCCAGCCTTCAAGGCTGGGGGGCAGTCACACAGGGAAGAAACTTCCAAGGCCTATGGAAAAGTCAGGAGACTTCCCTACACATAAATGTTCTGGAACTTTGGGCCATTTACAATGCCCTAAGTCAGGCTAGACCCCTGCTTCAACACCGGCCGGTGCTGATCCAGTCAGACAACATCACGGCGGTCGCTCATGTAAACCGACAGGGCGGCACAAGAAGCAGGATGGCGATGGCAGAAGCCACAAGGATTCTCCGATGGGCGGAAAATCATGTGTTAGCACTGTCAGCAGTGTTCATTCCCGGAGTGGACAACTGAGAAGCAGACTTTCTCAGCAGACACGACCTCCACCCGAGAGAGTGGGGACTTCATCCAGAAGTCTTCCAAATGATTGTACACCGTGGGGAAAGGCCACAGGTGGACAGGATGGCGTCCCGCCTCAACAAAAAGCTACAAAGATATTGCGCCAGGTCAAGGGACCCTCAGGCGATAGCTGTGGACGCTCTGGTAACACCGTGGGTGTACCAGTCGGTGTATGTGTTCCCTTCTCTGCCTCTCATACCCAGGGTAATGAGAATAATAAGAAGGAGAGGAGTAAGAACTATACTCATTGTTCCGGGTGGCCAAGAAGAGCTTGGTACCCAGAACTCCAAGAAATTATCTCAGAGGACCCATGGCCTCTGCCGCTCAGACAGGACCTGCTGCAGCAGGGGGCCTGTCTGTTCCAAGACGTACCGCGGCTGCATTTGACGGCATGGCGGTTGAACGCCGGATCCTGAAGGAAAAGGGCATTCCGGAGGAAGTTATCCCTACGCTATTTAAAGCTAGGAAAGAAGTGAACGCAAACCATTATCACCGCATATGGCGGAAATATGTTGCGTGCTGTGAGGCCAGTAAGGCCCCAAAGGAGGAATTTCAGCTAGGTCGCTTTCTGCACTTCCTACAAGTCAGAGGTGACTATGGGCCTAAAATTGGGTTCCATTAAGGTCCAGATTTCGGCTCTATCGATTTTCTTCCAAAATAGAACTGGCTTCACTGCCTGAAGTTCAGACTTTTGTTAAGGGAGTGCTGCATAGTCAACCCCCGTTTGTGCCTCCAGTGGCACCGTGGGATCTCAACGTAGTGTTGGATTTCCTGAAGTCGCATTGAGTTGAGCCACTTAAATCCGTGGAGCTACAATACCTCACGTGGAAAGTGGTCATGCTGTGGGCCGTGGCGTCGGCCAGGCGTGTATCAGAATTGGCGGCTTTGTCATACAAATGCCCTTATCTGTATTTTATATGGATAAGGCGGAATTGAGGACTCGTTCCCAATTCCTTACTAAGGTGGTATCAGTTTTTTCATGTGAACCAACCTATTGTGGTGCCTGCGGCTACTTGGGACTTGGAGGATTCCAAGTTTTGTGGACGTAGTCAGGGCCCTGAAAAGTATATGTTTCCAGGACGGCTGGAGTCAGGAAAACTGACTCGCTATTTATCCTGTATGCACCCAACAAGCTGGGTGCTCCTGCTTCTAAGCAGACTATTGCTCGCTGGATCTGTAGCACGATTCAACTTGCACATTCTGCGGCTGGAATGCCGCACCCTAAATCTGTGAAAGCCCATTCCACGAGGAAAGTGGGCTCTTCTTGGGCGGCTGCCCGAGGGGTCTCGGCTTTACAAATTTGCCGAGCTGTTACTTGGTCGGGTTAAAACACTCTTGCAAGAGTCTACAAGTTTGATACCCTGGCTGAGGAGGACCTAGCGTTTGCTCATTCGGTGCTGCAGAGTCATCCGCACTCTCCCGCCCGTTTGGGAGCTTTGGTATAATCCCCATGGTCCTTACGGAGTCCCAGCATCCACTTAGGACGTTAGAGAAAATAAGATTTTACTCACTGGTAAATCTATTTCTCGTAGTCCGTAGTGGATGCTGGGCGCCCATCCCAAGTGCGGATTGTCTGCAATACTTGTATATAGTTATTGCCTAACTAAAGGGTTATTGTTGAGCCATCTGTTGAGAGGCTCAGTTGTTATCATACTGTTAATTGGGTATAGTATCACGAGTTATACGGTGTGATTGGTGTGGCTGGTATGAGTCTTACCCGGGATTCAAAATCCTTCCTTATTGTGTCAGCTCTTCCGGGCACAGTATCCTAACTGAGGTCTGGAGGAGGGTCTTAGTGGGAGGAGCCAGTGCACACCAGGTAGTCCTAAAGCTTTCTTTAGTTGTGCCCAGTCTCCTGCGGAGCCGCTAATCCCCATGGTCCTTACGAAGTCCCAGCATCCACTACGGACTACGAGAAATAGATTTACCAGTGAGTAAAATCTTATTTTTTGGGTCTGTCCCACTGTCCCACCCGCGGGCCGTAGTGTCCTGCGGTGAGTGGGGGGCAGTTGGGAAGCTCCTGTACTCGCTGTTCTGCTTAGCATGCACACAGCGTCTATTTAGTGGAAACAGAGGGAGAGGGGGCTTCAGGGGGTACGGATTAAGGGTGGGCCCAGGGGGTACGGATTAAGGGTGGGCCCAGGGGGCCTCACAGTTTTAGGGGGGGCCCAGCTGGAGTAGCTCTGTCCCAGCTCTGAAGCTCCCCCATCCTGCCAGTAATAGCAGCAGCATTGTCCTACAGTCATAGGCGTGCACACGGGGGGTGCCTGGTGCACACAGGCACCCCCTAATGTCCATCACCCCCTGCATGCAGGGCCGACCGTCGAACCTTTGTCCTGGGCCCTGACAGACATGGGGGCCCAGGTGGCAACGGAGTACATGTGAGCCGGCGGACAGGAGCAGGGCAGTCAGTAATCAGACAGGGCAGGGAGCGCTGCGCAGTAGTGAGTGACAGACTCGATGGTGACATTAAAATGCAGCGCCGGTCTCCAGCCAATCGGAGCTCTTGTAGCGCCAGCGAATCGGGAGCAGTAGCTACTGATTGGCTGCCGGACCGCGGCTTCTGATTGGCCTGTGGCCAGTGCCACATTTGAGTTGCCACCAGCGAGCCTGTCACTCTCACTACTGCGCAGCGCTCCGAGTCCCTGCCCTGTCTGATTACTGACTGCCGCGGTGCTGCTCCTGGCCTCACATGCAGGTGAGAGAACGGAGGGGGGAGAAGGGAGGATTCACACAGATTGAGGTGCAGGCTGAAAGGGTGAATGGGGGCAGGCTGAGAGAGTGAAAGGGGGAGGGACAGGCTGAAAGGCACAGAGGGATGGGGTAGCCGGCAGAGAGGCACAGCGTAAAGGAGGGAGGGCAGGCTGAGTGGTACAGAGTGAAAGGGAGGGGCAGGCTGAGATGCACAGAGGGAAGGGGTAGCCAGCTGAGAGGCACAGAGGGAAGGGGTAGCCGGCTGAGAGGCACAGAGTGAAGGGGTAGCCGGCTGAGAGGCACAGAGTGAAGGGGGGCAGGCTGAGAGGCACAGAGTGAAAGGGGGGGGGACAGGCTGAGAGGCACAGAGTGAAAGGGGGGCAGGCTGAGAGGCACAGAGTGAAGGGGGGCAGGCTGAGAGGCACAGAGTGAAAGGGGGGCAGGCTGAGAGGCATTCTTTGCATTCTTATGCTCCCCCACTTACACTAATTGTAAAATGGTGCTAGCCACACCCAATAGGTGGTGCTAGACTTGCCCCTCCGGCGGTGCACACCCTAATAAAATGTGCTGCGCATGCCTATGCCTACAGTCAGCACACGCTGCTGCGTGTTGGCAGGTCTGTGATGTTGCAGGGAGGCAGCAGCCTCCCTGCTTTCTTCTGCCTGTGCGGGTGTGTAGGGGGGAGCAACCACCCCCTCTGGATTTACCCCTAGCTGAGGGGCCAAAATCCCATTAAAAAACAAAAAACCCCGGAATTTGCATAAGGGGCGTGGCCACGAGGGCGCAATTAGGCCACGCCCCCAAACCCACAGCAGGCACAGCAATGAGATAGGGTTCCTGCCTCAAGTGCCCTGGGCCCCCCTGACTCATAATCTGCCGCTGGGGGCATGCCAGCAGCTCACAGAGCGCTGGGCATGCCCCCTCACTGACGAAAACGGGCGTGGCTCGTGATCGCGGGTCCACCCGCGAACCCACGCCCCCTTTCCCGTTGGCCATGCCCCCTTTTTGCTGTGCGTGTGTCCCTCCTGCCTGAAGAAACTTGGGAGGTATGCACCCCTGCTTGTGCCATGGCCATACCATCTGCTCCTGCTCCTGCTCCAAGTCTCCTATAGATTTGCCCAGATCTGTGACTCATTTGACTAACTCCGCCCAGTGTTTTGACTCCGCCCAGCGTTAGCAAATGAAGCACAAAGTCACAGATCTGGGCTATTATATATATAGGAGATATATATATATATATACTGCTCAAAAAAAATAAAGGGAACACTAAAATAACACATCCTAGATCTATATGAATGAAATATTCTTATTAAATACTTTGTTCTTTACATAGTTGAATGTGCTGACAACAAAGTCACACAAAAATTATCAAATTTATTAACCCACGGAGGTCTGGATTTGGAGTCACACTCAAAATTACAGTGGAAAAACACACTACAGGCTGATCCAACTTTGATGTAATGTCCTTAAAACAATTCAAAATGAGGCTCAGTAGAGTGTGTGGCCTCCACGTGCCTGTATGACCTCTCTACAACGCCTGGGCATGCTCCTGATGAGGTGGCGGATGGTCTCCTGAGGGATCTCCTCCCAGACCTGGACTAAAGCATCCGCCAACTCCTGGACAGTCTGTGGTGCAACGTGGCATTGGTGGATGGAGCGAGACATGATGTCCCAGATGTACTCAATTGGATTCATGTCTGGGGAACGGGCGGGCCAGTCCATAGCATCAATGCCTTCGTCTTGCAGGAACTGCTGACACACTCCAGCCACATGAGGTCTAGCATTGTCTTGCATTAGGAGGAACCCAGGGCCAACCGCACCAGCATATGGTCTCACAAGGGGTCTGAGGTTCTCATCTCGGTACCTAATGGCGGTCAGACTAACTCTGGCGAGCACATGGAGGTCTGTGCGGCCCCCCAAAGAAATGCCACCCCACACCATTACTGACCCACTGCCAAACCGGTCATGCTGGAGGATGTTGCAGGCAGCAGAACATTCTCCTTGGCATCTCCAGACTCTGTCACGTCTGTCACATGTGCTCAGTGAGAACCTGCTTTCATCTGTGAAGAGCACAGGGCGCCAGTGGCGAATTTGCCAATCTTGGTGTTCTCTGGCAAATGCCAAACGTCCTGCACGGTGTTTGGCTGTAAGCACAACCCCCACCTGTGGACGTAGGGCCCTCATACCACCCTCATGGAGTCTGTTTCTGATCGTTTGAGTAGACACATGCACATTTGTGGCTTGCTGGAGGTAATTTTGCAGGGCTCTGGCAGTGCTCCTCCTGTTCCTCCTTGCACAAAGGCGGAGGTAGCGGTCCTGCTGCTGGGTTGTGGCCCTCCTACGGCCTCCTCCATGTCTCCTGATGTACTGGCCTGTCTCCTGGTAGCGCCTCCATGCTCTGGACACTACGCTGACAGACACAGCAAACTTTCTTGCCACAGCTCGCATAGATGTGCCATCCTGGATGAGCTGCACTACCTGAGCCACTTGTGTGGGTTGTAGACTCCGTCTCATGCTACCACTAGAGTGAAAGCACCGCCAGCTTTCAAAAGGGACCAAAACATCAGCCAGAAAGCATAGGAGCTGAGAAGTGGTCTGTGGTCACCACCTGCAGAACAACTCCTTTATTGGGGGTGTCTTGCTAATTGCCTATAATTTCTTCCTGTTGTCTATTCCATTTGCACAACAGCATGTGAAATTGATTGTCAATCAGTGTTGCTTCCTAAGTGGACAGTTTAATTTCACAGAAGTGTGATTGACTTGGAGTTACATTGTGTTGTTTAAGTGTTCCCTTTATTTTTTTGAGCAGTGTATATATAGGTGAGGGATGATGGTGCTGGGAAAGGGGTGAAAGGTTCAGAGGTAGAACTAGCGGTGGTGCTAGGAGGCACCAGCCAAAAAATCTTGCCTAGGGCATCATATTGGTTAGGGCTGGCTCTTGTAGTTCCAACTCTGTTACTTTCAATTAGTAAGTACAGGCAAATTAGGCAAAACAAGGACTTCTTATACACTGAAACACTTTGACAGATGCAGAATGGGTATGGGACTCCAGGTCGACACCAAAAAGGTCGACACACCTTAGGTCAACCCCAATTGGTCGACACGCCTTCGGTCGCCATAGACAAAAGGTCGACATGAGTTTTTTAATGGGGTTTTTTTGTGTTGTTTTCTTCGTAGAGTGACCGGGAACCCCAATTAGTGCACCGCTTCACTCGCCATGCTTCGGGCAAGGAGCCTCGCTCCACTACCGCTGCGCTCGGCACAGGTTACCGTTCCCAATCGTAGTCCACGTGGATCATAAAGTATGAAAAAGTAAAAAAAAAAAAAAAAAGTTAAAAACTCATGTCGACCTTTTTTCATGCCGACCTAAGGTGTGTCGACCAATTGGTGTCGACCTAAGGTGTGTCGACTTTTTTTTGGTGTCGACCTGGAGTCCGGATACCATGCAGAATGTAAATGAAAAACAACTGCTAGCTGAATAATTTACTGATAAGGAATTGTTTCTAGGGTTCCACACATTAAGCTTTAGCATATACACATAAACATAACCATACACTCAGCAGATCCAAGTTAGAGTAATCTTCAATACCAACGTCAAGCTTTAACAACCCTTCTACAGTAAACAATACTTTTCATCTAGTTATTTAAACCTTGGGGCCCCGTAAAATATGGTAGCACAGTTCAGCTGTATGCTGTAGGTCTCAGAGTGCTCTTTAAAACTATTAAAATCCCTGGGTGTATTACCGGGATCATTAGTCCAGCGTTATATAATGAAACATTAATAGTTTGCAGGAGCAGACTTCTCTATTTAATGGAACTGATATTTTTATTCCTTAAGTAGTAACAAGTTGAAGCCCCCAGTCAGACAAAACTGTTATTTTATTTCTTTCTAAGCAATTAACGTAACAAATTAGGTTTTATCGCGCTCTGGAAAGTATCTATGCTTGACTGTAATGCTTAAGCTGGGTATACACTTAACGATGTGTGTACTCACCCGACAGAGCAGCTAACACATTGAACGATATATTGTGCGAACTCACAATATATCGTTCATGGCCACCTTCCAATGCATGTTATTATTTGGTGGGTCGTCTTGTCGGGTGTGCAGCACGCCCAAGAGGATGATCCGGCAAATGACACACAGGAGCACGCATAGTGAGTACACACTAGACGATGTGCCAGATTGGATGACATATCACTTACTGTAGTGTGTACCCAGCTTAACTTTCTGTTTGCCTTAGAATAACAAATATAGGGGCACATTTATCAACGAGTGCTAAAACTTGTTGTGAATGATACATCATGTTGCGTATAATAAATGGTGCCCCAGCCAATCAACTCCCAACTGTCATGTGTTCAGCTGCCAACTGTCATGTGTTCAACTGCCAACTGTCATGCATTTGAAAAATGACAGTTGTGAGCTGATTGGCTGCAGCACCATTGCTGCAATGAGTTATCATCCACAATGAGTTTTAGCACTCGTTGATCAGTGGGCCCCATAAACTGTAAATCCCTGTAGAAATGAGTGTTGAGCTGTTTATGCTCCCTATAGTAACAGAAATAGATTAACCTTTGCTGCACTGAAGGAGCAGGTGCTTCCTGACCCACCTACATTGGGAGGCAAGTAGCTGTGCCACTGCCCTTGGATGCCGGAAGATGGTTCACAACACAGCCTCTGCCATCTCTGCCGCTGCCACCAGCCATTGCGTCTCACAGGATCCGAACGGCTGCTTACCGAGCCCCTTAGCTGCCGCCATCAATCTCCCTTCCTTCCGGTCACTGGGAACACCGCCACACACTGCAGATAATAGCGCCGATTCACCCCTTGCTCTCCATTGTCCCAAGAAGGCTGCCACCCAACTGCCAACAGTCCCGGCAGCCAGCTGTTACCTGTCCCAGTGAATGCCAGCTACAACACATAGTATGTCCTTAACCCTTTCCCTGCTGCATTGTGTGTGTGTGTGTGTGTGTGTGTGTGTGTGTGTGTGTGTGTGTGTGTGTGTGTGTGTGTGGTGGGGGGAGGGGATGGGGGTGCACAGAAGTCATTTAAATGTCAGTGGTAGTTCTGATGGGGTGCCGCATTTATACTAAGCCTTGGCGAAAGATAAAGTGGACAGAGATAAAGTACCAGCCAATCAGCTCCTAACTGCCACGTTAAAGGCTATGTTTGAAAAATGACAGTTAGGAATTGGCTGGTTGGTACTTTATCTCCATCCACTTTATCTTTCTCCAAGGCTTAGTAGTGGATGGTCCTCAAGTTAGTTGTTACGTTCTCTGTACTCGGAACCCAAGAGACAGGGTGGCAATAGATGAGCTCTGAGTACAGGAACGTGATGCTGCAGTTTGAGCTGAGTTCAGCAGCAACCCCTAAGGAAACCCTGACTCCATTGTCTCCCCTAAGTGGTCGGTTAATGCCTGCGAGACTATGGTTTCTTGGGCCCACGGCAGCCGCGTTTGACGGGCGGATTAGGTCTGCCCGACTCCGATGCCCCCCGGTCTTAGTAGGTGACAAGGCGTTAACCGAGACAGAGAGAGTACAAGGGGAAACCTAACTAAAAACTGACACACAAAAGAAAAGGGGAAACTACTGAAAACTATTACCAAATTTATGTGCGGCGCAGCCGCCAAGAAAAACCGTAACAAAAGCAACGCTGCCCAAACGCCAAACACGACACCGTCGTATCTCGGTGAGGACAGCAATGGCGGAAACCTCCGCAGAAAACACAAAAGCAAGAAAGTAAGAAATAATACGGCTACGGACGTAAAATGCAGCAGAGCTGCTACTCACCACACCGGTAAAGGTGCACGTAGATGAAACAGGAACCCCAAGGCTGCAGATACAGGATCGCAGGACTGGAAGGCTGGATCAGATTCAAAATGACCAGGCGCCGGACAACAGGAGTCAGGATGCAGGGTCACAGAACTGGAAGGCTGTAAAGTTTCCCAAAGATCAGGCTCCAGACACCAGGACTTGGGATACAGGGTCACAGGACTGGAAGGCTGCACAGGAACTCTCCAGGGGCAGGAAACAGTTCCACAGGAAGCTATCACCGGCAAGGCTGCCTGATCCTGGCTCCCATAAAAAGGTCCTGCTGACCTATCATGGGAGATCCAGCAGACCAGCCCCCCAGACCTAATTGTCCAGCTGTGCAGTGTCCCGACTGCTGGTAAAAGCCGGCACTGGAGTGCGGGGCGGCCGCGAGTGTCCCTGGTTGCTAGGCAACCGGCAGGAGACGGACGCTCAGCGGCGGAAGTGATGCGCCGGCCCCGTTTCCTGGCAACGGTCAGGAGCCGGCGCGTCTTTCACCCGCCGCCGCTGACATTAGCTCATTGCAGTTTTAGGTAAACGCATTATACCATCTCAGGATGGAGCTCCACGGTACTTATCTGTTTGTCAAGGACATGAACCAAAAACAGATATCACCAATGCATCTGCCGCACTGCTTCTACGCAGTGTTCACGGTAGGTGGTATTCCTTTAGCGGTAAATCCTTCTTAATGCTCTTATTGACTCAAAACAGGAGAGAGAACATCATAGTGTATACAAGAACTTCCAACTCCAGAACATAGCAATGTCTAGCTGAATCTCCTACCAGAAGGGATGGTCTATGTTTCAAGGTAGACAACAAAGAGTCCACAGAGTGGGGTAAGGCCCTGTTCAGATACAACCCATCCTTCTGTCTCGATGCAACAATCACCCCATCATACATACGGTACAGAAATTGAAAAGCTCCAATAGTGTAAAATGGTTAAAAAAAAAAAAGTCAGAGTTCGGCTGGTATCGCACACAGCCGTCATTACATCCAGCCCACAGAGTGCAAGAAATGAATGGACCCGCCTGGAGGACCTGATTGCTAAGACATTGGCCCTCATTCCGAGTTGTTCGCTCGCAAGCTGCTTTTAGCAGCTTTGCACACGATAATCCGCCGCCTACTGGGAGTGAATCTTAGCTTATCAAAATTGCGAACGAAAGATTAGCAGAATTGCGAATAGACACTTCTTAGCAGTTTCTGAGTAGCTCCACACTTACTCGGCATCTGCGATCAGTTCAGTGCTTGTCGTTCCTGGTTTGACGTCACAAACACACCCAGCGTTCGGCCAGACACTCCTCCGTTTCTCCAGCCACTCCCGCGTTTTTCCCAGAAACGGTAGCGTTTTTTCGCACACACCCATAAAACGGCCTGTTTCCGCCCAGAAACACCCACTTCCTGTCAATCACATTACGATCACCAGAATAAAGAAAAAACCTTGTAATGCCGTGAGTAAAATACCTAACTGCATAGCAAATTTACTTGGCGCAGTCGCACTGCGGACATTGCGCATGCGCATTAGCGACTAATCGCTCCGTTGCGAGAAAAAAATACAGAGCGAACAACTCTGAATGACCACCAATATGCTAACTCCAGATACGAGGATTACTTTTACTATTACTACTAATATACTCATTTTCCCATGATGATTTTCAAGTCAAAATAACGTACTTATATATCATATAACAACTGACTGAGTATAAAGAACTTTGGCCATTGCTTTCTGCTTCTGGTTATTACGACAATATATCTAACCTGACAGCTTTCTGCTACTAATTACTAACATCAGCCTGACACTTGTTTCTTCAGACAAGAAAGACTTAGAATTTATACTTTATATCTATGCTATGAATATGAAATAGATATTTTAATGTGTGTTTCTATAACCAGCGGGCGTGATATTACCTCCCTTATTTATTATATAAGAACATTGTACCGTATCTATATACTGTATTACATGCTTCATGCAAAACTTGTTCAAGCTCCCGGAGTGATGTTGGAGGCAGATAGCGTGACCAATCCCTATTCTCCGAAACTGACCACAGGGGCTCTATGATATTGAGGTCTGGCGATTGAGGGGGGCACAGAAGATGAGACGACTCTACTGCATGCCCAGAAAACCATGATTGGATGACACGAGCTGTATAAATCGATGCCTGATCATCTTGGTACTGGGCGTTAACTGTCGGACACAATGGGGGGTATTCAATTGTTTGAAAAGTCAGTTGAGTGTCTTTTTTTCCTATCTAATAGACAGGAAAAAACAGACACTGCCAACCGCATTGTATTTTAGTTTTCTGTTGTGTCGATTGTCCTATATATGTGTTGTGTGTATCCGTCCTAGGAGAATTATTTTTACTGCAATATATATTAAAAGCTAAGTTTTAACTCTCTCATCCAACTAAGAAAATATATACATTTTTTTCATAAGAGTGCGCCCACAAAGAAGTCTACTTTCTTTTTCCAAGATACTAGGTCTACAGTAAGCAGTTACTGACTTCTGGGTGGACCACCAGTCAGGGTCAGACTGGCCCACAGGGGAACAGGGGAAACCACCGGTGGGCTCCACTGCCTGTGGGACTACCTCCTCCTGTTATTAATCTTCTACATTACCATGCACGCACAAGCAGTATTTACTAGAGATGAGCGGGTTCGGTTTCTCTGAATCCGAACCCGCACGAACTTCATGTTTTTTTTCACGGGTCCGAGCGACTCGGATCTTCCCGCCTTGCTCGGTTAACCCGAGCGCGCCCGAACGTCATCATGACGCTGTCGGATTCTCGCGAGACTCGGATTCTATATAAGGAGCCGCGCGTCGCCGCCATTTTCACACGTGCATTGAGATTGATAGGGAGAGGACGTGGCTGGCGTCCTCTCCATTTAGATTAGGAGAGAGAGAGAGAGATTGACCTGAGGCTGATACTGTAGAAGAGAGTGCAGAGTTTAGTGACTGACCACAGTGACCACCAGCAGTGCAGTTGTTTTATTTAATATATCCGTTCTCTGCCTGAAAAAAACGGTACACACAGTGACTCAGTCACATACCATATGTGTGTGCACTGCTCAGCCCAGTGTGCTGCATGCCTGCATCATCTATGTATATATTATATATCTGACTGTGCTCAGCTCACACAGCTTATAATTGTGGGGGAGACTGGGGAGCACTGCAGTGCCAGTTATAGGTTATAGCAGGAGCCAGGAGTACAAGACAGTCACATACCATATCTGTGTGCACTGCTCAGCCCAGTGTGCTGCATCATCTATGTATATATTATATATCTGACTGTGCTCAGCTCACACAGCTTATAATTGTGGGGGAGACTGGGGAGCACTGCAGTGCCAGTTATAGGTTATAGCAGGAGCCAGGAGTACATATTATATTAAAATTAAACAGTGCACACTTTTGCTGCAGGAGTGCCACTGCCAGTGTGACTGACCAGTGACCTGACCACACTGACCACCAGTATAGTTAGTAGTATACTATATTGTGATTGCCTGAAAAAGTTAAACACTCGTCGTGTGACTTCACTTGTGTGGTGTTTTTTTTTTTATTCTATAAAAAACTCATTCTGCTGACAGACAGTGTCCAGCAGGTCCGTCATTATATAATATATATACCTGTCCGGCTGCAGTAGTGATATATATATATTTTTTATATCATTATTTATCATCCAGTCGCAGCAGACACAGTACGGTAGTTCACGGCTGTAGCTACCTCTGTGTCGGCACTCGGCAGTCCATCCATAATTGTATACCACCTACCCGTGGTTTTTTTTTCTTTCTTCTTTATACATACATACTACTACATCTCTTTATCAACCAGTCTATATTAGCAGCAGACACAGTACAGTACGGTAGTTCACGGCTGTGGCTACCTCTGTGTCGGCAGTCGGCAGTCCGTCCATAATTGTATACCACCTAACCGTGGTTTTTTTTTCTTTCTTCTTTATACATACATACTACGACATCTCTTTATCAACCAGTCTATATTAGCAGCAGACACAGTACAGTACGGTAGTTCACGGCTGTGGCTACCTCTGTGTCGGCACTCGGCAGTCCGTCCATAATTGTATACCACCTAACCGTGGTTTTTTTTTCTTTCTTTTTCATACATACATACTACGACATCTCTTTATCAACCAGTCTATATTAGCAGCAGACACAGTACAGTACGGTAGTTCACGGCTGTGGCTACCTCTGTGTCGGCACTCGGCAGTCTGTCCATAATTGTATACCACCTAACCGTGGTTTTTTTTTCTTTCTTCTTTATACATACATACTACGACATCTCTTTATCAACCAGTCTATATTAGCAGCAGACACAGTACAGTACGGTAGTTCACGGCTGTGGCTACCTCTGTGTCGGCACTCGGCAGTCCGTCCATAATTGTATACCACCTAACCGTGGTTTTTTTTTCTTTCTTCTTCATACATACATACTACGACATCTCTTTATCAACCAGTCTATATTAGCAGCAGACACAGTACAGTACGGTAGTTCACGGCTGTGGCTACCTCTGTGTCGGCACTCGGCAGTCCGTCCATAATTGTATACCACCTAACCGTGGTTTTTTTTTCTTTCTTCTTCATACATACATACTACGACATCTCTTTATCAACCAGTCTATATTAGCAGCAGACACAGTACGGTAGTTCACGGCTGTAGCTACCTCTGTGTCGGCACTCGGCAGTCCGTCCATAATTGTATACTAGTATCCATCCATCTCCATTGTTTACCTGAGGTGCCTTTTAGTTGTGCCTATTAAAATATGGAGAACAAAAATGTTGAGGTTCCAAAATTAGGGAAAGATCAAGATCCACTTCCACCTCGTGCTGAAGCTGCTGCCACTAGTCATGGCCGAGACGATGAAATGCCAGCAACGTCGTCTGCCAAGGCCGATGCCCAATGTCATAGTACAGAGCATGTCAAATCCAAAACACCAAATATCAGTAAAAAAAGGACTCCAAAACCTAAAATAAAATTGTCGGAGGAGAAGCGTAAACTTGCCAATATGCCATTTACCACACGGAGTGGCAAGGAACGGCTGAGGCCCTGGCCTATGTTCATGGCTAGTGGTTCAGCTTCACATGAGGATGGAGGCACTCAGCCTCTCGCTAGAAAAATGAAAAGACTCAAGCTGGCAAAAGCAGTAGCACCGCAAAGAACTGTGCGTTCTTCGAAATCCCAAATCCACAAGGAGAGTCCAATTGTGTCGGTTGCGATGCCTGACCTTCCCAACACTGGACGTGAAGAGCATGCGCCTTCCACCATTTGCACGCCCCCTGCAAGTGCTGGAAGGAGCACCCGCAGTCCAGTTCCTGATAGTCAGATTGAAGATGTCAGTGTTGAAGTACACCAGGATGAAGAGGATATGGGTGTTGCTGGCGCTGGGGAGGAAATTGACCAGGAGGATTCTGATGGTGAGGTGGTTTGTTTAAGTCAGGCACCCGGGGAGACACCTGTTGTCCGTGGGAGGAATATGGCCGTTGACATGCCTGGTGAAAATACCAAAAAAATCAGCTCTTCGGTGTGGAACTATTTCAACAGAAATGCGGACAACAGGTGTCAAGCCGTGTGTTCCCTTTGTCAAGCTGTAATAAGTAGGGGTAAGGACGTTAACCACCTCGGAACATCCTCCCTTATACGTCACCTGCAGCGCATTCATAATAAGTCAGTGACAAGTTCAAAAACTTTGGGTGACAGCGGAAGCAGTCCACTGACCAGTAAATCCCTTCCTCTTGTAACCAAGCTCACGCAAACCACCCCACCAACTCCCTCAGTGTCAATTTCCTCCTTCCCCAGGAATGCCAATAGTCCTGCAGGCAATGTCACTGGCAATTCTGACGAGTCCTCTCCTGCCTGGGATTCCTCCGATGCATCCTTGCGTGTAACGCCTACTGCTGCTGGCGCTGCTGTTGTTGCTGCTGGGAGTCGATGGTCATCCCAGAGGGGAAGTCGTAAGACCACTTTTACTACTTCCACCAAGCAATTGACTGTCCAACAGTCCTTTGCGAGGAAGATGAAATATCACAGCAGTCATCCTACTGCAAAGCGGATAACTGAGGCCTTGGCATCCTGGGTGGTGAGAACCGTGGTTCCGGTATCCATCATTACTGCAGAGCCAACTAGAGACTTGTTGGAGGTACTGTGTCCCCGGTACCAAATACCATCTAGGTTCCATTTCTCTAGGCAGGCGATACCGAAAATTTACACAGACCTCAGAAAAAGACTCACCAGTGTCCTAAAAAATGCAGCTGTACCCAATGTCCACTTAACCACGGACATGTGGACAAGTGGAGCAGGGCAGGGTCAGGACTATATGACTGTGACAACCCACTGGGTAGATGTATGGACTCCCGCCGCAAGAACAGCAGCGGCGGCACCAGTAGCAGCATCTCGCAAACGCCAACTCTTTCCTAGGCAGGCTACGCTTTGTATCACCGGTTTCCAGAATACGCACACAGCTGAAAACCTCTTACGGCAACTGAGGAAGATCATCGCGGAATGGCTTACCCCAATTGGACTCTCCTGTGGATTTGTGGCATCGGACAATGCCAGCAATATTGTGTGTGCATTAAATATGGGCAAATTCCAGCACGTCCCATGTTTTGCACATACCTTGAATTTGGTGGTGCAGAATTATTTAAAAAACGACAGGGGCGTGCAAGAGATGCTGTCGGTGGCCAGAAAAATTGCGGGACACTTTCGGCGTACAGGCACCACGTACAGAAGACTGGAGCACCACCAAAAACTACTGAACCTGCCCTGCCATCATCTGAAGCAAGAAGTGGTAACGAGGTGGAATTCAACCCTCTATATGCTTCAGAGGTTGGAGGAGCAGCAAAAGGCCATTCAAGCCTATACAATTGAGCACGATATAGGAGGTGGAATGCACCTGTCTCAAGCGCAGTGGAGAATGATTTCAACGTTGTGCAAGGTTCTGATGCCCTTTGAACTTGCCACACGTGAAGTCAGTTCAGACACTGCCAGCCTGAGTCAGGTCATTCCCCTCATCAGGCTTTTGCAGAAGAAGCTGGAGACATTGAAGGAGGAGCTAACACGGAGCGATTCCGCTAGGCATGTGGGACTTGTGGATGGAGCCCTTAATTCGCTTAACAAGGATTCACGGGTGGTCAATCTGTTGAAATCAGAGCACTACATTTTGGCCACCGTGCTCGATCCTAGATTTAAAGCCTACCTTGGATCTCTCTTTCCGGCAGACACAAGTCTGCTGGGGTTGAAAGACCTGCTGGTGAGAAAATTGTCAAGTCAAGCGGAACGCGACCTGTCAACATCTCCTCCTTCACATTCTCCCGCAACTGGGGGTGCGAGGAAAAGGCTCAGAATTCCGAGCCCACCCGCTGGCGGTGATGCAGGGCAGTCTGGAGCGACTGCTGATGCTGACATCTGGTCCGGACTGAAGGACCTGACAACGATTACGGACATGTCGTCTACTGTCACTGCATATGATTCTCTCACCATTGAAAGAATGGTGGAGGATTATATGAGTGACCGCATCCAAGTAGGCACGTCACACAGTCCATACTTATACTGGCAGGAAAAAGAGGCAATTTGGAGGCCATTGCACAAACTGGCTTTATTCTACCTAAGTTGCCCTCCCACAAGTGTGTACTCCGAAAGAGTGTTTAGTGCCGCCGCTCACCTTGTCAGCAATCGGCGTACGAGGTTACATCCAGAAAATGTGGAGAAGATGATGTTCATTAAAATGAATTATAATCAATTCCTCCGCGGAGACATTGACCAGCAGCAATTGCCTCCACAAAGTACACAGGGAGCTGAGATGGTGGATTCCAGTGGGGACGAATTGATAATCTGTGAGGAGGGGGATGTACACGGTGATATATCGGAGGGTGATGATGAGGTGGACATCTTGCCTCTGTAGAGCCAGTTTGTGCAAGGAGAGATTAATTGCTTCTTTTTTGTGGGGGGTCCAAACCAACCCGTCATATCAGTCACAGTCGTGTGGCAGACCCTGTCACTGAAATGATGGGTTGGTTAAAGTGTGCATGTCCTGTTTTGTTTATACAACATAAGGGTGGGTGGGAGGGCCCAAGGACAATTCCATCTTGCACCTCTTTTTTCTTTTATTTTTCTTTGCGTCATGTGCTGTTTGGGGAGGGTTTTTTGGAAGGGACATCCTGCGTGACACTGCAGTGCCACTCCTAAATGGGCCCGGTGTTTGTGTCGGCCACTAGGGTCGCTAATCTTACTCACACAGTCAGCTACCTCATTGCGCCTCTTTTTTTCTTTGCGTCATGTGCTGATTGGGGAGGGTTTTTTGGAAGGGACATCCTGCGTGACACTGCAGTGCCACTCCTAAATGGGCCCGGTGTTTGTGTCGGCCACTAGGGTCGCTAATCTTACTCACACAGTCAGCTACCTCATTGCGCCTCTTTTTTTCTTTGCGTCATGTGCTGATTGGGGAGGGTTTTTTGGAAGGGACATCCTGCGTGACACTGCAGTGCCACTCCTAAATGGGCCCGGTGTTTGTGTCGGCCACTAGGGTCGCTAATCTTACTCACACAGTCAGCTACCTCATTGCGCCTCTTTTTTTCTTTGCGTCATGTGCTGATTGGGGAGGGTTTTTTGGAAGGGACATCCTGCGTGACACTGCAGTGCCACTCCTAAATGGGCCCGGTGTTTGTGTCGGCCACTAGGGTCGCTAATCTTACTCACACAGTCAGCTACCTCATTGCGCCTCTTTTTTTCTTTGCGTCATGTGCTGATTGGGGAGGGTTTTTTGGAAGGGACATCCTGCGTGACACTGCAGTGCCACTCCTAAATGGGCCCGGTGTTTGTGTCGGCCACTAGGGTCGCTTATCTTACTCACACAGTCAGCTACCTCATTGCGCCTCTTTTTTTCTTTGCGTCATGTGCTGATTGGGGAGGGTTTTTTGGAAGGGACATCCTGCGTGACACTGCAGTGCCACTCCTAAATGGGCCCGGTGTTTGTGTCGGCCACTAGGGTCGCTTATCTTACTCACACAGTCAGCTACCTCATTGCGCCTCTTTTTTTCTTTGCGTCATGTGCTGATTGGGGAGGGTTTTTTGGAAGGGACATCCTGCGTGACACTGCAGTGCCACTCCTAGATGGGCCAGGTGTTTGTGTCGGCCACTAGTGTCGCTTAGCTTAGTCATCCAGCGACCTTGGTGCAAATTTTAGGACTAAAAATAATATTGTGAGGTGTGAGGTATTCAGAATAGACTGAAAATGAGTGGAAATTATGGTTTTTGAGGTTAATAATAATATGGGATCAAAATGACCCCCAAATTCTATGATTTAAGCTGTTTTTTAGTGTTTTTTTAAAAAAACACCCGAATCCAAAACACACCCGAATCCGACAAAAAAAATTCGGTGAGGTTTTGCCAAAACGCGGTCGAACCCAAAACACGGCCGCGGAACCGAACCCAAAACCAAAACACAAAACCCGAAAAATTTCAGGCGCTCATCTCTAGTATTTACTATATATATTTATCAAGGGACCCAGCCCATGTACTCTCTACTGGTTAGCCGGGACTCTGTGGTGGTTGGCCACACATCTACTATTGCCTGGCCACACCCTTAAGCATGGGCCCCTACCACTGCATTTCCCCGGTGGGCCCTTCTTGCCCCAGTCCGACACTGCCACCAGTTTACTTTATAGTGGCATTTTGACCGAGATAATTATTATATACTGGTTCATAAACTATACGGGTCCATGATTAGATAGTACCAGTGCGGAATCAAATCCATATCTGTTCATAAGGAAAAAACAGACACCCAACCGACTTTTCGAACAATTGAATTCCCCCCAATGTCTGTACCATGGATGGACTTAATCAGCTAAAATGTCTACATAGTCCTTGTCAGTGACTGAATCGTGCATGCTGATACTGGGGCTGGCAGAATACCATGATATGGCTGCCCAAATCTTAACCGTCCCTCCACCATGTCTCACTCTTGGCACCAGGCAGTCCAGATTGTACACTTGGCTTGGTGTTCCCCACACGTAAACTTGTCCTCGGTTGGGAACAGGCTAAAAGGATGATTCAACCAACCAACCAACCAACCAACCAACCAACCAGATGACAGTCTTCCGTTGCTTGGCATGATTTGTTATACGTCACAGCTACTGACGGTATACACAGCAGTGTCAGTATCTGATTCAGTATAACTAACCACAGAAACAGTATAAATCCCTTTTATATTTGTCATGCAGCCGGTGACAGTGGATATACTGTCTATGGAATGGTTCCGGTATGAATGGTCGACCATGTTATGGTCGACAGTCATTAGGTCGACCACTATTGGTCGACATTGGCATGGTTGACATGGACAAGAGGTCGACACATTACAATGGTCGACACATGAAAAGGTCAACATGAGGTTTTTTACTTTTTTGGTGTCGTTTTTTGCGTAAAGTGACGGGGAACCCCAATTAGTGCACCGCGTTCGCTCGCCATGCTTCGGACACAGACTACCGTTCCCAATCATAGTCCACGTGGATCGTAAAGTATGGAAAAGTTACCCAAAAGATTATTTTTTTTAAATCTCATGTTGACCTTTTCATGTGTCGACCTTCCATGTGTCGCCCATTCCCATGTGTCGACCATGTGTCCATGTCGACCATGTCAATGTCGACCAATAGTGGTCGACCTAATGACTGTCGACCATAACATGGTCGACCATTCATACCGGAACCATTCCATAGACAGTATATCCACTGTCACCGGCTGCATGACAAATATAAAAGGGATTTATACTGTTTCTGTGGTTAGTTATACTGAATCAGATACTGACACTGCTGTGTATACCGTCAGTAGCTGTGACGGTATACACATTACATGGTCGACCATCCAAACGGATACCCTATGGAACACACAACCATTTAAAAATATCTGAGGTTTAGACCAAAGTTCACTTGTATTCATGCGCTCTGGAACGGTAACACCCGCGGACGAGGTTCTAGATAAATGATGTGCGCCGGGATTTCCTCAGCCTGTTTATATGCCAGCGTTAATGTGCAATAGATCAGCCAATTGCAAATTACATTTTCTTCATTTGTATAACTCAGTCTGCCATTAAAAGGCCATTTTCACAGACATTATTGTTCTTTTGTTTCTAATTAAAAGCTATTTGCAGAGAAAAATAAATGGGCCTCTGCTTATTACATTAAGGTCACAATGATTACAGCCACAAATCGTTATTTACTACTGAGGGTGCTTGCCGCAGCGCGAGCGCTTGCAGCCGAGACAATGGCAGCTCCCTGTGGGCAACATCTGCTGGTGACTAGGGACAGGTGGAGACGCCGTCAGGTCAGCTCAGCAGTAGGATGGTAAATACACAATTATCGATTTTCAAATTAAAGTAATGACACCGTTATACCTGCAATCAGCGGAGCACAAAGCGACAGGGGCCTGAGAGAGATGATTGCCTCCACTACACGATGCCTCCTTAATACACCATCGTCTAAGTCTTTATTCTGAATCTCATTTCAATGGCCATTAACCCACTAACTGCCGCAGGCTGCTGTTTGGCATTAAATACATTCTGCAAAAAAACCATACTAGTACAAATGCATGGATTCAGCTCATTTAATCGCCATAATTACACACCGAGGCAAAGTTTAAGGCTCCTTAGGTGGAAAACACATTCCCGCAGCATATTGCAATGGTCTGTTTACTTTATTGGTTGCTCAGTGTGAGGTGGAGAGAAGTGAACATCTGGTCTGTAAGTAAACAGATGTACGGGATGCCAGACAGAATTACACCTCGTTGTTGGCTTGTAGAGAATGTTCTGCAGCTTGGCAGTAGACGGCGGATGGAAGGGGAGAGGATGAAATTGTGTAATGTGATTTCTCCGTCTTCATCCCTGACATTATAAACAATCTAAAAATGAAAAGAACCCACACGGAACAATTGTTTTCTAAAGGACTTTGGCCCTCATTCCGAGTTGATCGCTCGCTAGCTACTTTTAGCAGCCGTGCAAACGCATAGTCACCGCCCACGGGGGAGTGTATTTTAGCTTTGCATGAGTACGAACGCCTGTGCAGCCGAGCGGCAGCAAACATATTTTGTGCAGAACAAGACCGGCCCTGTAGTTACTTATTCTGTGCGATGATTGCTGCGACGAATGACTCGGTAATGACGTCAGACACCCGCCCAGCAAACACCCGGCCACGCTTGCATTTTTCCAAACACTCCCAGAAAACGGTCAGTTGCCACCCAGAAACTCCCATTTCCTGTCAATCTCCTTGCGATCGGCTGTGCGTCTGAAAGCGTCGCTAGAACCTGTGTAAAACCATGATGCTCTTTGTACCCGTACGCCGCGGCCGCATGCGTAGTTTTGCCGTTGTTTTAAATTATTGCTACGCAGCGAACAACGGCAGCTAGCGATCAACTCGGAATGAGGGCCTTTGTCTCTGAAAAAATGGTACATGTTCCTTAATGCTTTCTCTGAGCAGTGGTGCTCCCATGTTTGAGAGGTGCTTGCTACAAAAGGTATAGATTAGTACAATTAAGCATGTAAAGTCTTTTTTGGTTTTAATCTGGCAACTTGCTGTAATGTTTCATTCTAAAATGCAGTAGCTATTTTATTCTGACTCAGCTGAACAACCAGCTCCTGATATACAAATAGGCAGAGACGTAAAGTTTTTTGTAAGCAAAGCAAAACAGCACACAACTGTGCAAAACCATGCTGCACTCACTAGCGCACGCAGGGGGGTTTCTGAGTACCCAGAAACACCCCCCCCCCCCCCCCCCCCTGACAGACCAAATAATTTTTTTAAGCAAAAAAAAACCCGGAGCCGCGGTCCGCTATTAGGCTCCGCCCCCTCCTGAATTTGGGCCCGCCCCTTAAAACACCCGCAAATCGCGGGTTGTGCACTTGCCCAAGCTGTGCTGTGTGTGTCTTGGTCTTGGAAGCTGCTCTGATTGCCTCAGTCCCCACTGGCTGCTGCTTCCTGTTACTACCCAGCTCACTGTCTGATCTTCCCTTGTAAGTGCAATTATTATACTTGCATATATATTTCCTCATGCAGTGACATTATATATATATATATGGACACCATTAGCTCCAGAGGGATCGACCGCAGGCCCAGTCCTTGGTGTTCGGTCCCGGAGCCGCGCCGCCGTCCCCCTTAAAGAGCCAGAAGCAAGAAGATGGTCCGGAAAATCGGCGGCATGAAGACTCAGTCTTCACCAAGGTAGCGCACAGCACTGCAGCTGTGCGCCATTGCTCCTCTCACACTTCACACTCCGGTCACTGAGGGTGCAGGGCGCTGGGGGGGGGCGCCCTGAGGCAGCAATAATAACACCTTGGCTGGCTAAAATACCTCAATATATAGCCCCAGAGGCTATATATGAGGTAAATACCCCTGCCAGAATTCCATAAAAAGCGGGAGAATAGGCCGCGAAAAAGGGGCGGAGCCTATCTCCTCAGCCCACTGGCGCCATTTTTCCCTCACAGCTCGGCTGGAAGGAAGCTCCCTGGCTCTTCCCTGCAATATACAGTAACAGTAAGAGGGAAAAGAGAGGGGGGGGCATTAAATTTGGCAGTATATATACATATATTATATGAAAAGCAGCTATTAGGGACATAACTCAGTTAGTCCCTGTTTATATATAGCGCTCTGGTGTGTGCTGGCATACTCTCACTCTGTCCCCCCAAAGGGCTTTTTGTGGGTCCTGTCCTCTGTTGAGCATTCCCTGTGTGTGTGGGGTGTGTCGGTACGGCTGTGTCGACATGTTTGATGAGGATAATGAGGTGGAGGCGGAGCAGATGCATTTTGAAGGGACGTCACCCCCTGCGGGGCAGACACCCGAGTGGATGAACTTATGGAAAGAAATGAGTGCACGTATAGATTCTTTACATAAGAAATTTGACGACATGCCAAATGTGGGACAGCCGGGATCTCAGCTCGTGCCTGTCCAGGTGCCTCAGGGGTCGTCAGGGGCTCTAAAACGCCCGCTACCTCAGTTTGCAGACCCGGATGTCGACACGGATACTGATAACAGTGTCGACGACGATGAGTCAAACCTAATGCCTGTCAGGGCCATTCACTGCATGATTGAGGCAATGAAAGAGGTGTTAAACATTTCTGATTTACATCCAGGTACCACAAAAAAGGGTATTATGTTTGGGGAGAAAAAACTACCCGTAGTTTTTCCCCCATCAGATGAACTAAATGAAGTGTGTGAAGAAGCGTGGCTTTTCCCTGATAAAAAATTTGTAATTCCTAAGAAGGTACTAATGGCGTTCCCTTTCCCGCCAGAGGATAGGTCACGTTGGGAAACACCACCTAGGGTGGATAAAGCGCTCACACATTTGTCAAAAAAGGTGGCACTACCCTCTTAGGATACGGCCGCCCTTAAGGAGCCTGCTGATAGAAAGCAGGAGGCAATCCTGAAGTCTGTATACACACACTCAGGCATTATACTTAGACCAGCTATTGCGTCAGCTTGGATGTGCAGTGCTGCCGCTGCATGGTCAGAAAAACTGTCAGAAAATATTGACACACTAGACAGAGACACTATTCTGCTAACGATTGACCATATAAAAGATTCAGTCTTATATATGAGAGATGCACAGAGGGAAATTTGCCGGCTGGCATCTAAAGTAAGTGCATTGTCTATCTCTGCTAGGAGATGCTTATGGACTCGTCAGGGGACGGGAGATGCAGATTCCAAGAGGCACATGGAAGTTTTGCCTTATAAAGGGGAGGAATTATTTGGGGATGGTCTCTCCGACCTAGTTTCCACAGCAACGTCTGGGAAGTCAGCATTTTTACCCCATGTTCCCTCACAGCCTAAGAAGGCGCCATTTTATCAGGTTCAGTCCTTTCGGACTCAGAAAAGCAAGCGTGGAAAAGGAGGGTCTTTTCTGTCTAGAGGCAGAGGTAGGGGAAAAAGGCTGCAACAGACAGCAGGTTCCCAGGAACAAAAGTCCTCCCCCGCTTCCTCTTCCAAGTCCGCCGCATGACGGTGGGGCTCCACAGGTGGAGCCAGGTACGGTGGGGGCCCGCCTCAGAAATTTCAGCGATCAGTGGGCTCGCTCACAGGTGGATCCCTGGATCCTTCAAGTAGTATCTCAGGGATACATGCTGGAATTCGAGTCGGCTCCACCCCACCGGTTCCTAAAATCTGCCTTGCCGATTGCTCCCTCAGACAGGGAGGCGGTGCTAGCGGCAATTCACAAGCTGTATTCCCAGCAGGTGATAATCAAGGTACCCCTACTTCAACAAGGCCGGGGTTACTATTCCACACTATTTGTGGTACCGAAGCCGGACGGTTCGGTGAGACCCATTTTAAATTTGAAGTCCTTGAACATGTACATAAAAAAATTCAAGTTCAAGATGGAATCGCTCAGGGCGGTTATTGCAAGCCTGGACGAGGGGGATTACATGGTTTCCCTGGACATCAAGGATGCTTACCTGCATGTCCCCATTTGCCATCCTCACCAGGAGTACCTCAGATTTGTGGTACAGGATGGCCATTACCAATTCCAGACGCTGCCGTTTGGACTCTCCACGGCACCAAGGGTATTTACCAAGGTTATGGCGGAAATGATGATACTCCTTCGAAGAAAGGGAGTTTTAATTATCCCGTACTTGGACGATCTCCTAATAAAGGCGAGGTCCAAGGAGCAGTTGTTGGTAGGAGTAGCACTATCTCAGGAAGTGCTGAACCAGCACGGCTGGATTCTGAATATCCCAAAGTCACAGCTGGTCCCTACGACACGTCTACTGTTCCTGGGGATGATTCTGGACACAGTCCAGAAAAAAGTGTTTCTCCCGGAGGAGAAAGCCAGGGAGTTGTCTTCTCTAGTCAGAGACCTCCTGAAACCAAAACAGGTATCGGTGCATCACTGCACGCGGGTCCTGGGAAAGATGGTAGCTTCTTACGAAGCAATTCCATTCGGCAGGTTCCATGCCAGAATCTTTCAGTGGGACCTGTTGGACAAGTGGTCCGGATCGCATCTTCAGATGCATCGCTTGATAACCCTGTCTGCAAGAACCAGGGTGTCTCTTCTGTGGTGGCTGCAGAGTGCTCATCTTCTGGAGGGTCGCAGATTCGGCATTCAGGACTGGGTCCTGGTGACCACGGATGCCAGCCTGCGAGGCTGGGGGGCAGTCACAAAGGGAAGAAACTTCCAAGGACTATGGACAAGTCAGGAGACTTCCCTTCACATAAATATTCTGGAACTAAGGGCCATCTACAATGCCCTAAGTCAAGCAAAATCCCTGCTCCTACACCAGCCGGTGCTGATCCAGTCAGACAACATCACGGCAGTCGCCCATGTGAATCGACAGGGCGGCACAAGAAGCAGGATGGCAATGACAGAAGCCACAAGAATTCTCCGATGGGCGGAAAATCATGTACTAGCACTGTCAGCAGTGTTCATTCCGGGAGTTGACAACTGGGAAGCAGACTTCCTCAGCAGACACGACCTCCACCCGGGAGAGTGGGGACTTCATCCAGAAGTCTTCCAAATGATTGTACATCAGTGGGGTCGTCCACAGGTGGACATGATGGCGTCCCGCCTAAACAAAAAACTAGAGAGGTATTGCGCCAGGTCAAGAGACCCTCAAGCGATAGCTGTGGACGCTCTGGTGACACCGTGGGTGTACCAGTCAGTTTATGTGTTCCCTCCGCTGCCTCTCATACCAAAGGTATTGAGAATAATAAGAAAGCGAGGAGTAAACACAATTCTCGTGGTTCCGGATTGGCCAAGAAGAACATGGTACCCGGAACTTCAAGAGATGATCTCAGAGGACCCGTGGCCTCTGCCGCTAAGACAAGACCTGCTACAGCAGGGGCCCTGTCTGTTCCAAGACTTACCGCGGCTGCGTTTGACGGCATGGCGGTTGAACGCCGGATCCTGAAAGAAAAGGGCATTCCGGAGGAAGTAATTCCTATGCTTATTAAAGCCAGGAAAGAGGTTACAGCAAATCATTATCACCGCATATGGCGGAAATATGTTGCATGGTGTGAGGCCGAAAAGGCCCCAACTGAGGAATTTCAACTAGGTCGATTTCTGCATTTCCTGCAAGCAGGAGTGACTATGGGCCTAAAACTGGGTTCCATTAAGGTACAGATCTCGGCTCTATCGATTTTCTTTCAGAAAGAACTAGCTTCAGTACCTGAAGTTCAGACATTTGTAAAGGGAGTGCTGCATATTCAGCCCCCATATGTGCCTCCTGTGGCACCTTGGGATCTCAACGTGGTGTTGAGTTTCTTAAAATCACATTGGTTTGAACCACTAAAAACCGTGGATCTGAAATATCTCACGTGGAAGGTGGTCATGTTATTGGCCTTGGCTTCTGCCAGGCGAGTATCAGAATTGGCGGCTTTGTCTTATAAAAGCCCTTATCTGATTTTCCATATGGATAGGGCAGAATTGAGGACTCGTCCCCAGTTTCTCCCTAAGGTGGTGTCAGCGTTTCATTTGAACCAGCCTATTGTGGTGCCTGCGGCCACTAGGGACTTGGAGGACTCCAAGTTGTTAGACGTGGTCAGGGCCCTGAAAATATATGTTTCCAGGACGGCTGGAGTCAGAAAATCTGACTCGCTGTTTATCCTATATGCACCCAACAAGCTGGGTGCTCCTGCTTCTAAGCAGACTATTGCTCGTTGGATTTGTAGTACAATTCAACTTGCACATTCTGTGGCAGGCCTGCCACAGCCAAAATCTGTCAATGCCCATTCCACAAGGAAGGTGGGCTCATCTTGGGCGGCTGCCCGAGGGGTCTCGGCTTTACAACTTTGCCGAGCTGCTACTTGGTCAGGGGCAAACACGTTTGCAAAATTCTATAAATTTGATACCCTGGCTGAGGAGGACCTGGAGTTCTCTCATTCGGTGTTGCAGAGTCATCCGCACTCTCCCGCCCGTTTGGGAGCTTTGGTATAATCCCCATGGTCCTTACGGAGTTCCCAGCATCCACTAGGACATCAGAGAAAATAAGAATTTACTCACCGGTAATTCTATTTCTCGTAGTCCGTAGTGGATGCTGGGCGCCCATCCCAAGTGCGGTTTATCTGCAATACTTGTACATAGTTATTGTTAACTAAATCGGGTTATTGTTGAGCCATCTGTTGAGAGGCTCAGTTGTTTCATACTGTTAACTGGGTTTCATATCACGAGTTGTACGGTGTGATTGGTGTGGCTGGTATGAGTCTTACCCGGGATTCAAAATCCTTCCTTATTGTGTACGCTCGTCCGGGCACGGTATCCTAACTGAGGCTTGGAGGAGGGTCATAGTGGGAGGAGCCAGTGCACACCAGGTAGTCTGAAATCTTTCTAGAGTGCCCAGCCTCCTTCGGAGCCCGCTATTCCCCATGGTCCTTACGGAGTTCCCAGCATCCACTACGGACTACGAGAAATAGAATTACCGGTGAGTAAATTCTTATTATATAATATATATATTTTATATATATATATATATATATATATATATATATATATATATAAGATTATCACAGAATGAGAATCCGGGAAGCCGCACTGACACTCTCAGAGGTATAGTCCAGGTGTCCGGTCAAGCAGGTAAATATATCATCACATGTCCACGCAATCACATAGACAGGACCAGCACACTGTCGTTTTTGTCAAGAAATGCTGTATTATAAACGTGAATAAAGTTACAAGGCTCGTCATATACTCATCGTTTGATCAGCACAGGGAAACACAGTAGACCACCCAAACAGCCGTTTTCGGACTTAATCCTTCATCAGGGGAATAGCCTTACAAAGTGCCATAGTGCCATGTGCAAAATAAGCCTGTATAAAGTGCCAAAAAATCTGTTCACTTGTGTGCTCTATTTAAACACACTTAATGGAGCTTACCTGCTACACCTGTGACCGTCACCACTCCCTTCCGTTCAGACCCGTCACACCGCCCGGCCGGGGTGCACCGCAGCCGGAACGCACGCCAGCGAACCACCCGGCCGGAAGTCCGGACACGCGACACGCACGCGTCACCTAACCGGAAGTCCGGACCCGTGAACCGCACCGTGCGTCCCACCAGCGGCGCAGACACCAGCCGTTAAGAGCAGCAAAGTCAAAATCAAAAGTGAGCGTGTCCGGGACACATTGCAGCTGGTCGCATCCACAACAGTATACACAAGACTTATCATAAAAACCTAATCATATTCACCTGCAACCAACCCAGTGAATACTCCTCGATACTGTTCTGTATCGGGTCCATATATTTATGAACCGTCCACTACAGTGATTAAAGAAGGACAACGGTAATCACTTAGCCCGATCACTTAGTCCGGGTCCGGACTTCCGGTCAGGTGACGCGTGCGTGTCGCGTGTCCGGACTTCCGGCCGGGTGGTTCGCTGGCGTGCGTTCCGGCTGCGGTGCACCCCGGCCGGGCGGTGTGACGGGTCTGAACGGAAGGGAGTGGTGACGGTCACAGGTGTAGCAGGTAAGCTCCATTAAGTGTGTTTAAATAGAGCACACAAGTGAACAGATTTTTTGGCACTTTATACAGGCTTATTTTGCACATGGCACTATGGCACTTTGTAAGGCTATTCCCCTGATGAAGGATTAAGTCCGAAAACGGCTGTTTGGGTGGTCTACTGTGTTTCCCTGTTCTGATCAAACGATGAGTATATGACGAGCCTTGTAACTTTATTCACGTTTATAATACAGCATTTCTTGACAAAAACTACAGTGTGCTGGTCCTGTCTATGTGATTGCGTGGACATGTGATGATATATTTACCTGCTTGACCGGACACCTGGACTATACCTCTGAGAGTGTCAGTGCGGCTTCCCGGATTCTCATTCTGTGATAATCTTATATTAAGTATTGGAGTTGCACCACTATTGGACTATTTTTAATGGTTTTATTAGTTTGTTTTTTGGTTTTCTGTTTATATTAATTTTTTTGGAGTGCACTTTTTTATCTTTTCACTCAGTATATGATGGAGAATGATGTTGGTAATCTTACAGGAACGAAAAGGTTTCTTGAAAAAGATGTTAGTCGTATTTTATTTAACACCACAGATCAGCTGTCTTTTGATGTAGATTCACCAGCTGAGGTGAATAGTGATTTACTTAAGTTACGCAAGAGGTTGATTGAATTGGAGTTGCACGGTTTAACACTCTCCCAATATCATAAGGAGAACCTCATCCCGAGGGGGTTGAGGATTAGAAATCAACCAACACTTGGGCGTAATAATAAAGAATTTTGTAGACAGTGGTGCCAGATATTGAATCAGTGCAGCTTTGATCTGATGGTGTTAATTGTGCAACAAGTTAATTCAGACATTGACAATGTAAAAAAAGAAATAACCTTATGTGAAGCCCAGGGTCTTGCTATTTTGAAAGCTGACAGCACAGTGGACTGGTTGGCTCAACTTGATGAGAATTTGATCTCGTTTAAAAATGAATTGCTAGCCTTTAAAAAAACTAAATATAAAAAGGTCAAGGATGACTACAAGGAACTCAGGGTGTACCCCTGGGTTTTTGCCCCGTTAAATCGTAGACCATGGCGATCAGGACAGGGGTATAGGAAAAGGAATGATACACATTTCACTGATTTAGAATCTCAGACATCACACAGTGATTCCGATACCTCCACCCAAGGTAAAGGCTCAACGGCTTTTTTAGGCGGAAGGGCCAATACCAGGAGCTATGTGAGGGGCAACAGAAACCCAAAAAACCTTGTAGACGGGGAGGGCAGAGACACAAAAGTCGTAGGAAAAGGTCAGAAGGGAGGCAGGAGATAACAGTATTGAATCTATCGACCTATTCACCCACTGATTTAGAGTTAGCTGTCTTATCTAAAGGATTGACTCATGTACAAACATATCGGCAGAACAAGTTTAACTGTGAAATTGAGTTATATAAGTTTCAGAGACAGTTAAGACTAAAAAATCATTTTTTCAGGAAGGGTGAACAGGAGGACAGACTCTCGTTATTTAGAGGGAGGAGTACTTTTGAGCCACCTGCAACGAATGCCTCTATAGAAACTTTTATGAGGCTGGTACGGACTGAAACTCTATCTTCCGTACAGAACACCAGGCTGCGTTTCTCTAATATGTCTAAATTGGAAACGGAGGCAGTTAAGAGCCTACGTGAGAATCCAGAAATAATCATACGCCCCGCTGATAAAGGCGGGGCTATTGTCTTAATGGATAGACAGGACTACTTAGATGAGATTACACGCCAACTTTCTGACACGACATGTTATAAACTACTGCCCTGTGATCCGACAGAGCGCTTTAAGAGAGAGATTGATTCCATCATTCTCTTGGGCAAATCCAACAACTGGATTGATGCAATGACCAGTGACTTTTTGACACAAGAATTTCCTATAATCCCGTTAATCTACGTGTTACCCAAGGTGCACAAGACATTGGATAAGCCACCAGGTAGGCCCATCATATCCTCGAGGGGATCGTTGGGTCAACCAATTTCTCAATACATAGACCACCATTTACAGTCGGTGGTCCAGAATACACCCTACTATATTAAGGATACCACAGATTTCTTGTGTAAGTTGAGGGCAACCGGTCCACTGGTACCTGGATGTATACTGGTGACACTAGATGTCACCAGTTTATACACGAATATTAGTCATGAGGAAGGTATTGCTGCTGTCAGGGATGTTGTTGGCCACAGTCCACAGTATGAGGGTCCACCTTTGGAATACTTATTGTTATTGATTGAAGTGGTATTACATAAGAACTACTTCTTATTCAATAACTCATTTTTCTTGCAGCTCAAAGGTACGGCGATGGGGTCTAATATGGCCCCAGCCTACGCCAATATTTTCATGTACCATTATGAGCGATTACACATCATGGGTGATCCTGTATATTCGCGGTATATTAAGTTCTATGTACGTTTCATAGACGACTTATTCATGCTGTGGACTGGTGGCCAGCAGTTATTAGATGAATTTGTTGACAAACTTAACAACATATTGGGATCTATTAAATTCACCAGTGCCAGTAGTGATGTTGAGATCAATTATCTGGACGTCCTGGTGCGTATACAACAAGGGACATTAACGACCGGCATGTACCGGAAGCCCACTGACAAAAACTCTCTTTTGCTCGCATCAAGCTTCCATCCAGTAGCTTTACAAAAAGGACTGCCTTATTCGCAGTTGGTCCGGGTCGCAAGGATAGTTTCTGATAGAGCCGCTTTACCTGAAGCTTTACACTCTATGGGTGATAAATTTGTTGAGAGGGGTTATGACGAGAAGGAGGTGAAGGATGCGATCACTCGTTGCTTGCAAATACCCCGGGAAGACCTGTTGAAACCCCAACAGAGGCAAAAGAATAACAGGATGGTATATACCAGCACATACTCCATTTCTTCAAACAAGGCTCGTCAATCTATCTTGAAACACTGGCATATTTTGCAGACCGACCCGGTGATGAAATATTACTGCGAAGAGACACCTTTATTTGGCTACCGCCGTAGCCATAATCTAAAAGAGGAGGTGACTTTTTCTGACATTAGCCCCAGAGTTGGCAGGGGCAATAGATGGCTGCAGCTACAAAAGGGTGCCTTTAAGTGCCATGGCTGTGTGAACTGCAGCTTTATGATGACAGGAAAGACATGCAGTCATCCTACTAAAGGAACAACATACCCGCTACGATTTCGGATGTCATGTGACACTAAATTTGTGACATATCTGATACTCTGTCCCTGTGGGAAAATTTATATAGGGAAGACGATACGTATGCTGAAGGAGAGGATAGCGATGCACAGGTCCTCCATAAAAAAGGCGTATCAAAAAATGGATGGAAGTACGCCACCGGTGGCTAGGCATTTTGTGACTATGGGACACAAATTAGGTGAATTTAAATTTATGCCTATAGACCATGTACCACCTTTGAGAAGAGGAGGAGATAGACACAGACTGCTACTACAGCAAGAGTGCCGATGGATCTACATGCTTGATGCGATGGTCCCTAATGGACTTAATGAAGAATGCTCATTTGCTTCATTCTTGTAATGCTGGCACTGGTGATAGATTGAAGATCCCTATAATATTGTAGAATTGAGTATAGAGAGTTAGTGCAAGTACTTTGGGTCTAATCAGCAGATTGTTTCATTATCATTCTCCATTTTTTATTTTTCATTTATTTTTATGTGTATATGTTAACTCTGTCGATACTGTCTTGCATCGGGCTAAGTGATTACCGTTGTCCTTCTTTAATCATTGTAGTGGACGGTTCATAAATATATGGACCCGATACAGAACAGTATCGAGGAGTATTCACTGGGTTGGTTGCAGGTGAATATGATTAGGTTTTTATGATAAGTCTTGTGTATACTGTTGTGGATGCGACCAGCTGCAATGTGTCCCGGACACGCTCACTTTTGATTTTGACTTTGCTGCTCTTAACGGCTGGTGTCTGCGCCGCTGGTGGGACGCACGGTGCGGTTCACGGGTCCGGACTTCCGGTTAGGTGACGCGTGCGTGTCGCGTGTCCGGACTTCCGGCCGGGTGGTTCGCTGGCGTGCGTTCCGGCTGCGGTGCACCCCGGCCGGGCGGTGTGACGGGTCTGAACGGAAGGGAGTGGTGACGGTCACAGGTGTAGCAGGTAAGCTCCATTAAGTGTGTTTAAATAGAGCACACAAGTGAACAGATTTTTTGGCACTTTATACAGGCTTATTTTGCACATGGCACTATGGCACTTTGTAAGGCTATTCCCCTGATGAAGGATTAAGTCCGAAAACGGCTGTTTGGGTGGTCTACTGTGTTTCCCTGTGCTGATCAAACGATGAGTATATGACGAGCCTTGTAACTTTATTCACGTTTATAATACAGCATTTCTTGACAAAAACTACAGTGTGCTGGTCCTGTCTATGTGATTGCGTGGACATGTGATGATATATATATATATATATATATATATATATATATCAATTATGGTCCGGCACTCACACAACCAGTAGGCAACTTGATCCGGGGCCAGCATAGGCAGAGCAGCTTTATGTATTCCAGAAGATGCGGCACTCGTTATGCAGATAACCAATGAAAGTAGCAGAAAGATTCCTGCTATTTTTGTTTGGTTATCTGCATCATGAGTGCCGCATCTTATAATAATAATAATAATAATTTTATTTATATAGCGCTCTTTCTCCAATAGGACTCAAGGCGCTTAACAGATACACAGCATAATATAGTACAGAAAAATAATGAAGTACATTTTTCATAAAATACAGAAGCATGAAGATACTAAAAGAGACACTATGGAAATGCTTGAGTAAACAGGAAAGTCTTGAGTCTACTTTTGAAGGATTCTATAGTTGGGGCCTCTCGCACTGTGCTGGGAAGTGAGTTCCATAGAGTCGGAGCCGCATGACTAAAAGCTCGACCCCCAGATGAATTACGGTAGATTCTAGGTACTGCTAAAAGTCCTTCATCTACAGATCGCAGTAATCGAGTGGGGCAGTATGGGATCAGAAGCTGTTTCAGGTACCTTGGGCCTTGGTCATGTAATGCTTTGAAACTCAGTAAGCCAATCTTGAAGAGGATTCGCCATCTTACAGGCAGCCAGTGAAGGGAGTAGAGGATGGGTGTTATGTGGCTGGAACGGGGCTGGTTGGTTAACAGCCTGGCAGCTGTGTTTTGCACCAGCTGTAAGCGTTGCAATTCTTTTGCTGGTAGACCAAGGTAGAGGGCATTACAGTAGTCTAATCGAGATGATACAAATGCATGTATGACTTTTGGCATATCATCTGAGAGAATTAGGTGCTTGATTCTGGCTATGTTCCTCAGGTGAAAGAATGAGGATTTGATTGTGGCTGATATCTGATGTTTAAGTGTCAAGCCATCATCCAGGACAACGCCAAGATTCCGCACATGATCACTGGTCTGTAATTCTGAATCCCCGAGTGTAAGTCCAGTTGGTTGGCTATGCTGCAGTCTTGTCCTTTGATGTTGCGGTCGTATTATAAGGACCTCTGTTTTATCCGGGTTCAGTCGCAGCCAACTGGCGCTCATCCACTCCTGTAGTTCAGCTAGACAGCCATTCAGGGTTGCTACTGGGTTATCAGTGCCCGGAGCAAAGGACAAGTACAGTTGTGTATCATCTGCATAGCAGTGGTAGACCAGGCCATGGCGCCTGATTATTTCGCCCAATGGGAGCATGTATACTGCAAAAAGCATGGGGGATAGTATAGAACCTTGTGGGACACCACATGGCAATGGCACTGGTGGTGATGAGTATAATCCAGATGATACTCTCTGTGACCTGCCTGTGAGAAATGATTTGAACCAGTTTAGGACTGTGCCATCCAGACCACAGAAGTGTATCAGTCGCTCAATCAGAAGCCCGTGGTCCACGGTATCAAATGCTGCCGAGAGATCCAGAAGGATTAATATTGAACAGTCACCTCTGTCTTTTGCCATCAGAAGATCATTTAACACACACACCAGGGCTGTTTCAGTGCTATGTCTTCTCCTGAATCCTGATTGAAATGGATCATAAATATCATGGGTTGTCAGGCGAGTTTCCAGTTGATTTGCAACCACTTTCTCAATAACCTTTCCTAGGAAAGGAAGGTTTGATACCGGTCTGTAGTTGGACATGCAGTCGGGATCTAAATTAGGTTTTTTAAGAAGTGGTCTAACAATTGCTTCCTTTAGGGGTCCAGGAAAAATGCCTGTCTGCAAAGAGCATTGAACAATTTTTGCAAAGACAGGACCGATTATATCCGTACAACCTATTAGAAGCTTGGTTGAGGCTGGGTCCAGGCCACAGGTGGTGGGACGCAAAATCCGAGCAATTTCAGCAGTGTCCTTTACATCCACTGGGTCAAAGCTGGTCCATGAAGGCAGGTAGCTTATATTGGCAGGCTTTGTAGTTTGGCTCTCCTTTGATGGCACTGTGGATATTCCAGCCCGGATGGTGGATATTTTATCTGCAAAGAAGTTTGCAAACTCGTTGCATCTTGCTTGGGAAAGGGTCTCATCAGTCTGCAGGCATGCTGGCTTGCAAAGCATCTCCACTGTGCGGAAAAGTTGAGCTGGCCTATTGTTTGCTGCTGTGATCTCATTTGACAGGAACTGTGATTTCTTGCGAGTGATTGTCGATTGATATTCTTCGTTATGCTTTATTAGTTTTATTTTGTCATCCACTAGGTTAGTCTTCCTCCATCGTCTTTCCAGTCTACGCCCCCTTTTCTTGAGCTCACTAACACTGTTGTCGTACCATGGAGCTTGACGATGTGGTTTACGAGGTCTTATACGCACAGGGGCGATAATATCAATTGCAGCCTTAACATCCCTATTATAATAACGGACTAGGGAACAGGGATCTTCACAGGCACCCAGTATAGCAGAGAGATCCATATTTGCTGCAAGAGCCTGGGGAGTCATACCCCTCCTTGGACGGTACCTGGTCAACTCCACGGGCAGAGATCTTATTTGAGGGGTTGCAACTGAGAACCAGAGGGAGTAGTGGTCTGACCAGATGACTGGGTTTATTTTTAGGTCAGTGACTTCTAATCCAATCTGAAAGACAAGATCAAGAGTGTGACCACTTTTATGTGTGGCAGAGGGAATTATCTGTGTGAAGCCCAGACCATTCATTGTGCACAGGAGGTCTTGGCCAAGGCGTGAGAGCTCATCATCCACCCATGCATTGAAATCCCCGAGGATGAGCCATCTTTGATGTTCCAGAACCAGGCCAGCAACAGTGTCTGCAATTTCTTGTAGAAATATCTTTCCATCTCCAGGTGGCCGGTAGATGAGAAGTACTCTGAAACCTAATCCTGTCGAACTCTGGGCAGCAATGCACTCAAATGAGCGAGTAATTTCAATAGGGTGGACCCTAAGTTTAAGTTCTTTTTTGAAGCAGATAGCCACCCCGCCACCCCTGCGGTCCAGTCTTGGGTTGTGGATGACAGAGTAGTTTGTTGGTACCGCAGCCTCCAATATAGGTGCTGCATTTTCGTCTAGCCAGGTCTCTGTAATACAGGCTAGATCTGCAGATTCAATAAGGTCAGCAATTGTTGCAGTCTTGTTTCTTATAGATCTGGCATTACAAAGGACTGACCTGATTGGGCATACCAGAGGGCCTTCAGTTTTCTTTATGTTAAGTGCAGGAGCTCTGGGTATGGGGGTCACAAAGCGAGAGTTGACAGTTCTGTCCTTCCAAACATAGGGCCGTCTTTTGGGTATTACTTCTATTTGATTGTTCTTTGTGTATGGGGGTGAGCAGGTGGGCAAAGGACGTAGATGGTTACCGGGGGAAATAAGTTTCCTGCCTGCTCGCTTCCCACGAATGCGCCTGTGTTTTCTTTTTAAAATGCCAAGGGATTGGAGAATAGAAGCCTGTGATGGTGTGATAGGAACTGCAGAACGTGGTGGGCGGAGTGAAAGAATGAAGCTGGAGCAATATGTATACATTTGGTCATCAATGACAGATTACTATGAGTTTGAGCTGCATATGATGATGAGAGAGGGAGAGAAAGCAGTGTTTTTTTGTTTTTGTTTTTTTTTTCTTCCTTTTTGTGTTTTGTTTTCCCCCAATCGGTATTTGATCCAAAATTCTAATGGGTTTATGAACAAAGTTATTGCTATAACCTATTGGGTATATTTGAAGCAAGTGATAAATAAAATAGCTGCTGATTTAATCAATTATCCTAGCATAGGCAGACTTTTGGGAAGGTGTTAGAAGCCAATTCCTACTGTGTAGGTGTGAAAAGTCTCAGTGTGAGAGGCCTTTGAAGTAGGTTTCTTGTGTGTGGGGGGAAGTGATAACATGTCCTGGGAAATGGATCCTGAGTTGAAACAGTGAGCCTTCAGCAATTCAGAGCCTGAATATACTGATATTAGTAGATTAATGCAATAAGTCAGTTATTAGTTGCTCAGAGAACAGAGGTGGATGATGTCTAAGTGAGGGGCTAGATGTAGCCAAAGATAGGTTGTAATCCACAGTACCTTATCTGGGCAATGTCCAATGCAGAGTGCAGCAGCTGCTAAACTGAAGGATTTCTCAGTGGAGGTTTGCAGAGGATTCAGTCCAGGATTCAATCCAGTGTGTATCTCAGCGCAGGAATGCAATCCGTTGGTTTTGATGAGATGCCCGCGTAGAGTAGTACAAGTTAAAGGTAAGTCCTTGGATATTTATGATGATTCATAGGTCAGTTGTGGTGAATTTAAGCTGTTTTATGGAGATGATCAGGAGCATACAAAAGGTGAGGCAGCCATCTTGGGCGCCCCTCCTCCTCTTCTGGAATATATATATATATATATATATATATATATATATATGTATATGTATATTGTATGGCCGGCACTCCCTGATGTAAAATGTAAAACTCTGATGCCCTCCAGCAGCAGAAACAGTCCAACAGAAAAGAGGCGGCATTCTGAGATTTAAAATAGTGTGAATAGTGTGTTAAACACACATATTGACAGATGACGTTTCGGGGCCACTCGCGCCCCTTTGTCATCTCATCTCATGTAGGTCTGTCTATCTACAATAGTTTAACGAACCCAACATAGACTGGGTCACTCCAGTCTCCACCCCCGTGCTTGGCTCCTCCCCCTCTGGAAACCCCCTCCTGCAAATCCTGCATTTGCCCCTGGCACTGCAGGTGGGGCAGATGTAACATGTGCAGAGAGAGTTAGATTTGGGTAGGGTGTTTTCAAACTGAAATCTAAACGGCGGTGTAAAAATAAAGCAGCCAGTATTTACACTGCACAGAAACAATATAATCCACCCAAATCTAATTCTCTCTGCACATGTTACATCTGCCCCACCTGCAGTGCAACATGGTTTTGCCCAGTTGTGTGCTTTTTGCTTTGCTTACAAACCTGAATCAGGCCCTCTATGTGAAAATAGTTATGGCAACTCAGACTTTTGGCGAAATTTACAAAGCAGCAGTTTAGTATGCAGTTTGGAAACGGTCACACAAAGGAGGTTGTTTTCAGACCCAAACCACCGGAAATTCAAACTGCATATGATATGTGGTGATTTACAAAGACATGTCAGAACTGAAAAAAGAAATCCAAATAAATAAATAGAATAAAAAAACCCACTCGCTTACATTCTGTGACAGTCCAACCTACTTAGTCTTGGCCCCTTCCTCCAGAGAGATCCAATAAAATGATGTGGCCCACACACCTGGAGAGTACCGGTCTAATGCTATATATCAAAGGGCCCATCTTCACAACCCGACCATTCTCTGTCATTGAAGCATGTTAGCTTGAGCAACGTCTCTTATTTAAAAGTGCAATATATTTTGAAACCACAAGATGGCGCCTGTATTGGTATACTTTTACGTCACATTTGTTTAAGCTGATGACGTTAGAAAGGAATGTACATTGTATGGTAACATTTTAAATTTGTGACCATACTTGGACAGAGACAAGGATGCCACATTCTTTGTACCTGGTACCCAGGGGGTTGGAGGGTGAGTACGCTTTCATTCAGTGTGATCTGGGAAGCCATGCTATAGGCCAGTGGTCTCCAACCTTAATTGGTGTGTGAGCTACTTTCGGAAAATAAAACCTCTGAAGGAGCTACCCCCTCCCCCCAATGCGCGTGAGTTCCTGCAAAAGTGGGTGTGGCTTTACAAAAGTGGGTGTGGCCTCATAACTATAAGTAATCCCGCCCCCGCGTAGTGCCAGATACACAAATAAACCCCCCGGCGTAGTGCCAGATACACAAATAATGCCCTTCAGCAGTGCCAGATACACACATAATGCCCCGCAGCAGTGCCAGATATACAAATAATGCCTCCATCATTGCCAGATACACAAATAATGCCCCCCAGCAGTGCCAGATACAATGCCCCCACCAGTGCCAGATACAATTCCCCCCTCGCAGTGCCATTTAAAATTCCCCCCGCAGCACCAGATAAAATGCCCCCCCCCCTCCCCGCAGTGTCCAATACAGTGCCCCACACAGTGCTAACCCTTGCTGGCTTCTTCTACTGCCACCGGTGCTGCTCCTCCTGTATGAGGGACAAAAGGGGAGGAGAGTGCAGCGCACGCCTCTCCTGTGAAGTCCGGAGAGCGGCTGCGGTGAGGGTGACAAAGGGTCCGGCGGCGGCGGGCATTTAAAATATGGTGCTGGTAAGCGAGCCAATGAAAACTCGTGGTCCGGCAGCCAATCGGGTGCCACCACTGCCGGTACACGAGCTCTGATTGGCTGACGGCCAGCACCTTATTAAAAATGAAGGGAGGAGAAGTGCCAGTGAATGCCCAAGCCCGTGCGCTCTGAGAGCTACCGAAAATACTACGGTGAGCTACCAGTAGCTCGCGAGCTACGGGTTGGAGATCACTGCTATAGGCATTGGTAATATTCTCCCATACTCTACCTACCTTCCCTCATCTGTACGGTACCTGCATTTTTAATTGACTGCAGATAAAGGCTATCTTGTATAAAGATATTTTGACTGTTTTGATTTATTTTGGGTAAACAGGAAACCCTGAAACTAACAGAGCCCCTGGAAAAAATAACTCAACAAGACCAGCAATACCATAGACCAGGTGGGTTAAATGTTCACCTCCCAAAATTCGGTAAATGGTCAAGAGATGTGAAAGAAAGATACACAGCAACTAATTAGCGCTAGAGGGAAAACCACATCCACCAATTGTGATGAAATAAACCACCACTTCACAAAACTCCTATAAATGTGTTGCCAATTGTTATACTCATTAAAAAAAGATAATACAATCCTTATTCGTCCTTAAGGTCTCAAGATTCATCTAGAGGACAAAAAGACATACAATAATAGTGCAGATTGATTTAAAATTGAATTGATCGTTTTATTGCACGATGTACATTTACAAACAAGTGATTTTAATATCGTATTGGGTTATCCACACAGGCACTACAGCAAAGGACCTTTTCAGGATATCCAAGGCGTTGTATCGTGTTCCATAAAAGACAAGAAAGTGCAAAATAGTGCAGAACGATAAAAACAATAGCCTGCTGATAAGGGTGGAGGTGTGGTCCTGATGGAAAGGGAGGCCTACATAGGGGAAATCCAGAAACAACTGGGTGATGGTGTTACTTACAAAATACTTAAAAGCGATCCTACAAATAAAATAACTAAAGCCCTCCTTGAGTTAACTATGGAGGCACATGGTTCCGGTGTAATTAGCAAAAAGGAAATGGAATTTCTAAACATTAGTAACCCATCAATTCCCACTATGTATGTTCTCCCTAAAGTTCATAAGGACCCCTCCACCCTCCTGGTAGACCAATTATTTCTGGGTGCAATAGCATCACGAGTAATTTGTCAGCTATGATAGATTTTCACCTTCAGCCATTAGTTACAGACTAAGGCATATTTAAAGGATACAAGTGATGTATTAAGAAAAAGATCTGCTTATAATTGGCAAGAAGGAGATATATTATGTAGTGCGGATGTGACCACGTTATACACTATTATTAATAAAAACAAAGGATTAATAGCGGTATCTTATTTTCTTGACAAAAGCACTTTAGAGGCAAAGCTAAAGAAGTTTATACTAGATGGTATTGATTTTATATTGACCAACAATTATTTTTGTTTTGAGGGAAAGTTTTATTTACAATGTGTCGGCACTGCCATGGGCACCAGGTTCACCCCCAGTTATGCTAATTTATATATGGCATACTGGGAGGATATTTTTATTTGGCCAGAAGTAAGTCTGGTGGTGAACCTGGTGTCCTGGCAGCGCTTTATAAACGACATACTTTTTGTTTGGAGGGGCACTGAAGAATCCCTTAATCAGTTTTGTATTGATCTAAATTCCAATACATTCTCTATTAATTTAGTATTTTCTTATAGCCCTGATGAAGTGGTATTTTTTTAGATTTGAATATCTATATTGATAATGGTCTTCTTAAAACTAAAACACATAGAAAAAATACGGATTCAAACAGCTATATTGATAAATCAAGTCAACACCATCATAACTGGCTTGATGCCATTCCCTTTGGTCAATTCTCTAGAATAAAACGGAATTGCACGGATGAATCTATCTGTGAAATACAATTAAGAGAGGTCTCTCAAAGATTAAGTGCTTGAGGCTACTCAGATAATTTATTGAATAAAGCTAGAGAAAGGATTGACAAAATCGATAGAAAAGCACTGATAAGTGTAAAAAATAAAGAGGAAAAATCAGATACCAAATACCAATGGGCATTTATCAGTCAATATAACAACTGTTACCAGGAGGTTGGACAGGTTTTTCAAAAGAACTGGAATTTATTAAAACAAGATCCTATTATAGGTGATGTAATTCCACAAAAACCTGTATTTGTATATAGAAAGGCCCCCTCCTTGAAAGACCATCTGTTAGGTGCCGTGGTCCGCGACGTCCTTGCGGCCCGGCGCCTAGCAACTAGTGACGCCAGGCGTGCGAGCCGCCGGGTCCCTAGCAACGCTGGGACGCCGTGCGCGCTTAGCCGCCGGCTCCCTAGTAACACTGAGCCGCCTGGACCCTAGCAACGGAGACGCCACGGGCGGACCGCGCTCCCCGTTGCAGGGTCAATCTAATCAGTTTAAACATTCACATATTTGTCTTCTGCTTGTGCAGCAAGCCAGCTGCACGGCATCTTGTTAATCAGGCTCCAAGCATCTGATTGGAGGACTCCCTGCTAAATACCTGCTCAGTGCTGCACACAGACGCCGGTAATAGCTTCCTGCATGCTGCTTAGGTTTGCTGAACGTCAGTTCCTGTCCTGCTGTGTCCGGTCATTCCTGTCTTCAGAGTTCCCGAATCTTGGAGTTATCATCTCATCCCAAGAAGTCTCTGCTCCTCTATTGTCCGCCACGGTCGCCAGAGAATCTCGTGTGGTGTTCGTGAGTTGCGGCTCTGCCGTGTGCTGCGGCTCAGCCCGCTATATTTTTTGTATTCTGTTTCGGAGCATTTGCGGAGGGTTCCGCTTCCACAAGTCCTCTCCGGAACTCGGCGGTGCCGGGTAGGAGAGTGGACAAGTGGTATTTTGGTTGTCCTTTTCCCTGGCGGTATTTCCGCACATATTCTAGTTTTCTCTAACGTCCTAGTGGATGCTGGGGACTCCGTCAGGACCATGGGGAATAGCGGGCTCCGCAGGAGACAGGGCACATCTAAAAAAGCTTTTAGGTCACATGGTGTGTACTGGCTCCTCCCCCCATGACCCTCCTCCAAGCCTCAGTTAGGTTTTTGTGCCCGTCCGAGAAGGGTGCAATCTAGGTGGCTCTCTTAAAGAGCTGTTTAGAAAAGTTTTTTTTTAGGTTTCATTCAGTGATTCCTGCTGGCAACAGGATCACTGCAACGAGGGACTTAGGGGAGAGATCTCCAACTCACCTGCGTGCAGGATGGATTGGGATCTTAGGCTACTGGACACTGAGCTCCAGAGGGAGTCGGAACACAGGTCAGCCTGGGGTTCGTCCCGGAGCCGCGCCGCCGATCCCCCTTACAGACGCTGAAGAAGACGGCAGAACGGAGGTCCGGAAACAGGCGGCAGAAGACTTCACAGTCTTCATGAAGGTAGCGCACAGCACTGCAGCTGTGCGCCATTGTTGTCACACGGCTCACTGACCTAGTCACGGAGGGTGCAGGGCGCTGCTGGGGGCGCCCTGGGCAGCAATATAAGTACCTTATTGGCAAAATAAATACATCACATATAGCCATTAAGGCTATATGTATGTATTTTAACCCAGGCCAGTTCTTAAAAACCGGGAGAAAAAACCCGCCGAAAAGGGGGCGGAGCTTATTCTCCTCAGCACACAGCGCCATTTTCCCTCACAGAAAGGCTGAGGGGAAGGCTCCCATGCTCTTCCCTGCACTGCACTACAGAAACAGGGTTAAAACAGAGAGGGGGGGCACTGATTTGGCGATATAAATATATATTAAATGCTATAAGGGAGGAACACTTTTATAAAGGTTGTCCCTGTATAATTATAGCATTTTGGTGTGTGCTGGCAAACTCTCCCTCTGTCTCCCCAAAGGGCTAGTGGGTCCTGTCCTCTATCAGAGCATTCCCTGTGTGGGTGCTGTATGTCGGTACGTGTGTGTCGACATGTATGAGAAAAATGTTGGTGAGGAGGCGGAGCAAATTGCCTGTAATGGTGATGTCACTCTCTAGGGAGTCGACACCGGAATGGATGGCTTACTTGTGGAAGTACGTGATCATGTCAACACGCTGCGAGCCGGTTGACGACATGAGACGACCGGCAAACAAATTAGTACCTGTCCAGGCGTCTCAGACACCGTCAGGGGCTTGTAAAAACGCCCATTTACCTCACGGACACTGACTCCAGTGTCGACGGTGAAGAAACAAACGTATTTTCCTTTAGGGCCACACGTTACATGTTAAGGGCAATGAAGGAGGTGTTACATATTTCTGATACTACAAGTACCACAAATAAGGGTATTTTGTAGGGTGTGAATAAACTACTTGTAGTTTTGCCTGAATCAGATAAATTAAATGAAGTGTGTGATGATACGTGGGGTTCCTCCGATAGAAAGTTATGGGCGGTATACCCTTTCCCGCCAGAAGTAAGGGCGAGTTGGGAAACACACCTTAGGGTGGATAAGGCGCTCACACGCTTATAAAACAAGTGGCGTTACCGTCTCCAGATACGGCCGCCCTCAAGGAGCCAGCTGATAGGAAGCTGAAAAATAGCCTAAGAAGTATATACACACATACTGGTGTTATACTACGACCAGCAATCGCCTCAGACTGGATGTGCAGCGCTGAGGGGGCTTGGTCGGATTTCCTGACTGAAAATTTTGATACCCTTGACAGGGACAAGATTTTATTGTCTATAGAGCATTTTAAGGATGCATTTCTATATATGCGTGATGCGCAGAGGGATATTTGCATTCTGGCATCAAGAGTAAATGTGATGTCCATATCTGCCAGACGAAGACACGACAGTGGTCAGGTGAGGCAGATTCCAGACGGCACATGGAAGTATTGCCGTATAAAGGGGCGGTCCATCGGACCTGGTGGCCATGGCAACAGCTGAAAAATCCACCTTTTGTTCCCCGAGTCACATCTCAGCAGAAAAGGACACAGTCTTTTCAGTCTCAGTCCTTTCGTCCCCATACGGGCAGGCGGGCAAAGGCCAGTCATATCTGCCCAGGGGTAGAGGAACGGGAAGAAGACTGCAGCAAGCAGCCCATTCCCAGGAACAGAAGCCCTTCACAGCTTCTGCCAAGTCCGCAGCATGACGCTGGGGCAGTACAAGCGGACTCAGGTGCGGTAGGGGGTCATCTCAAGAGTTTCAGCACGCAGTGGGCTCACTCGCAAGGGGACTCCTGGATCCTACATGTAGTATCCCAGGTGAACATTGGAAATTCGAGACGTCTCCTCCTCACAAGTTCCGGAAGTCTGTTTTACCAACGTCTACCTCCGACAGGGAGGCAGTATTGGAAACAATTCACAGGCTGTATTCCCAGCAGGTGATAATCAAAGTACCCATCCTACAACAAGGGAGGGGGTATTATTCCACACTATATTGTGGTACTGAAGCCAAACGGCTCGGTGAGATCTGAAATATTTGAACACTTACATACAAGCGTTCAAATCAAGATGGAGTCACTCAGAGCAGTGATAGCGAACCAGGAAGAAGGGGACGAGATGGTGTCACTGGATATCAGGGACATTTACCTACATGTCCAAATTTGCCCTTCTCACCAAGGGTACTTCAGGTTCGTGGTACAGAACTGTCACTATCAGTTCAGACGCTGCCGTTTGGATTGTCCACGGCGCCCCGGGTCTTTACCAAGGTAATGGCCGAAATGATGATTCTTCTTAAAAGAAACTTGGACGCTTTCCTGATAAGGGCAAGGTCCAGAGAACAGTTGGAGGTCGGAGTAGCACTATCTTTAATAGTTCTACGACAGCACGAGTGGATTCTAAATATTCCAAAATCGTAGCTTTTCCGAGGACACGTCTACTGTTCCTAGGGATGATTCTGGACACAGTCCAGAAAAAGGTGTTTCTCCCAGAGGAGAAAGCCAGGGAGTTATCCGAGCTAATCGGGATCCTCCTAAAAACAGGAAAAGTGTCAATGCATCATTGCACAAGAGTCCTGGTAAAAATGGTGGCTTATTACGAAGCAATTCCATTCGGCAGATTTCACGCAAGAACTCTTCAGTGGGATCTGCTGGACAAATGGTCCGGATCGCATCTTCAGATGCATCAGCGGATAACCCTATATCCAAGGACAAGGGTGTCTCTCCTGTGGTGATTACAGAGTGCTCATCTTCTAGAGGGCCTCAGATTCAGCATTCAGGAGTGGATGCTGGTGACCACGGAGGCCAGCCTGAGAGGCTGGGGAGCAGTCACACAGGGAAAAAATTTCCAGGAAAGTGTGATCAAGTCTGGAGAATTCTCTCCACATAGATGGAGCTAAGAGCAAAATTATAAGGCTCTAAACTTAGCAAGACCTCTGCTTCAAGGTCAGCCGGTATTGATCCAGTGGGATAACATCACGGCAGTCGCCCACGTAAACAGAAAGGGCGACACAAGAAGCTGGAGGGCAGTGAAAAAACTGCAAGGATTTTTCGCTAGGCGGAAAATCATGTGATAGCACTGTCAGCAGTGTTCTCTCCGGGAGTGGACGACTGGGAAGCAGACTTCCTCAGCAGGCATGACCTCCACCTGGGAGAGTGGGAACTTCATAGGGAAGTTTTTCCGCATGATTGTGAGCCATTGGCAAAGACCAAAGGTGGAAATGATGGCGTCCTGCCCGAACAAAAAACGGGACAGGTATTGCGCCAGGTCATGAGACCTTCAGGCGATAGCTGTGGATGTCCTAGTAACACCGTGGGTGTAACAGTCGGTGTATGTGTTCCCTCCTCTGCTTCTCATAACCAAGGTATTGAGAATTATAAGACATAGAGGAGTATGAACTATACTCGTGACTCCGGATTGGCCAAGAGGGACTTGGTACCCGGAACTTCAAGAGATGCTCACAGAGGACTAAGGGCCTGGGGAGCTAAGAAGGGACTTGCTTCAGCAGGTACCATGTCTATTCCAAGACTTACCGCGGCTGCGTTTGACAGCATGGCGGTTGAATGCCGGATCCTGAAGGAAAAAGGCATTCCATAAGAGGTCATACCTACCCTGGTCAAAGCCAGGAAGGAGGTGACCGCACAACGTCATCACCACATGTGGTGAAAATATGTTGCGTGGGTGAGGCCAGGAAGGCCCCACGAAGAAAATTCAACTAGGTCGAATTCTACACTTCCTGAAAACAGGAGTGCTTTGAGCCTAAAATTGGGGTTCTTTAAGGTTTTAAGTTTCGGCCCTGTAGAATTTCTTCCGAAAAGAATTGACTTCAGTTCCTGAAGTCCAGATTGTCAAGGGAGTATTGCATATACACCCCTTTTTGTGCCTCTAGTGGCACCGTGGGATCTCAACATAGTGTTGGGATTCCTTAAAATCATATTGGTTTGAACCGCTCAAATCTGTGGATTTGAAATATATCACATGGAAAGTGAACAAGCTGTTGACCAATATCTCACATGGACAGTGACCATGCTGTTGGTCCTGGCCTCGGCCAGGCGATTGTCAGAATGGGCGGCTTTGTCTTACAAAAGCCCATATTTAAATTTCCATTCGGACAGGGCAGAACTGGGACTCGTCTCCAGTTTTCTTCCTAAGGGGGTGTCAGGTTTTTCACCTGAAACAACCTATTATGGTGCCTGCGGCTTCTAGGGACTTGGAGGACTCCAGGTTAATAGACGTTGTCAGGACCCTAAAAATATATATATATATATATATATATATATATATATATATAGTTTAGGACGGCTGGAGTCAGAAAGTCTGACTTGCTGTTTATATTGTATGCACCCAACAAGATGGGTGCTCCTGCGTCTAAACAGACGATTGCACGTTGGATCTGTAGCACAATCCAACTTGCACATTCTGTGGCAGGCGTGCCACAGCCTAAATCTGTAAAGGCCCACTCCACTAGGAAAGTGGGCGCATCTTGGGCGGCTGCCCGAGGGGTCTCGGCATTACAACTTTGCCGAGCAGCTACGTGGTCAGGGGAGAACACGTTTGTAAAATTTTACAAATTTGATACTCTGGCTAAGGAGGACCTGGAGTTCTCTCATTCGGTGCTGCAGAGTCATCCGCACTCTCCCGCCCGTTTGGGAGCTTTGGTATAATCCCCATGGTCCTGACGGAGTCCCCAGCATCCACTAGGACGTTAGAGAAAATAAGAATTTACTTACCGATAATTCTATTTCTCGTAGTCCGTAGTGGATGCTGGGCGCCCATCCCAAGTGCGGATTGTCTGCAATGCTTGTACATAGTTATTGTTACAAAAATCGGGTTATTCTTGTTGTGAGCCATCTTTCAGAGGCTACTTCGTTTTGTTATCATACTGTTAACTGGGTTCAGATCACAAGTGGTACGGTGTGATTGGTGTGGCTGGTATGAGTCTTACCCGGGATTCAAGATCCTTCCTTATTGTGTACGCTCGTCCGGGCACAGTACCTAACTGAGGCTTGGAGGAGGGTCATGGGGGGAGGAGCCAGTACACACCATGTGACCTAAAAGCTTTTTTAGATGTGCCCTGTCTCCTGCGGAGCCCGCTATTCCCCATGGTCCTGACGGAGTCCCCAGCATCCACTACGGACTACGAGAAATAGAATTATCGGTAAGTAAATTCTTATTTTAAGTTACCTTGTAGCCCTGGCCTTGTTGCTGAGTTAGAGGGCCCCTTGTTATCACCCTGTCTCGGATTTCCCTTTGTCTCCCATTAAGACCTGAGGGGGCATCGGAGTTGGGCAGACGTAATCCGCCCTTCAAACGCGGCTGCCATGGGCTCAAGCAACCATAGTCTCGCAAGGGATTTCTGACAGCACGGGCGAGACAACGGAGTTAGGGCGCAAGGGGCTATTTTCCATTCCCGCTTCCTTTCCCAGCATTACGTTCCAGTGCTCAGGTCCTTGTTATAAAATCTCCTCAGACCAGAGTGCTGGAATCATAACATTATTACCGGCCAAACCAAAACTTAAAATTAAACGGGGTTTAATTTTTTCTCATTCAGTTTTTGTGAGAGTTTATCGGCCTCATGAATCCGTCAGGTTTAGGGCCGAATCCCGGTCAGCTCTTAGTAAACCAGATTCAAGAACTTACTCAGATGGTTCAGGATCTTTCTCTTCGGGTGAGATCGCAGGAAGATCTTTTGCGAGCCTCCCCGAAGGTAGTCTCTGAACCAAACATGCATTTGCCCGACCGTTTTTCCGGTGATAGAAAATAATTTTTTAATTTTAAAGAATCCTGTAAACTTTATTTTCGTTTAAGACCAACATCCTCTGGTAATGAATCTCAGCGGGTTGGGATTATTATTTCTTTACTCCAGGGGGATCCTCAGACCTGGGCATTTGGTTTAAGAGCAGAGGATCCTGCGTTGTTATCTGTAGACGCCTTTTTTAAGTCTTTAGGGCTCTTGTATGATGACCCAGATAGAGAGGCGTCCGCTGAGAGTCAGCTGCACGCTCTCAAACAAGGAAAAAATCCTGCAGAGGTTTATTGTACCGAATTTCGCCGTTGGTCGAACGACTGTGGCTGGAATGACCCTGCCCTGCGCAGTCAGTTTCGCCTCGGTTTATCTGAATCTATAAAAGACAGCCTCCTCCAGTACCCCGCTCCTGAGACTCTCGATAAACTTATGGAGCTTGCTATAAAGATTGATCGTCGTCTCCGTGAGCGGAGGGCTGAAAGAGGAGCATCTTTAAGGTCTAGTCCATGTGTATATTCCATTCCAGAGGACGTCGAGGAGCCCATGCAGATGGGTCTCTCCCGGCTGTCTCCTGAAGAAAAAACCAGAAGACAAAATTCCGGTCTTTGTTTATACTGTGGTTGTAAGGGACATTTTGCTCGTAATTTCCCGAACAAGTCGGGAAACGCTTTGACCAAGTGAATTGTGAGGGGGTTCACTTAGGTCTGCAGCTTATCTCCTCGAACAACTCTCTCTTAGTCCCCGTTAAGGTTTCATTTGGCAGCCTCAGTTCTTTGGTGTCGGCTTTTGTCGACAGTGGAGCTGCAGGAAACTTTATGGATTTAACTTGGGCTAAGGCCTTAGGCATTCCGCAGTTACCATTAGATAGATGTATCACCATGCACGGCTTAGATGGGGGTCCGCTTTCTAATGGGATAATTACTCACCATACACCTCCAGTAGTACTTACCGTAGGAGCCTTACATTCCGAAAATATTGAATTTTACCTTACACATTGCCCGGCAGTTCCTGTTGTTCTGGGTCACCCCTGGCTGGCCTTTCATAATCCCACCATTGATTGGCGGTCCGGGGAGATTTCCCAATGGGGTACATTTTGTGCTAAGCAATGTATTTCGTATCCAGTCAGAGTTGCAGCAATCATTCCAGAGCTCATTCCTGTGGAATACCAATGCCGATGTCTTCTCTAAAGGCAATGCGGATATTCTGCCTCCCCATGTATGATTGTACAATTGAGCTAGTTCCAGGTGCCACTTTGCCAAAGGGGAGATTATATGCTTTGTCCGGGCCAGAAACTATGGCCATGAATAATTATATTCAGGAAAGCTTAAAGAAGGGATTTATTAGGCCATCAAAATCTCCTTTAAGTGCAGGTTTTTTCTTTGTGGAGAAAAAAGATGGCTCGCTTAGACCATGCATTGATTTTAGAGCCCTGAATAAGATCTCCGTTAAAAACACCTATCCTTTGCCGTTGATTTCTGTACTTTTTGATCAGTTACGTTCTGCTGTGATTTTTTCTAAAATTGACCTTAGAGGAGCTTACAACCTCATCCGAATTAAATCTGGGGATGAGTGGAAAACGGCTTTCAGCACTCAGTCAGGTCACTACGAATACCTGGTGATGCCGTTCGGCCTGTTTAACGCTCCAGCGGTTATTCAAGACCTCATTAACAATGTGCTCCGTGACTTCCTAGGGAAATTCGTGGTCGTTTATTTAGACGACATCTTGATTTATTCTGAATCGATGGGACAACATGTTACCCAGGTTCGTCTGGTTCTTCAAAAGTTACGTGAGAATCATTTATATGCCAAGCTGGAGAAGTGTGATTTTCACGTCACGGAAGTATCTTTTTTAGGGTACATAATTTCCCCTCAGGGATTTTCCATGGAACCAAAGAAGCTCCAGGCCATCCTTAATTGGGCGCAACCCACCAATTTAAAAGCAATTCAGCGCTTTTTAGGGTTTGCGAATTATTATAGGAGGTTCATTCATTCTTTTTCTGACCTGGTTGCTCCTATAGTAGCTCTGACAAAGAAAGGAGCGGATCCTACCAACTGGTCGCATGAAGCTGAGTTGTCCTTCCGGGCCTTGAAACAAGCCTTTGTCTCGGCTCCAGTCCTCAGACATCCTAATCCGGAGTTGCCCTTTGTTGTGGAGGTTGATGCCTCAGAGGTTGGAGTGGGGGCTGTCCTTTCTCAAAAGGATCCGGAGTCTCTGGAGTTACATCCTTGTGCCTTTATGTCCAGGAAATTCTCCTCCGCTGAATCCAACTATGACGTTGGCAATCGGGAGTTACTGGCGGTAAAGTGGGCTTTCGAGGAGTGGAGGCATTGGCTGGAGGGAGCAAAACATACTATTTTGGTTTTGACTGACCATAAGAACCTGCAATACATTGAATCAGCTAAACGGCTTAATGCCCGGCAGGCACGTTGGGCATTATTTTTTACTCGTTTCAAATTTATAATCACTTTCAGGCCTGGTTCCAAGAATACTAAAGCTGATGCCCTGTCACGTAGCTTTCTTCCGGTTCATTATAGCAAACCTGTTGTTACCCCCATACTTCCATCTTCGGTCATCCGGGCAGGCCTCACACAGGATTTATATACCCAGTTAAACCAGCTTCAACACCAAGCTCCTAGATTTACTCCTGCTGGTCGTCTTTACGTCCCTGAATTTTTGAGAGCCACTGTTTTAACTGAATTTCATGACAACAAAGTTTCAGGGCATCCGGGAATCACTAAGACATTGGAGTTAGTCTCTCGCTCAGTATGGTGGCCTAGTCTTTCTAAAGACGTTAAGGAATTTGTTTATTCATGTCAGGTTTGTGCACAGCATAAGGTTCCCCGTTCCTTGCCTATCGGGCAACTTATGCCGTTAACTGTTCCTCTCAGGCCATGGTCTCATATTTCCATGGATTTTGTGGTTGACCTTCCCCTTTCAGCCGGATTCCGAGTCATATGGGTGGTAGTGGACCGTTTTAGTAAAATGGCTCATTTTATTGCTCTTCCTCGATTGCCTTCTGCTGAAGGGTTGGCAGTTTTGTTCCTCCGCCATGTGTTCAGGCTACATGGGTTGCCCACTGATATTGTTTCTGATCGGGGTCCACAATTCATTGCACAATTCTGGAAATGTTTTTGTGCCTCATTAAAGATGAAACTGTCGTTAACATCCGGTTACCACCCACAATCCAACGGGCAAACCGAACGAGTCAACCAGTCATTAAAACAATATTTGCGCTTGTATTCAGCCAAACTCCAGAATGATTGGTCCGAGTTTCTCCCTTTGGCTGAATTTGCTTACAATAATTCTTGTCATTCCTCCACTAAAGAGTCTCCATTCTTTTCAGTTTTTGGTTTTCACCCCAGGGCCAATTCTTTTTTTCATCATTCTCCAGTCTCCTCGCTAACCTTAACCTCCCATCTCAGAGCAATTTGGAAAAAAGTGCACCTTGCTCTCAGAAAAGCGGCCTTCCGAGAGAAGAAAATTTCTGACAGGCTCCGACGTCCTTGCACTTTTAAGGTGGGAGATAAGGTGTGGTTGTCAACTCGCAACATCAGGCTTCGACAATCCTCGGCTAGACTGGGACCCAAATTTATTGGACCGTTTCTTATTATTAAGAAGGTCAACCCAGTTGCCTTTCGGCTACGTTTACAGAGATCCCTTAAGATTGGAAATACTTTTCACTGTTCCCTGTTGAAACGATTTGTTTCTTCCAGTAGATTTCCTCGGAAAATCTCTCAGGGTGGATCTCCAGTGGATGTGCAGGGACAACAGGAGTTCCTGGTAGAGAAAGTTCTTGATTCAAGAATATCCCGGGGCCGGCTTTGTTTTTTGGTTCATTGGAGAGGCTATGGTCCGGAGGAAAGGTCTTGGGTCCTGGACAAGGATCTTCATGCCCCTAGACTCAAGAAAGCATTTTTTCGAGAATTTCCTCAGAAACCTGGCTCTAGGGGTTCGTTGACCCCTCCTCAAGGGGGGGGGGGTACTGTTAGGCGCCGTGGTCCGCGACGTCCTTGCGGCCCGGCGCCTAGCAACTAGTGACGCCAGGCGTGCGAGCCGGCGGGTCCCTAGCAACGCTGGGACGCCGTGCGCGCTTAGCCGCCGGCTCCCTAGTAACACTGAGCCGCCTGGACCCTAGCAACGGGGACGCCACGGGCGGACCGCGCTCCCCATTGCAGGGTCAATCTAATCAGTTTAAACATTCACATATTTGTCTTCTGCTCGTGCAGCAAGCCAGCTGCACTGCATCTTGTTAATCAGGCTCCAAGCATCTGATTGGAGGACTCCCTGCTAAATACCTGCTCAGTGCTGCACACAGACGCCGGTAATAGCTTCCTGCATGCTGCTTAGGTTTGCTGAACGTCAGTTCCTGTCCTGCTGTGTCCGGTCATTCCTGTCTTCAGAAATCTTGGAGTTATCATCTCATCCCAAGAAGTCTCTGGTCCTCTATTGTCCGCCACGGTCGCCAGAGAATCTCGTGTGGTGTTCGTGAGTTGCGGCTCTGCCGTGTGCTGCGGCTCAGCCCGCTATATTTTTTGTATTCTGTTTCGGAGCATTTGCGGAGGGTTCCGCTTCCACAAGTCCTCTCCGGAACTCGGCGGTGCCAGGTAGGAGAGTGGACAAGTGGTATTTTGGTTGTCCTTTTCCCTGGCGGTATTTCCGCACATATTCTAGTTTTAAGTTACCTTGTAGCCCCTGGCCTTGTTGCTGAGTTAGAGGGCCCCTTGTTATCACCCTGTCCTGGATTTCCCTTTGTCTCCCTTTAAGACCTGAGGGGGCATCGGAGTTGGGCAGACGTAATCCGCCCTTCAAACGCGGCTGCCATGGGCTCAAGCAACCATAGTCTCGCAAGGGATTTCTGACAGCACGGGCGAGACAACGGAGTTAGGGCGCCAGGGGCTATTTTCCATTCCCGCTTCCTTTCCCAGCATTACGGTCCAGTGCTCAGGTCCTTGCTATAAAATCTCCTCAGACCAGAGTGCTGGAATCATAACACCATCTAGTGAAAAGTAGTTTAGAAAGTGAATTAAGAACTAGTATTAGGACCAAAGTTTTCCATCGATGCGAGGACTGCCTTATGTGCAGGACCGTTAAGATGAAGGACAGAAAGACTGTGAATTTTAAAGTAGGGAATTCAACCCACTCAATAAATGAGTTTATTACTTGTCACTCTAAAAATGTAGTGTATTTATTACAGTGTCAATGTGAGTTATTTTATGTAGGGAAAACTACTAGACAACTCAAAGTGAGAGCTGCAGAACATATTTATAATATTCGTAAATCTTTAACCACACAATGTTTCTGCACATTTTAAAATTGTACACGAATCAAGAGAGTGTTGTATAAAGAATTTTTGGGGAATACAACAAATTTTGCCGAAATGGAGAAGTAATGACATTGAGAAACGCCTCTCTCAATCAGAGATGCGATGGATTTACCAATTGGGGACTCTTGTACCCAGGGGTCTCAATGTTGACTTCGAACTTAAGAGCTTTTTAATTTAATTTATTCATTCTCTTGATTCGTGAATTTTCCCTATTTTATGATATTATTTTATTATATCATATTTTATATTGAGTGGTGTATGTACTTATATATATGCATATATATATTTGTTTATATATATGGAAAATGTCCACAAAGTGGGGATGCACTCTCGCTGTGTAGAGACCAATCAATTGAAACAATCAAATGTTACCGTAGTTTTTAATGTAAACAGGCCTTTCTCAAGACCAGTGAAACAGCAAATCAGAAGTTCAGTTGCAGTAGCAAAGTAGAAACAAATATCTGTAGGAACAATAATCATAATTAAAATCACATGTCTCACCGGTCCCTGGGAAACCAGTCACCAAATAGAGAGGATGTCATCAATCAAAATAGGTGTACAAAATGCTACGTTATCACCCATGTGCATATCCTCCACCTAATAGGTTACTGATAACCCCTACCTGTCAAGCACCATCTAACCGCCAGGCTTCACACTATATCATATAGAGACAGATCAACAGACGACACAGGACTCACTGTCCATAAACGTGTGATACAAGAGGGGCACAAAACCTAATTAGGAATGGATTACCCCTCAATCCAGTTTCCACAGCACCAAATGAAACATTAACACCCTGTTGATATTAACAGGGGAAATAGTGAAAAATGACCTAGTATACAGTCATCATTATGCCTGGATGCAGCCAAGGCTGTAAGTGTTCACAATGCTGCAAGGGGAGAGGATCTAGTGTCAATACCAGACAAATGTACACAGTCAGGATTAACGATATACAAAAAATGTAATCAGTAACTTACTCAGTACTGGAGACGTCATGTATGTGACTGCATGACTCTCCTACCTCCAGAGTAGGTTTAAATACCGGGCCAACTGGAAGTGACGCGGAACTCGAGGGTAATTAAAATTATCTCCAAAATATACCCAAACTCGTAAAGACATCGTCCATAGGCAAAACCTACGACAGACAAATTTAGCCCACAGCTGGCATCAATCGCGCGGCCCCCTTCGAGGCGTCCATCGCTGCGAACAGCGGACCCGCGGGTCGCAGACAGGAAGCCGCGCCATGCGTTCCATTGCGGCGGAAGTAATACCATGGTGCGTTCCACAGCGGCGGAAACGCCGTCGGAGTCTATTGCTCCAACTCAGAGCGAGTCAGAGTAACTACAACATGGGATAAGTTTAAACTACACTAAATAATCATCTAAGGTTTTCAATATTCCATCTAATAAATGCATAGTGTGAGTATAAATAAAACAAAGCAGACAGGCTCCCTATACACTGTCCAAAGAGGTTACACCATATCCTCAGTTGGGTAACCATGGGGACCAGTATCAACAACCTCTATTCACAAAATAGAACCTAACAATCACCAGATATCAGGTATTAACTATACAGCTAACCCTTAGGTGGCGATTAAGTACTCAAAAAGACACCTCAAAATCATCCCACGGACCTGCCTCCTAATACCATAAATGCAAAGACCTAGCAGGGGATAACAATCTAAACTCGGTGTGTAGTAAATCAGAGACCAGTGAGTTCACAGAGAGGGCGAACTACATGCTCACGAAATCATATTAAACACCAAATCAAAAAACATATAAACAAAATAAAAAATGAAAAATCATAAATAATCAATAATTAATAATAAATATATACAAAAAACATAAGCAAAAAAAAAAGCAGAAAAACATAAACAAAAAAACGTGCACAAAATATTATACACAAAAATACACATAAGATGTAAGGTAGGAGTATATTCAGAACTACATGTAATAATACACCAACACAGATGTTACATGAATATACAGTCGTCTCCCACCAGATCCGGTAACTTGTATAGAGAATATAGCCCCAACGAACCTCCTTCAACCATGCGGATACCCCATAAAAGGACCTATAGGAATATATTGAGGGGATTACCCTCATTGAGACCTCTCGGGGTCACAGTATCCAATGCGTGGATCCAGTAGCTTTCCCGATGTTTAAGGGCTAATGTTCTGTCACCCCCTGTGAATCTCGGTGGTACCCAATCAATGATCCTACATTTCAGGCTCGCCACCTGATGTCGTGCCTGCAAAAAATGTTGAGCCACCGGTTTATCGGTCTGTCCGGTCTGTAATGCTATGTGTATGGAAGACCTGTGATTTGCCATACGGTCTCAAAAGGTCCGTGTGGTTAGCCCAACATAGCATAATCCACACGGACATTTGAGTAGATAAATCACATAGTCAAGTCTGCAATGCAGATGGTACCTGATTTTAATTACCCTTCCAGTATGTGGATGATTAAAGGAAGATCCAGTCTGCATGGATCGGCATGTAGTACAACTACCACAGGAGAAACAGCCTGGGTTGACCTGCATCACTGTATTAAAGGTCAGTTTCCCTGTGGGTTCACTAGGAAACAACGTAGGATGCATCAATAACTATTTCAAATTAGCTCCCTTTCGATACGCCATCATTGGTGCTTTAGTATGCTTAAATGGTAAATCATCGTCCGATGACACAATCGGCCAATGGCGATGCACAATTTTACTGATCATAGAGGAATTCCCATCATACTGGATGGGAAAGATCATCCTATCACTGGTCTTCTACTTTAAATTGGTGCCAGAAAATATGCCTGTGGCTCTTTCCAGACATTTACGAAGTGTGCCTGCCGAATATCCTCTCTCTGAAAAGGCGAGAGGTAATCTCAGCACACTGTTCGTGTCTAGGCCCTGCTTCTGAATTAATCCTCATGGCTCTTAAATACTGGGAGATTGGTAAGCTATCCTTTAATGCTGGTGGGTGAAAACTGGTGGCCTGTAACATAGAGTTACGGTCTGTTTTTTTACGAAAAAGTGTGGTTGTTAATCTCGAGCCTGATACCTTTAGTGTGACATCAAGGAAATTAATTTCAAGTGCAGAACATGTAGCAGTGAAACGAATAGGACTAGATAGTACATTAAGTTCCTCAACCATATTTTCAAATTCACCTTGTGTCCCCTGCCATATCATGAAGATATCATCGATAAATCTACGAAAAAACAAGATCCTATGTCCATATCGCGGTTGTATATAGGTCTTCTCGTACCATGCCATATACAGGTTGGCATACGATGGGGCCAAATTTGACCCCATCGCAGTGCCCGACAATTGCATGAAATAATCTTCTTTGTAAAGAAAATGATTATTGGAAAGTACCAGCTCAATAAGTTCAAGTAAAAAATCAGTAGGAAATTCAACACATGGAGTTGATTCAAGTGCCTGTCTTAATACCCAGAGACCTTCTCCATGAGGTATCACCGTATACAGTGAGCACACATCCATGGTTGCCAGGAGTGTGTCACCAGTCATGTGGATCCCGGTCAAACTCTGTAAGAAATGCCCGGTATCCCGTAGAAAACTGGGAATTAATTGAACCAATGGTTGTAACAAACTGTCTAAAAATTTCGCCAGTGGTTGAAGTAAAGAGCCTTCGGCAGATATGATCGGTCGTCCCGGTGGTTGTACTAGTGATTTATGTATTTTCGGCAACAGATAAATCACTGGGCATCTTGGATGGTCAACCGTGAGATATGCTTTGAGGTCATCAGTAATCCAACGATGATCATGGCCATAATTGATGACACTATCTATCTTTTTCTTAATCCTAGGCATAGGATTATGATCTAATCTTTCATATGTGGATACATCAGATAATTGTCTGATGACCTCGTGATCATAGTCACTCCAATCCAAAACTATGACCGCCCCGCCTTTGTCTGCTGGTCTAAAGACTAAATGTTGAGCATCACGTAACTGGCGCAGCGCTTTGCGTTCAGGCACTGATAGATTGTCGAATACATGTTTAGTGGACATTGTCTTGGTATCTTGTTGTACTCGACGCAAAAAAGTGCGTATACTAGAGTTAGACGAGGGTGGATCGAAGTTAGACCTGTTCCTGAATGGGGCTCTCACTGTGTTGGAGGGTTGGTCAGAGAAAAACTCTCGTAAACGTAGAGTTCTCCCAAATTTATATTGATCAATGGCGTGTCGAAAAGAGTCAGGCTGACATGTCGGGACAAATGATAGACCCCTAGAGAGCAACTTAAGTTGTGCCTCATCCATGGCAGTACTAGAAAGGTTAAATACCAAATCTAATTGCGCCTGCGTCGTCCTCTTCTTCGACTGGTACCCCCCTCTCCTCGCATTCGGTCGGTGCCGCTTCTTAACATACGACTGTGTATAGTGCGACGTTCTGCACCCTGCTCTAAAAAATTATTATGAGTATCCGATGTACCTTCATAATAATCTGCGTCTGATGTAGATGCTGAGGAGCGATAGTCCCTAGGTTGTGGGGTGGCTCTCTGTCTTCTCCCCGGGCGCCCTTGCCTATCATGTGTGGTATTCCCTAATAGCCACCTGTACACTGCATGGTTCTGATAGTCATTGCTAACCGTGGCAAGTTTCTTTCGCTTGAAGGATATTAATTCCTTACGATATGTATCAATTTGGGTAGTAAGTCGTTCATTCCAGTTCTGAGTCTTATCATCCCTCAGAGACGCCGTCAGGACAGTGATAATAGTTTCAGACTCAACCTGGATTTTTTTCAGTTCCTGTTCTACTTCCTCAACCACCAATGCTATAAGATCTAATGAACATGTGTTGAGGACCCCGCACCACCGACTACAAAACACCGGGTTATTCTGACCCAGAGTTGGTATGTTGGTGATGCGGAATCCCCGAGGGATTTGTTTATTTCTCAAATATTCGGACAGAAACTGTCCGTGCAAGGTCAGATCAACTTCCCTCTGCCTATGTTTCAGTATTTTATAGTAGACATCAGCTGGGGTTTCAGCTGGCAACGACTCAAAATCGAGTTTATCAAATAACTATTTTTCTATCTCGTCATCCGTAAAGGAGACTGTGCCAGCCTCGGCCCGAGCTAATAATCCATCATCCATTAAGTATACCCCTCCTTGTGCCATAATGACTACGTCTCATGCAATATGCGCTCTAACCAACACTTTACAGAAAGAAAAAAAAAGTAACACAAAACAGGATCAGTACCATACAAAACACAAATGATAATGTATAGACCAGCCCTGTAAAATTAAAATACATAAATATTGTTCGCAAAAAACCTTTCTGGAGCACAAGTGAAGGTAACTACTAATCAGAGTCCATAAATTTGATGGGTGTCAGGAAATACTCGTTAAGTAAATTAACGTGTACTATATATCCAAAGGTGCTCCTGCACTCACATCTTCCAAACAAGACATAAAGGCGGGTGCTTCCAATAGACCATAGGGTCCACTATTTATAGAAAATGTCCACAAAGTGGGGATGCACTCTCGCTGTGTAGAGACCAATCAATTGAAACAATCAAATGTCACCGTAGTTTTTAATGTCGACGTTTCGGCCTGTAAACAGGCCTTTCTCAAGACTGGTGAAACAGCAAATCAGAAGTTCAGTTGCAGTAACAAAGTAGAAACAAATATCTGTAGGAACAATAATCATAATTAAAATCACATGCCTCACCGGTCCCTGGGAAACCACACACCAAATAGAGAGGATGTCATCAATCAAAATAGGTGTACAAAATGCTACGTTATCACCCATGTGTATATATGTATATATAAGTTAATGTATATTTATGAATTTGTTGAGTAATCTAATTGTAATATTGTTATGTTTATGTTTTATGTTTAATCGATGAATTGCGTCTGTTGGCTTGACAAAGGATGTCTGAACCCCGTTGTGTTCACACTGGCAATAATACGGGATTTGAAAGTATGTCCCGCTGAAGATCATAGCAAAGGAGGACAGATCGGTGGAACGCACAATGATAACTTCCAGAACGCAAGGTTACGTCACTTCCGGATTCGGAGATGACGTACACGGAAGTGTATGAGAACGCGGGGATCTCCGTATTTGGAACACCTGTCAGGCCAATTAATTACCTTTAAAAGCATGGACTTAGTGATACATACCACACTACTGAAGAAGGACATCCAGTCTGAAACGCGTTTAGCGAACTTTGGTGCTCGAACTGATTAACTGAGCTCACTATCCGGAAGTTAGCCACAGTGTACCCGAGGACATCTTTCTGGGGATTATCAGGAGTGGGAACCAGCTGTTCTGCCTCGCGGAGTTTTGTTAATGCCATATATTAACATATGTTTGTAAGTGTAATCACTTATTAAAGCTGCTATTGTGTTTATCGTTCTGCACTATTTTGCACTTTCTTGTCTTTTATGGAACACGATACAACGCCTTGGATATCCTGAAAAGGTCCTTTGCTGTAGTGCCTGTGTGGATGACCCAATACGATATTAAAATCACTTGTTTGTAAGTGTACATTGTGCAATAAAACGATCAATTCAATTTTAAATCAATCTGCACTATTATTATATGTCTTTTTGTCCTCTAGATGAATCTTGAGACCTTAAGGACGAGTAAGGACTGTATTATCTATTTTTAATGAGTATAACAATTGGCAACACATTTATAGGAGTTTTGTGAAGTGGTGGTTTATTTCATCACAATTGGTGGATGTGGTTTTCCCTCTAGCGCTAATTAGTTGCTCTGTATCTTTCTTTCACATTTCGTATTTTTGAGTAAATTGGTGCTTACTCACACACAGGAATTATAGCTGCATTGTGGAGGAATTTTGTTGCGCACTCTGGTTGTAATTTTTGTATTCTAAATGGTCAAGAGATGCCTATTATGCTGGAAATAGAAACCAACGAGTCTTCTGTGATAATACTATCCATCTTAGTTAATGGCAAGCTTAAGAGCGAGTGGAGGCCTCTAGTGGCAGGAGAGAGAAATGTAAGGTAATATTCCTAATAGTATTTCCCTTTCTTCACAGCATCCTCTGGATAACTCTGGTTGAATTGTCTTAACAATCAAGGGAGTTTTCTTCTGCTTTGCGTGAATTGACTTCTGGGCCTTTATCCTGCCATAGTCTGAAATATTACTGTGGTGAAAATAAAGTATTCTTTCCACAAACTCTTCGGGTTTGTCAACTGGAACAGAATCTGGAAAGGGCAAGTATGGGTACACGGAAACAGTGAAGAAACAAGAAAAATGTTGGTGAAGCTGGTAGTTGAAGAGCCAAGTTGGAAGACAACCGGATTAACCATTGCCAACATTTTAAAAAAGGACTATGAATTTGATCAGGGGTAGGTATGCTCGGTTTAAGATTTTAAGCAAGGAGCCAAACTCCACCATTAATTTTGATTGCATTGATTAGAAACTGCATCATCGGATGATGTATAAAAACATCTTTTCAGAATGAACCCCATGGATGAGGGGAGGACTGGACAAATGTTAAATTCTGGTGGTCTGTCAACACCTTCTTTTTGTATAATCTGTTTTTATTGTAATAATATAGACTTACAACAAATTGCAAACATATCTGGGTATCAATCAAAGGCAAAATGGTATGACAACATGAGCGTATATAGATCGATAATCGCATATTCTGGATAGTTGTAGTCCACATCAACATTTTGGTTTAAGGGAAACTAATAATGGATAGATATGTAACAAGAAGAAGAAAAAGGGAAAGAAAACATCAGAAGATTGGGGTGACTAAACCGAGTATGATAAGCAAGGAGAGTAAGACATGTGCAGTGATTCAGACATTAGGCTTTTTCATCTAAGATCCCATTACCAATTGAGTCAAAAGCCAGCTCCCGTCCTTTACTCTATTTTGTAGAGGAAATGTAAGTCGTATATGGTTCGGATGTCTTGTAATCTATCCAAGGCCACCATATAGCAGTAAATTCGGAACGCCTGTCCCCTGCGCTCATTAATACATCTTCCATGTTCATATAATAATCTAATCTGGAAAACCAGGTATTCCTTGTGGGGGGGTTGACAGATTTCCACATTGTGGGGATCACTGCTCGTGCGGCGTTGCCCAGGTGTCGTATTAATGATGACTTGTAGGTAGAGATTGGGGTAGTGGAATGATTTAGTAGCCAAAAGGCTGGGTCAGATGGGACGGAGGTATGTAAAATGGCTTTGGAGGTTGAGATTACATCATCCCAGTAATTTTTAATAAGGGGACAGGTCCACCAGATGTGTAGTAGAGAGCCTAGGTCTCTATGACATCTCCAGCAGGTAGGTGAGATGGATGGGGAAATGACGTGTAAGAGAGTGGGGTGTCTGTACCACCTCATTAGGATCTTATATTGTGTTTCTCTGACTTGGATACATATGGAGCTCTTATGTGTTTTAAGAAAGATAGAGTCCCATTCCTTATCCGAGAGTGAGATGTTTAGATCTCTCTCCCACTTTTGAATAAAATGGGGAGGCATCAGGGAGTTAGATGCACATAGAAGCTTGTACAGGGTGGAGATAGTGTGTATTGGATTCATAGGGGCCACACACATTTTTTCAAACGCGGTCAGCTCCCTTGATGCTTCACGGTATGCATTATTTGTATGTAGGAAGTGACGGATCTGCAGGAATTTCCAGAAATCTCTTTGTGGAATCTCCCATTTCTCTCGTATCTCCGAGAACTGTTTAACTCCGGATGGGTGGACCAACTGCCCCACTCTAAAGAGTCCCTCCAATGCCCAGTTTTGATAATATCCTAGTGAGAGGCCAGGTGGGAAGGTCTGATTACTCAGAAAAGAGGTTAGGGGGCCAAAAACAGAAGAGATGCACGATCTTCTTCGTGTCCCCTTCCAAAAAGAAAGTGTAGGAGAAATGGTCGGGTGAGGTCGTATTAATTTGGGCAAGGTCGGGAGCCATGGGAAGATTTCTGGGAACAGCCGCAGGTATGAACCCTCCAAGACCACCCATTGTTTAATCTCCCGGCTCCTGGTCCAGTCCAAGACTCTGCTCAGGAGGATTGCTTGGTAGTAGATTTCAATATCTGGTAATAGAAAGCCCCCTTTCTGGGGAGGTCGAATCAGGATTGACCTTTTGATTCTGGGTCTCTTACGACGCCATATAAATTGCTGGATCAAAGATCTCACGGTCCGGAACCAGGAGTCAGGGATCTGAATCGGTAAGGTCTGAAGGAGATAAAGCAGTTTGGGTAGTGTATTCATCTTTACAACATTGATTCTACCAAGCCAAGAAAGATTATGATATTGCCATCTGCAATAGTCGTTTCTAATGGCTTGGAGAATGGGGTGGAAATTCAAGGACAGTAGACGTGAGGAGTCGCTGGATAGTTGAACTCCCAGGTATGTAATGTGGGAGTCCCTCCACTGGAAAGGGAACATAACTTTCAAGCCAATTAGCACCGACTGGGGGGTTGAGATATGAAGGGCATAGGATTTGGATGTGTTGATTTTAAAACCTGATAGTGAACTGAAAATGTCTAATTCGCTCATCAGGTTGGGGAGCGAGTGTGCGGGGTCTGTGACCGTCGTCAGCAGATCATCTGCAAATAGAGCAAGTTTATAATCTATATCCCCTACTTGTAGTCCCTTAATCTTGTCATTAGCTCTAATTGCTCTGGCTAGGGCTTCAATACAGAGGACAAAGATCAGGGGGGATAAGGGGCAGCCCTGTCTCGTTCCATTACCAATTAGAAAGTTATCAGAGAGAGTCCCATTAACCCGTACCTTAGCTGATGGTTGTGTATACAAAGATAATATTCTATGGAGAGCTCGTGGGCCCAACCCAATATGCTCCAGCACCGCTCTCATGAAATCCCAATTTACCCTGTCAAAGGCCTTTTCGGCATCTGTGGACAGTAATACAGTAGATATCTTACTGCTGGAGGCCAAATGGATTAGACTGAGGAGTTTAGTCGTGTTATCCTTCGCTTCCCGACCGGGTACGAAACCCACTTGGTCGTTGTGGATGAGCGACGGGAGAAATTCATTCAGTCTAAGAGCCATTAGCTTCGCGAAGAATTTGAGGTCTAAATTAAGCAAGGAGATTGGCCTGTAGCTGGAGCATACTGAGGGGTCCTTTCCTTGTTTAGGGATCACTGTAATATGGGCCTCAAGTGATTGTCTAGAGAAGTGGGTCTCGGCGGATATGGAGTTAAAGGCCCGCAGTAATTTGGGAGCCAGCATTTCTTTAAACATCTTATAGTAGGTGGCTGTGAAGCCATCTGGGCCCGGGCTTTTACGTAGGGGAGCGATAGAGATAACATGGTCCATCTCGGCCAAAGTAAAAGGTGCTTCTAAAGATTTCTGGGCAGACTTTGATAGTTGAGGAAATGCCACATCGGCTAGATATTTCCTGGCTCTTAACATATTGGAGAGAGGATCATGGGTCTGGGAAGGGTTACCCAGGTTATATAGAGTATTATAATAGCTTTTAAAGCATGCTGCAATCTCTGGGGATTTAAAGTATGTGGAGCCCGTGTTGTTTTTCATTGATGGGATGAAGGAGGCCAATCTCTGGGTTCTAAGTGCCTGGGCTAAGAGTCTGCCTGGTTTATTTCCCCACTTATAATATTTACTATTACATCTACGCAGGGAGGCTTGGGTTTTGTTATTGAGGGTTATTCGGAGTTGTGTTCGGGCCGCAGACAGCTCCATCAAATCCGATGGGGTCAGGGAGGATTTGTGGCGGGTTTCTAAGGTGTGAATTTTGTGTAGTAATGTAGTGATCAAGGCCTGACTGTTTTTCTTCACAAACGAACCTAGTTGGATCAGTTTACCTCGTATAACACATTTGTGTGCTTCCCAAATCGTAATTTCGGATACTTCTCCTGTGTCATTAATATCAAAGTAGTCGGACAATGTCCTATCCAATTCTGATTTACAATATGCATCATATAGGAGCGATTCATTAAGGCGCCAGGTCCAAGGGCCGAGGGCACGAGATGGAGCCGATAGGGACAAGGATACTGGGGCATGGTCCGACCACGTGATGGAGCCAATAGAGGCATCTACGATTAGGGGGAGGTGTCTATGGCTTAAGAACATGTAGTCAAGGCGTGAATAAACCTGATGTGGGTGTGAGAAAAAAGAGAAATCTCTATCAGTGGGATGTGTGACCCGCCAGGTGTCAGCAAGTTGAAGTTCGTGGAAAATCTTCCTGACCTGTCGATGCTTGTGTTCGGAAAATCTAGGGGCTGGGGGAGAGGTGTCGATGGAGGGGTCCATGGACCAGTTGAGGTCGCCACCTAAAACCACTATACCCATCGCTAGGGCTTCAAGCCGGGGAAGAAAAGATCGAAAAAAGGGGATTTGTCCTTGATTTGGAGCGTAAAGGGATATGAGGGTGTATGTCTGGGAAAATATATTACATTGGACTACCAGTAACCTCCCAGGGATAAGTTTATGGACCGAGACATTAGATACCTGGAGGGCCTTGGAGAAAATTATAGCAACCCCCTTAGATTTACCTTCAGGGTTGTTAGAGTAGAAAGCCAGGGGATATTTTGGATTCACCAATGAGGGGCCTCGAGCAGAGATCTTAAAATGTGTCTCCTGGATTAGAGCCACATCCACTTTGTCGGATCGTAGTGTCCGAAGTAAATGGGATCTTTTCTCGGGGGTGTTAAGACCCTTTGCATTAATCGAGGTGAGTTTGATTACCCCTGAAAAAGACATCACGTTGTATCATAGCACAGTGAGGCGTAGCACTCGGACAGTTCACCCAAAGAAATAGAAAAACTATAAGAAGAAAAAGAGTGATGAAAAGAGCAAGTTACAAATAATAGAAACATCGTAAACATAATAACATCCGCAATGGAGAAGCAGGTAGGTTTGTTAACCAGCATCCCCATGTGGCACAATGGCCGTGTGCGGGATCGGGGTAAGGGAGTCACCCTTACAGGCACTTATTTTTAGCTTAAATGTTGTAATAGTGCAATTTTAACTTAGTCAAACTTATAATGACTAACAGTGTAAATCTGTAGAAACAAGTAACTATCTTCTGCCAGTGTCCCATTGCTGAATTCCGGGACCGAAAATGAAACCGGGGGGGGCGAGAAGGAAAGGGGGACATAGTAAAACGAGGATAAGTTGGCCCTAGGCCGCGTGTAACGTGTCTCACCCGGTATCTCACAGTCAGGGTATTCAGTCCACCTAGAGAAAACAGTAAGGATCACTCAGCAAGGTGTTGGAAATCGGATTCTTCAGGTGGGGGGATGATCCTGGTGTGCAGAAAGTGGTTTTGAGGGTTTCTTTTGAGGACTGGTGACCACTTGCCATGACTCTCCCCCTCTCGAAGGCTGTGGTGGTTGTAGATCCGGGAAGGTAAAGTCCCAATCTGGGACCTTTAAGGGTGGGAGACCGAGTCCTGAGCAGAAAGTGGGAAGGTCGGATGTAGTGTGGAGTGAATATATCTTGCCTGAGGAGGATACCTGTAAGCTGAAAGGGAAACCCCATCTGTATTTCAGCTGTCGCTTGCGGAGTTCCTCCGTCAGGGGGCGAAGAATCTTCCTTTGTTGCAGAGTGTGCCAGGAGAGATCTTGAAAGACGGAGATAGGGTCACCGTTGTGTTTCAAGTCGTCAATATGTCGCGCTTTATTCATGATTTCTTCCTTTTGGGAATAGTAATGCAGGCGACATATGATGTCTCGGGGTCGATCTGAGGGAAGCCCCCTTGGTTTTAGAGCGCGATGGGCTCTGTCAAATGTTATGGTGGCAGCTGGATCTTTGCCCAGAATCGTGTTAAAGATTGTCGTCAAAGCATCCACTATGCCCGTCTGGGGAACTTCCTCTGGGATGCCTCTCACCCGAATGTTATTCCTCCTCCCTCTGTTATCCAAATCCAGTACACGGGATCGTAGCGATCTGATCTCATCTGATTGGGATTTGATAGCGTCTGTTAAGGACCCCAGGTAGTTAACAGTGGAGGCTCTGTGATCCTCCAGGGAGTCTACTCTATCAGAAAGCTGGGAGATATCTTGTTTGATTGATGCCAGCTCTTTTCGTATGGTATCTTGGATATCCTTCTTAGTAGGGAGTGTTTTCATATATTGCAGGATATCTTGAAGGGCGGTGTCGCTGTGTGTGTGTGAGGTGGGTTGTTCCATCATTGACGGGGAAGCAGAGGAAGCAGAATGACAGGATGAGGGGCTGGAGGGAGAAAGGTTTTCAGATAGCCTTGCAGGTGTAGATTGTAGAAACGATCTCATTCCCGGTTGGGTCGCGGTCTCTTTAGGTTGTGCGGTGTTGCCTTTCTTTTTCCCGGATCTCACCATGCTTATAAATGATTGGATGTATACTTGATTGCAGAAGATGTCATGAGTATAGATTTAGAATTGCTTGTTGCGCTATGAAGTGCCTATAGTATGATGACTCCCAATGGAATGGCACTAGCACGTCATTAGTTGGTGATCGTTGTTACGGTAGCAGGCACATGGTGGGCCTCACATCCCTTTTCTTCGGTAATGTAGAGGTAGACATAAGGCATCTGCACTGTCGACTCCCAGGGAGCGACCCACTTCCCCTAAAGACTCTATCAGTGAAGTGTAAAAGGGATTTAAATGACTTATGTATAACTCTGTATATGAATCGGCCACTAGAGGGTGCTCCAGCTCAAGATATGGATCTCAGAAGGCACTGTCTCTGGGAATTAGGCCCTGAGCCCACTGATCTTCAATAAGTACAATATCATTTATACTGATTGCTGATATTTATCAGGTATTAGGTCTGCCACAGGTGGAGAGGGATTCTACGGCTGCGGAAGGTGATTGAAGGCGAATATTTTGGGGGACCCGCCGTGTCTTCGTTCCGGTCCCGGAACTCGCGGCCGGGCTTCCTCCAAACTTCAGTCCCCTGCCTATGGATGCGGGGAGTGGAGGCCTCGGGTGACGAGCTCTAGTCAGGCGCCTCTTTGGCGTGAATATAGCGGGCGGGGGAGGCACAATGAATGCCGCTGCGCCGCCGGGGGACTAGGGACTGGCAGGCCAGTAAAGAACCTACCAGCCGTCGTCTCCGTCTGGCCTGCGGGTATCCTGGACCTCCGTCACCGCCGTCGCACCTCTATTGCGAGGATCAGAGGGGCCTGCGTCCTCACGTCCCGCGGTCTCCCTCTACTCTTGCCTCTGTCTTTCGCTGTGGGCAAATGCAGGCTTCGTCTCTGGGTCCCCAAGCAGGAGTGTGCCACTCGGCCGAGTGTCGACACTGCTCCAGGGGTGAATCCCCACTCTTGTCCCCGGCCTCCTATGGAGGGATAGGCCGTACCTGTATGCGGCAGTAGGGCGTGAGTGGGCGCTGAGGGAAGCAGCTGGCGTATAGATGATGTCAGCCCCACCAGGGCCTCCGCCTCGTGTAGCAGGGAGAGGTCTCCCGGGGCGACGCAGCCCAAGGCCGAGGGGAGAGCTCCAGCGCCTGTAGAATGTAGGGGGGAGCGGGTGCTGTCAGCCGCTAACTGGGTCGCCGAGCGGTCCGCGTAGCAGAGCGCACAGTGCTGCGCTGCAGGGCCGTGGATAGACCAGTGGGGTCACGTGGGTTGCGGCCGTCAAGGACCGTCGCTTCAGTCACAGCCCGAGCTCCGTGCGTGGAGCGGACTTACCCTCTGATGCCGGACCCGTCCTTTGTTCCTCAGCCGAGGCTTGGTGAGTCCAGGTGGTGTGGTGGGAACCGCCGGGCGCCCTCACGCAGCGGCGGTCTACTAACGGGTGAAGCGATCCGGGCTCTCCTTCAACTTTAGGCCCCGGCTTCTATCCGGGGAGAAGGCCGCAATCCGCAGAAGTGCTTAAAAGCACTTCCCGACTCCGCGGGACTCCCCAGATTGTGGCAGCCGGGTAAAGGGGTTTGCTGGGTTGCCTCTCGGCCGTGTATGGGCTAGGTAGGGGATTTTTAAAGGCTCTGTTTGTGTGTTTCCCAGAGGAGCTGAAGTAAAACACAGCCACCTTCTTTGCCAGCCAAACCACGCCCTGTCAACACCTTCTACCTGATGTCTCCACTCTTTGGGTGCAGTAACATATTACCTTCCACTCTCTCTGACAGTTTTCCCCTTGCAACTATAGATGATAAATTGGAGTCCTTGGCCTGAATATTTCAATATGGAAGTCATCATAAATAGACCTTATTTCAAACAAAACATTAAACAGGAGTAAGCTCAGTCACATCCAATAGCAAGTAATCCACCAGGAACAGGTTCGTTAAACAGCAGTAGGGAAAGTAAAATAGCCAAGTAAAGGCTTAATCAGGAAGCTCCTATTTCTAGGCCCAAACAGGAAACTGGAACCAGGATGCATTCTTCTCTGATAAGAATAAATTAATAAATGCCATCTTTGCTAAGGGCAAGTTGAAGGTCAAGCACAGTATCAGTGGGTGGCCTCTAGTGGCTGGAGGTTAAAACCTCAGATAATGGCCCTCATTCCGAGTTGTTCGCTCGCAAGCTGCTTTTAGCAGCTTTGCACACGCTAAGCCGCCGCCTACTGGGAGTGAATCTTAGCTTATTAAAATTGCGAACGAAAGATTCGCAATATTGCGAAAAGACTTCTCTGTGCAGTTTCTGAGTAGCTCGAGACTTACTCTTCCAGTGCGATCAGTTCAGTGCTTGTTGTTCCTGGTTTGACATCACAAACACACCCAGCGTTCGCCCAGACACTCCTCCGTTTCTCCAGCCACTCCCGCGTTTTTCCCAGAAACGGTAGCGTTTTTTCAAACACTCCCATAAAACGGCCAGTTTCCGCCCAGAAACACCCACTTCCTGTCAATCACACTCCGATCTCCAGAACGAAGAAAAAACCTCGTAATGCCGTGAGTAAAATACCAATCTTCATAGCAAATTTACTTGGCGCAGTCGCAGTGTGAACATTGCGCACGCGCAATTAGCGGAAAATCGCTGCGATGCGAAGAAAATTACCGAGCGAACAACTCGGAATGACCACCAATATTCCTATAACTGTTCAAAAAAGGGAATCTTAAAAAACTATTGTCCACCAATAAAAGTAATAGCTCTGTTCCAACAAATAGGATGTGCTTCTATAAAATCCTGAGATGATTTTTCTTAACTTGTACATACACAGTGGTCCAAATGGGCCAGTATACAGCGGAATGCCAAACTGGAACTCTGTCTTGTCCTCCATGTATCACAGAATAAAAATAGCAGCTGCACCATAGTGCGCCCCTTAAATTTCAGAACTGGGGATCATTCATTACCCCCTTGCCGCTACTGTAATATTAACAGGTTCAATCAAAATCTAAGGGGTCTATTTACTAAGACTTGGATGGAAATAAAGTAGACGGAGAAAAAGTACCAACCAATCAGCTCCTGTCATTTTTCAAACCCAGCCTGTGACATGGCAGTTAGGAGATGATTGGTTGGTACTTTATATCTGTCCACTTTATCTCCGTCCAAGGCTTAGTAAATAGACCCCTAAGTCCTTAAAGAAACTGTATGGAATACTTTTATTTTTAAATTCTTAACTGTCTCACAGAGGTGCCCAGCACTGCCCGGGTTATGGCCAGATGTGTAAGGTCAGAGATATTCACCCTTGCCCTCTAATAATAAATCAAGTGAGTAGCACAGACCTCCGCTCTGCCTGTCATTGCACAGACTACTGTGATGGCTGCCTGTAGATAAAGAGGTCATAGATCTCCAGCATTTATGATCTCCCATCTAGACACAGTGGGGGGGTGGATCATTAGATCGACAGTGTCTAGGTCGACAATGTTTAGGTCGACCACTATAGGTCGACAGTCACTAGGACGACAGGGTTTGAAGGTCGACAGGGTTTCTAGGTCGACATGTTCTAGGTCGACAGGTCAAAAGGTCGACATGAGTTTTCATGTTTTTTTGTGCCGTTTTCTCCGTACAGTGACCGAGAAGCCTAATTAGTGCACCGTGTCCCCTCGCATGGCTCGCTTCGCTCGCTATGCTTCAGGCAAGGTGCCTCGCTCCGCTACCGCTGCGCTCAGCACAGGTTACCGTTCCAATCGTGGTCCACGTGGATCGTTAAGTATGAAAAAGGTCAAAAAAAGAAAGAAAATGTGAAAAACGCATGTCGAACTTTTGACCTGTCGACCTAGAACATGTCGACCTAGAAACCCTGTCGACCTTGAAAACATGTCGACCTATAGTGGTTGACCTAAACATTGTCGACCTAGACACTGTCGATCTTCAGACTGGAGCCCACACAGTGGACATCAGTCAGTTGGAACATCCGATATTGATTATATCCATTTAACGACACTTTGAATGAACCTGAGCCTTTGCCTCTGAGGGATCCTCAGCAGACCCAAAAGAATCCTTTGTGATCTGTTACACTGTCCCTCTTTTTGATACAATCTACTTTATATCCTCATGCCGAGTCCAGCTCAGAGAAATTGAGTTACCCGATGCCTAATCCTTAATAATGAAGATCTAGCGACATAGTCAGCGGTTCTTACAGTCTATCACTGTGCAGCCAGAGAGCGGGTCTTATTTATCACAGACTTTCTGTCCTTCGGGCAGCATTAAGCAGCAGAGCTATTTATGAAGGCTAGGAAGCAGGAGCTATCAGAGCTATCAGCACCGCTCACAGCAACCATCAGCATGCTTTTATATAGGCACGATGCTACTGGGGCTATTTAACAAGGCTTCTCATAAGTTTCCATAACAACCAATGAGATTCTAGCTAGCATTTATCTAGTACAATCTATGAGATGATAGCTAGGACCTGATTGGTTGGTGTGAGCAACTTGTCCCTTTTTAAAGGCTAAATAAATCTTCCTCTTTATTCTTCAAAGACAGATGACCGTAAGACATAAGGAACTTTATTCAGGTTCGGGTGGATGTACTGACTGATGTATCGCCGTTCAGTATTTTGTGCATGTGTTGGACCCCTTCTGCGCGTGCTTGAATGGGTCACGTGGCGCCGAGTGGTGGGTGAGCAGGTACTCTTAACCTGGGCTCGGGACTGTTGGAGGTCCGCTGACAAGGGGAGAGGACTGACTACTGCTGCTGCTTCAGCAGCCTCTCTTCCCCAGCACAGCACATGCTGCTGTGTGCTGAGCAAGGGAGAGGTGCAGCAGCAGTCAGTTTCTCTTCAATGTGCGGTGGGGAAGTGATTGCAGCTGCCCTCTGCTGCCCACCTACCCCCTGCCGCCCACCAAAGCTAATATAGGTGCCCCTCAGCCAGCACGCACATTACAAATATTTTTTTCTTATTTTGTAAGGAGGGGGCCTGGCCACACCTCCCACATTGACCACACCCCCTCCCACTACTTGGGCCCGACAGAGCTGTCAGCACCCCCTACCGTTGACACAGGACGCAGGAATGTCATCAGACTATTGATTGAAAGTCTGATGCTGTTTGGGAGGCAGGGAAGGGACGGTAACAGCTACATTTGTCAAAATGGAAGCATTTTACAGCCATTTCGGGGGCCTGGGAGATTTTTTTGGCCTCTGTGAGTGGTAAAGAAAAGAACAATCAAAAGGAAAGTTAGCTGCAAAGGCAGTAAGTCAAACTGTGCATTCAGAATCAGAACCATCAGACATTCTTGAGGAGCGTTTAGGGGTGTCCACGTCAGCTATGTGTGAGTCTGACATTTCTCACAGTGTCCTGTGACTCTTTCACCTCCTTCCACCATTTATGCACCATCAGCACATGTGGTGAGCAGTACAAGTAAAGATGGTGATGATAAGGGGGCATAATAGAAATTGAGGATGTTAGTGTGGAAGTGGAACAGGATGAGGGGGATATGTGTATACTACTACTATCTGACACTGTGGCTGCAGTTGTTGACCACGATAAAAAGAAAACCATTGCAATGTCTGGGCATAAGATATGTGGTTAGCTTATAGCTCGTCAGATTCTTACCGCTTGGGATGCTGATGTCGGGATACTGACAATGTTTATGAAGGCATCTGCTCCATTTGTGAGGCCAAAGTTAGTAGAGGTAGGAATGTTAGCCATCTAGGCACCTCCTCCATGTTACGTTATTTGCGGCAAAGACATGAAATTTATGATACAAGATTATAATGTAATTAACAACCTCGTCATCAACATCCTCAGTACTGATTGGAGGTAGTCTTTCTAGAAACATTTGTGGGGGCTCAAACAAACCAATCAAATCAGCCACAAGTGACGGTCTCTGTCGCTGAAAGGATTGGTTTGTTAAACTCTGCATGTCCTGTTTAATCTATACAACACAAAGGAGTGTGGAAGGGCCCAAAGACAATTCCATCTTTCACCTTTTTTCTTTGCATTATGTGCTGTTTGGAGCATTGCTGACTGTGACAAAAAACATTTGCAGAGTTTTTTAAACTGCCACCCTGTCTGTCACTGCAGTGCCATTCTGTTTCCTAGATGTGCCATGTTTGAAGTTTAAGTGCCCCACGTTTGTGAGCTGTGAGGTCTTCAAAATTGACTGGAAATGAGGGGAAATTGATGTTTTTGAGGTTCATAATACTGTAGGAACAAAAACACCCCCAAATTCTTTGTTTTTAGCAGTTTTTATGATTAAAAAAAAAAATACAGATCCAAAACTTGCAAGGGAGTTAGAGGCAAAACAAATACAAAACACGAAGGAGATCCACATCCATAACAAGAACCCAAAACCCAAGATTTGGGCCGGCGCACATTTCTAGTTTATCCATTTTAAAGAAATCCAAAACCAAAGATCCGGAATGTAAAACCAAATTCCAAACTGAAACACTTGAGGGTGGTTTTCCAAAACCAAAAAACGACGATGAAACTAGAACCGAAACACAAGACTTCGTGCACATCTCTATTTATTACCCATAAACCAGATAGGACCATACTTGCCTACTCTCCCGGAATGGCCGGGAGGCTCCCGAAAATCGGGTGACTCTCCCGGCCCCCCGGAAGAGCAGGCAAGTCTCCCGATTTGACGGGGTCCCCCCTGCCCGTCCGCCCACTTTGTGTGTAAAGTGGGCGGTCCGGACGGACGATGACGCGATTCTTGCTAAATCGCGTCATCGTAGCCACGCCCCCTGCATTGTAATGCCGGTGATCACGGCATTACAGAGCGGGGGCGTGGCTTAAAGAAGGCATCGTCGTAACCACGCCCCCGTCCCGCCCTTGCTCCGCCCCCGTACTGCCTCCGGTCCACCCCCTCCATTCGTCAAAGTGCTCCCGGCCCGCCTGTTGAGCCGACCTGGCTGCTCTCTCCCGCAGAGAGCAGCCAGAATGTCGGTAAGTATGGATAGGACCTATATATTGTCAATCACCGTGCATATGTAGATAGGGCCTGATCCTGACTTACACGCAAATCCAAATCCCTCCCCCAGTGCCTGCTGTGCTGCCAATCACTACTGATCGGGCAGCCTGGGGCAAACCCCCCCGCCCGGCAGCTGTAGACATTAGCAACCACCGGGGAAATGTAAGAGTCTCCCTTACATTGCTTTTCCCAACCCCCCATGGCTGTAGAGAGAAACAGCCAATGGAGAATTTAAGGTCCCGATTTTTAAATATAATCATGTTACATATGTTTCAAATAGATATTCTTAACCTAGGGCCTAATTCAGACCTGATTGTAGCCGTGCAAAATTTAGCATAGCTACGATCAGTTTCATAGGCATGCGGGGGGGGGGGGGGACGCCCAGCACAGGGCTAGTCTGCCCCACATGTCAGGCCCTACCTCCCCTCCCCGCACAAGTACACAAGCATCGCACGGTGGTGATGCTTTTGTACTTGACGAGTAGCTCCCTACCAGCACAGCTCCTGCGCACTGGCAGGGAGCTATCCGTCGCTCTCCGGGTCGCAGCGGCTGCGTGTGACATCACACAGCCGCCGCGGCCCACCCCCTGCACGGTCCGCACCCCCAAAATGGCAGCCAAACGCCGTCGGCCCGCCCCTTCCCAACCATCGAACGCCTCTGCCTGTCAATCAGGCAGAAGCGATCGCAGTGCTGAGATGGCCATCGGCTGTATGGCACACTGCGGCACCGGCGCATGCGCAGTTCAGACCTGATTGGCTGCTGTGCGAAAACGCACAGCAGCGATCAGGTCTGAATTAGGCCCCTAATTCAAACAAATTTAAAAAAAATATTTCTGAGTGTTTTTTGGAAAAAATATTAGCCAGTTAATGGCGTCCATCGCCACAGAGCACCTGCTCACTGGTACATGTGCGGCCAGTCACTGGAGTTACTGCCCATCGTTTGGTCAAGCTGACTGTGATGGAAGCAGATATACCCCGGAAGCGAAAATCCATCTGTGACATTTCTATACAGAATACTTGTCATTCTAATATTAAGACATATTACATTTCCTAATACACCTCCATATTAGTCACAGTCTATAATTTACTCTCTTCTACTAACAAAGGATAAACCATTATTATTGGAAAGGCTAATCCTAATCTTCTCATCCATTTCCATAACCTTGTGCCTAAATAACATATTGGAAACCGGAATCCTTATTAGCACAACTGAAATAACAGGGTTTTAATACTTACCAGTAAATCCTTTTCTCCTAGTCCGTAGAGGATGCTGGGGTCCACTTCACTACCATGGGGTATAGATGGTTCCGCAGGAGCCATGGGCACTTTAAGACTTTTCAAGGGTGTGAACTGGCTTCTCCCTCTATGCCCCTCCTCCAGACCTCAGTTATAGGAACTGTGCCCAGGGAGATGGACATTTCGAGGGAAGGATTTACTTTTATACCAATGGTGAGATACATACCAGCTCACACCTCAACCATGCCGCACAACATGGCATTCAACATAACACACGCCAACAGGCATGAACCATTTGCAGCAACATGCTGAAAACAAATGTAATACAACTTGTGTAACTATAATGAACAAACTGCAGGTAAAGTACGCACTGGGCTGGGCGCCCAGCATCCTCTACGGACTAGGAGAAAAGGATTTGCCGGTAGGTATTAAAATCCTGTTTTCTCATACGTCTTAGAGGATGCTGGGGTCCACTTCAGTACCATGGGGTTTATACCAAAGCTCCGGTACGGGCGGGAGAGTGCGGATGACCCTGCAGCACCGATTGATCAAACTTGAGGTCCTCATCGGCCAAAGTGTCAAACTTATCAAATTTAGCAAATGTGTTTGACCCTGACCAAGTAGCTGCTCGGCAAACTTGTAAAGCCGAGATGCCCCGGGCAGCTGCCCAGGATAAGCCCACTTTCTTAGTAGAATGGGCCTTCACCGACTTCGGTACCGGCAAGCCTGCCGTAGAATGAGCGTGCTGAATCGTCCCTCTGATCCAGTGTGCAATAGTCTGCTTAGAAGCAGGAAACCCAATCTTGCTGGAAGCATACAAGACAAACAGAGCCTCTGTTTTCCGTAACCGAGCTGTTCTTGCGACATAAATCTTCAAAGCTCTAACCACATCTAGAGACTTTGACTCAGTGAAAGTGTCAGTAGCTACTGGCACCACAATAGGTTGGTTTATGTGAAAAGACCACCTTTGGAAGAAATTGTTGACGAGTTCTTAACTCGGCCCATCTTCATGGAAGATCAGGTAAGGGCTCTTGTGAGACAAGGCCCCCAACTCAGACACCCGCCTAGCGGATGCCAAGGCCAAAAGCATCACCACTTTCCAAGTGAGAAACTTCAATTCTATCTCCTGCAGAGGTTCAAACCACTCTGATTGAAGGAACTGCAACACCACATTAAGGTCCCATGGTGCCACCGGAGGCACCTGGATGTGCAGAACCCCTTTCATGAACGTCTGAACTTCTGGAAAGGAGGCCAATTGTTTTTGAAAGAAAACTGATAAGGCCGAAATCTGGACCTTGATTGACCCCAATCTAAGGCCCGCATCCACACCAGCCTGCAGAAAATAGAGAAAACGTCCCAACTCAAACTCTTCCGTAGGAGCCTTCTTGGATTCACACCAAGACACATATTTTCTCCAAATACGGTGGTAATGTTTAGACGTTACTCCTTTCCTGGCTTGAATAAGAGTGGGGATGACTTCCTTGGGAATACCCTTTTGGGCTAGGATCCGGCGCTCAACAGCCATGCCATCAAACGTAGCCGCGGTAAGTCTTGATACACACACGGCTCCTGCTGTAGTAGGTCCTCCCGAGGAGGAAGAGGCCGAGGATCTTCTATGAGCAACTCCTGAAGATCTGGATACCAAGCCCTCCTTGGCCAGTCTGGGGCAATGAAGATTCTTATTATTATTTTGAGAACTTTTGGAATCAGTGGAAGTGGAGGGAAAACATATACCGATCGAAACACCCACTGGGTCACCAGTGCATCCACTGCTATTGCTTGAGGGTCGCTCGACCTGGAACAATATCTCTGAAGCTTCTTGTTTAGACGAGATGCCATCATGTCTACTTGAGGAACTCCCCAAAGACTTGCCACCTCTGCGAAGACTTCTTGGTGGAGGCCCCACTCTCCTGGATGGAGATCGTGTCTGCTGAGGAAGTCTGCTTCCCAGTTGTCCACTCCCGGAATGAAAATTGCTGACAGAGCTCTTACATGTCTTTCTGCCCAGAGGAGAATCCTTGTCACCTCTGCCATAGCCGCTCTGCTTTTCGTTTCGCCTTGCCTGTTTATGTACGCGACTGCCGTTACATTGTCTGACTGGATCTGCACGGGATGATCTTGAAGAAGATGTACCGCTTGTAGAAGGCCGTTGTAAATGGCTCTCAATTCCAGAAGGTTTATGTGAAGGCAGGCTTCTTGACTATACCATTTTCCTTGGAAGCTTTCCCCCTGTGTGACAGCTCCCCAGTCTCGGAGACTTGCATCCGTAGTTATTAGGACCCAGTCTTGAATCCCAAACCTGCGTCCCTCTAGTAGGTGAGAATTGTGTAGCCACCACAGGAGCGAAATCCTGGCTTTGGGGGACAGTAATATTTTCCGATGCATGTGTAGGTGGGATCCGGACCACTTGTCCAACAGGTCCCACTGGAATACTCTGGCATAGAATCGGCCAAACTGTATGGCCTCGTAGGCCGCTACCATTTTCCCCAACAACCGAATGCATTGATGGATCAACACGCTTGTTGGTTTCAATATTTGTTTGACCATTTTCTGGATTTCCAGAGCCTTTTCCACTGGAAGAAATACTCTCCGTACTTCTGTGTCCAGAATCAACCCTAAAAAGAACAATCTTGTCATCGGTTCCAACTGCGACTTTGGAAAATTCATGATCCAACCGTGTTGTTGGAGTATTGACAGGGAGAATGTGATGTTCTGCCCCAACTGTTCCCTGAATCTCGCTTTTATCAGGAAATCGTCCAGATAAGGAATTATTTTGACTCCTTTTTGACGAAGGAGGACCAACATCTCCGACCTCACCTTGGTGAATACCCTCGGTGCCGTGGAGAGTCCGAACGGCAATGTCTGGAACTGGTAATGGCAATCCTGTACTGCGAATCTCAGATAAGCTTGGTGATAAATGGGAACATGCAAGTAAGCATCCTTTATGTCTACTGACACCATGAAGTCCCCCTCCTCCAGACTGGAAATCACTGCCCTCAGGGATTCCATCATGAGCTTGAACCTTTTCAGGTAGAGATTCAGATTTTTCAGGTTTAAAATCGTTCTGACCGAGCTGTCCGGCTTCGGAACTACGAAGAGGCTTGAATAAAAACCTTCTCCTTGCTGTGACAAGGGTACCAGGACAATGACCTGATCCTGACATAATTTTTGAATTGCCATTGTTACTGCCTCTCTTTCTGGAAGAGAAGCTGGCAAGGTCGATTTGAAAAATCGGCATAGGGGGACGTCTTGAAACTCTAGCTTGTACCCATGGGACACTATTTGTAAGACCCGTGGGTCCAGGCCAGATTGAATCCAGATTTGACTGAAAAGTTTCAGACGTGCTCCCACCCGAGCGGACTCCCGCAAGGGAGCCCCAGCGTCATGCTGCAGATTTGGCAGAAGCATGGGTGGACTTCTGCTCCTGCGATCCGGGAGACGCTACAGATTTCTTTCCTTTTCCCCTTCCCCTACCTGCAAAGAAGGGGGAACCTTTGGCCTTTTTGTATTTGTTGGGCCGAAAAGACTGCATGTGAGAGTGATGTGTCTTTTTCGCCAGTGTAGGAGCATAAGGCAAGAATGTCGACTTACCTGCGGTAGCCGCCGAAACTAACGCATCCAGCCCATCACCAAACAAGGCCTCACCTTTATACGGGAGAGCCTCCATATTTCTTTTGGAATCTGCATCAGCATTCCACTGGCGAATCCACAATGCCCTCCGAGCCGATACTGCCATGGTAGAGGCTTTTGAACCCAAGAGTCCAATATCCTTCATAGCTTCCAGCATGTATGCGGCAGCGTCTTTAATATGACCTAACGTTAGGAGTATCTCGTCTCTATCAACCGTGTCAATTTCCGATGACAAGTTATCTGACCATTTTTCGATAGCACGACTCACCCACGCGCAAGCAATGGTGGGCCTGAGCAGCGTACCATTGGCCACATAAATAGATTTTAACGTAGTCTCCATTTTGCGGTCTGCCGGCTCCTTAAGTGAAGCCGTCCCAGGTGCAGGGAGAATCACCTTTTTTGTTAACCTTGACAGTGCACTGTCTAACACCGGGGGTGACTCCCATCTTTTCCTGTCCTCTAATGGGAAAAGATAAGCAATCTGAATCCTTTTGGGAATATGAAATTTCTTTTCAGGATTCACCCAAACTCCCTCAAAATGAGTATTTAGCTCGTGGGAAGGAGGGAAAGTTACCTTACATTTCTTTTCCTTATAGGAATAAGCCTTCTCCTTAGGTACAGTAGGGGCTTCTGTAACTCCTAAGACCTCCTTTATAGCACCAATCATATATTGAAAGCTTTTTGCCAATTTGGGATCTATCCCCCTGGAATCACTATCGTCGACACAGGAATCAGAGTCCGTGTCGGTATCAGTATGCACAATGTTTGCAAACGGTCTCTTATGTGACCCAGAGGGGTCGCCTGCGGATGAGACAGCAGAACCCTGAAAAATCACATCTTCCACTGATTTTCTCCAGCTTTCTGCATGAGACTCAGACTTATCTAATCTCTTACTGATATGATTCACACTATCACGTATTTCTTTCACCCATTCAGGCTCGTAGTGTGCCGGCAGCGCCACCACATTACAACTCTGTGTCCCTAAAATGGCTCCCTCAGGGGAAGAACTCCCTGCCTCAGACATGTCACACACGTGTACAAACACACCACAGACACTACGGGACTTATAGGGGACAGACCCACAGTAAAATCTGTCAGAAGGACACAGATAGGAGCAGCCAGTTCACAAACCCAGAAACATAAAATGCCCACTGACATGCATCGCTTTTTTATAATGTCAATACACAATATAAAGCACCAATTTCACTGTGCCCCCCCCCCCCCCCCTCTGTTTTGCACCCTGATACTCGTATTCAGTAGTGGAGGAGGACCAGCGTTTTCTCTGCAGCCTGAGGAGAAAGAGAAAATGGCACTGAGCAGTGTGCTGGCTGACTGAGGAGGGAGCTCCGCCCACGCAATGGCGCGTTTCTCCTCAGAGATTCTGATATTTATATTTATACTGGCGGGGGTAGGGCTGCGCCTCGGCATCTTATGCCCCCTTTCTGCCAGTTTTATAAGGTTTCATGCTGCCCAGGGCGCCCCCCTTATCGCACCCTGCACCCTGCACCTTGCAGTGCCTGTGTATGTGTGGGCAACATGGCATGCTGCGCTCCCGCCAGCCGCGCGGTACCTTTAGCCGTCACCTTGATTGAAGATCTCTTATCTAACACTCACCTGTCTTCTGACTTCTGGCTCTGCAAGGGGGATGACGGCGTGCTGTGGGAGTGAGCATCTAGGCACAGCTAGCGTTCAGTACCCTTCAGGAGCTAATTGTGTCCTGTCAGCCAGAAGCAGAGCCATGACACTATTCAGGAAGTTGGTTCCTGCTTCTGCCCCCTCAGTCCCACGAAGCAGGGAGACTGTTGCCAGCAGTCCTCCCTGAAAATAAAAAACCTAACACAAGTCTTTTCAGAGAAACTCAGTAGCGCTCCCCTTGAGTGCATCCAGTCTGCCTGGGCACATTTCTAAAACTGAGGTCTGAAGGAGGGGCATAGAGGGAGGAACCAGTTCACACCCTTGAAAAGTCTTACAGTGCCCATGGCTCCTGTGGAACCATCTATACCCCATGGTACTGAAGTGGACCCCAGCATCCTCTAGGAGGTATGAGTAATAATATTTTCCCATCCAAATTACCATAACACATATACACATAGGGGGTAATTCCGAGTTGATCGCAGCAGCAAATATTTTAGCAGTTGGGCAAAACCATGTGCACTGCAGGAGGGGCAGACATAACGTGCAGAGAGAGTTAGATTTGGGTGGGGTGTGTTCAATCTGAAATCTAAATTGCAGTGTAAAAATAAAGCAGCCTGTATTTACCCTGCACAGAAACAATATAACCCACTCAAATCTAACTCTCTCTGCACATGTTATATCTGCCCCCTCCTGCAGTGCACATGGTTTTGCCCAATTGCTAACAAACTTGATGCTGCGATAGTTTCTGGCAACCCTCACCAATACAGGATCCAGTCTGAAGATCGACACTGTCTAGGTCGACAATGTTTAGATCGACCACTATACGTCGACAGGCACTAGGTTGACAGGGTTGGAAGGTCGATAGGGTTTCTAGGCCGACATGTGCTAGGTCGACAGGTCAAAAGGTCGGCATGAGTTTTTCACCTTTTTTTTCTTTTCTTTTTTACTTTTTCATACTTAACGATCCACGTGGACTATGATTGGAGCGGTAATCTGTGCCGAGCAAAGCGGTAGCTGAGTGAGGCACTATGCCCGAAGGGACACGGTGCACTAATTCGGCTTCCCGGTCACTGTACGCAGAAAACTACAAAAAATGAAATTAAAAAAATCATGTCGATCTTTTGACCTGTCGACCTAGCACATTCCAACCCTGTCGACCTAGTGACTGTCGACCTATAGCGGTCGACCTAAACATTGTAGACCTAGACACTGTCGATCTAATGAGCCACACCCACCAATTTACGACTTCCTAAACTTTTGATACATTTTTATAATCTTTAATATTTTTGCTTATAAAAAAATCTTTCTATTTTTAGATAGTGGGAATTCTCAATCTCCCTTTTCCTATAAATGACCCTTTTTCAAATGATATGTTAACACTGACTTATTCCACTTACCTTATAATATCACATGCCTGGGCTATAAAGACAACATTTAAAATAAAATATACTGGGACTTGGGAATAAGGCTTCCAGGTGATAAGTAATAAGCCATGTGTACTCAGCCGTGATAGATAAATCCGCCTGTATATATATGGCGTATTATTGTCCTTCCTGCAGGGATATATAATTACACGGTAAGTGACTTCCACTAATACATTTGCTGCTAATTATTCACAATAATTTAATCTTTAGAGAGTATGTAGTTATTAAACTGTCAGGTGATTTCCAGTCAATGAATGTGAATTAAAACATATTTTATTAACTATATCTGGGAAAACCCAGCGTTAACAAGGCAATTTCTTTATACTTACATTCTCACTGTTAAATGTTTCATCTACTAAGTGATTGGAGATAGCCGGAACCCCTGGTTCTAGTGTAATTATTGATTTTAAAGATTAAAAAACCCCATAACTGTACAGTTGTAAACTTGTTGGAAAGATTCAGCTTAAAGACACTGGCCCTCATTCCGAGTTGATCGCTCGCTAGCTGTTTTTAGCAGCCGTGCAAACGCTAAGCCGCCGCCCACTGGGAGTGTATCTTAGCTTAGCAGAAGTGCGAACGAAAGGATCGCAGAACTGCTCCAAAATATTTTTGAGCAGTTTCAGAGTAGCTCCAGACCTACTCAGCGCTTGCGATCACTTCAGACTGTTCAGTTCCTGTTTTGACGTAACAAACACGCCCTGCGTTCGCCCAGCCACGCCTGCGTTTTTCCAGGCACACCTGCGTTTTTACGATCACTCCCTGAAAACGGTCAGTTGACACCCAGAAATGCCCACTTCCTGTCAATCACTCTGCGGTCAGCAGTGCGACTGAAAAACTTCGCTAGAGCATGTGTGAAACTACATCGGCCATTGTGAAAGTACGTTGCTCGTGCGCATTGCGCCGCATACGCATGAGTAGAAGTGCCGCTTTTTTGCCTGAACGCTGCGCTGCTAACGAAAACAGCTAGCGAACAACTCGGAATGACCACCTTTATACTATAGTAAACCAAATGCAAGGGATCTATTTTGCTAACTACAGCAGCTACCAGAAAGTATTCTACACTATGGGGGTATTCAGGTTTGTCAGCAAACCAAAAAAAGCACACTAATGGGCAAAACCATGCTGCACTGCAGGGGGGGGGGGGCAGATGTAACATGTGCAGAGAGTTAGATTTGGGTGGGTTATATTGTTTCTGTGCAGGGTAAATACTGGCTGCTTTATTTTTACACCGTCATTTAGGTTTCAGTTTGAACACACCCCACACAAATCTAAATCTCTCTGCACATGTTACATCCGCCCCACCTGCAGTGCAGTATGGTTTTGCCCATTTGTTTGCTTTTTTGGTTTGCATACATCCCGGAATAAGGCTCTATATACCAAAAATTCTAAATGGGTCTATGTTTACTATCAGAGTTTAAGAAGGAAAAATAGAAGCTAAAATTAATATAAAACCATTTATTTGCTGAAATAATGCCCCTGAAAATCACACTGATTGGGGGTGTTTAGGGTGTGAAGGCGTAACAGTAAAATATTATATTTGATCATATTTCACCGTTTATTTATTTGGGGATATAAATGTGGGGCGTTCATTTTAGGGCTTACATTTTTATTAGGCAATTTTTTTTCTTCTCCGTTGGCATTTATAATGGATGTTGTAGGCTGGTGACATGATATCCTTCTAGAAAGACATAAATCTGGCATGTATGCATTACATATCACATGCTATGACGTGGGTGCAGGGCCTATAAATCACACTTTTCATTACACTTCTCTTTCACATATCATTGTTTCCAGGGATGATTTTTTTTCAAGGTTGGGGGAGGTCAAAGCTGACACCTTACTCCTATTTTAAGGAAAAGGAGATGCTGAACCAAAACTCCTGCCTGATATGGTAGGAAACGTAGAGTGATAATCATTGTGTAGAAAAGAGGTAGGCAACCTGTGGTACTCCACCTGCTGTGGAACTACAAATCCCAGCAGGCTCTGCCACAGTTGCTCTAATATCAAAACTGTAGCAGAGCATGTTGGGATGTGTAGCTCCGCCCCATCTGGAGTGCCTGGACATTTACTGCCAATAAGAAGTAGGCTTGCTGGAAGAAGAAGGCAGATTGATATTTCTGCAGTGCCATAGACTTATTACTCCGGACAGTCTGGACATCGGCCAGAGTCCAGATGAGTGCATACCTACCAACTGTCAGAAACACAGCGGGACAGTCCTGCTAATTGGACACTGTCCAGATGTCCCACCCGCGGGCCGCAGTGTCCCTTGGGAGGGGAGCAGATGGGAGCCAGTGATCAATGCTGCTCTGCTCTGCAAAGCAGCCGGTGATCACTGAATAGATGCTGTGTGTATCAGTGCAGGTAGGGTTAGCTGTAGGCTGCCTAGCTGCTCAGGGAGCGCTGGGCATTCTCCCAAAATTAAGAAATCTGGGGTCATGGCACTAAGCTCCGCCCCTCCCAGTCCACAGAGGCTCTGCCCCTTTTCAGCCACGAACGCTCCTCCAGCCCGGCATGTCCTGTCTCCCTACAGTCGAGAGTTGGGAGGAATGTGGGTGTAGATATGTGTCCTGTTGGGGACACATCTATGGTTGGTGCTGGGAGCTGATGGAGGAGCCACTTTTCAAATTTGAAGCTGGCCGCCAGTGGTGCAGAGAGGGAGGGGGAGTGGGTACTCAGTGCTGTAACTACACATTTTGTTGCCCTGTGCTAGAAAGAGAAATGGTGACACCCCCCCCCCCCCATATTAAAAAAAAGGATATCGCGGGCCCCAATCGTACGTCAAAAACACGGGGCCATGACTTTGTGGGGAAGGGGCATGGTCACAGAATTAGTGATGAGCGGGTTCGGTTCCTCGGAATCCGAACCCCCCCGAACTTCACCCATTTTACACGGGTCCGAGGCAGACTCGGATACTCCCGTATGGCTCGATTAACCCGAGCGCGCCCGAACGTCATCATCCCGCTGTCGGATTCTCGCGAGATTCGGATTCCATATAAGGAGTCGCGCGTCGTGGCCATTTTTTACTCGTGCATTGGAAATGATAGTGAGAGAACGTGGCTGGCGTCCTCTCACTTTGTTTCAGGGGGCTGCAAATATCTTTATTCTGGGGACCAGCAGTATTATAGGAGGAGTACAGTGCAGAGTTTTGCTGACCAGTGACCACCAGTATTATACGTTCTCTGCCTGAAAAACGCTCCATATCTGTGCTCAGTGTGCTGCATATATCTGTGCTCACACTGCTTTATTGTGGGGACTGGAGACCAACAGTATTATATAGGAGGAGTACAGTGCAGAGTTTTGCTGACCAGTGACCACCAGTATTATACGTTCTCTGCCTGAAAAACGCTCCATATCTGTGCTCAGTGTGCTGCATATATCTGTGCTCACACTGCTTTATTGTGGGGACTGGGGACCAGCAGTATTATATAGGAGTAGAAAAGTGCAGAGTTTTGCTGACCAGTGACCACCAGTATTATAAGTTCTCTGCCTGAAAAACGCTCCATATCTGTGCTGCATTGTAGTATATAGTAGGAGTACAGTGCATAATTTTGCTGACCACCAGTATATAATATATAGGAGTACGGTACAGAAGGCCACTGCTCTACCTACCTCTGTGTCGTCAAGTATACTATCCATCCATACCTGTGGTGCATTTCAGTTTTGCACAGTTTGCTGACCACCAGTATATAATATATAGCAGTATGGTACAGTAGGCCACTGCTCTACCTACCTCTGTGTCGTCAAGTATACTATCCATCCATACCTGTGGTGCATTTCAGTTTTGCACAGTTTGCTGACCACCAGTATATAATATATAGCAGTACGGTACAGTAGGCCACTGCTCTACCTACCTCTGTGTCATCAAGTATACTATCCATCCATACCTGTGGTGCATTTCAGTTTTGCACAGTTTGCTGACCACCAGTATATAATAAATAGCAGTACGGTACAGTAGGCCACTGCTCTACCTACCTCTGTGTCGTCAAGTATACATTTCAGTTGTGCGCAGTATATATAGTAGTAGGCCATTGCTATTGATACTGGCATATAATTCCACACATTAAAAAATGGAGAACAAAAATGTGGAGGGTAAAATAGGGAAAGATCAAGATCCACTTCCACCTCGTGCTGAAGCTGCTGCCACTAGTCATGGCCGAGATGATGAAATGCCATCAATGTCGTCTGCCAAGGCCGATGCCCAATGTCATAGTAGAGAGCATGTAAAATCCAAAAAACAAAAGTTCAGTAAAATGACCCAAAAATCAAAATTAAAAATCAAAATCAAAATTAAAAGCGTCTGAGGAGAAGCGTAAACTTGCCAATATGCCATTTACGACACGGAGTGGCAAGGAACGGCTGAGGCCCTGGCCTATGTTCATGGCTAGTGGTTCAGCTTCACATGAGGATGGAAGCACTCATCCTCTCGCTAGAAAAATGAAAAGACTTAAGCTGGCAAAAAGCACAGCAAAGAACTGTGTGTTCTTCTAAATCACAAATCCCCAAGGAGAGTCCAATTGTGTCGGCTGCGATGCCTGACCTTCCCAACAATGAACGGGAAGAGGTGGCGCCTTCCACCATTTGCACGCCCCCTGCAAGTGCTGGAAGGAGCACCCGCAGTCCAGTTCCTGATAGTCAAATTGAAGATGTCACTGTTGAAGTACACCAGGATGAGGATATGGGTGTTGCTGGCGCTGAGGAGGAAATTGACAAGGAGGATTCTGATGGTGAGGTGGTTTGTTTAAGTCAGGCACCCGGGGAGACACCTGGTGTCCGTGGTACGAATATGGCCATTGACATGCCTGGTCAAATTACAAAAAAAATCACCTCTTCGGTGTGGAATTATTTTAACACAAATGCGGACAACAGGTGTCAAGCCGTGTGTTGCCTTTGTCAAGCTATAATAAGTAGGGGTAAGGACGTTAACCACCTCGGAACATCCTCCCTTATACGTCACCTGCAGCGCATTCATCATAAGTCAGTGACAAGTTCAAAAACTTTGGATGACAGCGGAAGCAGTCCACTGACCACTAAATCCCTTCCTCTTGTAACCAAGGTCCTGCAAACCACACCACCAACTCCCTCAGTGTCAATTTCCTCCTTACACAGGAAAGCCAATAGTCCTGCAGGCCATGTCACTGGCAAGTCTGACGAGTCCTCTCCTGCCTGGGATTCCTCCGATGCATCCTTGAGTGTAACGCCTACTGCTGCTGGTGCTGCTGTTGTTGCTGCTGGGAGTCGATCGTCATCCCAGAGGGGAAGTCGGAAGACCACTTGTACTACTTCCAGTAAGCAATTGACTGTCCAACAGTCCTTTGCGAGGAAGATGAAATATCACAGCAGTCATCCTGCTGCAAAGCGGATAACTCAGGCCTTGGCAGCCTGGGCGGTGAGAAACGTGTTTCCGTTATCCACCGTTAATTCACAGGCAACTACAGACTTGATTGAGGTACTGTGTCCCCGGTACCAAATACCATCTAGGTTCCATTTCTCTAGGCAGGCGATACCGAAAATGTACACAGACCTCAGAAAAATAGTCACCAGTGTCCTAAAAAATGCAGTTGTACCCAATGTCCACTTAACCACGGACATGTAGACAAGTGGAGCAGGGCAGACTCAGGACTATATGACTGTGACAGCCCACTGGGTAGATGTATTGCCTCCCACAGCAAGAACAGCAGCGGCGGCACCAGTAGCAGCATCTCGCAAACGCCAACTCGTTCCTAGGCAGGCTACGCTTTGTATCACCGCTTTCCAGAAGAGGCACACAGCTGACAACTTCTTACGGAAACTGAGGAACATCATCGCAGAATGGCTTACCCCAAATGGACTCTCCTGGGGATTTGTGACATCGGACAACGCCAGCAATATTGTGCGTGCATTACATCTGGGCAAATTCCAGCACGTCCCATGTTTTGCACATACATTGAATTTGGTGGTGCAGAATTATTTAAAAAACGACAGGGGCGTGCAAGAGATGCTGTCGGTGGCCCAAAGAATTGCGGGCCACTTTCGGCTTTCAGCCACCGCGTGCCGAAGACTGGAGCACCAGCAAACAGTCCTGAACCTGCCCTGTCATCATCTGAAGCAAGAGGTGGTAACGAGGTGGAATTCAACCCTCTATATGCTTCAGAGGATGGAGGAGCAGCAAAAGGCTATTCAAGCTTATACATCTGCCTACGATATAGGCAAAGGAGGGGGTATGCACCTGACTCAAGCGCAGTGGAGAATGATTTCAACGTTGTGCAAGGTTCTGCAACCCTTTGAACTTGCCACACGTGAAGTCAGTTCAGACACTGCCAGCCTGAGTCAGGTCATTCCTCTCATCAGGCTTTTGCAGAAGAAGCTGGAGACGTTGAAGCAGGAGCTAAAATGGAGCGGGTGGTCAATCTGTTGAAATCAGAGCACTACATTTTGCCCACCGTGCTCGATCCTAGATTTAAAATCTACGTTGTATCTCTCTTTCCGGCAGACACAAGTCTGCAGAGGTTCAAAGACCTGCTGGTGAGAAAATTGTCAAGTCAAGCGGAACGTGACCCGTCAACAGCTTCTCCTTCACATTCTCCCGCAACTGGGGGTGCGAGGAAAAGGCTAAGAATTCCGAGCCCACCCGCTGGCGGTGATGCAGGGCAGTGTGGAGCGAGTGCTGACATCTGGTAAGGACTGAAGGACCTGCCAACGATTACTGACATGTCGTCTACTGTCACTGCATATGATTCTCTCACCATTGAAAGAATGGTGGAGGATTATATGAGTGACCGCATCCAAGTAGGTACGTATACTGGCAGGAAAAAGAGGCAATTTGGAGGCCCTTGCAGAAACTGGTTTTATTTTACCTAAGTTGCCCCCCCTCCAGTGTGTACTTTCGAAAGAGTGTTTAGTGCAGCCGCTCACCTTGTCAGCAATCGGTGTACGAGGTTACTTCCAGAAAATGTGGAGAAGATGATGTTCATCAAAATGAATTATAATCAATTCCTCCGTGGAGACATTCACCAGCAATTGCCTCCAGAAAGTACACAGGGACCAGAGACCAGGGACCAGAGATGGTGGATTCCAGTGGGGACGAATTAATAATCTGTGAGGAGGGGGATGTACACAGTGAAAGGGGTGAGGAATCGGACGATGAGGAGGAGGTGGACATCTTGCCTCTGTAGAGCCAGTTTGTGCAAGGAGAGATTGATTGCTTCTTTTTTGGTGGGGGCCCAAACCAACCAGTCATTTCAGTCACAGTTGTGTGGCAGATCCTGTCGCTGAAATGATGGGTTTGTTAAAGTGTGCATGTCCTGTTTATACAACATAAGGGTGGGTGGGAGGGCCCAAGGACAATTCCATCTTGCACCTCTTTTTTCTTTCATTTTTCTTTGCTTCATGTGCTGTTTGGGGACTATTTTTGTGAAGTGCCATCCTGCCTGACACTGCAGTGCCACTCCTAGATGGGCCAGGTGTTTGTGTCGGCCACTTGTGTCGCTTAGCTTAGCCATCCAGCGACCACAGTGCACCTCTTTTTTTCTTTGCATCATGTGCTATTTGGGGACTATTTTTTAAATCGACCATCCTGCCTGACACTGCAGTGCCACTCCTAGATGGGCCAGGTGTTTGTGTCGGCCACTTGTGTTGCTTAGCTTAGCCATCCAGCGACCACAGTGCACCTCTTTTTTTCTTTGCATCATGTGCTGTTTGGGTACTATTTTTTAAATCGACCATCCTGTCTGACACTGCAGTGCCACTCCTAGATGGGCCAGGTGTTTGTGTCGGCCACTTGTGTCGCTTAGCTTAGCCATCCAGCAACCTTGGTGCACCTCTTTTTTTCTTTGCATCATGTGCTGTTTGGGGACTATTTTTTAAATCGACCATCCTGCCTGACACTGCAGTGCCACTCCTAGATGGGCCAGGTGTTTGTGTCGGCCACTTGTGTCGCTTAGCTTAGCCATCCAGCGACCACAGTGCACCTCTTTTTTTCTTTGCATCATGTGCTGTTTGGGTACTATTTTTTAAATCGACCATCCTGTCTGACACTGCAGTGCCACTCCTAGATGGGCCAGGTGTTTGTGTCGGCCACTTGGGTCGCTTAGCTTAGTCATCCAACGACCTCGGTGCAAATTTTAGGACTAAAAATAATATTGTGAGGTGTGAGGTGTTCAGAATAGACTGGAAATGAGTGGAAATTATGGTTATTGAGGTTAATAATACTATGGGATCAAAATGACCCCCAAATTCTATGATTTCAGCTGTTTTTGAGGGTTTTTTGTAAAAAACACCCGAATCCAAAACACACCCGAATCCGACAAAAAATTTTCAGGGAGGTTTTGCCAAAACGCGTCCGAATCCAAAACACGGCCGCGGAACCGAATCCAAAACTAAAACACAAAACCCGAAAAATGTCCGGTGCACATCACTACACAGAATAGCACCAATCTACATTAAACCGCACAGTAGTGTCCAGTATTCACATTACACCACACAGTAGAGCCCCTTATACACATTACACCTGACCACACAGTAGTGTCCGTTATTTACATTACACCACACAACAGAGCCCCTTATACACACATTACACCTGACCACACAGTAGTGTCCATTATTTACATTACACCACACAACAGAGCCCCTTATACACATTGCGCAACAGTATAAACATTATAATGTTTATAAAACTGTTTATAAAACTTATAAACATTATTCCACATTAAAACCCCTCCTCCTCATTCTTCCTTATCATCATCATCATCATCATAATCATCATCATAATCATCATCATTTCTCCTCATCATCATCATTTCTCCATCTCCTCATCTTTATTCCTCCTCCCCAACCCCACACCAACCCACCACACCCAGGGAGCTGTGGTGGTGCTGCTGACCTCATCCACCTGTCAGTGCCCGCCAGCTGACGCCTCTTTTCTCTTTCTTAATCATGGCTCGCCAAGTCACCGTTCAACCCACTAGTTCCAGCGCAATCTCAGTAAGACAAAGGAGGCACGGAAGATGCAGCACCTGAAAACTGGAAGAGGCAGCAGATGGAAGACAGAAGACTCCAGGATACCTAAACCCTGCCAGCAATAGAGTTTACATAGGCCCCCCTGATGTTCATGTGAAATCAGACGAAACTCAAATAGCCGGGGGAGTCAAGGCAGTAGTGGGAAGCAAGAGAGGATCCGACACTTGGCAAGCTGAGGAGCTGCACTGACCACTGTGGGGAAGGCTAATGCAGAGGATACCCCTTTGTGCCCGCCAAGGCCGACAGAGTGAATAATGCTCCAAGTGGGAAATCCTTCCTCTACTCATTACCACCCTGGACCACCATGGTGTCAGACGTTAGGCCTGCGGGCATTCTTAAATCCTTGTCTATGGCACCAAACTGGTCAGGGCTGGCCCTAATATTTGGCATAGACAGGCAGACACGTATTAGTATAAGATAGCAAGCAGGCTGCTGATGTCGGCCAAAAAAGTGTCAACAGATGAGTCTGACTCAGAATCAGGACCGTGGGATGAGGGGAGAAAGGGGAGTCATCCCCAATGTAGCAGAAGTTGAGAGAATAACAAGAGTCTCCTTAGCTGCAGAGCATAAGAGAGGACCAGAGGGAGAATCCTTGTTGCCACAATTAAGGAAAGTGAGAGGTCTGTGAGTAGAGAAGGGAAAAAAACACCATGATGAGGGTGAGTGTGTCCATGTACTGTAAACAGAGGGTAGAATCCCTGTTTGAGAGTCCCCTGTGAAGTGCTCCTATAGCGAAGGTGGGTTCACTGTAAGATGGCATCATGGTTAAAAGGGAGTCATGAAAGTCAGAGTACCTTATACCGATACATATTTTAGATAACTTTGCAGAGAAACTACCAGCAAGTTTGCAGCAAGTTCATGCTGGTGGAGTAAGGAGTTAAATACAGTATTTAACATCAGCAGAAAGTACTGTGCTGGAGGAAGTTGGTGAAGTTACGTTTGCATTGCAACCATTATGCTTATTGCATTTGAGGGGAAAAAAACGTGTAATATTTTGCTCTGCTTTCACCACGAGATTGTCTAGCACCCAACATTATTTGACTTACACTGCACCTGTTGCTCATATGTGTCCCCTCCACCATGTACAATGGGGATGCAGTCAGGATCTCCATAGTCAGACTACCGCCAGTAGCATCCTGACAGTCAGAATCCCGACAGATCCCAATGGTAAGTACTGGGGTTAGGATTAGGGCTAGGTTTAGGGTTAGGCACTAGGGGGAGGATTAGGGTTAGGCTGCAAGAGTGGGTGGGGGTACAGTTAGGGTTAGGCTGCGAGAGGGGATGGTTAGGGTTAGGCTGTGGGAGAGGTGGGTTAGTGGTAGGGTTAAAATTCTCTTCGGTGTATGTCAGGATGCCGCTGTCGACATTCTGACAGTCGGGATCCCTCCTGTACAATGTGCTAGGTAGGTACCCATGTATTTGGGAACGCTTCTGGTTGAAGATGCCAAAATTAACTTTGTAGCAGGAGCACAGGGGAGTCATCACGAGGCTGTGTGCCTTATTACATTCTTGTCCCACAAGAAAGTGTTTCTTAACACATATGGGGGGTCATTCCGAGTTGATCGCTCACTAGCAGTTTTTAGCAGCCGTGCAAATGCTATGCCGCCTCCCACTGGGAGTGTATTTTAGCTTAGCAGAAGTGCGAACGTTTTTATCGCAGAGCATCTGCAAAAATTTCAGAGTAGCTCAAAACCTACTCAGCGCTTGCGATCACTTCAGACTATTCAGTTCCGGATTTGACGTCACACAACCGCCCAGCGATGCCTGCGTTTTCCCTGGCACGCCTGCGTTTTTCCGAACACTCCCTGAAACGGTCAGTTGCCACCCAGAAACGCCCACTTCGTGTCAATCACTCTGCGGCAACCAGTGCGACTGAAATGCATCGCTAGACCCTGTGTAAAAATGCATCGTTCGTTGTGCCCGTACGTTGCGCGTGCGCATTGCGTTGCATACGCATGCGCAGAACTGCCGTTTCTCTGACGTCCTAGTGGATGCTGGGAACTCCGTAAGGACCATGGGGAATAGCGGCTCCGCAGGAGACTGGGCACAACTAAAGAAAGCTTTAGGTCACCTGGGGTGCACTGGCTCCTCCCACTATGACCCTCCTCCAAGCCTCAGTTAGATTTTGTGCCCGGCCGAGGTTGGATGCACACTAGGGGCTCTCCTGAGCTTCTAGAAAGAAATAGAGATTCTGCCTTATAAGGGTGAGGAATTATTTGGGGATGGTCTCTGGGACCTCGTATCCACAGCAACAGCTGGGAAGAAATATTTTTACCTCAGGTTTCCTCACAGACTAAGAAAGCACTGTATTATCAGGTACAGTCCTTTCGGCTTCAGAAAAGCAAGCGGGTCAAAGGCGCTTCCTTTCTGTACAGAGACATGGGAAGAGGGAAAAAGCTGCACCAGTCAGCCTGTTCCCAGAATCAAAATTCTTCTCTCGCTTCCTCTGAGTCCACAGCATGACGCGGGGGCTCCACAGGTGTAGCCAGGTACGGTGGGGGGCCGTCTCAAAAATTTCAGCGATCAGTGGGCTCGCTCACAGGTGGATCCCTGTTTCATTCAAGTAGTATTTCAGGGGTACAAGCTGGATTTCGAGATGTCTCCCCCCCGCCGTTTCCTCAAATATGCCTTGCCGACAACTCCCTCAGGCAGGGAGGCTGCGCTAGAGGCAATTAATAAGCTGTATTCCCAGCAGGTAATACTCAAGGTGCCCCTACTTCAACAAGGATGGGGTTACTATTCCACACGGGTTGGGGTACCGAAACCGCATGGTTCGGTGTGACCCATTTTATATTTAAAATCCTTGAACACATACATAAAAAAATTCAAGTTCAAGATGGAATCGCTCAGGGCGGTTATTGCAAGCCTGGACGAGGGGGAGTACATGGGATCCCGGGACCTCAAGGATGCTTACCTGCATGTCCCCATTTACCATCCTCGCCAGGAGTACCTCAGATTTGTGGTACAGGATTACCATTACCAAGTCCAGACACTGCCGTTTGGACTGTACATGGCACCGAGGGTGTTTACCAAGGTAATGGCCGAAATGATGATACTCCTTCGAAAAAAGGGAGTTTTAATTATCCCGTACTTGGACAATTTCCTTATAAGGGCAAGGTCCAAGGAGCAGTTGCTAGTCGGGGTAGCACTATTTTGGAAAGTGCTACAACAGCACGGTTGGATTCTAAACAGTCCAAAGTCACAGCTGGTTCCTACGACACGTCTACTGTTCCTGGGGATGGTTCTAGACACAGAACAGAAATAAGTGTTTCTCCCGGAGGAGAAAGCCAAGGAGCTGTCATCTCTAGTCAGAGACCTCCTGAAGCCAAAACAGGTATCGGTGCATCATTGCACGCGAGACCCATTCGGTAGGTTCCATGCAAGAACTTTTCAGTGGGACCTGTTGGACAAGTGGTCCGGATCACATCTTCAGATGCATCGGCTGATAACCCTGTCTTCAAGGACCAGGGTATCTCTACTGTGGTGGCTGCAGAGTGCCCATCTTCAAGAGGGCCGCAGGTTCGGCATACAGGACTAGGTCCTAGTGACCATGGATGCCAGCCTTTGAGGCTGGGGGGCAGTCACACAGGGAAGAAACTTCCAGGGACTTTGGTCAAGTCAGGTGACTTCCCTACACATAAATATTCTGGAACTGAGGGCCATTTACAATGCCCTGAGTCAGGCAAGGCCTCTGCTTCAAAACCAGCCGGTACTGATCCAATCAGACAACATCACGGCAGTCGCCCATGTAAACCAACGGGGCGGCACAAGAAGCAGGATGGCGATGACAGAAGCCACAAGGATTCTCCGATGGGCGGAAAATCATGTGTTAACACTGTCAGCAGTGTTCATTCCCGGAGTGGACGACTGGGAAGAAGATCTTCTCAGCAGACACGACCTCCATCCGGGAGAGTGGGGATTTCATCCAGAAGTCTTCCAAAGGATTGTACACCATTGGGAAAGGCCACAGGTGGACATGATGGCGTCCCGCCTCAACAAAAAGCTATAAAAGATATTGCGCCAGGTCAAGGGACCATCAGGCGATAGCTGTGGACGCTCTGGTAACACCGTGGGTGTACCAGTCGGTTTATGTGTTCCCCCCTCTGCCTCTCATACAAAAGGTACTGAGAATAATAGGAAGGCGAGGAGTAAGAACGATACTCGTGGTTCCGGATTGGCCAAGAAGAGCTTGGTACCCAGAACTTCAAGAAATTATGTCAGAGGACCCATGGCCTCTGCCGCTCAGACAAGACCTGCGGCAGCAGGGGCCCTGTCTGTTCCAAGACTTACCGCGGCTACGTTTTGACGGCATGGCGGTTGAACGCCGGATCCTAAAGGAAAAGGGCATTCCGGATTAAGTCATTCCTACGCTGATTCAAGCCAGGAAAGATGTAACTGCAAAACATTATCACCGCATATGGCGAAAATATGTTGCTTGGTGTGAGGCCAAAAAAGGCCCCAACAGAGGAATTTCAACTAGGTCGATTTCTGCATTTCCTACAAGCAGGAGTGTCTATGGGCCTAAAATTAGGCTCCATTAAGGTACAGATCTCGGCTCTGTCGATTTTCTTCCAGAAAGAACTTGCTTCAGTACCTGAAGTTCAGACATTGTAAAAGGAGTGCTGCATATTCAGCCCCCGGTTGTGCCTCCAGTGGCACCTTGGGTTCTCAACGTGGTGTTGAGTTTCTTAAAATCACATTGGTGTGAGCCACTAAAAACCGTGGATCTAAAATATCTCACGCGGAAAGTGGTCATGTTATTGGCCTTGGCTTCGGCCAGGCGTGTATCAGAATTGGCGGCTTTGTCATATAAAAGTCCTTATCTGATTTTCCATATGGATAGGGCAGAATTGAGGACTCGTCCCCAGTTTCTCCCTAAGGTGGTATCAGCTTTTCACTTGAACCAACCTATTGTAGTGCCTGCGGCTACTAGGGACTTGGAGGATTCCAGGTTACTGGACGTAGTCAGGGCCTTGAAAAATTATGTTTCCAGGACGGCTAGAGTCAGGAGAACTGACTCGCTGTTTATCCTGTATGCACCCAGCAAACTGGGTGCTCCTGCTTCTAAGCAGACTATTGCTCGCTGGATTTGTAGCACAATTCAGCTGGCGCATTCTGCGGCTGGACTTCCGCAGCCAAAATCTGTAAAAGCCCATTCCACAAGGAAGGTGGGCTCATCTCGGGCAGCTGCCCAGGGGGTCTCGGCTTTCCAACTTGCCGAGCTGCAACTTGGTCAGGGGCAAACACGTTTGCTAAATTCTACAAAATTGATACCCTGGCTGAGGAGGACCTGGAGTTCTCTCATTCGGTGCTGCAGAGTCATCCGCACTCTCCCGCCCGTTTGGGAGCTTTGGTATAATCCCCATGGTCCTTACGGAGTTCCCAGCATCCACTAGGACGTCAGAGAAAATAAGATTTTACTCACCGGTAAATCTATTTCTCGTAGTCCGTAGTGGATGCTGGGCGCCCATCCCAAGTGCGGATTGTCTGCAATACTTGTATATAGTTATTGCCTAACTAAAGGGTTATTGTTGAGCTATCTGTTGAGAGGCTCAGTTATATTCATACTGTTAACTGGGTATAGTATCACGAGTTATACGGTGTGATTGGTGTGGCTGGTATGAGTCTTACCCGGGATTCAAAATCCTTCCTTATTATGTCAGCTCGTCCGGGCACAGTGTCCTAACTGAGGCTTGGAGGAGGGTCATAGTGGGAGGAGCCAGTGCACACCAGGTGACCTAAAGCTTTCTTTAGTTGTGCCCAGTCTCCTGCGGAGCCGCTATTCCCCATGGTCCTTACGGAGTTCCCAGCATCCACTACGGACTACGAGAAATAGATTTACCGGTGAGTAAAATCTTATTTTTTTTTAGCCTGAACGCTGCGCTGCGAACAAATGCAGCTAGCGATCAACTCGGAATGACCACCATGGTGGTTGCGAGGAATGTGAGCACGTCATGCGCGACTACAGCGGGACCTTGCGCTAAAATTCAATTTGTCGTGCACAATCTTAGCATAAAAAACAGGTGAGTAATCAATAATTTGACTTTTTACATCCGATTGATGTATGGAATTTTTGAAGCATGATATTGTCTGTTTAGCTTGTTGTCTTCTGGCCCTCATTCCGAGTTGATCGGTCGCAAGGCGAATTTAGCAGAGTTACACACGCTAAGCCGCCGCCTACTGGGAGTGAATCTTAGCTTCTTAAAATTGCGACCGATGTATTCGCAATATTGCGATTACTAACTACTTAGCAGTTTCAGAGTAGCTTCAGACTTACTCTGCCTGTGCGATCATTTCAGTGCTTGTCGTTCCTGGTTGACGTCACAAACACACCCAGCGTTCGCCCAGGCACTCCCACCGTTTCCCCGGCCACTCCTGCGTTTTTTCCGGAAACGGTAGCGTTTTCAGCCACACGCCCCTGAAACGCCGTGTTTCCGCCCAGTAACACCCATTTCCTGTCAATCACATTACGATCGCCGGAGCGATGAAAAAGCCGTGAGTAAAATTACTTTCTTCATAGTAAAGTTACTTGGCGCAGTCGCAGTGCGAACATTGCGCATGCGTACTAAGCGGATTTTCACTGCGATGCGATGAAAAATACCGAGCGAACAACTCGGAATGAGGGCCTCTGTTTTCTTCTCTTCTCCCTATTTAATGTCAGTCTTTGCTGCTATGCTGCCCTGGTAGAAAATATTTTTGTAGCCTCGGGACCCTGTTAGTAAGTCATAGCGTATATGAATGAACGTTCTCTCTCCACTACAGCGGGTGACTTATATTACATCTGACTGGGAGGGAGGATTAACAATTTCCTGGCTGTTAGTTCCCAGCACAATGTGTGAGTGCAGACCCATAGCCCCGGCGTTTGGCTGAAGATATAATTATCCACTGAAAGCAGGACCAGTCCCCCTGCTGCTACCGCAATCTCCCGATCACAGCTGGACGCAGCCCCTGCAAGACTTAAGCTAACGGGGTAATTGAGGTCAGATCCATTTCTGAACCACTCCTGTCAGATTGCTGCCAATAGGGCGCCGACATCAATCTATTAAGCTCTTAGAAACCTATAAAGTACAATTGGGAATAATGGTGAACTTGAATACATTCGCCAAAAAAGAGAAGAAAACAGACCTTGACTGGCAATAATAGCAGCATATAATACACAAGTGATGCTAATATAGGTAGAAATCATGAAGTCTGATGTCAGCGCTTATAATGAGTGAATTCTAATGGCATCACTTCAGCATTCAATGGGAAATGTGTGTATAATAAGAAATCAGTGTCGGACTGGGGCATGTAGAGCCCACCGGGGAAATGCAGTGGGAGGGGCCCATGTTAGGGGGTGTGGTCAGTCTCAGGAGGGGGTGCGGCCGGACATCACAAAGACCTTTGCTAAATATATATATAGTAAAAACAGCTAGTGCATGCATGGTAATGTAGCAGATTCATAAAAGCAACGCACTGTAGAAAATACACCATAGTCTTGTGCAGTATAAGTTGCCATATGTATAATTAAAGTGCACAGGAGAAGGTAGACCCACATATAGTGGGGCCCAGAGGGGGTTACCCCTGTTCCCACGTGGGCCAGTCCGATCCTGTAAGAAATAGCTTCCCCCATCACATATGCAAACACATACAGTACACACTGTGACTTGTTATAGAAAGACAGCTTTTAAAATCCATCACCTGTACACTGCCGCCGAGAGGTATGGGGGGGGTACTAATTGCCCGGGCCTGCGCCTGATGGAGAGGTCCGGATCCACCGCCGTCCCCTGACCCCTTACCCCTTACCTGTCATGTCAGCAGCACCTTCTTCTCCAGCCAGCACACAGTGACTGCATCCCCTTCTGGATTTGCCCCCCCAAATCTGCAATTGTTTTCACATTAATTTGCATAAGGGGCATGGCCGCGCCTCCCACAATTAGACCACACCCCCGATAAAGAACCTGGGCCTACCAAAGCTCTCTACACCCCTGCACCTGTACAGTATATAAGTACTCGGCTGCAATCGGGTGGCCTTATATCTTCATATCTTCACTTACTAGGCCCGGAGGCACTGGACTCACCGCGTGAAGGTGCACACCAGCTCTCGCAGCAGGAAAGTGCTCCTGGAAGGCGGATCTCCTCTGGTTCTTGGCTTGTTCTTGCTGCTCCCGGCAGCTTTTACCGAGTGCCGGGTCTCCCCTAGGGACGCGCACACTGCTCTGTTTAAAATGTAAAGGTAAAAGTGCTCCAAAAGTGTGATGTCACACTGGCGCAAAATTTAAACTCCTCCCAATAGCACTATTCAGTGCCAGAGTATTAGGCTCCACAACTAGCTCCAGCATTTATTCCCAGTGATTCCCTGTACAAGTTATTAGTAATTTCTGGGTTCTGACCTTGGCTATTCTACTGACCCAATATTGCTTTACCCCTTGTACTGCTCCTTGTGACTCCTGGGATTGACCTTGGCTGTTCTGTGACCTGATGCTGCCTGCTCCCTGGTACTGCATTCGCCAGCCTGGTTTTTACTCATTCCTGATGACTATGCTGCAGTCCACCCCTAGGCGACCAATCTCCACCTCTCAGATGGCTCCCAGGGAAGAGGCAGCCTTCTTTGTCTATTTGGATACAGCAGTTTCAAATTGGCTCCGTCCCTCCGTGCAGAGCTGAAATGTAACCCTGTGATGTTCTCGGCCTCCTCCCGGAACCTGTGAGCCCCACCAGTTCCATTCCACCTTGATAAAGGCTCCCCAGGGAACAGAAACGCGTTGGTGAGCTGATTGGGGAGATGCAGCAAAACCGGCACCACATCTTTTGGATACTGCAGATCCAGAGGAGAACACGGCACCTGAAAAGATCGGGAGGTATCCGTGGGATATTATCATGCTTATTTGTGTGGATATTATATGACACCCCCATCTATCTGGTACGCTTTCTTGCCTAGTCCTTGGTGGATTTATTGTGCAAAATTTTGTGCATTTTTATTTTTGTGGAATTATTGAATTAAACTGTATTACACTATATATATTTCTTTTCTTCTATTTTTGGGGTTTATATGAAACTGACCTACTATCGAGAGAAAGGAGAGAACTTGAACAATTAAGATAAAAGACCGGACATTTGGAGCCTACTTTTGAGACCGAATCAGACTGGGACTGTAACATTTTAATTCCCAATATATGGAATCAGTGTAACATTTTGATATAAATTTCTGTGGTATTATACACAGACTTTTATGGATTATATACCAAGAGTGTGCGCACAGTTGCTTACCATTGTTGCTCTTCCAGGGAGTTGGCTGAGATACTGGTAGGAGATGCTTTAGGCAGAGATTGTGGATGCCTAAGGGGTGTGCGGACATACAGCTCGCACACCCTGTGCGCACACCCATGCAAATCATGTATGGAACAGCTCACGAGTTGACAGGATAGCATTTAGTGGCTGAAGTAGAGTTGAATGTAAGTCCATTTGCAGAACGTATCTTCTGTGTTTTTGCCCTGGTCATGTGCCCTGACCAAATGTAACCAAGCGTACCGTACATAACTATGGGCAATGCACTTCATATATCTCTCCACTGGTGAATGAGTAGGGGAAATTGTGCTGTAATAGGGTGTTGGCACATAGGTAATGCTCAGTGAATTGCAGGCTAGGCAGTGTTCTGCACACTCACAGTAAGTCTTTAACAGAGTAGGTTCCAGTGAGTTTAATATTGTGTACAGATCACAGTGGGCTACCTATAATGGGTGCAGGCACTGGTGCACATGGGGCCCTGGTGAGTGGGGGCCATATGTGTTTTGACAACCCACCCCCACCCTGTGCTAGAGAAAAATTAGGTGGTTAGTACGTTGATGAAATGAGTGCCTGTGTCCCCTCCATAGCAGCATTTTCCCCACATGCCACCTTCTGTGCCCCAAATGCCCCTGGCGTCTCCCTGACATGCCCCCTTCACAGCAGCATGTTCCCCATGTCCCCACTAAACAACATCACTACACAATGTCCCACTATATACCCCTATATGCTGTACTACGTTACAACACTACATCATTGCACTACATCCCCCCATACCTGCACTACATCCCTCTATGTGCTGCACTACATCACTAAACTACATTGCTGCACTACATAACTACACCACATCCATCTATATGCTGTACTGCATTGCTGCACTACATCAGCCCTATATGCTGCACTACATCATAACACTACATTGCAGCATTGCACAACATAACTGCACTACATCCCACTATATGCCGTACTGCATTGCTGCACAACATCTGCCCTATATGCTGCACTACATCCCCCATACCTACACTACATCACTACACTACATCCCTGTATATGCTGTACTACAGCAATACACTGCATTGCATTGCTGTGCTACATAACTACACTATATCTCACTATGTGCTATACTGCACTGCTGCACAACATCTGCCCTACACACTGCACTACAGCATTACACTGCACTGCATCGCTGCCTACATAACTGCACTACATCCCCCTATATGCCGTACTGTAATTGCTGCACTACATCAGCCCTACATGCTGCACTACATCATTATACTACACTGCATCGCTGCTTACATAACTGCACTACATCCCCATATATGCGGTACTGCATTGCTGCACTACATCTGCCCTATGCACTGCACTAATTCAGTGTAGGCCTGTTCCTCTGGATGGGAGGGAGCAGAATAGAGGGTGGCAGGGAGAGAGGAGGAAGGGCAGCAGGGTAGAGGGGAAGAAGGGGGAAAGCCTGGTTGTTTGGACGGGAGCTCACAGATTAGGTGGCAGCAGGGTAGAGGAGTAGTTCCATCACTGCATGAATAGTCAAAATTTAGAAAGGTGTGCCACAGAATATTAAACTACTTCCATTTGGCTGCATAATATTGGTCAAGAATTTGTGTTGTCCAGAGTTCTCTGCAAGCGGTAATGCAGAATTGTACACAAACCTGTTTGTGGTGCTTTATTGCATGTATAAGTGTATGCAAGTATGCAAGTATGGGAAAGGAATATTTCTGTCACATCTCCACTCAGGATTGAAGGGGTGCAACTTTTCTGTAATGGGGAGTACTCACATTGGTAACTATGTGAGGATGTAGCAACAGGACTGCAATTGCATATGGCTAGGGGCTGCACGCTCCCCCGTATTGCTTCTCTAGCCCCAAGATGTGTACAAATCTGCAGCCGGATGGCAGAGTAAGACTATCCTATGCGTATGCAATACAAATATTCATATTTTACATTAAAAAGCACCAAGAAGTCCAACTCTACACCAGAGATTTGTTGCACATTGAGAAAAAAACATAATGAGTGATTTAAAAAAAATAAAAAAATAAAAAATAGAAAGTGCACCAAAGCTTCTTTACAAGTATAGCGCCAACCTGTCTAAATAATTCATTTCAAAATGCGCGCCCACTTCCCGGATTTTGGAAAAGCACCTATAGCTTTGAAGGAACACATGAAAATGCTTAGGATGGTGGGAACAGTAAAAGCAGGTTGAGCATTATCATCCCTTCATTCATTTCAACTCTTCCTATTTTCTCCTAAAACACTGCCCACCTTTGCCTGATGGGATAACTTAGGCCCTCATTCCGAGTTGTTCGCTCGTTATTTTTTTTCGCTACGGAGCGATTAGTCGCAAACTGCACATGCGCAATGTTCGCAGTGCACCTGCGCCAAGTAAATTTGCACAAAAGTTTGGTATTTTACTCATGGCCTAACGAGGTATTTTCATCGTTCTGCTGATCGTAGTGTGATTGACAGGAAGTGGGTGTTTCTGGGCGGAAACTGACCGTTTTCTGGGAGTGTGCGGAAAAACGCAGGCGTGTCAGGGAAAAACGCGGGAGTGTTTGGAGAAACGGGGGAGTGGCTGGGCGAACGCTGGGTGTGTTTGTGACGTCAAACCAGGAACGAAACTGACTGAACTGATCGCAGTGTAGGAGTAAGTCTCGAGCTACTCAGAAACTGCTAAGAAATTTCTATTCGCAATTCTGCTAATCTTTTCGTTCGCTATTCTGCTAAGCGAAGATACACTCCCAGAGGGCGGCGGCTTAGCGTGTGCAATGCTGCTAAAAGCAGCTAGCGAGCGAACAACTCGGAATGAGGGCCTTAGTGAGGCTTTAACACATTTGCAAATATTTATTACATAACTCAGCCTAACTTTGTACTTTAACACTAAAATGCAACTGAAAGGTAGAACATATTTCCCTGTAAGAGTACAGAATGATTTCCAGGACCTCTGAAATGCAAGTCCTTTCACACAGAGAGAAGAGTGAGCAGGAGACTTGTCAGACCTACTAAAGAGGACAACTGAGGTAGCTGTCCGTGTAATGCCCTCTAATGTCCTCTAAGATTCCTTTGTCTAATTCATTCACTTTCTCTTTTTTTACTCCAAGGTCCTGATTCATTGGGCCTAATTCAGACCTGATTGTAACCGTGCAAATTTTTGCACGGCTACGATCAGCCACCCTGACATGCGGGGGGACACCCAGCACAGGGCTAGTCCGCCCCACATGTCTGCCCCCCCCCCCCCCCCCGCGCACAAGTAAAAAAGCATTGCACGGTGGCGATGTTTTGTACCTGAAGAGTAGTTCCCTACCAATGCAGCTCCTGCGCGCTGGCAGGGAGCTACCCGTTGCAATCCGGGTCGAAGCAGCTGCGTGTGACATCATGCAGCCACCGCACCCCCAACACACGGTCTGGGCACGCCTGTGTTGCCCGGACAGCACCCCCAAAACGGTGGCCCAACGCCACTAGCCCACCCAGCGACTGCCTCTGCCTGTCAGTCAGGCAGAGGCGATCGCTGGGATGAGATGCCGATAGCATCTCTGGCATGCGCCGGTGCACTGCGGGGGGCCTGTGCATGCGCAGTTCAGACCTGGTCGGCCGCTGTGCAAAAATGGACGGCAGCGATCAGGTCTGAATTAGCCCCATAGTGGCACCCGATGCCGGTAGTTACGAAGTTGAGCAATTATCAGTCGACTGTGTTTGTGTCATGGTCGCACTGCGTTTGCTTGGTGTTTCCCTAGCGATGATGGTCACAGAGAGGATTTATTTGCAAAGTGATTGACAGGCAAGGTAACGAGGCATAAACAAAGGCATGACACAACCATACTTGGGGTGTGTTTCAGACTGCGACCTTGTACGCAGAAAACACGGTGACAATGTCAGCGATCCAGCAGCCATTGTGAGCAACCATAGAGTTAATTAGGACTGCGACAATCTAGTGATCTGCAACCAATTCTGCGTCTTTAGGACATAAATCTTATAACGAAAAAAAACAATACCCCAAATAATTACTTATTAATTATTCAGATTAGTCTAATCCTCCCTTACCATTAGTAACTAAAATAAAAAAAGTTTAATTCTTTTTCAGAAACCTACACACTAATACCTTGTATGCGATATACAGCATAAGGCCAATATATCTTTTGTGTACAAAATAAAGTGAATTTATTGGACCCGGGTCAAAAGTTCATGCTGCAGCCATGTCGATAATGAGGACATCCCTTATTCGTACATGTTCGGACGAGGGAGGGGATCATTAACAATGTGCCGGAGTGCGCATCGTTAACGACATTTAGTGTACACACTGGACGAGACTGTGAAAGATCTGGCTCAGATCGGCCACTCTGAGCAAGATCTTTCAAAATCTCGTCTAGTGTGTATGGGACTTAAGTACTCCACAGGGGTTAGTCCTGATGGGATCTCAAAAGCCCAACTCTTGTGTTATTGGAAAATAGGGTAATAATTCATTAGCACAATATTATATGACACAGATAGGAACCTGGGCATGGGTATAGAAATATATGGCAGGGGTGTTGCCTGTCTCAGATTTGTGGTGGTCAGAGTGGGTCCTTTTTATTCCCCCTAATTTGTCTTGTTAAAGGACACTGCAAATGAGAAGTTTTCTTTACATCTTAATCTTATTGCTTTCTGGTCGGCACCGGACAGCTCCCAAGTCTCCAGCAGCCTCAGCTCTCCTCACATTGCAGCAGGCTGGAAAGTGAACTTCTCCTTCCTTCTCACCACACACACACGGCCTAATTCAGATGTGGTTGGAGGTGCTATCGCTACTTCTTACATAACAGCAGCAATGATAGCACTAATACGGTAATGCAGCAGGAGATGACACACTTCCGGGTGCATTTATTGATCCAAGCTGCATTCCAATGACGCAGTATCGGATTGTCAACGACACCCTTGGCCAGTTACATGACCCTTGGAGTAGCGCAAGCCGGCTGCCACAGGAGCAGCCAAGAGGCCAGGAAATTTCCGTCTTAGGACAGAGACCCTGGTCTTGTCCTACCCCTGCAACGGCAGCAACACGCCTCCATTTTCAGAAATGGAGGCCGTCACCGTACCCTCTCCACCTCCAAACAGCATTAGACTGTCAATCACTGACATTCTGATACCGCCTTGTGTCTTCTGTAGCAGACCTGGACCAGTCTGGTGCATGCACAAAGTACCAGACATCAGAACTTTGCGGCATGCCCCGTTTATGCGTCGGGACCTGAATAAGGTCCACAGAGGCTACTCCTGTCTCCAAAGTTGTCCTGCAGGGAGAGTTCTCTTCATGTGCAACCTCATAGTCACATGGCCTCCAATGTTTCCTCCGTGAAGTGATCTCCATGCCAGCCAGGTCCCTCTTCTCCATTACTCCCTCAGTCAGAGGCTACAATAGTCCCTTGCTGGCCCAATTTAACCCCTTTAAAGTGTGCGGCATCTTCTCCCACCTTTGGCATGAGGAACCTACCTCACGCACACAGCACAAGTTCGGGGAGGTTACCATGGTAACTGCCGAGCGTCCCTCAGGCACTACAGTAACTCAGGCCCGGAAAAACGAGTTATCAACACCCCTAGTAATCAATGAGATTCTAGCTATCATTTATCTAGCACACTTTATAAAATGATAGCTAGTATCAGATTGGTTGCTTGGGGCAACACCTCCTCTTGTCCTCTTAAGAAGATTTGATCATTCTCCCCCTATCCTCTCTAAAGTAGGGAATACACTTTACATTATATATACCAAATACCATCATGCAAAATTAGTTTTTTCCACTTTAGTGCAAAAACTGTCGCCATGCACAATGGTGCGGCAGATGGTTGCGTAAAAGGACACACCAAACGGTATTACAGCATGCACGGGTGATACAGTGGGCATCTCAGTACTTGCACAGTCGGCTGAACATATGTACACATGTGGAGGAGTTTTTAGTAGAGATGAGCGGGTTCGGTTTCTCTGAATCCGAACCCGCACGAACTTCATGTTTTTTTTCACGGGTCCGAGCGACTCGGATCTTCCCGCCTTGCTCGGTTAACCCGAGCGCGCCCGAACGTCATCATGACGCTGTCGGATTCTCGCGAGACTCGGATTCTATATAAGGAGCCGCGCGTCGCCGCCATTTTCACACGTGCATTGAGATTGATAGGGAGAGGACGTGGCTGGCGTCCTCTCCATTTAGATTAGAAGAGAGAGAGAGAGAGATTGACCTGATTTACTGGAGCTTAGGAGTACTGTAGAACTGTAGAGAGTGCAGAGTTTACTAGTGACTGACCACAGTGACCACCAGACAGTGCAGTTTTATTTAATATATCCGTTCTCTGCCTGAAAAAAATGATACACAGTGACTCAGTCACATACCATATCTGTGTGCACTGCTCAGCCCAGTGTGCTGCATCATCTATGTATATATCTGACTGTGCTCAGCTCACACAGCTTATAATTGTGGGGGAGACTGGGGAGCACTGCAGTGCCAGTTATAGGTTATAGCAGGAGCCAGGAGTACATATTATTATTAAAATTAAACAGTGCACACTTTTGCTGCAGGAGTGCCACTGCCAGTGTGACTGACCAGTGACCTGACCACACTGACCACCAGTATAGTTAGTAGTATAGTATACTATATTGTGATTGCCTGAAAAAGTTAAACACTCGTATCTGACTGTGCTCAGCTCACACATCTTATAATTGTGGGGGAGACTGGGGAGCACTGCAGTGCCAGTTATAGGTTATAGCAGGAGCCAGGAGTACATATTATTATTAAAATTAAACAGTGCACACTTTTGCTGCAGGAGTGCCACTGCCAGTGTGACTGACCAGTGACCTGACCACACTGACCACCAGTATAGTTAGTAGTATAGTATACTATATTGTGATTGCCTGAAAAAGTTAAACACTCGTCGTGTGACTTCACTTGTGTGGTGTTTTTTTTTTTATTCTATAAAAAACTCATTCTGCTGACAGACAGTGTCCAGCAGGTCCGTCATTATATAATATATACCTGTCCGGCTGCAGTAGTGATATATATATATTTTTTATATCATTATTTATCATCCAGTCGCAGCAGACACAGTACGGTAGTTCACGGCTGTAGCTACCTCTGTGTCGGCACTCGGCAGTCCGTCCATAATTGTATACCACCTACCCGTGGTTTTTTTTCTTTCTTCTTTATACATACATACTACTACTACATCTCTTTATCAACCAGTCTATATTAGCAGCAGACACAGTACAGTACGGTAGTCCACGGCTGTAGCTACCTCTGTGTCGGCACTCGGCAGTCCATCCATAATTGTATACCACCTACCCGTGGTTTTTTTTTCTTTCTTCTTTATACATACATACTACTACTACATCTCTTTATCAACCAGTCTATATTAGCAGCAGACACAGTACAGTACGGTAGTCCACGGCTGTAGCTACCTCTGTGTCGGCACTGGGCAGTCCGTCCATAATTGTATACCACCTACCCGTGGGTTTTTTTTTCTTTCTTCTTTATACATACATACTACTACTACTACATCTCTTTATCAACCAGTCTATATTAGCAGCAGACACAGTACAGTACGGTAGTCCACGGCTGTAGCTACCTCTGTGTCGGCACTGGGCAGTCCGTCCATAATTGTATACCACCTACCCGTGGTTTTTTTTTCTTTCTTCTTTATACATACATACTACTACTACATCTCTTTATCAACCAGTCTATATTAGCAGCAGACACAGTACAGTACGGTAGTCCACGGCTGTAGCTACCTCTGTGTCGGCACTGGGCAGTCCGTCCATAATTGTATACCACCTACCCGTGGGTTTTTTTTCTTTCTTCTTTATACATACATACTACTACTACTACATCTCTTTATCAACCAGTCTATATTAGCAGCAGACACAGTACAGTACGGTAGTCCACGGCTGTAGCTACCTCTGTGTCGGCACTGGGCAGTCCGTCCATAATTGTATACCACCTACCCGTGGTTTTTTTTTCTTTCTTCTTTATACATACATACTACTACTACATCTCTTTATCAACCAGTCTATATTAGCAGCAGACACAGTACAGTACGGTAGTCCACGGCTGTAGCTACCTCTGTGTCGGCACTGGGCAGTCCGTCCATAATTGTATACCACCTACCCGTGGTTTTTTTTTCTTTCTTCTTTATACATACATACTACTACTACATCTCTTTATCAACCAGTCTATATTAGCAGCAGACACAGTACAGTACGGTAGTCCATGGCTGTAGCTACCTCTGTGTCGGCACTGGGCAGTCCGTCCATAATTGTATACCACCTACCCGTGGTTTTTTTTTCTTTCTTCTTTATACATACATACTACTACTACATCTCTTTATCAACCAGTCTATATTAGCAGCAGACACAGTACAGTACGGTAGTCCACGGCTGTAGCTACCTCTGTGTCGGCACTGGGCAGTCCGTCCATAATTGTATACCACCTACCCGTGGTTTTTTTTTCTTTCTTCTTTATACATACATACTACTACTACATCTCTTTATCAACCAGTCTATATTAGCAGCAGACACAGTACAGTACGGTAGTCCACGGCTGTAGCTACCTCTGTGTCGGCACTCGGCAGTCCGTCCATAATTGTATACCACCTACCCGTGGTTTTTTTTTCTTTCTTCTTTATACATACATACTACTACTACATCTCTTTATCAACCAGTCTATATTAGCAGCAGACACAGTACAGTACGGTAGTCCACGGCTGTAGCTACCTCTGTGTCGGCACTCGGCAGTCCATCCATAATTGTATACTAGTATCCATCCATCTCCATTGTTTACCTGAGGTGCCTTTTAGTTGTGCCTATTAAAATATGGAGAACAAAAATGTTGAGGTTCCAAAATTAGGGAAAGATCAAGATCCACTTCCACCTCGTGCTGAAGCTGCTGCCACTAGTCATGGCCGAGACGATGAAATGCCAGCAACGTCGTCTGCCAAGGCCGATGCCCAATGTCATAGTACAGAGCATGTCAAATCCAAAACACCAAATATCAGTAAAAAAAGGACTCCAAAACCTAAAATAAAATTGTCGGAGGAGAAGCGTAAACTTGCCAATATGCCATTTACCACACGGAGTGGCAAGGAACGGCTGAGGCCCTGGCCTATGTTCATGGCTAGTGGTTCAGCTTCACATGAGGATGGAGGCACTCAGCCTCTCGCTAGAAAAATGAAAAGACTCAAGCTGGCAAAAGCAGTAGCACCGCAAAGAACTGTGCGTTCTTCGAAATCCCAAATCCACAAGGAGAGTCCAATTGTGTCGGTTGCGATGCCTGACCTTCCCAACACTGGACGTGAAGAGCATGCGCCTTCCACCATTTGCACGCCCCCTGCAAGTGCTGGAAGGAGCACCCGCAGTCCAGTTCCTGATAGTCAGATTGAAGATGTCAGTGTTGAAGTACACCAGGATGAGGAGGATATGGGTGTTGCTGGCGCTGGGGAGGAAATTGACCAGGAGGATTCTGATGGTGAGGTGGTTTGTTTAAGTCAGGCACCCGGGGAGACACCTGTTGTCCGTGGGAGGAATAGGGCCGTTGACATGCCTGGTGAAAATACCAAAAAAATCAGCTCTTCGGTGTGGAAATATTTCACCAGAAATGCGGACAACAGGTGTCAAGCCGTGTGTTCCCTTTGTCAAGCTGTAATAAGTAGGGGTAAGGACGTTAACCACCTCGGAACATCCTCCCTTATACGTCACCTGCAGCGCATTCATAATAAGTCAGTGACAAGTTCAAAAACTTGGGCCGACAGCGGAAGCAGTCCACTGACCAGTAAATCCCTTCCTCTTGTAACCAAGCTCACGCAAACCACCCCACCAACTCCCTCAGTGTCAATTTCCTCCTTCCCCAGGAATGCCAATAGTCCTGCAGGCCATGTCACTGGCAATTCTGACGAGTCCTCTCCTGCCTGGGATTCCTCCGATGCATCCTTGCGTGTAACGTCTACTGCTGCTGGCGCTGCTGTTGTTGCTGCTGGGAGTCGATGGTCATCCCAGAGGGGAAGTCGTAAGCCCACTTGTACTACTTCCAGTAAGCAATTGACTGTCCAACAGTCCTTTGCGAGGAAGATGAAATATCACAGCAGTCATCCTGTTGCAAAGCGGATAACTGAGTCCTTGACAACTATGTTGGTGTTAGACGTGCGTCCGGTATCCGCCGTTAGTTCACAGGGAACTAGACAATTTATTGAGGCAGTGTGCCCCCGTTACCAAATACCATCTAGGTTCCACTTCTGTAGGCAGGCGATACCGAGAATGTACACGGACGTCAGAAAAAGACTCACCAGTGTCCTAAAAAATGCAGTTGTACCCAATGTCCACTTAACCACGGACATGTGGACAAGTGGAGCAGGGCAGGGTCAGGACTATATGACTGTGACAGCCCACTGGGTAGATGTATGGACTCCCGCCGCAAGAACAGCAGCGGCGGCACCAGTAGCAGCATCTCGCAAACGCCAACTCTTTCCTAGGCAGGCTACGCTTTGTATCACCGCTTTCCAGAATACGCACACAGCTGAAAACCTCTTACGGCAACTGAGGAAGATCATCGCAGAATGGCTTACCCCAATTGGACTCTCCTGTGGATTTGTGGCATCGGACAACGCCAGCAATATTGTGTGTGCATTAAATATGGGCAAATTCCAGCACGTCCCATGTTTTGCACATACCTTGAATTTGGTGGTGCAGAATTTTTTAAAAAACGACAGGGGCGTGCAAGAGATGCTGTCGGTGGCCAGAAGAATTGCGGGACACTTTCGGCGTACAGGCACCACGTACAGAAGACTGGAGCACCACCAAAAACTACTGAACCTGCCCTGCCATCATCTGAAGCAAGAAGTGGTAACGAGGTGGAATTCAACCCTCTATATGCTTCAGAGGTTGGAGGAGCAGCAAAAGGCCATTCAAGCCTATACAATTGAGCACGATATAGGAGGTGGAATGCACCTGTCTCAAGCGCAGTGGAGAATGATTTCAACGTTGTGCAAGGTTCTGATGCCCTTTGAACTTGCCACACGTGAAGTCAGTTCAGACACTGCCAGCCTGAGTCAGGTCATTCCCCTCATCAGGCTTTTGCAGAAGAAGCTGGAGGCATTGAAGAAGGAGCTAAAAGGGAGCGATTCCGCTAGGCATGTGGGACTTGTGGATGCAGCCCTTAATTCGCTTAACAAGGATTCACGGGTGGTCAATCTGTTGAAATCAGAGCACTACATTTTGGCCACCGTGCTCGATCCTAGATTTAAAACCTACCTTGGATCTCTCTTTCCGGCAGACACAAGTCTGCTGGGGTGCAAAGACCTGCTGGTGACAAAATTGTCAAGTCAAGCGGAACGCGACCTGTCAACATCTCCTCCTTCACATTCTCCCGCAACTGGGGGTGCGAGGAAAAGGCTCAGAATTCCGAGCCCACCCGCTGGCGGTGATGCAGGGCAGTCTGGAGCGACTGCTGATGCTGACATCTGGTCCGGACTGAAGGACCTGACAACGATTACGGACATGTCGTCTACTGTCACTGCATATGATTCTCTCAACATTGAAAGAATGGTGGAGGATTATATGAGTGACCGCATCCAAGTAGGCACGTCACACAGTCCGTACTTATACTGGCAGGAAAAAGAGGCAATTTGGAGGCCCTTGCACAAACTGGCTTTATTCTACCTAAGTTGCCCTCCCACAAGTGTGTACTCCGAAAGAGTGTTTAGTGCCGCCGCTCACCTTGTCAGCAATCGGCGTACGAGGTTACATCCAGAAAATGTGGAGAAGATGATGTTCATTAAAATGAATTATAATCAATTCCTCCGCGGAGACATTGACCAGCAGCAATTGCCTCCACAAAGTACACAGGGAGCTGAGATGGTGGATTCCAGTGGGGACGAATTGATAATCTGTGAGGAGGGGGATGTACACGGTGATATATCGGAGGATGATGATGAGGTGGACATCTTTCCTCTGTAGAGCCAGTTTGTGCAAGGAGAGATTAATTGCTTCTTTTTTGGTGGGGGTCCAAACCAACCCGTCATATCAGTCACAGTCGTGTGGCAGACCCTGTCACTGAAATGATGGGTTGGTTAAAGTGTGCATGTCCTGTTTATACAACATAAGGGTGGGTGGGAGGGCCCAAGGACAATTCCATCTTGCACCTCTTTTTTCTTTTCTTTTTCTTTGCGTCATGTGCTGTTTGGGGAGGGTTTTTTGGAAGGGACATCCTGCGTGACACTGCAGTGCCACTCCTAGATGGGCCCGGTGTTTGTGTCGGCCACTAGGGTCGCTAATCTTACTCACACAGCTACCTCATTGCGCCTCTTTTTTTCTTTGCGTCATGTGCTGTTTGGGGAGGGTTTTTTGGAAGGGACATCCTGCGTGACACTGCAGTGCCACTCCTAGATGGGCCAGGTGTTTGTGTCGGGCACTTGGGTCGCTGAGCTTAGTCACACAGCTACCTCATTGCACCTCTTTTTTTCTTTGCGTCATGTGCTGTTTGGGGAGTGTTTTTTGGAAGGGCCATCCTGCGTGACACTGCAGTGCCACTCCTAGATGGGCCAGGTGTTTGTGTCGGCCACTAGGGTCGCTTAGCTTAGTCATCCAGCGACCTCGGTGCAAATTTTAGGACTAAAAATAATATTGTGAGGTGTGAGGTATTCAGAATAGACTGAAAATGAGTGGAAATTATGGTTTTTGAGGTTAATAATAATATGGGATCAAAATGACCCCCAAATTCTATGATTTAAGCTGTTTTTTAGGGTTTTTTGAAAAAAACACCCGAATCCAAAACACACCCGAATCCGACAAAAAAAATTCGGTGAGGTTTTGCCAAAACGCGGTCGAACCCAAAACACGGCCGCGGAACCGAACCCAAAACCAAAACACAAAACCCGAAAAATTTCAGGCGCTCATCTCTAGTTTAGGCCATTTGCATAAACTCGTAGACAGGCGACTGCCTATAGACGCTGCTGCATGCTTTTTACGTGCAATTCAGAATAAGGCCCAATACTATGGGGATAATTCAGACCTGATCACTGGGCACCGATTTTTGCAGTCCTGCGCTCAGATAGTCGCCGCCTACAGGGGGAGTGTATTTTAGCTGTGCAAGTGTGCGATCGCATGTGTAGCAGTGCTGCAAAAACTGATTTTGTGCAGTCTCTGCGCCGCCCAGGACTTACTCAGCCGTTGCGATCACATCAGGCTGTTCCGTACTGGACTTGACGTCAGACTCCCTCCCTGCAAACGCCTGGACACGCCTGCGTTTTTCCAAACACTCCCAAAAGACGGTCAGTTGCCACCCACAAATGCCCTCTTCCTGTCAATCTCCTTGCGATCGCCCGTGCAAATGGATCCTTCTCACAAACCCATCGCTGACTGGCGATCTGCTTTGTAGCCGTGCAACGCGCCTGCGCATTACGGTGCATACGCATACGCAGTTTGTGTCTGATCGCTCGCTGTGTGAAAACGCACAGCAGCCATCAGATCTTACCCCCTGTATGTGCAGACAGCTTATAATGTCTGTTATCTCCATTACTTAGACTGAGATGAGCTTTTGAAGAAGTGTTTTCTTTGCAGCTCACTGACCTAGGATTACACACGCAGCACCAATCCTGACACCGGCTGGCCTAAGATTTTACAGTTGTTTACAGCACAAACTCCTGTTTCCAGGTGCAGAACAGTCAGACACAGAGCAGAGCACACAAGGGAGAGGAACAGATGGGGCTGCCCGGGGACTCAGAAAAAAAGCCTGGAAGAAGGCAATAATTAAGCGGAAGGAGCAGTTCTCAGTGAAGAAGATGAAGATGGGGTGGGGTGGGTGGGGGGACTGTGTCCTGATGGTAGATGTGGCTGGACTGAACTCCTCCTAATAGCCGAGTGCAGAGTCAGCCTTATCACTTCATCTCCTGGCGCCTCAGGCTGTGCAGAATGTGGCTCTCTCATTGCAGGTGTTTGTTTCCCATAAATGTGCAGCTCTGTGTAATCTGTCAGTTACATCTAAAAATACACCGTGATTATTACCCGCATGTGCGCAATAACACTGATCTATATTTCTTAGTTCCTTCAAAATTGATAATTCAGCGAAGGTTTGTGCCAGGCAAGGCTTGCAGAAAGTGCTGAGAGGCAGAAATGGGGGAGTGAATTGTGTCGGCTTCTTTCATGGCTGCCGAGGTTAGGGACTTAACCTGTCAGACAAATTCTGCCTCATACATCCTCCGAACTGTCAGGGAGAAATGTTCTTTTAAGTGGTTCATGGGGAGTCGCGGAATCTCCTTAGCTGGGATGAGAGAGCTGATTTGGCTGCGTTGGATGAGGCGCTACAGTCTCTCTCTGAGCTGCAGGTAGTCAGCACAAGACTAAAACTTTCCTTCGATTGTTTCATGAAATATTTAATGACAGAGCAGATTTTATGGTAGCGCTTTCTCAGGAATGATTTGCAGCGGAGGCCTCACCTCAGGCGCCGGAGGGCCCGTCACATCGCTGCAGTGCGGGGGAAATGAGATAAAGGTAGATGCTTTATGAGAGTAATATGCTCGCCATCAAGATTATTTTATAGAAAATTGCCTAGAACCCAAGGAGGAAAGAGTTTCATAAACTTCTGCGATTGCTGTGTGAGGCCTGACCATTCTGCATGTGGGCAAAACACACACCGTCACCCCGAAATAAACAGATGATTGTGTGGAAGCTTAAGCCGGATGTCCAGAAATACAGCAGCGTGGGCACATGGAGGAATAAACAGTAAAACTCAAAAAGTACTTACACATATTCTATATAGCTATACTGAGGATATATTTACGTTGAAGTTTCCTTATAGTTTTCTAACTGTACTTTGTACTCTCCGATAACACCAACGCATGTAGCCCCAGGCAGCACCAGTGCAGCCCCTCATAGTACCAGAGCATGTATTCCCTGATAGCACCAGAGCATGTATTCCCTGATAGCACCAGAGCATGTATTCCCTGATAGTACCAGTGCATGTGTTCCCTGATAGTACCAGTGCATGTATTCCCTGATAGTACCAGTGCATGGATTCCCTGATAGCACCAGAGCATGTATTCCCTCATAGTACGAGAGTATGTATTCCCTGATAGCACCAAAGCATGTATTCCCTGATAGCACCAGTGCATATATTCCCTGAAAGTACCAGTGCATGTATTCCCTGATAGCACCAGTGCATGTATTCCCTGACAGTACCAGTGCATGTATTCCCTGATAGCACCAGAGCATGTATTCCCTCATAGCACCAGAGCATGTATTCCCTGAGAGTACCAGTGCATGGATTCCCTAATAGCAGCAGAGCATGGATTCTCTGATAGCACCAGAGCATGTATTCCCTGATAGCACCAGTGCATGTATTCCCTGATAGCACCAGTGCATGTATTCCCTGATAGCACCAGAGCATGTATTCCCTGATAGCACCAGTGCATGTATTCCCTGATAATACCAGTGCATGTATTCCCTGATAGCACCAGTGAATGTATTCCCTGATAGCACCAGTGCATGTATTCCCTGATAGCACCAGTGCATGTATTCCCTGATAGCACCAGAGCATGTAATCACTGATAGCACCAGAGCATGGATTCTCTGATAGCACCAGTGCATGTATTCCCTGATAGCACCAGTGCATGTATTCCCTGATAGTACCAGAGCATGTATTCCCTGATAGCACCAGTGCATGTATTCCCTGATAATACCAGTGCATGTATTCCCTGATAGCACCAGAGCATGTATTCCCTGATAGTACCAGAGCATGTATTCCCTGATAGCACCAGTGCATGTATTCCCTGATAGCACCAGCACATGTATTCCCTGATAGCACCAGCGCATGTATTCCCTGATAGCACCAGTGCATGTATTCCCTGATAGTATCATGTATTCCCTGATAGCACCAGAGCATGTATTCCCTCATAGCACCAGAGCATGTATTCCCTGATAGCACCAGTGCATGTATTCCCTGATAGTACCAGTGTATGGATTCCCTGATAGCACCAGATCATGTATTCCCTGATAGCACCAGAGCATGTATTCCCTGATAGTACCAGTGCATGGATTCCCTAATAGCAGCAGAGCATGGATTCTCTGATAGCACCAGAGCATGGATTCCCTGATAGCACCAGAGCATGTATTCCCTGATAGCACTAGTGCATGTTTTCCCTGATAGCACCAGTGCATGTATTCCCTGATAGCACCAGTGCATGTATTCCCTGATAGTACCAGAGCATGTATTCCCTGATAGCACCAGTGCATGTATTCCCTGATAATACAAGTGCATGTATTCCCTGATAGCACCAGTGCATGTATTCCCTTATAGCACCAGTGCATGTATTCCCTGATAGTACCAGTGCATGTATTCCCTGATAGCACCCGAGCATGTAATCCCTGATAGCACCAGAGCATGGATTCTCTGATAGCACCAGTGCATGTATTCCCTGATAGCACCAGTGCATGTATTCCCTGATATTACCAGAGCATGTATTCCCTGATAGCACCAGTGCATGTATTACCTGATAATACCAGTGCATGTATTCCCTGATAGCACCAGAGCATGTATTCCCTGATAGTACCAGAGCATGTATTCCCTGATAGCACCAGTGCATGTATTCCCTGATAGCACAAGCACATATATTCCCTGAAAGTACCAGTGCATGTATTCCCTGATAGCACCAGTGCATGTATTCCCTGATAGTACCAGTGCATGTATTCCCTGATAGCACCAGAGCATGTATTCCCTCATAGCACCAGAGCATGTATTCCCTGATAGCACCAGTGCATGTATTCCCTGATAGCACCAGAGCATGTATTCCCTGATAGCACCAGTGCATGTATTCCCTGATAATACCAGTGCATGTATTCCCTGATAGCACCAGTGCATGTATTCCCTGATAGCACCAGAGCATGTATTCCCTGATAGCACCAGTGCATGTATTCCCTGATAATACCAGTGCATGTATTCCCTGATAGCACCAGTGCATGTATTCCCTGATAGCACCAGTGCATGTATTCCCTGATAGCACCAGTGCATGTATTCCCTGATAGCACCAGAGCATGTAATCCCTGATAGCACCAGAGCATGGATTCTCTGATAGCACCAGTGCATGTATTCCCTGATAGCACCAGTGCATGTATTCCCTGATAGTACCAGAGCATGTATTCCCTGATAGCACCAGTGCATGTATTACCTGATAATACCAGTGCATGTATTCCCTGATAGCACCAGAGCATGTATTCCCTGATAGTACCAGAGTATGTATTCCCTGATAGCACCAGTGCATGTATTCCCTGATAGCACCAGCACATGTATTCCCTGATAGTACCAGCGCATGTATTTCCTGATAGCATCAGTGCATGTATTCCCTGATAGTATCATGTATTCCCTGATAGCACCAGAGCATGTATTCCCTCATAGCACCAGAGCATGTATTCCCTGATAGCACCAGAGCATGTATTCCCTGATAGCACCAGTGCATGTATTCCCTGATAGTACCAGTGTATGGATTCCCTGATAGCACCAGATCATGTATTCCCTGATAGCACCAGTGCATGGATTCCCTAATAGCAGCAGAGCATAAATTCTCTGATAGCACCAGAGCATGGATTCCCTGATAGCACCAGAGCATGTATTCCCTGATAGCACTAGTGCATGTTTTCCCTGATAATACAAGTGCATGTATTCCCTGATAGCACCAGTGCATGTATTTCCTTATAGCACCAGTGCATGTATTCCCTGATAGCACCAGTGCATGTATTCCCTGATAGTACCAGTGCATGTATTCCCTGACAGCACCCGAGCATGTAATCCCTGATAGCACCAGTGCATGTATTCCCTGATAGTACCAGTGCATGTATTCCCTGATAGCACCAGAGCATGTATTCCCTCATAGCACCAGAGCATGTATTCCCTGATAGTACCAGTGCATGGATTCCCTAATAGCAGCAGAGCATGGATTCTCTGATAGCAGCAGAGCATGGATTCTCTGATAGCACCAGAGCATGGATTCCCTGATAGCACCAGAGCATGTATTCCCTGATAGCACCAGTGCATGTATTCCCTGATAGCACCAGTGCATGTATTCCCTGATAGCACCAGTGCATGTATTCCCTGATAGCACCAGAGCATGTATTCCCTGATAGCACCAGTGCATGTATTCCCTGATAGCACCAGTGCATGTATTCCCTGATAGCACCAGTGCATGTATTCCCTGATAGCACCAGTGCATGTATTCCCTGATAGCACCAGAGCATGTAATCCCTGATAGCACCAGAGCATGGATTCTCTGATAGCACCAGTGCATGTATTCCCTGATAGCACCAGTGCATGTATTCCCTGATAGTACCAGAGCATGTATTCCCTGATAGCACCAGTGCATGTATTAACTGATAATACCAGTGCATGTATTCCATGATAGCACCAGAGCATGTATTCCCTGATAGCACCAGTGCATGTATTCCCTGATAGCACCAGCACATGTATTCCCTGATAGCACCAGCGCATGTATTCCCTGATAGCACCAGCGCATGTATTCCCTGATAGTACCAGTGCATGTATTCCCTGATAGCACCAGAGCATGTATTCCCTCATAGCACCAGAGCATGTATTCCATGATAGCACCAGAGCATGTATTCCCTGATAGCACCAGTGCATGTATTCCCTGATAGTACTAGTATATGGATTCCCTGATAGCACCTGATCATGTATTCCCTGATAGCACCAGAGCATGTATTCCCTGATAGTACCAGTGCATGGATTCCCTAATAGCAGCAGAGCATGGATTCTCTGATAGCACCAGAGCATGGATTCCCTGATAGCACCAGAGCATGTATTCCCTGATAGCACCAGTGCATGTTTTCCCTGATAGCACCAGTGCATGTATTCCCTGATAGCACCAGTGCATGTATTCCCTGATAGTACCAGAGCATGTATTCCCTGATAGCACCAGTGCATGTATTCCCTGATAATACAAGTGCATGTATTCCCTGATAGCACCAGTGCATGTATTCCCTTATAGCACCAGTGCATGTATTCCCTGATAGCACCAGTGCATGTATTCCCTGATAGTACCAGTGCATGTATTCCCTGATAGCACCCGAGCATGTAATCCCTGATAGCACCAGAGCATGGATTATCTGATAGCACCAGTGCATGTATTCCCTGATAGCACCAGTGCATGTATTCCCTGATAGTACCAGAGCATGTATTCCCTGATAGCACCAGTGCATGTATTACCTGATAATACCAGTGCATGTATTCCCTGATAGCACCAGAGCATGTATTCCCTGATAGTACCAGAGCATGTATTCCCTGATAGCACCAGTGCATGTATTCCCTGATAGCACCAGCACATGTATTCCCTGATAGCACCAGTGCATGTAATCCCTGATAGCACCAGAGCACATATTCCCTGATAGCACCAGTGCATGTATTCCCTGATAGAACCAGTGCGTGGATTCCCTGATAGCACCAGCGCATGTAATCCCTGATAGCACCAGAGCACATATTCCCTGATAGTACCAGTGTGTGGATTCCCAGATAGCACCAGAGCATGTAACCCTTGATAGCACCAGCGCATGTAACCCCTGATAGCACCAGCGCATGTAACCCCTGATAGCACCAGCACATGTAACCCATGATAGCACCAGCACATGTAACCCCTGATAGCACCAGCACATGTAAACCCTGATAGCACCAGCGCATGTAACCCCTGATAGCACCAGCACATGTAAACCCTGATAGCACAAGCGCATGTAACCACTGATAGCACCAGTGCATGTAACCCTTGATAGCACCAGCACATGTAACCCATGATAGCACCAGCACATGTAACCCATGATAGCACCAGCACATGTAACCCACGATAGCACCAGCACATGTAACCCATGATAGCACCAGCACATGTAACCCATGATAGCACCAGCACATGTTATCCCTGATAGCACCAGCACATGTAACCCTTGATAGCACCAGCACATGTAACCCACGATAGCACCAGCACATGTAATCCATGATAGCACAAGCACATGTAACCCATGATAGCACCAGCACATGTAACCCATGATAGCACCAGCGCATGTTATCCCTGATAGCACCAGCACATGTAACCCTTGATAGCACCAGCACATGTAAACTTTGATAGCACCAGCGCATGTAACCCTTGATAGCACCAGTGCATGTAACCCCTGATAGCACCAGTGCATGTAACCCCTGATAGCACCAGTGCATGTAACCCCTGATGGCACCAGTGCATGTAACCCCTGATAGCCCCAGTGCATGTAACACCCTGATAGCACCAGCGCCAGTGCTGCAAGTATGGTGGTATGGGGCGGTACTGCATACCAGTAATAAATTGCCAGCCGGTGCTGTGTGTGAGGGGAGGGGAGCGCATTGTGTGCCTGTCCTGCCCCTCAGTGCTCAGTCAATCCAGTCTCCGGTGACGCTGTGTATCTCTAATCAGGCGCCGGTTCATTAGTCAATCAGAGCTCATGGTCCGGCAGCTGCAGCTCCTGATTGGCTATCAGACCACAAGCTTTGATTGGCTGTGCTCTACTCCCCACACACACACACACACACACACACACACAACACACACACAGCAACAGCAGGGGAGAGGGAGGGTTAGTGCACCTGGCAGTGTGGTGGCATATCTGGTACTGTGGGGGCATATGTGTACCTGGCACTGTCGGGGCATATCTGGCAATGTGGGGGGGTATATATGCACCTGGCACCGTGGGGACATATATAGCACTGTGGGGGCATATGTGTATCTGGCACTGTGGGGGCATATGTGTATTTAGCTGTGTGGGGGCATATGTGTATCTGGCACTGTAGGAGCATATCTGGCACTGTGGGGGCATATCTAGCACTGGGGGTATATGTATATATGGCACTGTGGGAGCATATGTGTATCTGGCACTGTGGGGCATATGTGTATCTGGCACTGCACTACTGGGGGCATATGTGTATCTGACACTCCACTATTGGGGGCATATGTGTATCTGGCACTATTGGGGGCATGTGTGTATCTGGCACTGCACTTCTGGGGGCATATGTGTATCTGGCACTATTGGGGGCATATGTGTATCTGGCACTCCACTATTGGGGGCATATGTGAATCTGGCACTATCTGGCACTGCACTTTTGGGGTTATATGTGTATCTGCTCCCCATATGTGTATCACGCCCCCATTCTCATTAGCCATGCCCAGTGTGGCATGTGGCCACACCCATTTTTTAACGCACACGCACGCACAGTACCACTAAGATTTATTTTTCTACTTGCACCACTGACCAGTGCATTTAACCTCTGATAGTACCAGCGCATGTAACATCTAATAGCACCAGCGCATGTAACCCCTGATAGCACCAGTGCATGTAACCCCCGATAGCACCAGCGCATCAGGGACATGCGGTGAGGTTTTAGGAACTCCAGATGCATTCTGGCAGCCACAGCATTATATACACGCCTTCCTACCACTTTTGCTTTACCGCTTGGTTTCCTCTCCTCCTGCCTCATGTCAGTAATGAATTTCCCTGTAACACAAAATTACATTTCTACCATTTGTTCCCTGTGTGTTTTTCCAAGGTCTGAGTAAACGTCACAATAATTGAAGTGCGACTCGGAGTAAGTTTGACACCAAGCTCTCTGCCGTCTGATCGAGCACCGTGTGATTTGCAGCTGTGGGACAATGTCTCATACACTGAACTATATCTTTTTATGGCCACCAAAGATGTAGAGACATTTGTTATTTCCACAGCCTGGCATAGGTGAACAAGATGTGTCCGGTGATTGGAGTTACTCAGGAATATTAACACTCTCCGGATGATGTCCATGAACTAACAGAGTGATAATTCACCTCAGTATTGAACATGGAGAAATCCTCAATGAGGTTATAAATATTTCAGGCCCCGCTGAACATATTTCTAAAGCCATTTCTTTCCTGTCTTGTTCTAAGTGCTGGTAAATAAAGATGGTAAGGGAGAGTGTTGTACGCCAGCCCTCCAGTTGTCAGAGCACTTCCAGCATAACTTACTGTATGAGTACCACACAAGCTTAACTACAGTAAGTGTACGGATATTTATTTGGGCCCAATTAATTGGTCTACTCTATTTACTAAGCCTTGGATGGAGATAAAGTCGCTGGAGATATGGGGTACATGTACTAAGCAGTGATAAAAGTGGAATAGTGGGCAAGTTGAGAAGTTGCCCATGGCAACCAATCAGCTGCTCTGTATACTGTTATGGTATGCAAATTATAAATGTTACGTCAATGCTGATTGGTTGCCATGAGCAACTTCTCCACTGGCTCACTTCTCCACTTTTTATCACTGCTTAGTACGTCACCCAAAGTACCAGCCAATCGGCTCCTAACTGTCATTTTTCAAACACAGCCTGTGGCATAGCAGTTAGGAGCTGATTGGCTGGTACTTTATCTCCAGCGACTTTGGGGGTCATTCCGACAGGTTCGCACGCAGCGGTTCTTCGCTGTGGTATGAACGGGTCGGAAATTGCGCATGCGTGGCGGACGCATTGCGCACGCGCCATCGAGAAAAGTGACCGCAGCAGCGATCGCAAGAAGACGGACAGGCGGGAGGCGTTCCGGGGCGGATACTCACCATTTTCCAGACGTGGTGAGTCCAACGCAGGCGGATCAAGTGTTTGGAGTGCGGATGTCTGACGTCATAGCCGGGACCTTCATCGCTGGATCCATCGCACTGGGTAAGTAGCTGCAGGGCTGGTCTTGTTTTCCGTGAAACTTTTTTAGCATTGCAGGGCTCCACAAGCGATCGCAGCCCTGCTATGCTAAAATACACTCCCCCATAGGCGGCGTCAGGTTGATCGCACGGGCAGCAAAAAGTTGGTACATGCGGTCAACTCAGAATGACCCCTTTTATCTCCATCCAAGGTTTAGTAAATAGACCCCTAAGATGTAACCCTCCATGTCCCAGCGTATCACTGGATTGGCTGATTTTTATGTGGAATACAAAGCAAAATAAAAAATAAATTACTTTTACCAGTTATCTGTCATGTAAAGTGTGATGTATAAGCACAACTTTCAGTAATTCGTCCAAGATATATATTTGAGGGGGAATTAAGTTACCCGTGATAAGCCGCTATTTAATTGTCCCCGAAAAATTATTGGCGATAATTCTCCATATGTTTACCGTGAATTTCTTTTCTCCACCTCCTGAACAGGTGAAAAGTAAAAAAATAAAAAAAAATAAAAAAATCCCTATTTTAAGATAACAATGTCAGAATTTGGGGCCTATGTACTCCTTACTGCAGTTTCCCAAGGGTCGGGAAACTGCGCATGTGCAGAATGGGATGGAGTTCCGGGGGCGTGGTGCCCCTGGTTTCTAGGAGTGCTGAGGCCATGGACCGATGGTCGTGAAGTTCATCACAGATGCAGCAAGGAGGTGGTATACACCTCCTTCTGCATTTGCATTGCAAAGGATTGCATTTGCCACCCCTCCGCCGCCGTCACTCAAAGTGTGATTGCATCTCTCCAGGATGCGATCGCACTTTGCTAGTCGTGCATGCGCTGTACGAATGCAGTGCATGCGCAGAAGTCCGTAAATCACCTGTTTGCGATTTTTGGACTTTAGTGTCTCATACTGAATGAGGGCATTAGTCAGGATCAGTAGTAGATTCTGCTAAATCACAAAATCTGCTACTGAAAAAATCTCATGCTGGGGGCCACCCTGTACAGGGCAAGGCCGCCCAGCAGGAGAAGCGCCGCCCTGCGATGCGATGGCAATCTAATTGCGATTGTATTGCAGGAATCGCAGTGACTGCAGCATTTAGGGTCGACACCTGCTTATGCAGCCTGGCTGCACCTCCGCCATGTTTTTCCCCACAACGGCTGCGTGTGACATCACACGGCCGCCCCTAAAACAGTCTGGACATGCCAGTGTTGTCAGGACCACTCCCCCCTAATGCCGCATCGCCGCTCCGCCCCGACGTGGCCGCAGCGCATGCACAATAGTTCATTTGCGATTTGTGGACTATTGCGACTCATACTGAATCAGGGCCTTAGTTCAACACCCCCCATGAATTACTAATTAGGCACTTAGAAGTTATTCATTATTTTTAATTGGACAATAATGACATGATGTTTTGGGTCAAAAAGTGCAAAATGATGGAAATTGGGGTTCAACATCTGGGACAGGTATATTGGGGTGCTTTATGAGTGGGACAAGTGTTTTTTGACTTGCAGGTGGGAGTTATAATTTTTTGGAAGTTTTTTGAAAGTGGCTTAAAATGACCCAGATATACTGTTTCATCTACCCAATTTTATTTTCAGCATTTATTTTGCTGATAAACACTTGCTTTCTATGTAAAATGCATATAACAGCCATTTGACACAACTTAGGTACCCTAAATCTTTTTATTATGATGACTAATAGACTTCTATACTGTGTAGTGGTCCATCTGAGAGGCGTATCATAAGAGTGACTTACATCCAAATGTAAACAATCTATCTGTTGGTGATAACACACGTGTACTTTTCAGGGCTTGGTCACGTATTGCGGTTTACTCACAAGTGGTTCCATATTAGTGGCCACGAGAAACCTTAGTTGAAGCTGCATGTAGTCCTAAGGATCATTGGGGCAGATGTATTAACCTGGAGAAGGCATAAGGAAGTGATAAACCAGTGATATGTGCAAGGTGATAAACCCACCAGCCAATCAGATCCTAACTGTTAATTTACATATTGGAGCTGATTGGCTGGTGTGTTTATCACCTTGCACATATCACTGGTTTATCACTTCCTTATGCCTTCTCCATGTTAATACATCTGCCCCATTATGCCTAAGAACCAATGTAGGGAAATATATAACCATACTTTTCTACTCTCCTGGAACCTGTGGGAGACTCCTGATTTTCATACATACATACATACATACATACATACATACATACATACATACATATCAGTCGCTACATACATATCTGCAGCTGCAGTGGCATTAACGTACATCTCTAAATCAGGCTCATTGTCCTGTAACACCTATGGGTCTGATTCAAAGATGTAAGCTAATTCCGCTACATGGAAAACAACGGAGCGGCGAAACGCGCTGGTGTGAGTGGTATGGGACCCGGACATATATAACCATACTTTTCTACTCTCCTGGAACCTGTGGGAGACTCCTTATTTTTCGTATAGTCTCCCACACCCCAGGAAGTGTGGGCACCCCTCCCGCATTCCGGAGATAAATGCTGTGAATCCATGGCCTGTCATGAGAGGGCAAGGCCCAGTAAGGCCCCTATTGTAATCAAGTCATCTTAGCCCAACCCCTTATTAAAATTTGCACAAATTGCAGCATTTTACCATGCAGGGGAGGAGCCTGATGACATGACTAGTCTGGTCCCACTCCCATCATCCCCCACCTGCTTTGCCTCTCCGGCTTCTCCCAGAGAGGAAACTTTAAGGGGTATATTCAATTAGAGTTGGAAACTGCCGTCTTGTCAGAAAGACAGCAGTTTCCCACTGGAATAGGTCAGAGGGGGTTCTGACCTATTCAATCCAGCCTCATTTTTTCTGACAAGTCAGGAATTCCGACTTGTCGGATGTCTGTCGGAATACACGCGGTTCAGCGGCTTCAGCCACCGAGCCGCGTGTATTGTCAGAAGTGGGGCCAAACTCGACAGGTTTTAACCCAGTTTCCAACAATGTCAATCCGACTTTTAAAAAAGTCGGATTGACATTGTCGGGAACACTTAGGGGTATATTCAATTGCTGTCGGGTCCTTTCCGATGGAAAGGACCCAACAGCTCTCCATTCAATGCCGGACCAAACTCTACAGGTTTGGCCCAGCATTGAATAGAGAGCTGTCGGGTCCTTTCCATCGGAAAGGACCCGACAGCAATTGAATACACCCTTAAGTGTCAGTAAGTATGAATATAACTGATGATCTGTATATAACAGCTATGTAATGGGAGTAAGGTGCAATCAGGGAGATTTCTAGACTTCTCAGGAAGTTAGAGAGATTGCTGTTATTTCAGGGAGTCTCCCTGACATTCAGGGAGAGTTGGTAAGTATGCCCTGGAATTGATCAATATTTATGACTATGGAAAGTTGTGAGGTGGTTCAGTACATGACAGAAATGGCGACAGCACTGAGGAAGGTGTAAGTATCTTCACTCTCATTATACAGGGGGCAATGTAATAAACCTTCGAGAAAGAGAAAGTTAAGAAGTTGCCAGTCGGAACTAATCAGCTTCTAACTGCCGTTTCATAGACTGTGACAGATAAAGGATAGCTAGAAGTTTATTGGTTGCTTTACCTCTGTCCAAAGCTTGATACATCTCCCTCTGACTGATGGATTCGGAGAACACATGAACTGGAAGTGCACCTTTGTCTCCCAGGCCCCTCCGTACATCGATTATTCCCACACTCTGACCCTGTGCAATGAAGAACAATTTCCTGCTTGGTAAAATATGAGCCTGGTGGTGAGAAAGGTGCAGTTCACAGTGCAGAAAAATCTATAACTCCCTATCAATATGCTAAAGGGACATATAGAAAGTACTCTTATAAAGGAGGGGGCAATGGACAGAGAAAATTATGACACTAACGCAAATATAATATATTTGGCCTGATTTGAAGATGGATGCAAACCCAGTTTTTATGGAGTTGAGCAACTATCAGCTGGCTGGACACACGTCTAAGTCGCACCTGCGCACGTACCATGATTGGCACTGGGGGTATATGTGTACCTGGCACTGGGGGGGCATGTTTGGCACTGGGGGTATATGTGTACCAGGCAGTGGGGTGGCATATTTCGCACTGGGGGTATGTGTGTAGCTGGCACTGGGAGGGGGCATATGGGGCACTGGGGGCATATGTGTATCTGGCACTGTGGGGGAATATCTGGCACTAGGGGCATATGTGGCACTGGGAGCACAGGCCTAGCAACAAGCATTACCCCCTGGTTACAAGCACAACACCCTGCTCATGAAATCCCTGGCAACAAGCATTACCCCCTAGCAACGAGCATGACACCCAGTGCATGAAACCCCTGGCAACGAATATTACCCCCTGGCAACAAGCTTGAAACCCAGCACATTATACCTCTGGCAACAAGCATAACACCTACCGCATTAAACCCCTGGCAACGAGCATGACACCCTGAGCATGAAAACCCCTGGCGCCGTGCATGGAACCAAGAGCATGAAACCCCTGGCAACAAGCAGGTAATTTAAAAGTAATTGGAAGCCTTACTGTAGGACTTAATGTGTAATGGGCATTGCGGTGTGTTGCATAATGTATCACGGACATTGCGGTGTGTGTCATAATGTGTCACAGGCATTATGGTGTGTGGTATACTATATCACGGGCATTGTGATGTGTGGCATAATGTATACTGGGCATTACTATAAGGAGGAAAAATGACAAATAATGTAAGGGGCATCTCAGGGGCATTGCAGTGTGTGGCATAATGTATAACGGGCATTGTGGTGTGTGGCATAATGTATACTGGGCATTACTATAAGGAGGAAAAATGACAAATAATGTAAGGGGCATGAATCAGGATAATTATTTTTTTCCTGTGGTGGCCAACGTATGGGCGTGCAGGTTGCAAAACTGAGGTATAAGGTAGTCTTTTCCTGCAATACCACGCCCCTTTATGCAAAGCCACGCCCATTTTTGCGAGGCCACTCCCCTTTTTGCAGCGCAAATTCATCGCTTTACTAGTGCCAAGTATAGGGGGGGGGGGCGGCGCCAGAGAATGTTTTGGCTTGGGGGAAAAAAAATTCTAGTTACGCCACTGACATTTAAAGAAAATACCTGATCGTATCTATTGTATGAGAACTGGACAGATTGTGCTTCAACAGTTTATATTCTTTATTTGTATATCAGTATTTGCCTTTTTGGAATTAGGCTACATAACTGTCATTTGCACCTCGAAAACCTTTCTTTTTCACATTTCATAGTTACCAACCAAAACTGCACATTTAGCGGTTGCAGCTAAAAGTCCAAGATGTATAAGCCATTGAATTGATCATAAATTCGCAAAGATGCATATGCAACCCATGCTGCATGCTAAAAATCACTAGATGCTGTCGTTATTGCTTGGTGATGAGAGAGAGAGAGAGAGAGAGAGAGAGAGAGAGAGAGAGAGAGAGAGCTATACTTCTTTCAGGACCATGGACAGCTCTCTGCAATCCTAATCTGGTGAAAATGCTTTTTTGGAGCTTTTGTGAGGATAAGAAGTCACTTACCCCATGGAAACAGATGATTTATGGACAGAAGCAATATGCATACTGTCCATATGTTAGGAATCTGTGATATCACTGACTCACTGGGTTAGATGTATTAATCTGAGGAAGGGATAAAGAAGTGATAAACTAGTGATAAGTGCAAGGTGATAACGCACCAGCCAATCATTATGGATTTGAAAAATGACAGGAGCTGACTGGTTGCTGCATTATCACCTTGCGCTTATCACTGCTTTACTACTTATTTATCCCTTCTCCAGGCTTAATACATCTGCCCCACTGTGGCATATTCGTGAAAAAATCTCAGCAAAATTAAACACGTCTATGGCTCCTAAATCTCAATTAATCTTGCCAGCTATCCAGTTCCAAATAATAATACACAATAATTTTCACTGGTAATTGCTGCATTACAGTTGGGAGGGAATAGGGAAAATCAGCCTGCAACCTATAAAACTGCAAATGATTATTAAATAACAGTAAAAATGTCTATTACTGACCCCACCCCAAAATAAAAAAAGAATTAAAAAAAATATATATATATATATATACACAGAGAAAAAACCACAGCACTCACCACACCAGAAGCGGGGCACAGCTATGCACTTACCACTCACAGGGTGGGGTGCATGTAACACAGCACTCTCCACCACAAAAGCGGGGTACACAGCTGTACTTACCACTCACAGGGCGGGGTGCATGTAGCCCATGACCACATCGCTGGGTTCTTTGTTTGTATATGTATATATATATATATATATATAGGTAACAAACGTGGATCGGCACTCCGTATTCAATGTTTAGAAATGCGCAGGTGCCCTCTCAGCAGCAATAGATAAACAAATACAGGAATTTCTTGTCTCTGAGCGCATGAGTGACCTGGATCTCAAGTTTTTTCTGGATTTGTTAAAACTAACATTAACCCGTAACTTCTTCCTCTTCAACGGTCGCTTCTACCGCCAAAGGACGGGGTGTGCGATGGGGAGCAACGTCTCCCCCTCTTTCGCAAACATTTTCATGTTCAAAGAGGAGGCGGAGGCTTTCTTTCAAGACCCAAACATAGCCCAGCATATTCGTCTATACACTCGGTTCATAGACGACTTATTTATTCTGTGGACAGGCCCTCTGAGCCTTTTTGAATCAACAATGTCATCCATCAATGGACGCAACTCACCTATCAAATATACTTATTCCACTAGTGTGGATACCATCAGTTACTTGGATGTACAAATTACTCTTTCAGAAGGAGTTATCCATACCAACCTCTTCACCAAACCGACAGATCAAAATACCCTCCTTCGGGCTAACAGCCACCACCCCAAAAGCCTTATTAGAGGATTACCTAGATCCCAAATGATCAGGTTATCCAGGATCATCAGTGACCGGTCAACATTAGAGGTTGAACTAAACAAGCTTATCGACAAATTTTTGGCAAGAGGATATAATCACAGATCCTTACTGACGCAAAAATCAGAGGTCATGGCGATTCCAAGATCCAATTTATTATCTCCAAGTACCAAGGCCTACAAGGGGGAGGTAATCCCTTTCGTCACGCAATATAGCACAGCTAGTGCAGTCATCCCACGAGCATCAAGAGCCTTGTGGCCTCTGGTATCCACAGATACTTCCATCCCTGTCTTTAAAGACAAGCGCCCCATGCCTTGTTTCACGAGAGGCCGCAATATTAAAGACACTATTGTCCATACAGACATCACTGGCTTTAGTGCCAGTAATGATCGTCCATCTAACTTCCTTACGAGACCTCCAGGGTGTTACAAATGCCCCAAGTGCACTACGTGCACCCATATGCTTACTGGCTCCCACTTAAAACATCCACATGAGAACCGTAGTATAAGCATCAAACATGTACTTTCATGCCAGTCTTCTTTCATTATCTACATTATAATTTGCCCATGCAACTTGGTGTATGTGGGCAAATCGATTAGAACCATGAGGGAACGAATGGCACTCCACAGATCGGCCATCAAGCAAGCCTCGTTGGGCAAGGTATCGGATCAGCCAGTCGCCAGGCACTTCCTGGAAGCGGGCCACTGCATGAATGATCTGAAACATATGGTGATTGATCATATCGAGAAGTCCCTGAGAGGTGGTGACAGGGAGGGTAAACTTCTCCGTTTGGAAGCCAAGTGGATCTATAAACTGGGCACAATTAACCCCGGCGGTTTAAATGAGATGATGCCCTGGAACTTGTTCACCCACCAATAACTTTAACTATACCAGGATTACTAAGGGGGTAACCCCCATTCTCTACCGTCCAGTTCCCCTTCTTTCCTCCCCCCTCCCTCTCCCTTTCTCCTCTACCCTCCCCCTTTCCCTCCCTTCCCCCCCCCTTCCCCTTCCCCCCCCCCACCCCTTATGTAACCTACGTGGTATTTAAGTTATGAATTCAAGTTATGTCTTCTACTTATGTGGGCTTATACTATGGGTAGCAAACCTTTTCTTACATTTCTTTCATTTTCCTATACTAGCAGGCTCATATGGCCGATGATGCATTTAATTAATTTTTTACCATTTCTCATGTATACACTACTACCCCATGCTATATGTGCGTTTTGTTGTTACCACATAGCATTGACCATTATCTGGAATAATGGTCACAACACTTTTGCTTTTTGCAGCGGCTCTTTAATTGTACAGACAGAGCCTCGAAGGTAACCCTATGCTCATGTATACATCTGTGTCCATATGCAGCAGCCGACCACTCTAAACCTGCTAGATATTCATGCACTCTATGGTGGTGGCATTACTTCCCTGTCCGTCACCGCTTCTGTCACTGTTCACGGCAGCGGCTCAGCAGCGTCACTGGTTTCCATAGCACCGGACGGCCGCCTGCCGATGACGTCAGCGGCCAGCGCCGGACCTCGAGGACGGACGCCGCGCTCCCACACGTTCACTTCGGGGCTTCTCCTCCTATAAAGGTATGTTGTCACTCCTACACATTGCTGTACACCTTGACAAAGGGACCTGTGTGTCCCGAAACGTTGGTTTGTAATTGGTGTTGTTAATACACTTTTTTGTAGCTGTTTAAGACGCTGAGTGCCGCTCTTTTTTCCTTTATTTGTTTTTATATATATATATATATATATATATATATATATATATTTATTTGGACTTTTAAAAGGTTTCAAATAGCTGATTTTTGTGGGGGGTTTTAAACAGTGAAAAAATATAGAAAGCAAGAGCTTTTGTTTAAAATAAATACTCTAGATCAGGCATGTCCAAACTGCGGCCCTCCAGCTGTTGTGAAACTACATATCCCAGCATGCCCTGACACAGTTTTGCTGTCAGAGAATGCTAAAGCTGTGTCAGGGCATTCTGGGATGTGTAGTTTCTCAACAGCTGGAGGGCCGCAGTTTGGACATGCCTGCTCTAGATTAATTTCGGGTGCATATAAAAGCATATAAAGTGGTTTTTAAGTCATTTTAACTTCTAAAAATTGTTAAAAGAAGCACCTGTAACTCACACCTGCTATGTTAAAAACACCTGTCCTGTCCATATAACAGGGTAAATTTACTAAAGCTTTTAAAAATGAAAAGAGGTGACGTTGCTCATAGCAACCAATCAGATTCCGCCTATCATTTCCTAGGATGCCATAGAGAGATGATAGACAGAATCTGATTGGTTGCTATGAGCAACCTCTTTTCATTTTTAGAAGCTTTAGCAAATTTACCCCAACATCTTTTTAATCCATTATTCGGTTCTATGCAGAATATCACCCCAAATATCACCCCAAATATGAGATGTAATTATTACCCAAAATGCTAATTAAAACTTCAATTTGCCTAATTATTCAATAGGGGAGAATCTGAGGGTTTCTGAACCGTGGGGCTAATTCAGACCTGATCATAGCCGGGCACGGTCAATACGGTCAATTCAATTAGAATCACGTCATTTTGTCCCCACTCCTTCTCGATAGACCTATGAATTGCCACATTATTCCATGAAGGGGGAGGGGCCTAATGACATGGTGACCTCATAAATTCAGTTATGTCATCTTCTTTGATCCATATACCATTCCCCTGTCTATTAACTGGACTCGCTGAGTTTGAGAATGATGCCATTAACACAAAACAAGAATGTGTGTGTTTGGTTTTGATTGTTATATATCTTTATTTGCGTTATGATTTCTGTATGTGTGTGCTATATTTATACAAAAACTATGGGGGTCATTCCGAGTTGATCGCTAGCTGCAGCTGTTCTCAGCGCAGCGATCAGGCTAAAAATCGGCATTTCTGCGCCTGCGTATGCACCGCAATGCGCACGCGCGACATACGGGTACAAAGGTATTTGTTGTTTTGCACAGGTTCTAGCGAAGTTTTCAGTCGCACTGACGGCCGCAAGAAGATTGACAGGAAGGGGGCGTTTCTGGGTGTCAACTGAACGTTTTCAGGGAGTGTTTGCAAAACGCAGGCGTGTCTGAAAAAACGCAGGCGTGGCTGGGCGTTCGCTGGGTGGGTGTATGACGTCAAATCCGTACATGAATAGGCTGAAGTGATCGCAAGCGCTGAGTAGGTTCAGAGCTACTCTGAAACTGCACAAACTGTTTTTGCAGAGCTCGACTGCACATGCGTTCACACTTCTGCTAAGCTAAAATACACTCCCCAGTAGGCGGCGGCATAGCGTTTGCACGGCTGCTAAAACTAGCTAACGAGCGATCGACTCGGAATGACCCCCTATGTCATAAATTGGAAAGCTATATAGTGTACTGACTTTGCTTAGGTGTTACGTATTCATACTAACAGCTGAGCCTGGAACACATGAAGTCAGGTGTGTCTGATGTTTGGCTATCTCTTACTGGGTAAGAGACAGACCTCTCGAGCAGATGTACTAAGCCTTGAGAAGTGATAAAATGGAGAGTGATAAAGTACCAACCATCAGCTCCTAACTACCATGTTACAGGCTGCATTTAAAAAATAATAGTTATGAGCTGATTGGTTGGTTGGTAGTTTATCACTCTCCACTTTATCACTCTCCAAAGCTAACTACATTTATAGATTGCGAGCTTGCGAGCAGGGCCTTCCTACCTCTATGTCTGTCTGTTTTTACCCAGTATAGTTCTATTAATGTTGTTCCAATTGTAAAGTGCAACGGAATATGCTGCGCTATATAAGAAATAAATAAATGATAAAAAATAATCTGTCCCTTAATATGTTTTTATGTGCTGATATCTATTTAATATAGTTATGCCAGTGGGATGTGCTTATTTTTATTGTTTTTAGGGCATTATTCAGCACGGATTGATAAAAAGCAGAATCTGCTACCCCATCTGTAGCATGCGGGGGGCCACCCATCGCAGGGCAGGGCCGCCCAGCATGCTAACTCCCGCCCCGCAACTGCGATCGCAATCGGATTGCGGTCGCAGCAATTATGGACGACCCTCTGCATTTGCAGCTAGGCTGCGTAGTAGGCAGTCCGCCACCATTTTTTCCGTCAGAGCGGCTGCATGTGATGTCACGCAGCCACCCCAAAAATGCCGCCGACCTGCCCCCATTTTCCCCGTGCCGCTCCTGCAACGGTCCATCACTGACCCCGCCCGCCCCCGAACAGCTCTAATTGTCAATCAGGCAGAGGCATTCACAAACACGATGGGACCTACGCATGCGTGCTGGCACCAACAACGGGGATATTGCTTTGTGATGCGACCTGAATAACCCCCTTAATGTATTACTTATAAAATGTGATATTTTTATGTAAGCATAATTAAATGTTTTGCGCTCCTATTGGTGATTTACTAAATCACCATTTTCCATGGTTTAATGATAGCTATAGCAACAAGCAGAAGTTACTAGGTTAGGAGCAGCACTAACATGACATAGTTTTACCTATTTTTAATTATGTGTCATGTGACTAGTTATGAATTTATTTTCCCACAGGGACTGCAATGCACATGACAAGCAAAGAGCCTGTCTTTCCCACTGAAATAAATAGCTATGATCTGATTGGCAGAGCATGGGAACATCGCTTCTTATTGGTTAGTACCAGTGCTATTTTTGTAGGAATATAGGTTCAGGAACTGTGGGCGGAGCAGAGGTGAGCAGTGATGTGGGTGAAACTCCCAAAGGGGCGGGGCATCAATTGGTACATAAACTTTTTTTTTTAAACACATAATGCTGAGTACTGCCATATATACACATAATGCCACCATTAATGCCAGATACACATAATACCCCCAGTAGTGCCAGTTACACAATGCCCCCAGTAGTGCTAGATACACAATGTCCCCAGCAGTGCCAGTTACATAATGCCCCCAGCAGTGCCAGTTACACAATGCCCCCAGTAGTGCTAGATACACAATTCCCCCAACAGTGCCAGTAACACAATGCCCCCAGTAGTGCTAGATACACAATTTCCCCAACAGTGCCAGTTACACAATGCCCCCAGTAGTGCTAGATACACAATGTCCCCAGCAGTGCCAGTTACATAATGCCCCTAGCAGTGCCAGTTGCATAATGCCCCCAGCAGTGCCAGTTACACAATGCCCCCAGTAGTGCTAGATACACAATTCCCCCAACAGTGCCAGTTACACAATGCCCCCAGTAGTGCTAGATACACAATGTCCCCAGCAGTGCCAGTTACATAATGTCCCTAGCAGTGCCAGTTACATAATGCCCCCAGCAGTGCCAGTTACACAATGTCCTCAGTAGTGCCAGATACACAATGCGCCCAGCAGTGACAGATACACAATACCCTCAGCAGTGTCAGTTACACCAGTACTATTGTTTTGGAAACATAGGTTCAAGAACTACGGGTCTGGGGGCCGGTGCTATTAAAAAAGTTAAAGAAAGATAGATTATATATAGTTTCTAGAAAAGATGGCACTCAAAATGGGCTTTAAAATAAAACTTATCTTATGGATAATACATTTTGGCCCAGGACAGTTTCAGGAACTCAGTTCCTGATGATGTCATATTTGAAGAGAGGTTCAGGAACTCAGTTCCTGCTGGTTCCTGCTGAAAAATAGCACTGGTTAGTACTTATCACCCACATAGGTTACTAACCAAGTGCTGGTTGACCCAATTTTGGGGGTACCCCACACTTTGCCTCCGTGGTTTTGCTACTACCAGTTGAACAAACATTGAACAACATCAAGAAAAGGTAACTTATTTTAACAACTTACTCTAACTCCACTTAACCCATAAAACACAAACAACCTCAGCATGTTCATCAAACTACTGTTTTTAATTTCAATTCATGGAATTCTCACCAAATTTAACAAATTCTACACTCACCCTGAAACTCACCCCTCTGTACACATTACAGCTTCTATTCTCCACTCCCCTCTTCTAAACACTCATGAGATTTATACTTTCCTCTCTGCAAGTACTTTGACAACCGCAATTGGCCATCAGTACAAACACTCGCAAACATCCACCAATACTTATCTCACTCTTCTGCTTTTATTAGCTGGTGACATATCACCAAATCCAGGCCCCAACCACCTTTCCCTCTCACACTCTGCTGTCTCAAAACAACATAGAAATCTATCTAACCTCATAAATATCACGTGTCTCCCATCCCCCTCCAAATCACTAAAATGTGCCTTATTGAATGCACGCTCTGTTTGTAACAAATTAACATCCATCCATGACCTCTTCATATCTCACAACTTTAATCTGCTGGCTATAACAGAAACATGGCTCACACAATCAGATACTGCCTCCCCTGCAGCACTGTCACACGGTGGTTTCCACTTCTCACACACATCTAGGCCTAATAATAGTAAAGGTGGTGGGGTCGGAATCTTACTGTCACAGTTTTTCACATACACTGTTCTACCTCAGGTTCTATCACTCGCATTCACCTCATTTGAAGTTCACTCTATCAGGATTTTCACCCCCTTCTCTCTGCGTGTTGCAGCTATCTATCGCCCTCCTGGGCAACCTAAACAACAATTTCTAGAAGATTTTTCTGCCTGGCTCCCACACTTCTTATCCTCTGACATCTCCACCATCATTATGGGCGATTTCAATATAGCTCTTGACAGTCCACAATCTGTTCATGCATCCAAACTCCTCTCTCTAACCTCCTCTCTTGGCCTAACCCAATGGTCCGACTCCTCTACTCACCAGGAGGGCCACTGCCTTGATCTTGTGTTCACTAGGCTCTGCTCAGTTTCCAAATTCACTAACACTCCTTTCCCTCTCTCTGATCACAACCTGATCACCTTTACAATCTCTTCTATTACTTTTGATAAAGCTAAATATTTATCTTATAACATTCACTATATATTGGTAAGAGACTCAGTACGCAATGGGCGTACGGGGTACCGTAAGGGTACATACTTAGCGTAGCAGACCCTAGGCCGTGGTCGAGACGCACGAGCGATACGTTTGCTCACGGCTTACGCTGGGTATCGAGCACGCTATAGGCGGTCCGAGTACCGTAATGCTACGCTACTAGCGTAGCGGACGCCGTGCCCACAAGAGGAACAGGAGCGGCGCAGACGCTCACAGGATGACACACAGTAAACCTTGTATGCAACACAATGAAAGGATATGCTTATGCTGTAAACCTTATTACTGTAATATTACCACAATGCAACGCTGATTAACCCTTATCATATGAAAGCTGTTGGAGCGATTAAGACGCTCAGTATACCCTTAGCAATGTAATAAACACACAATACCTTGCTAAGGTTCCAAAACCTTTACTAACGAGATTTAGTTATGTAAAAAGGGAAAATACAGTTAACAGTTTATACACTACAGACTAACATCAATATCTAAACATAATAACTACACATATACAATATACAACAGCGTAACAATAACAGAGAGAGAGAGAGAGAGTATGGCAAATACAAACAGAGAACAAGTTGGTTACAGAGAAACACTTACACACTGGGGAATGATCGCTGCGCAGTCAAGGTACCAGCTCTCAAGTTAGTCAGTGATGAAAACCTTTTGTGGAGAGTAGACTGAGCTGGCCCAATCTGGCTGCCTTATATACACTGCATACAGTACACTACAAAGGGGCCTACAATCCCATTGTTCATTGGACACAGGAATCTGTCTTCACATTATAACAAAAGGTCATAGGTTGATTCAAACAGGTGGGCTGTGACTATTTCATACTGCTGAGGTGGGAGGGAATCTCAGGATTCCCGCCGCATGGATAATGAACTGCAAATATAGTAAATGTCCATAAACTTCTTATAGACATAACTATTCGCAGGAGCGATTAATTTCTCTCAAACCAATACCGGAATGTTTCTAATTTTATACTCTACCGTTGCATACTAAACACCACTGCTCAAAACCTGTCTGACCCTTCGTATCATGTAAAGAGGGATTTCTCTGTCCATAAACCAGTTACACTAAACAAACTTACTGATATTATTAAGGAGACCATAACCTACAAAATGCACTATTTGGATTAACTATGTGACGATTGAGTCGCCCGCTAGACGCTTGCAAACTCCGCCGTAAATACACATCTCCATGCGCAGGAGACGTCGGAGCGTCCCTTACGCAACCTGAGGGGATGCGTTTGCACGGGGGAGTGGGTGCACGAGCAGCGGGCAAGCGCATGGGGTTAGTACAAGGCATGAGAATAACGATATTTTTCGACTTTTACACTTTAAATTCTAGGACACTAAAACCAAGCAAGCCTCCTCTAACCCGCAGAAATACTAACAATATACATTTTCAACAACTTTCCACTTCTCTGCAACAACTGCTCTCACCAATCTCTACATTTACTACACCTGACACTGCTGTATTACACCTGCACCAGACCCTAGAGAGTGCCCTTGATGAAGTGGCTCCAGCTACCCATCACACTCCACGTAGGCTTAGATGCCAACCATGGCACTCTAAATCAACAAGACACCTACAAAAACTGTCACGTAAAGTAGAACGTCAGTGGCGGAAATCTCAGAATCCAAGTGACTTTCTCACATATAAGACTACCTACCACTCCTATCGTCAGGCCCTGGACACTGCCAAACAAACATATTTCCAATCTCTCATCTCTTATCATGCCAACAACCCCAAGCGACTTTTTAATACATTTAAATCACTACTTTACCCTCCCTCACCTCCCCCACTAGCTACTATCCGTGCACAAGAACTTGCTTCCTACTTCAAGGATAAGATTGATAAAATCCGAGATGAAATGGTATGCTCTAACTCAGCCAGTGACCTGCTCAATTCCCTACCTGAACCCTCTGGCACTTTCTCTTCATTTGATCCCACAAGTGAAGATGAAGTATCAACACTCTTTTCATCCTCCTGCTCCACTACCTCTCCTCTTGATCCTATACCCTCACAGGTCAGTAAAACTTTGTCTCCTGTGCTTATCCCAACCTTAACTAAAATCTGTAATCTCTCTCTCTCTACTGGTTTCTTTCCCTCTCTGTTTAAACATGCAGTCATTACTCCCATTCTAAAAAAACACAACTCTGACCCAAACACACTCTATAACTACCGTCCCATTTCTCAGCTACCCAGTCCCTCCAAGCTACTTGAGAGGCTTGCCTACACTCGCCTTACACACTTTCTTAACTCGCACAACTTATTGGACCCACTTCAGTCAGGCTTTCGTGCCCAACACTCCACAGAGACGGCACTGACCAAAGTAGTAAATGATCTAGTCACTGCTAGATCAAAAGGCCATTACACACTACTTATTCTTCTAGATCTCTCTGCTGCTTTTGACACTGTTGACCACTCTCTTCTCATACAAACACTACAATCCCTAGGTCTTCAGGACACAGCCCTTTCTTGGTTCTCATCCTACCTATCTAATCGCACTTTCAGTGTTCACTTCTCTGATTCTACCTCCTCTTCTCTACCTCTATTAGTTGGAGTACCGCAAGGCTCAGTCTTAGGTCCTCTGCTTTTCTCAATCTATACCTCCTCTCTTGGTAAACGAATCAGCTCCTTTGGATTTCAGTATCATTTGTATGCTGATGATACTCAAATCTACCTATCCTCCCCAGATTTGTCACCACCAGTATTGGCTCGTGTCACTGTATGCCTGTCTGCCATTTCATCTTGGATGTCATCTCGCCACCTCAAACTCAACATTTCCAAAACCGAATTAATTATTTTCCCACCAGCTAAGAGTAGTTACCAACCTGATATCTCTATAACTGTTGACAATGCAACTATCCACCCCACCCCTCAAGCTCGTTGCCTAGGTGTCACCCTTGACTCTGAACTGTCCTTTGTTCCACACATTCAATCTGTCTCTAAATCATGTTACATGCACCTTAAAAACATATCCAAAATACGCCCTTATCTTACACAAGACACTGCAAAAACTCTAATCCATGCACTCATCATCTCCCGCATTGATTATTGTAATAGTCTCCTTACTGGTCTTCCCAAACATAGGCTATCACCACTTCAATCCATTTTAAATGCAGCTGCGAGGCTAATCTTCCTCGCCAGACGTTCTTCATCTGCTGATCCGCCCTGTCAGTCCCTCCATTGGTTACCGGTTTTCTACCGTGTCAAATATAAAATACTTTTACTTACATACAAGGCTATTAACCAAACTGCACCATCATACATCTCCTCACTCATCTCAAAATATCTCCCTACCAGACCTCTCCGCTCTGCACAAGATCTGCGTCTCTCATCCACATGTATTACCTGTTCCCACTCAAAATTACAGGACTTTACCCGGGCTTCACCCACTCTGTGGAATGCACTCCCACGCACAATAAGACTCTTCTTTAGTCTCCAAACCTTTAAACGTTCTCTGAAAACTCATCTCTTCAGACAAGCCTACCAAATTTCAGACCCACACACATAACCTTAACAGCTTCCCTATCAAGTTACATCCCCTCTGTACAGTCCACATAAACTCACATTTTGCCTTCCAACATTGCTGGGTGATCATATCATATACAACCCATTAAGAACCTAGCAACCTGGGGAACCATTATGTAACAGGTAACATCTATCCTTGTGTATCAATGCCTATTTCCCTATAGATTGTAAGCTTGCGAGCAGAGCCTTCCTACCTCTGTCTGTCTGTCTTTGCCCAGTTTTGTTCTATAATTGTTGTTCTAATTGTAAAGCGCAACGGAATATGCTGCGCTATATAAGAAACTGCTAATAAATAAATAAATAAATACTACCAGCAAAGGCTGAAGGAGCAGTGCTGGTTTCAGTTTTGGGTCGGCCCCCAAACTTTTTTTAGTGTTTATTTTTAAAGCACAGAAAACAATGCTGCATAGATACCTTCCGGGCCTCTCTTTAGACAGCTGCCAAAGACAGATCGCTTTTGGGGGGCATTTTTGCTGTGCTTTTGTGATATGTCTATAAAGTGAGTGGGGTGCGTTCGTACCTGGAGTTCAGTCGTGTTCATTGTCAGCTGAATCCACTCTTCAACGATGTCGAGACCAGCGACTATTCTTCACATTACCTGTATGGCTGGGACAGAAGGACAAGGAGGACCCCGGGAGGACAACCCAAACACAGTATGCTCAAGGACCACCACACAGGAAGACTGTGACAACTATTTATTGAACGGAAAGTTATCAGTCACCGCTGTAACTCAATTCTTGTTAGGAACAATTGCATAGGTTAGACATCATTACTATACCCCCAATTCCTCTAGTGTCTATAAAAGTAACTACAGCTTTCATATTTCAAAGGCTATGGCTTGGTCAAACAATCATATACATCACGTGCAACGGCAATCATTAAGATGTAATGAACCACTTCAAATATTTTAAGATAAGAAATGTCCTGACAGCAATTTTGGTACACTACCTGAACTGTCCATAGGGTGGCGCTGCACCTCATACACTAACATTCAGTTCCTGCGCCTTAGTTGGCGCTTGGGGTAAATGTCTCCTTTTAAAAGATCACTTGCACTTTAATAGTAAACTCCTGGGAAGGCGTCAGTGGACGTGAGGTAAGTATTTGTAGGAAGGTGTGCAGGTTGGATTATTTGCAATATAACACAGCGACAATGAATAACGGTGCTAACTGTGTTTGTATCCACAAAAAGGTAAGTCAATTAGCATACTGTCACATAGAGCAAACTAATAAAGTTGTAAAAACTATTCCGGCTGGCAGAGTATAGACAGGAGTTCGAGCAACTCTATCCCTTTTAGGGGACTATATGATAATAACTGGATGCCGCTCATATATAATATCACTACCTGGGGCAGTAGTGAGACATAATTAACTTGGGAGTCTTTGGCTTGAAGATTTGGTGTCAGGGGCGTCCCCCTTGTTCCCTACTACAAAGGTTTGTCAGCAATAGTGGAGGTGCATAACAATATTGGCCAGCTGGGGAATATTCGTGAGGGTACCTGCGGTGTTTTCATCACTCTCCCGGGTGCGGCTGGGTATCCCTGTGTCCTCAGCTTGTAGCCGCAGCTTCTCTCTGATGCCGGCTGCAGGGGCTCCCCTCCTGTCTCCCTTTATTTTGTGTTATGTCTGTGGCTTAACAGTCACTCTGTGCAGGGTGCGGTAGTGTCCCCGGGTGTAGCGGCGCCTCACCTGCTCCCACTTGTCTTAGCCGAGTCTTTCTCTCTGGTGGGCCGCAGCGGTGCCTCTGCCTGGCGCTGGCCCCAGCCACATATCCTTCTCTGTCATGTGGTACGGCCCCATCCCTCTGGCTGGTGCTGGCTTCCTTGCGCTTTGGCTAACCGCGGCTCTCTCTCGCTTCTCCACGTGTGCCGGCTCAGCTCCCGCAGTGGCTTCTAATCTCCACACACACGGCGGTCTCCCCTCCCACGCGCCGGACCTGTCACTCCACCTTCTCCTTTTGGTGAGCTCCTCCCCTCTCCTCTCGCGCCTCTGCTCCTCCAATCCCCAGCGTTCCAGGGGTTCCCGCTGATAATGTTGATTTTATCTTAAAACATAAGCTATACCTTAAACACACCTTAAATACACTTTAAACCTTTAGCCGCTGTGGCCGCTATACTTAATACACACGCTCTGTACTTTATACACTGTTTGCGTACGGAGTCCTGTATCACTGTACGGACTTAGCGTACAAACGCCGCGCTGGGGGTACAAAGTACACACAGTGCGCACGCACCCAGAGATTCACTTTAAACCTTATACAGCAATGCGATGCGTTATTAATACACTCTTAAACCTTAGCAGGAAAAGGAAGACACAACACCGATTTGTAGTTAATCACTGGGTTCCGACACCACAGAGTAATATTTCTGAAAGGGGGTTAACAATACAAATTATGCACTACAATACAACAGAGTAAATGGCTACAGTCAATGTACATACGTGAGAATATTCGCATGCGCCTCCCGGTCCGGTCCTCCGCTATCAGGTTGATAACGTTGAGAGTCTTGTGTCAGGCCGGGCTGCAGCAGGCTTTATTTATACAAGTCTTCCAAAAGCAATACAATGGATACTGTAATCCCGTTGTCCATTGGACACAGGAATGCACTTTTACAGTACAAGAGAGGTCATAGGTTGATTTGAAAAGGTAGGCGATGTCTTTCCCAACTGCTCTGGTGGGTGGTCTCCTCTGGATTCCCGCCTCATACATAATATACAGTAAATACAGTTTATATCTATATTCTGCTCCTGCACCTAACTATCCGCAGGAACATGCGATCTTCTGCAAACCAACATCGGAATGTTACCCTTAAAATACCCTACAGCTGGATACCAAACACCACCTTACAACCTTAGTCTGTCCCCTCTTATCCTGTAAAGGCGAATCCCTTTGTTCTGGAATCATTTAAACTGTTGATACTTTTTGATGTGGTGCAGGGGGAATATGTGTACAATGTGCACTATTTGGATTAAATATGTAATGTTTTGATAGCTCTCCATGCGTTCACAAACTCCGCCGTAAATACCCATACCACGCGCAGGACCGCGGGAGCGGCCATACGCAAATTGCGGATATGTGCACGCACGGCGGAACAAGTGCACGCGCAGTTGGCATGTGTGTGCAGTTTGTACGTGATGTGTGCTTTGCAATATTTTTCGACTTTGACAGTCCACCCTTTGGCAGTCAACAATAACTGCCACTATCTAATCACTAAACAGAAAAATATCAATACAATATCTACAGATGATTGGATGGTCGGAGGAGAGTTGTAGGCGGGAAATGTATGACCTAGTGGGATAGTAAAAAGCATGTATGTATGAATCCATGTCTGAGGGGCATGTATCATCGTGCCGTATATGTTCTAGATAAGCTTTGAGGTATTGCGAAGTATACATTAAATCCTTCTTATCCCGTATTAAGGGTCTGTAAGTGGGCCAACAAACACTACCGAGCTCTTTTCGGCTTTTTGTTCCAACAAATGGGGTGCACATTTAGTTGATGATACATGGAGGGGTAACATATGTGAGTGCTAGTATATGTGGATATCACCTGTCGACTATGTGTGTCATTAACTGAAGGTTGTAGAGATGAAGATAAGACAAAAATACATTCACATAACATTTTCATAAACATTCTTGGGTATGGTCGATGTCTTTTCCGGATGGGTGTATCTGGGCAGAGGGGGAGACAAAGGAAAAACGGGTGAAAGAAACAGGCCATGGAATTCATTTGCAATCCTTATCATAACACTGTTTCTATGGATGGGTCGTAAATTAAATCTGCTGCTGAAACAGAGCCCCCGCTCCTTAGACTCATCAATTTTGTGCCGTGCTTGCGCCACGCTAGAATTCGGACACACCTAAATATCAAGCCAATAATTATGACGACTCCCAGGATACAAAGGAGAAACTTCCCTACACTCATAATAACATTTTGAGCCCACTCTCATAATCCTGAGAACCAATTTCGTGGGTTCAACCATGAGACCAAGCTGGTCAGCTCATTACCCACAGCGGTCAGGGTAAGGTTGTGTCTCCTCCGGAACTCCCACTTCAACTGCAATATATCATCCATCTTTTGATCGATAATCTCTGTGGGGTCGTCAGTGCTGTTTGTAATATACGTGCAGCACTTCACACCATACTGAGTTGCCAAAGTGACACAGTACCCACCCGTCACGGCTGTGATATAATTGAGGACCATCCTGTGCTGGATCAGTTCTGTCTTGTAAGCTTTTAACTCCCTTCCCGTATACCTGAAGGTGCCGTCATACATCTCAGTGATATTATCTATCAGGTTCGCTAGCGCATGGATATACCTATAATTTATAATTCCTCTGACAGTACGGGTGATGTCTAATGCAAGAAGGAATTGAATCCCGGTGGATTCGTGGATCAAATCAGAGGCTACGTGCTCTGTCCTCTCTATGAGGTGTCTCTTGACGATGTGTTCATAGTGAGTGTGAGTATAAGGAGCCTGAGCACTGCGGTGAACCTCTTTCATCTTATCATGGGTTATGGTCATGACCTCTGGCAACACTCTTCCAATATAACACAATCCTTCTGAGCTCGGGGCAAGCCACTTATACGCCTTCCTCCCACATTTGAAATAGGCATCATCGGGGAGAACATAGGGGACAGAATATGACATTACCATATTACAAACGTTCCAAGTGAAAACCCCAATCCCTAGTTCTCCCATCTGCTCAGTACAAGTATCAGGCTGGATGATATTAGCACAGTACCCTGGTGATACTTCTCCAACCCACATGGTCTTGCTTCCTCGAGTATACCTATACCGAAAATACCTTCCACTGTTGGCTATTTGGCGTACAAGTTCAGAGTCTATGGGTATCCTATGAGCTCTGTGCGAAAAGGCCATTGTCTGGTTAGTCCATGTCACTTCCCAATTTCCCGGTTTTCGATAATTGGAAATATTGAAACATAATAAGGATCTATCTACATGATACTGGTGGAGCTTCAAGCTAGGGGGCCTAGAAATATTAAATTTCTTGTCCACCGGTCTCCCACCCCGTAATTCGAGTACCTCATCTATTGCTAAAGGGTACGGTACTAATCCTGACTTGCTCTGACCTTGAGGTACTTGTGAGCACACCCAGCATTCTGTCTGGTTTAAGACCTTACCCACTAGTGAGTGGTAATCACTCAATGGATGACGGTCCATGTTGATATTAAGGCTGGACTGACATCTCTGGATGCACCCATCCTCGACTATGTTCTCACAATTCCTACAAATGCAATTTTCCTCAGCCAATAACCCTTCACAGTGCCTCCGAGCTCCCTGACTACCAGATCGCTTTCTGATACTCGCCTTTGCTCGAGTGATGTGTTGCTCTTGAGATTCTACAAATCCATCCTCGCCATCAGAACCCATTCCAGATCCTTTCTCGACCTCTCTGGGACCCTCACCGAAATAGACTGTCCTGGTCAACAACAGGATTAACAGGAAAACCCGGAACGCAGTCTCTTGGGGTAAGTCCATCTTGTTAAGGGAAGAGAAGGGAAACAAGAAGGGGGAGAAAGAGAAGGAGAGAGAGAGGGTAGTGGGAGATGGAGAAAATAATAAAATAAAAAAAACTGGTGCGACAACCGCCTCTGGTCTTGTTGTTCTCCGCGCTCAGGTGCCGTCTCAACAGTGCTGCCTTTCAACCTTCCTGGAACAGACACTCCAGTGATACAATGTTCTCTACACTCTGCTCTTTGTCACGGGTTCTCTCTGGGTCAGCGACCTTCTTACAGTGGGATGAGTGGACCCAAGTCTCTCTCTCGGCAACCTTTAATGCTGTCGTGCTGGTTAGCAAGACTTGGTACGGTCCTGTCAATGAGGCAACCTGAGCGTAGAAAATTTCGAATCATTACATAATCCCCAGGTTCAATGTCATGACAATTACTGTTCGGTAGGTCAGGAATCACCAGCTTTAGATTCCTATTTTGATTCCTCAACTGCTGGCTCATCTTAACCAAATATTTTACAGTCACTTCGTTATTGCATTTCAAATCATCCTGGGGGTCTATCATTACATGGGGTTGTCGGCCAAAAAGAATCTCAAAGGGTGATAGGTTAAGGGGGGACCTGGGAGTGGTTCTGATGCTGTACAGTACTAGTGGCAAAGCTTCTTGCCACAACAATCCAGTCTCAGCCATCACTTTGCTCAGCTTGTTCTTAATAGTGCTGTTCACTCTCTCCACCTTCGCACTCGCCTGTGGTCGGTACGGAGTATGCAGCTTGCTATTAATTCCCATCATTTTGCACATAACCTGAAAGACTTCACCTGTAAAATGGGTACCCCTATCGCTTTCAATTATTCTAGGGATACCATATCTACACACAAATTCCTGCACAATTTTCTTTGCAGTGAACATAGCAGTATTTGTGGCAGCAGGGAACGCTTCTACCCAATTGGAAAACACATCAATACAGACTAACACATATTTTAAATTCCTACAGGTTGGTAACTGTATGAAATCAATTTGTATTACCTGAAAAGGGCCGTCTGTCGGAGGGATATGGGATGGTTCTGTTGGTATTGACTTTCCAATATTCTTCCTCAAGCAAGTAAGACATGTCATTGCTCTCTTACCCGCATGAGAAGAGAATCCTGGCGCACACCAGTAGGCTCTCACCAGCTTACACATACCCTCTTTACCCAGATGAGTCAGACCGTGTGCCGCCTCAGCTAAGCTTGGAAGATATGCTCTGGGGGCCACTGGCTTACCCTGTCCACCTGTCCAGAGTCCTGAGGACTCCTGGCCATACCCCTTTGACCTCCAGACCGCCCTTTCCTGTGGAGAACACAAATTTTGCATTTCAATTAATTTTTGTGTGTTGATTGTGTTGAATGTCATCAGTGATGTGATGTTCGTTTGTATGGGGGTGCTGGCTGCTGATTTAGCAGCTTCGTCTGCCCGGCTGTTACCAAGTGAGATTGGGTCTTGGTTGTAAGTGTGTGCTTTGCACTTGATAACAGCCACCCTGTCTGGTTCTTGTATCGCTGTTAGTAGCCTTTTTATGTGGGACGCATACGCTGCAGGTGTGCCAGCTGCCATCATAAAATTTCTGAGGCGCCATAGGGCCTCGAAATCATGCACTACTCCAAAGGCATACCTAGAATCTGTGTATATATTGGCTGACTTACCCTTGGCCAATTCACACGCTCTGGTTAGGGCGACCAGCTCAGCAACTTGTGCTGAGTGCGGTGGGCCCAGGGGCTCAGCTTCTATGATACTTCTGTCATCTATGACTGCGTACCCAGTGCACAAGTCTCCCGAGTCCGTCTGTCTGTGGCAACTACCGTCAGTGTAAAAAGTAATATCTACGCCTTCCAGTGGGTTGTCACTAATGTCAGGTCTTGCAGTGAAAGTCTGGTTCAGGTATTCCATACAATCATGCATATCAGTGTCTACACTAAATCCTCCTTCACCATCATTCTCATCCTCCACCCTTTGTGCCTGTCCAGGCACACCCGGCAGATAAGTTGCAGGATTTAGTGCGCTGCATCTCTTTATGGTGATGTTTACAGGGGCCATTAGTGCTAATTACCACTTTGTAAACCGTGCCGATGAGACATGTCTGGTTTGGGCGGAGTTCAGTAAGGCTGACACTGCATGTGGTGTATGGATTGTCAGGTTATGTCCTAACACTACGTCTTCGCTTTTACTTACTAGCAAAGCTATCGCTGCAACACTTTGCAAGCATGTGGGGAGAGACCGCGCTACGGTGTCCAACTGTGCACTGTAGTAAGCTACCGGCCTGCTGGCATCACCATGTCTCTGGGTTAGGACACCTGCCGCACACCAAGCACTTTCCGTACCGTACAATTCAAAGGGTTTCCCATAATCTTGCATGCCTAATGCAGGTGCCTGTGATAGGCACTGTTTGAGTCTCTCAAATGCCAGTTCGGACTCATCTGTGTGCGAGATCCGATCTGGTTTGTTCGAAGAGACCATCTCTTGCAAAGGTAAAGCCAGTATGGAGAACCCTGGGATCCAGTTTCGGCAGTACCCACACATTCCAAGAAAGGTGCGAATCTGTTGCTGGGTTTGTGGCAGTCATGTCGCGAATCGCCTGTATTCTATCAGCGGTGAGGTGTCTAAGTCCTTGCGTCAAGCAATGTCCCAAATATTTTACCCTGGTCTGGCACAGCTGCAACTTATCCTTTGAAACCTTGTGTCCCGTATTAGAAAGGTGAAACAGAAGCTGTTTCGTATCTTTCAAGGACGATTCGAGTGAATCAGAACACAGCAATAAGTCATCGACATTATTATTAATACTGATCCGCTCTCAGGTTGAAAGGATTGTAAACAGTCATGCAAAGCCTGGGAGAAAATACTTGGGCTGTCAATAAAACCTTGGGGTAGGCGAGTCCAGGTGTATTGTACTCCCCTGTATGTGAATGCAAACAGGTATTGGCTGTCAGGGTGCAGAGGGACAGAAAAGAAGGCAGAACAGAGGTCAATGACAGTGAAAAATTTTGCAGTAGGGGGAATTTGCATGAGGATGACAGCTGGATTTGGCACTAAGGGGAATTGGTTCTCAACTATCTTGTTTATCCCCCTTAGATCCTGCACTAGCCTGTAACCCCTCCCCCCACTCTTTTTCACAGGGAAGATGGGACTATTGGCAGTGCTGGACGTCCTGACTAGGATGCCGTGTTGTAGCAAGCGCTCTATGACTGGGTACACTCCTAATTCCACCTCTGGCTTCAGAGGATACTGAGGGATTTTTGGAGCTATCCTACCATCTTTTATTTGCACTACTATTGGAGCTACATTCGCCATCAATCCAGTGTCTTGTCCATCTTTGGTCCACAGGGAACCCGGTATTCGTGAGATCATTTTCTCTACCTTTGATGGACACCTGTCTATAACAGCAGAGTGTGACATTGGCCCTCATTCCGAGTTGTTCGCTCGGTATTTTTCATCGCATCGCAGTGAAAATCCGCTTAGTACGCATGCGCAATGTTCGCACTGCGACTGCGCCAAGTAACTTTACTATGAAGATAGTATTTTTACTCACGGCTTTTTCTTCGCTCCGGCGATCGTAATGTGATTGACAGGAAATGGGTGTTACTGGGCGGAAACACGGCGTTTCAGGGGCGTGTGGCTGAAAACGCTACCGTTTCCGGAAAAAACGCAGGAGTGGCCGGGGAAACGGTGGGAGTGCCTGGGCGAACGCTGGGTGTGTTTGTGACGTCAACCAGGAACGACAAGCACTGAACTGATCGCACAGGCAGAGTAAGTCTGGAGCTACTCTGAAACTGCTAAGTAGTTAGTAATCGCAATATTGCGAATACATCGGTCGCAATTTTAAGAAGCTAAGATACACTCCCAGTAGGCGGCGGCTTAGCGTGTGTAACTCTGCTAAATTCGCCTTGCGACCGATCAACTCGGAATGAGGGCCATTAGCCTTTGTGGGGTGTCTAACATATCCTGCACTTCCTGAACGTGATTCCCGGGTATATCCAAGAAGACACCCTCAGGAGTACAATATATGACACACCTCATTTTACACAATAAATCTCTCCCGAGTAGATTAGTCAGAGCCGATGCAGCTAGCAAAAAGGAATGCTTGGTCTGCAAGGGCCCTATCGTAATCTCTGCAGGTCTACTCAAAGGGTAGTGTTGCACTATTCCTGTTACTCCCATTGCCGAAATTGTTTTACCCGTGGTTTTCATACCTACCGTCGAATTTAACACTGACCTGGCCGCCCCTGTATATACAAGAAAAGGTAATGATCTGCCAGCTACATCAACTGTGACCTCAGGTTCACTACCAAGGCTAGCAATCAACTTTACTGGCTGCAGACTACAGGTGTGGCCCAACCCCTATTGTATATTGTGACCCTCCCGCAGTGCACTGGCAGCTACAATATGTGTGGGGGGTAACTGAGAATTTTCTGAGGTCTGCCAGTCCCTCCTAGGTGGGTACCTCCTTGTTTCCCCTGCATGTGGCTCCTAGCGTCTCCTATGCGGTTCCTGATCCCAATTACGTGTATTATAGTGTGGTTCATATCCTGGTCTAGGGGGTCGGTATACCTTATGTGTGTTTTTATACCTACAATTCCGTGCAAAATGTCCTTCCTTCTGACAGTTATAGCATACTACTACACGTGACTTACCATCAGGGGTCTGGGGTTTTGGCTGATGCGGTTTTGTTGTAAGAGCATTTATACTTACTGTCATCAGCTTGTCCCCCTGAGACTCCCTGTGCTTAATGACGTTCCGGTCGTGCTCGATAGCGGACTCTCTTAATGCAACCACCGAGATACCTCTCCAGTTAGGTAGAGAGGTTTGTACCCTTGTTCTTAATGCCTCTTTTAACCCGTCCATTAATACTGACACCGCTACCTCCCTGTGATATACATTGTCCTTAATGTCCTCGATCCCAGTGTATCTAGCCATTTCCTGCAGTGCTCGATGGAAATATTCAGATGCTATTTCACCTTCTTTTTGTCTTATGGAAAAGATTTTATTCCATTTGACAATAGTAGGGAAATATACTCCTAATTGCAGATTGATTTGTCGTACATTCTCCTGAGTGTACTCATCAGTGAGAGGTACTTCTGCGCCTAATCTACAATCAGTAATGAATTTCACGGGGTCAATATTGGAGGGTAAACATACTCGTAGCACTGTTCGCCAATCTTTGTTTGTGGGTTCGGTGGCGTTACCTAACTCTTTAATGAACCTCTGGCATGCGACTAGATCCTTTCTGGGATCAGGAAATTCTGACATAATTGACCTCAATTCTGTCCGGGACCAGGGACAATGCATGGCAATGTTCCTGACGGGAGTTACTCCTTGAGCGTCAGTCTTTCCATTGGGGACTGCGATCACCCTGACAGGATTTAGTTCAACTACGTCATTCTGAGTTGACTCCACAATGTGAGGTGCTATTGTCTCTGCATAATGTATGGTACCGTACTTACCTGTAGACACGACCTCACTTATCCCTCCGCTAGGGGGCCTTACTACTGCTCTTGCTGGTTGGGCCGTGCCCACCTGAGTATTCTGTATGGTGGCAGCTAGAGAGAGTGCCGATATCATGCTGGTCTCATCTTCCTGCTCGCAGTCCTGGGGAAAATTTAAAATGGGATACAACTGGCAAGGATTAGCGTTAGTACATTTATCACCTATACTTTTATCTGATACCAATATGCCATTGTCTGTAGCCACTTTCTCCCCCACAATATACGGTGGTGGTGGTGCGGTTGCCATCATTTTCCTGCTAGGTTTGGAACCTGCTGCGTGAGCTAATTCTCTATGCATATCACCCTCTTGCTGCCATAAATTTAAACAATCTGTGTTTCTGACCCTTTGTTTTCAGGATTTTATCAGACATATCCTAATCCTTAAATTCTGCAATACCTCTGGTTCAAAACTGCCTACCTTTGGGAATGGTTCCCTATCTTCCGCAGTCATACGTTCCCATTCATTGCATAAAACTTCTGTGTGTGAACCATACTTTTCACACATAATGAACCTCGCTGACCCCCTGGGCCGCGGTATGTCAACCTGAACCCTGGTTGAACGTCCCTTACTTGAGCAACTGGCCCCCATAATTTGCAGGTATTGACCTTTCGGCTAATCCCACAAAAAACCAAAATACTCAATATAAGGCAACGGTGAAAGTTCTCCGAGTGCTTTCACCCACTCACCGCCCACATTGGCCAGTACTACCATACACTGTCGATAGCGAAGGCAATGTACCCAACTTAGGGCCCTATGTAACCTCTATTTACTGGAAGTTTCTGGGAATAACTTACCCTTTCCAGTAAATATAAACCGTTGGAGATTTCCTGAGAGAGACCAGCGAAAACTCCCTAAACCTTTATTATACACAAATCACGCTTGCGAATGCTATATACAGCGCTAATGATACCGCGATTTTACGCAAAGCTCGTAAAAAGGGTATCACGTTGCGCTAAATATTGCACCCACGAACGCGCGGTCCAATCGCACAGCGTATAGGTACTTGTTACTTATCCGCCGTACGACCACTGGAATCGATTTTCAGGCTGCGAAACCTCAGCCGGAGCGTATAAAAAAAAACTATATTGGTAAACCTCGCTGACCCCCTGGGCCGCGGTACTCTAAACCTCGCTGACCTCCTGGGCCGCGGTACTCTGCTAACTTGCTCCTTTGTACTTCAATCTATATTAACATGAGTCAGCTGCCTCACGCAACCAAGTCTCCACTCACTTGATGTACCACTCGACGGGATCCCGAATTCCTGGGGTCCACTACGTTCTCTGTTACGTTCTCTCACTCACGTTCGTTCACTCAAATACACTTTGGTTTTTCTGTACAGAAAATTATCTTTCCTTCAGATAAACAACTTTACTCCCAGAGGCAATACAGTAAAAAAGGTTTTATTTAAACTAAATCTTGGAAACCGACCAATTTGTGCTAATGTAGCGTGACTACTGTCCCGCCCCTAAACTAAACGATACTATTGTGTAATTTGTACTTAGCGGTCGTACCCTTACTCACGTTGCGTAAACACGCGACCGTGCGTACGTCTTTACGTTGCGTACGCAGTCCCGTACTTTGTCCGAGACACGTGTACAAAAACCGTACGTCCGCAATAGTACAAATCCCACACTTCTATAAATGTAAGCGATATTACCTATAATCGCTCACTTAACACAACACAGTTTCTTTCTGTATAAACCTTTTTAACTAGGCCAGACTGTGTTTGTGTTTTACGTTTACTTCCTTAATATTTATTCTATATTTTAACTAAATTGCAACAAATTTCTCCGTTTTTTTTACACAGGTCTAAATGAATCTAGTAATCAGTACTTATGACAACAATGTGAGCGGGTATACAAAGTACAGGTGTACGCTTGTGTTGTGTGCGCATTTGGCGCCAAAACAGAAATTCACAGATTTTTTTAAATAGCTTTGCATATTTACTTTACGGGTCCCACCAGCATCCCTACAAACCATGCAGAGCAGATGCCATCTAATCAGCAATAAAATAGGGTTTCCAGTGTATCCACCAGCCAGAAAAAGGTTTACGTAGGATACCTGTCCGCCCTTTGCTGATAGATAAAGTCTGCTCTAACCTGCTAGGCTGCGGGTATGTGGAAAAACCGGACGATGCCTCCAATTGATAATGTCGATTTTATCTTAAAACATAAAGCTATACCTTAAACACACCTTAAATACACTTTAAACCTTTAGCCGCTGCGGCCGCTATACTTAATACACACGCTCTGTACTTTATACACTGTTTGCGTACGGAGTCCTGTATCACTGTACGGACTTAGCGTACAAACGCCGCGCTGGGGGTACAAAGTACACACAGTGCGCACGCACCCAGAGATTTACTTTAAACCTTATACAGCAATGCGATGCGTTACTAATACACTCTTAAACCTTAGCAGGAAAAGGAAGACACAACACCGATTTGTAGTTAATCACTGGGTTCCGACACCACAGAGTAATATTTCTGAAAGGGGGTTAACAATACAAATTATGCACTACAATACAACAGAGTAAATGGCTACAGTCAATGTACATACGTAAGAATATTCGCATGCGCCTCCCGGTCCGGTCCTCCGCTATCAGGTTGATAACGTTGAGAGTCTTGTGTCAGGCCGGGCTGCAGCAGGCTTTATTTATACTAGTCTTCCAAAAGCAATACAATGGATACTGTAATCCCTTTGTCCATTGGACACAGGAATGCACTTTTACAGTACAAGAGAGGTCATAGGTTGATTTGAAAAGGTAGGCGATGTCTTTCCCAACTGCTCTTGTGGGTGGTCTTCTCTGGATTCCCGCCGCATACATAATATACAGTAAATACAGTATATTTCTCTAACGTCCTAGTGGATGCTGGGGACTCCGAAAGGACCATGGGGATAGCGGCTCCGCAGGAGACTGGGCACAAAAGTAAAAAGCTTTAGGACTACCTGGTGTGCACTGGCTCCTCCCCCCATGACCCTCCTCCAAGCCTCAGTTAGATTTTTGTGCCCGAACGAGACGGGTGCAGGCTAAGGGGCTCTCCTGAGCTGCTTAGTGTAAAAGTTTAAAGTAGGTTTTTTATTTTCAGTGAGACCTGCTGGCAACAGGCTTACTGCACCGAGGGACTAAGGGGAGAAGAAGCGAACTCACCTGCGTGCAGAGTGGATTGGGCTTCTTAGGCTACTGGACATTAGCTCCAGAGGGACGATCACAGGCCCAGCCATGGATGGGTCCCGGAGCCGCGCCGCCGGCCCCCTTACAGAGCCAGAAGAGTGAAGAGGTCCGGAAAATCGGCGGCAGAAGACGTCCTGTCTTCAATAAGGTAGCGCACAGCACCGCAGCTGTGCGCCATTGCTCTCAGCACACTTCACACTCCGGTCACTGAGGGTGCAGGGCGCTGGGGGGGGCGCCCTAAGACGCAATAAAAATACCTTTTTTGGCAAAAAATACATCACATATAGCTCCTGGGCTATATGGATGCATTTAACCCCTGCCAATTTTTCCATTAAAAAGCGTGAGAAAGGCCGCCAATAAGGGGGCGGAGCCTATCTCCTCAGCACACTGGCGCCATTTTTTCCTCACAGCTCCGTTGGAGGAAGGCTCCCTGACTCTCCCCTGCAGTCCTGCACTACAGAAACAGGGTAAAACAAGAGAGGGGGGGCACTAAATTGGCATATTAATATATACAGCAGCTATATTAGGGAAAAACACTTATATAAGGTTATCCCTGTATATATATAGCGCTCTGGTGTGTGCTGGCAAACTCTCCCTCTGTCTCCCCAAAGGGCTAGTGGGGTCCTGTCCTCTATCAGAGCATTCCCTGTGTGTGTGCTGTGTGTCGGTACGCTGTGTCGACATGTATGAGGAGGAAAATGATGTGGAGGCGGAGCAATTGCCTGTGTTAGTGATGTCACCCCCTAGGGAGTCGACACCTGACTGGATGGTCTTATGGAAAGAATTACGTGATAGTGTCGGCACTTTACAAAAGACTGTTGACGACATGAGACAGCCGGCAAATCAGTTAATACCTGTACAGGCGTCTCAAACACCGTCAGGGGCTCTAAAACGCCCGTTACCTCAGGTCGATACAGACACTGACACGGACACTGACTCCAGTGTCGACGGTGAGGAAACAAACGTATTTTCCAGTAGGGCCACACGTTACATGATCACGGCAATGAAGGAGGTTTTGAACATTTCTGATACTACAAATACCACAAAAAAGGGTATTATGTGGGGTGTGAAAAAACTACCCGTAGTTTTTCCTGAATCAGATGAATTAAATGAGGTGTGTGATGAAGCGTGGGTTTCCCCCGATAAAAAACTGCTAATTTCTAAAAAAATTATTGGCATTATACCCTTTCCCGCCAGAGGTTAGGGCGCGTTGGGAAACACCCCCTAGAGTGGATAAGGCGCTCACACGCTTATCAAAACAAGTGGCGTTACCGTCTCCGGATACGGCCGCCCTCAAGGAACCAGCTGATAGGAAGCTGGAAAATATCCTAAAAAGTATATACACACATACTGGTATTATACTGCGACCAGCAATCGCCTCAGCCTGGATGTGCAGTGCTGGGATGGCTTGGTCGGATTCCCTGACTGAAAATATTGATACCCTGGACAGGGACAATATATTATTGACTATAGAGCATTTAAAGGATGCATTTCTATATATGCGTGATGCACAGAGGGATATTTGCACTCTGGCATCAAGAGTAAGTGCGATGTCCATTTCTGCCAGAAGAGGGTTATGGACGCGACAGTGGTCAGGTGATGCGGATTCCAAACGACATATGGAAGTATTGCCGTATAAAGGGGAGGAGTTATTTGGGGTCGGTCTATCGGACCTGGTGGCCACGGCAACGGCTGGAAAATCCACCTTTTTACCCCAAGTCACCTCGCAGCAGAAAAAGATACCGTCTTTTCAGGCTCAGTCCTTTCGTCCCCATAAGGGCAAGCGGGCAAAAGGCCACTCATATCTGCCCCGGGGCAGAGGAAGGGGAAAAAGACTGCAGCAGACAGCCTCTTCCCACGAACAGAAGCCCTCCCCCGCTTCTGCCAAGTCCTCAGCATGACGCTGGGGCCTTACAAGCGGACTCAGGCACGGTGGGGGCCCGTCTCAAGAATTTCAGCGCGCAGTGGGCTCACTCGCAAGTGGACCCCTGGATCCTGCAGGTAGTATCTCAGGGGTACAAATTGGAATTCGAGACGTCTCCCCCTCGCCGGTTCCTGAAGTCTGCTTTACCAACGTCTCTCCCCGACAGGGAGGCGGTATTGGAAGCCATTCACAAGCTGTATTCCCAGCAAGTGATAATCAAGGTACCCCTCCTTCACCAGGGAAAGGGGTATTATTTCACGCTGTTTGTGGTACCGAAGCCGGACGGCTCGGTGAGACCCATTTTAAATCTGAAATCCTTGAACACTTACATAAAAAGGTTCAAGTTCAAGATGGAGTCACTCAGAGCAGTGATAGCGAACCTGGAAGAAGGGGACTATATGGTGTCTCTGGACATCAAGGATGCTTACCTCCATGTCCCAATTTGCCCTTCTCACCAAGGGTACCTCAGGTTTGTGGTACAGAACTGTCACTATCAGTTTCAGACGCTGCCGTTTGGATTGTCCACGGCACCCCGGGTCTTTACCAAGGTAATGGCCGAAATGATGATTCTTCTTCGAAGAAAAGGCGTCTTAATTATCCCTTACTTGGACGATCTCCTGATAAGGGCAAGGTCCAGGGAACAGTTAGAGGTCGGAGTAGCACTATCTCAAGTAGTACTACGACAGCACGGATGGATTCTAAATATTCCAAAATCGCAGCTGATTCCGACGACACGTCTGCTGTTCCTAGGAATGATTCTGGACACAGTACAGAAAAAGGTGTTTCCCCCGGAAGAGAAAGCCAGGGAGTTATCCGACCTAGTCAGGAACCTCCTAAGACCAGGCCAAGTGTCAGTACATCAATGCACAAGGGTCCTGGGAAAGATGGTGGCTTCTTACGAAGCGATTCCATTCGGCAGATTCCACGCAAGAACTTTTCAGTGGGATCTGCTGGACAAATGGTCCGGATCGCATTTTCAAATGCATCAGCGGATAACCCTGTCTCCAAGGACAAGGGTGTCTCTCCTGTGGTGGTTACAGAGTGCTCATCTCCTAGAGGGCCGCAGATTCGGCATTCAGGATTGGGTCCTGGTGACCACGGATGCCAGCCTGAGAGGCTGGGGAGCAGTCACACAGGGAAGAAATTTCCAGGGCTTGTGGTCAAGCATGGAAACGTCACTTCACATAAATATCCTGGAACTAAGGGCCATTTACAATGCCCTAAGTCAGGCGAGACCCCTGCTTCAGGGTCAGCCAGTGTTGATCCAGTCGGACAACATCACGGCAGTCGCCCACGTAAACAGACAGGGCGGCACAAGAAGCAGGAGGGCAATGACGGAAGTGGCAAGGATTCTTCGCTGGGCGGAAAATCATGTGATAGCACTGTCAGCAGTGTTCATTCCGGGAGTGGACAACTGGGAAGCAGACTTCCTCAGCAGACACGATCTTCACCCGGGGGAGTGGGGACTTCACCCAGAAGTCTTCCACATGATTGTGAACCGTTGGGAAAAACCAAAGGTGGACATGATGGCGTCCCGCCTCAACGAACAACTGGACAGGTATTGCGCCAGGTCAAGGGACCCTCAGGCAATAGCTGTGGACGCTCTGGTAACACCGTGGGTGTACCAGTCAGTGTATGTGTTCCCTCCTCTTCCTCTCATACCAAAAGTACTGAGAATCATAAGAAGGAGAGGAGTAAAGACTATACTCGTGGCTCCGGATTGGCCAAGAAGGACTTGGTACCCGGAAATTCAAGAGATGCTCATGGAAGACCCGTGGCCTCTACCTCTAAGAAAGGACCTGCTCCAGCAGGGACCATGTCTGTTCCAAGACTTACCGCGGCTGCGTTTGACGGCATGGCGGTTGAACGCCGGATCCTGAAGGAAAAAGGCATTCCGGATGAAGTCATCCCTACCCTGATCAAAGCCAGGAAGGATGTGACCGTACAACATTATCACCGTATTTGGCGTAAATATGTTGCGTGGTGCGAGGCCAGGAAGGCCCCTACAGAGGAATTTCAACTGGGTCGATTCCTGCATTTCCTGCAAACAGGACTGTCTATGGGCCTCAAATTAGGGTCCATTAAGGTTCAAATTTCGGCCCTGTCAATATTCTTCCAAAAAGAACTAGCTTCTGTTCCTGAAGTTCAGACGTTTGTCAAGGGAGTACTGCATATACAGCCTCCTTTTGTGCCTCCAGTGGCACCTTGGGATCTCAATGTAGTTTTGGGATTCCTAAAATCACATTGGTTTGAACCACTCACCACTGTGGACTTAAAATATCTCACATGGAAAGTGGTAATGCTGTTAGCCCTGGCTTCAGCCAGGCGTGTTTCAGAATTGGCGGCTTTATCCTATAAAAGCCCTTACCTAATTTTTCATACGGACAGGGCAGAATTGAGGACTCGTCCTCAATTTCTCCCTAAGGTGGTTTCAGCTTTTCAATTAAACCAGCCTATTGTGGTGCCTGCGGCTACTAGGGACTTGGAGGATTCCAAGTTGCTGGACGTAGTCAGGGCCCTGAAAATATATGTTTCCAGGACGGCTGGAGTCAGAAAATCTGACTCGCTGTTTATCCTGTATGCACCCAACAAGCTGGGTGCTCCTGCTTCTAAGCAGACGATTGCTCGTTGGATTTGTAGTACAATTCAGCTTGCACATTCTGTGGCAGGCCTGCCACAGCCAAAATCTGTAAAAGCCCATTCCACACGGAAAGTGGGCTCATCTTGGGCGGCTGCCCGAGGGGTCTCGGCTTTACAACTTTGCCGAGCAGCTACTTGGTCAGGGGCAAACACGTTTGCTAAATTCTACAAATTTGATACCCTGGCTGAGGAGGACCTGGAGTTCTCTCATTCGGTGCTGCAGAGTCATCCGCACTCTCCCGCCCGTTTGGGAGCTTTGGTATAATCCCGATGGTCCTTTCGGAGTCCCCAGCATCCACTAGGACGTTAGAGAAAATAAGAATTTACTTACCGATAATTCTATTTCTCATAGTCCGTAGTGGATGCTGGGCGCCCATCCCAAGTGCGGATTGTCTGCATTACTTGTACATAGTTATTGTTACAAAAATCGGGTTATTGTTGTTGTGAGCCATCTTTTCAGAGGCTCCTTCTGTTATCATGCTGTTAACTGGGTTCAGATCACAAGTTGTACGGTGTGATTGGTGTGGCTGGTATGAGTCTTACCCGGGATTCAAAATCCTTCCTTATTGTGTACGCTCATCCGGGCACAGTATCCTAACTGAGGCTTGGAGGAGGGTCATGGGGGGAGGAGCCAGTGCACACCAGGTAGTCCTAAAGCTTTTTACTTTTGTGCCCAGTCTCCTGCGGAGCCGCTATCCCCATGGTCCTTTCGGAGTCCCCAGCATCCACTACGGACTATGAGAAATAGAATTATCGGTAAGTAAATTCTTATTATCTATATTCTGCTCCTGCACATAACTATCCGCAGGAACATGTGATCTTCTGCAAACCAACACCGGAATGTTACCCTTAAAATACCCTACAGCTGGATACCAAACACCACCTTATAACCTTAGTCTGTCCCTTCCTATCATGCAAAGGTGAATCCCTTAGTCCTGGAATCATTTAAACTGTTGATACTTGCTGATGTGGTGCAGGGGGGCTATGTGTACAATGTGCACTATTTGGATTAAATATGTAATGTTTTGATAGCTCTCCATGCGTTCACAAACTCCGCCGTAAATACCCATACCACGTGCAGAACCGCGGGAGTGACCATACGCAAATTGCGGATATGTGCACGCACGGCGGAACAAGTGCACGCGCAGTGGGCATGTGTGGGCAGTTTGTACGTGATGTGTGCTTTGCAATACTTTTCGACTTTGACACCGCTCTCCAGAAAAACGTCTGGAAGCTCCTGGGTCCTGGCGCTGTCCGTGGGCCGTTGCCAGGCAACCGAAGGAAAGGGTTTTAACACATTCAGTGCCTATCAATGGCACTTCTCAGGCAGTATTAGTTGTAACTGGGGGGGTTAACATACATCAATAGTACCCCAAACGTGGGTACCACACTTTTTCCCCCCTGTATTTTTTGTGTCCATTTTGAAAAAACACCCCTTTATAAATCTGGTGGTCTACATTCAATCTTATAAAATCGGGACAGCGGGTTGCAACCTAAACAGGTGCTTGGATGGATTTTTCTGCAGACTATGGGGGTTATTCAGGTTTGTTAGCACACCAAAGAAGTTAATAATTGGGCAAAACCATACCTCCCAACATGACCCTCTCCAGGAGGGACAAAATACTCTGGTTCTGGACTTTTCTCTTAATTTATTATGGCCGACACCTGTTTTGAACAGGTTAATGAATAGGAAAGGCGTTTCAGCACAGGTGATGGCAATCAGAAATTAAGAGGGAAGTCCAGGAGCAGAGCATTGTGTCCCTCCTGGAGAGGGTCATGTTGGGAGGTATGGCAAAACCATTTTGCACTGCAGGTGGGGCAGATGTAACATGTGCAGAGAGAGTTAGATTTGGGTGGGTTATATTGTTTCTGTGCAGGGTAAATACTGGCTGTGTAATTTCTACACTGCAGTTTAGATTTCAGTTTGAACACATCCCACCCAAATCTAACTCTCTCTGCACATGTTACACATGCCCCACCTGCAGTGCAGCATGGTTTTGCCCAGTTGCTAACTTTTTTTGTTTGTTAACAAACCTGTATATACTGTAATATATTACAGTTTATAAATACTGTAGATGGTCCATTTCCTACTTCAGCTGTGCACTAAGGTTTCTCTCACTAGTCAGAATTTTCTTGGCACATATTTCTCAGTAGCTGAGTAACCAGATGCTTGCTCGGTCATTAATTTGCTGCGGAAATGAACTTTTCCTTTTCTTTTCATTTTTTTAACCACAAACTTTAACTTAATACTAATAAGATTAAATATTGAATCAGCCTCCGTCTGTTAATGTGGATAGTGCCATATAAATTATAGCTCTTGATATCATTCAATATATTCTGCTTCCAAAAAGTAAGTTAATGATTTTTTTTTTTTACCTTCAATTCACATTTCTTTCATTAATGATTTAATTAATTTGCAGAGAAAAATGCCTATGGTAAAAGCACATTAAAAATAGGAATGGAACTGACATATTTCTATGTAGACAGCACAATGTGGCTCGTTATCTCACAGTGCAATCACTGCTACCAGCTTTAAGATATATGACCTTATGCTAACAGTCAGTCTGGTTTACGATGTGCAAACTGTGCAACGCATGGCGCAGAATCGCATTTGGTGACATGGCGTACTTCCAAGGTATGACTAGATCAGAGGTTCTCAAACTCAGTCCTCAGGACCCCACACAGTGCATGTTTTGCAGGTAACCCAGCAGGTGCACAGTTGTATTAATTACTCACTGGCACATTTTAAAAGGCCCACAGGAGCAGCTAATTATTTCACTTGCGATACTGTGAGGAGACCTGCAAAACGTGCACTGTGTGGGGTCCTGAGGACCGAGTTTGAGAACCTATGGACTAGATCATAGGTTCTCAAACTCGGTCCTCAGGACCCCACACAGTGCATGTTTTGCAGGTAACCCAGCAGGTGCGCAAGTGAATTAATTAGTCACTGACACATTTTAAAAGGTCCACAGGTGGGGCTAATTATTTCACCTGCGATTCTGTGAGGAGACCTGCAAAACATGCACCGTGTGGGGTCCTGAGGACCGAGTTTGAGAACCTGTGGACTAGATAATGAAACTGCATCCATTTAAAAACTTTGGACGGTATCGGATTTCCTCCATGCAAAGCTGGTTTAAAATTCATCTGTAGCAAAGTAGTAATGGCTGAACCATTTTACGCAAAGCAAAGAGTTTACCATCTCATTTTAATAATCTAACTTCACAATAGGAAATTATGTTTTTGCACTGCGCTAATATGCATAAGAAAAGTGCTCTGCCCATTGCCCTAAAAACTGGGTGCACATCTACTGTATGCGCCATGCAGTTTCTGTGAATAAGTACGCCAAACTGCGCAAGATCTGTCCAAAGTCTAGGAGTAACCTAATCCCAGACTAAATATCTGAATAGCTAAGGATGAGACTGAACCTGCTGCTGCTCTTGCGAGATGACGGGGCACAATACACAAAGAAGACCAACTGTAGGGAGCTTTCACTAATGCTTCAACACTTGGTCGCACTAAGATATGACTGCCGAATCCCTGCCTAAATAGCCTTTCATAAATGAGTTTAATGTCAGAAACATCTAGCCTCCAGGATACATTACACTGCAAGCCACAGACTCTACATATTATTGCATGCAGTCGCTTATAGAAACAAAGAAACATAGAATTTGATGGCAGATAAGACCCACTTGGCCCATCTAGTCTGCCCCTTTTTTTTTTTACCAGATTTTTTATCTCACACCTTCTTTGATCCTTATTTCTTTGTAAGGATATCCTTATGTCTAGACTCTAGGCCACGCATGTTTAAATTGCTCTGCTGTCTTAGCCTCTACCACCTTTTAAACTAGCCTGGGGGGAGGGTTTAGCTAGATGCTACTGGTCAAACAGAGAGAACACTAGGGATGGGGGTAGTGAACAATTTGGGGGTGGAGAAGGGGGGAGCAAAACCTCAGCCGGCAAGGGTATTTGTATGGGTATTGACACCAGAATTACTGATGCAGGTACTGCCCAAGATTTTCCCAATTTATTACCTACTGACGATTATGGCTCAACAATACGGTATATAGATAACGATATCCATAGCATATGGGAAGAAACTGACATCGGGGGGGGGGGGGATAGAAAGTCTTAATAGGTCAAATAGAGATAATAGTGAAGAAGGCTGTATTAAGTATGATGGGATGGAAAGGGTGGGAAAAGAAAAACAGTCGGTAAGGGTAATTGTAGAAAGGCGCTTGTAAATTTAGATAAGATACCATTAAAACAAACGGGCAAGGGAAATGCTAAGCTAAAATGTATGCTTGTGAACACAAGAAGCCTATCAGGTAAAATGGGAGAATTGGAATGTCTTGTATCAAAGTCTCAGTGTGATATTATAGGTATTACGGAAACATGGTCTCACGGCTGGGTTGCGAATTTGGAGGGATATTCTCTTTTCAGGAGAGATAGGGCTACCAAAAGGGGAAGAGGGGTATGTCTCTATGTAAAACCATACTTAATAGATGTTATTTAAGAGGGGACTGGAGATAACGTGGAGTCACTATGGGTTAGATCACTAGTGGGGGCACTGAAGCAAAGAAACTAGTCATTGGCATGTGCTACAAGCAACCAGATATTAACATACAGGAGAAACAACTCTTACAGCAAAATTAAAAAAGCTGCGGGAATGGGGGACATCCTAGAGTAATGATTTATGTGTAAAAACTAGGAACAGCAGCTTCTTAAATACATTAAAGGATCAATACTTGACTCAGTTAGTCGAGGACCCAACTAGAGGTAAAACGATTCTGGACCTAGTTATTACCAATAATGTAATATATCAAACACTAAAGTTGGGGAGGCCTTGGGGAACAGTGATCACTATATGATCACATTCGACATCAGTTTCAAGAAACATAGCTATAGGGGATCAACCAAAACATTTAACTTTAGAAAAGCTAACTTCAATATGCTGAGACAGGCACTAAACGACATTGACTGGGAAATTTTGTTCCATGGTAAAAACACAACGGAAATGTGGGATGCTTTAAAAGGGTTGCTTGATAGCAATATTCACAAATTCATTTCCATGAGCAGTAAACGCAGGAGTACTAAACACAAACCAATGTGGCTTAATAAGATCAAAGAAGCAATGGCTAATAAGAGGCGTGCTTTCAAAACATTTAAATCTAATGGAGGGGAGGAGTCATTCCAGTATTATAAGGAATGCAATAAAAGATGCAAAAAAGTAATAAGAGCAGCTAAAATTGTAAACAAAAAGCAAATCGCTATAGAGAGTAAAACCAATCCTAAAACGTTTTATAAGTACATAAACAGTAAAAGGTTAAAGAAGGAGAACGTAGGCCCTTTAAAAGATGAATTGGGAGCTTTGATAAATGATGACAAAATAAAAGCAGAGATACTGAACAATTTTTTCCCATCAGTATTCACCAGGGAGGATCAGACGGTGAGAGTAGGGCGTAATGATAGTGAAGGTAATGACTCTTGGCTGGATCCCTGTTTAAGTGAGGAAGTAGTCCTGGAGAGACTAAGCAACATAAAGATTAATAAATCACCAGGCCCAGATGGTTTTCATCCGAGGGTTATTATGGAGCTTAGGTCACAGCTAGCAAATCCCTATACTTGATTTTCCGTAGTTCAATTAGATCAGGCATGGTACCAAAGTACGGGCGCACAGCTAAGGTAGTGCCTTTATTTAAAAAAGGAACAACAAACAATCCTGGTAACTATAGCCCAGTTAGTTTAACCTCTATAGTGGGTAAAATATTGAAAGGCATTTTGAGGGACAGCATATACGATTATCTGTGGGCTACTAAGTTTATTAGCAAAAGTCAGCATGGATTTCATAGGCGTGCGCACAGGGGGTGCCTGGTGCACACAGGCACCCCCTAATGTCCGGCATCCCCCCGCACACATGCCTGCTGCAGTGATCGCCGAGCACTCGTGGGAGGTGCAGCGTCAGATGGTTAATTGCCTGCCCTGTTACACAATTCAGCAGGCGGCGGGCTCTGTATTGGCTCTCCCCCCTGCCTGCTTAACAGCAGCGTGGACTGAGGGAGGCCTGCAAGGCGCAGGGAGTCCCTACACAGTCCAGCAGGCGGTGGGCTCCGGGTTGGTTCTTCCCCCTGCCTGCTGAACAGCAGCATGGTCGCAGGAGAGCTGCCTGCGAGTTGGCAGGGAGTCCCTATGATGTCGGCATAGATATGTCCCACTGTGTCAGGGCTGTCATGTGATGCTGCTGTTCCCAAGCTCCCTCTAATCCTTATGTGCTACACCACCTCAAAGGTACTGTTTTTCAGTTTTAACACACTACTAAACATTTATTCCTTACTCTCCTATTGTGCACCTGTCTCCCTGCATCCATCAATTTCTCCCCTGCACCCTCAAACTGACCCCTGCACCTTGAAACTGCCTTCCTTTCTTCCCCTGTACCCTGTATCTGCCCACCAACAATGTGCACCTACGACGCCTGCATCCTACACCTTTCCTCCCTACACCCTGTAACTGCTCACCTACGCACCCTATACCCTGTAACTGCCCACCTATGCACCCTACACCCTGTAACTGCCCACCTCTGCACCCTACACTTTCCCTCCCTACACCCTGTAACTGCCCACCTCTGCACCCTAAACCCTGTAACAGCCCACCTCTGTACCCTACACCCTGTAACTGCCCACCTCCGCACCCTACACTTTCCCTCCCTACAACCTGTAACTGCCCACCTCCGCACCCTACACCCTGTAACTGCCCACCTCCGCACCCTACACTCTATAACTGCCCACCTCTGCACCCTACACTTTCCCTCCCTACACCCTGTAATTGCCCACCTCCACACCCTACACCGTGTAACTGCCCACCTCTGCACCCTACACCCTGTAACTGCCCACCTCTGCACCCTACACCCTGTAACTGCCCACCTCCACACCCTACACCCTGTAACTGCCCACCTCTGCACCCTACACCCTACCCACCCTACAACTGCCTACCTCTGCAACCTACACTTTCCCTCCCTACACCCTGTAACTGCTCACCTCTGCACCCTACACCCTGTAACTGCCCACCTCTGCAACCTACACTTTCCCTCCCTACACCCTGCAACTGCCCACCTCCGCACCCTACACCCTGTAACTGCCCACCTCAGCACCCTACACCCTCAAACTGACCACCTCTGCACCCCACACCTTTCCTCCCTACACCCTGTAACTGCTCACCTCTGCACCCTACACACTGTAACTGCCCACCTACGCACCCTATAACCTGTAACTGCCCACCTCCGCACCCTACACCCTGTAACTGCCCACGTCTGCACCCTACACTTTCCCTCCCTACACCCTGTAACTACCCACCTCTGCACCCTAAACCCTGTAACAGCCCACCTCTGTACCCTACACACTGTAACTGCCCACTTACGCACCCTACACCCTGTCACTGCCCACCTCCGCACCCTACACTTTCCCTCCCTACACCATGTAACTGCCCACCTCCGCACCCTACACCCTGTAACTGCCCACCTCCGCACCCTATAACTGCCCACCTCTGCACCCTACACCCTGTAACTGCCCACCTCTACACCATACACTTTCCCTCCCTACACCCTGTAATTGCCCACCTCCACACCCTACACCCTGTAACTGCCCACCTCCGCACCCCACACCCTGTAACTGCCCACCTCTGCACCCTACACCCTGTAACTGCCCACCTCCGCACTCTACACCCTGTAACTGCCCACCTCCGCACCCTACACTTTCCCTCCCTACACCCTGTAACTGCCCACCTCTGCACCCTACACCCTGTAACTGCCCACCTCCGCACCCTACACTCTGTAACTGCCCACCTCTGCACCCTACATCCTGTAACTGCCCACCTCCGCACCCTACACCCTGTAACTGCCCACCTCTGCACCCTACACTTTCCCTCCCTACACCCTGTAACTGCCCACCTCCGCACCCTACACCCTGTAACTGCCCACCTCTGCACCCTACATCCTGTAACTGCCCACCTCCGCACCCTACACCCTGTAACTGCCCACCTCTGCACCCTACACTTTCCCTCCCTACATCCTGTAACTGCCCACCTCCACACCCTACACCCTGTAACTGACCACCTCCGCACCCTACACCCAGTAATTGACCACCTCCACACCCTACACCCTGTAACTGCCCACCTCTGCACCCTACACCCTGTAACTGACAACCTCTGAACCCTACACCCTGTAACTGACAACCTCTGAACCCTACACCCTGCAACTGCCCACCTCTGCACCCTACACTCTGTAACTGACAACCTCTGAACCCTACACCCTGTAACTGACCACCTCTGCACCTTACACCTTGTAACTGACCACTTCTGCACCCTAAACCTTCCTTCCCTGCACCCTGTAACTGCCCACCTCTGCACCCTGCACCAAGGGCTGTAAGCCGATGTAACATCTATTCTCTGCAAAGTTTCAGAAGTGGAGTTTTGTGGGGATTGGGTGAAAGATGAGATGGAAGAATGACAAGGAGGAGGTATGATGATGAGTAATGTGGAGTAGGGACTTTACTGTGGAGTAATGTGTATAAGGGGCTCTACTGCCTTGTGTAATATAATAATGGACACAACTGTGTGTGGTCTGGTGTACCGTGTATAACGGACGCTACTGTGCGGTGTATTGTTAATATCGGATACTACTGTGCGATGTAATGTGAACAATGGACACTACTGGCCTGTGTAATATGTGAAGTGTAGGGGAATGGTGAAAGATGCAGACAGGAGATAATGATGTGGCAGACAGACACATAGGGAGGAGAAGGTGTGGCTGACAGATGCAGGGAGGAGATGATGTTGTGGCTGAGAGATGCAGGGAGATGATGGCGTGGCTGAGAGATGCAGAAGGCAGGAGGTGACACAAGTCTGCTTGAACCTCTGTTGTATGATGATGACATTGGTTATGTTCCTACGGAAACAGGCATCTTTTGGACCATGTGATATCCTACATGAATAGTGAATAGTGACTGAAGACGCCATCTGTCCAGAAAGGATATGCTTCTTCAGAGGTTCACCGTTGTGAGAAACCATCATATAGGTAAGGTGCATATGGAATGAAAAGGAATGTCAACAGATGGCGCTAGACACGCCCAGTAAGTCGTGATAGACATGCCCCTCCGACGGTGCACCCCCTAATAAAATGTGCTGCGCACGCCTATGATGGGTTTGTAAGGGACAGATCATGCCAAACTAACTTAATTAGTGTCATGATCCGGGTATCTGGACGCCATTTCTTACCCATCAGATGCCTCCTAAGGCTGGCTCAGCGCTCCAGGACCGGATCCCATCTGTTATCCTGATGTGTACATTCCTGTATCCTCTCCTGTCACTCTGGGACGCTGTCACAGTAAACGCCATATTACACCTGGCATGGCGTCTCCCGCGGCCTCCGCCGCCGTCCCTGAACTTCTGCATGCAGAGTGTCTGAGTGGCGATTACGTCAGCCGCGGCCTCCGCTGTGTCCGCGTGGTTGGATGTGCATCTGTTAGCCTGGCGCCTCCTGTCTCCGGTGGCCGGCGCCGTCATTACTGTTTTCATTACCACATGGATTACAAACCAAACTTCCCTCCAAGTGTCTGCATGGGCGCAGCCATCTTGGATTCTGTCAGCTGATCATTTCCACCAATCTGTTCTCAGTATTGATAATCTGCATAATTACCTAGCCAATCCCTTCCTTGCTGCAGGTATAAATACACTGTGCCTGAGCAAGGAAGGCGTCAGTGCTTTGGTTGTCAAACCTAGTTCCTGTTTGTCTCTCTCCTGTGATTGTCTTCCAGGTTCCAGCTCCTGTCTCAAGACTTCCACCATAGAGATCCGCACCAGCATTCCACCTGCGGTGTAGCCTGACTCTCCAATCCATTGTGGATTCATCTGTTTCCAGCTACAACATTACCTGCTTCCAGCTCAGCTTCCAGCAGAGTACAGCTTCCCTTAAAGGGCCGGTGTCCTTTCTACACTTTACCACTCTCCACCGGTATTATTATTTCTCCGCTCTCAAGTTCTACATTTTAGTTCATATTTCATCGCTCCCAAGTTCATTTATTATTTAACTGGTTCCAGCCAGTATCCACTCCGTGCTAACAACAGTCTGGTTCCAGCCAGTATCCACAGCAGCTGTTTTATCTTCAGCAACCCAGCTTTTCCTGGAACATCAGCTGGCACAATCCTGGGTTATCTCCATTGCTACAGTCGGGCCTGGTAAGGACTTTCCATCTAGAAGATCATAAGAACTATCTCACACTACCAGTGCCCTGTGGCTCCTGCCATCCTGTAGTACCCAGGAACTGTATTTATTCTTTGCTGACTTTTACGTTTTCTTTTACTGCTGCTGTGTTGCGAAGTTGTCATAATAAACATCATTGACTTTTATCCAAGTTGTCGTGGTCACGCCTTCGGGCAGTTATTATTCATGTTACTTACATGTCCAGGGGTCTGATACAACCTCCCAGGTTCCGGTACATCTCAGCCCCTACAACTGAGGCTGCCTCCCGTCAGCTCAGGCCCTCAGTTGTGACAGTAAGCACTGACCTAATGAATCCAGCCGGAGACCAGGATCAAGCGGCCAGGCCGATGCAAGAACTGGCAGCCCGACTAGAACATCAGGAGGCTGCACAGGGCCACATCATCCGCTGTCTCCAGGATCTCTCTACTCGGCTGGATGGGATTCAGACAACTCTCCGTGGATCAGGCGCGTCTGGTGCGTCAACCACAGTGACTCCAGCTATAACCCCACCCACCTTACCCATTTCTGCTCCACGTCTTCATCTTCCAACGCCAGCAAAATTTGACGGATCTCCAAGATTCTGCAGGGGATTTCTCAACCAGTGTGAGATTCAGTTTGAGCTACAACCTGGCAATTTTCCCAGTGACCGTACAAAAATTGCCTACATTATTTCTCTTCTCAGTGGCTCAGCCCTTGATTGGGCATCACCGTTATGGGAGAGGTCCGACACCCTGCTATCTTCCTACACTGCCTTCGTGTCAACATTCAGGCGCATCTTCGACGAGCCAGGCCGGGTAACCTCAGCTTCATCCGAGATTCTCCGTTTACGCCAGGGGTCACGTACTGTAGGACAATATCTGATACAGTTCCAGATCCTGGCATCCGAACTGGCATGGAACGACGAGGCCCTGTATGCTGCATTCTGGCATGGCTTATCTGAGCGTATTAAAGATGAGTTAGCTACCAGAGACTTACCTTCTAAGTTAGATGAGCTAATCTCACTCTGCACGAAAGTTGATTTACGCTTCAGAGAGAGAGCAACTGAGCGTGGAAGATCATCTGCTCCAAAATCTTCTGCTCCTCCTCCTCGTCAACTGTCACCATCTAAAGATGAGCCCATGCAACTTGGCTGTTCCCGTTTAACTCCTGCTGAGCGCCGAAGACGTCTCTCCGAGTTTCTCTGTCTCTATTGTGCAGCTCCGTCTCACACCATTAATGCCTGTCCCAAACGTCCGGGAAACTCCAAATCCTAGCTCGCCAAGGAGAGGGCCGGCTAGGAGTAATGATCTCCTCTCCATCTCCTCAAGATTGTAATCTCCCAGTCTCGCTTCAAGTTGCTCAACGTTATCGGAACGTCATTGCCCTCCTTGATTCCGGAGCAGCTGGGAACTTTATTACCGAAGCCTATGTTAAACGGTGGTCCCTACCCACCAAGAGACTTCCTTCGTCCATTTCTTTAACTGCCGTGGATGGCAGCAAAATTTTTGATGCAGTTATTTCTTTAAGGACTCTACCAGTTCGTCTGAGAGTGGGAGTTCTTCATTCCGAACTTATTTCTTTTTTAGTGATTCCAAGAGCCACACATCCTGTGGTCCTGGGCCTTCCATGGCTCCGTCTTCACAATCCTACAATTGATTGGACGACTACGCAAATCCTGGCATGGGGTTCCTCCTGTGCTGAGACATGTTTGTTTAAAGTATTGCCTGTCTGTTCTTCCTCCCCCAGGTCGTCTGATGTTCCACCTCCTCCATATCAAGATTTCACGGATGTGTTCAGTAAAGCTTCTGCTGATATCCTTCCTCCTCATAGAGAATGGGACTGTCCGATTGATCTCGTTCCAGGGAAGGTTCCACCTCGAGGCCGAACTTATCCGTTGTCTCTGCCTGAGACGCATTCTATGGAGGAATATATTAAAGAGAACCTAGCAAAGGGGTTCATTCGACCTTCTTCTTCTCCAGCCGGCGCAGGCTTCTTTTTTGTAAAAAAGAAAGATGGTGGTCTGCGGCCGTGCATCGACTACAGAGGTTTGAACGACATTACCATCAAGAACCGTTATCCTTTACCCCTGATTACTGAGCTCTTTGACAGAGTTAGCGGAGCTACCATCTTTACAAAGCTGGACTTGCGAGGTGCATACAATCTCATCCGGATCCGTGAGGGTGACGAGTGGAAGACCGCCTTTAACACCCGTGACGGACATTATGAGTACCTCGTCATGCCCTTCGGATTGAGCAATGCTCCAGCTGTCTTCCAGCATTTTGTCAATGAGATCTTCAGAGACATTCTGTACCGTCATGTCGTGGTCTATCTAGACGATATCCTCATTTTTGCCAACGATTTAGAGGAACATCGTTTTTGGGTTAAAGAGGTTCTGTCCCGTCTCCGTGTCAATCATCTCTATTGCAAATTAGAAAAATGCGTCTTTGAAGTCAAGTCCATTCCGTTTCTAGGGTACATTGTGTCCGGTTCCGGACTAGAGATGGATCCTGAGAAACTACAAGCAATCCAAAATTGGCCGGTACCCTTAACCCTCAAAGGGGTCCAGAGGTTCTTAGGGTTCGCCAACTATTACCGAAAGTTTATACGAGACTTTTCCACCATTGTGGCGCCTATTACTGCTTTCACTAAGAAGGGTGCTAACCCGTCCAAGTGGTCTGAAGAAGCCATGCAAGCATTTCATCTTTTAAAACAAAGGTTCATCTCTGCGCCTGTTCTGAAACAGCCTGACATCGACTCTCCTTTCATCTTAGAGGTGGATGCCTCCTCCGTTGGAGTAGGAGCGGTGTTATCTCAGAGGGCTAAAGATGGCCATTTACACCCTTGCAGTTTCTTCTCTCGGAAGTTCTCCCCAGCTGAGCGCAACTATGCCATTGGCGACCAGGAGTTGCTAGCCATCAAGCTCGCTCTAGAAGAGTGGAGGTATCTGTTGGAGGGAGCTTCTCATTCAATCACCATACTTACAGACCACAAGAACCTTTTATACATGAAGGGCGCACAATGTCTCAACCCTCGTCAGGCCAGATGGGCACTTTTCTTTTCCAGGTTCGACTTTAAACTCCAGTTCTGTCCGGGCTCTCAGAATCGCAAGGCCGATGCCCTTTCCCGCTCATGGGAGCAAGAAAATGAGTCAGAGTCTTCAGACAAGCATCCTATTATAAATCCGTTGGCATTCTCCACGGTAGGGATGGACTCTACGCCCCCATCAGGGAAAAGTTTTGTGAAGCCGATGCTAAGGAAGAAGCTCATGCATTGGTCCCATGCTTCCCGTTTTGCCGGACATACAGGTATCCAAAAAACCCTGGAGTTTATCTCTAGGTCCTATTGGTGGCCAACTCTGAAAAAGGACGTCTTGGAGTTTATTGCATCTTGCCCAAAGTGTGCCCAACATAAAGTATCCCGCCAGTCGCCTGCGGGGCAACTGGTTCCACTATCCGTTCCCCGTCGACCATGGACCCACTTGTCGATGGATTTCATTACAGACTTACCCATGTGCAACAAGTTCAATACCATCTGGGTGGTAGTTGACCGGTTCACCAAGATGGCACACTTCATTCCTCTCACCGGCCTTCCGTCAGCTTCCAAGTTGGCTCAAGTATTCATACAAGAGATCTTCCGACTCCACGGTCTTCCTGAAGAAATTATCTCAGATCGAGGAGTTCAATTCACAGCCAAATTCTGGCGAAGTTTATGTCAAGTCCTCCAAGTCAAGCTAAAGTTTTCCACGGCTTACCATCCTCAGACCAATGGTCAAACCGAGAGGGTGAATCAGGACTTGGAGGCCTTCCTCCGCATCTATGTGTCCTCCTCTCAAGATGACTGGGTTCAATTACTTCCCTGGGCCGAGTTCTGTCATAACAACCAGTATCATTCTTCATCTGCTTCAACACCATTCTTCACTAACTTTGGATTCCACCCTAAAGTCCCTGAGTTCCAACCGCTTCCAGCAACTTCTGTTCCCGCAGTGGATATCACCTTGCATCAGTTTGCCAATATCTGGAAGAGCGTACGATCAGCTCAGCTCAAGGCATCGTTCAGGTACAAGAAGTTTGCGGATAAGAAGCGTCGAGCAGTTCCTGCTCTCAAGGTGGGTGATCGGGTATGGTTATCCACGAAGAATTTGAGGTTAAGAGTTCCCAGTATGAAGTTTGCACCTCGCTATATCGGTCCTTTCAAGATTGAACAAGTCATCAATCCTGTTGCTTACAGACTCCAGTTGCCTCCCTTCTTAAAAATACCCAGGACATTCCATGTTTCCCTGTTGAAACCGCTGATCTTGAATCGGTTTCATTCCTCACTTCCTCCAACTCCGAAAGTCCAAACTCAACGAGGCGTTGAGTATGAAGTGGCCAAGATCCTGGACTCACGTCACCGTTACGGTCAACTACAATATCTTATTGACTGGAAGGGTTATGGTCCTGAGGAACGTTCGTGGACCAATGCTTCTGATGTCCATGCTCCTGCCTTGGTCCGGAGATTCCATTCCAAGTTTCCTCAAAAGCCAAAGAAGTGTCCTGGGGCCACTCCTAAAGGGGGGGGTGCTGTCACGATCCGGGTATCTGGACGCCATTTCTTACCCATCAGATGCCTCCTAAGGCTGGCTCAGCGCTCCAGGACCGGATCCCATCTGTTATCCTGATGTGTACATTCCTGTATCCTCTCCTGTCACTCTGGGACGCTGTCACAGTAAACGCCATATTACACCTGGCATGGCGTCTCCCGCGGCCTCCGCCTCCGTCCCTGAGCTTCTGCATGCAGAGTGTCAGAGTGGCGATTACGTCAGCCGCGGCCTCCGCTGTGTCCGCGTGGTTGGATGTGCATCTGTCAGCCTGGCGCCTCCTGTCTCCGGTGGCCGGCGCCGCCATTACTGTTTTCATTACCACATGGATTACAAACCAAACTTCCCTCCAAGTGTCTGCATGGGCGCAGCCATCTTGGATTCTGTCAGCTGATCATTTCCACCAATCTGTTCTCAGTATTGATAATCTGCATAATTACCTAGCCAATCCCTTCCTTGCTGCAGGTATAAATACACTGTGCCTGAGCAAGGAAGGCGTCAGTGCTTTGGTTGTCAAACCTAGTTCCTGTTTGTCTCTCTCCTGTGATTGTCTTCCAGGTTCCAGCTCCTGTCTCAAGACTTCCACCATAGAGATCCGCACCAGCATTCCACCTGCGGTGTAGCCTGACTCTCCAATCCATTGTGGATTCATCTGTTTCCAGCTACAACATTACCTGCTTCCAGCTCAGCTTCCAGCAGAGTACAGCTTCCCTTAAAGGGCCGGTGTCCTTTCTACACTTTACCACTCTCCGCCGGTATTATTATTTCTCCGCTCTCAAGTTCTACATTTTAGTTCATATTTCATCGCTCCCAAGTTCATTTATTATTTAACTGGTTCCAGCCAGTATCCACTCCGTGCTAACAACAGTCTGGTTCCAGCCAGTATCCACAGCAGCTGTTTTATCTTCAGCAACCCAGCTTTTCCTGGAACATCAGCTGGCACAATCCTGGGTTATCTCCATTGCTACAGTCGGGCCTGGTAAGGACTTTCCATCTAGAAGATCATAAGAACTATCTCACACTACCAGTGCCCTGTGGCTCCTGCCATCCTGTAGTACCCAGGAACTGTATTTATTCTTTGCTGACTTTTACGTTTTCTTTTACTGCTGCTGTGTTGCGAAGTTGTCATAATAAACATCATTGACTTTTATCCAAGTTGTCGTGGTCACGCCTTCGGGCAGTTATTATTCATGTTACTTACATGTCCAGGGGTCTGATACAACCTCCCAGGTTCCGGTACATCTCAGCCCCTACAACTGAGGCTGCCTCCCGTCAGCTCAGGCCCTCAGTTGTTGTTACTTACATGTCCAGGGGTCTGATACAACCTCCCAGGTTCCGGTACATCTCAGCCCCTACAACTGAGGCTGCCTCCCGTCAGCTCAGGCCCTCAGTTGTGACAATTAGCTTCTACGAGGATGTGAGGGAGACTCTTGACCAGGGAAAAGCAGTGGATGTGGCGTATTTAGATTTTGCAAAAGCCTTCGATACAGTGCCTCATAGGAGGCTGATCATCAAATTAAGAGAACTTGGCCTAGGATATATTATTTGTGCATGGATAACTAATTGGCTGGATAACAGAGTACAACGAGTAGTGGTCAATGGGATGTTCTCCAGCTGGGCACCAGTAGTCAGCGGAATACCGCCAGGGTCTGTACTTAACCCGCTACTGTTCAATAAATTTTTCTATGATCTAGGTATAGGCCTGGAAAGCACAGTGTCAATCTTTGCAGATGACATTAAACTTTGTAGGGTAATTAATTCAGAACGCGATGTGGAGTCTCTACAGAATGATTTATTTAAATTTGAAACCTGGGCGTCTAAATAGAGAATGAGGTTCAATATAGAAAAATGCAAAGTTATGCATTTTGGGACACAAAACACAGTTGCATCCTACACTCTAAATGGGAAAAATATAGGGGTAACTGTGGTGAATAAAGATTTGTTGGTGCTCATAAATAATAGGCTTAATAACAGTACACAATGTCAAAATGCAGCAAAGAAGGCAAGTAAGGTGCTTGCGTGCATTAAACGGGGCATTGAGACAAGGGACGAGGATGTAATCCTGCCGCTGTACAAATCATTGGTACGTCCACACCTGGAATATTGTGTTCAATTTTGGGCACCATATTATAAAAAAGATATCGGGGAACTAGAAAGAGTGCAAAGAAGAGCTACTAACTTGATTAAAGGGTTAGAGACACTGGAGTACGAGGAAGGGCTTACTAGGTTAAATATGTATTCACTAGAAAAGAGGAAACACTATTAATGTCTTCAAATATATAAAGGGTCACTACAAGGAATTTTCAGGGGACTTGTTTATTAAAAGAACTCTGTATAGGACACGTGGGCACTCACTGAGGCTAGAGGAGAGAAAATTCCGTACACAACGTAGGAAAGGGTTCTTCACAGTAAGGACAATAAAGATTTGGAACTCCCTGCCGGAGAAGGTAATAATGGTAGACTCTGTAAATGCATTTAAAAAACAGTCTGGACAAATTTCTAACTGGAAAATGTATCCAGGGCTATAGCATTTAACATATTGACATTAAATATTTGGGAGTGGTAAGAATCATAGTTGTCAATTGGTACAAAACCATTACTTCAGAAGGTGCATTATAATATGAACAGCTTAACACAATACAGGTTAAACCCAATGGGCTTTTTGCCTCTTTTCAACCTCACTAACTATGTAACTATGTACTATGTAACCTCTGATGGGAGGCTGTTCCACGTTTCCACTACCCTTTCTCTTTCTGTGAAGTAATTTTTCCTCAAATTTCCCCTGAACCTCCCCCCCCCCCCCCCCCTCCAGTCTCAGTGCATGTCCTCGGTGTCCTATTGCTTCTCTTCATTTGGAAAATGTTTCCCTCCTGTACCTTGTTAAAACCCTTGATATATTCGAAAGTTTCTTATCTCAAAATATCTCCCAACCCAACCCTTTCGCTCCCAACCCGACCTCTTCACTCTTCACAAGATCTGCGTCTCTCAACCACACTCATGGCTCACTTCCATTCATGTTTGCAGGACTTTCTTCAGGCTGCACCCAATCTGTGGAATACCCTCCCACGGACAATAAGACTCTCCTCTAGTCTCCAAACCTTCAAGCGTTCCCTGAATACTTACCTATTCAGGCTAGCTTATCAAATTCCCAGCCCACATAACCATCATAAGCTTTCTTATCCAATTACATCCCCATTGCACAGTCCACACATGTTCTTACATAATTTCCCTCTCTTCACTTTCCCTTTCTCCTGACTTTGGTTCATCATTGCTGTGTGGCCATATCATGCAGCCCACCAAGACCCTTTGCAATCTGGTGGACAATTATGCAATAGATAACACCTATATTTGTGTATCAATGCCTATTTCCCTATAGATTGTAAGCGGGCGAGCAGGGCCTTCCTACCTCTATGACTGTTTGTTATTACCCAGTTTTGTTTTATCATTATTGAATCCAGTTGTAAAGTGCAACAGAATTTTCTGCGCTATATAAGAAACTGTTAATAAATAAATAAATATGTAACCTTACCTGATGGATGAAAAGAGCATGTGCACTTAATGTTTGCCCAGCAGAATGGGATGGTGGCTTCCTTTTTCTACAGATTGCATACATTTTGCATGTGTGATCTGAATTCATATAGCATATTTTGACATGTTATCTACTACATTAAGTGGGAGGCCAATCTTCTAAGTTTCATCTGAACTGCGTTAGATGAGCGGTGATATGTAATCTAAAATCATGCTTTAATGTCTCAAGATAGGAGGAAAGTAATGTAATCTCACTTTAGACTGTGTTTGGTGGGAGAATGTAGAGCAGATGACATATAAAGGGGCATGTGGAGGGGTCTGATAGCTTATAAGGTGCGTTAGAGGCTCTGATGGCATATAAGGTTCACGAGGAACAAATGACACTTACATGTAAAGAGGCATGTGGGGACTGAAATCTAAGATTTATAGCTGTGGCCAAACGTTTTGAGAATGACACAAGTATTGGTTTTCACAAAGTTTGCTGTTTAAGTGTTTCTAGGCCTTTTTGTCAGATGTTACTATGGTATACTGAAGTAAGATTACAAGGATTTCATAAGTGTCAAAGGCTTTTATTGACAATTATATTAAGTTTATGCAAAGAGTCAATATTTGCAGTGTTGACTCTTCTTTTTCAAGACCTCTGCAATTCGCCCTGGCATGCTGTCAATCATCTTCTGAGTCACATACAAACTGATGGCTGCCCATTCTTGCCTAATCAATGCTTGGGGTTTGTGGGTTTTTGTTTGTCCACCCGCCTCTTGAGGATTGATCACAGGTTCTCAATGAGATTAAGGTCTGGGGAGTTTCCTGGCCAGGGACCTAAAATTTCGATGTTTTGTGCCCTGAGCCACTTAGTTATCACTTTTGCCTTATGGCAAGGTGCTCCATCATGCTGGAAAAGGCATTACTCCTCACCAAACTGTTCTTGGATGGTTGGGAGAAGTTGCTCTTGTAGGATGTTTTGGAACCATTCTTTATTCATGGCTGTGTTCTTAGGCAAAATGTTGATTGAGTTAACTACCTTGGCTGACAAGGAACACTACACATGAATGGTCTCAGGATGCTTTACTGTTGGCATGACACAGGACTGATGGTAGCGCTCACCTTTCCTTCTCCGGACAAGTGTTTTTCCAGATGCCCCAAACAATCTTAAAGGAGATTCATCAGAGAAAATGACTTTACCCCAATCCTCAGCAGTCCATTCCCTGTACCTTTTGCAGAATATCAGTCTGTCCCTGATGTTTTTCCTGAAGAGAAGTGGCTTCTTTGCTGCCCTTAGCTGGAGAAAGAAAGGTGAGCGTGACACTTATGAAATGCTTGTAATCTTACTTCAGTATACCATAGTAACATCTGACAAAAAGGTCTAGAAACACTGAAGCAGCAAACTTTGTGAAAACTAATACTTGTTTCATTCTCAAAACGTTTGGCAACGGCTGTAAATGGTTAGAACCCTATGTGGCTTTGGCCAAGCCCCCTTACCTGGGAATCTGAAAATGAGAAGATGGTAACCATAGGACTAGTGTAGGCTAAGGGGGTAATTCCAAGTTGATCGCAGCAGGATTTTTTTTAGCAGTTGGGCAAAACCATGTGCACTGCAGGGGAGGCAGATATAACATTTGCAGGGAGTGTTAGATTTGGGTGGGTTATTTTGTTTCTGTGCAGGGTAAATACTGGCTGCTTTATTTTTACACTGCAAATTAGATTTCAGTTTGAACACACCCCACCCAAATCTAACTCTCTCTGCACATGTTATATCTGCCCCTCCTGCAGTGCACATGGGCCCTCATTCCGAGTTGGTCGCTAAGAGTCTTCGCAACGCAAATGTACGAAATGTAAGTATCTGCGCATGCGCAAATGCGTGATTACGCATGCGCGAGTACATACGTACGACAACTGTGCAAAATTACTCAGAAAAAAAAAGCCGTAACTGGCAAACGAAAACGAGGAGTGGCGTGGGCGTGGCGGAGGCGAGACTTCGCAATGCTCCGACATGGGCGTGAAAGTGGGCGTACAGTGTGGGAGTATGCAACTCGCAATGGGCGTGTTTTTCGCAAATAAACATTGTCGCTGTTAAAACTAACATAGGAAACCGTAGCAACATTCACGCAGCAGCCGAGTAGGTCTGCAGTTACTCTACATTTGCGAAGTACTGGTACAAGTGTGTACGCAGTAATTAGCAGTTAATTGGATAGCACATTCATCTGATGTCCAATTACTTGGTAATTAATGAGCAGATGAAAGTTACCAACCAGCAATTGTCTGAACACACATTACATGTTTATTCTACTCACATATAAATCTCACACACTGCCAAATAAGGGTGTGATTTTTGTTGAAGTTGTTGTGTAAGCATTTTTTAAACTTGTTTTAATGTGTGTAAGACTCCCAAATACAAACAAGTGAAAATATTTGTGAAAGTGTTTGAAATCTGCAACTTTTTTGACAAATAAACCAACACCCACATAATGCAGCATACACTTTAATTTAGTCTTAAAAGTCACAATAATATTTGATTATAATATCTGACAATGTTTGAAATGATGTCCTGTTGACCATAGATATTTATAAAAAGCGTCGTGTCTGTTTACTTAATATGGACATTAAAGTGTGGTGCAAAGCATACCTTTTTTTGGTGTTTTTACCAATTTTTAAGGAGAATTTGCAGATTGGTCTACAAGTGTCTATATGCTGACCTAATCTTTCTGGAACTGCATTACCTTGAAGAAACTGCTCAAATTTTTTAAATATCTTTTTTATTACTATAATAATATTTCACAACATTTAAACAACATGGCTCCACGTGAGTCGCACAGGCAGAGATGGACCAAGCAGCAAGCAGATGGCACTGACAATCATTAGATAGCAGAACTCAGTACTCTGCAAAATTCTGCTTCTGACAAAAGTATATTTTTTAAGCATAAATAAAACATGACACACCCTGCCACACACAAATTTTAAACCAAATGAGAAAGAATTAGGATCCACCACACAAACACAACAATACATAGCACACTAGTAAGAGGAAGATGGCTCTGGTGTTTATACACATAAACTCACAGGCTACAATACATCCAAACAGAAAGAATACATTTCACTAAGAGGGAGTTATCCATTCTGGCCACACAAGCCAACTCCAAAAATACATAGAGGCAACATCAAAAACATGGGTGCTGCCCATCTGGAGAGACATCATTTTCTTCTTTTTCTCCCCGCCTGAGGCTGTTCTTCTTTGGAAGGTCTGCGGAGCGACCTTCGTTGGGCCTGCCCAGTGGGCTGTTCTTCCTGGGCAGGGGCAGGGGAGGGAGCCGATGTGGGTGGCTCTCTGCCACTGTGGGCAAGGGAGACAGCGATGGCCTGGAGCCCTTGCAAGATGTTATTTGCAAGGCTTTGGAATGAGGAGGCAAGTTGTTCTTGGCCCTGCCTGATCTCTGCCAGACCTTGGCAGAGTTGAGCAACACCTTGCTCAACACAGGTTCGGTGCTCAGTGAGCCGGACAGCTATCTGGCTTACCTCCCGGATGACCCCGTCTTGAAACCGATTTAGGCTCTCACCATACCTAGCGATTTCAAGCAGGATCTCCGGGATAGCAGAGGGTTGGGTGGGGGGGCCAGTAGGAACCTGCAGAGGTGGGATTTGTTGGCCCACACTGCCAGACTCACTAGGTCCCTCCACCTCAGCCTCAACCACATAACCGTCCTGTGACTCAAACGGATCACCCCCCTGTGCTGTGTTTTGTGGCAAGCAAATAGAAGAATGTGTGGGGAAAAAGTTGGATACAAAATTAGTTTATTATTATAAATACTGTCAAAATTACAGACAACTAAATGTGTAAACTTACCTTCCAAGTCATGTCCCGTCAGGATCTCAGGCAGGTCCGTGTCCATATGAGACACCCCTTGGCCCTCCTCATAACTGACACAGGGCATCGCCATCTCCTCCAAGTCAGTATACTCCACAGCGACAGGTGCTCCTCCACCTGTAGCCCTTGAGGCATTCCACTCCGCAGCCCTCTTTGCCTTCAGGCGGGATTTGAAGTCGGCCCACCTACATATGTATTGTGAAAGAGGGACAAAGTAGAGTCTTATTATTTGTCTAAGCTAATATATAGGACACGTGTTCTGCTTGTGTTTGCTAGACATAACATCACATGTAACTAAATTTTTTAGTCAACTTATCACTGAAAAATGACTGTCAATATGCACTTACCGTCGTCTCACTTCCTGTGATGTTCTGACGACAGAGCCAACTTCATTCACAGATTTTGTGATGTCTCTCCAGATGCGATCTTTTGAAGCCGCCCCCATGTTTTTTGGCCCTCTATGGATTTTGGACATGGCCTGCGTGACCAAGACACGCAACTCCCTCTTAGTGAATGCAGGCTGTCTTTTCTTCCGTCTGGAGGTAGCCTGTGAGGTTTCTTCTTGTTGGTCATCACCATCTTCCTCCTCACTAGCAGCTTCTGTCTGTTGTGTTTGTGTGGCTAAAGCCAATTCTCCCTCAGTTTGGTCACTATGTGTGTGTGGCAGGGTATCCCCAGTCAATTGTTGTGGTTCAGAAGCAGACATTTGCAGAGTACTAGGTCCTGCCTCTTCAACATCCGCAGAGGCGTATTCCAACATGCGCCTTTGGCAATCTAGGCGTCTTTTCCGCAATGCCATCTCCTGCTCTGCAATGCGGTCCATCTCTGCTGCGATTTGCTCACGAGAAGCCATGTTTGTGATGACGTGTGTACGCCGAGGTGTGTGCTTATATACCTACGTGCGTAGCGTTAATTCACACAGGTGTACACTGTTAATCTGGTTAATGATTGCACTGCTTATTTAAGGGCCTACTTTGCACGCTGTGAGTGTAGGTAGTTTGGAGTTTCTTTCACTTGAGTTTGTTGGCTTGTGCGTGAAGGTGCTATAGGAATTTTCAGAGTGAGTAATTGTCAAGCATACATTTGTCCTTTCGTTTGCATTTAGAATATAGTCAGTGTAGCATTTTGTCTGCGAATTTTCGTTTGTGAGTATTCTGGAATTCGTCTTGTTGTTCATTTTTTTATTTAAAAGTGTTTATTTTATGTTGATTGTTTGTTATTCTTTTTTACACATATATATTTTGCTAGTCCATTTTTGCAAATAAACCTGTGCTTCATTGCTTTTACTGACATTTTTGTTCTCTTGTAGGAGAATTGTTTTGGGTGACGTAACCCTAGTCTATTTTGTTTATTTTGTGTGCTATATAACACAAATAGTTCCTTGCTTTATTTTGGATCAGGTAAGTTCCCTGGGCCTGTGTTGGTGCCTGTTTGGTTTATTGGTCTGTATGTTGTTTTTGACTGTCATATTTGCTCTCTTGTAGGAGACTTGTTTTGGGTGACGTAACCCTAGTCTATTTTGTTTATTTTGTGTGCTATATAACACAAATAGTTCCTTGCTTTATTTTGGATCAGGTAAGTTCCCTGGGCCTGTGTTGGTGCCTGTTTGGTTTATTGGTCTGTATGTTGTTTTTGACTGTCATATTTGCTCTCTTGTAGGAGAATTGTTTTGGGTGACGTAACCCTAGTCTATTTTGTTTATTTTGTGTGCTATATAACACAAATAGTTCCTTGCTTTATTTTGGATCAGGTAAGTTCCCTGGGCCTGTGTTGGTGCCTGTTTGTGTTTGTTCAAAGTGTTTTGATTATGTTTGTTTTCCATCTTGATAATAAATGTTATGTTTTTTACCGGGATTGATCAGCAAAGTAGTGTTGTTCTTGGCTGGACTAGCTACTAAAGGGCTAACTTTTTGTTTGTTTTATTTAAATGTTTTTAACCAATTATTCATAATTTTGTAGTAGGTGTTTGTGATGTGTTTGATGTTCTGTTTTTTTAAATAATAGTATTTTTAACAATTACAATTTAACATATGTAGCTTTCATTATAAAAATAATGTTGTTTTTCTTTTTTGTGATAATATTCTTTTTGGTCCTGAATTGAACCCAGAAAAAATGTCTTACGCTCCTGCAGTAAGTTGACACCCCCTTTTTTTACAAATTTTTTGTTTGCATATTTTTTGGACTTTGTTTTTGTCTTATTCAACTTTTTTTTTTATTTTTTATAAAAGTGTGTGATGTCTATATTTATCGCAGCAGAAGCCCTACCTCCCCAACCCACGCCAGCACTCCCACCCCAACCGCCAGCCCCACAACCACAACCGGCTCCTCATCAACCAAGGCAACGGAGGCGTGCTAGGCCACCAATTTTCCGACCCCGTGTCCTACTTTTTGGGATGCCAGATGATGTGGTTGTATGTAGATACAGGCTGCTACCACATCTAATCCTAGACACTCTCTCCATAACAGAGAGTGATCTGGAGTCTGAAATTCGGTATCCTACAGCAATACCACCATTGACACAATTCCTTGCTGTGTTACATTTTTTGGCAACAGGGTCTTACCAGCATGTGGTTGGAGACCTGGTTGGCATGTCGCAGGGCCAGTTCAGTAAGGTCCTGCGGCGTGTCTGCCAGGCTTTCCTCAAGCGTGTGAAGCAATTTATTGCTATGCCTTTGGATGTTGGTGCCCTAGATGTGGTGAAGCGGCAATTTGCGGAAGGTGGTAGTCGCTTCCCACATGTTATTGGGGTTGTGGATGGCACACATGTAGCTATTCAGCCACCAAAACATAATGAAGAAATTTATAGAAACAGGAAACTGTTTCATTCTCTGAATGTAATGGTTGTTTGTGGGCCATCCCTCCAGATCCTTTCCCTGAACGCAAAGTTTACTGGAAGTTCCCATGATGCGTATGTCATTAGACAATCAGGGATATGGCACAGATTAAGATCAAATCAACGAGCAGACATGTGGTTATTGGGTGAGTTGTTGCACATATTTCTTACAATTTTTTTTTTTCAAAATTTACTATTTCTAATTTTGGTTTTTCCTCAAACAGGAGACCGTGGATATCCTTGCACCCCCTGGCTCATGACTTCTTACCGTAATCCCAGGCCAGGACCACAGACGGCATTTAACTCCGCGCTTACTGCCACTAGGCAGCTGGTGGAGCGCACAATTGGGGTCCTTAAAGGGCGGTTTTGTGTGCTCCACCGCACTGGTGGCGACATCATGTATTCGCCGGAGATGGCAAGTAAACTAGTGGTTCTGTGCGCAATACTACACAATATCGCGGTAAGGAGTAGCGTAGAGCTTCCTCAGACAGAGGAATTGCCTGATGAGGAGCCAGGGGTTGTTCGACACTTCGGTGGGGGGAGTGTTACACGGAGGGGGAGCCAAGTCAGGGCAAGCATTGTTGCTGAATATTTCAGGTATAGTGTTTTTATATTATCTTTTTTATCCAAATTAAAATCACAGTATGCTTATGTATTATTTGTAATGTTGACATTTTGTTTGATATTGTAAGGTCATTGTGTAATGCTTTTGGTGTGTTGGAATGTGTAATTTTTTTGATACTAAAAATCCGTTAACACGTTAAGCTTTCAATTTTAGATTTGAAATGTTAAAAATGTGATGATGCTAAATAGTGTCCTTATTTGTTTTATATCCTAAAATCCTGATTATTTAAACAAACACACAAACAAATGAAATTGAATGTTGCCCACTTTGTGACTGTCCAGCTGAATGATCACACAAACTGTGGTGAGTACACAGATATTTGTAGGAATTTTTTCAAAACTGTGTGTCTCTGTGTCTGTGTTTTTTTTTTTTTTTTGCTAAAAATTTTGCTAATGCGAATGCGTATTTCCGCTCGTGCGAAATAACACTCTGCTCTTCACAGCATTGCAAAGATCAATAAAGTTATTAGAAATGACAACATAGATTTTTGACCAATCACATGCTAACAGACACTATAAATATATGCCCTAATAAGGAAAACGCCATTGCCATGATGCGTGCTGCACCTTTCACCAGGCGGGAGCTCCGCGTCCTAGTTGCGGTGATGGACCGCCGCGTAGGCCGCGTTGGGCGCTTCATCCCAAATCGGGTTAAGCGCGAGGCCTACGCGGAGGTCCGCCGCCTGCTGCGGACTCGCGTCCGCAGCAGGCGGACAATCATCCAACTAGCGCGGAGATGGAGTGATCTCCGCAGGAGGACGCCAGAGCTGTTGGCGGAGATCCGCCAGCAAATACGGGCTATGCATGCACGCAGTAAGTTACATTACATAAGATTCTTAGCAAAAATTTAAGAAATTTACACTAAGTGGTAGGCTAATTGCAACGCTGATTGTCCATTTTTATAACATAGGACAGTGTGTGTGGTTAGGGCAAACAGTACTGACTGTAGCAAAGTGTCACCAAACAAGTGCATGTTTTCCAGAATTAATAACCAGGCAGGAAACTGTACCCAAATACTTGATCAGTGCTGTCTATATAATAAGGTGCCTTGAATAGTTATCTGGTGATGTTGCCTAGACCAATCAATATGACTCAATGGAATAGATTAAGGAATGAGCTTCAAAGTAAAAGTTTTGACTCATTTTGTTTGCTGTGGGCAACATGATGATGTTTTTAAAATGTGTATTTTTCAGAAAAACAAACCACAGTCTTTTACATGGAACAGAACAGTGATTTTTCAAATTGTTTAGTATGTAATTTAACATGCAAAATAAATTTTTTCAAAAATATCATTATAGGACGAGAACAACGGCAGACCTCTCAGCCCCCTTCCCCTTCCCAGTCCCCCTCCCCTTCTCACTCCCCCTCCCCTTCTCACTCCCCCTCCCCTTCGCAGTCCTCCTCAGCTTCCCAGTCCCCCTCAGCTACCCAGTCCCCCTCAGCTTCCCAGTCCCCCTCAGCTTCCCAGTCCCCCTCAGCTTCCCAGGCCCACTCCACTTTCCACTCCCCTTCTCACACCACCTCTCTATCTCTTTCTGTGACCCCTTCTCCTCCTTCCCATACCCCTTCTCCTTCAACTTCAAACTCACCTTCTCAGCCCCCCTCACCCTCTATTGGCTTAACTTTCTCTCCGCCCCCCTCGCCCTCTCAATCAGACCCACCCTCTGAAATTACATCCCCAATCCAGCCTCCTTCCCCCATCCAGCCTCCTTCCCCCATCCCTCCTCCTTCCCCAATCCCTCCTCCTTCCCCAATCCCTCCTCCTTCCCCATCCAGCCGCCTTCCCCACCCAGTGAGTGGGCAGAAGAAGCCCCTGCTGAATTAACTGTCAACCATCATGTTGCAGAGGAAAGTAAGTGTTTTAACATGTTCTCCAAAAATGATTACCTACTTACACTTACAATGCCAAAACATGCAGTGTTGTACTGTTGGAATTCTTGTACCAAGGACAAATATTTGTGTTATTCTTCATGGTCTACATGTTGTATTTACATTTTTGTGAGTGTCATTATATGTACAGTGTTTATGTGTGCAATGTTTTGTGTGTCCACTCTAGGTCGACACTCATTAGGTCGACAGGGTTGCCAGGACAACAGGGTTTATATGTGTTAGGTTTTCAGGGAAACAGTTAGACCTGAGTGGAGTTTAGTATGTTGTTGGTCTTTTACACTTGTGCCTGTGTAGTCTTAATATTTGCACTTACAAATCACATGCTTCACTTTGTTATGCAGCCTAATGACACACTGATTTGTGGTGTGAAAGTTACACTCACAAAATGATTATTGGCTAAAGTCAAACCTGTTTGACCTTATTTAGTAAGGTCAGCTTTCAGGGAGTGTGGGCATGCTAGGATCTGTTGTCCTTCTGAAGATGTTGATATGCAGTGTGATGATGCAGGACCAAACCCATAAAAAAAATCATAAATACACTCCAGATGTAAATGAATGCCAACATGGTGTAACATTGACGAAGATGGTAGTTATCTTTAACATGGGATGTCGCCCATAGCAACCAATAAGATTATACTTTACAATTGGGGAACCACTTCTACAAGATAATATTCTTATTTTTCCTTGTTTGCTATGGGCAACGCTCCATCTTAAATATAACTCACATAGTAGTAAATGTACCCCATGGTCTCGTAAACGGCAAAAATTTATTAAAAAAACCCAGAGCAGGCTTGTGTGTTTTTCTGCTAATGATTGTACCATAAAACAGCCATGATGTAGTAACTTTGCCATTAAGCAGGCCTGTCCAAACTGCGGACCTCCAACTGTTGAGAAACTACACATCCCAGCATGCCCTGACACAGCTTTGGCTTTCCCTGGCCCCAAAACTGAGTCAAGGCATGCTGGTATATGTAGTTTCACACCAGCTTGAGGGATGCAGTTTGGACATGCCTGCATTAAAGTGTGCTTTGTGCCTTGCTTGTATAACAAGTAATGTGAGTAAGTTATTAATGTTTATGTTATCTCTTAATTTCAGATGTTGCCGTTGGAGATCCCACATCTTTTGCGGACATTATTGGCAACATGAGGATACATCTCCAGGCCTTGCTGGGTCTTGTTGACCAAATGCAAACGTTGTTTTAATTTTTGTTTAAAAAAAAAAAAAAAATGTTTATATTATAAAAAAACCAAAAAAAATTTGTTTTCAAGTTAAGCGGGTGTTTATTATTTATTAATGCAATGAAGGAACTGCAGAATGACGAACAGACATTTATTACCTTAAACATTTCATACATCTAACGTAAGTTTGTTTAAAATGTAAAAAAGACATATGTTGTTATTGTCTAAATAAACATGCAAACACCTTCATTCACATACTAAAACTCTACTTAAAAAATAAAAATAAAAACATTAGACCAAGCACATTGCAAACATCTATATTTATATTAAAATTCTAAAATAATTTAGGTACAATTATGGCTACAAAGTGTTCTTCAGGTATTTTAAAAAGACTTAATTGATCATGAACATTACAATTCATTTCACTAATTGGATTTGTAATTGAGGAGGGCTTGTGGACTTTTAATTGGAAGGTGTTATTCCACTTAATAGTAAAAAAAAACCATTGTGGTGCGTTTGCCCGCAAAAGTGAGCACTTTTAATGATAAATGTGTAAATATACTACAACTTAGTATTTTTACGATGAAGTATGTGTTAATGCGATGGTTTCGCATTGCTGCGATGTTTTCGCATTGCTGCGATGTCATTTGGCGTACGCCCACTTTGTGTAATACTGCGTACGAAAGAGCAAAAATACGTTGGGGGCGGATGTTCGCAAATTTACTACACTAACGCAACTTTGCAAATATGTTGTGCGAACGAAAAACTGAGCGATCAACTCGGAATGAGGGCCATGGTTTTGCCCAATTGCTAACAAAAATCCTGCTGCGATCAACTTGGAATTACCCCCTAAGTACAGCAAGGGTGCGGTCACATAATTGCAGATGCAGACTTGTATACTGTTGCACATTCTCCTGTCCGAGCCATATTATTTGTAGCTGCCTGGTGGCAGTCGCCAGCTTTCATGAACCGATTGTGATCAGAATACAACAAATGCACCATTGATGCTGATGGATGTTTTGCTTGTGTGCATATGTTATTATTATTTTATGTGCATTTTAGCTATTTTTTATGTATTTAATATATTTAATTTTATATGGAAAACGCAGATTTTGACTTTTGAATTCTGTTCAGTCAATCACCATTCCCTGTCTGTTGTGTATACAACACTTCATTACATTATTATATTGTGTACAAATTGGGTAATGAGACTCACATTTACTGCTAACACTGTCAGGCAGACTCCCTGTGCTGTTGTTTGGCATAATACCCATTGGCGTTTCTATAATGGGTGCAGTGTGTGCGGTGCACACGGGCCCCTGAGTCAGGGGGAGGGGGGGGGGGGCACACCGCACACACTGCACCCATTTCTCCTTTACTTACCTTTACGGAGTCCATCGCTGACCGTGTAAGGGCCCCCTTCTCTCCCGTAGCCGCCGCGCCGCTGCTAGCGCAATGACCACTAGAGACTCTGGCACAGTGCTCTGAAAAAATGGCGCGGCAGACATTTTTCAGAGTCCTGTGCATTCGCTGTAGACTCTGGCACTGTGCCATAGTCTGCAGCGCTCAGAGCGCTAGCAGCGGCGCGAAGGCTACGGGAGAGGAGGGGGCCCACACCCTGATAATACCCATTGGATTTCCACACATGCCGCTTAAATGCCCATCAGACCTCCATCACATATCCTCAACATCTCCCACTGGGTTCACTACGATATGCCGGCAGTCGGGCTCCCGGCGCCCAGCATACCGGCGCCGGGAGCCCGACCGCCGGCTTACCGACAGTGTGGCGAGCGCAAATGAGCCCCTTGCGGGCTCGCTGCGCTCGCCACGCTACGGGCACGGTGGCCCCCCACGAGGGAGAATAAGTGTCGGTATGCCGGCTGTCGGGATCCCGGCGCCGGTATACTGTGCGCCGGGATCCCGACAGCCGGCATACTGAAGACCCTCCCTCCCACTGACATCACCATATGCCCTATAAATCTCCTGCATATGCCGATCAGACTTCCAGAACATGCCCATCACACCTCCTCCACTGTTACTTGCCTTTACAGTTTGTTCTACTAGGTAATATTGCTATACTATGTGTCCTGCCCTTAGGGTAAAGAGAGAGAACACTCTGTAATCCATCCTCCTCCCCTGGTATGCCGTGTCATGTGACCTCCCTGTGTTGTGCAAAAGAGGTCATGTGATGCAGGTCCAGTCTTACTCTCCAATGTATATTGTAAGTAGCTATCTGGGTGCTACAGATGAAGCCGCCTATTGCCCACCTCTGAAGTATGAACTCACCAATAACAGAGATGGGAGAGCATCTGGCGAAGAGCAGCTCCTATTCAGCCTCCTCCTCATTCCTAATAGAAGAATGTACACTTACAGTATATGTAAAAAATATATATATATAAAAACAACTAATGCAAAATAATGAATGTCCTATAAACAAATATCTAAAGAAAAAATAACCAAAAGGAAATAAAGCAAAATAATTAATTGCTAAACATATTAAACACAAAAAAAATCAATATACATCTCTAAATACAAACAAACGTAATTACTGTATAACTAAAAGGAACACTAATAACTGTAATAGCATTTTAGCACCCTCTTCAGCGATGAATGATTGATTTAATCTTGTTTCTTTTTATGTATTGTACTAATAGCCTTATGTATGAGATTTTATATCAATGTGTCCTGCAAAAGGCTAATTGGCTCTGCAGACCAGTCTCCATTAGTACAGTCTGACCAGGGCAGCATCGGGGGGGACTGGTGTCCCGGGCCCTTACAGAGAGGGGAACCCTGGGACTTCTTAAAATAAGCCTTCCCTGTGCATCAGCTTCCTGAACCGTCCCTGTAGATCCACCTATATGTAATATGTAATATCTCAATATATGACATCACATAGGGGTGGAGCGAGGGCTGTCTCTTTTGTCAATCCCGTGCCCCACTATTTCTGATGGCAGCCCTGAGTCTGACCCCTATGTGCGCTTTTCGGAGTTTGGCCCCATTGGTTTACCACTGTCCCTGCAAGTTCATTTTAGTGCCTAGCGGGGATCATTTATTTAATAAAAGAAAAAAACACCACAATACTGACTATAATAGCTGCACCACTGTCACAGTTAGTAATATGGGATGCGGTCATGTGACCGACGCTGGAATCAGGACACCACTCGTAATCCCGGTGCCGGAACAGCGAATACTGACATCCCGAGGGTAAGTAACGGGTGCAGTCTTAAGAGCCCCATACACTAGAACGATTATTACCGATTTCAGCCCAATTCGGGCATTCGGCCCGATATATTGGGTGAAATCGGGCATTTTGGCTGTGTATCCGATCCGATGCGCGGCTCCGTGAGCATCCGATCGGATCCTCCAGATTGAATGTGCTGCGCATTCAATCTGGTCTGACCCCGCAGGCGTGGCTGGGATCGGCCAGGATCGCCCAAGATATATCGTATGCGAAAGGACAGCATACAATGTATCTTGGGCGATCCTGCCGCCCGGGAAACTGCCGGGGTGATCGCCAGCGATCGCCTGCGACAGGTCGGATGGACATGTCGCAGTAGTGTATGGGGCCCTTTAGGGTTATGATCCAGGGAAGGGGGTTCTTAGGGCTAGGCACTTTGAGGGGTGGGGCAGCCATAACCGCCTCCCCCGAGGAGTCTTAGCCCTAGCCACCACCTCCACCATCTTAGTCCTAGGTTAGGGTCGGGGGCAGGGGAGGGGTAATATAATGACCCCGTCCCCTGTCAGCATTCTAATTGTCGGGATGCCGGTGTCAGTCATGTGACCGGGAACCCGTATCACTACCATTAATACATGCCCCCTATATCAGTGTGTGGTATCCAGCACTTCTAACTAAAATCTTTTCAATTATCGATGAACTTTCCTGGATTACTACTAATTTCTGAAACAATCGTTTTTTTTGTTTTGTTTTTCTAATTTGCTGTTTATGCAACAACGTATTTCCAACGACAGGTGAAACGTGTAACTAGTGTTTTTATAGCGTGTCCATAAATATGGAGCTTTTTTTTTTTTGACAGCAACCTGTTAAGGCAGTTTTTGCAATCTTGCTGTGCAGAGACATTTCTAAATTTCCCCTGGAGTTTGAGACATCCAGAGAAGCATTTATTATGGACGTGTAGCTGCCGATTATTATCTTGTGTAAAGTGTCTGCTTTTGATGTCCTTGATTAATAACATTCTGACTTCCTGCTTTCCCAGCAGCAAAATAATTTCACGTGGCCAACGTGGTAAGAATAAAAATGTCTCTTCACCTCAACCTCCGTACCTGGCAGCCAAAATTCTGGAATTCAAATTAACCGTAGCCTCCGCGATCCCTCCGCAGCCTTCCTCCAGGCTGCCCAGATGTAAAGTCTAAAGTGTTTGGCCCATGAAGATAAATGGTCGGTTTAGGGGCTACAAGAACAAAAGATCTGAGCCGGGGGTAGAGAAAACAGCCACAGTATAAGGTCTGGAAAACAGCTCCAGGAGTAACGCTGACATCCGGCTCATTTCAAATGAATGAGAAATATCTGCAGCTGAGAAAACTGATCCTAAGCAACATATTAAAAATAGCTGGTGAGATGCCTGCAGACATCTGCAGATCACACTGGGTTAAATGCATCACATTATACAAGGGACTTGGTATAATATGGGTGATCATGTAGCTACAAGAACATAAAACGCTTACGTAACATCAGCAATATAATTTAAGATTAAGATGACAACAGTGGGGGCATTTATAAGACCACAGATGTTTTTGTGGGTGCCCAAACCTAATGAGCACCGATCTGTGCAATTCAATTGCCCCGTACCCCCACCTGTGGGCGCAAGTGCATGCCCGTTAGTACTGCTTGGGATGTCCAAACTCCCGTTTGGACACAATGGCCCAGATTTATGCGCCATGGAGAGTAATAAATTGCACAGTGATAAAGTACCAACCAATCAGCTCCTAACTGTCATTTGTCAAACACAGACTGTAACATGGCAGTTAGGAGCTGGTTGGTACTTTCTCTCCAAGGCTTTATAAATCTGGGACATAAAGTGCTGACTCATTGCACATTTCATCTCACCACATGTGAAAGCTGCAAGCTAAAATGTGTCCTCCCCCATGGGTATTCACGCCTAAAGAAAGAGCAACAATTGAAATGCTCTGTCCGGTACCATCTAGTGGCAGCCGCGGGGTAGAACAATTGAATCGCCCCCATTGAAAGCAAATGAAAGCATCGTAATAATAAACCCAAAGTTAGGCATAAGCATGAAACACTCCATATTATAAACCTGTGTGCAAAGACACATCCAAATACACAAATATAACATGCTTATACACACAACCCGAGTAGGACCTCATCTCCCCATACCATCCTCAAATCACTGGCGTATCTATAATGGGTGCAAGATGTGGGGTGCGCACGGGCCCCCTGGGTCCAAGGGGGCCCACACATGACACTCCCTGCACCTATTTCATTATACTCTCCTCTCTGTTGGTTCGGAGCTGGCTGCAGAGTGGTAAATATCACTCGAGAAATGGCCATCATGGCTATTTTCTGGTGATTCATGCATGCACAATAGAGATCTCCTCTGGAACGCGGCACGGGCGCCATGTTCCCGGAGACCTGCACATGTGCAGTAGACTCTGGCACAATGCCTTTCCCCTATAAGCACGGCCCGTTACTAAGGGAGGGATAACCCACATACTGTAGACCAGAGGTTCCCAAACGCGGTCCTCAAGGCACCCCAACGGTCCTGGTAATAAATGCATCCATGCTTGGCCACAGGTGACTTATACCCCTTTCACACTGACAATAGCCGGGTCGCACCCGGGACTGTGTACACGGGTGCTTCCCAGGCTTGAGACCCTTTCAGACTTGCGGCCCGACCCGGCGTGTTGCCAGGTTGGTGACGTCACCGCTGACGCTACCAAAGGCTGTGCTTGTAGATAATTATGGGTGCCGGGTCGCCTTGACCCGGCTTACCCGTTGATACTGCACCGCATCACGGGACGATCCCGGATTCAACCCTGGTCGATGTTTTGTTCATATGTTTGTAAATCCAGTCATCAGGACACAGAGACATGTGAGTTCACTGCTGTGCTGTTTATTCCATCACCAACTCCAGGCACACTGCACACTGGACCACCCACTTCCCAGCATCCCCCTGGTCCCAGGGACCATCACTGAAGTTTCAGGCTTACACATATTAGTAAGGGAGTGTCTACAAATATTAAGCATTCTAATACACTAACATCACATCCTCTTTTCTTAGCCCTGTACGCTTCAATGCAACAATTAACAACGTTATATTAAGAACATCATCTAACACGTTTCAATGAGTCTCTCAGGTCTGCGTATTTCCCTTTTGGGTCTTTCATACACAGTCTTTGTTTCATCGACCATGTTGGACCTTTCTAGAATCGTGGTTTGTTCACCATTATCAGGATCATCATACATGTCAGATGAAGGGTATTCTTCAGTCATGTTGTCTTCGTTATGGTTAGGTTGAGATCTTAAATCCACCCGATTTCTTCTTACTTCCTTTCCATGCTCTGTACGTATAGTATAAGATCTTGGTGCTACTTGTGCTTGCACAATACCTTTCTGCACCCAAATACCTTTCTCGTGATCTCTGAGATGGACTTGGTCACCCGATTTTAGATCAGATAAGCTTTTTGCTCGCCTGTCATGGAACAGTTTCTGTTTCGCCTGTTGACATTCCTTACTCAGTCTGACCAACGCTGAGTTATGTGTATTAAGCAGTTCATCATGTATTGGGAGATTTGCTCTAATCCTCCTTCCCATCAGCATTTGTGCAGGAGAAAGTCCATTCTGTAAAGGTGTACTGCGGTAGATTAAAAGACTTTTGTAGAAATCTTCTTTACCTTCTTGAGCTTTTTTCATGAGACTTTTTACAGTTTTTACTGAACTTTCCACCAACCCATTTGAGCGTGGATAGTGGGGACTTGACATAGTATGGACAAATTCACACTCATCAGCAAATTGTCTAAATTCAGCACTGGAAAACTGAGGACCATTGTCAGTGAACACTTACATAGGAACACCATGCCTAGTAAAGATTGACTTCATGCAATTGATTACGGCTTTACTAGTAGTTGTATGTAGTGTCTTCACCTCAGGGTAGTTAGAGTAATAATCAGTCACGACAATGTACGTTTTCCCATTACAATCAAACAAATCTGCGCCAACTTTCTGGTACGGTCTCTCTGGCACTGCGTGAGGACTCAGTGGCTCGACTTGTTGTTTCGGTCTATACGTAAGGCATAATTCACATGTAGCTGTAGTCTGTGCTGTGTCTTGGTTCATTCTTGGCCAATACATAACTTCACGCGCTCTCCGCTTACATTTTTCTTCTCCTAAGTGGCCTTCATGTATCTTGCACAGCATAGTTTTTCTTAGTCGTGCAGGTATGACAAACCTATTGCCTTTGTAAATAATACCATCGACAACTGTAAGGTCACTGCGGTACATCCAATAATCATGTATAGACAGCGGGCACGCATGTTTTTCTGCTGGCCAACCTTTCAAAATGATATCTTTCAACACTTTCATTGTGTCATCTGTCTCAGTTTCTTTCCTAATCTGTTCTTGTCTTGCATGAGACACTGGTAGAGAAGCTACGATCAAATTAACATAGGCTTCTATCTCTTCATCCATCAGACTTTTGGAACCTTCACTTTTGTCCACAGCACGAGAAAGTGTATCAGCAATGTACATGTATTTGCCGGGACAGTACAGCAAGTGTACATCATATTTCTGTAGTCTGATAAGCATTTGTTGAATTCTCATGGGACAGTCATGTAATGATTTAGTCATGATAGCTACCAATGGATTGTGGTCAGTTTCCACTGTAAATGTTTGACCATACACAAACTGATGAAATCGCTCACATGCATATGTGATCGCTAGAAGTTCTTTTTCTATCTGAGCATACCTTGTTTCAGCACTTGTCAGTGCTCTTGATGCATAGAATACTGGTTGCCATGTATCCTCATGTACTTGTAATAGCACTGAGCCTAGGCCAAATTGCGAAGAATCTGCTGAAATTCTTATTCTTTTCGCAGGATCAAAGAATTTTAGCACTGGTTGCTCTGTAATGATCTGTTTCAAGTTTTGCCAACTTTCTTCTTGTTCATGTGACCACATCCACTCGTTATCTTTGTCCAACAACCATCTAAGAGAGGCTGTTCGTTCAGAGAGTTGAGAGATAAACTTTCCTAAGTAAGTAATCATTCCTAGGAATCTTCTGATGTCGTCTTTGTTGTTAGGATGTTCCATGCTCACTATGGCTGATATTTTCCTTGGGTCTGGTTTTACACCTTGATCCGAGACCACGTCGCCCATAAAGGTAAGTGTACTCATGCCAAATTCACATTTGTCCTTGTTTAGATTTAGATTCACTTTCTTGACAAGTTCCATTACTTGTCTCAATCTAGAATCATGTTCTTCCTTTGTAGATCCCCAGACAATAATGTCATCCATCATTGTTTCAACATCTGGAATATGCTCAAAAATCATGTGTATCTATTTGTGATATACTTCTGGAGCAGACAATATTCCATATGGTAGTCGAAGAAATCTATATCGACCTTCTGGTGTATTAAATGTACAAATCTTTGAGCTGGCCTCATCTAGCATCATTTGCCAGAATCCTGAAGATGCGTCCAATTTACTGAACCATTTTGCACCCGCAAATTGCGACATGATTTCATCTCTGGTTAGTAGTTTGAAATGTTCTCATTTAATAGCTTTGTTTAAATCTCTGGGGTCTAGACATTTTCTGAGTTGTCCATTTTTCTTTTCAACAATTACTAAGGAGCTTACCCATTCAGTAGGCTCATCAACTTTCTGTATCACACCCAAGGCTTCTATGCGATTTAACTCTTGTTTCAGTTTTTCTCTCAGCACAAACAGCACTTTTCTACAGGGGTGTATCACTGAAGAAACTTGCGTGTCTATATTTATTTTATGCTCTCCAGGCAAACAACCTAGACCTTCAAACAAGTCTCTGTATTCTGTAAACATTGATTTGCAGTCATCTTCTACTTGTGATGTCACCATAAAAACTTTCTTTAGCAAGCGTAGTTTCTCACAGGAACTTAATCCTAGAATCGGTTACACATTTTTATCCACAATCAGTAGAGATGTTTTAAACTGTTGTCCCTTATATTTCAGTGTCACTAAGCATGTACCTTTCACAGGAATTTCCTCCCCAGTGTACCCTGTAACTTTCACTTTGGCTGGATGAATTTTAGGTTTTACTCTAAAAGTCTTATAGTCTTGAAACGATCTTAAATTCACCTGCGCGCCAGTATCAAGCTTTAAGGGAATGACAATCTCGTTCACAGTTAGGGACAATCCATTCTTTCTTATCTGCACTGAAAAGTTCAATGCAATCCACAAATAATTCCTCTGTTTGTTTAACAGCATGCACTTTGGTTGTTTCACTTTTCATTTTACAGCATTTGGTAATTAAGTCTACTACATTTCATGCAGGTTTTACCATAAGCTGGGCACATTTTAGGATTGTGAGCATTTCCACATCTACTACACATTTCCTTGTTAGACTGTGGCTTAGACTGCTTAATTCTTGAGAATGGAGGTTTGCTTGGCTCTGTTCTCTGCATTACATGGACAGCACCATCAGCCTCCTTCTGTAACTTTTTGGCTTGAAATCTAGTTATTTCTGCAGATCTGAACATAGTCACTGCCTTATCTAGTGTTAGGTCTTGCTCTCTCAGCAGTCTCTCTCTGAGTCCATTATCAGGTATTCCACAGACAATACGATCTCTAATCAGTGAATCCTCTAAATCACCAAACTCACAGGTTTTACTGAGTGATTGCAGCTCTGTAACATACTGATCAAATCCATCTACAGACTTCTGATCACATGTGAAAAACTTATATCTTTCATACGTCACATTTTTCCTTGGCACAAAGTAATCTTCAAACTTTTGCATTATAGAAGATAGCACCATATTCTGCCCCTCAGCAAACTGAAAACTATTATAAATGTCCAGCACATCCTCTCCTATCACATGGAGGAAAATGGATGCCTTAGTTTTGTCAGCCTCCGTATCAGCTCCACATGCTGCAAGATATATATTAAACCTTTGCTTAAATCTTTTCCAGTTTTCAGACAAGTTACCAGACATCAGCATGCCGGTTGGAGGAGCTAGTTTATCCATGGTTACTCACTGTTTGAAGAGAGGAGCACACGGCAGGCTTTGCAGACACTGAGTATCACAGCCTTACAGACTTCTGAAAGATTCTTTCACACTCTGAGAGCACTAACAGTCCAAGTTAAACTTCTTCTGACACCATGGCCCTCATTCCGAGTTGATCGGTCGGTATTTTTCATCGCATCGCAATGAAAATCCGCTTAGTACGCATGCGCAATATTCGCACTGCGACTGCGCCAAGTAATTTAACAATGAAGATAGTATTTTTACTCACGGCTTTTTCATCGCTCCGGCGATCGTAATGTGATTGACAGGAAATGGGTGTTACTGGGCGGAAACACGGCGTTTTAGGGGCGTGTGGATGAAAACGCTACCGTTTCCGGAAAAAACGCAGGAGTGGCTGGAGAAACGGAGGAGTGTCTGGGCGAACGCTGGGTGTGTTTGTGACGTCAAACCAGGAACGACAAGCACTGAACTGATCGCACAGGCAGAGTAAGTCTGAAGCTACTCTGAAACTGCTAAGTAGTTTGTAATCGCAATATTGCGAATACATCGGTCGCAATTTTAAGAAGCTAAGATACACTCCCAGTAGGCGTAGGCTTAGCGTGTGTAACTCTGCTAAATTCGCCTTGCGACCGATCAACTCGGAATGAGGGCCCATGTTTTGTTCATATGTTTGTAAATCCAACAATAAGGACACAGAGACATGTGAGTTCACTGCTGTGATGTTTTATTCCATCACCAACCCCAGGCACACTGCACACTGGACCACCCACTTCCCAGCATCCCCCTGGTCCCAGGGACCTTCACTGAAGATTCAGGCTTACACATATTAGTAAGGGAGTGTCTACAAATATTAAGCATTCTAATACACTAACATCACAGTCGAGACCTGGGATGAAATGCCGGGACACTCGTCCTGGGATATTCTTACAGGACCCTTTCACACTGAGCAAATTCCCGGGTTGATGTGCGTTCATGTGCAATAACCCGGGAAATTTTTGTCAGTCTGAAAGGGGTATTAATTAGCAACTTAGTCAATTTGATTTAACCATCTGTGCAGAGCCATGGATATACCTAAAACCTGGACTGTTGGGGTGTCTTGAGGATCTCGTTTGGAAACCTCTGCTGTAGACCTATCTTACTGCAGAGAAAATCCTGCAGGTAAAATTAAACTGACTTAGCTCTACATCCGTTACTGCAACAGTTGCCTTAAATGATCTCTATAGGTAAAGTCTACACAGTGGGCCTGATTCATGTTTGTAAGTAAAGCAAAAAATGCAACCAACTGGGCAAAACCATGTTGCACTGCAGGTGGGGCAGATGTAACGTGCAGAAAGAGTTAGATTTGGGTGGGGTGTGTTCAAACTGAAATCTAAATTGCAGTGTAAAAATAAAGCCAACATTTGTGGGCTACATGAAAACACAGCCAGTATTTACCCGGCACAGAAAAAAATATAAATGTATTTGTTCCCCTTTCATGACAGCATGGTTTGTTCCAGACACAAAGTTACTTTTTTTTGCTGTACTTACAAACATGAATCAGGACCATAGCAGAGAGAGTGCAATGCTTGAAAATAGGCAAGGCAAACAGGGTGTCCTACCCAGGACCTCTGTGGAACCCCTGAAAGTGGTGTGTGTGTGTGTGTGTGTGTGTGTGTGTGTGTGTGTGTGTGTGTGTGTGTGTGTGTGTGTGTGTGTGTGTGTGTGTGTGTGTTCCCCTTTAAGGCTAACTTACAATGTCTGCAGCGGAGAGGGTAAAGTGCTGGTACAGAAGGGGTTAAGGACGGACACTAGTCCGAACACATGGTCCAGATACTGAGTGAGGATTGGGTAAGGCAGCCCGGGAGCAGAGGAGCATTGTGGGATGAAGAAGGAGGTGTCTGATGGAAGTGATTGGAGGGCTGGACATGCTGAGTGAGGAGCGGAGCAGGAGCTGAGTAACAGATGCAAACCACATGGTCACGGGTGGTGAGAGCAACACTGCAGAGCAGAAGCAGCGGGGTGCTACAGGGAAACTGAGAACCGGGTGAGCGAGTGTGAGATGTCACAGCCGGAGAGCAGACACCACCAGGCCTACTGAAAGGTGCGGACGCCACAGCCATCTTGTGCAGTAAGGAACCGCTGAAACAAGTCTAGCAAGTGAACACCACCATTACCGAAGTTCTGATTGAGTACACAGAGACTGTTATTGTCACGAGCAACAGGCAATTAAAGTGCCAAGCCTGAGTGTCCATTTGTCACGCACAGGGCCGGATTAACAATGGGGCGGATGGAGCTGCAGCTCCAGGCCCCCTCTTCAAAATAGGCCCACAGGATCCCCTGCAGATGGAAACAGGAAAAAAATGTTTTCCTGTTCAGTAGCCGTCTGATGTCCCGCCCCCTTGAGATAAGGCACAAGCGCCGGCCAGCGTGCAAGACAGCAGCAGCCAGCAGCGGACTTGCCTGCCTGGAAGTCGGGTGACTTTCTCTGCCGAGACCGGCTCCTGCTGCTTGCTGAATGTTAGGATTTTTCTCTCTCAAAGGGGCGTGGTTACGGACCCGTGATTAGGCCACGCCCCCGACCGTGCCTGGTCTGTCTTTATGCACCCCTGCTTTCTTCTTCTGTGTCCCGCTTGCTCAGTAACGGGTTGGGTGGGTGAGGGGCGAGCAGTGTGTGTGTGTGTGTGTGTGCATACTATGGTGCCTGGAGGGGGTAGGCTGGCTTTGTGTGTATGGGGAGGGGAGGGGGGGGTGCTGGGGGGAACAGGCTGTGTGTGTGTAGGGACTGGGGAGGGGGACAGGCTGTGTATGTGTAGGGACTGGGGGGGGTGAACAGAGTGTGTAGGGACTGGGGGGAACAGACTGTGTGTGTGTGTGTGTGTGTGTGTGTGTGTGTGTGTGTGTGTGTGTGTGTGTGTGTGTGTGTGTGTGTGTGTGTGTGTGTGTGTGTGTGTGTAGGGACTGGGGGAACAGGCTGTGTGTGTGTGTAGGGACTGGGGGGGAGGAACAGGCTGTGTATGTGTGTGTGTAGGGACTGGGGGGGACTGTGTGTGTATAGGGACTGGGGGAACAGGCTGTGTATGTGTGTGTAGGGACGACAGGCTGTGTATGTGTGTGTGTAGGGATGGCGGGGAAACAGGCTGTGTATGTGTGTGTGTAGGGACTGGGGGGGGCAGGCTGTGTGTGTGTGTGTGTGTGTGTGTGTGTGTGTGTGTGTGTGTGTGTAGGGACTGGGGGGGAACAGGTGTGTGTGTGTGTGTGTGTGTGTGTGTGTGTGTGTGTGTGTGTGTGTGTGTGTGTGTGTGTGTAGGGACTGGGGGGGGGCAGGCTGTGTGTGTGTAGGGACTGGGGGGGGCAGGCTGTGTGTGTGTAGGGACTGGGGGGGCAGGCTGTGTGTGCGTGTGTGTAGGGACTGGGGGGGGGTGGGACAGGCTGTGTGTGTGTGTGTGTGTGTGTGTGTGTGTGTGTGTGTGTGTGTGTGTGTGTGTGTGTGTGTGTGTGTGTGTAGGGCATAGGTGCCGATTCCGTGGATGCTCGGGCCCGGTAGCACCCACGGAAAATGATGAGCATCCAGTGCCGGCGCTCAGGGCAGCAGGCCCAGGGCACCGTACCGCACGGACAGCACAGCGGCAGCAGCACACTACAGCCCTGGGAGCTGCCTGTATTCCCGGATGTGGCTCCCAATCCCCACTGCCCTGGAGCAAAGGTGACGGAGAATAGGCACGGACCAGTTAACATCCTAGGTGCGGATTGGCCAAGGCTCCTCACTGGGAAGATTTTGGCATTTGGCCCCGTCCCCCTGTTTGATCACTCTCGTTAGATGGACATTTACTACCTGCCGTCGGCTCTGCACCTCCTGCTATGGGATGGGAAACTGGAGGAAAATCCTGTAAATCTTCTGGGGGTATGTCTCAGCCATTTACTAGGTACTGTGTAAGCAGTTGTGGGGTGCCATGTTGACTATGTTTATACAAATATGGGGTTTTGTTATTAATGTGTACAGTCTTTTGTTGCAAGGCATATGTGAGACCCATAGTTGTTCTTGTTTAATTTTTCATTTCAATTTACCCTCCCTCTAAGCGTCCCTCCCTCTTAGCGTCCCTGCCCTCACCCTCCCTCCAACTCCCCCTCAGCGTCCCTACCCTCACCCTTCCTATAACTCTCCCTCAGCGTCCCTGCCCTCACCTTCCCTGTAAGTCCCCCTTCAGAGCCCCTGCCCTCAGCCTCCCTCTAACTCCCCCTCATCGTCCCTGCCCTCACCCTCCCTCCAACTCCCCCTCAGCGTCCCTGCACTCACCCTCCCTCCAACTCATCCTCAGCGTCCCTGCCCTCACCCTCCTTGTAACTCTCTCTCAGCGTTCCTGCCTTCACCCTCCCTGTAAGTCCCCCTTCAGAGCCCCTACCCTCAGCCTCCCTCTAACTCCCCCTCATCATCACTGCCCTCACACTCAGCCGAAGAGGGGGGGGGTGTTGATTTTGCCGGGTGTCGGATGCCACGCTTCAAGGTGCTGGCGCCGCTGTTTGTCATAGTGTGATAGGCGCAGCGGCAGCCGACAGATACAGAGCAAGGAGAGCGCCTCTCCCATCCGGCGCCTCCTGCTTTTGCAGACCCTGCTGAGCGGCTTGCACCAGGCCTGACAGCGTGTATATATAGATAGATATAGAGTGAGAGAGAGACAGAGAAGAAAGAATGGAAGTGTAATACCACCAGAAAAATGTATAACCTGCATCATATGCTGTAGTAAAGGCTAGGGCATGGGTCTTCAACCTGCGGCCCTCCGGGTGCTGTGAAATTACACATCCCAGCATGCCCTGCCACAGTTTTGCTATTAAGGCATGCTAAAACTGAGGCAGGGCATGCTGGGATGTATAGTTCCACAGCAGCTGGAGTGCCGCAGGTTGAAGACCCATGGGCTAGGGTGTGGATCATAGGGTCGACCACACTTAGGTTGACCACTATTAGTAGACAGCGACTAGGTCGACACCCGAAATAGGTAGACGCGGTCATTAGGTCGACATGGAAAAAGGTCAACATGAGTTTTAATTAAAAAATTGCTATCGTTTTCTTCGTAAAGTGACCGGGAACCCCAGTTAGTGCACCGTGTCCCCTCGCATGGCTGACAAGGTGCCTTGCTCCGCTACCGCACGGGTTACTATTCCCAGTCGTAGTCCACGTGGATCGTAACATATGAAAAAGTTTAAAAAATAATAAAAAAACCCTCATGTCGACCTTTATCCATGTCGACTTAGTGACCATGTCGACCGAATGCACGTCGACCTAATTACTGTCAACCTAAGTGTGGCTGACGTACAGACCGGATACCGAAGGCTATGAATTATATATTCACCTAAAGTGTCAATGCTTTGATGCCGTTCTGGAACAATTTCAAGACCACCAACAATCACACAAGCCGCTCTCAAAGCAGAAAGTACCGGCATTTACTTGTCGGCTTGAGATCGGCTGCACTAATTATCGGCAGTCTTGAAAATGGTCCGGAAGGGGACTGAAACATTGATGCCGACATTGTGAACATGTCAATATTCTGCAGAAGCTGACATAGTCCATGCTGACATTTCAAAAATGTTGACATCATAACTTCTGACATTGGAATTGTTGACATGCTGACTGCATCCCATAAATACAATACCACACTTTAGTGCACAAATCATTATACACAACACAGCTGCAGTGATGCGTCGCAACCAAAATGTTGCCTTTAAAATTAAAACGTGCCATACTCTGTAATCAGCAAATGTGATTCCGCGCCTCTGCTTACCTGCTACAGCACGCAGACACTAGGGGCATTTACTAAAGGTTCTAACAATGAAAAGTGGTGATGTTGCCCATAGCAACCAATCAGATTCTGACTATCATTTATCTGGGATGCAATAGAGAAACGATAGACAGAATTTGAATGGTTACTATGGGCAACATCACCAATTTTCATTTTTAGAACCTTTAGTAAATGAACCACTAGTACCCAGGATGGCTTTGACTCAGGCAAAGAACAATGGTGGTCATTCCGAGTTGTTTGCTAGCTGTTTTCGGTCACAGCGCAGCGTTTAGTCAAAAAAGCGGCACTACTGCTCATGTGTAAGTGCCGCAATGCGCATGTGCGACGTACTTTCACAACAGCCGATGTAGTTTCACACAAGGTCTAGCGACGCTTTTCAGTCGCACTGCTGACCGCAGAGTGATTGACAGGAAGTGGGTGTTTCTGGGTGGTAACTGACTGTTTTCGGGGAGTGTGTGGAAAAACGCAGGCGTGTCAGATACAAACGTAGGCGTGCCTGGAGTAACGCAGGCGTGGCTGGGCATACGCAGGGCGTGTTCGTGACGTCAAAACAGGAACTAAATAGTCTGAAGTGATCGCAAGCGCTGAGTAGGTCTGGAGCTGCTCAGAAACTGCACAATCTTTTTTTGTTGCCGCTCTGCGATCCTTTCGTTTGCACTTCTGCTAAGCTAATATACACACCCAGAGGGCTGCGGCTTAGCATTTGCACGGCTGCTAAGAACTGCTAGCGAGCGAACAACTCGGAATGAGGGCCAATGTGTGGCGGGCCCTGCATGAGTCACAAACCCGCTGTTGCTGGTCACAACCCCTGCGGCGGTACACAATAGGCCCTTCATAAATTTCAGCTCCAGGCCCATGTGGTCCTTAATCTGGCACTGGTCACGCACTGCGCATTGTAAATCGAACAAGCAGTGTAATACAGCCCTACAATGCAACACCTTACAAACCAGCCCCTGTCAGAGTACAGTTAAGACAGATACCCTCTGTATTTCTCTCAGTAGTTCAAGAGCTACTGAGAGAAACATCTAGTGATCTTTAAGGAGAAAGCTGAGTCATTTATGCAAGTGAAATTACTTTATCTAGAAAAGACTGAGTTTACTTACCCAAGGAATCCTTGTTACTAAGTAAAGGCCCATATAGACTGGAGAGATGTGTGCTGAGCGATGCGGGGGAGACGGGGGGGGGCGCTCATTTCACCCAGCGGGTGAAGTGAGTGACATGCTAGATTCGCCTGCATGCAGGCCAATCAAGCACCAGCGATAGCGATGTGCGGGGCCGCGCATTGCTATCACTGAGGGGGGTACACATGAGTGATCTGTGCTTAAAATCTAAGCAATCTAGTCAGATTGCTTAGATTTTAAGCATGGATCTCTCCGTGAGTACCCCCCTTAAGCTAGAAACAGAATTTGACGGCAAATAAGAACCACTTGGCCCATCTAGTCTGCCCCCTTTTTTTTTTTTACTATATTTTTCATCTCAAACCTTATTTGATCCTTATTTCTTTGTAAGGATATACTTATGTTTATCCCATGCATGCTTAAATTGCTCTACTGTCTTAGCCTCTACCACCTCTGATGGGAGGCTATTCCACTTGTCCACTACCCTTTCTGTGAAGTAATTTTTCCTCAGATTTCCCCTGAACCTCCCCCCCGCCCCTCCCCTGCAGTCTCAGTGCATGTCCTCGTGTCATATTGCTTCTCTTCATTTGGAGAATGTTTCCCTCCTGGACTTTGTTAAACCCTTGATATATTTGAAAGTTTCTATTAGAGATGAGCGGGTTCGGTTTCTCTGAATCCGAACCCGCACGAACTTCATGTTTTTTTCACGGGTCCGAGCAGACTCGGATCCTCCCGCCTTGCTCGGTTAACCCGAGCGCGCCCGAACGTCATCATGACGCTGTCGGATTCTCGCGAGACTCGGATTCTATATAAGGAGCCGCGCGTCGCCGCCATTTTCACACGTGCATTGAGATTGATAGGGAGAGGACGTGGCTGGCGTCCTCTCCATTTAGATTAGGGTTGAGAGAGAGAGAGAGAGATTGACCTGAGGCTGTGATACTGTAGAAGAGAGTGCAGAGTTTAGTGACTGACGACCACAGTGACCACCAGACAGTGCAGTTGTTTGTTTTATTTAATATATCCGTTCTCTGCCTGAAAAAAACGATACACACAGTGACTCAGTCACATACCATATCTGTGTGCACTGCTCAGCCCAGTGTGCTGCATCAATGTATATATATATCTGACTGTGCTCAGCTCACACAGCTTATAATTGTGGGGGAGACTGGGGAGCACTGCAGTGCCAGTTATAGGTTATAGCAGGAGCCAGGAGTACATAATATTATATTAAAATTAAACAGTGCACACTTTTGCTGCAGGAGTGCCACTGCCAGTGTGACTAGTGACCAGTGACCTGACCACCAGTATACAGGGCCGGTGCAAGGTTTCTCGGCACCCTAGGCAAAACTTTTGCCTACTGCCCCTACCCACCCTTCAGGTGAAAGGCATGCTGCAGCTGTCCCCCACCCCCAGTCTTTTGCATAGCTGCTCTCTTCTCCCCATCTTCCCAGTCTCTATGGCTGCCTGCTGCTCTCACCCCCCCCCCCCCCACACTCTGGTAAATGTCTGCTGTTCTATCCCCCCACCATCTGTGTGCATGCTTCTGCTCATCTCCCCCCCCCCCCCCTGGAATGAAGAGCAGCTCCACATGTCACCCATGGCCAAGACTCCAGGAGCTGTAAAGGTTAATGCCTGTGCTGAATGGAGGCGGAGCTGAGGGCTGCAATAAGGGAGCTTGGCAGTCGCGGCTACTGTAAGATAAGAGTGCCGAGGAGTTTTGCAGCGGCTGTGAGAGGTAGGACCACGCTAATTTTTTCAGCTAGCTGTAGCAGGCTGCCCCCTCAGGACCCGGCGCCCCTAGGCAGCTGCCTAAAGCTGCCTAGTGGAAGCTCCGGCCCTGCCAGTATATATAATATTAGTAGTATACTATCTCTTTATCAACCAGTCTATATTAGCAGCAGACACAGTACAGTGCGGTAGTTCACGGCTGTGGCTACCTCTGTGTCGGCACTCGGCAGCCCGTCCATAATTGTATATACCACCTAACCGTGGTTTTTTTTTCTTTCTTTATAGTCATACTAGTTACGAGTATACTATCTCTTTATCAACCAGTCTATATTAGCAGCAGACACAGTACAGTGCGGTAGTTCACGGCTGTGGCTACCTCTGTGTCGGCACTCGGCAGCCCGTCCATAATTGTATATACCACCTAACCGTGGTTTTTTTTTTCTTTCTTTATACATACATACTAGTTACGAGTATACTATCTCTTTATCAACCAGTCTATATTAGCAGCAGACACAGTACAGTGCGGTAGTTCACGGCTGTGGCTACCTCTGTGTCGGCACTCGGCAGCCCGTCCATAATTGTATATACCACCTAACCGTGGTTTTTTTTTCTTTCTTTATACATACATACTAGTTACGAGTATACTATCTCTTTATCAACCAGTCTATATATTAGCAGCAGACACAGTACAGTGCGGTAGTTCACGGCTGTGGCTACCTCTGTGTCGGCACTCGGCAGCCCGTCCATAATTGTATATACCACCTAACCGTGGTTTTTTTTTCTTTCTTTATACATACATACTAGTTACGAGTATACTATCTCTTTATCAACCAGTCTATATATTAGCAGCAGACACAGTACAGTGCGGTAGTTCACGGCTGTGGCTACCTCTGTGTCGGCACTCGGCAGCCCGTCCATAATTGTATATACCACCTAACCGTGGTTTTTTTTTTTTTCTTTATACATACATACTAGTTACGAGTATACTATCTCTTTATCAACCAGTCTATATTAGCAGCAGACACAGTACAGTGCGGTAGTTCACGGCTGTGGCTACCTCTGTGTCGGCACTCGGCAGCCCGTCCATAATTGTATATACCACCTAACCGTGGTTTTTTTTTCTTTCTTTATACATACATACTAGTTACGAGTATACTATCTCTTTATCAACCAGTCTATATATTAGCAGCAGACACAGTACAGTGCGGTAGTTCACGGCTGTGGCTACCTCTGTGTCGGCACTCGGCAGCCCGTCCATAATTGTATATACCACCTAACCGTGGTTTTTTTTTCTTTCTTTATACATACATACTAGTTACGAGTATACTATCTCTTTATCAACCAGTCTATATATTAGCAGCAGACACAGTACAGTGCGGTAGTTCACGGCTGTGGCTACCTCTGTGTCGGCACTCGGCAGCCCGTCCATAATTGTATATACCACCTAACCGTGGTTTTTTTTTCTTTCTTTATAGTCATACTAGTTACGAGTATACTATCTCTTTATCAACCAGTCTATATTAGCAGCAGACACAGTACAGTGCGGTAGTTCACGGCTGTGGCTACCTCTGTGTCGGCACTCGGCAGCCCGTCCATAATTGTATATACCACCTAACCGTGGTTTTTTTTTCTTTCTTTATAGTCATACTAGTTACGAGTATACTATCTCTTTATCAACCAGTCTATATTAGCAGCAGACACAGTACAGTGCGGTAGTTCACGGCTGTGGCTACCTCTGTGTCGGCACTCGGCAGCCCGTCCATAATTGTATATACCACCTAACCGTGGTTTTTTTTTCTTTCTTTATACATACATACTAGTTACGAGTATACTATCTCTTTATCAACCAGTCTATATTAGCAGCAGACACAGTACAGTGCGGTAGTTCACGGCTGTGGCTACCTCTGTGTCGGCACTCGGCAGCCCGTCCATAATTGTATATACCACCTAACCGTGGTTTTTTTTTCTTTCTTTATAGTCATACTAGTTACGAGTATACTATCTCTTTATCAACCAGTCTATATTAGCAGCAGACACAGTACAGTGCGGTAGTTCACGGCTGTGGCTACCTCTGTGTCGGCACTCGGCAGCCCGTCCATAATTGTATATACCACCTAACCGTGGTTTTTTTTTCTTTCTTTATAGTCATACTAGTTACGAGTATACTATCTCTTTATCAACCAGTCTATATTAGCAGCAGACACAGTACAGTGCGGTAGTTCACGGCTGTGGCTACCTCTGTGTCGGCACTCGGCAGCCCGTCCATAATTGTATATACCACCTAACCGTGGTTTTTTTTTCTTTCTTTATACATACATACTAGTTACGAGTATACTATCTCTTTATCAACCAGTCTATATTAGCAGCAGACACAGTACAGTACGGTAGTTCACGGCTGTGGCTACCTCTGTGTCTGCACTCGGCAGGCAGTCCGTCCATAATTGTATACCACCTAACCGTGGTTTTTTTTTCTTTCTTCTTTATACATACATAGTTACATAGACATCTCTTTATCAACCAGTCTATATTAGCAGCAGACACAGTACAGTACGGTAGTTCACGGCTGTGGCTACCTCTGTGTCTGCACTCGGCAGGCAGTCCGTCCATAATTGTATACCACCTAACCGTGGTTTTTTTTTCTTTCTTCTTTATACATACATAGTTACATAGACATCTCTTTATCAACCAGTCTATATTAGCAGCAGACACAGTACAGTACGGTAGTTCACGGCTGTGGCTACCTCTGGGTCTGCACTCGGCAGGCAGTCCATAATTGTATACTAGTATCCATCTCCATTGTTTACCTGAGGTGCCTTTTAGTTGTGCCTATTAAAATATGGAGAACAAAAATGTTGAGGTTCCAAAATTAGGGAAAGATCAAGATCCACTTCCACCTCGTGCTGAAGCTGCTGCCACTAGTCATGGCCGAGATGATGAAATGCCAGCAACGTCGTCTGCCAAGGCCGATGCCCAATGTCATAGTACAGAGCATGTCAAATCCAAAACACCAAATATCAGAAAAAAAAGGACTCCAAAACCTAAAATAAAATTGTCGGAGGAGAAGCGTAAACTTGCCAATATGCCATTTACGACACGGAGTGGCAAGGAACGGCTGAGGCCCTGGCCTATGTTCATGGCTAGTGGTTCAGCTTCACATGAAGATGGAAGCACTCAGCCTCTCGCTAGAAAAATGAAAAGACTCAAGCTGGCAAAAGCAGCACAGCAAAGAACTGTGCATTCTTCGAAATCCCAAATCCACAAGGAGAGTCCAATTGTGTCGGTTGCGATGCCTGACCTTCCCAACACTGGACGTGAAGAGCATGCGCCTTCCACCATTTGCACGCCCCCTGCAAGTGCTGGAAGGAGCACCCGCAGTCCAGTTCCTGATAGTCAGATTGAAGATGTCAGTGTTGAAGTACACCAGGATGAGGAGGATATGGGTGTTGCTGGCGCTGGGGAGGAAATTGACCAGGAGGATTCTGATGGTGAGGTGGTTTGTTTAAGTCAGGCACCCGGGGAGACACCTGTTGTCCGTGGGAGGAATATGGCCGTTGACATGCCAGGTGAAAATACCAAAAAAATCAGCTCTTCGGTGTGGAGGTATTTCACCAGAAATGCGGACAACAGGTGTCAAGCCGTGTGTTCCCTTTGTCAAGCTGTAATAAGTAGGGGTAAGGACGTTAACCACCTCGGAACATCCTCCCTTATACGTCACCTGCAGCGCATTCATAATAAGTCAGTGACAAGTTCAAAAACTTTGGGTGACAGCGGAAGCAGTCCACTGACCAGTAAATCCCTTCCTCTTGTAACCAAGCTCACGCAAACCACCCCACCAACTCCCTCAGTGTCAATTTCCTCCTTCCCCAGGAATGCCAATAGTCCTGCAGGCCATGTCACTGGCAATTCTGACGATTCCTCTCCTGCCTGGGATTCCTCCGATGCATCCTTGCGTGTAACGCCTACTGCTGCTGGCGCTGCTGTTGTTGCTGCTGGGAGTCGATGGTCATCCCAGAGGGGAAGTCGTAAGCCCACTTGTACTACTTCCAGTAAGCAATTGACTGTTCAACAGTCCTTTGCGAGGAAGATGAAATATCACAGCAGTCATCCTGCTGCAAAGCGGATAACTGAGGCCTTGACAACTATGTTGGTGTTAGACGTGCGTCCGGTATCCGCCGTTAGTTCACAGGGAACTAGACAATTTATTGAGGCAGTGTGCCCCCGTTACCAAATACCATCTAGGTTCCACTTCTCTAGGCAGGCGATACCGAGAATGTACACGGACGTCAGAAAAAGACTCACCAGTGTCCTAAAAAATGCAGTTGTACCCAATGTCCACTTAACCACGGACATGTGGACAAGTGGAGCAGGGCAGGGTCAGGACTATATGACTGTGACAGCCCACTGGGTAGATGTATGGACTCCCGCCGCAAGAACAGCAGCGGCGGCACCAGTAGCAGCATCTCGCAAACGCCAACTCTTTCCTAGGCAGGCTACGCTTTGTATCACCGCTTTCCAGAATACGCACACAGCTGAAAACCTCTTACGGCAACTGAGGAAGATCATCGCGGAATGGCTTACCCCAATTGGACTCTCCTGTGGATTTGTGGCATCGGACAACGCCAGCAATATTGTGTGTGCATTAAATATGGGCAAATTCCAGCACGTCCCATGTTTTGCACATACCTTGAATTTGGTGGTGCAGAATTTTTTAAAAAACGACAGGGGCGTGCAAGAGATGCTGTCGGTGGCCAGAAGAATTGCGGGACACTTTCGGCGTACAGGCACCACGTACAGAAGACTGGAGCACCACCAAAAACTACTGAACCTGCCCTGCCATCATCTGAAGCAAGAAGTGGTAACGAGGTGGAATTCAACCCTCTATATGCTTCAGAGGTTGGAGGAGCAGCAAAAGGCCATTCAAGCCTATACAATTGAGCACGATATAGTAGGTGGAATGCACCTGTCTCAGGCGCAGTGGAGAATGATTTCAACGTTGTGCAAGGTTCTGATGCCCTTTGAACTTGCCACACGTGAAGTCAGTTCAGACACTGCCAGCCTGAGTCAGGTCATTCCCCTCATCAGGCTTTTGCAGAAGAAGCTGGAGACATTGAAGGAGGAGCTAACACGGAGCGATTCCGCTAGGCATGTGGGACTTGTGGATGGAGCCCTTAATTCGCTTAACAAGGATTCACGGGTGGTCAATCTGTTGAAATCAGAGCACTACATTTTGGCCACCGTGCTCGATCCTAGATTTAAAGCCTACCTTGGATCTCTCTTTCCGGCAGACACAAGTCTGCTGGGGTTGAAAGACCTGCTGGTGACAAAATTGTCAAGTCAAGCGGAACGCGACCTGTCAACATCTCCTCCTTCACATTCTCCCGCAACTGGGGGTGCGAGGAAAAGGCTCAGAATTCCGAGCCCACCCGCTGGCGGTGATGCAGGGCAGTCTGGAGCGACTGCTGATGCTGACATCTGGTCCGGACTGAAGGACCTGACAACGATTACGGACATGTCGTCTACTGTCACTGCATATGATTCTCTCAACATTGATAGAATGGTGGAGGATTATATGAGTGACCGCATCCAAGTAGGCACGTCACACAGTCCGTACTTATACTGGCAGGAAAAAGAGGCAATTTGGAGGCCCTTGCACAAACTGGCTTTATTCTACCTAAGTTGCCCTCCCACAAGTGTGTACTCGGAAAGAGTGTTTAGTGCCGCCGCTCACCTTGTCAGCAATCGGCGTACGAGGTTACATCCAGAAAATGTGGAGAAGATGATGTTCATTAAAATGAATTATAATCAATTCCTCCGCGGAGACATTGACCAGCAGCAATTGCCTCCACAAAGTACACAGGGAGCTGAGATGGTGGATTCCAGTGGGGACGAATTGATAATCTGTGAGGAGGGGGATGTACACGGTGATATATCGGAGGGTGATGATGAGGTGGACATCTTGCCTCTGTAGAGCCAGTTTGTGCAAGGAGAGATTAATTGCTTCTTTTTTGGGGGGGGTCCAAACCAACCCGTCATATCAGTCACAGTCGTGTGGCAGACCCTGTCACTGAAATGATGGGTTGGTTAAAGTGTGCATGTCCTGTTTTGTTTATACAACATAAGGGTGGGTGGGAGGGCCCAAGGACAATTCCATCTTGCACCTCTTTTTTCTTTTCTTTTTCTTTGCATCATGTGCTGATTGGGGAGGGTTTTTTGGAAGGGACATCCTGCGTGACACTGCAGTGCCACTCCTAAATGGGCCCGGTGTTTGTGTCGGCCACTAGGGTCGCTAATCTTACTCACACAGTCAGCTACCTCATTGCGCCTCTTTTTTTCTTTGCGTCATGTGCTGTTTGGGGAGGGTTTTTTGGAAGGGACATCCTGCGTGACACTGCAGTGCCACTCCTAGATGGGCCCGGTGTTTGTGTCGGCCACTAGGGTCGCTAATCTTACTCACACAGCTACCTCATTGCGCCTCTTTTTTTCTTTGCGTCATGTGCTGTTTGGGGAGGATTTTTTGGAAGGGACATCCTGCGTGACACTGCAGTGCCACTCCTAGATGGGCCCGGTGTTTGTGTCGGCCACTAGGGTCGCTAATCTTACTCACACAGCTACCTCATTGCGCCTCTTTTTTTCTTTGCGTCATGTGCTGTTTGGGGAGGGTTTTTTGGAAGGGCCATCCTGCGTGACACTGCAGTGCCACTCCTAGATGGGCCCGGTGTTTGTGTCGGCCACTAGGGTCGCTAATCTTACTCACACAGCTACCTCATTGCGCCTCTTTTTTTCTTTGCGTCATGTGCTGTTTGGGGAGGGTTTTTTGGAAGGGACATCCTGCGTGACACTGCAGTGCCACTCCTAGATGGGCCCGGTGTTTGTGTCGGCCACTAGGGTCGCTTATCTTACTCACACAGCGACCTCGGTGCAAATTTTAGGACTAAAAATAATATTGTGAGGTGTGAGGTATTCAGAATAGACTGAAAATGAGTGTAAATTATGGTTTTTGAGGTTAATAATACTTTGGGATCAAAATGACCCCCAAATTCTATGATCTAAGCTGTTTTTTAGTGTTTTTTGAAAAAAACACCCGAATCCAAAACACACCCGAATCCGACAAAAAAAATTCGGTGAGGTTTTGCCAAAACGCGTTCGAACCCAAAACACGGCCGCGGAACCGAACCCAAAACCAAAACACAAAACCCGAAAAATTTCAGGCGCTCATCTCTAGTTTCTATCATGTCCCTCCTTTCCCTTCTCTGCTCCAAACTATACATATTGAGATTTCTTAGTCTTTCTGGGTAAGTTTTGTGAGGTAGGCCATGCACCATTTTAGTTGCCCTTCTTTGTACAGTCTCTAAGGTATTAATATCCTTTTGAAGATATGGCCTCCAGAATTGAACACAGTATTCTAGGGGCGGGATGTACTAAAGCAAAAATGCGGTAAAACCCCCGAAAACGGGGGGTTTTCCGCATTTTCATATTTACTAACACCCTACCGCCGCGTTTTCGGCATCCAGGGTATCGCCATCTCTGGATGGCGATACCCTATAGAAGCCTATGGGCTTCTTTTCGCCGACCGCCGCAACCCGCCGACACCGTCGACACCGCCGCAGACGCCGACCCCTCTCCCCCCCAGCTTACCTTCCTCCATGATGCCCCGGACCCGGAAGGTAATCTCCTCCTCCCCCTAGCAACGCAGCCGGACGTCCTTCCGGCTGCAGGTGGGAGGAGGAGGCGCCGGGAGCAGCCTGCTGCTGCTACCCGGCATCAAGGCAGTGTGGGGACCCCATGGAGGTGACGGAGACCCCCCGCAGACCACCTAACAGGTATCGCGGGGGGCCTCCGTCACCGCATCGCGATGTTGATCGCATATGTTAGTACATACGCGATCAACATCGCTGCGGTAACCGGCGAGGTGCGGCGATGTATGTTAATACATCCCGCCCTAGATGAGGCCGTACCAATGACCTATACAGTGGCATTATTACTTCTTTCTTTCTGCTGCTAATTCCTCTCCCAATGCAGCTAAGCATCTGACTAGCCTTCCTCATTGCTTTGTTACGTTGCTTACCTGCCTTTAAGTCACCTGAAATAGTGACTCCTAGATCCCTTTCCTCCTCAGTAGTTTCCAGTATAGTGCCATTATAATACTACTAGGTGATTCATCGTGCCCTACGAGTGCTCTTCACACCGTTGTAAGGGGCTACGCCCCCTTAACCCTTGCACGCCCTTGACGCGTGCAATATTTTTATTATATGGAGTATTACCTCCAATCATAATTGTATGAGTGGTTAAATATTGCACGGACAAAGGGCGTGCGATGGTTAAGGGGTCGTAGCGTGAAAAGCTGATGAATCAGCTAGTAGGTGCTGTGGTTGGGGGAGTGGCGGGTGTGGGGGAGACGTGGATGGGGAGGGGGTCCTGGGGAGATGTGGGTGGGGGAGGGGCTGTTTGCAGGGGTCCTGCAGGTAGGGGAGGGGTTGGTGTGGTAGTGCCATGGGTGGGGTAGTAAGTCCAGAGCCACCATGGGTGGGGGAGGTACTATTGCGGGGGTGCCACGGGTGGGGGAGGGGCAAGTGCAGTGGTTCTGCAGATGGGGGAGGGGTGAGTGCGGGGGTGCTGCGGGTGGGGGAGGGGGTTTGGAGCCACTGTGGTGGTGGAGGGGGGGGGGGGGGTGCCGCGTATGGGGCCCGGAGGTACTGCGAGTGGGGGAGGGGTGGGTAATGCTTCTCCTCCTGGAAGCAGCTAAGCTGCTGTACTCCCTTTGGCAGAGGCTCTCCCGTAGACTCGCACAGCAGCCAAGCAGCCAGTCACTATTGTTAGCGCCGGTGTCCCAACGCACCGAATTACAGGGAAGAAGATGCACTCAATAAACTACAGCTCTCAGAAGCCCTTATTCCCAGAATGCTTTGGCGCTAAGGGCTGCTGGGAACTGTAGTTTATTTGTAGTTTGTCTACTTCCCCGTAATGCGTTGGGACACCAGCGCTAAAAATAGTGACTGGCTGGCAGAACTGGCTGACTGGCTGAATCAATGTTAAAGGTGAGTGCTGTGCAGTGTGGTGTGGTTAGGGAGTGGGGGTTGTTAATGGTGGAGGGGGCAGGTGGACTGGCAGCAGGACATAGGACACTACAGTAAAGGGATTTCTTTTCCCTACTTACAGCATAGAGACTTGCTGCAGATGCAGTGGCATACCCTCCAGCTGCACCTTTTTGGCAGGTACAGTACCTTTTTTATGGTCTGTACCGATTTTTGGCTCTCCAAACTTCCATTGAAATGTATAGGAAAAGGGGCGTGGCCATGCCACTTTACCCATGGTCACGCCCCCTTTTTGAATTTGTAGCGATGTTTATGTGTAAATTGTTGGAGGGTATGTGCTGCAGATGCAGTGTGCCTATTTTGGGGTGTGGACCTGGAGCTGCAGCTCCATCAGACCCATTGTTAATCCTGCTTTGGGAACACACAGCAGCCAAAGGGCAGAGCCTCCCATTGGATGTAACATGTGTGGGAGGACGTTTCTCGCCTAATCAGCTGTAGACTGGGTATGATAGACCTGCTGCTAACCCAATGAGAGCTCTTAGCCACGCCCAGCATTATACACACAGGCACAGAGTCACAGATCTGGGCTCTTATATAGGAGATATTTAGCCTTTTGATTTTTGAGACCCAAGTGCATGATTTTGCATTGTTTGGCATTAAACTGTAATTGCCACACTGCCATTCCTCTAGTCTACCTAGATCCTCAACCATCTGTGTTACCCCACCTGGTGTGTCTACCCTGTTGAATACTTTTGTGTCATCTGCAAAAAGGCATACTTACCCTTTAATTCCATTTGCAATGTCACTAATAAAGATATTAAAAAGCATTGATCCAATAACAGATCCCCGGGGTACTCCACTGGTAACATTTCCCTCCTGTGAATGCACTCCATTTACCACAACTCTCTGTTTTCTATCCTGCAACCAAGATCTTATCCATTCAATAATCCTAGTATCCAATCTCAAGCATCCAAGTTTATTTAGCAGTCTGCGATGTGGAACAGTGTCAAAAGCCTTACTAAAGTCTAGATAAACTATATCCATGGCTCCACCTTTATCCATCACTTTAGTCACATAGTCAAAAAAGTCAATAAGATTTGTTTGACATGATCTTCCCCCAGTGAATCCATGCTGTTTGGGATCCTGTAAATTGCTGGAATTTAGATAATCTACAACTCTTTCTTTTAAGAGTGTTTCCATCAATTTCCCTGCTACTGATCTAAGTTTCACTGGTCTGTAGTTGTTTGCCTCTTCCTTGCTTCCACTTTTGTGTAGTGGGACTACGTTCACTCTTATTCAGTCCTCTGGCATTACTCCTGTAGCTGTATTTGTTGAGCTGACACTAATATACCTTCGGTAGTTTCATCCTCTTTGAATAGACTGAGTTAAGGTGACATTCTTGTTAACCCAGGATTCATTGTATTCACATGTGCCATTCCCCTTAGTAAAACTGTGGCACCTTAGGATTTAAAGAGAGCTCCAACGTTATTTGCCCGTGAAGATTGCAACATCCTTGTTAGGGAAAGTTAGGAGTTTAGAGATTGTCATTGTGAATTGTAGTTTTCATCACTCTTATTGACACATTATTATTAGAATAAGAAAAATATCTGTGATTAAATTGATTGTCCTTTTGAATTACCAATTGTTTTTTGCATTCCATTAGCATGTCAACTGTGATGTACAAATCTTTTTTGATGCCATGTCATTTTTGTTAATATCTTATTTTTGCCAAACAACAGATTGTCCTCTTTAATCCAGAGTTCATTGCGGCTTAATAAAAAGACATCCTGTTGGAATAGCTGTCTCACTCCTGATTCGTATTAATTTTTCCTAACTCCCTGAGCAAGGTACTACAAACAGTGTACAATGAAGAACATTTTAGGGAAAAGTCCTGTGACATAGCCACCCAACACCTGTAACACCTCTTCCAACCTCCCGAAAACCCCCAGGGTGTTACACCTACACACAACAGTGGGCAACACTGACTCATTACCTCCCCAAAACTAAATGTCCTCAAGTAGGGAAGGATGACTGTGTGAACGGACAGGAACTTACAAATGGCCTCAAGAAGGGAAGGATGACTGCGTGCACTGACAGGAACTCACAAGCGGAGTGATTATGGGGCTCATGCTGAGTTGGACGCAAACTTTTGTTCCTTGCAAAATGCATCTCCTTCAACTGAGCACAAGGTCAAGCAAATCTTACACATCCGTACTCATTCCAACTGAGAACAGTTTTTGACATACAACTCCTAAGGTGGATGGGACGGGTGTTGGAGGGGCGTGCTAGTACAGTAGGCATCACATGCTGACCATAAGAATATTCAGATGTTCCGAAGGAAGACCACTTGTGGGTGATGGATCTCTGGGGCAAGTTAGGAGACTGATGGAGATTGTGCTCAGCAAATACTATCAATTGGCTGAACTCCTCTGAATCCCTCCCACTTATGCTAATGCAAGGCTGAAGCCTATTCTCATTATAGCAGTGAGGTTACCAATGATTCCTCAACAGTAAAGCAGATTTCAAAATCATCTTTTGAAAAAGTGATGAGATTGCCCGGGTCCCGGTAAAGTTGGGGGCATGGCCTAATCATGGTTGTGTGCTCACACCCCCTTTTAACAAAAGATGCCAAAAAAAAAACACTTTCATTTGTTTGTGTCATGGAGTGGCGTCAACCTGAACAAGAGGGGCTCCGTGAACCCCTCAGCCAGGGGCATTTCCGGAGAGGGGGTGGGCATGATCAGTGAGATAGCTGCCCCCACCCCCCTTCCCTTGTTGGCAGTGGACACTGCTGCACTCAGTGGCAGCAGTCTCCCTACACCAGGCATTGCCAACCTTGGTCCTCAAGGCACACTAGCAGACCAGGTTTTAGTGAGAACCAGACTTGAGCACGTTTGGTTAAATCAAATGAGCTGAGGTACTAATTATTAATCACCTGTTCTCAAGCATGGGTATCACTAGAACCTGGACTGTTAGTATGCCTTGAAGACCAAGGTTGTAATGCCTGCCCTAGACCCACCGCAGCCCAGCACACAACAGCGTAGTGAGGCTGCCGGCTGGCTGACGACAAGCCCAGGCAATTGGTACCTGCTTCCTCCTCTGAGCCACTGCTACCATGACAGTCCTAATGTAACCACCCAGGATCGACTGTGCCATACTTGCCTACCTGACACTCTCCATGAGGGAGAAAATGCTCTGTTCCTGGACTTTCCTGGTAATGTATGATTGCCATCACCTGTGGTGAAACACCTTTCTTATCAATTAACTAGCTCACCACAGGTGATGGCAATCATACATTACCAGGAAAGTCCAGGAACAGAGCATTTTCTCCCTCATGCAGAGGGTCAGGTAGGCAAGTATGGACTGGGCATGCACAGTTTGCAGATAGCTGCAGGATCATTTGCATTTGGGTTTGTATCTGACCCTTACACTCAAATGACATTAGACTCTGATTAAGCCGCTATGACAGAGGACAACCACAAGTAACCTATCCTAGGGGCAACACAAATTCTAATCCGTGCTGCCACACTTCTTTTTACCCCACTCAGGTAAGTGAGCTTACAAAGATTCTCTGGGACTATTAATATTAAGAGGCATTAGTGCTGCAAATAAATGTTTGTTTCCCAGCCAACGTCTTAACCAGCGTCACATAATACATAAGGTGCCTGTCTGATTGGTAAGCCACCGTGATTCCATTCCTCTCACATATCAGACAAATCCTTAATCATCCTGACATTAAATACTCCCGGATAAATTCTACCTGTTTTATCAACAGTAACTTGTTTATTTTTGGAATTCAGGTTAATCTGCTCATCGTTCCTGTTCTGGGCTGGATTCCAGATGGAACAGACGGGCGCTTATCTTGTGCAGATAGAGAATGCCCCCGATCCCGGATCCACGTTTACGCTCCTATCACAGACTGTTTGCTGCACCATTTAATAACACAAGGAAACATAAGACACTGCTTAAACTTAACAGCAATATGTTTTGTTTTGTCACAGGAATCAGGCTGCAGCAATTACAGGACATAGAAAAGCTGCTCAAAACTTAACCGTTTAATTAAAGTAAAGGACTTGGAAATATTGTTGATCTTTTGTCTTTATTTCAATAATTCATATTATTAAATAATTTGTATGATTATTATGTGACATTCAGTAATATGAAATAATTTTGCAATTAATTTCCGCAAGACGGTCATTTTGTGGGCTGTACCAAAATGCATGGGAACCAGTGACATCACTGAGATTGCAGCTTTCCAATTACTAGGAATTGGTGACATCACTGAGAAAGCAGTCTATCCAGTCACTACAAACCAATGACATCGCTGAGAATACAGTCAATCAAATCACTAGAAACCAGTGACATCACTGAGAATGCAGCCTATCCAGTCTAAAGGAACCAGTGGAATAACTGAGAATGCAGCCTATCAAATCACTAGGAACCAGTGACATCACTGAGAGTGCAGCCTATCAATTCACTAGGAACCAGTGACATCACTGAGAGTGCATCCTATCCAGTCACTGTAGACCAGTAACATCACTGAGAATGCCGCCAACCCATCCACTATAGGCCAGTGACATCACTGAGAATACAGCCTATTCAATAACTAGGAACCAGTGACATCACTGAGAATGCAGCCTATCCATTCACTAGGGACCAGCGACATCACTGAAAATGCAGTCTACCCATTCACTTGGAAGCCATAGAAATGTGCCCTTCCCATCCCTCCATATCTCATATGGATAATGATTAGAGATGTGCGTATGGGTTTTGGTTTTGGATCTATATCTCCTTCCTGTTTTGGATCTATAATTGGTTTTGCCAAAATCGCACTCATGAATTTTGGTTTTGGATCTGTATTTTTTTACAAAATAATAAAAACAGCTAAAATCACTGAATTTGGGGGTACTTTTGTTCCTAGAGTATTATTAACCTCAATATCATTCATTTCCACTGCTAGTCAATTTTAACCAGCTCACAACATTATTTTCATCCAGTTAAGGAGAAAAGATTGCACCAAGATATCTGGATGACTAAGCTAAGTGACAGCAGTGGGCGGCACTTAAACTTCCAACATGGCACATCTAGGCAACAGAATGGCACTGCAGTGGCAGACAGGGTGGCAGTTTAATAAACTATTAAAATGTTTGTCGTCTACTCAAGAAGAGTTAGCAATGCTCCAAACAGCACATAATGCAAAGAAAAGAGGTGCAATATACCCTTACTGTATGTTGTATATATTAAACAGGACATGCACAGTTTAACAAACCAATCACTTCAGCGACGGAGACTGCTACTTGTGGCTGAAATGATTGGTTTGTTCGGGCCCCCACAAAACAAGCTGGCAATGGTCTCTACATACACACAAATTGGCTCTATACAGGCAAAATATCGCCATCGTCATCATCATCCGATTCCTCACCCCCATTTGTGTGTACATCCTCTTCTTCACACACTATAAAGTCATCCCCACTGGAATCCACCATTACAGGTGCCTCTGTATTTTTTAGATGTAATTGCCAGTAAAGATCTTCCTCATGGAATTGGTAATTCATTTTGATGAACATCATCTTTTCCACATTTTGGGTAAGTAACCTTCTACGCTGATTTATGTACAACAATGCACCCCTGGGGACAAACACAGAACCCCTTTATGAGCAACAAAGCACCCCTGGGGACCACCTACAGTTGGAGTACCACACACAATGTCACAATACATGTATGATTATACACTGCAGTCTGAACGACAGTGTCACAGAAAAATAATAGTATAGTACACTGCGGTATAGCACATATATACACATTTTTTATTATAATGTTTAGCTTTTATTTTGTTTACACTGAGGCAGAGCACCTCTAGATTAGGAGTGTGGGCAGATCCTTGTGACATCATGATGTCATGCAGTAGTCACAGAAAGCTCCTCCGGGAACGTTTTGGACTGCCCAGATTTGTTTATGGGGCCGCTTGGGACCCAAAGAGCCCTAGTTAGGCGCCTAGGTTGACTTGTGGAAAATACACTGCTGGTCCAAGCCACTCACCAATATTATTATCTAGGTATTAATCTGAACTACTTGGAGACTCGATCGCACACCAGTTTGCCCCTAATTCTTTCCTCTGCTTAAATACAATTAAAATTATATTTCAAGGCAAATTGATAGTTATCAAGAACTAATTATTCTTATCATTCAGCAAAATGATGCCCAGTCTCCTGTAGGTATAATGAGGAGCTTTTTCGTATGGAATGAGGATTATTTGAGGCAAATTCAGTTATTGGAAAACTTTAGATCCTTACGTGATGAGCGATTTAAATGAGCTGAAGAATATGAGCAGTGACAGATTATTCCATGGAGACAATGATAACTCTCTCAATTCCGGAGCAGACAGCAAATCCTCCATTACACCACATGGAGATCCTCTGGGAGGGGAAACCAGGGGTTAACGTATTCTCACAGAGCTCTGACAGAGAACAGGGAAGTAAATATATATAACACCCCCAAAGACAGTTATCAATCAGATCGGCTTGTTTTAAGGACATTACATCAAAGTTGGATCAGCCTGTAGTGTGTTTTTCCACTTTAATTTTGAGGGTGACTCCAAATCCAGACCTCCATGGGTTAATAAATGTGATTTCCATTGATAATGTTTGGGTGATTTTGTTGTCAGCACATTCAGCTATGTAAAGAACAAAGTATTTAATAAGAATATTTCATTCATTCAGATCTAGGATGTGTTATTTTAGTGTTCCCTTTATTTTTTTGAGCAGTGTATATATATGTACGTATGTATGCATAGATGGGTGTGTGTATGTATGTATGTGTATATATATATATATATATATATATAAATATTTTCTTAGACAAACTTGTTAATATATATGTATATGTTACGTGTATATAGATAGATATTTATACGGAAACCCACCCCCTGAAAATCCTACGTTTGCCCCTGATAACCCACCCAAATCTAACTCTCTCTGCACATGTTATATCTGCCACACCTGCAGTGCACATGGTTTTGCCCAACTGCTAACAAAGTTGCTGCTGCGATCGACTCTGAATTACCCCCACAGAGCAGTTTTAGGAGCTAAACCATGCAAATACATTGGGGGATTTTCAGACCTGATCGCTCCTCTGTGAATTTGCAGAGATCTGCGATCAGATAGCCACCACCCAGACAGAGTGAATGCCCGTCCCATGCAAGCCTGCGTACTCCTTGCGGAAATGTCGCCGTTCAGCTGCAAATCTGTTCGCAACTCACTCACCATCAAATGATTTTTCCAGTCTGCTCAGTCTGTGCGTAACCCAGGACCTACTCCTACAGTGTGATACAATCAGGCTGATCGGGGTCGGAGCTGACGTCACACACCCTCCATGAAAACGCTTGGGAACGCCTGTGTTTTTCCTGACACTCCCAGAAAACGGACAGTTACCATCCCCAAATCGCCAGCTTCTTGTCAATCACCTTGCGTACGCCTAGTGATAAACAAAGATGCTGGATTTTTTTTACTGTTTGGCCTCGCGCATGCGTACTATGATCTGTATGCATGCGTATAGCGATCAATAATCGGCCGCCTTGTGAATTCGCACAACAGCGATCAGGTCTGAATAGACCCCCATAGACATGTATACAAATAATGAAAACTGCTCTGCAATATACTTGCCTCATTCTGCACTCAGCCGCACCCAGCCTGGGATGGATCTCCAGCAAGCATACCGCACCAATACACACAAGAGGGGCGGGGCACAGGCTGGAGTGCATGGCCCCTCCCTACTTTGACAGCTCTTCCCCCTCACACACGCGGAACCTGATGTTTTTGCTGTGGGTGCTGCAAATAGCAAGAATGGAAGATCCTGATCAGCAAGAGGGAGTGTTTGTGTGCCGGGTCGTTGGGGGAGAAGATGTGTGCCTGAGTACGTGCTACTGAGGTGTTGGTTGTGAAGGCAGGACGGAGGGGGAGTAGATGTACGTCTGAGTGCTGCTGGGGCGTAGGTAGTAAATTTTGGTTAGAGAATGTGTGTGTCTGACTACTGCTGGGATTTGGGAGGTGATAGTGAATGCGAGCACGGAGGGAGTGGGGGGCACCAACAACAATTTTGCTTCCTGTGTTTTGTTAGGCAAAGTATTGTTGCAGACTGCAGACTTGTTCTTAATGGGTAATGCAATCAGGGCAGCCTATCAAGCATTGAAAAGCTTAGCCCTACAGACCTTGCCCCTATTTCCAGGGCCATCTAGACTTCTGGCATGCCTAGGGACATTGTCTCAGAGGGACCGTGGCCATACTCCCTCATTCTGTACTTATCTATGGTGGCATAGCCAGACTAAGGGAGGGGCAAAGGGCATACTGTACCCCGGGACCCCCTTTTGTTAGGGGCCTCTGGCTGGAGCACATTAGCATCACTAGCTTTCCCTCTTATGCAGCAGCAGAACCAGGCAGCCAGAATGTGAGCAGGACAGTATGCAGTGCAGGCAGAGACACAGGAGTACCAGGTTTCATGAACTACCGATGGAACTTTCTGACCCGAGGAGAGATAGGAGGGGGAAGAGAGCTGACACAGGTATCCCAGCTTCTCCTCCTACCCACCTGGGTGTCTGTGTGCTGTTTAACCTGTTATCTAATGAGGTAGAGCAGTGGTTCTCAAACTTGTTCCTCAGGACCCTACACAGTTCACGTTTTCCAGATCACCCAGCAGGTGCACAGGTGCAGTCATTACTCACTGACACATTTTAAAAGATTCACAGGTGGAGCTAATTATTTCACTTGCAATTCTGTGAGAACACCCGGAAAACGTGAACTGTTTGGGGTCCAGAGGACCAAGTGTGAGATCCTGTGGTATAGAGGAAGACCTCCTGAGTCCTGTCCCAGGGTGTAAGCAGTACAGAGGCTGCTGCTATTCCTGCATAGATAAAGATAAATTATAGATTTTATTTTTCTATGTGCATTTTAAGGTTCAATTATCTTTGTTCTACTACAAGCAAATGTTATAACATAATTGTCTCTCAATTAGGTGGAGCTATAAACAGTATCCAGGCATTATTAGACTATTAGTTTAAATTTAACATACACCATTGGATTAAATTTAATATAAACAATCCATACCTCCCAACTTGACCCATTCCAGGAGGGACAAAATGCTCTCTACCTGAACTTTCTTCTTATCAATATTGGCATCACCAACACAGGTGATGTCAAACATGTATTAAGAGGGAAGTCCATGTAGAGAGCATTTTGTCCCTCCTGGAATGGGTCAAGTTGGGAGGTATGCACAATCTAACACCCCTCCCCCCCCACTGGGGCCCCCCCTGTCTTAAGTGCCCTGTGCACCCCAAGGATTAATCCGACCCTGTATAGTGGGTGCCTCTTTGATATATAATGGGGAACAGATATTCTACCCTGAGCTCAGGTATATTGGAACTCTGTCCCAGGAACATTGATACAGAGAACTACTTCAGTGTTATACTAAAAGGCACTTGTAAACTGCATGTTTAAAGTACTAATAGGTTAGGAAGCTACCCATGACCATAGAGTGGAGTATTTACATTGTAATATATGCTATTGTATGTGGTATTTTCAGAGTGACGTGTGTTATTGACTACCAGTATTTCTGCTGCGGGGTACATTGGGCTCCACAAGTCTGGACAATGGGGTGTAGAGTAGGATCTTGATCCGAGGCACCAACAGGCTCAAAGCTTTGACCTTCTTCCCAAGATGCATAGCGCCGCCTCCTATATCACCCGCCTCCCAGCACAGGAGCTCAGTTTGTCAGTTGGTGCTGCAGTAAGCAGGCACTTAACAGAGGGGCTGCTCCAAGCAGCCCTGAGAAAAGCTTTTTATGAGGTAAAAAGTGAAGACTTCAAGGGCAGCAGCGGTGGTAAATGTCTTGTGACATTCACTGCTGCAGCTCCAGCTCTCCCCAGCGGCGCTGTACACTCCCGAGCGCTAGTTGCCGCCGGGTACCTACAGCGGAGGCTCCGGTTTTCTTCATGTTAGACACACACGGCTGGGGCTCTCCAGGATCACGTGGCCGCGCTTCGGGAGGTGGTAAGTTGGTCTCGCTCGCGGGACCCGGTCTTTATCGCGATCCAGCGCGGTCAGTGGGAGGCGGGCCGTGCGCGCTGGTGGTGGACACTGTGGATACAGGCGATCCCACTAGATCACCAGGGCATGGGCGCAGGTCAGGTTTTCTCTTAAAAACGATTTTATTATCGCCCACAGTACCCGGTGGTTTTGCCAGCGAGGGGGATAAGGCTTAGACCTGAAGCCCCTCCCCCAGCCCCAGGGCGCCATTTCCAGCAAGTGTTCCCGCCCTGGAGCTGCATCTCTGTCTTTTCCTCACTCCCTGTCAGTGTCTGCGGCGCCAGTACTCCTCAGCTCACTGTTCCTGGGACTGCTTGGACAAATCCTCCTATGTAAAGCCGCCTGGTTGTCAGCGCTGTGCCTTTACATGACACTTAAGTATTCTACCTGCCTTTTTAGTCAGTGTTAGTAAGAAAATAAGATTTTACTCACCGGTAAATCTATTTCTCGTAGTCCGTAGTGGATGCTGGGGACTCCGTAAGGACCATGGAGAATAGACGGGCTCCGCAGGAGACTGGGCACTCTAAGAAAGATTTAGTACTACTGGTGTGCACTGGCTCCTCCCTCCATGCCCCTCCTCCAGACCTCAGTTAAGGAAACTGCCCGGAAGAGCTGACATTACAAGGAAAGGATTTTGGAATCAAGGGTAAGACTCATACCAGCCACACCAATCACACCGTATAACTTGTGATAACATACCCAGTCAACAGTATGAACAACAACAGAGCATCAGACAAACCTGATGCAACCATAACATAACCCTTATTTAAGCAATAACTATATACAAGTATTGCAGAAGAAGTCCGCACTTGGGACGGGCGCCCAGCATCCACTACGGACTACGAGAAATAGATTTACCGGTGAGAAAAATCTTATTTTCTCTAACGTCCTAGTGGATGCTGGTGACTCCGTAAGGACCATGGGGATTATACCAAAGCTCCCAAACGGGCGGGAGAGTGCGGATGACTCTGCAGCACCGAATGAGCAAACACAAGGTCCTCCTCAGCCAGGGTATCAAACTTGTAGAACTTTGCAAAAGTGTTTGAACCCGACCAAGTAGCTGCTCGGCAAAGCTGTAATGCCGAGACCCCTCGGGCAGCCGCCCAAGAAGAGCCCACCTTCCTTGTGGAATGGGCTTTTACTGATTTTGGAGGTGGCAAGCCAGCCGCAGAATGAGCCTGCTGAATCATGTTACAGATCCAGCGAGCAATAGTTTGCTTTGAAGCAGGAGCACCCAGCTTGTTGGATGCATACAGGATAAACAGCGAGTCAGGTTTCCTGACTCCAGCCGATCTGGCTACATAAATCTTCAAAGCCCTGACTACATCAAGTAACTTGGAATCCTCCAAGTCACGAGTAGCCGCAGGCACCACAATAGGTTGGTTCACATGAAATATGACACCACCTGTGGCAGAAATTGCGGACGAGTCCGTAATTCTGTCCTGTCCATATGGAAAACCAGATAGGGGCTTTTACATGACAAAGCCGCCAATTCTGACACACGCCTAGCCGAAGCTAAGGCCAATAGCATGACCACTTTCCACGTGAGATATTTTAACTCCACGGTCTTAAGCGGCTCAAACCAGTGAGATTTCAGGAAACTCAACACCACGTTAAGATCCCAAGGTGCCACTGGTGGCACAAAAAAGGGGCTGAATATGCAGCACTCCCTTTACAAACGTCTGAACTTCAGGTAGAGAAGCTAGTTTTTTTTGTTTTATTTATGAAAGAAAATGGATAGGGCCGAAATCTGGACCTTAATGGACCCTAATTCTAGGCCCAAAGTCACTCCCGACTGTAGGAAGTGAAGGAAACGGCCCAGCTGGAATTCCTCTGTAGAGGCATTCCTGGCCTCACACCCAGCAACATATTTTCGCCGTATACGGTGATAATGTTTAGCCGTCACGTCCTTCCTAGCCCTTATCAGCGTAGGAATAACCTCATCCGGAATCCCTCTTTTCTACTAGGATCCGGCGTCCAACCGCCATGCCGTCAAACGCAGCTGCGGTAAGTCTTGGAACATACAAGGTCCCTGCTGCAACAGATCCTGCCCTAGAGGCAGAGGCCATGGGTCCTCTGTGAGCATTTCTTGCAGCTCTGGATACCAAGTCCTTCTTGGCCAATCCGGAACAATGAGTATTGTTCTCACTCCTCTTTTCCTTATAAGAGAGGAAGAGGAGGAAACACATAAACCGACTGGAACATCCACGGTGTCACCAGTGCATCTACAGCTATCGCCTGAGAGTCTCTTGACCTGGCGCAATACCTCTGTAGCTTTTTGTTGAGGCGGGATGCCATCATGTCCACTGGCAGTTCCCACCGACCTACAATCTGCGCGAAGACTTCTTGATGAAGTCCCACTCTCCCGGGTGGAGGTCGTGCCTGCTGAGGAAGTCTGCTTCCCAGTTGTCCTCTCCCGGAATGAACACTGCTGACAGTGCGCTTACGTGATTCTCCGCCCAGTGAAGAATTCTGGTGGCTTCTACCATCGCCACCCTGCTCCTTGTGCCGCCTTGGCGGTTTACATGAGCCACTGTGGTGATATTGTCTGACTGAATCAGAACCGGTTGGTCGCGAAGCAGGGTCTCCGCTTGACTTAGGGCGTTGTATATGGCCCTTAGTTCCAGGATATTGATGTGAAGGCAAGTCTCCTACCTTGACCACAGCCCTTGGAAATTTCTTCCCTGTGTGACTGCCCCCCACCCTCGGAGGCTTGCATCCGTGGTCACCAGGACCCAGTCCTGAATGCCGAATCTGCGACCTTCGAGAAGGTGAGCACTCTGCAGCCACCACAGGAGAGACACCCTGGCTCTGGGGGATAGGGTGATTAACCGATGCATCTGAAGATGTGATCCGGACCACTTGTCCAGTAAGTCCCATTGGAAGGTCCTCGTATGGAACCTGCCGAAGGGAATGGCCTCGTATGATGCCACCATCCTTCCCAGGACTCGAGTGCAGTGATGCACTGACACCTGTTTTGGTTTTAATAGATTCCTGACCAGTGTCATGAGCTCCTGAGCTCTCTCTATCGGGAGATAAACCCTTTTCTGGTCTGTGTCTAGGATCATGCCTAGGAGAGGCAGATGAGCTGTAAGAACCAACTGCGACTTTGGAATATATAGAATCCAGACGTGTTGCCATTACACTTCCAGAGAAAGTGATACGCTGTTCAGCAACTGCTCTCTTGATCTCGCTTCTATGAGGAGATCGTCCAAGTACGTGATAATAGTGACACCTTGCTTCCGCAGGAGCACCATCATTTCCGCCATTACCTTGGTGAATATTCTCAAGGCCGTGGAGAGACCAAACGGCAACGTCTGAAATTGGTAATGACAATCCTGTACCGCAATTCTGAGGTACGCCTGATGGGGTGGATAAATGGGGACATGAAGGTATGCATCCTTTATGTCCCGAGTCACCATAAAAGCTCCCCCTTTCAGGCTTGCAATAACCGCTCTTAGCGATTCCATCTGGAACTTGAACCTTTTCAGGTATATGTTCAGGGATTTTAAATTCAATATGGATCCGACCGAACCGTCTGGTTTCGGGACTACAACATGGTCGAATAATAACCCCCTCCTTGTTGAAGGAGGGGAACCTTGACCACCACCTGTTGAAGATACAATTTGTGAATTGCAGTTAACACTGTTTCCCTCTCGTGGGGGGAAGCCGGCAGAGCCGTCGGTGAGGGGGCATCTTCTCAAAGTCCAGCGTGTATCCCTGAGACACAATATCTATTGCCCAGGGATCTAACAGGGAGTGAACCCACTTGTGGCTGAACTTACGAAGGCGTGCCCCCACCGGGCCTAGCTCCGCCTGTGGAGCCCCAGCGACATGCGGTGGATTTTTGTAGAGGCCGGGGAGGACTTCTGTTCCTGGGAACTAGCTGTGTTGTGCAGCTTCTTTCCTCTGCCCCCGCCTCTGGCAAGAAAGGACGCACCTCGGCCTTTCTTGTTTCTTTATTCGAAAGGCTGCATTTGATAATGTCGTGCTTTCCTAGGCTGTGCAGGAATATAAGGCAAAATATCAGAATTACCAGCTATAGCTGTGGAGACCAGGTCCGAGAACCCTTCTCCACACAATCCTCAGCCTTCCATATGCCTCTTAAGTCGGCATCATCTGTCCATTGCATATTCTACAGGACACGTCAAGCAGAAATCGACATAGCTTTGACTCTAGAACCCAGTATACACATGTCTCTTTGGGCATGTTTTATATATATACCTATCTCTTAAGATAGCATCTTTAATATATATATATATATATATATCTATATATACATAGACGAGGTAACGTGGGCGGCACTCAATACAGACTTCACAGCGTGAATAAACGATACTTTATTGGGCCAACATGTTTCGGGGACCAAACCCCGTCCTCAGGGCCAGACAAGACACAATATACTAACACATATACTTATATAAGCTGAACAAGACAAACATTAGTGCAGATCATACTCACCTGCTCCACGGCGCTGCCGCCCGCCAGTCCGTCCGGCCACGCTGGCACGTCGCCTACCGATGACGTCACGGCGCGCCGCGTTGCTGGAGAGTAACCTAGGCAACCAAACGAAGCCTCCGCTCGCTCACCTGAGGAAGTGCAGCATAAACACAATGAGACAATTAAAAACACAAAACAAATATAAATACTCTAACAATAAAAACAATCACCAAGAAATGCATACTGATAATAGGAATCTATGGCAGCCATAGCTAAAGCCCGTATACAAACTACAGTCATTGAAACAATACTGTAATATGATGAGGAGGATACCTGAAATGAAATAAAATGAAATAAAATTAAATAAAATAAAATGAAATAATGGGGGGAGCAACAGATGGACTAAATGATAATGATATCAAAGGAAACACTGTAATCCTAGGTTCTCATTGAGACCCCCGGGTGACAGAGTTCCCAGTTTATAAATCCACCTGGATTCCTTTTGTAATAATATCCTATCTCTGTTGCCACCCCTAAGTTTACGAGGAGCATGATCTATAAGGATGGCCCTAATACTGGCTACCCCATGGCCCATTAGCATACAGTGCCGTGCAAAAGGTTGTTCACTTTCTTTTTTCTGAAATGCCTTTTTTATTGCACTCCTGTGGAGAGCCATTCTCTCACGGAACTGCCTAATGGTCTTGCCCACATATGCAAGACCACATGGGCACGTGAGAAGATACACCACATGAGTGGTGGTACAAGTTAACCGATGTTTAATGGGAATTTTACGACCCGTGGAGGGATGGTTAAAAGAAGTGCCTACTATCAATGTATTACACGTGGCACATCCCAAACAGCGGTAACACCCATTTTTGGCTCGTAGGAAATGAGATTCCCTATTGGTAGCCATATCAGTGATGTCTAATTTCACAATGTGGTCTCCAATGTTCCTCCCTCTAGTGTGGCTTGGCAGCAATGCTGCGTTGGCTAAGGAAGACATAGCTCCATCCGTTTGTATTATGGGCCACATCTGTTTGGCTTTTTTAACTATTTGTTTACTCTTGGTAGTATATTTATTGACCCAAGGGAATACATCCCTCTTATGTTCTTGGTGAACATGGCTGGATTCCAGAACCTGTTGGCGAGTCATATCCAAGACACGTTTTTTTAGACGCCTCAAGGTCCCCTAACGGGTAACCCCTTTCCCCAAATTTGTGCTTCATGATTTCTAATGCCCTGTGCGTCTCCTCTGGATCAGATGTAATCCTCCGCACTCGCAGAAACTGTGAGTACGGAAGGCCTCTACGTAAAGGGGCAGGGTGGCAACTCTGGTACTTCAATGTGGTATTCCTATCTGTTGCCTTTACATACAGGGAGGTAGTCAACCGACCATCACTGTTGGTTATGGTCACATCTAGGTAATTAATAGCATCGTAATGGATAGCATATGTAAACTGCACTGGGTGACTACTTTTATTATGATTATCCAGAAGGGAAATAAGTTTATCCCTTGAACCCTGCCATAAGATGAGCAAGTCATCTATATAGCGCTTGTAATAGAAGACATGTATGGATACCTCAGGGTCCATGGAAAACATCTGGACTTCTAGATGGTACATAAATGCATTCGCATACGATGGGGCCACTGCCGACCCCATCGCACACCCAGAAAGCTGCAGCCAAAATTTGCCATTAAATACAAAGTCATTTCTCCTAAGTATTTTATCCAAAAGGGACAAAAAGAACACCACCTCTGGCCCATGATAAGCAGGGTTATTCTCAATCAATGACCTCACTGCCTCCATACCCGCCTCATGGGGAATGCAGGTATAGAGGCTAGTGACATCAGCACTACAAAGGGTCAACCCCGCAGGTAAGGGACCTAGGTCCTGAAGCTGGAGTAGTAGGGCCGTAGTGTCTTTAAGATATGACGGAATAGATTGCACACAGGGATTGAGGTACGCATCTAGATAGATGGAGATGGGATGGTACAAAGACCCTCTAGCCGACACGATAGGGCGGCCAGGCGGGTCCTGCAAGGTTTTATGAACCTTGGGGACTGTGTAAAACAATGGTGCTATGGGAAATTCAACCATAAGCGCTTTAAGCACTTGTGTATTAATAGTCCCTTGTTCACACGCTTCTTTCAGCAGAGCGTCCAACTCTTTCTTAAATTCCATGGTGGGATCTTTGGTCAACCTTTTGTATACCACAGGGTCGTTCAGTTGGCGCTCACATTCCTTGATATAGTCACCCAAATCTTGCACTACTGTAGCCCCCCCTTTATCCGCTTTCCGGATCACAATATCAGTCCTGCTTGACAGGTCTTTAAGTGCCAGCATCTCTTGTTTAGACATGTTAGAGTGTCCAGGGTTAGCTGTATCCATGTTACCCTCCGTCTCCAACATGCGTGAAAAAGTCCTAATGGACGGATTGAGACTTGGCGGATCAAACTGCGAACGGGGAGCAATTGCCTGAAGCTGTGCTGGAATGGTGTCAAAAGGTGGTCCCGATGTTCTATTATTAAAAAATTCTCTTCGTCTCAAAGATCTATTCAGACGAAGCATCTCAATTTTCCATTCCAACGGATCAGGGGCGTTAGTGGGGATGAAAGATAGGCCCTTGGCCAAAACTTGATGTTCCATGTCAGAGAGGGGAGTAGAAGATAAATTAAAGACAGTTTCCTTCATGACCTCGGAGGCTTTTGCCCTGATGTCCCTTTGATTTTGCCCTGACCTCCTCGTCCTCTGCCGCGTCCTGGCGTGGGCACGCGATTGGAACGAGTTTGTAGGATCCGGGGGCCTTGCCCTAAAGGGAGCTGAGAATCAGATGTAGATGCTATCTCAGAGGTATTTTCAGAGTCACTAGCCGATGTGCTAACTCCCTGTTGCTGTTCTCTTCGTCGACGTGACTGGTGTCGACGATTAGAGTATTGCCGGTCCTGCCCTGGTCTAGTGCTTCCTAACCAGGGGTAGACTTGCCTCTGCTGGTAGTCCCTCTGGACAGTGAGGAGTTTATCTTTCTTGAAGCGTATTAGTTCTTGTCGGTATTGCTCCAGCTGGATTCCAAGCTTCGCTGGCCAATCCGTTTGGGTATCTGATGAAAGGCTGGTCTTGTGTTCAGCCTCAAACGTCTGAATCTGTTCCTTGACAGAATTCAACTCCCTTGTGGACTCCTCCACAACCAGCAAGATGAGGTCCATGGAACATTTGTTCAGGATCGCAACCCACCGACGGCAAAATGTAGGATTATATGCATACTAGGGTCTCAATCTCTGCTGATAAGGTACCTGTCCACGCTGCCACAGCGCTATAAACCCATGCCGACACAATCGCCGGTCTAAGTAGTGTACTAGAATGTGCACGCTATCTGCAGGATCCCTGAGAATAGCTAGTGCTACCTTCTGGGCAAACGTGACACCCTAGGGGAAGATTCCCATCACATCCTGGCCCTAGTGGGGAAAGGATACTGCCTGAGAATTTCTTGTGGGAAGCTGCAGTCTCTTGTCTGGAGATTCCCGCTCTTTTTCCTCATGAGAGGAGGGAAATTTACTTCAGCTTTCTTCCCCTTAACATGTGTACCCTTGTGTCAGGGACAAATGAGTCATCAGTGATATGCAAATCATCTTTTATTACAATAATCATATATTGAATACCTTTCAGCCATTTTGGCTGTAACTTTGCATTATCGTAGTCGACACTGGAGTCAAACTCCGTGTCGATATCAGTGTTTATTATTTTGGATAGTGAGCATCGTGAGACTCTGAAGGTCTCTGTGACATAGGGACAGACATGGGTAGATTTCCTGTCTGTTCTCTAATCTTTTGTGCAATAAATTCACCTTAGCACTTACACATATCCAAACAGGTGTCAGCGTTTTCGACGGAGACACCCTCTCACACACATATTTGCTCTATCTGCTCCTTAGGGGAGCTTTTACCTCAGACATGTCGACACACACGTACCGACACACCACACACACAGGGGATGCTCTATTTGAAGACAGTTCCCCCACAAGGCCCTTTGGAGAGACAGAGAGAGAGTATGCCAGCACACACCCCAGCGCTATATGACCCAGGAATTAGAGATGAGCGCCGGAAATTTTTCGGGTTTTGTGTTTTGGTTTTGGGTTCGGTTCCGCGGCCGTGTTTTGGGTTCGACCGCGTTTTGGCAAAACCTCACCGAATTTTTTTTGTCGGATTCGGGTGTGTTTTGGATTCGGGTGTTTTTTTCAAAAAACCCTAAAAAACAGCTTAAATCATAGAATTTGGGGGTCATTTTGATCCCAAAGTATTATTAACCTCAAAAACCATAATTTACACTCATTTTCAGTCTATTCTGAATACCTCACACCTCACAATATTATTTTTAGTCCTAAAATTTGCACCGAGGTCGCTGTGTGAGTAAGATAAGCGACCCTAGTGGCCGACACAAACACCGGGCCCATCTAGGAGTGGCACTGCATTGTCACGCAGGATGGCCCTTCCAAAAAACCCTCCCCAAACAGCACATGACGCAAAGAAAAAAAGAGGCGCAATGAGGTAGCTGACTGTGTGAGTAAGATAAGCGACCCTAGTGGCCGACACAAACACCGGGCCCATCTAGGAGTGGCACTGCAGTGTCACGCAGGATGGCCCTTCCAAAAAACCCTCCCCAAACAGCACATGACGCAAAGAAAAAAAGAGGCGCAATGAGGTAGCTGACTGTGTGAGTAAGATAAGCGACCCTAGTGGCCGACACAAACACCGGGCCCATTTAGGAGTGGCACTGCAGTGTCACGCAGGATGGCCCTTCCAAAAAACCCTCCCCAAACAGCACATGACGCAAAGAAAAAAAGAGGCGCAATGAGGTAGCTGACTGTGTGAGTAAGATAAGCGACCCTAGTGGCCGACACAAACACCGGGCCCATCTAGGAGTGGCACTGCAGTGTCACGCAGGATGGCCCTTCCAAAAAACCCTCCCCAAACAGCACATGACGCAAAGAAAAAAAGAGGCGCAATGAGGTAGCTGACTGTGTGAGTAAGATAAGCGACCCTAGTGGCCGACACAAACACCGGGCCCATCTAGGAGTGGCACTGCAGTGTCACGCAGGATGGCCCTTCCAAAAAACCCTCCCCAAACAGCACATGACGCAAAGAAAAAAAGAGGCGCAATGAGGTAGCTGACTGTGTGAGTAAGATAAGCGACCCTAGTGGCCGACACAAACACCGGGCCCATCTAGGAGTGGCACTGCAGTGTCACGCAGGATGGCCCTTCCAAAAAACCCTACCCAAAAAGCACATGACGCAAAGAAAAAAAGAGGCGCAATGAGGTAGCTGACTGTGTGAGTAAGATAAGCGACCCTAGTGGCCGACACAAACACCGGGCCCATCTAGGAGTGGCACTGCAGTGTCACGCAGGATGGCCCTTCCAAAAAACCCTCCCCAAACAGCACATGACGCAAAGAAAAAAAGAGGCGCAATGAGGTAGCTGACTGTGTGAGTAAGATAAGCGACCCTAGTGGCCGACACAAACACCGGGCCCATCTAGGAGTGGCACTGCAGTGTCACGCAGGATGGCCCTTCCAAAAAACCCTCCCCAAACAGCACATGACGCAAAGAAAAAAAGAGGCGCAATGAGGTAGCTGACTGTGTGAGTAAGATAAGCGACCCTAGTGGCCGACACAAACACCGGGCCCATCTAGGAGTGGCACTGCAGTGTCACGCAGGATGGCCCTTCCAAAAAACCCTCCCCAAACAGCACATGACGCAAAGAAAAAAAGAGGCGCAATGAGGTAGCTGACTGTGTGAGTAAGATAAGCGACCCTAGTGGCCGACACAAACACCGGGCCCATCTAGGAGTGGCACTGCAGTGTCACGCAGGATGTCCCTTCCAAAAAAAACCCCCCAAACAGCACATGACGCAAAGAAAAAAAGAGGCGCAATGAGGTAGCTGACTGTGTGAGTAAGATAAGCGACCCTAGTGGCCGACACAAACACCGGGCCCATCTAGGAGTGGCACTGCAGTGTCACGCAGGATGGCCCTTCCAAAAAACCCTCCCCAAACAGCACATGACGCAAAGAAAAAAAGAGGCGCAATGAGGTAGCTGACTGTGTGAGTAAGATAAGCGACCCTAGTGGCCGACACAAACACCGGGCCCATCTAGGAGTGGCACTGCAGTGTCACGCAGGATGGCCCTTCCAAAAAACCCTCCCCAAACAGCACATGACGCAAAGAAAAAAAGAGGCGCAATGAGGTAGCTGACTGTGTGAGTAAGATAAGCGACCCTAGTGGCCGACACAAACACCGGGCCCATCTAGGAGTGGCACTGCAGTGTCACGCAGGATGGCCCTTCCAAAAAACCCTCCCCAAACAGCACATGACGCAAAGAAAAAAAGAGGCGCAATGAGGTAGCTGACTGTGTGAGTAAGATAAGCGACCCTAGTGGCCGACACAAACACCGGGCCCATCTAGGAGTGGCACTGCAGTGTCACGCAGGATGGCCCTTCCAAAAAACCCTCCCCAAACAGCACATGACGCAAAGAAAAAAAGAGGCGCAATGAGGTAGCTGACTGTGTGAGTAAGATAAGCGACCCTAGTGGCCGACACAAACACCGGGCCCATCTAGGAGTGGCACTGCAGTGTCACGCAGGATGGCCCTTCCAAAAAACCCTCCCCAAACAGCACATGACGCAAAGAAAAAAAGAGGCGCAATGAGGTAGCTGACTGTGTGAGTAAGATAAGCGACCCTAGTGGCCGACACAAACACCGGGCCCATCTAGGAGTGGCACTGCAGTGTCACGCAGGATGTCCCTTCCAAAAAACCCTCCCCAAACAGCACATGACGCAAAGAAAAAAAGAGGCGCAATGAGGTAGCTGTGTGAGTAAGATAAGCGACCCTAGTGGCCGACACAAACACCGGGCCCATCTAGGAGTGGCACTGCAGTGTCACGCAGGATGTCCCTTCCAAAAAACCCTCCCCAAACAGCACATGACGCAAAGAAAAATTAAAGAAAAAAGAGGTGCAAGATGGAATTGTCCTTTGGCCCTCCCACCCACCCTTATGTTGTATAAACAGGACATGCACACTTTAACCAACCCATCATTTCAGTGACAGGGTCTGCCACACGACTGTGACTGAAATGACGGGTTGGTTTGGACCCCCACCAAAAAAGAAGCAATTAATCTCTCCTTGCACAAACTGGCTCTACAGAGGCAAGATGTCCACCTCATCATCATCCTCCGATATATCACCGTGTACATCCCCCTCCTCACAGATTATCAATTCGTCCCCACTGGAATCCACCATCTCAGCTCCTTGTGTACTTTGTGGAGGCAATTGCTGCTGGTCAATGTCTCCACGGAGGAATTGATTATAATTCATTTTAATGAACATCATCTTCTCCACATTTTCTGGATGTAACCTCGTACGCCGATTGCTGACAAGGTGAGCGGCGGCACTAAACACTCTTTCGGAGTACACACTTGTGGGAGGGCAACTTAGGTAGAATAAAGCCAGTTTGTGCAAGGGCCTCCAAATTGCCTCTTTTTCCTGCCAGTATAAGTACGGACTGTGTGACGTGCCTACTTGGATGCGGTCACTCATATAATCCTCCACCATTCTTTCAATGGTGAGAGAATCATATGCAGTGACAGTAGACGACATGTCCGTAATCGTTGTCAGGTCCTTCAGTCCGGACCAGATGTCAGCATCAGCAGTCGCTCCAGACTGCCCTGCATCACCGCCAGCGGGTGGGCTCGGAATTCTGAGCCTTTTCCTCGCACCCCCAGTTGCGGGAGAATGTGAAGGAGGAGATGTTGACAGGTCGCGTTCCGCTTGACTTGACAATTTTCTCACCAGCAGGTCTTTCAACCCCAGCAGACTTGTGTCTGCCGGAAAGAGAGATCCAAGGTAGGCTTTAAATCTAGGATCGAGCACGGTGGGCAAAATGTAGTGCTCTGATTTCAACAGATTGACCACCCGTGAATCCTTGTTAAGCGAATTAAGGGCTCCATCCACAAGTCCCACATGCCTAGCGGAATCGCTCCGTGTTAGCTCCTCCTTCAATGTCTCCAGCTTCTTCTGCAAAAGCCTGATGAGGGGAATGACCTGACTCAGGCTGGCAGTGTCTGAACTGACTTCACGTGTGGCAAGTTCAAAGGGCATCAGAACCTTGCACAACGTTGAAATCATTCTCCACTGCGCTTGAGACAGGTGCATTCCACCTCCTATATCGTGCTCAATTGTATAGGCTTGAATGGCCTTTTGCTGCTCCTCCAACCTCTGAAGCATATAGAGGGTTGAATTCCACCTCGTTACCACTTCTTGCTTCAGATGATGGCAGGGCAGGTTCAGTAGTTTTTGGTGGTGCTCCAGTCTTCTGTACGTGGTGCCTGTACGCCGAAAGTGTCCCGCAATTCTTCTGGCCACCGACAGCATCTCTTGCACGCCCCTGTCGTTTTTTTTAAAATTCTACACCACCAAATTCAAGGTATGTGCAAAACATGGGACGTGCTGGAATTTGCCCATATTTAATGCACACACAATATTGCTGGCGTTGTCCGATGCCACAAATCCACAGGAGAGTCCAATTGGGGTAAGCCATTCCGCGATGATCTTCCTCAGTTGCCGTAAGAGGTTTTCAGCTGTGTGCGTATTCTGGAAAGCGGTGATACAAAGCGTAGCCTGCCTAGGAAAGAGTTGGCGTTTGCGAGATGCTGCTACTGGTGCCGCCGCTGCTGTTCTTGCGGCGGGAGTCCATACATCTACCCAGTGGGCTGTCACAGTCATATAGTCCTGACCCTGCCCTGCTCCACTTGTCCACATGTCCGTGGTTAAGTGGACATTGGGTACAACTGCATTTTTTAGGACACTGGTGAGTCTTTTTCTGACGTCCGTGTACATTCTCGGTATCGCCTGCCTAGAGAAGTGGAACCTAGATGGTATTTGGTAACGGGGGCACACTGCCTCAATAAATTGTCTAGTTCCCTGTGAACTAATGGCGGATACCGGACGCACGTCTAACACCAACATAGTTGTCAAGGCCTCAGTTATCCGCTTTGCAGCAGGATGACTGCTGTGATATTTCATCTTCCTCGCAAAGGACTGTTGGACAGTCAATTGCTTACTGGAAGTAGTACAAGTGGGCTTACGACTTCCCCTCTGGGATGACCATCGACTCCCAGCAGCAACAACAGCAGCGCCAGCAGCAGTAGGCGTTACACGCAAGGATGCATCGGAGGAATCCCAGGCAGGAGAGGACTCGTCAGAATTGCCAGTGACATGGCCTGCAGGACTATTGGCATTCATGGGGAAGGAGGAAATTGACACTGAGGGAGTTGGTGGGGTGGTTTGCGTGAGCTTGGTTACAAGAGGAAGGGATTTACTGGTCAGTGGACTGCTTCCGCTGTCGCCCAAAGTTTTTGAACTTGTCACTGACTTATTATGAATGCGCTGCAGGTGACGTATAAGGGAGGATGTTCCGAGGTGGTTAACGTCCTTACCCCTACTTATTACAGCTTGACAAAGGCAACACACGGCTTGACACCTGTTGTCCGCTTTTCTGTTGAAATACCTCCACACTGAAGAGCTGATTTTTTTGGTATTTTCACCAGGCATGTCAACGGCCATATTCCTCCCACGGACAACAGGTGTCTCCCCGGGTGCCTGATTTAAACAAACCACCTCACCATCAGAATCCTCCTGGTCAATTTCCTCCCCAGCGCCAGCAACACCCATATCCTCCTCATCCTGGTGTACTTCAACATCTTCATCTTCAATCTGACTATCAGGAACTGGACTGCGGGTGCTCCTTCCAGCACTTGCAGGGGGCGTGCAAATGGTGGAAGGCGCATGCTCTTCACGTCCAGTGTTGGGAAGGTCAGGCATCGCAACCGACACAATTGGACTCTCCTTGTGGATTTGGGATTTCGAAGAACGCACAGTTCTTTGCGGTGCTTTTGCCAGCTTGAGTCTTTTCAGTTTTCTAGCGAGAGGCTGAGTGCTTCCATCCTCATGTGAAGCTGAACCACTAGCCATGAACATAGGCCAGGGCCTCAGCCGTTCCTTGCCACTCCGTGTGGTAAATGGCATATTGGCAAGTTTACGCTTCTCCTCCGACAATTTTATTTTAGGTTTTGGAGTCCTTTTTTTACTGATATTTGGTGTTTTGGATTTGACATGCTCTGTACTATGACATTGGGCATCGGCCTTGGCAGACGACGTTGCTGGCATTTCATCGTCTCGGCCATGACTAGTGGCAGCAGCTTCAGCACGAGGTGGAAGTGGATCTTGATCTTTCCCTAATTTTGGAACCTCAACATTTTTGTTCTCCATATTTTAATAGGCACAACTAAAAGGCACCTCAGGTAAACAATGGAGATGGATGGATACTAGTATACAATTATGGATGGACTGCCGAGTGCCGACACAGAGGTAGCTACAGCCGTGGACTATTGTACTGTACTGTGTCTGCTGCTAATATAGACTGGATGATAATGAGATGTAGTATGTATGTATAAAGAAGAAAGAAAAAAAAACCACGGGTAGGTGGTATACAATTATGGATGGACTGCCGAGTGCCGACACAGAGGTAGCTACAGCCGTGGACTACCGTACTGTGTCTGCTGCTAATATAGACTGGTTGATAATGAGATGTAGTATGTATAAAGAAGAAAGAAAAAAAAACCACGGGTAGGTGGTATACAATTATGGACGGACTGCCGAGTGCCGACACAGAGGTAGCTACAGCCGTGGACTATTGTACTGTACTGTGTCTGCTGCTAATATAGACTGGATGATAATGAGATGTAGTATGTATGTATAAAGAAGAAAGAAAAAAAAACCACGGGTAGATGGTATACAATTATGGACGGACTGCCGAGTGCCGACACAGAGGTAGCTACAGCCGTGGACTACCGTACTGTACTGTGTCTGCTGCTAATATAGACTGGATGATAATGAGATGTAGTATGTATAAAGAAGAAAGAAAAAAAAACCACGGGTAGGTGGTATACAATTATGGACGGACTGCAGAGTGCCGACACAGAGGTAGCTACAGCCGTGGACTATTGTACTGTACTGTGTCTGCTGCTAATATAGACTGGATGATAATGAGATGTAGTATGTATAAAGAAGAAAGAAAAAAAAACCACGGGTAGGTGGTATACAATTATGGATGGACTGCCGAGTGCCGACACAGAGGTAGCCACAGCCGTGGACTATTGTACTGTACTGTGTCTGCTGCTAATATAGACTGGATGATAATGAGATGTAGTATGTATAAAGAAGAAAGAAAAAAAAACCACGGGTAGGTGGTATACAATTATGGATGGACTGCCGAGTGCCGACACAGAGGTAGCTACAGCCGTGGACTACCGTACTGTACTGTGTCTGCTGCTAATATAGACTGGATGATAATGAGATGTAGTATGTATAAAGAAGAAAGAAAAAAAAACCACGGGTAGGTGGTATACAATTATGGACGGACTGCCGAGTGCCGACACAGAGGTAGCTACAGCCGTGGACTACCGTACTGTGTCTGCTGCTAATATAGACTGGTTGATAATGAGATGTAGTATGTATAAAGAAGAAAGAAAAAAAAAACCACGGGTAGGTGGTATACAATTATGGACGGACTGCCGAGTGCCGACACAGAGGTAGCTACAGCCGTGGACTACCGTACTGTACTGTGTCTGCTGCTAATATAGACTGGATGATAATGAGATGTAGTATGTATAAAGAAGAAAGAAAAAAAAACCACGGGTAGGTGGTATACAATTATGGACGGACTGCAGAGTGCCGACACAGAGGTAGCTACAGCCGTGGACTATTGTACTGTACTGTGTCTGCTGCTAATATAGACTGGATGATAATGAGATGTAGTATGTATAAAGAAGAAAGAAAAAAAAACCACGGGTAGGTGGTATACAATTATGGATGGACTGCCGAGTGCCGACACAGAGGTAGCTACAGCCATGGACTATTGTACTGTACTGTGTCTGCTGCTAATATAGACTGGATGATAATGAGATGTAGTATGTATAAAGAAGAAAGAAAAAAAAACCACGGGTAGGTGGTATACAATTATGGATGGACTGCCGAGTGCCGACACAGAGGTAGCTACAGCCGTGGACTACCGTACTGTACTGTGTCTGCTGCTAATATAGACTGGATGATAATGAGATGTAGTATGTATAAAGAAGAAAGAAAAAAAAACCACGGGTAGGTGGTATACAATTATGGACGGACTGCCGAGTGCCGACACAGAGGTAGCTACAGCCGTGGACTACCGTACTGTGTCTGCTGCTAATATAGACTGGTTGATAATGAGATGTAGTATGTATAAAGAAGAAAGAAAAAAAAAACCACGGGTAGGTGGTATACAATTATGGACGGACTGCCGAGTGCCGACACAGAGGTAGCTACAGCCGTGGACTACCGTACTGTACTGTGTCTGCTGCTAATATAGACTGGATGATAATGAGATGTAGTATGTATAAAGAAGAAAGAAAAAAAAAACCACGGGTAGGTGGTATACAATTATGGATGGACTGCCGAGTGCCGACACAGAGGTAGCTACAGCCGTGAACTACTGTACTGTGTCTGCTGCGACTGGATGATAAATAATGATATAAAAAATATATATATATCACTACTGCAGCCGGACAGGTATATATTATATAATGACGGACCTGCTGGACACTGTCTGTCAGCAGAATGAGTTTTTTATTTTATAGAATAAAAAAACACCACACAAGTCACACGACGTGTGTTTAACTTTTACAGGCAGACATTCACAATACAATATAGTATACTATATACTGGTGGTCAGGTCACTGGTCAGTCACACTGGCAGTGGCACTCCTGCAGAAAAAAAGTGTGCACTGTTTAATTTTTTAATATGTACTCCTGGCTCCTGCTATAACCTAACTGCTCCCCAGTCTCCCCCACAATTAAGCTGTGTGAGCACAGTCAGATATTATACATAGATGATGCAGCAGCACACTGGGCTGAGCACAGATATGGTATGTGACTGAGTCACTGTGTATCGTTTTTTCAGGCAGAGAACGGATTATATTAAATAATATAAAACTGCACTGGTGGTCACTGGCCAGTCACTAGTATAACTAACTAATACTATCAGCAAAATTCTGCACTCTCTGTCTGAGTACTCCTCCTAAGCTCCAGTAAATGAAGTGTCACTGTCTCACTCTGTCACTAGTATAACTAACTAATACTATCAGCAAAATTCTGCACTCTCTGTCTGAGTACTCCTCCTAAGCTCCAGTAAATGAAGTGTCACTGTCTCACTCTCACTCTCCTATCTATTTCTTCTCTAAACGGAGAGGACGCCAGCCACGTCCTCTCACTATCAATCTCAATGCACGTGTAAAATGGCGGCGACGCGCGGCTCCTTATATAGAATCCGAGTCTCGCGATAGAATCCGAGCCTCGCGAGAATCCGACAGCGTCATGATGACGTTCGGGCGCGCTCGGGTTAACCGAGCAAGGCGGGAAGATCCGAGTCGCTCGGATCCGTGTAAAAAAAGCTGAAGTTCGGGCGGGTTCGGATTCCGAGGAACCGAACCCGCTCATCTCTACCAGGAATCACACAGTAACTTAGTGTTAACCCAGTAGCTGCTGTATATATTGTTTTTACGCCAAATTTATGTCCCCCCCCCTCTCTTTTTCACACTCTCTATCGTGCTTCTGCAGGGGAGAGCCTGGGGAGCTTCCTCTCAGCGGAGCTGTGGAGAGAAAATGGCGCTGGTGAGTGCTGAGGAAGAAGGCCCCGCCCCCTCAGCGGCGGGCTTCTCCCGCGATTTTGTGTAAAATTAATGGCGGGGGCTCATGCATATAACAGTGTCCAGCTGTATATATGCTGCTTTTGCCAGGAGGTACTTAATTGCTGCCCAGGGCGCCCCCCCCTGCGCCCTGCACCCTACAGTGACCGGAGTGTGCGGGTTAGTGTGGGCGCAATGGCGCACAGCTGCAGTGCTGTGCGCTACCTCATATGAAGACAGGAGTCTTCTGCCGCCGATTTTGACGTCTTCTTGCTTCAACCCGCCGGCTTCTGTCTTCTGGCTCTGCGAGGGGGATGGCGGCGCGGCTCCGGGAACGGACGACCAAGGTTAGGTTCCTGTGTTCGATCCCTCTGGAGCTAATGGTGTCCAGTAGCCTAAGAAGCGCAACCTAGCCGCAGTTAGTAGGTTTGCTTCTCTCCCCTCAGTCCCACGTAGCAGAGAGTCTATTGCCAGCAGAAGCTCTCTGAAAATAAAAAACCTAACTAAAATACTTTCTTATTAGCAAGCTCAGGAGAGCTCACTAAAATGCACCCAGCTCTGTCCGGGCACAGATTCTAACTGAGGTCTGGAGGAGGGGCATGGTGGGAGGAGCCAGTGCACACCAGTAGTACTAAATCTTTCTTAGAGTGCCCAGTCTCCTGCGGAGCCCGTCTATTCCCCATGGTCCTTACGGAGTCCTCAGCATCCTCTAGGACGTTAGAGAAAGAGTGCATTTAGTCAGGGGTTTATAGTACAATTACCCTGTGATATACATTCAGTTTCTTACTGTGTATCACTGACCTGGTTTGGGAGTGTTGTGGACTCGGGGTTTCTTCCGGTGACCGGGAAGAGGAACCGCAACTGGGCCGCAGCAGAGATGGTCGAATGTAAGTTTGAACTTGAAAAGGCGCTGATGAATCAGTGAAGAATACCAGGTGCTGGAGGCACAAACTGCGCTAAAGTGCACTGCGGCCTTGGAGACACTGAGGTGCTTGTAGGCGCTGAAGTGCTTGGAGGCACTGAGGTGCGGAGAGGCGCTGAAGTGCTTGGAGGCACTGAGGTGCTTAGAGGCGCTGAGGCGCTTGGAGGCACTTAGGCGCTTGGAGGCACTGAGGTGCTTGGAGGCGCTTGGAGGCACTGAGGTGCTTGGAGGCGTGGAGGCGCTTGGAGGCACTGAGGTGCTTAGAGGCACTGAGGTGCTTGAAGATACTGAGGTGCTTGGAGGCGCTGAGGTGCTTGGAGGCACTGAGGTGCTTGAAGACACTGAGGCGCTTGGAGTCCGTCTGGGAGGGCTGGAAACCACAGGAATGCGGGAGCACTGGAGATCACAACTTCTGTAGGCAGAATAGATGATACTCAGGCGCCGGAGCTCTGCCCGGCGTCTGAATTTGAACTTCCCACCAGCGTCTGATTGGGGAGCGCTTGATGACATCACCCGCACCCGCGACATCCACACTATGAGTGCTGGACGGAGCGCCGGGAGCCGGAGACCGCCAGCGAAGACAGCCGCCCAGAGATCCAGCACCCCCGGAGAGTCAAGTACGGGGGCCGCGGCGGCTGTATGACAGTACCCCCTCCTCTAGGAGTGGCCTCTGGACACTTTCCTGGTTTCGTAGGATGTCTAGAATGGAAAATCCGGATTAGTCGAGGAGCTGAGACCTCAGAAGCCTTTATCCAACTTCTCTCCTCAGGACCATAACCTTTCCATTCCACCAGATATTGCAGATTCTTGTGATGGTAACGAGAGTCCAGAATAGTTTTGATCTCGAAGTCTGTTCCGGTTTCAGTTTCTACTGAGGTGGGGCTAGAAGACTTTGAATGAAAACGATTAAGGACGAGAGGACGAAGAAGAGAAACATGGAAGGCATTTGGTATACGTAGGTGAGAAGGTAAACCCAACTTGCAGACCACAGGATTCAGGACTTGTAGCACAGGATAAGGACCGATGAATCTTGGAGCAAACTTCATAGTGGGCACTTTTAACCGGAGATTGCGTGTGGAAAGCCATACCCTATTACCAACCTTGTATTAAGGAGTGGCTCGCCGTTTCTTATCCACGAAGAACTTGTATCGGACAGAAACCTTCTTAAGACTAGCATGAATCTTACTCCAAATTTGCCTGAAGTGTAGTAGAGTGGAAGTCACAGCTGGTACGTCTTCTGTCGGAAAAATTGGTAATTCCGGAACTCGTGGGTGGAACCCATAGTTGATGAAGAATGGAGACTCGCCAGTGGAAGAATGAAATGAATGGTTATGGGCAAACTCCGCCCAAGGTAACAACTCCACCCAGTTGTCCTGTGAAGGTGAGAGATAAAGGCGGAGGAAAGTCTCTAGATCTTGGTTGACTCGTTCCGTTTGTCCATTCGTTTGGGGATGATAGGCAGACGAAAATTTAAGTGTAATTTGTAAGGCTGAGCAGAGGGCTCTCCAAAACCTTGCGGTGAACTATACCCCTCGATCAGAGACTATTTCTTGAGGTAAACCATGCAACCGAAAGTGTTCCCGGATGAACAATAAAGCCAACTTGGGAGCTGTCGGCAGACCTGTCAATGGAACGAAGTGCGCCATCTTTGAAAAACGGTCAACAATCACCCAGATGGTATTCTGCCATTATTTTAATTTGATTAAGTTCCTTTCAGGTCCATGTTTCCATAGGCACTATGGACTCCTTCGTACCCATGGAGGGTAGGAGATTTTCCCCAGATAAGAATAAGAAAGGAAATTATACGACGAACCCTCGGATCCTCTGCACTTCTTCCTGTGCTTTCACACGGTCCTGTACAGCCAGTGCTGGCTTGGAAAGGAATTCCGGCAAGTGGACAAAGTTATGTACCTCATCACTGGGAAGACATCGGAACACCTTGTCAAAAATGGTTGTATTCCGAGCAGTTGTTGCTACCCAAACCTCTTTGAAGAACTTGTCACTGACAGGGTCCTGTATGTTGACTGAGAGGTCATTGAGGCAACCAAGAATAAGCCTGAAACAGTGCATGCGAAGTGACAGGGCATATTTCCCAGCTTGATAAACCTCCCCATCGATGACGGAGGGAACCGTTTTTTGTGTCTTGTATAACAACAGCCATCTCACTGTCACGCTTCCCCATCATGCTTCGGTCATTAATGTTAGCAGAACCGATTATGACGGTGTTATCGTCAGCAATAAGCAGCTTGCTATGGACGTATATCAGCTCAGTGACCAGGTTTCCTTCCAGCTCTGCATGTGTTCGGAGACCACAGAATGATATGTAGTTTAGCCAATTATCCCCAATTTCTGCTTTCAGCTGTTCAATAATGGAATGTTCTCCTCTGCAAATGGTTCTGTAGTTGAAGTGCATGACGGCCTGCAACGCATTTCCCCCTCCAGTTGAAATATCGCCTTCAAACCCAGGAAGCAGCGGAGTTATTACATACACTCAATACCTTTTGTTTTCTCTGTGGGCTTTAATGATTCTCTGGGCAATGGTGTCTCCAATCTTGTTAAACACAACTTTATTGTCCGAACAGCTGATAAAGAACTGGTTCTCAATGTAGATGTAGTGCTTGCTGTTTTCTATCACGTGTACATAGGCATTGTGGATTGACTCTTCGTGGTACTTAATACCTGCCGACCAGTCTGCTGCAGAACGGAGCACCTGTGCACTGGCATGAACTGACCCAGGGACCTGGTAGGGTAACTCCTTGGCTGTCTTGTGAGACTTTGGCAGCAAGAACGGATAGGAAAGGGAACGGTACTTAGGCTTCATGATCTTTGTGAAGTTCCAGCGTTGAATAAAATGCCTTGCAACATCACATGCTGCTCTTCCATGTACTACAGAAGAAATGTCATGCCAGGGCATTGTAGGTGTTTGGTACCTGTCAATGAAGTAATCAAAGGGCTTATCCAGCTGTACCCAGTCTTTGAAGACAAAGTTGCAATAGTCTTTTCCGTGCCAGAATCGGGTTTCCCCAAGAAGTTCTCCCACACCTGTCTGTAAACTACGGACAGATCCCCTGTGGGACTGGCTGTCTATGCTGCTGACGCTGTCCGCATGCTGGAGGTTGTTTTTGTGGAGCTGCTTATACAGGCTGAACCCTGCAAACTTTCTGGATTTTCCCATTCCTCGAATCTTGGAGCTATCCACCACTTCTTCACCTTGCTTAGGTTGTAACTGGAAGCTGATCTTCCCGTGAGACTGGTCCTTACCATTCAGAGCCTGAATGGAGCCTGACAGGACCGTGTTTATGGCAGAAGTTGACTGTGCAGTTGTGATTCGCTTGACGCTTCCAACATCAGTCAGCCTGTGTTCGTCATCATCCCATCGCCCATATGCCAGGTCGATGCCTCCAACAAAAGCCACTGACTGATCTATCACAATAATTTTCTCATGATGTGCCCACAGGTAGACAGAGGATGACATATGATCTGGATGTCTCATCACCTTAATATTGGGATGTATCCGTAGGAGAGTCCTCTTGCTGTACTCGCTGTTTATTCCCAACGCCAATTCTACTTCCCTATACAGCATGACAAATATCTTTACTCCTTGTTGCGCCTTTCTCTTTAGGATGCAATCCAATCTCCAGCGGTTCCCTTCCACCACCGGTCGCTTGAGGAATATTTCTGGACTCAGCCACCAGTCTGTAATAAAAATTTCTTCTTTTGCTGCTTCCATAGCATCTGCCACATCATTAAAATATCCCTTATCATTGACATACCATTTGCAGAGAGTGTGATTTTGAACTGCTGCATAGGAGCCAAATCTGTGCTCCATAAGGAAGTTGTTTCCATGCTTTCTAACAAATTCTTCAATAGCCTGACCCCACCAGCGGGCATGTCGATAGCTGTTACATTTTAAGAATAAAGACCTGGACAGATTGTCTATGCGTAACCCATACTGGGTCTCTGTGTCCTTTTTTCCAATCTTTATATTAAATTCCTTATCAACCAAAAGAACAAAAGAAATGGCGGTTCCGGTATGAATGGTCGACCTTGTTATGGTCGACAGTCATTAGGTCGACCACTATTGGTTGACATGGACATGGTCGACATGGACACATGGTCGACACATGAAAATGGTCGACACATGAAAGGTTGACACATGAAAAGGTCGACATGAGTTTTTTAACTTTTTTTGGTATCGCTTTTTGCGTAAAGTGACTGGGAACCCCAATTAGTCGTGCCCCTCGCATGGCTCGCTTCGCTCGCCATGCTTCGGGCATGGTGCCTTCGCTCTGCTCGGCACAGATTTACCGTTCCATTCGTAGTCCACGTGGATCGTAAAGTATGGAAAAGTTCCCCAAAAGAAAAAAAGTTGAAAAACTCATGTCGACCTTTTCATGTGTCGACCATTTTCATGTGTCGACCAAGTGTCCATGTCAACCATGTCAATGTCAACCAATAGTGGTCGACCTAATGACTGTCGACCATAACATGGTCGACCATCTGAACGGATACCAGAAATGGCACCAGTGTCTATCTTCATGTACAACAGGAAAGAATCCTTTACAACCAACCCCCTCTTTGACCATCGGTAGCAAACACTGCCTTGTCCACAGCAATTTAAGACCGGTATTCTGTGACCACCAGATCTCTTCATGATCATTCCTTCTATGCCCTTTGGTCCAAGATCGTGGATAAAAGATAACTGGTTTACATCAATGAATTCTCTTGTTGCGTGATAATTCCGGTACATTGGCATTTTTAATAGTGCTGTTAAGTAATCTTCCAGTTGTTTCCTTCTGCTGGAAGACTGTTCTTCTCTGACAATCTCTGCATTCCGGGGAAGACTTGGCATGGACCTCACATCTCCTCTTTTTACTGTCTGCCTTCTCACTGTGTGGCGCCTGGTAGGAATAGGGATTCGGATGAAAGCTTTATACCGTAGCAGCTCTCTGTGGAGGTCCTGGAAGTGCTTATATTTCCTCTTGACTTGCCATATAAACTCCCCGTGGGTTAGTTCAATTGTGTAAATGTTCAGAACCGATGTCTTTGAGGAAGATGATGAAGCAAAACGTTCCACTTCGAGAACACTCACTTTAATAGGACATCCTGTCAAGAATGATTGGAGCAGTGGCGTAACTACTGCCCCCGCAGCCCTCGCGGTGGCTTGGGGGCGAGGGGCTGCGGGGGCGCCACTGATTTACAGCAGACTGACATGCGGACGAGCGTCCGCATGTCAGTCTGCGGTCTCCTTCCCTCCGCCGCTTGTTGGAGGGACACGGAGGGCACAGCGCGCCTCCCTGTGTCCCTCCTGCATCATCTCCGGCGGCCGCGGGTCTAATAGGGGGAAGTGCCGTCCGTGAGCTCTAATTGGCTCACGAACCGGCACTTCCCCCTATTAGACCCGCGGCCGCCGGAGATGATGCAGCAGGAGGGACACAGGAGAGGCGAGCTGTGCCCTCCGTGTCCCTCCAAAAAACAGCAGCAGCAGCGGCGCGGGGGGGGGGGGGGGAGAATATCTGGCACTGGGGCATATATGTTACTGGGGGGGGGGCATATCTGGCACTGGGGGGGAATATCTGGCACTGGGGGCATATATGGCACTGGGGGGGAATATCTGGCACTGGGGCATATATGGCACTGGGGGGGGGGGATATCTGGCACTGGGGGCATATATGGCACTGGGGGGGAATATCTGGCACTGGGGGCATATATGGCACTGGGGGGAATATCTGGCACTGGGGGGGGGGAATATCTGGCACTGGGGGGGGGGAATATCTGGCACTGGGGGCATATATGGCACTGGCGGGGAATATCTGGCACTGGGGCATATATGGCACTGGGGGGGGGGAATATCTGGCACTGGGGGCATATATGGCACTGGGGGGGAATATCTGGCACTGGGGCATATATGGCACTGGGGGGGGAATATCTGGCACTGGGGGCATATATGGCACTGGGGGGGAATATCTGGCACTGGGGGCATATATGGCACTGGGGGGGAATATCTGGCACTGGGGGGGAATATATGGCACTGGGGGCATATGTGGCACTGGGGGGGGGTATATGTGTACCTGGCACATGGGGGGGGGGCTATATTTGACACTGGGGCATGTGAGTACCTGGCACCGTGGGGGAATATCTGGCACTGGGGACATATGTGGCACTGTGAGCACAGCCCTAGCAACAAGGACTACCTCCTAGCAACGAGCATGACACCCAGTGCATGAAACACCTGGCAACGAGCATGACACCCAGTGCATGAAACACCTGGCAATGAGCATGACACCTAGTGCATGAAACCCCTGGCAACGAGCATGACACCCTGAGCATGAAAACCCCTGGCACCGTGCATGGAACCAAGAGCATGAAACCCCTGGCAACGAGCATGACACACAGTGCATGAAACCCCTGACAACGAGCAGGTAATTGAAAAGTAATTAGAAGCCTTACTGTAGGACTTAATGTGTAATGGGCATTACGGTGTGTGGCATAATGTATCACGGACATTGCGGTGTGTGTCATAATGTGTCACAGGCATTACGGTGTATGGTATACTATATCGCGGGCATTGTGATATGTGGTATAATGTCTCAGGGTCATTGCAGTGTGTGGCATAATGTATCACGGACATTGCGGTGTGTGTCATAATGTGTCAGGCATTACGGTGTGTGGTATACTATATCACGGGCATTGTGGTATGTGGTATAATGTCTCAGGGTCATTGCAGTGTGGCATAATACATAACTGGCATTGCGGTGTGTGGCATAGGGTATAACGGGCAGGGCATTGCGGTATGTGTCACAGGCATTACGGTGTATGGTATACTATATCACGGGCATTGTGGTATAATGTCTCAAGGTCATTGCAGTGTGTGGCATAATGTGTCACAGGCATTGTATGTGCTATAATGTATCGGGCATTGCAGTGTGTGGCATAATGTATCACGGACAGTGCGGTGTGTGTCATAATGTGTCACAGACATTGTATGTGCTATAATGTATCAGGGGCATTGCAGTGTGTAGCATAATGTATAACGGGCATTGCGATTCCTGTCATAATGTGTCACAGGCATTACGGTGTGTGGCATAATGTGTCACAGGCATTACGGTGTGTGGCATAATGTGTCGGGGGCATTACAGTGTGTGCATATTGTGTCATGTGCATTATTGTGTGCGGCATAATGTCTAAGAGCCATTGCAGTATGTGGCATAATGTATACTGGGCATTACTATAAGGAGGAAAAATGACAAATAATGTAAGGGGCATGAATCAGGATTATTTTTCTTTCCTGTGGTGGCCAACGTATGGGCGTGCAGGTTGCAAAACTGGGGTATAAGGTAGTCTTTTCCTGCAATGCCACGCCCCTTTATGCTAAACCACGCCCATTCCAAACAAAACCACACCCCTTTTTTGCTGCGCGCGCCTATTTATCCCTTTCTTGCTCCCAATTATGGAGCATGAGGGGGGGGGGGGGGGGGGCGAAGAATTTTTTGGCTTGGGGGAGAAAAATTTCTAGTTACGCCACTGGATTGGAGGTCGGGTTCTTTATACCCTTTTGTGTTGTAAATGGCAGAGAAGGGAATGCAGACACATCTGCATCCACTTCCTCTCCATCAAAGTGGAGCTCACTGGTGTCAAGATTTTCTATCAGACTGCTCATGTCTGCGGCAATTTTCTCTAGTGTAGAAGAATCTAGTTTTCTTGTTGGTCTCAGTGACATATTGCACGCTAACAACCTGTTAACACAGGGGCCTGGTTTGGGAGTGTTGTGGACTCGGGGTTTCTTCCGGTGACCGGAAGGAGGAACCGCAACTGGGCCGCAGCAGAGATGGCCGAATGTAAGTTTTCCTCATGCAGGATTAGGTCGGCAGACAGGAGGCATGCGTGGACGCTGAAGGTCTCCTGAAAGACAGAACTTGAAAGGCGCTGATGAATCAGTGAAGAATACCAGGTGCTGGAGGCACAAACTGCGCTAAAGTGCACTTGGAGACACTGAGGTGCTTGCAGGCGCTGAAGTGCTTGGAGGCACTGAATGCGGGGAGGCGCTGAAGTGCTTGGAGGCATTGAGGTGCTTAGAGGCGCTGAGGCGCTTGGAGGCACTGAGGCGCTTGGAGGCACTGAGGTGCTTGGAGGCGCTGAGGCGCTTGGAGGCACTGAGGTGCTTGGAGGCGCGGAGGCGCTTGGAGGCACTGAGGTGCTTGGAGGCACTGAGGTGCTTGAAGACACTGAGGTGCTTGGAGGCGCTGATGTGCTTGGAGGCACTGAGGTGCTTGGAGACACTGAGGTGCTTGAAGACACTGAGGCGCTTGGAGTCCGTCTGGGAGGGCTGGAAACCACAGGAATGCGGGAGCATTGGAGATCACAACTTCTGTAGGCAGAATAGATGATACTCAGGCGCCGGAGCTCTGCCCAGCGTCTGATTGGGGAGCGCTTGATGACGTCACCCGCACCCGCAACGTCCACACTATGAGCACTGGATGGAGCGCCGGGAGCCGGAGACCGCCAGCGAAGACAGCCGCCCGGAGATCCAGCACCCCCGGAGAGGCAAGTACGGGGGCTGCGGCGGCTGTATGACACTGTGTAGTGTTATCTATTGACTATATAGCTGTGTAAGCTAGTCCAGTGCAGTATTATTGTCTGTAATAACCTCTGCATTGTACAGACTGTGACTATTTGTGTGTGCATTGATAGTTGAGTGGTGTCCATCTCGTGTCTTTCACTCAACTTGCTATCCCTATATTCTATAACCTAAGGGGGCTTGGTGCGTCAGGTGTTATTTAATATAGGATTTTCACAAATATATACTGTATTACGTATTTTTCTCTGTGATTTAGTCACCATATCTCTCCTTTATCTCTGCTAGTGCTGACTACACTGCGCAGGGGTTTGGGCTAGAGGTATCGTGCTGCTGATAATTGTACTTTGTTACCTCATACTGCAAGTTATATCATGTCTGATTCTGAGGGTAACGGTTCTGGGGCGGAACACACTGCTGGTGTTGCTGAAGCCACAGACCCATATGAGGAGAATATAGCAGCTGTGGGCTCTGGTTCTGGGGGCTCCTTGCCCCCCGGTGGGACTGTGGCAATGGAGGCACATACTGATCCCCCGTGGGCCGCTTTTTCCACGCTTCTGCATACGCTAGTTCATAAACTAACTCCCCCTATGGGACCCCCAATGCCGGTACAACCGTATGTGGTCCCTGCAGCTAACCCGCCGTGGGCGGACGATTTATCTGCTCAATTAAAGAAGTTGAACCAGTCCCTGACTACTAAAAAGTCTGCTTGCCTAAGTCCAAGAGGTCCTCTAAGCGAGCGCTCGTCTCCTCAAATATCCACTGCTGTCACTGACACCTCGTCTGATGAAGACAGCACATACACTGACCCCACAGGTTCTGACTCAGATACGGCTGATGGGGAGGGTAGTTCACATGTGGATGTTCCTGATCTTTGGGAGGCTATTAAGTTAATTCTGCAGATTACGGATGATCCCGAGCCATCCGTTCCTCCTAAGAAACCAGATAGGTTCAAGCGTCAGAAGGTGACTAAACAAGTTTTACCTCACTCTGACCACCTAGTGGATATACGTCAGGAACCCTGGCAAAGCCCGGGTACAAAGTTTGTGCCTCAAAAGAAGATGCTGGCTCGCTATCCCCTCGTGCCAGAGCTGTCTAAGAATTGGGAAACGCCTCCTCCAGTAGACTCACATGTGGCTAGGATGGTGGTTTCCTCAGCTCTACCTGTCACTACCGTCACGTCTCTAAAAGAGCCTACGGATAAACGTGTGGAGGGTTGTCTAAAAGCGATTTACACCCTCACGGGTGCTGCACAAAGACCCACTATTGCAGCTACATGGGCGGCAGAGGCTATTGAAGCATGGGCCTTGGAGTTAGAAGCTGAACTCTCCTCTGACCATGCTAGACAATGCTTGTCATATATTGTCACAGCTTCTCGATATATTAAAGAGGCGGCTTCTGATGCCGGTATCCTAGCAGCCAAGTCCTCTACTACGTCAGTCCTGGCTCGCCGGATATTGTGGCTGAGATCCTGGTCCGTGGATCTGGACTCTAGAAAAACCCTGGAGGTACTCCCTTTCAAGTGGGATATTCTGTTTGGGGAGGACTTAAATAAGATAGTGGCTGACTTGGCTACTGCCAAAACTGCCTGTCTGCCTAATACAGCTCCTTCTGTGTCAAAGGCCAAAGGCACGTCCTTTCACCCCTTTCATCCTTCAGGTTTAGCAATCGGTCAGGCGTAAGCAGGCCCACACTTCCAAACCTGGTAAGCCGAAGCCCAAAAGAGCCTGGGCTGCCTGTCAGCCAGCAGCCAAGACCGATAAGCCTGCCGCATGACATGACGGGGCGGGCCTCCCCCTGGGGGATCCCAGGGTGGTGGGCCGGCTTCTAGGGTATACCCAGGAATGGTTGAATACCACTTCAGATGCCTGGGTACGGGAAGTCGTCACTCGAGGTTACGCCATAGCCTTCAAAAACCGACGCCTTCATCGATTTTGCCAGACAGACGTCCCGTCGGACCAGACAAAGTGAAAACACTCTGCATTCGGTGGTACAGACCCTCCTGGATACAGGAGTCGTAGTACAGGTGCCTCTTGCTCAGAGGGGCCAGGGGTACTATTCTACGCTGTTTCTAGTCCCGAAACCGAATGGGTCCTCCCGGCCCATTATCAACCTCAAGGCACTGAACAAGTTTGTGAAGGTTTCCAAGTTCCGTATGGAAACCCTTCGCTCTATAGTTCTGGCCTTTGAACCTGGGGACTACATGGTCTCCCTGGACATACAGGATGCTTACCTGCATATTCCTATAGCAGTGTCACATCAACAATACCTGAGGTTCGCTATTGGCAACCTCCATTGCCAGTTTCGGGCGTTACCTTTTGGTTTAACAAAGGCTCTGCGAGTTTTCACCAAAGTTATGGCGGTGATGACGGTGGTACTCCGCTGTCAAGGGGTCAGGATACTGCCGTATCTGGACGACTTGTTAATCCTCGCAAATTCCCCAGATCTTCTCCTGCGTCATCTGGATATGACGGTCCAGTTTCTACAAGCCCACGGATGGCTCATCAACTGGTAGAAATCCTCCCTGGTATCTGCTCAGAGCATGGTGTATCTGGGAGCACTGTTCGACACTCACAACCACAGGTTGTTCTTGTCTCAGGAGAAAGTCCTGAAACTTCAGGACAGGAATTGTTGCTTCCTTTCTCGTCCGCAAGTGTCGATACATTCGGCAATGCAGGTGCTGGGCCTCATGGTATCAGCATTCGACATGGTGGAGTATGCTCAATTCCATTCTCGCCCCCTCCAGAAGCTGATTCTAGCCAAGTGGGATGGCCTGCCCCACTGGATCAGGTCTCAAATGATCTCTTTGACTCCAGAGGTCCGTCTGTCGCTGCTCTGGTGGCTCCAGGACCGACAATTGTGCAGAGGCCGTCTCTTCTGGATATCCAACTGGGTCCTGTTAACGACAGATGCCAGTCTAAGAGGTTGGGGCGCGGTGCTGGAGCAGCACTCCTTTCAGGGTCGGTGGACCAAGGAGGAATCTCTCCTCTCGATCAACATTCTGGAATTGCGGACAGTCTTCAATGCGTTGAACCAAGCCCAGCATTTGATTCAGAACCGTCCTGTTCAAGTACAGTCAGACAACGCCACTACAGTGGCTTACATAAATCATCAAGGCAGCACTCGAAGCCGTTTGGCAATGAAGGAAGCCTCACGGAGTCTACGTTGGGCAGAACGCCATCTACCGGCACTATCGGCAATATTCATTCCGGGAGTCCTGAATTGGGAAGCAGACTTTCTCAGTCATCAGGACGTGCCTGCCGGCGAGTGGGGCCTCCATCCAGAAGTGTTTCAACTTTCAACTCCTCGTGGAAAGGTGGGGTCTTCCAGATGTGGATCTGATGGCGTCTCGACACAATCACAAGGTTCCGGTCTTCGGAGCAAGGACAAGGGATCCTCAAGCAGCATTCGTGGATGCGCTGGCAGTGCCGTGGAGGTTTCGGCTGCCGTACGTGTTCCCTCCGGTGTCACTCCTGCCCAGGGTAATTCGGAAGCTCAAGCAAGAAAAAGGAAATCTGCTTCTCATAGCTCCGGCGTGGCCCAGACAGCACTGGTTCTCAGACCTGCAAGGCCTATAGTCAGAGCGTCCACTTCTACTTCCACAACGCCCAGACCTCCTCGTTCAGGGCCCCTGTGTTTACCAGGACCTAGCACGGCTGTCTTTGACGGCGTGGCTCTTGAAGCTTCCGTCTTAAGAGCTAAGGGTTTTTCTGAAGAGGTCATTAAAACTATGTTGCGGGCCCGGAAACCGGCCTCTGCTCGGATTTACCATCGGGTGTGGCATTCCTACTTTGTTTGGTGCGCATCTAACCATTATGACGCTTCCAAGTTTAGTACAGCCAAACTTTTGGCTTTTCTACAGCAGGGCCTAGATTTAGGCCTGCGTCTGGCCTCCCTCAAGGTTCATATTTCATCCTTGTCGGTGTGGTTTCAGAGAAAAATTGCGACTTTACCTGATGATCATACTTTCACTCAGGGTGTGTTGCGTATCCAACTTCCCTATGTCCCGCCTGTGGCTCCTTGGGAATTGTCGGTGGTTTTGGAGGTGTTACAAGAGTCTCCATTTGAACCTCTTGGTTCAGCTGACCTTAAGTGGCTTTCCCTTAAGATGGTGTTTCTGTTGGTTATTGCCTCTGCTAGAAGAGTGTCGGATTTGGGTGCCTTGTCTTGTAGTTCCCCATATCTGATTTTTCACCGTGACCAGGCGGTTCTTAGGACTCGTCCCGGATATTTGCCTAAGGTGGTTTCTTCGTTCCACCTTAATCAGGAGATTGTGGTTCCAGCTTTTGTCTCTCCTGATTTGTCTCCCAAAGAGCGGTCTTTGGATGTGATACGAGCTCTCTGTATCTTTGTGAAGAGAACTGCTTCTATCCGAAAGTCTGATTCTCTCTTTGTTTTGTTTGGATTTCACAAACGTGGCTGGCCTGCTCACAAGCAGACCCTGGCCAGGTGGATCAGAATGGTGATTGCGCATGCTTATGTGAAGGCTGGTCTGTCAGCTCCTGTTCACATTACGGCCCATTCTACTCGGTCTGTTGGACCTTCTTGGGCGGCCCAACGTGGTGCGACCCTTGATCAATTGTGCAAGGCGGCTACGTGGTCCTCCGGGAACACATTCATAAGATTCTATGCCTTCGATACTGCCGCTTCCAAGGATGCTTCCTTTGGACGCCGGGTTCTTGTGCCCGCTACAGTGCGTCCCCTCCCATAAGGAACAGCTTTAGGACATCCCCATTGTCCAGACTTGTGGAGCCCAGTGTACCCCGCAGCAGAAAACGAGTTTTATGGTAAGAACTTACCCTTGTTAAAACTCTTTCTGCGAGGTACACTGGGCTCCACAAGGCGCCCACCCTGACGCACTTAGCTTCTTTGGGTTGATATGGTATTAGCCGCTGACACTTCTCTTGTCGTGAGAGTGTGATGTATGTGGCTACTAACCGTTGTCGTCTCTTTTCCTGCTACTGCATTGGGCTGATTAACTAAACTGAGCTCCTGTGCTGGGAGGCGGGGTGATATAGGAGGCGGCGCTATGCATCTTGGGAAGAAGGTCAAAGCTTTAAGCCTGTTGGTGCCTCGGATCAAGATCCTACTCTACACCCCATTGTCCAGACTTGTGGAGCCCAGTGTACCTCGCAGAAAGAGTTTTAACAAGGGTAAGTTCTTACCATGAAACTCGTTTTCAAAGTGGTATATGTGACGTAATTATCAGTATTTCAGAGTTACAGACATTGGGGGTCATTCCAAGTTGATCGCTAGCTGCCGTTGTTCGCTGCGTTGCGATCAGTGAAAAAAACGGCTAATCTGCACATGCGTATGCACCGCAATGCGCACGCGCATCGTACGGGTACAAAGTCCTTTGTAGTTTTGCACTGGTTCTACCGACGATTCCAGACGCACAGCCGATCGCAAGGAGATTGACATGAAGTGGGCGTTTCTGGGTGGCAACTGACCATTTTCAGGGAGTGTTTGGTAAAACGCAGGCGTGGCAGAAAAAACGCAGGCGTGGCTGGGCGTTAGCTGGGCGGGTGTGTGATGTCAAAAGCCGTCCCTCCGTCGTTAGAATCAACGCACACGAAGAGTAACTACAGGGCTGGTCTTGTTTTGCACAAAAAGAATTTGCAGGCGCTCTGCTGCACAGGCGTTCGCACTTCTGCAAAGCTAAAAGACACTCCCCCATGGGCGGCGACTATGCGTTTGCACGGCTGCTAAATACTGCTAGCGAGCGATCAACTCGGAATGACCCCCATTATTGGCAGAATTGTTAGGAAGGATTATTCCTGCACTCAGATCTTCTGCATAAACTTGTTACATTTGATTGTTGTGGACCCGTCATACGGGTAGTGTTCCCTCACCTAACTTACCTCTTTCCTATTCAAATAAACTGACTTCAGTGAGGCCAGAAGTGTCATTGCAGAGTTTCTGTCCATGTCTTAATACCCCCATTATTATCTAGCGAACCTGAAGCAGGAGCCATCTTCCAGGTTACTCAGCAGAAGTCAGTGGCAAACGCAGGATTTGCATGGGGGGTTTCCAGAACTGCGTGGAGCCAATCACGGGGGTGACTGAGGTGACCCAGCATATGCTGGGTCCGTAAAACTAGTGTGTGTGTGTGTGTGTGTGTGTGTGTGTGTGTGTGTGTGTGTGTGTGTGTGTGTGTGTGTGTGTGTGTGTGTGTGTGTGTGTGTGTGTGTGTGTGTGTGTGTATACAGGTTGAGTATCCCTTATCCAAAATGCTTGGGACCAGAGGTATTTTGGATATCAGATTTTTCCGTATTTTGGAATAATTGCATACCATAATGAGATATCATGGTGATGGGACCTAAATCTAAGCACAGAATGCATTTATGTTACATATACACCTTATACATATAGCCTGAAAGTAATTTTAGCCAATATTTTGTATAACTTTGTGCATTAAACAAAGTGTGTCTACATTCACACAATTCATTTATGTTTCATATACACCTTATACACACAGCCTGGAGGTCATTTAATACAATATTTTTAATAACTTTGTGTATTAAACATAATTGTGTACATTGAGCCATCAAAAAACAAAGGTTTCACTAGCTCACTGTCACTCAAAAAAGTCCGTATTTCGGAATATTCCGTATTTTGGAATATTTGGATATGGGAAACTCAACCTGTATATACGTATATATATATATATATATATATATATACATACAATATAGCTGGGTCCGGCACTCCACCTGTATATCTTGGATACTTTGCCTGGGTGCCTTCTATGGGGTAAATTTACTAAGATTCGTAATTTCCGAAAAAAGGTCAAAGTTCAATCACGAATGACATCGACAGTGTAAAACTGCAACTTTTTGAATTGATTACGATGGATTTACTAAGCTGTCGTATTCGGGTTTTTCTTTTCTTCCGATGTCGATGTCATTCGTGTTTTTTTACCTAATTTTACGGCAGTGATTAGCAAAACACTGCCGTTTTTTTTTACAATCAATCTCGGCCGGATCTGTGTGATCCGTGCTGGGGTTCTTATTTTTTTTTTATTTAATTAAACAATGTAAAATTAAAAAAAAAAATGCGTGGGGTCCCCCCTCCTAAGCATAACCAGCCTCGGGCTCTTTGAGCCGATCCTGGTTGCAAAAATATGGGGAAAAAAATGACAGGGGTTCCCCCATATTTAAGCAACCAGCATCGGGCTCTGCGCCTGGTCCTGGTCCCAAAAATACGGGGGACAAAAAGAGTAGGGGTCCCCCGTATTTTTAAAACCAGCACCGGGCTCCACTAGCTGGACAGATAATGCCACAGCCGGGGGTCACTTTTATACAGCGCCCTGCGGCCGTGGCATCAAAAATCCAACTAGTCACCCCTGGCCGGGGTACCCTGGGGGAGTGGGGACCCCTTCAATCAAGGGGTCCCCCCCCCCAGCCACCCAAGGGCCAGGGGTGAAGCCCGAGGCTGTCCCCCCCCATCCAATGGGCTGCGGATGGGAGGGCTGATAGCCTTTGTTGTAAAATAAAAGATATTGTTTTTAGTAGCAGTACTACAAGTCCCAGCAAGCCTCCCCCGCATGCTGGTACTTGGAGAACCACAAGTACCAGCATGCGGCGGAAAAACGGGCCCGCTGGTACCTGTAGTACTACCACTAAAAAAATACCCAAAAAAAGACAAGACACACACACCGTGAAAGTATAATTTTATTACATACATACACACATACATACATACTTACCTATGGCCCCACGCAGGTCGGTCCTCTTGTCCAGTAGAATCCAAGGGTACCTGTTGAATAAATTATACTCACGAGATCCAGGGGTCCAGGCTCCTCGGCAAATCCAGGGTTAATCCACGTACTTGTTAAAAATAAAAAAACGGTATCCCGACCACGAACTGAAAGGGGACCCATGTTTGCACATGGGTCACCTTCCCACGAATGCCAGAAACCCACTTTGACTTCTGTCTAAGTGGGTTTCTTCAGCCAATCAGGGAGTGCCACGTTGTAGCACTCTCCTGATCAGCTGTGTGCTCTTGTCCTCACTGACAGGCAGCACACGGCAGTGTTACAATGTAGCGCCTATGCGCTACATTGTAACCAATGCTGGGAACTTTCTGCCCTGCGGTTGACCTAAAGTGACGTCACCGCTGAGCAGAAAGTTCCCAGCATTGGTTACAATGTAGCGCATAGGCGCTACATTGTAACACTGCCGTGTGCTGCCTGTCAGTGAGGACAGGACCACACAGCTGATCAGGAGAGTGCTACAACGTGGCACTCCCTGATTGGCTGAAGAAACCCACTTAGACAGAAGTCAAAGTGGGTTTCTGGCATTCGTGGGAAGGTGACCCATGTGCAAACATGGGTCCCCTTTCAGTTCGTGGTCGGGATACCGTTTTTTTATTTTTAACAAGTACGTGGATTAACCCTGGATTTGCCGAGGAGCCTGGACCCCTGGATCTCGTGAGTATAATTTATTCAACAGGTACCCCTTGGATTCTACTGGACAAGAGGACCGACCTGCGTGGGGCCATAGGTAAGTATGTATGTATGTGTGTATGTATGTAATAAAATTATACTTTCACGTTGTGTGTGTCTTGTCTTTTTTTGGGTATTTTTTTAGTGGTAGTACTACAGGTACCAGCGGGCCCGTTTTTCCGCCGCATGCTGGTACTTGTGGTTCTCCAAGTACCAGCATGCGGGGGAGGCTTGCTGGGACTTGTAGTACTGCTACTAAAAACAATATCTTTTATTTTACAACAAAGGCTATCAGCCCTCCCATCCGCAGCCCATTGGATGGGGGGGGACAGCCTCGGGCTTCACCCCTGGCCCTTGGGTGGCTGGGGGGGGGGGGACCCCTTGATTGAAGGGGTCCCCACTCCCCCAGGGTACCCCGGCCAGGGGTGACTAGTTGGATTTTTGATGCCACGGCCGCAGGGCGCTGTATAAAAGTGACCCCCGGCTGTGGCATTATCTGTCCAGCTAGTGGAGCCCGGTGCTGGTTTTAAAAATACGGGGGACCCCTACTCTTTTTGTCCCCCGTATTTTTGGGACCAGGACCAGGCGCAGAGCCCGATGCTGGTTGCTTAAATATGGGGGAACCCCTGTCATTTTTTTTCCCATATTTCTGCAACCAGGATCGGCTCAAAGAGCCCGAGGCTGGTTATGCTTAGGAGGGGGGACCCCACGCAATTTTTTTAGCAAAAATAAGCACTTTCACACCCCTTCCCACTGATATACATGCACGGATCTCATGGATCCCTGCATGCATCTCAAATCACGGATAAAAAAAGCAGGTCTGTTTTTTTTTAGGACTTTTTTACGAGTTGTAATTTTTCACGGCAGTGTTTTGTGTTTTTTTGCTTTGCACTTCTTAGTAAATGACCGAGATTCATACTTAAACAGCCGCGTTTTGACCGATGGTGTATTCATTCGTAATTTTTTACCTAAACTAGCAAAAAATTACGAATGCCCTCATCACTGCCGTGATTAGTGTTTAGTAAATGACCGAGATTTACCGAGATGACACTTTGATGAAAAAACGGCATCTCGGTCAAAATCGGGAGCTTAGTAAATATACCCATATGAGAGGACAGCACCTCTCCAGCATACACACCAAAAGCAGCGGCACTCCAGGACAGCCAATATATTCAAAATATCTGTGTCGTTTTATTGCATATCATCAACGTAGTCTGACGCACTTCTGGTCTTTGCTGCTTTTGGTATATATATATACACATATATATATATATATATATGCATACATATACATAGCATATTAAACATATATATATATATATATATACAGTACACGTATATATACACATGTGTATATATATATATATATATATATATATCATATGTGTGTGTTTATATGTATGTATATACATGTGTATATATGTATGCACATAGATATATATGTACTATAATTAAAATAAAGTAAACTTTTATTAAGCACTTACAAGTGCCACCAGGAAGACAGCAGGCTGCAGAGGATGCTAGACAGCCATTAATAACTCTCATGCAGCAAAAATAAAATAAAAATATATATATATATATATATATATATATATTAGGTGTAGGGGGGTTTCTGGGTGCTCGGAAACCCCCCCTGGGTGCGCCACTGGAAGTGCCAGGAAGATAAAGAAAGGTCAGTGAGTAACCCATATACCATGAACCGTACTTACCAGTGTACCACATATATATGCTAGTATAGACAGATAGATATAAAGTTATATGTAGAATTAGAGACAGCAAAACATACTTTATTTTTGTTTTATTTGTCTGTACTTTAAGTATTTGCTGAACGTTTCCTCTGTTTGGCACCTAGTTGTTATTATTATTATCAGTTATTTATATAGTGCAAACATATTCCATAGCATGTTACAGAGAATATTTTGCCTATTCACATAAGTCCCTTCCCCAGTGGAGTTTACAATCTAGATTCCCTATCACATGTACACACAGACACATTCACTAGGGTTAATTTCTGTTGGGAGCCAATTAGCCTACCAGTATATTTCTGGATTGTGGGAGGAAACCAGAGTACCCGGAGGAAACCCACGTTAGTCATACTTGCCTACCTGACCCTCTCCATGAGGGAGAAAATGCTCTGTTCCTGGACATGTATGATTGCCATCACCTGTGGTGAAACACCTCTCTTATCAATTAACTAGCTCACCACAGGTGATGGCAATCATACATTACCAGGAAAGTCCAGGAACAGAGCATTTTCTCCCTCATGGGGAGGGTCAGGTAGGCAAGTATGACGTAAGTACGTGGAGAATATACAAACGCCACACAGTTAGGGCCATGGTAGGAATCGAACCTACGACCTCAATGCTGCGAGGCAGTAATGCTAACCATTACACCATCCATGCTGCCTATAGATAGTGTTTATTGTGAGCATTACTCACTGGTATCTGAAGCCATTCTCCCTGCCAGAAGCAGATTACAATTGATTGTTCCCTCACAGCTGATGGTCCCGTTATATATGTCTGTGCACTCACTGATATTCCTGCTCTGTTTATAAGACTGCCAGGACTTGTGGCTATGAACCCGTGTGAGGTCACCAGAGATGAAATTAGTGTAAAGCTCGCAGCGGTCTGGCAGGTGATGGAGGCGTAGTGGTCAGTATCCCGGCCTTTTTATTCCATGCCGGAGAGTGAGGAGACTGTGGATTTTTTTTCAACTGATGCAACAATGGGCCTAATTCAGACCTGATCGTAGATGTGCACAGGGCTAGGTCGCCCCGCATGTCTGGCCCTACCCCGTCGCACAAGTACAAAAGCATTGCACAGTGGCGATGCTTTTGTACTTTAGGATTAGCTCCCTGCCAGCGCAGCTCCTGCGCGCTGGCAAGAGCTACTTGTCACTGTGAGGGTCGCAGGGGCGGTGTGTGACATCACGCAGCCACCACGGCCCACCCCCCCAACGGTCCACTTCTGGGCCGGCAACAGGGGGGTCAAAGGGGACACCTGTACCAGGCCCCTAGGATTAGAGGATATGCCACTTAATGCCCGGCAGGGATGGCAGCCGTCTTGTCCAAATAGGGCAGCGAGCAGTAGGGTGTGTGGACACGGCCTCAGAGTGACAGGAGCCTCTCACACACCGTGACGCTCTTCTGGGTCCAGCTTTGTTTCAGGCAGTTCATGGCAGCAGCTCCGTTGACCAGGATTCCTATGCCATGCGCCATTCTGTTCTGGTGGGGTGTGAGGGCCACACGGTATCTGCTGTGCAGTGCAGGTAAGAATGGCTTGGTTAGAGGATACAGGGCTGTTTCGTTGGGGTGGGGGAGCTATATAAATAATCTGAGGGGGCCCCAGAGATATCACTGTACCGGGCCCCGAGATTTCTGCTGCCGGCCCTGCTCCACTTATAACAGCGCGCACTTCACACATTCCAGGTGCACCTGGGAAGCGCTGTTGGAGGGTCTCAACAAGACTCTGAGATCAGTTTGGAGAGAAGTGCTGAGATGGAGAGATGGGAACACCAAGCTCCCTGAGTCCAGGATAGAGATGCTGAGAGATGAGCTGAATATTTCTGGAGCTGGATGAATTGTATAATGACTTTGTCCCCGTAATAATGTATGACAGTCAGGGGCACATCAGGTCTGCACAGATATCCATATCTTCTGTGATGCTACATTAATGGCTCCATGATCAGTAGCGGATCTTGCCACGGGCAAGCAGGACTTTTGCCCAGGGTGCCGCCTTCCGGAGGGCGCCGCACCAGTGCAAGATCCGCTGCTGCTGTGTGCCCCCCGCTGCCCGCCTGCTGCCGATGGCCGCTGCCGCTGTGAAGGGAAACTAGACGTGTACGCGTCTAGTTTCCCTTCGTGGAGAGGTCCTTTACTGAGAGGTCCTTTACTGGGCGTAAATGACCACGCCCCCTGTACGAAGCCATGCCCCCTATTGCCGCCCGGGGGCGCTCAGAGCACCAGAACCGGCCCTGTCCATGATGTAAGTACTTGTAAAACATGGACAAATGATAATTTCTGCATTTTTCAAGAAGCTGAAAATCAGTACGGAGGACCAGTGGCGGAACTTGTGAGTGGTGGGCACAGGTGCAAAAGGTCAGCCTTGCCTACCTAAGGTAAGGGGTCGGTCCCTTGGATAGTGAGGCCCACCCTGCTTTCTGCACTGGGCCTTTCATCCGACATTGCTCAAAATGGTCTGTGGGGAGGGGGCGGGGGGACCAGTGGCACAGAGAGGGGGGGGGGGTGTTTACAAATTGCCCGGGCTGCTAACCCCCAGTATATCTGTTCTGTGGCCGGTGGCAGCGTCATCTTCACATTGATCTCTTCGGGAAGATGGAAGTGCACATAGAATGATTGTATTGTATTATACCATGCCCCTTTTTTAAGACACACACCCTCCCTATACCGGGGCCCGCGTGGCTTTCCACACCCCTGGGGGGAAGGGGGATATAAATCATTGCTGGCCTGGGCAGCAGTGGGCCCCTTTGCCCTCAGTGGCCCCAGTACAATGCACCTGCGGCACCAATGGTAGTTTTTCATTTGTGGAGGACTAAGGTACCAGAAAAATGGGATCATCCATAACAATGAATGACATCACAGAGAAGAGTGCTGCAAGCAGAGGTATAGAGGATATGAGATTCGTCACATCATGAGTGAGTGTTAGCTCTTGTACCAAGTACACTGGTTAACATCCTTCAAGCCTAATGAAGACAGGGAACATAATAATGCAACATATATATTTCACAAAGTGATTATTCTGCAATGTGTTATTTAATGTGAAGGAAAGGGCAGTGCACAGAGACAGTAAATAAAACACATGCATACTGTATATTATATTAATACAAGGGACTGCCCTTTTATCCATCACTCTCCTGTACTCTGTTACCCTGTCACCTCCCACACTGATAAACAGAAGCCGCCTTTGGACTGTGAAATTATGCTTTAGCCTTTCCACAATGCAGATCTGCAAACTTGCAAAGTAAGATACATATTGATATGTGCGGTGTGCGCGTTGTGTAAATCTGGCTCTGATACTAGCCTGTGCCTCCCTAGCCAATTTATTATTATTATTATTATTATTATTATCCTTTATTTATATGGCGCCACAAGGGATCCGCAGAGCCCATTACACAGTACATAATCAAATGAGCAAACAAGAAAACAGCACTCACAGTACAAGACAATATAGGACAGGTACAGAAAACCCAGGGTCAGGTGCCATCAGAGGGAGTATGGAGTATACGATAGTGTACGTGAGAAAAGGAAAGGCACATGAGGAAAGAATTCCCTGCTATTCCGAGCTTACAATCTAAAAGGTGAGGGGCTAACAGACCGGAGTGACACAGAAAGGGTAGACAGTGAGCATAGACAAGAGGGTTAGGAGGACAGTTGGCTGGGTTTGGAGAAGAAGTGGGTCTTGAGAGAACGTTTGAAGTTTTGTAGAGAGGTGGAGAGTCGGATGGGGAGAGGTGGAGCATTCCAGGGATAGGGAGCAGCACATGCAAAATCTTGTAGGTAGGAGTGGGGGAAGGTAATCAGTTGCCAGGAGAGACGGCGTGCATTAGCAGAGCGAAGAGGACGGGTGGGAATGTAAAGAGAGATAAGGTCAAATATGTAAGAGGGAGAAGAGTGGGTGAGGGCTTTGTAGGTGAGTGTGAGAAGCTTGAATTGGATTCTGAATGGGAAGGGTAGCCAGTGAAGGTCCTGCAAGAGAGGGGATGTGCATGTAGTACTCTCAACATGGGCAGAGATACGTATTTATTTCCAAGCCGCATTTGTAGCTGACTGAGGAGTCTATTCATGAAGCAGTGTAGAAGTGAGCCTGTGGATAAGTTGCCCATGGCAACCAATCAGCTACTCCATACAATTGTATAGTATGCAAATTATAAATGTTACTTCAATGCTAATTGGTTGCCATGGACAATTTCTCCACTGGCTCACTTCTCCACACTTTTCATTGCTTCATGAATAGACCCCTGATTCAGGCCATAAGCTCTATATAATGGACGCTACCTTTCAGTGTATTGCCGCACTTAGCTCCTCGCGCTCAGCACTGGCAAGTCAGGGGACGTTTAATCGATACGGTAACACATCCTCTCATTAGAGGCACAGAGCATCTTGTAGACATCAGAATGGAAGCTCCGATGGCCTCTCCAGTCACCAGTGTCACAGAGTCTTGGCTATCACTGTGTGGGTGTTAGTAGGTAATTATCAGGTGTGCTGAGATGCCCTCACAGACCATTAGCACAGGTGGCTGAGACTGCTCGGGTCCTGTGATGGACGCCTCTCCTTCAATAACCTTTCTGGCGAGATGGATACTGTGCGCTGGGGTAGCGGGCAGACAGCAATCCTGTCTGACAGCTGGATATTAGTATAACACATCTCTTATGACCTGTCACTGCAATCCCTATCATTAATATTATATCTGTGCCATTAATCACTATATATATTATATAACTAGGTGATTCATCGCCGTTAAATCCAAAAAAAAAAAATGTGAAAAACTCATGTCGACCTTTAGACCTGTCGACCTTCCATCCATGTCGACCTAGTGACTGTCGACCTATAGTGGTCGACCTAAACATTGTCGACCTAGAAACTGTCGATAAAACGAACCACACCCCTACAGCGCAGAGACTTGCTGCAGATGCAGTGGCATACCCTCCAGCTGCACCTTTTGGTAGGTGCAGGACCTTTTTTTATGGTCTGTAACGATTTTTGGCTCTCCAAACTTCCACTGAAAGTATACAAAAAGGGGCGTGGTCACGTGGCTGTACCCGTGGCTACGCCCCTTTTTTGAATTTGTAGCGATTTTTATGTGTAAATTGTTGGAGGGTATGTTGCTGCAGATGCAGTGGGCCTTTTTTGGGCTGTGGACCTGGAGCTACAGCTCCATCAGCCCCATTGTTAATCCTGGTCTGGGAACACACAGCAGCCAAAGGGCAGAGCCTCCCATTGGATCTAGCCTGTGTGGGAGGGCGTTTCTCGCCCAATCAGCTGTGGCCTGGGTGTGATAGACCTGCTGCTAACCCAATGAGAGCTCCTAGCCACGCCCAGCATTATACACACAGGCACAGAGTCACAGATCTGGGCTATTATATAGGAGATGCTATGCTATGATTATATCAGGAGCTACAATCATGGCATTGCTGATTAGATATTCAGGTCAGGTTATCTCTCGTACTCTCAGCTTTGCCACATTTAGCTTGAAGTGGATTTCAGTCCATAAACAAATGGGAGATTATAACAAGAGGGAGAACTGATTGGTGTCGATTTTCCAATGATTATTAATTAAATTCTAGTTAATATGAGAATTATTCAGAGGTTCCTTACCGCATGCTTCCATGTTTCCTTGAAAACCAATCCCCTTATGCCTAGGCTCTGAATTTATTTGAAGAGACACTGTGGCCCAGATTTATCAAGCCTTGGAGAGTGATCAATTGCATAGTGATAAATGATCAGCCAATCAGCTACTAACTGTAATTTTTCAAACATAGCCTGTAACATGTCAGTTAGGAGCTGGTTGGTTGGTACTTTATCACCGTGCTATTTATTACTCTCCAAGGCTTGATAAATTTGGGTTTTCGTGTTATGGGGGTAATTCCAAGTTGATCGCAGCAGGAATTTTTTTAGTAGTTGGGCAAAACCATGTGCACTGCAGGGGAGGCAGATATAACATGTGCAGGGAGAGATTTGGGTGTGGTGTGTTCAATCTGCAATCTAAATTGCAGTTTAAAAATAAAGCAGCCAGTATTTACCCTGCACAGAAACAAAATTACCCACCCAAATGTAACTTTCTCTGCACATGTTATATCTGCCACCCCTGCAGTGCACATGGTTTTGCCCAACTGCTAAAAAAATTTGCTGCTGCGATCAACTTGGAATTACCCCCTATATGCAGGAAATTAATGTGAAAGTATTATTAATTTGTTCTATCTTTGTCCAGCCTTCAATTACAATGAAAACATGAAATGTAATGAAATCAAATGAAAAAATCCAATGTGAAAAACAACACAAATTATCAGTCAATAATAAGTCAAGAACCAAAAATTTCAACCCTGAAAATGATGAATTGTCAGTTACTTTTCATATTGCAGACATATAGGTGGTCATTCCGAGTTGATCGCAGCCAGCAACTTTTTGCTGCTGCGATCAACTAGTCCATGCCTATGGGGGGAGTGTATTTTAGCTTAGCAGGTCTGCGATCGCTTGTGAGAGACGCAGTATCTTAGGATGCTGTGGCTTAAGGCAGGTGCACACTACGCAACGGGGAATTGCGGGCGGTGAACGACTATATCGTTGAACGATATAGTGCATACACACTGAATGTTAACGTTCAACGATAACGTTCAGTGACGTCACAGCCGGCATTCCCGGACATGCAGCTCAGCCCGACTTTGACGAGTTGAGCTGTATGTCAGCTCAATATTGGTGATCGTTGAACTGCGTCCGGGAGCGCGCATCGTTCATTGGTCACCAATAATACCCCCATAAATACTGGACAATATAAGCCTAAAAATAAACAATAAGGACATTTATGTTGTTATTGTTTATTTTTAAGGCTAAAATCACCTAGTGTGTACCCCCCTTTAGGATGCAGCACTCGGATCTGCCATGCCAGCAGGAGGCATCTCTTTCCTGCGGTGGCAGGGATTGACACACAGATAAAGTTAAAATGATACTTTAATGCTTTTTACAATTAGCTAGGCTCTCATTGCATTGTGTGCAACCAGTGTGCATAGATCATTAGTAACATGTATCGTTACAAGAGACACACTTCCCAGCTCTATGAGAACAGTGTGGCTATACCCCAGAGCGCTAGATATTTGTTTGCATTTATTTAAACACAGCCGGGGTGCTTTCTGCTCTCATACCTTCTCTTCTTGCCTCCTGGAGCTCGTTCCCGAGCCTTATAAACCTGCAATGTCTCAAACGTGTCCTGAAAATGCATCTGTACATTAAAGCTCAGCATCTCCTCTCACACTCCTCACTTACACCCTATGTCCTCTCTTCTAATCTTTTCCCATTTCATCTGCCAGTTATACAGTAACTCCCTCTCTGATAATCTGTAAGCTCTCCCGAGCACGGCCCTCCATCCAGAGGCATAGCGTGAAGCCCTGGAACCCTGTGCAGGCTCATTTCACTGCACCCCCCACCCCCCTTCTCCCACCCATACACACACCAAGTTGTAGCACAATACTATAGGCAACAGTGGGTAAGAGGAAGTGACAATTTTTTATTTCGAATGTTGCCCCCTAGGCAAGAGAAAAGTAGACAGAAGTAAAATGAAAACACCTACTTTTCTTTCAGGATGTCTTCTGCCAACTGGAATGATAACACTGCGTCTATCACAAAGTGCTATGAGAATATGACTTCTCAAGAAAAAGTGGTAGTGGTAAGATAAAGCTGCGGCAAGGGGTGCATTTATCCATCTGGGGGTAAACTGACCGATTGACTTTTTCAAGTTTAAACATGAGCCTAATTAACAAAAATATTTACTAATGCCTTTTCCTTTGCTGGATAGTCTTATGTATTGTCTTAAAGTTAACAGTAAACAATATAAATCCAAACAAAGTTTATCTTTGAACAAACTATTTTCATATTTCATCTATTCAGCATTTCAGTGACTATCCAACATTCCACCCATCAACGCTGCAGGGAAATATAAAGTGTTTGCGCCCGCCTAGTATTCCTTCAGTCTTTTGAGGTTATGGTAGAGTCTTAAGCACTTTAGGGGAGAGTTATCAAAACTTGTAAAGGGATAATATGGTGAGAATTAAAGTACTAACCAATCAGCTTCTAACTGCCATGTTATAGACTGTGGCCCAGATTTATCAAGCCTTGGAGAGTGATAAATTGTACGGTGGTAAAGTACCAGCCAATCAGCTCCTAACTGTAATTTTTCAAACACAGTGGACCAGATGTACTAAGCTTGAAAAGTGATAAATATCACTGTGATAAAGTACCAGCCAATCGGCTCCTAACTGTCATTTTTCAAACACAGCCTGTGACATGGCAGTTAGGAGCCGATTGGCTGGTGCTTTATCACAGTGATATTTATCACTTTTCAGGCTTAGTACATCTGGCCCACTGCTGTAACATGGCAGTTAGAAGCTGATTGGCTGGTACTTTATCTCTGTGTAATTTATCAATCTCCAAGGCTTCAGAAATCTGGGTGTGTGTTTGAAAAATGACAGGCGTTGATTTGTTTGTACCTTATCTCTCTCCACGTTCTCTCTCTCCAAGCTTTGATAAATCTCCCCCTTTGTGGGAAAAATGCCACATCATTTTCCTTAAATGAAAAAGTGGCCCTCTCCAGCACTTTAATCTTTCACCCCACTACAGCTGACATTTGAGTAGCAGGGCTTATGCCATAATTTACACTTTCAGTACTCACACGGACACGAATACCCAGTTGAAATAAAGCCTGCTGACCTCTTTTCTCACAGAACAATCGTTCTTCCTTTCCTTTTCTCTATTAAATTAACAGTGGTGCGCTATTAGCCCTTTGTCTTTCCCCACCCCCATTGTCTCAAAACAAAACTCAGCTGAGTCCAAGTGTGCCTTGGTCTGAGTCCTAGGGAGCAGGAAACAGTACCTCAGAAAAAAAAATAGACAGGCCCCTACTTCTTGCAGGGCCCCTTGGCTTATGGCTAATACAGCCTTGCTGTCCACTTTACCATGAGCTTCTCCCATCACAGCCAGATAGAGATGAAGGGTGCTTCCTGAATTTATGGTCGCTTGACAGCAAGAGTGGACTGTTGCTTAGATAAAGGGCAGGGGGGGGTTTAAGAGAGGAGAGGGCCTGTGTCCAGGCTTCGTGTGGGCCCCCTCCTCCCTGGCAGTGCTGCAGACTCTGGCTCTGTGCCAGTCTACTGCGCATGAGCAGGTCTCCGGGAACATGGCACCTCGACTTGTTCCCCGGGGACATCTCTATTGCGCATGAGCAAATCACCACAAAAATGGCTGCTGAGCTATTTTCCAGATGATTTGTCTGCAGCGCTGGCTGCTGCCAGACTCAGGAAGGGTGAGTATAATTTTATGGGTGTAGGGCATGCCCCACACTTCTTACACCCACTATAGATACAGGGGTCATCTTACCCCATGCTCCTCTACAGTATAACGTCGGTAACCAGCGGTTATACAACGGTGACACACAATAATAACAACAGTAGCCATGTAGCAGTAGTTCATGTATTGCCAGAAATCCACACCCCCGTTTTCGTCATGTTGGGGGCTTGTCCAGCCCTCCCCAGCCGGCAGAGTCTGTGGATGATGGTCGCAATGGTTGAGGATCTCTCCCAGGTCCTATGTTGTCTCCTGTAAAGCATATACTTCAAAATAAACGTTTTCCATAATCCATGTTCTGGGAGATCTCTGTGGCAATCTGTTATTAGTGAATTGGGCTACATGCTATGTTTTAACCATAAACAGGAGTCTGATTTGGAACAAAGAGAAACAACATAAATTCCTAAGGAATCTTTATTTTTGATATATTATATTCTCTTTCATGGAATTATTATTAAAAAGCTGCTGTTATATACCAGTTATTGTGAAAAAAGACAAATGGGGAGATGTATCAACACCTCTAAAGAGGTAAAAGTGGAGAAGTTGCCCATAGCAACCAACTAGCTTCTAAACAAGGGTGTAGCTACCATTGGTGCAGGGAATGCGGCTGCTATGGGTCCCAGAGTTGAGAGGGGCCACCATCCCTGTCACAGTTACATGTGTTATATACAAGGGTGTAGCTACCATAGGTGCAGGTAGTGCAGCTGCTATGGGTCCCAGAGTTGAGAGAGGCCACCTTCCCTGTCACAGTTACATGTGTTATAGACAAGGGTGTAGCTACCATAGGTACAGGGACTGCAGCTGCTATGGGGCCCAGAGCTGAGAGAGGCCACCTTCCCTGTCACAGTTACATGTGTTATATACAAGGGCATAGCTACCATAGGTGCAGGGAGGGCAGCTGCTATAGGGCCCAGAGCTGAGAGAGGCCACCTTCCCTGTCACAGTTACATGTGTTATATACAAGGGCATAGCTACCATAGGTGCAGGGAGGGCAGCTGCTATAGGGCCCAGAGCTGAGAGAGGCCACCTTCCCTGTCACAGTTACATGTGTTATATACAAGGGCGTAGCTACCATAGGTGCAGGGAGTGCAGTTGCTATGAGGCCCAGAGCTGAGAGGGGCCACCTTCCCTGTCACAGTTACATGTGTTATATACAAGGGCGTAGCTACCATAGGTGCAGGGAGGGCAGCTGCTATAGGGCCCAGAGCTGAGAGAGGACACCTTCCCTGTCACAGTTACATGTGCTATATACAGGGTGTAGCTACCATAGGTGCAGGCAGTGCAGCTGCTATAGGGCCCAGAGCTGAGAGAGGACACCTTCCCTGTCACAGTTACATGTGTTATATACAAGGGCGTAGCTACCATAGGTGCAGGAAGTGCAGCTGCTATAGGGCCAGGAGCTGAGAGGGGCCACCTTCCCTGTCACAGGTACATGTGTTATATACAAGGGCGTAGCTACCATAGGTGCAGGGAGTGCAGCTGCTATGGGTCCCAGAGTTGAGAGGGGCCACCTTCCCTGTCACAGTTACATGTGTTATATACAGGGTGTAGCTACCATAGGTGCAGGGAGTGCAGCTGCTATGGGGCCCAGAGCTGAGAGGGGACACCTTCTCTATCACAGTTACATGTGTTATATACAAGGGCATAGTTACCATAGGTGCAGGGAGTGCAGCTGTTATGGAGCCAGAGCTGAGAGGGGCCACCTTCCCTATCTCAGTTACATTATTTATTTATTTTTCTGCTGCGGGGTACACTGGGCTCCACAAGGATTGGACAATGGGGTGTAGAGAAGGATCTTGATCCGAGGCACCAACAGGCTCAAAGCTTTGACTGTTCCCAGAATGCACAGCGCCGCCTCCTATATCACCCCGCCTCCCAGCACAGGAGCTCAGTTTTGTAAGTTGGTGCTGCAGTAAGCAGGCACTTAACAGAGGGGCTGCTCCAAGCAGCCCTAAGAAAAGCTTTTTATGAGGTAAAAAGTGAAGACTTCAAGGGCAGCAGCGGTGGTAAATGTCTTGTGACATTCACTGCTGCAGCTCCAGCTCTCCCCAGCGGCGCTGTACACTCCCGAGCCCTGGTTGCCGGGTACCTACAGCGGAGACTCCGGTTTTCTTCACGTTAGACACACATGGCTGGGGCTCTCCAGGATCGCGTGGCCGCGCTTCGGGAGGTGGTAAGTGGGTCCCGCTTGCGGGACCCGGTCTTTATTGCGATCCGGCGCGGTCAGTAGGAGGCGGGCCGCGCGTGCTGTCGGTGGACACTGTGGCAGTACAGGCGATCCCACTAGATCACCAGGGCATGGGCGCAGGTCAGGTTTTCTCTCTAAACCAATTCTTATATCGCCCACAGTACCCGGTGGTTTTGCCAGCAGAGGGGATAAGGCTTAGACCTGAAGCCCCTCCCCCAGCCCCAGGGCGCCATTTCTAGCAAGTGTTCCCGCCCTGGAGCTGCATATCTGTCTTTTCCTCACTCCCTGTCAGTGTCTGCGGCGCCATTATCCCTCAGCTCACTGTTCCTGGGACTGCTTGGGCAAATCCTCCTATGTAAAGCCGCCTGGTTGTCAGCGCTGTACCTTTACATGACACTTAAGTATTCTACCTGCCTTTTTAGGCAGTGATAGTTAAGAAAGAGTGCACTTAGTCAGGGTTTTATATAGAGATGAGCGGGTTCGGTTCCTCGGAATCCGAACCCGCCCGAACTTCAGCTTTTTTTACACGGATCCGAGCGACTCGGATCTTCCCGCCTTGCTCGGTTAACCCGAGCGCGCCCGAACGTCATCATGACGCTGTCGGATTCTCGCGAGGCTCGGATTCTATCGCGAGACTCGGATTCTATATAAGGAGCCGCGCGTCGCCGCCATTTTCACACGTGCATTGAGATTGATAGGGAGAGGACGTGGCTGGCGTCCTCTCCATTTAGATTAGAAGAGAGAGAGTGAGATTGAGACAGAGACACTTGATTTACTGGAGCTTAGGAGTACTAGAGAGTGCAGAGTTTACTAGTGACTGACCACTGACCAGTGACCACCAGTGCAGTTTTATTTAATATAATCCGTTCTCTGCCTGAAAAAAACGATACACAGTGACTCAGTCACATACCATATCTGTGTGCTCAGCCCAGTGTGCTGCATCATCTATGTATAATATCTGACTGTGCTCACACAGCTTAATTGTGGGGGAGACTGGGGAGCAGTTATAGGTTATAGCAGGAGCCAGGAGTACATATTATTAAAATTAAACAGTGCACACTTTTGCTGCAGGAGTGCCACTGCCAGTGTGACTGACCAGTGACCTGACCACACTGACCACCAGTATAGTATACTATATTGTGATTGCCTGAAAAAGTTAAACACTCGTCGTGTGACCTGTGTGGTGTTTTTTTTTTTATTCTATAAAAAACTCATTCTGCTGACAGACAGTGTCCAGCAGGTCCGTCATTATATAATATATACCTGTCCGGCTGCAGTAGTGATATATATATATTTTTTATATCATTATTTATCATCCAGTCGCAGCAGACACAGTACGGTAGTTCACGGCTGTAGCTACCTCTGTGTCGGCACTCGGCAGTCCATCCATAATTGTATACCACCTACCCGTGGTTTTTTTTTCTTTCTTCTTTATACATACTACATCTCATTATCAACCAGTCTATATTATCAGCAGACACAGTACAGTACGGTAGTCCACGGCTGTAGCTACCTCTGTGTCGGCACTCGGCAGTCCGTCCATAATTGTATACCACCTACCCGTGGTTTTTTTTTCTTTCTTCTTTATACATACATACTACATCTCATTATCAACCAGTCTATATTAGCAGCAGACACAGTACAGTACGGTAGTCCACGGCTGTAGCTACCTCTGTGTCGGCACTCGGCAGTCCGTCCATAATTGTATACCACCTACCCGTGGTTTTTTTTTCTTTCTTCTTTATACATACATACTACATCTCATTATCAACCAGTCTATATTAGCAGCAGACACAGTACAGTACGGTAGTCCACGGCTGTAGCTACCTCTGTGTCGGCACTCGGCAGTCCATCCATAATTGTATACCACCTACCCGTGGTTTTTTTTTCTTTCTTCTTTATACATACTACATCTCATTATCATCCAGTCTATATTAGCAGCAGACACAGTACAGTACGGTAGTCAATGGCTGTAGCTACCTCTGTGTCGGCACTCGGCAGTCCATCCATAATTGTATACCACCTACCCGTGGTTTTTTTTTCTTTCTTCTTTATACATACTACATCTCATTATCATCCAGTCTATATTAGCAGCAGACACAGTACAGTACGGTAGTCCACGGCTGTAGCTACCTCTGTGTCGGCACTCGGCAGTCCGTCCATAATTGTATACCACCTACCCGTGGTTTTTTTTTCTTTCTTCTTTATACATACATACTACATCTCATTATCATCCAGTCTATATTAGCAGCAGACACAGTACAGTACGGTAGTCCACGGCTGTAGCTACCTCTGTGTCGGCACTCGGCAGTCCGTCCATAATTGTATACCACCTACCCGTGGTTTTTTTTTCTTTCTTCTTTATACATACATACTACATCTCATTATCAACCAGTCTATATTAGCAGCAGACACAGTACAGTACGGTAGTCCACGGCTGTAGCTACCTCTGTGTCGGCACTCGGCAGTTCATCCATAATTGTATACCACCTACCCGTGGTTTTTTTTCTTTCTTCTTTATACATACTACATCTCATTATCATCCAGTCTATATTAGCAGCAGACACAGTACAGTACGGTAGTCCACGGCTGTAGCTACCTCTGTGTCGGCACTCGGCAGTCCATCCATAATTGTATACCACCTACCCGTGGTTTTTTTTTCTTTCTTCTTTATACATACTACATCTCATTATCATCCAGTCTATATTAGCAGCAGACACAGTACAGTACGGTAGTCCACGGCTGTAGCTACCTCTGTGTCGGCACTCGGCAGTCCGTCCATAATTGTATACCACCTACCCGTGGTTTTTTTTTCTTTCTTCTTTATACATACTACATCTCATTATCATCCAGTCTATATTAGCAGCAGACACAGTACAGTACGGTAGTCCACGGCTGTAGCTACCTCTGTGTCGGCACTCGGCAGTCCATCCATAATTGTATACTAGTATCCATCCATCTCCATTGTTTACCTGAGGTGCCTTTTAGTTGTGCCTATTAAAATATGGAGAACAAAAATGTTGAGGTTCCAAAATTAGGGAAAGATCAAGATCCACTTCCACCTCGTGCTGAAGCTGCTGCCACTAGTCATGGCAGAGACGATGAAATGCCAGCAACGTCGTCTGCCAAGGCCGATGCCCAATGTCATAGTACAGAGCATGTCAAATCCAAAACACCAAATATCAGTAAAAAAAGGACTCCAAAACCTAAAATAAAATTGTCGTCGGAGAAGCGTAAACTTGCCAATATGCTATTTACCACACGGAGTGGCAAGGAACGGCTGAGGCCCTGGCCTATGTTCATGGCTAGTGGTTCAGCTTCACATGAGGATGGAAGCACTCAGCCTCTCGCTAGAAAAATGAAAAGACTCAAGCTGGAAAAAGCACAGCAAAGAACTGTGCATTCTTCGAAATCCCAAATCCACAAGGAGAGTCCAATTGTGTCGGTTGCGATGCCTGACCTTCCCAACACTGGACGTGAAGAGCATGCGCCTTCCACCATTTGCACGCCCCCTGCAAGTGCTGGAAGGAGCACCCGCAGTCCAGTTCCTGATAGTCAGATTGAAGATGTCAGTGTTGAAGTACACCAGGATGAGGAGGATATGGGTGTTGCTGGCGCTGGGGAGGAAATTGACCAGGAGGATTCTGATGGTGAGGTGGTTTGTTTAAGTCAGGCACCCGGGGAGACACCTGTTGTCCGTGGGAGGAATATGGCCGTTGACATGCCAGGTGAAAATACCAAAAAAATCAGCTCTTCGGTGTGGAAGTATTTCACCAGAAATGCGGACAACATTTGTCAAGCCGTGTGTTCCCTTTGTCAAGCTGTAATAAGTAGGGGTAAGGACGTTAACCACCTCGGAACATCCTCCCTTATACGTCACCTGCAGCGCATTCATAATAAGTCAGTGACAAGTTCAAAAACTTTGGCCGACAGCGGAAGCAGTCCACTGACCAGTAAATCCCTTCCTCTTGTAACCAAGCTCACGCAAACCACCCCACCAACTCCCTCAGTGTCAATTTCCTCCTTCCCCAGGAATGCCAATAGTCCTGCAGGCCATGTCACTGGCAATTCTGATGATTCCTCTCCTGCCTGGGATTCCTCCGATGCATCCTTGCGTGTAACGCCTACTGCTGCTGGCGCTGCTGTTGTTGCTGCTGGGAGTCGATGGTCATCCCAGAGGGGAAGTCGTAAGCCCACTTGTACTACTTCCAGTAAGCAATTGACTGTTCAACAGTCCTTTGCGAGGAAGATGAAATATCACAGCAGTCATCCTGCTGCAAAGCGGATAACTGAGGCCTTGACAACTATGTTGGTGTTAGACGTGCGTCCGGTATCCGCCGTTAGTTCACAGGGAACTAGACAATTTATTGAGGCAGTGTGCCCCCGTTACCAAATACCATCTAGGTTCCACTTCTCTAGGCAGGCGATACCGAGAATGTACACGGACGTCAGAAAAAGACTCACCAGTGTCCTAAAAAATGCAGTTGTACCCAATGTCCACTTAACCACGGACATGTGGACAAGTGGAGCAGGGCAGGGTCAGGACTATATGACTGTGACAGCCCACTGGGTAGATGTATGGACTCCCGCCGCAAGAACAGCAGCGGCGGCACCAGTAGCAGCATCTCGCAAACGCCAACTCTTTCCTAGGCAGGCTACGCTTTGTATCACCGGTTTCCAGAATACGCACACAGCTGAAAACCTCTTACGGCAACTGAGGAAGATCATCGCGGAATGGCTTACCCCAATTGGACTCTCCTGTGGATTTGTGGCATCGGACAACACCAGCAATATTGTGTGTGCATTAAATATGGGCAAATTCCAGCACGTCCCATGTTTTGCACATACCTTGAATTTGGTGGTGCAGAATTTTTAAAAAAACGACAGGGGCGTGCAAGAGATGCTGTCGGTGGCCAGAAGAATTGCGGGACACTTTCGGCGTACAGGCACCACGTACAGAAGACTGGAGCACCACCAAAAACTACTGAACCTGCCCTGCCATCATCTGAAGCAAGAAGTGGTAACGAGGTGGAATTCAACCCTCTATATGCTTCAGAGGTTGGAGGAGCAGCAAAAGGCCATTCAAGCCTATACAATTGAGCACGATATAGGAGGTGGAATGCACCTGTCTCAAGCGCAGTGGAGAATGATTTCAACGTTGTGCAAGGTTCTGATGCCCTTTGAACTTGCCACACGTGAAGTCAGTTCAGACACTGCCAGCCTGAGTCAGGTCATTCCCCTCATCAGGCTTTTGCAGAAGAAGCTGGAGACATTGAAGGAGGAGCTAACACGGAGCGATTCCGCTAGGCATGTGGGACTTGTGGATGGAGCCCTTAATTCGCTTAACAAGGATTCACGGGTGGTCAATCTGTTGAAATCAGAGCACTACATTTTGGCCACCATGCTCGATCCTAGATTTAAAGCCTACCTTGGATCTCTCTTTCCGGCAGACACAAGTCTGCTGGGGTTGAAAGACCTGCTGGTGAGAAAATTGTCAAGTCAAGCGGAACGCGACCTGTCAACATCTCCTCCTTCACATTCTCCCGCAACTGGGGGTGCGAGGAAAAGGCTCAGAATTCCGAGCCCACCCGCTGGCGGTGATGCAGGGCAGTCTGGAGCGACTGCTGATGCTGACATCTGGTCCGGACTGAAGGACCTGACAACGATTACGGACATGTCGTCTACTGTCACTGCATATGATTCTCTCCCCATTGAAAGAATGGTGGAGGATTATATGAGTGACCGCATCCAAGTAGGCACGTCACACAGTCCGTACTTATACTGGCAGGAAAAAGAGGCAATTTGGAGGCCCTTGCACAAACTGGCTTTATTCTACCTAAATTGCCCTCCCACAAGTGTGTACTCCGAAAGAGTGTTTAGTTCCGCCGCTCACCTTGTCAGCAATCGGCGTACGAGGTTACATCCAGAAAATGTGGAGAAGATGATGTTCATTAAAATGAATTATAATCAATTCCTCCGCGGAGACATTGACCAGCAGCAATTGCCTCCACAAAGTACACAGGGAGCTGAGATGGTGGATTCCAGTGGGGACGAATTGATAATCTGTGAGGAGGGGGATGTACACGGTGATATATCGGAGGATGATGATGAGGTGGACATCTTGCTTCTGTAGAGCCAGTTTGTGCAAGGAGAGATTAATTGCTTCTTTTTTGGGGGGGGTCCAAACCAACCCGTCATATCAGTCACAGTCGTGTGGCAGACCCTGTCACTGAAATGATGGGTTGGTTAAAGTGTGCATGTCCTGTTTTGTTTATACAACATAAGGGTGGGTGGGAGGGCCCAAGGACAATTCCATCTTGCACCTCTTTTTTCTTTTATTTTTCTTTGCGTCATGTGCTGTTTGGGGAGGGTTTTTTGGAAGGGCCATCCTGCGTGACACTGCAGTGCCACTCCTAGATGGGCCCGGTGTTTGTGTCGGCCACTAGGGTCGCTTATCTTACTCACACAGTCAGCTACCTCATTGCGCCTCTTTTTTTCTTTGCGTCATGTGCTGTTTGGGGAGGGTTTTTTGGAAGGGCCATCCTGCGTGACACTGCAGTGCCACTCCTAGATGGGCCCGGTGTTTGTGTCGGCCACTAGGGTCGCTTATCTTACTCACACAGTCAGCTACCTCATTGCGCCTCTTTTTTTCTTTGCGTCATGTGCTGTTTGGGGAGGGTTTTTTGGAAGGGCCATCCTGCGTGACACTGCAGTGCCACTCCTAGATGGGCCCGGTGTTTGTGTCGGCCACTAGGGTCGCTTATCTTACTCACACAGTCAGCTACCTCATTGCGCCTCTTTTTTTCTTTGCGTCATGTGCTGTTTGGGGAGGGTTTTTTGGAAGGGACATCCTGCGTGACACTGCAGTGCCACTCCTAGATGGGCCCGGTGTTTGTGTCGGCCACTAGGGTCGCTTATCTTACTCACACAGCTACCTCATTGCGCCTCTTTTTTTCTTTGCGTCATGTGCTGTTTGGGGAGGGTTTTTTGGAAGGGCCATCCTGCGTGACACTGCAGTGCCACTCCTAGATGGGCCCGGTGTTTGTGTCGGCCACTAGGGTCGCTTATCTTACTCACACAGTCAGCTACCTCATTGCGCCTCTTTTTTTCTTTGCGTCATGTGCTGTTTGGGGAGGGTTTTTTGGAAGGGACATCCTGCGTGACACTGCAGTGCCACTCCTAGATGGGCCCGGTGTTTGTGTCGGCCACTAGGGTCGCTAATCTTACTCACACAGCTACCTCATTGCGCCTCTTTTTTTCTTTGCGTCGTGCTGTTTGGGGAGGGTTTTTTGGAAGGGACATCCTGCGTGACACTGCAGTGCCACTCCTAGATGGGCCCGGTGTTTGTGTCGGCCACTAGGGTCGCTTATCTTACTCACACAGCGACCTCGGTGCAAATTTTAGGACTAAAAATAATATTGTGAGGTATTCAGAATAGACTGAAAATTAGTGGAAATTATGGTTTTTGAGGTTAATAATACTTTGGGATCAAAATGACCCCCAAATTCTATGATTTAAGCTGTTTTTTAGGGTTTTTTGAAAAAAACACCCGAATCCAAAACACACCCGAATCCGACAAAAAAAATTCGGTGAGGTTTTGCCAAAACGCGGTCGAACCCAAAACACGGCCGCGGAACCGAACCCAAAACCAAAACACAAAACCCGAAAAATTTCAGGCGCTCATCTCTAGTTTTATAGTACAATTACCCTGTGATATACATCCAGTTCTTACTGTGTACTGTTATATCTATTGTTATATAGCTGTGTAAGCTAGTCCAGTGCAGTATTATTGTCAGTAATAACCTCTGCATTGTACAAACTGTGACTTTCTGTGTGTGCATTTGATAGCTGAGTGGTGTCCATTTCGTGCCTTTCACTCAACCTGCTATCCCTATATTCCATAACCTGAGGGGGCTTGGTGCATCAGGTGTTATCTAATATAGGATTTTCACAAAGATATACTGTATTACGTATTTTTCTCTGTCATTTAGTCACCATATCTCTCCTTTATCTCTGCTAGTGCTGACTACACTGCGCAGGGGTTTGGGTTCAGAGGTATAGTGCTGCTGATAAATGTACTGTGTCAACCTCATACTGCAAGTTATATCATGTCTGCTTCTGAGGGTAACGGTTCTGGGGCTGAACACACTGCGGGTGTTGCTGACGCCACGGGGCCATATGAGGAGAATATAGCAGCTGTGGGCTCTGGTTCTGGGGGCTCCTTGCCCCCCCCCCCAGTGGGACTGTGGCAACGGAGGCAAATACTGACCGAACGTGGGCCGCTTTTTCCACGCTTCTGCATACGCTAGTTCATAAACTAACTCCCCCTATGGGACCCCCAATGCAGGTACAACTGTATGTGGTCCCTGCAGCTATCCCGCCGTGGGCGGACATTTTATCTGCTCAATTAAAGAAGTTGAACCAGTCCTTGACTACTAAACAGTCTGACCAACACTCGCCTAAGTCCAAGAGGTCCTCTAAGCGAGCGCTTATCTCCTCACAATCCACTGCTGTCACTAACACCTCGTCTGATGAAGACGGCACATATACTGACCCCACAGGTTCTGACTCAGATACGGCTGATGGGGAGGGTAGTTCACATGTGGATGTTCCTGATCTTTTGGAGGCTATTAAGTTAATTCTGCAGATTACGGATGATCCCGAGCCATCCATCCCTCCTAAGAAACCAGATAGGTTCAAGCGTCAGAAGGTGGTTAAGCAAGTTTTTACCTCACTCTGACCACCTAGTGGATATACGTCAGGAACCCTGGGAAAACCCGGGTACGAAGATTGTGCCTCAAAAGAAGATGCTGGCTCGCTATACCCTCACGCCAGAGCTGTCTAAAAATTGGGAAACGCCTCCTCCATTAGACTCACATGTGGCTAGGATGGTGGTTTCCTCAGCTCTACCTGTCACTACCGTCACGTCTCTAAAAGAGCCTACGGATAAACGTGTGGAGGGTTGTCTAAAAGCGATTTACACCCTCACGGGTGCTGCACAAGGGCCCACTATTGCAGCTACATGGGCTGCAGAGGCTATTGAAGCATAGGCCTTGGAGTTAGAAGCTGAAATCTCTTCTGACCATGCTAGACAATGCTTGGCATATATTGTCACAGCTTCTCGATATATTAAAGAGGCGGCTTCTGATGCCGGTATCCTAGCAGCCAAGGCCTCTACTACGTCAGTCTTGGCTCGCCGGATATTGTGGCTGAGATCCTGGTCTGTGGATCTGGACTCTAGAAAAACCCTGGAGGTACTCCCTTTCAAGGGAGATATTCTGTTTGGGGAGGACTTAAATAAGATTGTGGCTGACCTGGCTATTGCCAAAACTGCCTGTCTGCCTAATACCGCTCCTTCTGTGTCGAAGGCTAAAGGTACGTCCTTTCGCCCCTTTCATCCTTCAGGTAAAGCAAAAGGTCAGGTATACCATAAGCAGGCCCGCACTTCCAAACCTGGTAAGCCGGAGCCCAAAAAAGCCTGGGCTGCCCATCAGCCAGCTGCCAAGGCCGATAAGCCTGCCGCATGATGGGGCGGGCCTCCCCCTGGGGGATCCCAGGGTGGGGGGCCGCTTCTAGGGTATACCCAGGAATGGTTGAAGACCACTTCAGATGCCTGGGTACGGGAAGTCGTCACTCGAGGTTACGCCATAGCTTTCAAATACTGACCCCCTCATCGATTTTGCCAGACAGACATCCCTTTGGAACAGAAAAAGGCAAAAACTCTACACTCGTGGTGCAGACCCTCCTGGATACAGGAGTTGTAGTACAGGTGCCTCTTGCTCAGAGGGGCCGGGGGTACTATTCTCCGCTGTTTCTAGTCCCAAAACCGAATGGGTCCTCCTGGCCCATTCTCAACCTCAAGGCATTGAACAGGTTTGTGAAGGTTTCCAAGTTCCGTATGGAAACCCTTTGCTCTATAGTTCTGGCCTTGGAACCTGGGGACTACATGGTCTCCTTGGACATACAGGATGCTTACCTGCATATTCCTATAGCAGTGTCACATCAACAATACCTGAGGTTCGCTATTGGCAACCTACATTACCAGTTTCGGGCGTTACTTTTTGGTTTAACAACGGCTCCGAGAGTCTTCACCAAAGTTATGGCGGTGATGACGGTGGTACTCCGCCGTCAAGGGGTCAGGATACTGCCGTATCTGGACGACTTGTTAATCCTGGCAAATTCCCCAGATCTTCTCCTGCATCATCTGGATAATATGGTCCGGTTTCTACAAGCCCACGGGTGGCTCATCAACTGGAAGAAATCCTCCCTGGTCCCTGCTCAGAGCATGGTGCACCTGGGAGCGTTGTTGGAGACTCACAACCAGAGGTTGTTCTTGTCTCAGGAGAAAGTCCTGAAGATTCAGGACAGGATTCGTTGCTTCCTTTCTCGTCCGCAAGTGTTGATACATTCGGCAATGCAGGTGCTGGGCCTAATGGTATCAGCATTGGACATGGTGGAGTATGCTCAATTCCATTCTTCTTGCCCCCTCCAGAGGCTGATTCTAGCCAAGTGGGACGGCCTGCCTCACCGGATCAGGTCTCAAATGATCTTCTTGACTCCGGAGGTCCGTCTGTCGCTACACTGGTGGCTCCGGGACCAACAATTGTGCAGGGGTCGTCCCTTCTGGATATCCAACTGAGTCCTGTTGACGACAGATGCCAGTCTAAGAGGTTGGGGTGCGGTGCTGGAGCAACACTCCCTTCAGGGTCGGTGGACCAAGGAGGAATCTCTCCTCTCGATCAACATTCTGGAATTGCGGGCGGTCTTCAATGCGTTGAACCTGGCCCAGCATTTAATTCAGAACCGTCCTGTTCAAGTACAGTCGGACAACGCCACCACAGTGGCTTACATAAATCATCAAGGCGGCACTCGAAGCCGTTTGGCAATGAAGGAAGTCTCACGGATTCTACGTTGGGCGGAACGCCATCTACCGCCCATATCGGCAATATTCATTCCGGGAGTCCTGAATTGGGAAGCGGACTTTCTCAGTCGTCAGGACGTGCATGCTGGCAAGTGGGGCCTCCATCCAGAAGTGTTTCAACGCCTCGTGGAAAAGTGGGGTCTTCCAGACGTGGATCTGATGGCGTCTCGACACAATCACAAGGTTCCGGTCTTCGGAGCAAGGACAAGGGATCCTCAAGCAGCATGCGTGGATGCGCTGGCGGTGCCGTGGAGGTTTCGGCTGCAATATGTGTTCCCTCCGGTGTCACTCCTGCCCAGGGTAATTCGGAAGTTCAAGCAAGAAAAAGGAAATCTGCTTCTCATAGCTCCAGCGTGGCCCAGGCGGCACTGGTTCTCAGACCTGCAGGGCCAATCGTCAGAGCGTCCAATTCTACTTCCACAACGCCCAGACCTCCTCGTTCAGGGCCCCTGTGTCTACCAGGACCTAGCCCGGTTATCTTTGATGGCGGGGCTCTTGAAGCTTCCGTCTTGAGGGCTAAAGGGTTTTCTGAAGGGGTCATTAAAACTATGTTGCGGGCCCGGAAACCGGCTTCTGCTCGGATTTATCATAGAGTCTGGCATTCCTACTTTGTTTGGTGCGCATCTAACAATTATGACGCTTCCAAGTTTAGTACAGCCAAACTTTTGGCTTTTCTGCAGCAAGGCCTAGATTTAGGCCTGCGTCTGGCCTCCCTCAAGGTTCATATTTCTGCCTTGTCAGTGTGGTTTCAGAGAAAAATTGCGACTTTACCTGATGTTCATACTTTCACTCAGGGTGTGTTGCGTATCCAACCTCCCTATGTCCCGCCTGTGGCTCCTTAGGACTTGTCGGTGGTTTTGGAGGTGTTGCAGGAGCCTCCGTTTGAACCTCTTGGTTCAGCTGACCTTAAGTGGCTTTCCCTTAAGGTGGTGTTTCTACTGGCTATTGCCTCTGCTAGAAGAGTGTCGGATCTGGGTGCCTTGTCTTGTAGTTCCCCATATCTGATTTTTCACCGTGACAGGGCGGTTCTTAGGACTCGTCCCGGATATTTACCTAAGGTGGTTTCTTCGTTCCACCTTAATCAGGAGATTGTGGTTCCGGCCTTTGTCTCTCCTGATTTGTCTCCCAAAGAGCGGTCTTTGGATGTGGTACGGGCTCTCCGTATCTATGTGAAGAGAACTGCTTCTGTTTGAAAATCTGATTCTCTCTTTGTTTTGTTTGGATTTTACAAACGTGGCTGGCCTGCTCACAAGCAAACTCTGGCCAGATGGATTAGAATGGTGATTGCACATGCTTATGTGAGGGCCGGTCTGTCGGCTCCTGCTCACACTACGGCCCATTCTACTCGGTCTGTTGGACCTTCTTGGGCGGCCCAACGTGGTGCGACCCTTGATCAATTGTGCAAGGCGGCTACGTGGTCCTCAGGGAACAAGTTCATAAGGTTCTATGCCTTCGATACTGCCGCTTCCCAGGATGCTTCCTTTGGACGCCGGGTTCTTGTGCCCGCTACAGTGCGTCCACTCCCATAAGGAACTGCCTTAGGACATCCCTATTGTCCAATCCTTGTGGAGCCCAGTGTACCCCGCAGCAGAAAACGAGTTTTATGGTAAGAACTTCTGCGAGGTACACTGGGCTCCACAAGGCGCCCACCCTGATGCACTTGGCTTCTTTGGGTTGGTATGGCATTAGCCGCTGACACTTCTCTTGTCGTGAGAGTGTGGTATATGTGGCTACTAACTGTTGTCGTCTCTTTTCCTGCTACTGCATTGGGCTGGTTAACTAAAAACTGAGCTCCTGTGCTGGGAGGCGGGGTGATATAGGAGGCGGCGCTGTGCATTCTGGGAACAGTCAAAGCTTTGAGCCTGTTGGTGCCTCGGATCAAGATCCTACTCTACACCCCATTGTCCAATCCTTGTGGAGCCCAGTGTACCTCGCAGAAAGAGTTTTAACAAAGGTAAGTTCTTACCATAAAACTCGTTATTTATTATCAGTTATTTATATAGCGCACAGATATTCCGCAGCGCTTTACAGATATGTGTTATGTACATTATTCACCATAGGGTGGTATATAGGGGCCCTTACAAACTATTGCCTTGGGGCCTACAATATATCTAGTTATGATCCTGGACCTGTTCATGGTAAAAAATTAACTGGAGGGCACTGTAATGTGGCATAATATGAAGAGGAGGCACTATAGTGTACCATAATAAGAACTGGGGCACTGTAATGTGGCATAATATAAACACGAAGTGGAGGCATAGTGTGGCATAATATGAACTGAGGCCACTATAGTATGGCATAATATGAATATGAAGTGGAGGCATAGTGTGGCACAATATTAACTGGGGCACTGTAATGTGGCATAATAGGAATATGAAGTGGAGACATAGCGTGGCATAATGTGAACTGTGGGGCACTGAAATGTGGCACAATATGAAGTGAAGGAACTATAGTATGGCACAATATAAACTGGTGGGGATCAGTAGGATTTACGATGATTGGGATGCCAGCCGTCAGTATACTGACAACGGCATCCCGATCGTCAGTATGCCGGCAGCGGGGCGAGCACAAAGAGTCCCCCTGCACTCGCCACAGGTTCTGTTTGCACTCTATGGGTGTCATGGAAACCCACGAGTGGGAATAGCCCCTGTTAGCTGGGCTTCCGATTGTCAGCTTTGTAAGCGGTCGGAATACCGGCGTGGCTATCCTTACCTGCTGGGATCCCGACTGCTGCCTACTTAACTGCATACTAACTGGGGATACTGTATGTCAGAATGTGAATTGGGGTTACTGTGTGGCATAATGTGTACTGGCAGCCCCATAATGTGACATAATGTGAACTAGGGCACTACTACGGTTCATAAAATAAACTAGGGCACTACAATGGGGCATAACATTAACTAAAGCTCTACTATGGTTAAGACAATGAACTAGAGCACTATTATGGGGTGTAACTTAACAACTGCTGTGGAGAGGTTTCTCTAGAAGAATTGTGACAGGGGCCCCTTCAATATGTTGCTGTGGGGCCCACAAAGTTCTGGCTACGCCCCTGCTGCTAAATGTCATTTTGTAGATTGTGATTCAGTGAAGTTACAAGGAAGAGAAAGAGATTCAGGTGAAAAAAAGTAATTTTAAAATAATTAAGAAAATTATGAAAGGCGTTATGGGGCTCAGGTACTGATTCTAAGTCACACAGAAGTGCACACAGGAGCATCTATTGGTGATTGCCCATCTGTGAGTCTATTCAAATGCCGCTATAAACTCCTTTCCTTGTGTACATCCATTCAGCCTACTGTGCAAGGACTGAGATTCCTACTTTAAGTGCCCATGCACACTGTAATACCAATTGGTGCATCCTTATATGCCACCATCAGTCTCACAACAGAAACTTTCACCAGCCCTGTGGCAAGCGCATTTTCTCCATCTGGCCATGGACACCATTACATGCGGCTGTGCATCTGTGAATGTATACGTATTCTCTGACATGTCCCTGACACTCCCATAATACGCCTACTGAGAAAATAATTTGCGCATGCCTAGTACCCTTCACCAGTTATCATCTGGGAATGCCCTTCTTTTTTCCCCAACGTTTTTGATAAAATATATTTCTTTATGTCATTTTTTCATTTTATACAGTAAACATTGTGACTTTGTTTATCATGTTCAATTTAATTTAAATAATGTTAATAATGTTCTGTATTTCTGTTCTTAAAGAATCCACATTGTTTACTAAATGCTACAAGGTAGGGAATAACTGAAGACTTCCTCAGAGTCAGCTGTGTAATTAATCTTAGCGGTGGTAAATCTACAAATGAATGTGAAATATCATTTTGAAGAGGGTTTAGCCATTTTTAGACAGACCGGGTGGATTTACTTCGTTCAACTCGTTCACACCAACACAAGTGAGGTTTGCTATGACAAGTATTATAATAATAATAATAATAATAACAATTATTATTATTATTATTATTATTATCTACTTTAATTCAACATGTTACTGTAATACTCTGTCTTAAATTATTACACAAGTAACATAAAAGGATAGACTGGCACAGTATGCTTTGCATTTGTTAATAAACACCACAATTCATAAACTATCCTCAATATTACAAAAGCTTTTTATACCTGTACATAGATATACTGCAAAGCCACATTATTTTATTATTACAATAACCTTTATGCATTTCTCCCTGACAAAATATTTGAAATAAACTAAATGGTAGAATTGCTGACCAAAAATCTGCACCACTGGTCCAATTCCAGAACATTGCTGCAAAACAGAGACATAAAATGAGCTGATTATTGAAGAGACATTTCTAGTAATTAAATGGAGCCTACAGTGCCAATCTCGTTATTCTATATGTGTCTGACACACTGCTCAGACCGATTCCATGCCATGTGGTGTATCAGGAGACCCAGGACACAGAAGATCCTCCGGCTTCCAGCTGAGACAGTGTTTAACATGAAAGCTCCAGAGTCACAACATAACTAAGCTCAGTGTCGTATAATCCTACATTTCTCTATGTTTTCTACCATAGGACTGACACTGGCTGTGAGAAAAGTTATCATCTTCTTATACCAATATATGCTGTCAGAGCCGGATTAAGACCATGGGGGGCCCGGGGCACTTAAGACAGTGGGGCCCCTAATAAAGAGATGGCAGATGAAATATATATATATATATATATATATATATGCACTTGTGTATATGTATATATATATATATATATATATGTGCACGTGTGTATATGTATATATATATATATATATATATATATATACACATATATATATATATACAGGCAGCAGCTTAGTAAAACTTGCCTGCCCTGCACTCCCGTCCGCACTGCAGCGGCGGCCGCACAGACAGGACAGCTGAGCGGAGCGACGGCTCACCTGTCCAATAATGTATGAATGAAGCAGCCTGCCCCTCAGTCATTGGCTGGGCACGCAGGCTGCTTCATTCATACATTATTGGACAGCTGAGCCGTCGCTCCGCTCAGCTGTCCTGTCTGTGCGGCCGCCGCTGCAGTGAGGACGGGAGCCGGGGAACACAGCACCGCAGATCGGATCGGCCCCCCACTTATTCCGGGTTTGTATACTGTATAGTGTTACTTCCTTTCCATGTATTAGTTACAATGTATAAAAAAACAGATCTGTTACTTACGTGACAAAGAGGAGCCAAAAGAAAATAATTTTTAAAGCTTTTAGAAAATTACATATACAGTAGTTGACACTGTAGCTGTCATTTTTGATGATATTTACAATTTTGAGGCTTCTCTCTATCTCTATGTGCCTAGTTACACTACTGCTACTACTTAAGTTCAGCAATGAATATTTACTGCACGAAAAATACTTTTGTTGTAGATACCATTTGTTTGTACGGGTTCGGTATGATTTACCGGCGGCTGGGATGCTGGCCGTCAGTATACCGACAACGGCATCCCGGCCACCAGTATGCCGTCAGCGGGGCAAACAGTCCCCTTGTGGACTCGGTGGCTCACTGCGCTCGCCACAGGTTGTATTCTTACTCTGTGGGTGGCCACCCACGATTGGGAATAGTCCTGTTTGCCCAGTATTCCGGCTGCCGGCACTGCCAGCTGTCGGGATTCCGGCGTCGGTATCCTGAACGCCGGGTTCCCGACAGCTGGCAACTTAAACGTATACTGTTTCTACATTCTGTGCATGCTTCCCTATTCCTATCAATTAATTCTATTTCATTTATTTATTCAATTGTCTCCTCTCCCTTCTCTTCAACTGTAGCTTGGGCAACAAACTGTGGGTCAGATTCAGAGATGTATACAAATCCGATGGTTTGCGTTTGCATGCACCTATCCTCCTCCCACCTACTGTATACTACTCACACTGATACAGCACACACCTGCCCTACTCCCACCGGTACACCCTCATACCTACCCTACCCCCACCTATACTACTGACACTGGTACACACTCACACCTATTCTACTCCCACCGGTACACCCCCACACCTACACTACCCCACCTACACTACTGACACTGGTACACCCTCACACCTACCCTACCCCCACCTATACTACTCCCACCGGTACACCCTCACACCTACTGTACCCCCACATACACTAATGACACTGGTACACCCTCACACCTACCCTACTCCCACCTATACTACTTCCACCGGTACACCGCCACACCTACCATACCCCCACATACACTTCTGACACTGGTACACCCTCACACCTACCCTACTCCCACCGGTAAACCCCCACACCTACACTACCCCCCCCCCCTACACTACTGACACTGGTACACCCTCACACCTACCCTACTCCCACCGGTACACCCCCCACACCTACACTACCTCCACCTACACTACTGACACTGGTACACCCTCACACCTACCCTACAACCACCTATATTACTCCCACAGGTATACCCTCACACCTACTCTACCCCCACCTACATTACTGACACTGGTACACCCTTACACCTACCCTACTCCCATCTATACTACTGACACTGGTACAACCTCCCACCTATACTACTTACACTGCTACACCCTCACACCTACACTACCTCCACCTATACTACTGACACTGGTACACCTTCACACCTACCCTACCCCCACCTATACTACTCACACTGGTACATCCTCACACCTACTCTACCCCCACCTACACTACTGACACTGGTACTACTCACACTGGTACACCCTCACACCTACCCTACTCCCATCTATACTACTGACACTGGTACAACCTCCCACCTATACTACTCACACTGCTACACCCTCACACCTACCCTACCCCCATCTATACTACTCACACTGGTACATCCTCACACCTACTCTACCCCCACCTACATTACTGACACTGGTACACCCTCGCACCTACCCTACTCCTATCTATACTACTGACACTGGTACACCCTCACACCTACCCTACTCCCACCTATACTACTCACACTGCTACACCCTCACACCTACACTACTCCCACCTATACTACTCACACTGCTACACCCTCACACCTACACTTCTCCCATCTATACTACTCACACCTACACTGCTCCCATCTATACTACTCACACTGCTACACCGTCACACCTACACTACTCCCACCTATACTACTCACACTGCTACACCCTCACACCTACCCTATCCCAACCTATACTACTCACACTGGTACACCCTCACACCTACCCTACTCCCACCTACTGACACTGGTACACCCTCACACCTACCCTACTCCCACCTATTGTTATGATTCCAGCACTCTGGTCTGAGGAGATCTTATTGCGAGGACCGGAGCACTGGAACGTAATGCTGGGGAAGGGAGCGGGAATGGAAAATAGCCCCTGGCGTCCTAACTCCGTTGTCTCACCCGTGCTGTCAGAAATCCCCTGCGAGACTATGGTTGCTTGAGCCCATGGCAGCCGCGTTTGAAGGGCGGATTATGTCTGCCCAACTCCGATGCCCCCTCAGGTCTTAATGGGAGACAAAGGGAAATCTGAGACAGGGTGATAACAAGGGGCCCTCTGACTAAACAACCAGGCCAGGGGCTACAAGAAACTAAAAACTAGAATATGTGCGGAAAAACCGCCAGGGAAAAGGACAACCAAAATATCCACTTGTCCACTCTCCTACCCGGCACCGCCGAGTTCCGGAGAGGACTTGTGGAAGCGGAACCCTCCGCAAATGCTCCGAAACAGAATATAAAGATAAAGCAGCTGAGCCGCAACACACGGCAGAGCCGCAACTCACGAACACCACTCGATATTCTCTGGTGATCGTTGAGGACAACAGGGGACCAAACGACTTCTTGGGATGAGATGACAACTCCAAGATACAGAACTTCTGAGGACAGGAATGACCGGATACAGCAGGACAGGAACAGACGTTCAGCAAACCAAAGCAGCATGCAGGAAGCTATTACCGGCGTCTGTGTGCAGCACTGAGCAGGTATTTAGCAGGGAGTCCTCCAATCAGATGCTTGGAGCCTGATCAACAAGATGCCGTGCAGCTGGCTTGCTGCACGAGCAGAAGACAAATGTGTGAATGTTTTAACTGATTAGATTGACCCTGCAACGGGGAGCGCGGTCCGCCCATGGCGTCCCCGTTGCTAGGGTCCAGGCGGCTCAGTGTTACTAGGGAGCCGGTGGTTAAGCGCGCACGGCGTCCCAGCGTTGCTAGGGACCCGGCGGCTCGCACGCCTGGCGTCACTAGTTGCTAGGCGCCGGACCGCAAGGACGTCGCGGACCACGGCGCCTAACAGTACCCCCCCCCCCTTGAGGAGGGGTCAACGAACCCCTAGAGCCAGGTTTCTGAGGAAATTCTCGAAAAAATGGTTTCTTGAGTCTAGGGGCATGAAGATCCTTGTCCAGGACCCAAGACCTTTCCTCCGGACCATAGCCTCTCCAATGAACCAAAAAATAAAGCTGGCCCCGGGATATTCTTGAATCAAGAACTTTCTCTACCAGGAACTCCTGTTGTCCCTGCACATCCACTGGAGATCCACCCTGAGAGATTTTCCGAGGAAATCTACTGGAAGAAACAAATCATTTCAACAGGGAACAGTGAAAAGTATTTCCAATCTTAAGGGATCTCGGTAAACGTAGCCGAAAGGCAACTGGGTTGACCTTCTTAATAATAAGAAACGGTCCAATAAATTTGGGTCCCAGTCTAGCCGAGGATTGTCGAAGCCTGATGTTGCGAGTTGACAACCACACCCAATCTCCCACCTTAAAAGTGCAAGGACATCGGAGCCTGTCAGAAAATTTCTTCTCTCGGAAGGCCGCTTTTCTGAGAGCAAGGTGCACTTTTTTCCAAATTGCTCTGAGATGGGAGGTTAAGGTTAGCGAGGAGACTGGAGAATGATGAAAAAAAGAATTGGCTCTGGGGTGAAAACCAAAAACTGAAAAGAATGGAGACTCTTTAGTGGAGGAATGACAAGAATTATTGTAAGCAAATTCAGCCAAAGGGAGAAACTCGGACCAATCATTCTGGAGTTTGGCTGAATACAAGTGCAAATATTGTTTTAATGACTGGTTGACTTGTTCGGTTTGCCCGTTGGATTGTGGGTGGTAACCGGATGTTAACGACAGTTTCATCTTTAATGAGGCACAAAAACATTTCCAGAATTGTGCGATGAATTGTGGACCCCGATCAGAAACAATATCAGTGGGCAACCCATGAAGCCTGAACACATGGCGGAGGAACAAAACTGCCAACCCTTGAGCAGAAGGCAATCGAGGAAGAGCAATAAAATGAGCCATTTTACTAAAACGGTCCACTACCACCCATATGACTCGGAATCCGGCTGAAAGGGGAAGGTCAACCACAAAATCCATGGAAATATGAGACCATGGCCTGAGAGGAACAGTTAACGGCATAAGTTGCCCGATAGGCAAGGAACGGGGAACCTTATGCTGTGCACAAACCTGACATGAATAAACAAATTCCTTAACGTCTTTAGAAAGACTAGGCCACCATACTGAGCGAGAGACTAACTCCAATGTCTTAGTGATTCCCGGATGCCCTGAAACTTTGTTGTCATGAAATTCAGTTAAAACAGTGGCTCTCAAAAATTCAGGGACGTAAAGACGACCAGCAGGAGTAAATCTAGGAGCTTGGTGTTGAAGCTGGTTTAACTGGGTAAATAAATCCTCTGTGAGGCCTGCCCGGATGACCGAAGATGGAAGTATGGGGGTAACAACAGGATTGCTATTGTGAACCGGAAGAAAGCTACGTGACAGGGCATCAGCTTTAGTATTCTTGGAACCAGGCCTGAAAGTGATTATAAATTTGAAACGAGTAAAAAATAATGCCCAACGTGCCTGCCGGGCATTAAGCCGTTTAGCTGATTCAATGTATTGCAGGTTCTTATGGTCAGTCAAAACCGAAATAGTATGTTTTGCTCCCTCCAGCCAATGCCTCCACTCCTCGAAAGCCCACTTTACCGCCAGTAACTCCCGATTACCAACGTCATAGTTGGATTCAGCGGAGGAGAATTTCCTGGACATAAAGGCACAAGGGTGTAACTCCAGAGACTCCGGAACCTTTTGAGAAAGGACAGCCCCCTCTCCAACCTCTGAGGCATCAACCTCCACAACAAAGGGCAACTCCGGATTAGGATGTCTGAGGACTGGAGCCGAGACAAAGGCTTGTTTCAAGGCCCGGAAGGACAACTCAGCTTCATGCGACCAGTTGGTAGGATCCGCTCCTTTCTTTGTCAGAGCTACTATAGGAGCAACCAGGTCAGAAAAAGAATGAATGAACCTCCTATAATAATTCGCAAACCCTAAAAAGCGCTGAATTGCTTTTAAATTGGTGGGTTGCGCCCAATTAAGGATGACCTGGAGCTTCTTTGGTTCCATGGAAAATCCCTGAGGGGAAATTATGTACCCTAAAAAAGATACTTCCGTGACGTGAAAATCACACTTCTCCAGCTTGGCATATAAATGATTCTCACGTAACTTTTGAAGAACCAGACGAACCTGGGTAACATGTTGTTCCATCGATTCAGAATAAATCAAGATGTCGTCTAAATAAACGACCACGAATTTCCCTAGGAAGTCACGGAGCACATCGTTAATGAGGTCTTGAAAAACTGCTGGAGCATTAGACAGGCCGAACGGCATCACCAGGTATTCGTAGTGACCCGACTGAGTGCTGAAAGCCATCTTCCACTCATCTCCAGATTTAATTCGGATGAGGTTGTAAGCTCCTCTCAGGTCAATTTTAGAAAAAATCACAGCAGAACGTAACTGATCAAAAAGTACAGAAATTAACGGCAAAAGGATAGGTGTTTTTTACTGAGATCTTATTCAGGGCTCTAAAATCAATGCATGGTCTAAGCGAGCCATCCTTTTTCTCCACAAAGAAAAAACCTGCACTTAAAGGAGATTTTGATGGTCTAATAAATCCTTTCTCTAAGCTCTCCTGAACATAATCATTCATGGCCGATGTTTCTGGCCCGGACAATGCATATAATCTCCCCTTTGGCAATGCGGCACCTGGAACTAGCTCTATAGCACAATCATAAGGCCGATGGGGAGGCAGAATGTCCGCATTGCCTTTGGAGAATACATCGGCAAACTCCTGGTATTCCACAGGAATGAGCTCTTGGAATGATAGCTGCTACTCTGACTGGATACGAAAAACATTCCTTAGCACAAAATGTACCCCATTGGGAAATCTCCCCGGACCGCCAATCAATGGTGGGATTATGAAAGGCCAGCCAAGGGTGACCCAGAACAACTGGAACTGCTGGGCAATGTGTTAGGTAGAATTCAATATTTTCGGAATGTAAGGCTCCTACTGTAAGTACTACGGGAGGTGTACGGTGAGTAATAACCCCATTGGAAAGCGGACTCCCATCTAAGCCGTGCATGGTGATACACCTATCCAATGGTAACTGTGGAATGCCTAAGGCCTTAGCCCAAGTTAAATCCATAAAGTTTCCTGCAGCTCCACTGTCAACAAAAGCCGACACCAAAGAACTGAGGCTGCCAAAGGAAACCTTAACTGGAACTAAAAGACAGTTATTCGAGGAGATAAGCTGCAGACCTAGGTGAACCCCCTCACAATTCACCTGGTCAAGGCGTTTCCCGACTTGTTCGGACAATTACGAGCAAAATGTCCCTTACCACCACAGTACAAACAAAGACCGGAATTTTGCCTTCTGGTTTTTTCCTCAGGAGACAGCCGGGAGAGACCCATCTGCATGGGCTCTTCAACGTCCTCAGGAATGGAATAAACACAAGGACTAGACCTTGCAGTTGTTCCTCTTTCAGCCCTCCGCTCTCTGAGACGACGATCCATCTTAATAGAAAGCTCCATGAGTTTATCGAGAGTCTCAGGAGCGGGGTACTGGAGGAGACTGTCTTTAATAAACTCTGATAAACCGAGGCGAAACTGACTGCGCAGGGCTGGGTCATTCCAGCCACAGTCGTTCGACCAACGGCGAAACTCGGTACAATAAACCTCTGCAGGATTTCTACCTTGTTTGAGAGCGCGCAGCTGACTTTCAGCGGACGCCTCTCTATCTGGGTCATCATACAAGAGCCCTAAAGACTTAAAGAAAGCGTCTACTGACAACAACGCAGGATCCTCTGCTCTTAAACCAAATGCCCAGGTCTGAGGATCCCCCTGGAGTAAAGAAATAATAATCCCAACCCGCTGAGATTCAGTACCAGAGGAAGTAGGTCTTAAACGAAAATAAAGTTTACAGGACTCTTTAAAATTTAAAAATTCTTTTCTATCACCAGAAAAACGGTCGGGCAAATGCATCTTTGGTTCAGGGACTACCTTTGGGGAGGCTCGCAAAAGATCTTCCTGCGACCTCACCCGAAGAGAAAGATCCTGAACCATCTGAGTAAGTTCTTGAATCTGATTGACTAAGAGCTGGCCAGGATTTGGCCCTAAACCTGTCGGATTCATGAGGCCAAAGAACTTTAACAAAAACTGAATGAGAAAAAATTAAACCCTGTTTAATTTTAGTTTTTGGTATGGCCGGTAATAATGTTATGATTCTAGCACTCTGGTCTGAGGAGATCTTATTGCGAGGACCGGAGCACTGGAACGTAATGCTGGGGAAGGGAGCGGGAATGGAAAATAGCCCCTGGCGCCCTAACTCCGTTGTCTCACCCGTGCTGTCAGAAATCCCCTGCGAGACTATGGTTGCTTGAGCCCATGGCAGCCGCGTTTGAAGGGCGGATTATGTCTGCCCAACTCCGATGCCCCCTCAGGTCTTAATGGGAGACAAAGGGAAATCTGAGACAGGGTGATAACAAGGGGCCCTCTGACTAAACAACCAGGCCAGGGGCTACAAGAAACTAAAAACTAGAATATGTGCGGAAAAACCGCCAGGGAAAAGGACAACCAAAATATCCACTTGTCCACTCTCCTACCCGGCACCGCCGAGTTCCGGAGAGGACTTGTGGAAGCGGAACCCTCCGCAAATGCTCCGAAACAGAATATAAAGATAAAGCAGCTGAGCCGCAACACACGGCAGAGCCGCAACTCACGAACACCACTCGATATTCTCTGGTGATCGTTGAGGACAACAGGGGACCAAACGACTTCTTGGGATGAGATGACAACTCCAAGATACAGAACTTCTGAGGACAGGAATGACTGGATACAGCAGGACAGGAACAGACGTTCAGCAAACCAAAGCAGCATGCAGGAAGCTATTACCGGCGTCTGTGTGCAGCACTGAGCAGGTATTTAGCAGGGAGTCCTCCAATCAGATGCTTGGAGCCCGATCAACAAGATGCCGTGCAGCTGGCTTGCTGCACGAGCAGAAGACAAATGTGTGAATGTTTTAACTGATTAGATTGACCCTGCAACGGGGAGCGCGGTCCGCCCGTGGCGTCCCCGTTGCTAGGGTCCAGGCGGCTCAGTGTTACTAGGGAGCCGGCGGCTAAGCGCGCACGGCGTCCCAGCGTTGCTAGGGACCCGGCGGCTCGCACGCCTGGCGTCACTAGTTGCTAGGCGCCGGGCACTACTGACACTGGCACACCCTCACACCTACCCTACTCCCACTTATACTACTCACACTGGTACACCCTCACACCTACCCTAGTCCCACCTATACTACTGACACTGGAACACCCTCACACCTACCTTACTCCCATCTATAGTACTCACACTGCTACACCCTCACATCTACACTACTCCCACCTATACTATTCACACTGCGACACCCTCACACCTACGCTACTCCTACCTATACTACTCACACTGCTACACCCTCACACCTACCCTACCCCCACCTATACTACTCACATTGGTACACCCTCACACCTACCCTACTCCCACCTCTACTGCTCACACTGGTACTACTCACACTGCTACACCCTCACACCTACCCTACCCTACCCTTCCTATACTACTGACACTGGCACACCCTCACACCTACCCTACTCCCACTTATACTACTCACACTGGTACACCCTCACACCTACCCTAGTCCCACCTATACTACTCACACTGGTACACCCTCACACCTTACACATATGCCGCACATTATTAGTGCCCTTATACACATAATGACACACATAGTGCCCCTTACACATATGTTACACATTATTAATGCCCTTATACACGTAATGACACATATAGTTCCTGGCGTGAGTCAACTGGCAGCTCTGCTAACGTCGGGTGCCTATTTTTTATGAAAATGCATCTTATTTGCATCGCTATGTGGCTAGGATGCACAAGCAGCTTCTGCTGATTAAAGTGATATGCGACATGCCTATATACTGTGTGAGACTGTGGCTGTATCTGCATACAAAATGCTACACACAGAATATAGGCATGCTGCATATCATTTTAATCAGCAGAAGCTGCTTGTGCCCCTAGGCATACCAGATGCCCTAGGCAATTGCCTAGTTTGCCTATGCCTAGGGCCGGCTGCGCCATATGTGAGCACAGAGTGCCGCTGTCACCTGTCAGACCCTGTGATGTCATCCTGCCGGCACCAGGTACCCATCCATCACCTGTCCTGTTGTGCCAATGTGATTTGTGGAATCAGAGGTGGAAGTGTGCTCGGTTACCAGTGTCATCTATGAAGCACACGTTTGATAATAACAGATAATAATATCCTCTCCGATGCAGCAAAAGTTCAGATTTCTCTGAGAAATCTGTCTCCTGGTACAAAACAAATAATGTTGATACGAATCTGAAAAAACTCAAACCAAAGGGATGGAGAGTGAGAATGGCTCGGAGAATCCGCTTAATGTCACAGCTCCGGCTACATCTCATTTTTGTGATAATAAAACCTGACCGATAGGAAACGCTGCGCCTGCCCAGCAAATCTCTGACATGTCTGCTCAGATAATGACCACAGGGCCCTGGGCCTGCTGAGCCTGGTGTACGGAAAATAACCATACGGAGAGTGGAGACATGAGCCCAGGGAAGTCACTCAAAGCATATACTGCTGTAGAAAGGTTTTTTTTTTTAAATTGAAGCATTTTATATATTAATCATTATTAATGCTAAATAGCTGAGAGACAGATCATGTGATGACAAGTGACCAATCATATTATGTCACAAGTATTTCTGCATGAAAAGTGCTTATGGTGGTACTCACACATGGGGGTAAATTTACTAAGATGGGAGTTCTATTTAAGATGGGATGTTGGCCATAGCAACCAATCAGATTCTTCTTCTCATTTATCTAGCACCTTCTAGAAGATAATACCTGGAATCTCATTGGTTGCTATGGGCAACATCCCATCTTAAATAGAACTCCCAACTTAGTAAATTTACCCCATGGGCTCTTTAGCGCTATTGACAGGGTTGGACTGGCCCACAGGGTTCTAGGATAACTAGGTGTGTGTGGAGTGTGCCACTGCACATGGCGCTTCAAGGTAGGGGGTGCTGGCTGTTGGCAGCACTTGTGAATTATCTGTTTTAATAACTTTCACTTGCAGCTTCCCCCTTTTCTGAAGCCCAGCTTCTCCTAACCGCCCCTGTCTCCTACCCTGACCCCTTCTGTCACTAATACCTATACAACATTCATGGACTTGACTTGATAGCTGTTTGTTGTTCAGTCGCACTGTCTTTTATTACATTTCAGGATGATGAGTGACCGGGATTCAAACCCGTTGCCTATGGCATTGCAGTCGGACACTCTAGTCATTGAGCTATCTGCCCTTGCCAGGGGTGTAGCTCCGGTGGAGCACAAGCTCCAGGCACCGGAAAAGTTAGAGGGCGCGCTTCCTCGGACCACTGTACAGGAAGCAGCAGAGAAGGAGGAGGAGCAGAGGGCGCATGCTGACTCGGATTCTGAGACTAGGTAGGGAAAAGGGCAGGCCAGAGGCGACAGCAGGAAACACTGAAAGCCGGCACATGCTGGAGCTCTGCCCGTCCTCTCTATATGGCTCACTGTGTGCTTGTGACTGTGCAGCAGGGTCACTTCTGTCCTGCAGCACCACTCTCTCCCTCCACTGCTGCTGCAGCACCTCTCTCTGTCGGAGAGAGAATTGACTACATAGGAAAGGAATGAGTTAAACATCTTGTGAGGGGTGGACCTAGTTGTGAGGAAAGTACAGCCTTTGGAAAAGGGGAGGGTTAATATATATAGGGAAGGCTGGGCCATTTTGCCCTCTCTTGTTGGTGAATTGCCTTTGTGAGTGGGTGAGTGCTGCATTAGCAGGCTTCCCATTGTTTGATTGTGCGTTCCCAGTGATTTTATCTGCGAGCTCTCCCCTGCATTCCTTCCTACATTGCACCATGACTGCCCGCCCTTGACGTTCCGCCGGGATCCCAGCTGGGTCCAGCGCATCTGGCGGTGGTGCACGGCGGACGAGGCGTTGGTGTCGGGCGTCCGCGGGCGCGCGCATGCGCGCCGCGGTGGGCGCCCGTCGGTGGAGCCGCACTCGGCTCCTATTCTACCCCCCTCGCCTAGGCAGTGTGGAGGGGCCAGGCGGGAGACGGCTGCTAGCCGCGCGAGGTCTGTCGCTGGGCCTCGCGCGGCAGTTCACCAGAAAGATGCGGCCGGGAGCTCGCGGGCGGGAAGCGGTGGGATGCGCGCACGAGGTGCGCGCGCACCCGCGCTCGCTTCCGGCGGCACCGTTCACGCACGTGTGCGCACAGCGGCGCCGCCAGCCTCCCTGTCTCCCCAGCTCGCTCCCCTGCAGCCGGAGTCCGGCGGGGGGCGGGGGGGGAGGAGAGGCAGCGCTCAGTGTGGTGGCAGCAGGGCTGCACATACAGGGAGGTTTAACAGGAGGGACCAAGGGGGTTTAGCGGCGCGTGGAGTCGGCGCCGTTTGCGCACGTGCGCACGCAGCGGCTCCGCACGTCTCTCTGTCTCCCCAGCTCGCTCCCCTGGAGCCGGAATCCAGCGGCTTGCGGGGGAGGAGGGGGGACAGGGAATTGGTTAGTGGCCGCAGGGCTGCTGCGGGCGCTAACCGATCTCGCCGCAGCTCCCTCCCAGCGGGCGGAGATGGCTCCGGTCTGCAGGGGGAGGGGGCGAGTGTAGGTTCAGAGAGCGAGGGCAGCGCTGGCACCGGCGGCCAGTCCCGCGGTAGAGGTGGAGTATGGTGGGGGACTGGGTCGCAGTGGGTCGGGGGCGCCCCCTCTTCCCCGCTAGGGCAGACGGGACGGCAGACGTCGGGGTGCCAGTTGACGCCTGTCGGGCGTCATGCGGGTAGGCGCGCGCGCGCGGGCCCCGGCTGGGGGTCCCTCGGGATCCGGCGTCGCGTTTTGGGGCGGTCAGGACCCCTCCGGAACGCTGGCGTCGGCACTGGCCACGGTGGTGGCGGCATTAGGGCCGCTGGCCGCGGCCGCATCCCCGGGGGTAGCGGCAAGCTCCAGTACGCCTGCGGTGGCAGGCGGGTCCGGTGTGCGGACGGTTTAGGCGGCGCAGCGAGTTGCCCGCGCCTGCTGGGAGCTCGGGGCGGCCGCCGCGGACCTGGATCATTGTCCGGGACAGGACGGGCAGGGACGCGCGGCGGAGACGCCCCCCTCACGAGTTGCTCGGCATGCGCCGTGATTGCTTCCTGGGTCCTTCGCTCCTTTCTCTTCTGCAGGGGATCGCGGTGAAGTGGAGATGGCGGAGTCCGAGGAAGAAGACGTCGGTTTTGCCACGCCGGAGGATTCCGTGTCGGGGCAGTCGACGGCATCAGGTGAGGTGTTACAGTCGGTATCGGGCTCCTCCACGAGCTCCAGTTCTCGCAGCTTTTCCTCTTCCTCCTCTTCCTCTTCTCTGTCGTCGCCGGCGTCCGAAGTCAGTAGTACGACTAGGGCGAAGAAGCGTGCAACGAAATTCGCCAAGAGGGCGGCAGGTCAGCAGAAGAGGCGGAAGAGGCGCAAGCGGCTTAGCGAGGAAGCTCGCAGGGCCAAGAAACGCCGCGATTTGCCTGGGGTTGTTCGCTGCGACTACACTGCCGTAATGCGGGGGCTGAGGGATAGCTGCCGTAGGAAGATTCGCAGGGGGGACTTCATTGATGTGTTCGTCTTGACAAAGGACGCGAAGAAGGAGTATAAGTCGGCGGCAGCAAAGAAGGGCATCGGGGCCGAGGCCTTCCGTACCTTCGACAACTGGCTGGCCGGTTTTTGGGTCTTCGCGGCTTGTTACCTGGAAGATAGGCCGGACGAGCACATGAACATAATTCGGTACCTACATCTCATACACGACATGCAGCGCACATCTTCGGGCTCTGAGTGGCGTAGGTATGACCAGGATTTCAGGGAGAAGCAGGACGGGTTACAGGTCATGGACTTTGGGTGCAAGGACGTGGAGGTCTGGCTCAAAGTCACTCGGGCTTCGCAACAGGCTAAGGAGCCCTGGAACGCGGGGCGGACGGGCACCGCGCAGGGTCGTCCGCCCAAGGGTCCGGCGCGGACGGCGGATCGGCCATGCCAGGTAGGTCGGCCGTCCGTGCAGGGGGGCAAGCCGCCACAAAAGGAAAATGTTTCGCGTTTAACAACGCGGCCTGTTCCTTCGGCAAGCAGTGTCGTTTTCGACACTTGTGCTTGCAATGTGGCGGATCCCACCCAGCCTCCTCCTGCTTCAAAGGCAGTCGTCAGGGTGCCCGGGGTAAGCAAACTTACTCCAGACAGGCCGCGGGCGGGAGCGCTCCGCAGAGCTCCAACGCCAATTAATTTGGAGACGATGGGCAAGTGGTTGGATTGGTATCCAAATAGGGCGGATGCGAAATTTCTGTTTTCCGGTTTTCGTTTTGGTTTTCGCTTGCCTGTTGCGAGCGAGGTGTCGGTTCGGGCCCAGCGGAACCTCCAGTCTGCCCGAGCCTTGCCGTTGGTGCTGCGGGAGAAAGTGGATAAGGAGGTCAGGTTGGGCAGGATGGAGGGACCGTTTATCTCACCCCCTGTGGATGGTTTGGTCATCTCTCCAGTGGGGGTGGTTCCCAAGAAGACTCCAGGCGCTTTTCGGCTCATTCAACATCTTTCTTACCCGTCGGGGGCGTCGGTCAATGACGCGATACCGCCGGCTCATTGCTCGGTGGTGTATCAGTCGTTTGACGAGGCGTTGAAGCTGGTCCGCAGTTACGGGACTGGGGCCCTCATGGCTAAGATTGATGTTGAGTCCGCTTTTCGGTTGCTGCCGTTACATCCGGACTCATTCCGTTTTATGGGTTTTCGGATTGGAGCGGAGTATTTCATCGACAAATGTTTGCCGATGGGATGTTCCGTTTCATGCTCGTTTTTCGAACGGTTTAGCACGTTTCTACATTGGTGCGTGGAGTCTTCGTCAGGGGGTCACGGGGTCGCCCATTACCTCGATGACTTCCTGTGTGTGGGTCCGGCAAATTCACCGCGGTGCGGCGACTTGCTTTTCAGCATCCGAGCTCTGTTTTTCCACTTCGGCGTTCCCGTGGCCGAGGAAAAAACAGAGGGACCGGCCTCCTGTTTGTCATTTTTTGGGGATTGAGATTGACACGGTGGCGGGATCGTGTTGACTGCCTCGGGACAAGGTGGTGAAGCTCCGCGACGCTATTTGCCGGTTCGAGGGGTCGCATAAAGTCACACTGCGGCAGGCGCAGTCCTTGCTGGGCATGTTGAACTTTGCTTGTCGGGTAATCCCGATGGGCAGGGTTTTCTGCCGGAAGCTGGAAAGGGCGACTGCGGGGTGTGCCAGACCACACCATTTCGTGCGCTTGTCCTCCGAGATTAAAAGGGATTTGGCCGTATGGGCCTCGTTCCTGGAGGATTTCAACGGGGTGTGTATATGGCAGGCCCCAACTGTCGACAGCGCTAGGTTGCAGCTGTTCACCGACGCAGCGGGTGCCTCTGGATTCGGTTGCTATCTGGAGGGATCTTGGTGCGCGGCCTCGTGGCCGGCGGAATAGCATCGCGAGGGTTTAACTAAGGACCTTTTGCTTCTTGAGCTTTTCCCCATTATGGTGGCGCTGGAGGTTTGGGGCGAACGGTTGGCTCATCGCAGCATCTTGTTCAGGTGTGACAATCTGGGCGTGTTGCATGCGATAAATAACCAGAGGGCGAAGTCGCTGGTGGTTCTGAGGGTGCTGGGACAGTTGCTATTGACATGCCTACGTAGGAACCTGTGGTTCCGCGCGCAGCATGTGCCTGGTCTGGAGAACGGAATTGCCGACGCATTGTCACGAGGGCAGTGGGAAAGGTTTTGGTTGTTGGCACCCGAGGCCGACGAGCAGGGTGTTCATTGTCCCGGTTATGTCTGGCAGGTGATCGGGCCGGACTGGAGGTTCTAGCGTTGCGGTCAGTCGCGCCAACCACGCTGAAGGCTTACGGACAAGCTTGGAGCGAGTGGGAGGAGTTTGTTCGAGGACGAAATCAGCAAGGTAAGAGCGGGCATCGGATGATGCTTTCTTTTATTTGGCAGCTGTATGTTTCGGGTAGGTCCAGGGCGGTGGTATCCCGGTACTTGGCTGGTATTTTGTTTTTCAGCAAAATCAAGGGTGTCCCTGACGTGACGAAAAGTGGGATTTTGCTGAAGGCAATGAAAGGATGGGCGCGCGTCGCGCCGACGCCGCCTGACAAGAGGCGGCCCATTGATGCGGCTTTGCTGCCGGCTGTCATCAGGGCAGTTGGAGGTATCGCGTCGTCCATGTTTGAGTCGCTGTTGTTTAGTTTGGCGTTCTCCATGGCTTACCACGGGGCCTTTAGGGTTTCGGAATTGGTAGCGCCTTCTAAGCGAGCAGATTCGCGCATGCTTGTCGGAGACGTGGTGGTGGGTGAGAGGTCCTTGCTATGCAGATTGCGTCGCTCTAAGATGGACCAAGTGGGGAGAGGTCGATGGGTCACCTTGGTTCCGGCACTTGAGGAGAGCATTTGCCCAGTAAGGTTGGCAGTGCAATATGAGGCAGTACGACCCGACAGGAGGGGGTCATGGCTGCTGCATTATGACGGGCTGCCGGTGACGAAATATCAATTTCGTTGGATGCTGGGTCGTTGTCTGGCGAGCTTGGGCCTTCCACCCGCTGCTTTCGGGACGCATTCCTTCCGCATAGGGGCTGCGACGTCGGCTGCGTCGGCGGGATTTTCCATGGCTGAAATCCAGGCGGTGGGGCGGTGGAAGTCGTCCAGTTACAGACGATATATTCGCCCCGTCGCATGAGAGGTTGGCTTGCGCGTGGGTTTTTGCTTAATTATAGTTGTTATAATCATGTTGTTACAGTTCAGTTCGTTCTTGTGTTGTGCGTTTGTTTGTCTTCCCGTTTTATCCTACTCAGGGATTAGCCACTCGCCGTTGCTGGCATGAGCCGGCAGCGGGGGTTTGGAGTTCTTTTGCGATTTTTTGCCTGACTTAACGGACTGAATTCTAATCCACAATTCGGCTGATCAGTTCTAATCAAAGTCCCTCAGCAGGTTTTTTACGCTTTCACCTCCAGCTGAGTTCTTACATGTTTTTCCCCTTTTTTATACCCCCCCCCCACCCGTTTAATTTCTTATTTTAATTTGATTTTCCCATTGTGTGTTTATGTCCGCTTCAAATTGGCTAGAAGCTGGTGCAGATCGGCTAGGCCGTGACTTCTGCAATAAACGAGAACTAAATTTTTTCTTTTTTGGCAGATCCTTCAGGTTAATGCATTTAATAATGATGGTATAGATAATTAGTAACCAATTTTACCCCCCTTTTCCTCCTCTTCAGGTTGGTTTGAAGATGACTTGGCTATTTGGGTGGTTGGCCACTCTTATGTGTATTGGGCCGCCAAGTTTTTGGCCTCGGAGGGGGCTCAGATGTTTCCTAGGGAGTTCTTTGGCTTGGTTGGCGAGGGATGATGTGGAAAGATCTGAGGAGTAGACTTGTCAGTCAGGCCAGCAAGTATGGAGTCCCTAGGGTGCTGGTTGTCCATCTAGGTGGCAACGACCTGGGGAAGAGGACATCTTTGGAGTTGCGGTGGGCCATGATACAGGATCTGGCAAGTGTGGCCGCGGCATGGACCAATTGCGTATTGGTGTTCTCCTTGATGGTGCCAAGGTTGAGTTGGCGAGGTGTGGCGGACGGTCGCCTGATTGATGAGGCCAGAAAGAAGGTGAATGGGGCGGTGGCGAAGTGGGTGCTGTCCCACGGAGGCAAGGTAGTTTGCCACCCTAGGATTCGGTTCCGAGACAGTCACCTTTTTCGGCCTGATGGTGTGCATCTATCCAATGAGGGGATGATGCTTTTCCTGGAGGATCTGTGTTTAGTGTTGCAGGAGTTAGGGTGAGGTTATGGTGGCGGTGCGAAGGCTCTGGGGAAGAGTCTTTCGCTGTTGGCGGAAAAGAACGGCAGTTTGTAGTTGTATGGTTAGCTGTAGTGATTTACAGTTTGGTGTGGTTTAGGTGCACTCACCTCCATCGACTTATTGGCCGCTCGACCACCCGTCCGGGAGGCAGCGGCAGGGCACCCATCAGGGTGGGTAGTCACTGTGGGGGTTGAGTTGTCACCTATTACCGATTTTGATAGTTTGTAGTTGAATTAGGATGGTTTTGAATTTTAGCTTTTAAGGTTAGCGTTAGTTTAATAGATCCGTTCTTTTTTCTGCCACCATATACCGGCTGAATCGGTATCTTAACTAAGTTTTCACTTACAGGTTTGCGATGGTTAGGGTCAAATAAATAGCTAGCAATTTTTCTGCCAAATTCAAGTCTCCGTGTCTTTATTTCTTGTTAGTAGAGGTAACGAATGCTTTACTTTGAATGAGGGGGTCCACCAAATATCACTAGGATGTTTAGGAGAGAGAATTGACTACATAGGAAAGGAATGAGTTAAACATCTTGTGAGGGGTGGACCTAGTTGTGAGGAAAGTACAGCCTTTGGAAAAGGGGAGGGTTAATATATATAGGGAAGGCTGGGCCATTTTGCCCTCTCTTGTTGGTGAATTGCCTTCCCGCCCTCCCGCCCTGTTGATAGAGGTTCTGGCACGGAGTGCCTTGGCGTTGAATTGCTTGGCTGGTTTTATCGTTGGCTATTTATTGGCGGAAAAGAACGGCAGTTTGTAGTTGTATGGTTAGCTGTGGTGATTTACAGTTTGGTGTGGTTTAGGTGCACTCACCTCCATCGACTTATTGGCTGCTCGACCACCCGTCCGGGAGGCAGCGGCAGGGCACCCATCAGGGTGGGTAGTCACTGTGGGGGTTGAGTTGTCAACTATTACCGATTTTGATAGTTTGTAGTTAAATTAGGATGGTTTCGAATTTTAGCTTTTAAGGTTAGCGTTAGTTTAATAGAGACGTTCTTTTTTCTGCCACCATATACCGGCTGAATCGGTATCTTAACTTAGTTTTCACTTACAGGATTGCGATGGTTAGGGTCAAATAAATAGCTAGCAATTTTTCTGCCAAATTCAAGTCTCCGTGTCTTTATTTCTTGTTAGTAGAGGTAACGAATGCTTTACTTTGAATGAGGGGGTCCACCAAATATCACTAGGATGTTTATAGCCTAGCTGCTGCAGCACCTCTATCTGCCCCAGTTGCTGTATAATTTCTCTCTGCCCCAGCTTTTGCAACATATCTCATTCCTTGTAGCTGCAGCATGTCTCTGCTTCAGATTCTGCAGCACCTATGTCCTAGCTGCTGCAGAACCTCTTTCTGCCCCAGCTGCTGCAGCACCTCTCTCTCTCTGCACCAGCTGCAGCAGCACCTTTCTCTACATTGATGCTGCAGCACTTCTTTTTGCCCCAGCTGCTGCTGTAGCACCTCAATCTGCCCATAAGGCAATTCTGGGACATTATTTTCATTGAGAGATTGGGGGGAGGGGGGAGAGGTCATATTTGGGTAGGGTGGCCAATCCTTGGCCATTTTATCAATCCCGGGCATCGGGTTTGAAAAATGGTCAATCCCGGGATTCCCGGGATTGGTTTGTTTACTGTGTCAACGCACCCCCCTCCCCCTCCCGCACCACCCCGCACACATAACTCACCACATTGGAACCTAGGAGTGCGGGTGGGCAATGTCCACCGGTTCGGTGATTTATGTTCAGCAGGTGACTGGCTGTGCAGCGTGACCTCTGACTTCACGTCACACTGCGCAGGGGGAGCTGGGAGGAGGGAGCTGGGCAGCGTCTGAGCCTCCTGAGGACCCTCAACGCTGGCCGACAAAAGAACAAAGGACCATCTGATCCTGAAATCCACAGGATTGGAGCTTCCAATCCCAAGATTGAATCCCGGATGATTTTTGACCACCCTACATTTGGGGCATTATTATCATTATTAAGGGATTGAGGGGTTGTGAAGTCAGGCCAGTCAGGGCATACATAGTGTTTTTCATTTATTTGAAACTAGGTGCTTCATCGCGCCCTACGGGCGCTCTTCACACTGTCGCAAGGGGCTACGCCCCCTTAACCCTTGCATGCCTTTCTGGGGTTCAATATTTGTATTATATGGAGTATTACCTGCATTCCTTTGTTAGTGGTTAAATATTGCACAATGAAAGGGCGTGCGATGGTGAAGGAGGCGCAGCCCCTTGCGACGGCGTGAACAGCACCTGCAGGGCACAATGTACAGAATGTAGCGGGTGCGGGGGGGACTGCGGATGGGGGAGGGTGTCTGTAGATGCAGCGGGTGGAGGGGGGTGGAAGTGGGGGGGGGCCCGGATGGGGAAGGGTCGGGAAGTGCTGCGGGTGGGGGAGGGGCAGAGGAGTGGGGGCTGCAGATGGGGGAGGGGTCCGGAGGCACTGCAGATGGGGAGGGGTCCGGAGGCACTGCAGGTGGGGGAGGGGCAGGGGTGCCACGGGTGGGAGCGGAGCAGGTGTGGGGATGTTGCGGATGGGTGAAGGGTTCCGCAGGTGCTGTGGGATGGGAAGGGGCGGGGGGTGGGGTAGGGGTCCGCAGGCGCCGTGGGTAGGGGAGGGGCAGGTACGGGTGGTGCGGCGGATGGGGAAGGAGGTCCGGAGGTGCTGCAGGTGGTGGAGGGGCAGGTGCGGGGGTTCCATGGGTGGGGGAGGGGTGGGTGAGGGGGGGGACCGCGGATGGAGGAGGGTGTCTGCAGATGCTGCGGGTGGAGGGGGGCAGGTGTGGGGGGGAGACATATATGGGGGTGGATGGTGGAGGGGGTCTGGAGGTGCTGTGGGTGGTGAAGGGGGTCTGGAGGCACAGTGTGTGGGGGAGGGGTGGAGTGCCGCATGTGGTGGAGGGGAAGGTGCGGAGGTGTGGTGCATTGGGGAGGGGTCTGGAGGCGCTACCTGCCAAAAAGGTAGTTGGAGGGTATGCAGTGACAGGGCCAGGACAGGGGTGACAGGGTCATAACAGGGGTAACGGGGCCAGGACAGGGGTGACAGGGTCGGAACAGGGGTGACGGGGCCAGGACAGGGGTGATGGGGCCAGGACAGGGGCGACGGGGCCAGGACAGAAATGACAGGGACAGGATAGGGGTGACAGGGCCAGGGTAGGGGCGGCAGGACCAGGACAGGGGTGACAGGGCCAGTATAAGGTTGACAGGGCAAGCACAGGGCGACAGGGCCAGCATAAGGGTGACAGGGCCAGATAAGGGTGAAAGGGCCAGGATAAGGATGACAGGGCAAGGCCAGGGGTGACAGGGACATGACAGAACACAGGGCATGGGAGAGATTGGTAATAGGGACAAAACAGTGGTGACAGACAGATGTGTCTTAACTGAGTCACTGCTGCTGGCTGCTGCTGTTCCACTCCAACCTGTTGGGATCTGCTGCTGGTGGAGACTTGGCATGGCTGACTCTCTTAGGCTGGAGTCCTGCTTCCTCTGCCCGTCCACATCCCTCCCCCCCTCCTCAGTCACACACCGCGGACCTCGCGCAGCTGCCGGGCACTGTGGTAAGGGGAGACTGGGAGTGGCTGGTTAGCCCCCAGGAGACGCTGCGGCTGGAGGGAGGAGGGGGTCATAGCATGCACGCGGCGCGGACCTCGCGGCTGCTGGGCACTGTGATAAGGGGAGACTGGGAGTGACTGGTTAGCTCCCAGGAAACGCTGCGGCTGGAGGGAGGAGGGGGTCAGAGCCTGCAAGCAGCTCAGACTTCTGCAGCGCTACCCGCCGGCTAAAGTGTGTGAAGAAGCTGGGCGCACCTCACTGCGGGAGGCAGCGCTGCAGCTAGTGGTGGGGTTGCCGGGGCTGGAGATAACAGAGGCAGTACGGAACCTGCACAGCGGCAGGTGCCCCACAAAACTGCAGCTAAGAAGCGTGGAGTGTGCCAGAAAGTGACGCTTCTCCGCGTCAGAGAGCCCCTGCTGAGTGTGCTGATGTGGGGGGTCCAGTACTCAGTGAGCCGGTGCCCATCTGCCTGTACGGCATACCCCCTCACACACACCCATACCTCCCAACTGTCCCGATTTTCGCGGGACAGTCCCATTTTTTGGGGTCTGTCCCGCTGTCCCACCCTCGGGTCGCAGTGTCCTGCGGTGGGGGGGGGGGGGGGGCAGTTGGAAAGCTCCTGTACTCGCTGTTCTGCTTAGCAGTGCAGCGGTGAATAGTGGAGACAGAGGGAGAGGGGGCATCAGGGGGTACGGATTAAGGGGGGGTTCCAGCAGCAGAGCCGGATTAAGGGGGGGGGTACGTACCGTTGGCCCCACAGTTTTAGAGGGCCCCCCAGCTCGAGTAGCTCTATCCCAGCTCAGAAGCTCCCCCGTCCTGCCAGTAACAGCGGCAGCATTGTGTTACAGTCAGCACACGCTGCTGCGTATTGGCAGGTCTGTGGTGTTGCAGGGAGGCAGCAGTCTCCCTGCTTTCTTCTGCCTGTGCGGGTGTGTAGGGGGGAGTGACCACCTCCTCTGGATTTAGCCCAAGCTGAGGGGCAAAAAATTCCATAAAAAAAAAAAAATCCCGGAATTTGCATGAGGGGCGTGGCCTCGCGTCCCGCGATTAGGCCACGCCCCCAACCCCACAGTAGGCACAGCAATGAGATAGGGCTCCCCTGTCTCAAGTGCCTTGGGCCCCCCGGACTCATAATCAGCCCCTGGGGGCATGCCAGCAGCTCACAGAGCGCTGGGCATGCCCCCTCTCTGACGAAAACGGGGGCCCTCCCGTGAAGCCACGCCCCCTTTTCGCTGGTCACGCCCCCTTTTCGACGCATGTGTGTCCCTCCTTCTGCCTGAAGAAAGCTCCTGAAGAAAGCTTGGAGGTATGCACCCCTGCCTGTGCCATGCCCATACTATCTGCTTCTGCTCCTAGTCTCCTATAGATTTGGCCAGATCTGTGACTCATTTGACTAACTCCGCCCAGTGTTGTGACTCCGCCCAGCGTTAGCAAATGAGTCACAAAGTCACAGATCTGGGCTATTATATAGGAGATAACAAGCAAATAGTTAAATACAGCTACTTACATAGCGGCTCTACTATGGTGTAATGTGTATAAGGGGCTCTACTATGGTGTAATGTGTATAAGGGGCTCTACTATGGTGTAATGTGTATAAGGGGCTCTACCATGGTGTAATGTGTATAAGGAGCTCTACTGTGTGATGTAATGTGTATAAGCAGCTCTACTGTGTGATGTAATGTGTATAAGCAGCTCTACTGTGTGATGTAACGTGTATAAGCAGCTCTACTGTGTGATGTAACGTGTATAAGCAGCTCTACTGTGTGATGTAACGTGTATAAGCAGCTCTACTGTGTGATGTAACGTGAATTGGTACTATTGTGTGGTCATGTCCCTTCCCATGAAGCCACGCCCATATATTTTATTTATGTGCCTTCGGCGCACTGGTCCATATTTTACACATGGGTGCTCCCAAAAAGAAAATTTCGCCTAGAGCTCCGCAAGGTCTGGAACTGGCCCTTTCACCAATTGAATACTTTTTAATATTTTTTCTTTTTAAATGTAACATACCACCACTTGCAGGCCAGGCCCCCAATTCAGTGCAGGGGAGGGGGCGCCAAAACATACCTGTGCTGCGGGCACCATGGCATCCAGCTATACATAGTTACATAGTTGATGAGGTTGAAAAAAAGAGAAACTATCCATCGAGTTCAACCTGTATTATAACATTTTTATATCATTTACAAGCTGTAACCTTGGATATTTCTTTCATTTAGGAATTTATCTAATCCATTTTTAAACTTATTGACTGAGTCCACCATTACTACCTTCTCTGGTAGAGAATTCCAAATCCTTACTGCTCTTATGGGCCCTACACACTGACAGATCCGCCGCCGAGCTGCCTGATGACGGATACGGCCGACGGGCGACCCAGCAGCGGGGGGGGCAGTGACGGTGGGAGTGAAGTTTCTTCACTCCCCCGTCACCCGGCTCCATAGCAGTGCAGGCAGATGTGGACGAGATTGTCCATATTGGCCTGCATGCACAAGCAACGGGGGACCAGCGATGAACGAGCACGGCGCCGCACATCGTTCATCGCTGGTGCCTCTACACTGAAAGATATGAACGGTATCTCTTTCATTAATGAACAAGATTGTTCATATCTTTCAGTATTATCGCCCAGTGTGTAAGGCCCATAACTCTGAAGAACTCTTTCCTCCATTGTGTATGAATTTATTTTTTTTCTAACCTCAGGGGGTGACCTCGTGTCCTGTGTAGCATTTTTTTTTATAAACAGATCGCATGATAAATCCTTGCATTGTCCCTTTATGTATTTATAAATGTTAATAATGTCCCCTCTCAATCGCCTCTTTTCCAGTGTAAACATATCTAACCTTGTAAGTCTTTCCTCATAATTCAGTGCCTCTAACCCCTTAATCAGTTTGGTGACTCGCCTCTAAACCCTTTCGAGTTCCAAGATATCTTTTTTATAGTGAGGTACCCAGAACTGTACACAATATTCCAGGTGTGGCCGCACCAATGATTTATACAGTGGCAGGATTACACTCTCATCCCTTGTCTCCATTCCCCGTTTTATGCATGATAACACCTTATTTGCTTTTGTTGCTGCATTTTGACATTGTGTACTGCTACTAAAGGCCCATATAGATGGGCCGATGCAGGAGAGATGTGTGCTGAGCGAACCGCTCAGCACACATCTCTCCCGCCGCTCAGCACAGCGCGATCTGTGCTGAGCGTGCAGGGGGAGACGGGGGGGCGCTCACTTCACCCAGCGGGTGAAGTGAGCGACCCGTTAGATTGGCCTGCATGCAGGCCAATATAGCAGCAGCGATAGCGATGTGCAGGGCCGCGCATCGCTATCGCTGAGGGGGCTACACACGGAGCGATCATGCTGAAATTCTAAGCAATCTAGTCAGATTGCTTAGAATATCGCTCCGTTAATACCCCCCTTTAGTCTATTATCGATGAGCACACCCAAATCCTTCTCAACTATCGTTATCCCTACATTGTCCCCATTGTTCTTAGGGGGTCATTCCGAGTTGATCGCTCGCTAGCTAGTTTTAGCAGCCGTGCAAACGCTATGCCGCCGCCCACTGAGGAGTGTATTTTAGCTTAGCAGAAGTGTGAACGCTTGTGCAGCCGAGCTCTGCAAAAACATTTTGTGCAGTTTCAGAGTAGCTCTGAACCTACTCAGCGCTTGTGATTACTTCAGCCAATTCGTGTCCAGATTTGGCGTCATATACCCGCCCAGCGAACGCCCAGCCACGCCTGCATTTTTTCAGACATGCTTGTGTTTTTGCAAGCACTCCCTGAAAACGGTCAGTTGACACCCAGAAACGCCCCCTTCCTGTTAATCTTCTTGCGGCCATCAGTGCGAAGAAAAACTTTGCTAGAACCTGAGCACAACCACAAAGGGCTTTGTACCCATACGTCGCGTGTGCGCATTGCGGGGCATACGCATGCGCATAAATATAGTTTTTTCACCTGAACGCTGCGCTGCGAAAATCGGCAGCGAGCGATCAACTCGGAATGACCCACTTAGTCCCAAAGTGCATAACTTTACATTTTTCTATATTGAACCTCATTCTCCATTTGTCTGCCCAGACCTCCAGTTTAGATAAACCATTCTATAGAGACTCAACATCCTTGTCTGAATTAATTACTCTACATAGTTTAGTATCGTCTGTGAAAAAAACACTGTGCTTTCTAGGCCCACTCCTAGATCATTAATGAATATGTTAAACAGCAATGGCCTGAGTACTGACCCCTGTGGTATTCCACAAAGCGCTGAGGCCCATTCAGAGAACATCCCATTAATCACCACTCACTGTTTCCTGTTGTACAACCAATTAGTGATGAACGGGTTCGGTTCGTCGGAATCCGAACCCCCCCCGAACTTCACCTTTTTTTACACGGTTCCGAGCAGACTCGGATCCTCCCGCCTTGCTCGGTTAACCCGAGCGCGCCCGAACGTCATCATCCCGCGGTCGGATTCTCGCGAGATTCGTATTCTATATAAGGAGCCGCGCGTCGCCGCCATTTTTCACTCGTGCATTGGAGATGATCGTGAGAGGACGTGGCTGGCGTCCTCTCAGTTTCTATGTTCAGTGTGCTGCAAATATCTGTGCTCAGTGTGCTGCAAGTGCAAATATCTACGTTCTCTGCCTGAAAAATGCTCCATATCTGTGCTCAGTGTGCTGCAAATATCTGTGCTCAGTGTGCTAATTGCTTTATTGTGGGGACTGGGGACCAGCAGTATTATATAGCAGGAGGACAGTGCAGAGTTTCGCTGACCAGTGACCACCAGTATTATATGTTCTCTACCTGAAAAACGCTCCATATCTGTGCTGCATTGTAGTATATAGTAGGAGGACAGTGCAGAATTTTGCTGACCACCAGTATAACTATATATATAGCAGTACGGTACAGAAGGCCACTGCTCTACCTACCTCTGTGTCGTCAAGTATACTATCCATCCATACCTGTGGTGCATTTCAGTTTTGCACAGTTTGCTGACCACCAGTATATAATATATAGCAGTACGGTACAGTAGTCCACTGCTCTACCTCTGTGTCGTCAAGTATACTATCCCATCCATACCTGTGGTGCATTTCAGTTTTGCACAGTTTGCTGACCACCAGTATATAATATATAGCAGTACGGTACAGTAGGCCACTGCTCTACCTACCTCTGTGTCGTCAAGTATACTATCCATCCATACCTGTGGTGCATTTCAGTTTTGCACAGTTTGCTGACCACCAGTATATAATATATAGCAGTACGGTACAGTAGGCCACTGCTCTACCTACCTCTGTGTCGTCAAGTATACTATCCATCCACACCTGTGGTGCATTTCAGTTTTGCACAGTTTGCTGACCACCAGTATATAATATATATAGCAGTCCGGAACAGTAGGCCACTGCTCTACCTACCTCTGTGTCATCAAGTATACTATCCATCCATACCTGTGGTGCATTTCAGTTTTGCACAGTTTGCTGGCCACCAGTATATAATATATAGCAGTACGGTACAGTAGTCCACTGCTCTACCTACCTCTGTGTCGTCAAGTATACTATCCATCCATACCTGTGGTGCATTTAAGTTTTTGTGCGCAGTATAGTAGTAGGCCATTGCTATTGATAAATATATTACTGGCATATCATTCCACACATTAAAAAATGGATAACAAAATGTGGAAGGTAAAATAGGGAAAGATCAAGATCCACTTCCACCTCATGCTGAAGCTGCTGCCACTAGTCATGGCCGAGACGATGAAATGCCATCAACGTCGTCTGCCAAGGCCGATGCCCAATGTCATAGTAGAGAGCATGTAAAATACAAAAAACAAAGTTCAGTAAAATGACCCAAAAATCAAAATTAAAATCGTCTGAGGAGAAGCGTAAACTTGACAATATGCCATTTACGACACGGAGTGGCAAGGAACGGCTGAGGCCCTCTCCTATGTTTCTCACGACTAGTGGGTCAGCTTCACATGAGGATGGAAGCACTCATCCTCTCGCTAGAAAAATGAAAAGACTTAAGCTGGCAAAAGCACAGCAAAGAACTGTGCGTTCTTCTAAATCACAAATCTCCAAGGAGAGTCCAATTGTGTCGGTTGCGATGCCTGACCTTCCCAACACTGGACGGGAAGAGGTGGCGCCTTCAACCATTTGCACGCCCCCTGCAAGTGCTGGAAGGAGCACCCGCAGTCCAGTTCCTGATAGTCAAATTGAAGATGTCTCTGTTGAAGTACACCAGGATGAGGATATGGGTGTTGCTGGCGCTGAGGAGGAAATTGACAAGGAGGATTCTGATGGTGAGGTGGTTTATTTAAGTCAGGCACCCGGGGAGACACCTGTTGTCCGTGGGACGCATATGGCCATTGACATGCCTGGTCAAAATACAAAAAAAATCACCTCTTCGGTGTGGAATTATTTCAACAGAAATGCGGACAACTGGTGTCAAGCCGTGTGTTGCCTTTGTCAAGCTGTAATAAGTAGGGGTAAGGACGTCAACCACCTAGGAACATCCTCCCTTATACGTCACCTGGAGCGCAATCATCAGAAGTCAGTGACAAGTTCAAAAACTTTGGGTGACAGCGGAACAGTCCACTGACCACTTAATCCCTTCCTCTTGTAACCAAGCTCCTGCAAACCACACCACCTACTCCCTCAGTGTCAATTTCCTCCTTAGACAGGAAAGCCAATAGTCCTGCAGGCCATGTCACTGTCAAGTCTGACGAGTCCTCTCCTGCCTGGGATTCCTCCGATGCATCCTTGAGTGTAACGCCTACTGCTGCTGGCGCTGCTGTTGTTGCTGCTGGGAGTCGATCGTCATCCCAGAGGGGAAGTCGGAAGACCACTTGTACTACTTCCAGTAAGCAATTGACTGTCCAACAGTCCTTTGCGAGGAAGATGAAATATCACAGCAGTCATCCTGCTGCAAAGCGGATAACTCAGGCCTTGGCAGCCTGGGTGGTGAGAAACGTGGTTCCGGTATCCACCGTTAATTCACAGGGAACTAGAGAATTGATTGAGGTACTGTGTCCCCGGTACCAAATACCATCTAGGTTCCATTTCTCTAGGCAGGCGATACCGAAAATGTACACAGACGTCAGAAAAAGAGTCACCAGTGTCCTAAAAAATGCAGTTGTACCCAATGTCCACTTAAGCACGGACATGTGGACAAGTGGACCAGGGCAGACTCAGGACTATATGACTGTGACAGCCCACTGGGTAGATGTATTGCCTCCCGCAGCAACAACAGCAGCGGCAGCACCAGTAGCAGCATCTCGCAAACGCCAACTCGCTCCTAGGCAGGCTACGCTTTGTATCACCGCTTTCCATAAGAGGCACACAGCTGACAACCTCTTACAGAAACTGAGGAACATCATCGCAGAATGGCTTACCCCAATTGGACTCTCCTGGGGATTTGTGACATTGGACAACACCACCAATATTGTGCGTACATTACATGTGGGCAAATTCCAGCACGTCCCATGTTTTGCACATACATTGAATTTGGTGGTGCAGAATTATTTAAAAAACGACAGGGGCGTGCAAGAGATGCTGTCAGTGGCCCGAAGAATTGCGGGCCACTTTCGGCATTCAGCCACCTTGTGCCGAAGACTGGAGCACCAGCAAACACTCCTGAACCTGCCCTGCCATCATCTGAAGCCAGAGAGAGGGGGTAAAGAGGTGGAATTCAACCCTCTATATGTTTCAGAGGATGGAGGAGCAGCAAAAGGCCATTCAAGCCTATACAGCTACCTACGATATAGGCAAAGGAGGGGGAATGCACCTGACACAAGCACAGTGGAGAATGATTTCAATGTTGTGCAAGGTTCTGCAACCCTTTGAACTTGCCACACGTGAAGTCAGTTCAGACACTGCCAGCCTGAGTCAGGGTATTCCCCTCATCAGGCTTTTGCAGAAGAAGCTGGAGAGATTGAAGGAGGAGCTAAAACAGAGCGATTCCGCTAGGCATGTGGGACTTGTGGATGGAGCCCTTAATTCGCTTAACCAGGATTCACGGGTGGTCAATCTGTTGAAATCAGAGCACTACATTATGGCCACCGTGCTCGATCCTAGATTTAAAACCTACGTTGTATCTCTCTTTCCGGCAGACACAAGTCTGCAGAGGTTCAAAGACCTGCTGGTGAGAAAATTGTCAAGTCAAGCGGAACGTGACCCATCAACAGCTCCTCCTTCGCATTCTCCCGCAACTGGGGGTGCGAGGAAAAGGCTAAGATTTCCGAGCCCACCCGCTGACAGTGATGCAGGGCAGTCTGGAGCGAGTGCTGACATCTGGTCCGGACTGAAGGACCTGCCAACGATTACTGACATGTCTACTGTCACTGCATATGATTCTGTCACCATTGAAAGAATGGTGGAGGATTATATGAGTGACCACATCCAAGTAGGCACGTCAGACAGTCCGTACGTATACTGGCAGGAAAAAGAGGCAATTTGGAGGCCCTTGCACAAACTGGCTTTATTTTACCTAAGTTGCCCCCCCCTCCAGTGTGTACTCCGAAAGAGTGTTTAGTGCAGCCGCTCACCTTGTCAGCAATCCGCGTACGAGGTTACTTCCAGAAAATGTGGAGAAGATGATGTTCATCAAAATGAATTATAATCAATTCCTCCGTGGAGACATTCACCAGCAATTGCCTCCAGAAAGTACACAGGGACCTGAGATGGTGGATTCCAGTGGGGACGAATTAATAATCTGTGAGGAGGGGGATGTACACAGTGAAAGGGGTGAGGAATCGGAGGATGAGGAGGAGGTGGACATCTTGCCTCTGTAGAGCCAGTTTGTGCAAGGAGAGATTGATTGCTTCTTTTTTGGTGGGGGCCCAAACCAACCAGTCATTTCAGTCACAGTCATGTGGCAGACCCTGTTGCTGAAATGATGGGTTTGTTAAAGTGTGCATGTCCTATTTATACAACATAAGGGTGGGTGGGAGGACCCAAGGACAATTCCATCTTGCACCTCTTTTTTCTTTCATTTTTCTTTGCATCATGTGCTGTTTGGGGACTATTTTTGGAAGTGCAATCCTGTCTGACACTGCAGTGCCACTCCTAGATGGGCCAGGTGTTTGTGTCGGCCACTTGGGTCGTTTAGCTTAGTCACACAGCTACCTCATTGCGCCTCTTTTTTTCTTTGCATCATGTGCTGTTTGGGGACTATTTTTTTGAAGTGCCATCCTGTCTGACACTGCAATGCCACTCCTAGATGGGCCAGGTGTTTGTGTCGGCCACTTGGGTCGCTTAGCTTAGTCACACAGCTACCTCATTGCGCCTCTTTTTTTCTTTGCATCATGTGCTGTTTGGGGACTATTTTTTAAATCTGCCATCTTGTCTGACACTGCAGTGCCACTCCTAGATGGGCCAGGTGTTTGTGTCGGCCACTTGGGTCGCTTAGCTTAGCCATCCAGCGACCTTGGTGCACCTCTTTTTTTCTTTGCATCATGTGCTGTTTGGGGACTATTTTTTAAATCTGCCATCCTGTCTGACACTGCAGTGCCACTCCTAGATGGGCCAGGTGTTTGTGTCGGCCACTTGGGTCGCTTAGCTTAGCCATCCAGCGACCTTGGTGCACCTCCTTTTTTCTTTGCATCATGTGCTGTTTGGGGACTATTTTTTAAATCTGCCATCCTGTCTGACACTTTAACTCACTTTAACAGTCATTTCTTGTTAAAAAAAAAAAGGATTTTAAAACTTATTGTTTTGTCTTTTTGTGTTTAACTAAAGATTACTAATAAAACATTCTCATCATCAGCTGCAGCACACACACACTAGCAGCAGAAGCAGTCACTGGGGGTAATTCCAAGTTGATCGCAGCAGGAAATTTTTTAGCAGTTGGGCAAAACCATGTGCACTGCATGGGGAGGCAGATATAACATTTGCAGAGAGAGTTAGATTTGGGTGGGGTGTGTTCAAACTGAAATCTAACTTGCAGTGTTAAAATAAAACAGCCAGTATTTACCCTGCACAGAAACAAAATTATCCACCCAAATCTAACTCTCTCTGCAAATGTTATATCTGCCCCCCCCTGCAGTGAACATGGTTTTGCCCAACTGCTAAAAAATTTCCTGCTGCGATCAACTTGGAATTACCCCCACTGAGCTAAGATGACACTGATTACAAGATTCAGGAAAGCTGTATTCTATACGGCTGTTGATCCTACAGGGATTTGCTGAGAGTCGACAAGAGAGGCTGATAAGCACGGACAGCAGTCCTAGTGACTACGGCAAATCACTCACTTGCCCAGAAATTCCTTGTTGGTACCCTGGTTGCAAAAATCCAAAGAATCTGGGTCTTTGATTTATGATGCAGGGCAGCGGAAGACTAGAGCTTGAAACAGGACTCTCCTGCGGGATTCAGCAGGGTAGGCAGCTATGTCCTGCGCATGCGTCTGAGTCGCACCGTGCATGCAGCCCCATTTTGTTTGTACAGAGTTGCTGAACTGCTCCCATAGGAGGCCATACTCAGATGTAGAAAAAGCACCTGCTTAAGAGCTGGTGAAAGTTTTGATGGTGCGACCAAGAGTGCATTTAAAGACACACTAAGCGGTATTTCAGTGTCTATGGACTCATTTAGTACTGCTCTATTTTAGTGCACCCACGAGAAATCAAACACGTGTGTCACCCGAATCTTGTACACCACCCAGCTATCTTATTGGCTCTGCCTATACGGTGACATCACTGATGGGCCTAACCGGATAATTGCTGATACGATTCCCTGACTAAAGGTTCCCTGAAGGCTCTAGCTACTACAATCTCTTATCCCGGATTATCCTACGTCCTGAAGGTCTCTTTGTATGCACGCCTGGGCTGCAGCCCAAGATCTCAGCCCTCTTCCAATGCAGTCATACTCCGGAGACGACACATTCTACATCTGTATCTAGGTCTACCTGTCAGTGGGCCTAATTCAGACCTGACTGCTGGGCAGCGATTTTTGCAGTCCTGCGATCAGATAGTCGTTGCCTACTGAGGGAGTGTATTTGAGCTGTGCAAGTGTGCAATCGCATGTGTAGCAGAGCCGCACAAACTGATTTTGTGCAGTCTCTGCGCAGCCCAGGACTTACTCAGCCGCTGCGATCACTTCAGCCTGTCCGGGACCGGAATTGACGTCAGACACCCTCCCTGAAAACACTTGGACACGTCTGCGTTTTTCCAGACACTCCCAGAAAACGGTCAGTTGCCAATGCCCTCTACCTGTCAATCTCCTTGCGTTTGCCCGTGCGATCGCTTTTTTTTTGCACCATCCCGTCGCTATGCACCGATGCCTGGTGCAGGCGTCCGACGCACCTGTGCATTGCGGTGCATACGCATGCGCAGTTCAGACCTGATCGCAGGCTGTGAGAAAACGCAGCCTAGCGATCAGATCTGAATAAACCCAAGTATTCATAAAGCTTCCACCCTTCTGTGCTCGGATGATGCATTCCCACACCATATAGTTGCACAATCTAGTGGCCACACCCTCCATTTATAAAGCACTGGCTGACGACTAGCGAATCACCAGTTTATTGAACCAGCCGCACTAGACTGAGATTCCTGTTTCACTACCTTTCTGACTGCTTACCTGTGCTTGACCTTTTGGCTTGGCATAACTTCATCTCTGGCTCCCGACCCCCGAGTTAGAGTCTGTACTATTCTAAAGCCTGTTGTGCCATACTACATTTTGGAATACAATCTTGTAATGTATATACAGGTACGGAGACTAATGTTTAGATATCCTCCTGATATTGGTATTTACTGGTTAATATTTTGTCACATTATCACAAAATATTCAAGACCTTCCAGGTACAGTTGGTGCCAGCGGGATGTTATAAAGGTCCCTGTGAGTCTAGTGTTCCTAGCAACCAGGCTCTGATTAAATCTCTCTCTCTCTGGTGGATGTTTTTACAGAGAGAATTACAATTATATGGTCGATACACCCACAGTAACAAGTAAAACAAATCTTTAGGTGCTCTGTTACATGGCAGAGAAACATGATGCTTGCAGCGAGACATCCTCTTAGTTTTGCACCAGTAGATAGTAAGTTCTGCGGTACAGTGGCAATGTATGGTAAAGATCACTCACACAATACTGGCACCGTAACACATTTATATTAGACTTCCAGATCTAACAGTGGAGATTAAAGAGTTGTTTTTCCTTATGAACTGCAGCAACTAAACATTGCCATCTTGTGGCCAGTTTCTGGCAGTGCAATGTTAAAGCTGATTATAGGGACAGCGGCTCTCTTTGTGTCACTACCCTTCGGTTGGCTTTTTTGCAAGACAATTCGGTAAAAGATTAAAAAACATTTTGGGCCTGGTTCTGGGCCACAGAGATCTCTTTTCACAGGTGCAAACGGCATGATTTCATACAGGGCCTGCACAGAGGCGTATGTATACATTCCTACGTATCTCTGTCCTGTGTTGAGTTGGATAGTACAGATACTAATGACGATGGTAAAAACAACAACCGACAAGGGCTTCCTGCTCAGTATGCGGGTATGCGTGCACTCTATCGGTGTGCAGAAATTAATGCGCTCTATCAGTGTGCGGTGTGCATGCGCTCTATTAGCGTGTGTGTGTGTTCACTCTATCAGTGTGCGACACGGGAGGATTGGGATGGAAAAGCAGCCTGGGAAATGTATGGAAGCAGCCCTAAGAGGGGCGGGGTCTTTTGATGGGTTGGGGTCTGTCAAGGGGGACGGGATACTCATAGGGCCTGATTCTGAGTTAGACACGGTTGCAGCCTTCCTTGCCACTTTTGCTGCAGTTGCATCTGTGACTTCATGCTAAAGCTGTTACACAGTCCTTCCCTGGTGTACATCCATGCATCTGAATATAAAAGGGCTGAGACGTACACCATACTTGCCTACTCTCCCGGAATGGCCGGGAGGCTCCCGAAAATCGGGTGACCCTCCCGGCCCCCCGGAAGAGCAGGCAAGTCTCCCGATTTGCGGGGTCCCCCCTGCCCGTCCGCCCACTTAGTGTGTAAAGTGGGCGGTCTGGGCAGTCGATGACGCGATTCTTGCTGAATCGCGTCATCATAGCCACGCCCCCTGCAGTGTAATGCCGGTGATCGCGGCATTACAGAGCGGGGGCGTGGCTTAAAGGAGGTGTCACTGTGACCCCGCCCTTGCTCCGCCCCCGTCCCGACCTCCGCCTCCGGTCACCCCCTCCTTTACAGCACAGCCTCCCCTGCCCGCCATCTGAGCCGACCTGGCTGCTCTCTCCCGCAGAGAGCAGCCAGAATATCGGTAAGTAAGACGTACACTGTCAGTGTGTACAGACCATACTTGCCTACTCTCCCGGAAAGTCCAGGAGGCTCCCGAAAATTGGGTGTCACTCCCGGCCCCCCCGGAGAAGTGGGCAAGTCTCCCGCTTCCCGCTGCTCCCCATGCGCACCGGCACCCGCTCCTTGCACATCCCGTCACAGAGGAGAAGCGGGCGGGGCGATGATGCGATTTGCGCTAAAGCGCATCATCGTAGCCCCGCCCCCCACTTCACAATGCCAGTAATGGGGCATTGAAAAGTGGTGGCAGGGCTACGATGACGCGATTGCATCACCACGCCCCCATACCGCCTCCTCCACGCCCCCCTCCTATGTGACTTGGCTGCTCCCTACCGGAGGGAGCAGCAGAAAAGTAGGCAAGTATGGTACGGACGCTGCAATCATGCTTTGTACGTCGTTAGTCGCCACCATCTGTTGCACCACTGACACTTTCACCAGCCACATGCTAGGTGCAGATCATCCGTCTCAGTATGGCCTCCAATGTGTGCAATTTGGTGTCTCTGTACGCAGCCATTTTCAGCAACACACCCATGTTACTGCAATAACACGCCGATAGCTCATTACATCTGTGTCTGATTAGCCAACCCCCTGTAACCACTTAGGAACGTCCAACACATTTCTAATATACTTCTTGGTGCTTCCATCTGAATCCGTACTACGGCCCTCATTCCGAGTTGTTCGCTCGCAAGGCGAATGTAGCAGAGTTACACACGCTAAGCCGCCGCCTACTGGGAGTGAATCTTAGCTTCTTAAAATTGCGACCGACGTACGCGCAATATTGCGATTACAAACGAGTTAGCAGTTTCAGAGTAGCTCCAGACTTACTCTGCCTGTGCGATCATTTCAGTGCTTGTCGTTCCTGGTTGTCGTCACAAACACACCCAGCGTTCGCCCAGGCACTCCCACCGTTTCCCCGGCCACTCCTGCGTTTTTTCCGGAAACGGTAGCGTTTTCAGCCACACGCCCCTGAAACGCCGTGTATCCGCCCAGTAACACCCATTTCCTGTCAATCACATTACGATCGCCGGAGCGAAGAAAAAGCCGTGAGTAAAAATACTTTCTTCATAGTAAAGTTACTTGGCGCAGTCGCAGTGCGAACATTGCGCATGCGTACTAAGCGGATTTTCACTGCGATGCGATGAAAAATACCGAGCGAACAACTCGGAATGAGGGCCTACAACTCTCTGCGAACATTCTGCTACTTTAAGAAAGCTTGCTGGGTGCACTCTCCAAATAAAATGCAAAAATAACTTTTGGGAGCTGGCATACTGTAAGTAAAAAAAATAAATTGTCAGTGTCACTCTGTGCACCCGCAGCTGTATGGCAGAGTTTACACCTACTAATGAGATGACCAAACAGAAATCAAAACTAAAAGCACAGTGCTGGGAGCACAGGAAAGTAACTAGTATATGATAATAGTATTTAAGAGAGACTTTTTGTGAGTTTAAAATGTTTTCTATTAATAGAAAATATATAAATTTAAAGTATAACTAGAACACTGGCGCAAAAACATCAATTCCATACAATAATAATTCACCTTATTAAGAACACCTTTGGGGGTTTTCAGGCCCCGCAACAAAAGGGACAAAGAGGACACTTGTAGCGGGCCCTGATATTCCGAGTGGCTCCAAATCCTCAGGACTATCGGGAGACCAGTTCCAGTGCCCCCCTTGTCTGTGCCACTGCCACAGTCCCGTTCTGTATTTAGCAGGAGGGAATGGAGCCCAGCCGGCCACTGGCGAACAACAACAGCACAATAAAGTTTCTTTTGTGCTGATTCAGAGCGCTGCGGAATAGCACCGCAGAGGAACCAGTCAAGCCGCCCACAGTATACAGTAGCAGAATCTGCAAGCATACGGAAGGAAGTAATGGCCCTACACACTGGCAGATTTGCAGCCGAGGTGCCTGACGGCCGATACGGGGTGACGGGGAGAGTGAAGCTTCTTCACTCCCTGATGTCACCCGGCCCCATAGCCCTGCATGCTAATATGGACGATATTGTCCATATTGGCTTGTAGGTATATACGACTCGGCACCAATGATGAACGACCGCATGGGCCACGCATCGTTCATCATTGGTGCCTACACACATTACTGAACGAGATTGTTCAGATCGGCCGCACACGTTGGCCAGTGTGTAGGGCCCTTAAGTGTGGGACTGAAAGACACAGGGGGAGGGGGCCAGGCTGAGAGACATTAAGAGACACAGGGGCAGACTGAGATACACAGGGGGAGACTGAGAATATAGGGGATGGGGAGGGGTAGACACACGGGGGGGGGGGTGTTGCCGAGAGACATAGTGGGAGGGGGGGGGGGGAGAGTCTGAGAGATACAGGTGAGATGAATGCATGGCAGGAGATGGAGAGGCACGGGTGGAGTGGGGTGAGGCTGGGGACACAGGATGGTGCTGAGTGACACAGGATGAGGCTGGAGTGATATAGGTGAGTGAAGGTGGACAGAGACGGGGTGAGCCGATAGCTGACCGGCCTGTAACTACTAGGGAGGGATGGGGGGGGGCCCACAAACACGAGTCTACTGGGCCCTAAGATTTTTGTTGCTGGCCCCTGAGGTTATTACTGTACTACAACGAATCTTTCACTACCTATGTCCAACCATGAGATAATTGTGTCAAAAGTGGCAATATAATGATCACAAAGAGTTAATTTGTTGACAGCTCCCAGTGCAGCTGAATTGTTGATGCAGAAAGATAGTCATTTTAGTTGCAAGTTTAACATGCCTTGGTCACAGAGGGGCCCTCATTCCGAGTTGTTCGCTCGTTATTTTTATTCGCATCGGTGCGATTTTCCGCTAACTGCGCATGCGCAATGTTCGCACTGCGGCTGCGTCAAGTAAATTTGCTAAGAAGTTTGGTATTTTACTCACGGCATGACAAGGTTTTTTCTTCGTTCTGGTGATCGGAGTGTGATTGACAGGAAGTGGGTGTTTCTGGGCGGAAACTGACCGTTTTATGGGTGTGTGAAAAAACGCTGCCGTTTCTGGGAAAAACGCGGGAGTGACTGGAGAAACAGGGGAGTGTCTGGGCGAACGCTGGGTGTGTTTGTGACGTCAAACCAGGAACGAAACTGACTGAACTGATCGCAGTGGCAGAGTAAGTGTCGAGCTACTCAGAAACTGCAAAGAAATTTCTATTCGCAATTTTGAGAATCTTTCGTTCGCAATTCTGCTAAGCTAAGATTCACTCCCAGTAGGCGGCGGCTTAGCGTGTGCAATGCTGCTAAAAGCAGCTAGCGAGCGAACAACTCGGAATGAGGGCCAGAGTGTTTATGTGCACTGCCAGGGATGGAAGAGGGGGGGAGCTGACCTGCATGTCAGTATCTCAATCCCTTCTGTTCTCCTTGACTCATGGAAGCCCGCAACTGCACTTAACTTTTATATAATACCCCTTTTCCACCTGAGTACCGGGTCCGATCCGGGATGTTTAACCCGGCAACAACCCGTGTCGGCCCCACTGTTTCCACTGCAGTTCGACACGGGTTATTCCAGAGTCGGATCTGTTTCCACTTAACCCGGGTAAGCTCTGTAAAAGCTATTGATGTCACTCGTGACTCGGGTCTGAAAACACGGGTAATGATCGTTTACACTGCACAATTACCGGGGTCATTACCGTGTTACCGTGTTCAACCTAGGTAGCTACCCGGGTAGGATTCTTGGGTCACTCAACCCGTGTTGAGCCGTTTCCGCTTACTAAAAACCCGTGTTGATGCGCTCCCACATGCAAAAACACGGGTAAATTTAGCTAGTGGAAAAGGGGGTATAACAGAAGCCTGAATCTGTACTGCCGCTGTGCTGTCTGTACGGACAGTGCAGAAGTCACTCACCCCACTCCTATGGGTAGAGGGTAACCGGCTTCCCGTTGCTCTCAGCTGAAACAGGCTGTAGAGCACTCTCTAGTTGGCAAGCCTGTCTGTGTTACAGGTCCACATCGTTGCTGTGCTGTACTGTCTAGGGGATAGGGAGGTTAGCCTGTAACCCCCCGCCGGAGACACGCTGTGCACTACTGCTCCCAGCTAAGGGCACCAGAAATGACAGCTTCCGGTTTGCGTTCCGCTGCGGAGCACAAATACCGCAGGCGCAGATGTGGGCTGGTAGTGTGGGGACCAGCCCACCGGCAAAGTCACCCGGTATCCCGGCGTGCCTATCCGCCACTGGTGTGCGGTATGTATGCGCTCTATCAGAGTGTGTGTGCACTCCAGGGTTGGACTGGCCCACAGGGGTACAGGGGAAACCACCGGTGGGCCCCAGTGCCTTAGGGCACACTCTTTCCTCTAGGGATCAGGTTCCAGACTGTGCACTTGTATTATGCATGGTAGATATGCTGCATTACACTGCACAAGACAATTGTGTATTTCAAGTAGAGATGAGCGGATTCGGTTCTCTGAGAACCGAACCCTTCCGAACATCACGTCCTGGGCCCGGGACTTCTCACCAGACTCGGAAATCAGAACGAGGCAAAACGTCATCATCCCACTGTCAGATTCTCGCTGGTTTTGGATTCCATATAAAGAGCCACGCGTCACCGCCATTTTCACTCCAGTCCTAGAGAGTGTAGCAAGAAGACGTCTCCTCAGTGTCTATGCGGGAAAGTGGCGCGTGGGGGTGGAGACTAGAGATGAGCGCCTGAAATTTTTCGGGTTTTGTGTTTTGGTTTTGGGTTCGGTTCCGCGGCCGTGTTTTGGGTTCGAACGCGTTTTGGCAAAACCTCACCGAATTTTTTTTGTCGGATTCGGGTGTGTTTTGGATTCGGGTGTTTTTTTCAAAAAACACTAAAAAACAGCTTAAATCATAGAATTTGGGGGTCATTTTGATCCCAAAGTATTATTAACCTCAAAAACCATAATTTACACTCATTTTCAGTCTATTCTGAATACCTCACACCTCACAATATTATTTTTAGTCCTAAAATTTGCACCGAGGTCGCTGTGTGAGTAAGATAAGCGACCCTAGTGGCCGACACAAACACCGGGCCCATCTAGGAGTGGCACTGCAGTGTCACGCAGGATGTCCCTTCCAAAAAACCCTCCCCAAACAGCACATGACGCAAAGAAAAAAAGAGGCGCAATGAGGTAGCTGTGTGAGTAAGATTAGCGACCCTAGTGGCCGACACAAACACCGGGCCCATCTAGGAGTGGCACTGCAGTGTCACGCAGGATGGCCCTTCCAAAAAACCCTCCCCAAACAGCACATGACGCAAAGAAAAAAAGAGGCGCAATGAGGTAGCTGTGTGAGTAAGATTAGCGACCCTAGTGGCCGACACAAACACCGGGCCCATCTAGGAGTGGCACTGCAGTGTCACGCAGGATGTCCCTTCCAAAAAACCCTCCCCAAACAGCACATGACGCAAAGAAAAAAAGAGGCGCAATGAGGTAGCTGTGTGAGTAAGATTAGCGACCCTAGTGGCCGACACAAACACCGGGCCCATCTAGGAGTGGCACTGCAGTGTCACGCAGGATGTCCCTTCCAAAAAACCCTCCCCAAACAGCACATGACGCAAAGAAAAAAAGAGGCGCAATGAGGTAGCTGACTGTGTGAGTAAGATTAGCGACCCTAGTGGCCGACACAAACACCGGGCCCATCTAGGAGTGGCACTGCAGTGTCACGCAGGATGTCCCTTCCAAAAAACCCTCCCCAATCAGCACATGATGCAAAGAAAAAGAAAAGAAAAAAGAGGTGCAAGATGGAATTGTCCTTGGGCCCTCCCACCCACCCTTATGTTGTATAAACAAAACAGGACATGCACACTTTAACCAACCCATCATTTCAGTGACAGGGTCTGCCACACGACTGTGACTGATATGACGGGTTGGTTTGGACCCCCCCCAAAAAAGAAGCAATTAATCTCTCCTTGCACAAACTGGCTCTACAGAGGCAAGATGTCCACCTCATCTTCACCCTCCGATATATCACCGTGTACATCCCCCTCCTCACAGATTATCAATTCGTCCCCACTGGAATCCACCATCTCAGCTCCCTGTGTACTTTGTGGAGGCAATTGCTGCTGGTCAATGTCTCCGCGGAGGAATTGATTATAATTCATTTTAATGAACATCATCTTCTCCACATTTTCTGGATGTAACCTCGTACGCCGATTGCTGACAAGGTGAGCGGCGGCACTAAACACTCTTTCGGAGTACACACTTGTGGGAGGGCAACTTAGGTAGAATAAAGCCAGTTTGTGCAAGGGCCTCCAAATTGCCTCTTTTTCCTGCCAGTATAAGTACGGACTGTGTGACGTGCCTACTTGGATGCGGTCACTCATATAATCCTCCACCATTCTATCAATGTTGAGAGAATCATATGCAGTGACAGTAGACGACATGTCCGTAATCGTTGTCAGGTCCTTCAGTCCGGACCAGATGTCAGCATCAGCAGTCGCTCCAGACTGCCCTGCATCACCGCCAGCGGGTGGGCTCGGAATTCTGAGCCTTTTCCTCGCACCCCCAGTTGCGGGAGAATGTGAAGGAGGAGATGTTGACAGGTCGCGTTCCGCTTGACTTGACAATTTTGTCACCAGCAGGTCTTTCAACCCCAGCAGACCTGTGTCTGCCGGAAAGAGAGATTCAAGGTAGGCTTTAAATCTAGGATCGAGCACGGTGGCCAAAATGTAGTGCTCTGATTTCAACAGATTGACCACCCGTGAATCCTTGTTAAGCGAATTAAGGGCTGCATCCACAAGTCCCACATGCCTAGCGGAATCGCTCCCTTTTAGCTCCTTCTTCAATGCCTCCAGCTTCTTCTGCAAAAGCCTGATGAGGGCAATGACCTGACTCAGGCTGGCAGTGTCTGAACTGACTTCACGTGTGGCAAGTTCAAAGGGCATCAGAACCTTGCACAACGTTGAAATCATTCTCCACTGCACTTGAGACAGGTGCATTCCACCTACTATATCGTGCTCAATTGTATAGGCTTGAATGGCCTTTTGCTGCTCCTCCAACCTCTGAAGCATATAGAGGGTTGAATTCCACCTCGTTACCACTTCTTGCTTCAGATGATGGCAGGGCAGGTTCAGTAGTTTTTGGTGGTGCTCCAGTCTTCTGTACGTGGTGCCTGTACGCCGAAAGTGTCCCGCAATTTTTCTGGCCACCGACAGCATCTCTTGCACGCCCCTGTCGTTTTTTAAAAAATTCTGCACCACCAAATTCAAGGTATGTGCAAAACATGGGACGTGCTGGAATTTGCCCATATTTAATGCACACACAATATTGCTGGCGTTGTCCGATGCCACAAATCCACAGGAGAGTCCAATTGGGGTAAGCCATTCCGCGATGATCTTCCTCAGTTGCCGTAAGAGGTTTTCAGCTGTGTGCGTATTCTGGAAAGCGGTGATACAAAGCGTAGCCTGCCTAGGAAAGAGTTGGCGTTTGCGAGATGCTGCTACTGGTGCCGCCGCTGCTGTTCTTGCGGCGGGAGTCCATACATCTACCCAGTGGGCTGTCACAGTCATATAGTCCTGACCCTGCCCTGCTCCACTTGTCCACATGTCCGTGGTTAAGTGGACATTGGGTACAACTGCATTTTTTAGGACACTGGTGAGTCTTTTTCTGACGTCCGTGTACATTCTCGGTATCGCCTGCCTAGAGAAGTGGAACCTAGATGGTATTTGGTAACGGGGGCACACTGCCTCAATAAATTGTCTAGTTCCCTGTGAACTAACGGCGGATACCGGACGCACGTCTAACACCAACATAGTTGTCAAGGACTCAGTTATCCGCTTTGCAGTAGGATGACTGCTGTGATATTTCATCTTCCTCGCAAAGGACTGTTGAACAGTCAATTGCTTACTGGAAGTAGTACAAGTGGGCTTACGACTTCCCCTCTGGGATGACCATCGACTCCCAGCGGCAACAACAGCAGCGCCAGCAGCAGTAGGCGTTACACGCAAGGATGCATCGGAGGAATCCCAGGCAGGAGAGGACTCGTCAGAATTGCCAGTGACATGGCCTGCAGGACTATTGGCATTCCTGGGGAAGGAGGAAATTGACACTGAGGGAGTTGGTGGGGTGGTTTGCGTGAGCTTGGTTACAAGAGGAAGGGATTTACTGGTCAGTGGACTGCTTCCGCTGTCACCCAAAGTTTTTGAACTTGTCACTGACTTATTATGAATGCGCTGCAGGTGACGTATAAGGGAGGATGTTCCGAGGTGGTTAACGTCCTTACCCCTACTTATTACAGCTTGACAAAGGGAACACACGGCTTGACACCTGTTGTCCGCATTTCTGGTGAAATACCTCCACACCGAAGAGCTGATTTTTTTGGTATTTTCACCTGGCATGTCAACGGCCATATTCCTCCCACGGACAACAGGTGTCTCCCCGGGTGCCTGACTTAAACAAACCACCTCACCATCAGAATCCTCCTGGTCAATTTCCTCCCCAGCGCCAGCAACACCCATATCCTCCTCATCCTGGTGTACTTCAACACTGACATCTTCAATCTGACTATCAGGAACTGGACTGCGGGTGCTCCTTCCAGCACTTGCAGGGGGCGTGCAAATGGTGGAAGGCGCATGCTCTTCACGTCCAGTGTTGGGAAGGTCAGGCATCGCAACCGACACAATTGGACTCTCCTTGTGGATTTGGGATTTCGAAGAATGCACAGTTCTTTGCTGTGCTGCTTTTGCCAGCTTGAGTCTTTTCATTTTTCTAGCGAGAGGCTGAGTGCTTCCATCCTCATGTGAAGCTGAACCACTAGCCATGAACATAGGCCAGGGCCTCAGCCGTTCCTTGCCACTCCGTGTGGTAAATGGCATATTGGCAAGTTTACGCTTCTCCTCCGACAATTTTATTTTAGGTTTTGGAGTCCTTTTTTTACTGATATTTGGTGTTTTGGATTTGACATGCTCTGTACTATGACATTGGGCATCGGCCTTGGCAGACGACGTTGCTGGCATTTCATCGTCTCGGCCATGACTAGTGGCAGCAGCTTCAGCACGAGGTGGAAGTGGATCTTGATCTTTCCCTAATTTTGGAACCTCAACATTTTTGTTCTCCATATTTTAATAGGCACAACTAAAAGGCACCTCAGGTAAACAATGGAGATGGATGGATTGGATACTAGTATACAATTATGGACGGGCTGCCGAGTGCCGACACAGAGGTAGCCACAGCCGTGAACTACCGCACTGTACTGTGTCTGCTGCTAATATATAGACTGGTTGATAAAGAGATAGTATACTCGTAACTAGTATGTATGTATAAAGAAAGAAAAAAAAACCACGGTTAGGTGGTATATACAATTATGGACGGGCTGCCGAGTGCCGACACAGAGGTAGCCACAGCCGTGAACTACCGCACTGTACTGTGTCTGCTGCTAATATATAGACTGGTTGATAAAGAGATAGTATACTCGTAACTAGTATGTATGTATAAAGAAAGAAAAAAAAACCACGGTTAGGTGGTATATACAATTATGGACGGGCTGCCGAGTGCCGACACAGAGGTAGCCACAGCCGTGAACTACCGCACTGTACTGTGTCTGCTGCTAATATAGACTGGTTGATAAAGAGATAGTATACTCGTAACTAGTATGTATGTATAAAGAAAGAAAAAAAAACCACGGTTAGGTGGTATATACAATTATGGACGGGCTGCCGAGTGCCGACACAGAGGTAGCCACAGCCGTGAACTACCGCACTGTACTGTGTCTGCTGCTAATATATAGACTGGTTGATAAAGAGATAGTATACTCGTAACTAGTATGTATGTATAAAGAAAGAAAAAAAAACCACGGTTAGGTGGTATATACAATTATGGACGGGCTGCCGAGTGCCGACACAGAGGTAGCCACAGCCGTGAACTACCGCACTGTACTGTGTCTGCTGCTAATATATAGACTGGTTGATAAAGAGATAGTATACTCGTAACTAGTATGTATGTATAAAGAAAGAAAAAAAAACCACGGTTAGGTGGTATATACAATTATGGACGGGCTGCCGAGTGCCGACACAGAGGTAGCCACAGCCGTGAACTACCGCACTGTACTGTGTCTGCTGCTAATATATAGACTGGTTGATAAAGAGATAGTATACTCGTAACTAGTATGTATGTATAAAGAAAGAAAAAAAAACCACGGTTAGGTGGTATATACAATTATGGACGGGCTGCCGAGTGCCGACACAGAGGTAGCCACAGCCGTGAACTACCGCACTGTACTGTGTCTGCTGCTAATATATAGACTGGTTGATAAAGAGATAGTATACTCGTAACTAGTATGTATGTATAAAGAAAGAAAAAAAAACCACGGTTAGGTGGTATATACAATTATGGACGGGCTGCCGAGTGCCGACACAGAGGTAGCCACAGCCGTGAACTACCGCACTGTACTGTGTCTGCTGCTAATATAGACTGGTTGATAAAGAGATAGTATACTACTAATATTATATATACTGGTGGTCAGGTCACTGGTCACTAGTCACACTGGCAGTGGCACTCCTGCAGCAAAAGTGTGCACTGTTTAATTTTAATATAATATTATGTACTCCTGGCTCCTGCTATAACCTATAACTGGCACTGCAGTAGTGCTCCCCAGTCTCCCCCACAATTATAAGCTGTGTGAGCTGAGCAGTCAGACAGATATATAATATATATAGATGATGCAGCACACTGGCCTGAGCCTGAGCAGTGCACACAGATATGGTATGTGACTGACTGAGTCACTGTGTGTATCGCTTTTTTCAGGCAGAGAACGGATATATTAAATAAACTGCACTGTGTGTCTGGTGGTCACTCACTATATAATATATTATGTACTCCTGGCTCCTGCTATAACCTATAACTGGCACTGCAGTAGTGCTCCCCAGTCTCCCCCACAATTATAAGCTGTGTGAGCTGAGCAGTCAGACAGATATATATAATATTATATATAGATAATAGATGATGCAGCACACTGGCCTGAGCCTGAGCAGTGCACACAGATATGGTATGTGACTGAGTCACTGTGTGCTGTGTATCGCTTTTTTCAGGCAGAGAACGGATTATAAATAAAACTGGTGGTCACTGGTCACTATCAGCAAAACTCTGCACTGTACTGAGTACTCCTAATGCTCCCCAAAATTAGTAAATCAAGTGTCTCTCTAATCTATTCTAAACGGAGAGGACGCCAGCCACGTCCTCTCCCTATCAATCTCAATGCACGTGTGAAAATGGCGGCGACGCGCGGCTCCTTATATAGAATCCGAGTCTCGCGATAGAATCCGAGCCTCGCGAGAATCCGACAGCGTCATGATGACGTTCGGGCGCGCTCGAGTTAACCGAGCAAGGCGGGAAGATCCGAGTCGCTCGGACCCGTGAAAAAAAACATGAAGTTCTGGCGGGTTCGGATTCAGAGAAACCGAACCCGCTCATCTCTAGTGGAGACCTGCTCTCTTATGTGTCATTCCAGTGCTGTCTTGTGCTGCATCAGTCCAGTGGTGGTGTCTTGTGCTGCATCAGTCCAGTCACAGTGGTGGTGTCCTCTGCTGCCATAAGTCCAGTGCTGCTGCTGTATAAGTCCAGTGCAGTGGTGCTGTGTTGTGCTGCATTAGTCCACTGGTGGTGTCCTGTGCTGCCATAAGTCCAGTGGTGGTGTCCTGTGCTGCCGTAAGTCCAGTGGTGGTGTCCTGTGCTGCCATAAGTCCAGTGGTGGTGTCCTGTGCTGCCATAAGTCCAGTGCTGCTGCTGTATAAGTCCAGTGCAGTGGTTCTGTGTTGTGCTGCCTCAGTCCAGTGGTGGTGTCCTGTGCTGCCATAAGTCCAGTGGTGGTCTCCTGTGCTGCCATAAGTCCAGTGGTGGTGTCCTGTGCTGCCATAAGTCCAGTGTTGCTGCTGCCGTATAAGTCCAGTCCAGTGGTGCAGCCATATAAGTTCAGGGGTACTGCCGTATAAGTCCAGTCCAGTGGTGCTGTCTTGTGCTGCATCAGTCCAGTGGTGCTGTCTTGTGCTGCATCAGTCCAGTGGTGGTGTCTTGTGCTGTATATTATTTACTCCAAATAAAAAGGTTATATACATATATTATTATCCAAATAATTTTTACAGGTTTGCCCTGTGTGGTGTAGGGGTAAGCTCGTCTGTGCTGCACATTATTATAATAACTCCAAATAATAGGGTTATTATTATCCAAATAATTTTTACAGGTTTGCCCTGTGTGGTGTAGGGATACGCTCGCCTGTGCTGCATATTATTATAATAACTCCAAATAAAAGGGTTATTATTATCCACATTATTTTTACAGGCTTTTCCGTGTGTGTGTGGTTTAGGGGTACGCTCTCCTGTGCCACCAATATTGTGTGTATTAAATCTGGGCAATTTCCAGCACGTCCCATGTTTTGCACATACAATTAATTTGGTGGTGCAGAATTTTTTGAGAAATGACGGGCGTGCAGTAGATGCTATCGGTGGGCCGAAAAATTGCGGGCCACTTTTCGGCATTCAGCCACTGTGTGCCACTCCTAGATGGGCCAGGTGTTTGTGCCGTACACTTGTGTCGCTTAGCTTAGTCATCATGCTACCTCGGTGCACCTCTTTTTCTTCTTTGCATCATGTGCTGTTTGGGGCCTATTTTTTAAGTCAGCCATCCTGTCTGCCACTGCAGTGCCACTCCTAGATGGGCCAGGTGTTTGTGCCGCACACTTGTGTCGCTTAGCAAAGTCATCCAGCTACCTCGGGGCAACCTTTTGGCCTAAAAACAATGGAGGTCATTCCGAGTTGTTCGCTCGCAAGGCGATTTTAGCAGAGTTACTCACGCTAAGCCGCCGCCTACTGGGAGTGAATCTTAGCATCTTAAAATTGCGAACGAAGCAATCGCAATATTGCGATTACACACCTCGTAGCAGTTTCTGAGTAGCTTCAGACTTACTCGGCATCTGCGATCAGTTCAGTGCTTGTCGTTCCTGGTTTGACGTCACAAACACACCCAGCGTTCGCCCAGACACTCCTCCGTTTCTCCGGCCACTCCTGCGTTTTTTCCGGAAACGGTAGCGTTTTTTCCCACATGCCCATAACACGGCCTGTTTCCGCCCAGTAACACCCATTTCCTGTCAATCACATTACGATCGCCAGAACGATGAAAAAGCCGTGAGTAAAATTACTAAGTGCATAGCAAATTTACTTGGCGCAGTCGCAGTGCGGACATTGCGCATGCGCATTAAGCGGAAAATCGCTGCGATGCAAAGATTTTTACCGAGCGAACAACTCGGAATGAGGGCCAATATTGTGAGGTGTGAGGTGTTCAGAATAGGCTGAAAATGAGTGGAAATTACCCCCAAATTCTGTGATTTTAGCTGTTTTGTGTTTTTTTCAAAAATCATCCAGTTCCAAAACAAAAACCCGAAAGGGTGGTTTTGGCAAAAACAATCCAGATCCAAAACACGAGCGAGGATCCAGATCCAAAACCAAAACATGAAACGTGGCCACCGCACATCTCTAATTTCAAGCCTCTGTGGAGGCTGACCACAGCCCCTATGTAGGCTGTCCATACCCCTAAGTATGAGCCCCTATCACTGCATTCCCCTGGTGGGCCCTTCATGCTCCAGTCGGACACGGGTGCACTCTATCAGGGTGTAGTATGCATGCGCTCTATCAGCACGTGTGTGTGCACTCTATCGGTGTGCAGACATGCATGCGCTCTACAGTGACATGCGGTGAGGTCATTGGCTGGGAAGGCACATGCTTCTGCCCTTCTGCGCTACGTCCATGTGAAATATATATCAGTGTTATTGCAGTGCTCCTTGTACACGTTACGCCACACAGCAGTTCTCCTTGTACACATTACACCACACAGCAGTTCTCCTTGTACACGTTACACCACACAGCAGTTCTCTTTGTACACATACCACACAGCAGTGCTCCTTGTACACGTTACGCCACACAGCAGTTCTCCTTGTACACATTACACCATACAGCAGTTCTCCTTGTACACGTTATACCACACAGCAGTTCTCCTTGTACACATTACACCACACAGCAGTTCTCCTTGTACACGTTACACCACACAGCAGTTCTCCTTGTACACATTACACCATACAGCAGTTCTCCTTGTACACGTTACACCACACAGCAGTTCTCCCTGTACACATTACACCACACAGCAGTTCTCCTTGTACACGTTACACCACACAGCAGTTCTATTTGTACACGTTACACCACACAGAAGTTCTCCTTGTCCACATTACACCACACAGCAGTTCTCCTTGTACACATTACACCACACAGCAGTTCTCCTTGTACACGTTATACCACACAGTTCTCCTTGTACACATTACACCACACAGCAGTTCTCCTTGTACACATTACACCACACAGCAGTTCTCCTTGTACACGTTACACCACACAGCAGTTCTCCTTGTACACATTACACCACACAGCAGTTCTCCTTGTACACGTTATACCACACAGTTCTCCTTGTACACATTACACCACACAGCAGTTCTCCTTGTACACATTACACCACACAGCAGTTCTCCTTGTACACGTTACACCACACAGCAGTTCTCCTTGTACACATTACACCACACAGCAGTTCTCCTTGTACACTTTACGCCACACAGCAGTTCTCCTTGTAAACGTTACACCACACAGCAGTTCTCCTTGTACATGTTATGCCACACAGCAGTTCTCCTTGTACATGTTATGCCACACAGCAGTTCTCCTTGTACACGATCCTACATGTTACGTCACACAGCAGCGCTCCTACTATATGTTACATCACACAGCAGCGCTCCTTGTACACCTCACGCCACACAACAGTGCTCCTACTACATGTTACGTCACACAGCAGCACTCCTTATACACCTTATGCCACACCTTATACGCGTTACGACACACAGCATTGCTCCTTGACAACACGTACAGGAGGCTTCCACTGAAGAATCAGGCGTGCATCTTTAACTGGTGACTATAGCAGCAATCTACATTAGCATATTCCAGGCCAGAAAACAAACTTCCCTACGTGTGTACCAACCTTAAGCCACCATTACTCACCTGTACCATGGCAGGCTGCCCCCGGGGGTGTTCATTATAACCAACAGGAATAATTACTACATGGCTACATGGCAAGCTCGTGACTATGCAGGGGCCAGGGCTGACAGCCAAGGTCAGCACCAGAAACAGATGGGGTGACTGCCTCTCCCACAGATCAGTATCTGAATTGTTATATTGTTATAACTCTGGCCTGTGCTTACCACTCCCATGAGTGCAGGAGCCCAGCCGGCGGGTGTATGTTAGATGCTTGCTGTGAATGTGTAAGATGTACACCAGGGATGGGGAATCTTTGGCCCTCCAGCTGTTGTTGAACTACACATCCCAGCATGCCTTGCAGCAGTTTTAGCATGGCCAAGTAGCAAAACTGTATCAGAGCATGCTGGTATGTGTAATTCAGCAACAGCTGGAGGGCCAAAGGTTCCCCGTCCTTGATGTACACAGTCATCAGCATGGCAGGAACCGCCTCCCAGGTGCTGCTGTTCTCACAGACACGGACAGTGAGAACCACAGCTGCAGCAACAGGTAATCCACAGCGTCCTGGATCCGGGCTGCATGAAAGCCATCTCATGCTGCAGAGGACAGCCTCTTCTCGTGACCCAGAAGAAGAGAGCTCCTCTGAGCCGCGGGCCATAAACAGGTGAGCTGCCAGTGCCTGCCATGAGAAATGCTGAGTGACAGTGTGACACTCTAGTAATGGGGGAGTGGCAACAGACAGCAATCGACCCCATAGTCTGTCCGGCTTCCTGATGAACTGCTCAACCACTTTAATGGGCAATCTGCTTCTGGCCCAGCCTATCACTGGCCAGCCACGGGCCCCTTGAAACCCACGCGCATGCCTAGGTTGCCTTGGTGATGTTGCCTCTGCCATTGGCGAGGAGAAAGAGAACGGAGAGGGAAGAGCCGCTGGTTCCAGGAGATCTGCGTCGCTTGCCGCCGCCTCCGTGGACACCGCAGCTGCTGTCAGGCTCCCACCACTACAGCCAGACGAGTCATGCCATCCGCCGGGTCCCGCCGCTGTTTCCCCCCACCGAGTATGGGTGATTGGACAGTGGATCCAGCACTGGATCCACCTGTCCAATCACAACTGCCTCGATGACAAGGGTGTGCTTTGATGTGGGCTGAAAGCCCTTCCCTGTCAACGAGGCACTTCTATAGGTGCCACTTTTCCCTGTTTTTTAAATGGGATTTTACAGCCCAATGCTTGGCCCCGCCCCCCGCTTTATCCTCATTCCCATTGTTAACGGGGATGCACTGCTATCAGTGCCTGCCAAACTACGTTAATGTACTAAAATGAGTAGATTAATATGAAGAAGTTATTTATGACACAGAATGTGTGCCATAAGTACCTTCTTTGTATTATTTCAATCTTTAATGACAGGGGAGGCACTGCCTCCCCTGACTGCACGTCCCTGGCACTCTATCAGTGTGCGGTATGCGTGTGCTCTATCAGCGTGTGTGTACACTCTATCCAGAGCCGGCCCTTACCAATATGATGCCCTAGGCAAGATTTTGGCTGGTGCCCCCTAGCACCACCGCTGGTTCCGCCTCTGACCTTGCACCTCTTTCCCAGCACCCCCTATATTTTAAATAGGAACAGTTAGCACATTTGGCGCATAGCCCAAAAAGGGGTGTGTTTTTGCTGGCAAGGGGCATGGCCACACAATAGTAACCCCAATTCCAATTACGCCACACAGTACTGCAACTTTATTCACATTTGATCATGCGATAGTGTCCATAATTCATATTACATCCCACAGTAGTATCACTTTACCTTATAAACGTTACTCCTCACAGTAGAGCCCCTTATTCACATTACATCACACTGAATTTCTCCTTATTTACATTACACCACACCCTATTGCTCTTTATTCACGTTAGATGACACAGTAGTGCCCTTTCTATACGCAATGCCACATAGAGCACCTTATACACATAATGCCACACAGTAATGCTCCTTACACATATGATACACATTATTAATGTCCTTATAAACATACTGTGCCTTACACATGACAACCTTTATTAATGCCCTTTTACACATAATGTCCCTTACACATATGCTGCACATTATTAATGCCCTTATACACATAATGACACACATAGTGCCCCCTACACATTTGCTGCACATTTTTAGCGCCCCTATACACATGACACACATACAGTAGTACCCTGTTACACATATGCCGCACATTATTAATGCCCTTATACACATAATGACACACATAGTGCCCCTTACACATATGTTGCACATTATTAATGCATTTTTACATGACACACATAATGCTCCTTACACATATTCCGAACACTACTGCACAACCGACCCACTCACATGCACACAGCACTCACACTGCCACTAACACTGTGACCTCTGCCTCTGCTTGGATACAGATGTGTCCTCATAAATCTTGCCTCAGTGCTAAAATTGGACAAATTTTTTTCAATGAAAATGCATCTTATTTGCATTGCTATGTGGCTAGGATGCACAAGCAGCTTCTGCTGATGAAATTGATATGCAGCATGCCTATATACTGTGTGTGACTGTGAATATAGGCATGCCGCATATCATTTTAATCAGCAGAAGCTGCTGATGCCCCTAGGCATATCAAATGCCCTAGGCAATTGCCTAGTTTGCCTATGCCTATGGCCGGCTCTGACTCTATCAGTGTACTGTAAGCATGTGCTCTATCAGCGTGTGTGTACACTCTATTGGTGTACAGTAAGCATGTGCTCTATCAGAGTGTGTGTGTACGCTCTATTGGTGTACAGTAAGCATGTGCTCTATCAGAGTGTTTATGTACGCTCTATGGGGGTCATTCCGAGTTGTTCGCTCATTGCCGATTTTCGCAACGGAGCGATTAAGGCAAAAATGCGCATGCGCATGGTACGCAGTGTGCATGCGCTAAGTATTTTAGCACAAAACTTAGTAGATTTACTCACGCCCGAACAAAGAATTTTCATCGTTGAAGTGATCGGAGTGTGATTGACAGGAAGTGGGTGTTTCTGGGCGGAAACTGACCGTTTCCTGGGAGTGTGCGGAAAAACGCAGGCGTGCCAGGGTAAAACGCGGGAGTGCAGGCGTGCCAGGGTAAAACGCGGGAGTGCCTGGAGAAACGGGGGAGTGGCTGTCCGAACGCAGGGCGTGTTTGTGACGTCAAACCAGGAACGAAACGGCCTGAGCTGATCGCAGTGTAGGAGTAAGTCTCGAGCTACTCAGAAACTGCTAAGAATTTTCTATTCGCAATTCTGCTTATCTTTTGTTAGCAATTCTGCTAAGCTAAGATTCACTCCCAGAGGGCGGCGGCCTAGCGTGTGCAATACTGCTAAAATCAGCTAACGAGCGAACAACTCGGAATCACCCCCTATGGGTGTACAGTAAGCATGTGCTCTATCAGAGTGTGTGTGTACGCTCTATTGGTGTACAGTATGCATGCGCTCTATCAGAGTGTGTGTGTGCACTCTATCAGTGTGCGGTATGTGTGTGCTCTATTGGTGTACAGTATGTGTGCACTCTATCATTGTGTCTGTGCGCACTCTATCGGTGTGTAGACATGCATGCGCTCTATCAGTGTGCTGTATGCATGCGCTTTATCAGCGTGTGTGTGCGTACGCTCTATTGGTGTGCGGTATATCGGTATGCGGCCATTCATGCTCTCTATCTGTGTTTGGTATGCATACGCTCTATCAGCGTGTGTGTGTGCTTTATTGGTGTACAGTATGCGTGCGCCCTACAGATGTGTTGTATGTGTGCGCTCTATCGGTATGTAGACATTCATGCGCTGTATTGGTGTTCAGTATGCATACGCTCTATCAGCATGTGTGTGTGTGTGTGCTTTATCTGTGTGCGGACGTGTGTGTCATCTATTGGTCTGCAGCATGCGTGCGCTCTATCAGCCTGTGTATGTGTGCTCTATCGGTGTGCGGTATGCGTGCACTCAATCAGCGTGTGTGTGTGCGCTCTATCCATGTTTGGTATGCATGCACTCTATCAGTGTATGTGCACTCTATCAGTGTATGGTATGCGTGTGCTCTATCAGCATGTGTGGTATGTGTGTGCTCTATCGGTGTACAGTATGCATGCGCTCTACCAGCGTATGTGTGTGCACTCTATCGATGTGTGGTATGTGTGCGCTCTATCAACATGTGTGTGTGCGCTCTATTAGTGTGCGGACATGCATGCGCTGTATTGGTGTTTCGGTATGCATGAGCTCTGTCAGCATGTGTGTGTGTGCTCTATTGGTGTGCAGTATGCATGCGCTCTATCATTGTGTGGTATGCGTATGCTCTATCAGAGCGCGTGTGCACTCTAAAAGCGTGTGTATGTGTGTGCTCTATCAGTGTGTAGTATGCATGCACTCTGTGTGTGTGCGTGCGCTCTATCAGTGTGTGGACATGTGTGCGCTCCATTGGTGTGCGGTATGCATGCACTCTATCAGTGTGTGTGTATGTGCGCTCTATCAGCATGTGTATGTGCGCTCTATTCGTGTTCAGTATGCATGCGTTCCATCAGCGTGAGTGCACTCTATCAGTGTACGGTGTGCGGTATGTGTGTGCTGTATCAGTGTGCAGCATGCATGCGCTCTATCTGCATGTGTGTGCGCTCTATCAGTGTGCAGACATGTTTGCGCTCTATCGTGTGTGGTATGCATGCGCTCTATCAGCATGTGTATGTGCATTCTATCGGTGTGCGGTATGCATGCGCTCTATCAGCGTGTGTGCGCTCTATTGGTGCACAGTATGCGTGCACTCTATCAGCGTGTGTGTGCGCGCTATCAGTATGCGGACATGCATGCGCTCTATCTGTGTTCGATATGCATGCGCTCTCTAAGCGTGTATATGTGCGCTTTATCAGCGTGTGTGTGTGCACTCTATTGGTGTGCAGTATGCATGCGCTCTATCAGTTAATTGCCTTCTGATAAAAATTAACCCTAGTGTGTGTGTACATGGGCAGACTAGATGGGCCAAGTGGTTCTTTTCTGCCATCAAAATTCTATGTTTCTAGATGAACGCATGGACGGACGGCCAATAACGCAAGCTACGCAGCCACGTATGGCGCCGAGCTCTTAAGGGTGCTGTCTCCCACGACCGCTGCACAGACTCTCACCAGCAACAGCTGCTACCTGCCTGCGCCACCTGGTCATGGCCGGCAATGACAAATCTTCTTGTAGCAGCAGCGCTGAGTCTGCTGCTGCATGCCTCTCCTGAGTCGCGGTGTGTCAGTACCCTCTGCTCCACTTCCCCGTTCTCCCCCCCCCCCCGCCTCTCTCTATGCCAAAGCAATCCATCATGAACGGTCTGTGCATGTGAACAGTGCTGTGCGGGGCTCGGTGAGCGGCTACTTTGGCCTGATCTGCTCTTTGTCTGCTCCACGGTGCGCGCTGCTCCTGGAGTTTTTGTGTCCTCCACTCTACACACCCAGCCATTGCCTCACCTCTCGTCCTCACATCCCTCTCGCCCTCACCTCTTTCTCTCTTACCCTCACCTCTCTGTCTCTCTCTCTTTCCCTTGTCCTCTCTCTCTCTTGTCCTCACCTCTCTCACGTCCTCACCTCTCTCTCTCGCCCTCACCTCTCTCTCTCGCCCTCACCTCTCTCTCTCGCCCTCACCTCTTCGTTTCTCTCTCTTATCCTCATCTCTCTCTCTCAGACCTCACTTCTCTCTATTTATCTCTTTCTTTTGTCCTCTCTCTCTCGCTCTCTTGTTCTCATCTCACAGCTACTTCCATAGTGGCTCTACTGTGGTGTAACGTGTATAATGGGCTCTACCATGGCATAATGTGTATAAGTGACTCTACTTAAGTGTCACATGTGTAATCGGCTCTACCATGAGATATTGTGTATAAGCGGCTCTTCTTTAGTGTAATATGTATAATCGGCTGTACTGTGGAGTAATGTGTATAAGTGGCTCTACTGTGGTGTAATGTATATAAGGGGCTCTACTGTGGTGTAAAGTGTATAAGGGTCTCTACTGTGGTGTAACGTAAATCATATGTGTTTTGTTATTTTTTTCTTTGACCTACAGATTCCCTTGTGCTATTGTTACATTATACTTGTACTCCAGATACTTTACACACCGAGTAAATTACAGTTATGTAAATATATAAGGTTTTATTACACAAAAATGTGCCAAAATCTATATTCGCTTACCAAAAAAATTAGGCTCGGGCTGGCCCTGGATGAACACATAGTAGAACACAATTCTTTTTTTGCTTGATTTCAAGCAACGCAGTTGGCTAATCCTTCTTTAAAGAACCAAGCAGCTCAGACCAGGGAAAAGAGATGAGGTCTGGGGTCTAAGCAGTAAGAGGTAAGGAAGGGCTTACCTCTCTGCACCAGTTAGGGGGTGTAGTTTTAAAGAGCAGGTGCTCGCTAATGATAACTATGACCATCCTTCGCCATCTACCTGAATGCAGCGCCCTTCCTACGCTGGGTCGGGAGAAGGATGGCTCTCGGCCAGCTCAGAGCACCTGGGCAGGGCTGCCACCAGAAATTGCGGGGCCCGGGACTGACAAAGTAGACAGGTCCCCTCACCATCCAAAAAAAGATTCTGCCACACCGCTCCTCCCCTCTGTGATGTCATACATTGTGACGTTACATATAGGTGGAGTGTTGCGGACCTACAGGAACGGTTCGCAGAGAGCTGATGCGCAGATAAGGCTGGTTTCTTAGAGGTTCCCTCTCTCTAAGGGCCCAGGACACCAGTCCCCACAGACCTTCCCTGATGGCTACCCTGCAACTGGGCACCGGCAGTCTATGTTTGGCATTGTGCGATTGGCAATGTAGGAAATAAACCCCCGCCTCAAGGGAATGACTAGAAGATGTAAATTTTCTTAACATGGAATGAATAAAATAAAAACTACTTTTTAAAGGATAAAAGAAGAACAATTTCTACATCCTGAAAAATGTACTTTTTAGCAGACTTTACTGTGAAACTGTAGAGTGGCTCCATCAGATTGTTTTTTTAATAGCATTGTCAGACTCCTCTGCTTCTATAGAATACCCCGAGTACATTCTCATTGTCTCCTTATATCTGACTGGTGTCACACAGCATTGTCTGACCTTTTGGGTAATGACACACAAGAAAGCGTCAGCTCAGAAGTCGCCGCGTACAGAGAATGGGCGCTTCCCCTCCAATGTGTCACCGTGGGAGAATATTCGTCTTTCATCAATGCGGCAGGTTTTTATATTTATTTTTTTTAGCTGGGACTTATTATTACTGGATTCTCTGTTCTTCATAGGAAAGAAGCCAAAAGCCATTGACATCAGGGGAGAGCCGCTGATATTAGGGCCATAAATCTCCAGGTGACAGTCAGGTGCTCGGTAGAAAAAGTTCATTTAAACACTTCACTTTTACAAAGTACAGAACAAATGTTCTGAAAAGTTTCCAGAAAGTCGCATTTGGTATCGGCCTTATTTATTAACATTTAGTTATATAGCGCCTGCACATTCCATAGCACTTTCAGATGTCACTATAGCCTGAATATATACTCAGTATAGACTCAATATAGACTGAATATGTGTTTTCAGCAGATTCAGTCATTTATTACAGATAACATACATATGGGATACACACGATATGCCCTCGGATGGGATGCCGGCTTTTACCTCACCGACACAGCCAGGGGTTAAAGTGGGGGGGGAACGAGGTGGAACTGAGTTCCACCACCTGTAATGGTAGGGGGAACTAGTTCCACCACCTCCATTGCCCTGCACAGTAATTCCAACAGAGAAGCATGGGGGTGATTCCGAGTTGTGTGCAGCATTGCACACGCTAGGCCGCCGCCCTCTGGGAGTATATCTTAGCTTAGCAGAATAGCGAACGAAAGATTTGAAGAATTGCGATTAGAAATTTCTTAGCAGTTTCTGAGTAGCTCCAGACCTACTCACAGATTGCAATCAGCTCAGGCCGTTTCGTTCCTGGTTTGACGTCACACACACGCCCTGCGTTCGGCCAGCCACTCCCCCATTTCTCCAGACACCCCCGCGTTTTTCCCTGAAACGCCTGCGTTTTTCCGCACACTCCCAGAAAATGGCCAGTTTCCGCCCAGAAACACCCACTTCCTGTCAATCACACTCCGATCACTTCAACGATGAAAATTCTTCGTTCGGACGTGAGTAAATCTACTAAGTTTTGTGCTAAAATACTTAGCACATGCGCACTGCGTACCATGCGCATGCGCATTTTTGCCTTAATCGCTCCGTTGCGAAAATCGGCAACGAGCGAACAACTCGGAATGACCCCCCATGACCCATAACTTACGTCAATTGATGATGCAGATGGTGGTCCTGGTGGCTCCATGGTCTTCCTCCATCTACAGCACACCCCTCCTAGTACTCACACAGGCTGTGTCTGTTGGACAGCATTCATCCCCTCCTCTGGTCCCAGTGGCTTCCTTTTCTGGCACGGCTTATGGCTTTGGCATCTTGAAGACAAGCTTAGAGGGGGCTGGAGGGACAAGAGAGGTGGGGAAGTTGCTGGAGGGATACAGGGCATGAAGCTGCTGGAGGGACACAGGAGGTGAGCTGCTGGAGGGACAGAGATGTTTATAAGGGGCACTACTGTGGTCATTATGTGTAAGGGGCACTACTGTGGGCATTCTGTATATTAGCGGCACTACTACTGTGGGCATTTTGTGTATAAGCGGCACTTCTGTGTTCATTATGTGTAAGGGGCACTACAACTGTGGGCATTATGGGTAAGGGGCACTACTACTGTGGGAATTGTGTATAAGGGGCACTACTGTGGGCATTGAATATAAGGGGCACTACTGTGTGGTATAACATGTATAAAGGGTACCATTGTGTAGCGCAACGTGAATAAAGGGCACCACTGAGTAACATAAACATAATAGGGGCATTACTATGTGTGTAATATGAATCAGGGGCACTACATGCAGCGTAATGTGAATAAGATCGTGCTACTGTGTGGTGTAATTTGAACTGGGGGTACTATTATGTGACCATGCTGCTTATTTGTGAGATCAATGTCCCTTTATAAAATATGGGAAGTAGGGCGATAATTTATAGTTTGCAGGGGGGTGCCAAAAACACTAGCAATGGCCCTAGTTCCGCTTAATTTGAGGGCTGGGGGGAAGGTAGGTTGCAGGGTAAATGAGTTCCACCACCTCTCCAGGACAACTTGTACACAGCTATCCCGAAGCAGTGAATCCCGACAGGGGTCAGGTAGTTATGTATAACCCCCCCCACCCAACATTTAACTCTAGCCTCCCCCGCTGCAGCCTAAACCTAAACACCCCCTCCGTCCCCCGTCCCCTCCCCAGCGGCTTACTAAGGACAAGTCCCGGCAGACCTCGTACAGGATCCCGGAGCCGGCATTTCAATCCATGTCGGGATGCCTGCGGCGTTCCATTCCATTTGTCGTGATGCAGAACGCCGGTATCCTGAACAGATCCCCAAACATATAGATACTGTGTGTATGCGGATAGATCAGGGACAGATTTTCAATGGGGCAAATGGGACACAGATGTGTCCTCATACATCCATCCTCAATACACCATGCAGCACGGGATGCCTGGAGTGAGCCAAAAAGGCATTTTAGTCGCAACATGATGCATCTAGGATGCACTAGGAAACTGCGCCGATTAAGTTGATATATGACATTTGTATATTTTATGCGACAGAACTTGTATTGGCAAAAAGCTGCGGCTGCTACACTGTAGCACTTCGTGTGCAAATTCAGGAGCCCGGATGTAATGAAGTCTGAGGTGGCTGCTCCTGGCCGAACTCTATTTTTAAAGCAAAAATCATGTACAAGGCAAAACCATGCCTCATAAAGGATTGCCGCTTTAAAAAAAACATCCGAGTTCAGCCGGGAACCTGCATCTCCGGCCAACTCGGACTTCATTACATCCCGCCCAGAGACTCAGTCGCACACAGATATACAAGTGCCATATAGCAATAAATCAGCAGTCTCCTCGTACGTCCCAGTTGCATTGCGTTGTGACTAAAATGCATTTGTGGCAAAAAAGGCGCCCGACGCTAGAAGAGTCTCACGCGACCTGGTGTGCCAAGAGGGGCTATTTAGCGTGACTGCAGCAAAGGTGAATGAGGGCCTATCTGTAGCCCAGGCCCTCAAATAAAAAAAAGGCCCATCATCTTGTCAGCATAAGCATTAGTTTTCCTCCCAAAATAATGCCAATATTTTACTTTTATGTATTTGGTCAGACATTGGGGCTGGCAGTGCAGGGGGTGTACATCATACTTGCCTACTCTCCCAGATGTTGCAGGAGACTCCTGATTTTTCGGGAAGTACTCTGCATCCCTGGAAGAGAAGGTGGATCTTCCACATTTCTCCTACTTCGTAGTGAAGAGGGCATGATGGAGAGATAATACCAGGAATCGCGGCTCCGTATGGAGAGGGTGGGGCAAAAATTATGTCAATCCCTTTCCTTGCGGACCCACAATTTGCGCCATTTTGATGTGACAGGTAGTGGCGGTTTTAAGTGCAGGTTCGCAGGGTGGGCACCCGGGCACTGCAGCCTGAGGGCGTGGCAACAGTCACCCCACCAACAGCATGAATTGTGTGTGCCCGCCCCCTGCCTGCACAGTGCTGGATGCTTCTTGCTGCCTCCCTCCCCCACACACATACAGTATACATACATAGACACATACACTCTCTTTTTCTGTAGGGGCTCTACCTGGTGCAATGTGTATACGAGGCTACCTGGTGCAATGTGTATAAGGGGCTACCTGGCGCAATGTGTATAAGGGGCTACCTGGTACATTGTATATAAAAGGCTACCTGCAGCAATGTGTATAAGAGGCTCTACCTGGTGCAGTGTGAATAAGGGGCTCTACCTGGCATAATGTGTAAAAAGGGGCTCTACCTGGTGCAATGTGTATACGGGGCTACCTGGCGCAATGTGTATAAGAGCCTCTACCTGGCACAATGTGTATAAGAGGCTCTGACTGATGTAACGTGGTTTAATGGGCTCTACCTGGCATAACGTGTGTAAGGAACTCTGCCTGGCGCAATGTGTATAAGGTGCTCCACCTGGCGTAACGTGTATAAAAGGGTCTCTACCCAGTTACGTGCATAAAAGGGGATTTGACTGGCGTAATGTGTATAAGGGACTCTACCTGGTGTGTATAAGGGGTACTGCTGTGTATTGTATTGTGACTGACGGACAATACTGTGCGGTGTAATGTGAATCCACGGGATTGAAAAAATGGCCCGGGATTGGCTTCCCTATTCAGCACACACTGTCCCTGTTTTGAATGGGTGGATCACTAGTGTGATCAACACCAATCATCTTTTACTGACTTTAATAATTTTAAGATAATCATGTGTGAAATTGGGGAGCCGAGTGCCAGGGCACTGAATGGAGGGCTGTGGCAGGAAAACATTTATACAGCATATTTCCACGTGGTTCAACCATGCACTTGGCATAACCTTTAAATCATGGACAACAGCACAGGCTCTCTTCCCGAAAACTGTTGTGTACCTGTATTTGTGTGGAGCTTATATGTTCCCTTGTGTTTCCACAAGTGTCCACTGACAATGCAAAGACTTACTGGCAGGTATATTGTTTTTGACAAAAAAATTAAAAACAAGAAACCTATTGTGTATGTGTGTCCATGTGAAACGGAATATAGATTGCAAGCTCCACTGTGGCAGAGACTGATGTGAATGCCTAATTATTCTCTGCAAAGCGCTGCGGAATATGTGTGAGCTATTATAAACAGCTGTTAATAAATTAAAATGGGAATCTACAGGATGCAGCAGTGAAGCATGACTGCCCTCCAGTGGGTGGTATTGGCATTGCATGGCCACATAGCTATCTAAATTCCTGCGCATATAAGAAATGGGTGAATATGGCTTCAATGAGGGTTTACACTAGGGAGTTACTAGTCATTAAATACATGACAAGGGAACACAGATCTCCTAAGAAGGTACAACCTGTAACTAAGATAATACATTTGATTTGTAATATTATAACTTTCATAATTGTTTTATTTTTAAAGCTCCACATAGTTTCCGCAGCGCTGTACATGAAATATACAAGACTAAGACATGACATATCAAAGGTACAGTAACTTTGAATTGGTGAATCCCGTCTGCGGTGAGGGCACGCTGGTGTAGGCTTGGTCAGAGGTGAGTCTCTGTGCTCGGGAAATGGCACGAGGGTGACAGCTCTGACCAAGCCTACACCAGCGGGCCCTCACCGCAGACGGGATCTGCCCCAGCGGCGTCCAGATCTCAGTGCCATGTCTGCTACTTGACAGGCACCGGAGGGTTGACGTTAACAGGAACGAGACCGGTCCGGAGCTCCCATCTCTCTCGACCCACCCCACAATTGCCTGCATCCTCAACCCCGGGGCAACACCGCAATCACCGACTCAGCTTAAGCCGGAACATACTAGTACCCACGAACAGTAAGCGGGACGCCGCATTCTGTATTGATAACAACAGTTTTTGCACTGACTGAACTTTAAACCTATACCCTCAGCTGGTTCACAGCATCAAAGGGTTTTTTCCTATGAGCTGGATTACAGCAGACTTAATCACCATATATACTCCCCATCAGGGAGTCTTATAGGCCCTACACACTGGCCAACATCGCTGCACGATATGAACGATCTTGTTCATTAATGAACGAGATAACATTCATATCGTGCAGTGTGGAGGCAAGAGCGATGAACGATGCGCGGCCCCGCGCTCGTTCATCGCTGGTGTCCCATCGGCTGTGCATGCAGGCCAATATGGACGATCTCGTCCATATTTGCCTGCACTTCTATTGAGCCATGTGATGGGGGGAGTGAAGTAACTTCACTCCCCCCGTCACTGCCCCCCCCCCCTTCCCGCCGCCGGGTCGCCCGTTGGCCGTATCCGCCATCGAGCAGCTCGGCGGCGGATCGGCCAATGTGTAGGGCCCATTACTATGTACTTTTAATAGTGACTGATTTACCATTGCGATCACAGCACGGGGGGTAATTCCAAGTTGATCGCAGCAGGAAATTTTTTAGCAGTTGGGCAAAACCATGTGCACTGCAGGGGGGGCAGATATAACATGTGCAGAGAGAGATAGATTTGGGTGTGGTGTGTTCAATCTGCAATCTAAATTGCAGTGTAAAAATAAAGCAGCCAGTATTTACGCTGCACAGAAACAAAATAACCCACCCAAATCTAACTCTCTCTGCAGATGTTATTGCAGTGCACATGGGCCCTCATTCCGAGATGTTCACTCGCAAGCTGCTTTTAGCAGCTTTGCACACGCTAAGCCGCCGCCTACTGGGAGTGAATCTTAGCATAGTAAAATTGCGATCGAAAGATTAGCAGAATTGCGAATAGACACTTCTTAGCAGTTTCTGAGTAGCTCCAGACTTACTCGGCAACTGCGATCAGTTCAGTCAGTTTCGTTCCTGGTTTGACGTCACAAACACACCCAGCGTTCGCCCAGATACTCCCCCGTTTCTTCAGACACTCCCGCGTTTTTCCCGGAAACGGCAGCGTTTTTTCACACACACCCATAAAACGGCCAGTTTCCGCCCAGAAACACCCACTTCCTGTCAATCACATTACGATCACCAGAACGAAGAAAAAACCTCGTAATGCCGTGAGTAAAATACCTAACTGCATAGCAAATTTACTTGGCGCAGTCGCACTGCGGACATTGCGCATGCGCATTAGCAACTAATCGCTCCGTTGCGGGGAAAAAATAACGAGCGATCAACTCGGAATGACCACCATGGTTTTGCCCAACTGCTAAAAAATTTCCTGCTGCGATCAACTTGGAATTACCCCCACAGTGCATAATCACATGCGCACAGTGGGGGTCATTCCGAGTTGTTCGCTCGCTAGCAGATTTTAGCAGCATTGCACACGCTAGGCCGCTGCCCTCTGGGAGTGTATCTTAGCTTAGCAGAATAGCGAACAAAAGATTAGCAGAATTGCGATTAAATAATTCTTAGCAGTTTCCGAGTAGCTCGAGACTTACTCCTACACTGCGATCAGTTCAGTCAGTTTCGTTCCTGGTTTGACGTCACACACACACAGCGTTCGGCCAGCCACTCCCCCCTTTCTCCAGACACTCCCGCATTTTTCCCTGGCACGCCTGCATTTTTCCGCACACTCCCAGAAAACGGCCAGTTTCCGCCCAGAAACACCCACTTCCTGTCAATCACACTCCGACCACTTCAACGATGAAAATTCTTCGTACGGACGTGAGTAAATCTACTTAGTTTTGTGCTAAAATACTTAGCGCATGCGCACTGCGTACCATGCGCATTTTTGCCTTAATTGCTCCGTTGCAAAAATCGGCAACGAGCGAACAACTCAGAATGACCCCCAGTGCACAAAACTGTTTAAACTGTATATGCTTTTTAGTAATACCTGCAATCCATTTACTTCATTTCCATCATTGTATGTTATAATAAGATTTTACTCACCGGTAAATCTATTTCTCGTAGTCCGTAGTGGATGCTGGGACTCCGTAAGGACCATGGGGAACAGCGGCTCCGCAGGAGACTGGGCACAACTAAAGAAAACTTTAGGACTACCTGGTGTGCACTGGCTCCTCCCACTATGACCCTCCTCCAGACCTCAGTTAGGATACTGTGCCCGGAAGAGCTGACACAATAGGAAAAGGATTTTGAATCCCGGGTAAGACTCATACCAGCCACACCAATCACACCGTATAACTCGTGATATTATACCCAGTTAACAGTATGAAATATAACTGAGCCTCACTACAGATGGCTCATAACAATAACCCTTTAGTTAGGCAATAACTATATACAAGTATTGCAGGCAATCCGCACTTGGGATGGGCGCCCAGCATCCACTACGGACTACGAGAAATAGATTTACCGGTGAGTAAAATCTTATTTTCTCTGACGTCCTAAGTGGATGCTGGGACTCCGTAAGGACCATGGGGATTATACCAAAGCTCCCAAACGGGCGGGAGAGTGCGGATGACTCTGCATCACCGAATGGGCAAACTCTAGGTCCTCCTCAGCCAGGGTGTCAAACTTGTAGAATTTAGCAAATGTGTTTGACCCCGACCAAGTAGCTGCTCGGCAAAGTTGTAAAGCCGAGACCCCTCGGGCAGCCGCCCAAGAAGAGCCCACCTTCCTCGTGGAATGGGCTTTCACTGATTTAGGATGCGTCAGTCCAGCCGCAGAATGTGCAAGCTGAATCGTACTACAGATCCAGCGAGCAATAGTCTGCTTTGAAGCAGGAGCACCCAGCTTGTTGGGTGCATACAGGATAAATAGCGAGTCAGTTTTCCTGACTCCAGCCGTCCTGGAAACATATATTTTCAGGGCCCTGACTACGTCCAGTAACTTGGAGTCCTCCAAGTCCCACGTAGCCGCAGGCACCACAATAGGTTGGTTCACATGAAAAGCTGATATCACCTTAGGAAGGAATTGGGAACTAGTCCTCAATTCCGCCCTATCCATATGAAAATCAGATAAGGGCTTTTGCATGACAAAGCCGCCAATTCTGATACACGCCTGGCCGACGCCAAGGCCAACAGCATGACCACTTTCCACGTGAGGTATTTTAGCTCTACGGATTTAAGTGGCTCAACCCAATGCGACTTCAGGAAATCCAACACCACGTTGAGATCCCACGGTGCCACTAGAGGCACAAACGGGGGCTGAATATGCAGCACTCCCTTAACAAAAGTCTGAACTTCAGACAGTGCAGCCAGTTCTTTTTGGAAGAAAACGTACAGAGCCGAAATCTGGACCTTAATGGAACCCAATTTTAGGCCCGTAGTCACTCCTGACTGTAGGAAGTGCAGAAATCGACCCAGTTGAAATTCCTCCGTTGGGGCCTTCCTGGCCTCACACCAAGAAACATATTTTTGCCATATTCGGTGATAATATTTTGCGATCACATCTTTCCTAGCCTTAATCAGCGTAGGAATGACTTCCTCCGGAATGCCTTTTTCCTTTAGGATCCGGTGTTCAACCGCCATGCCGTCAAACACAGCCGTGGTAAGCCTTGGAACAGGCAGGGCCCCTGCTGCAGCAGGTCCTGTCTGAGCGGCAGAGGCCATAGGTCCTCTGAGATCATTTCTTGGAGTTCTGGGTACCAAGCTCTTCTTGGCCAATCCGGAACCACGAGCATAGTTCTTACTCCTCTCCTTCGTAGTATTCTCAGTACCTTAGGTATGAGAGGAAAAGGAAGGAACACAAACACCAACTGGTACACCCACGGTGTTACCAGAGCGTCCACAGCTATCGCCTGAGGGTCCCTTGACCTGGCGCAATATCTTTTTAGCTTTTTGTTGAGGCGGGACGCCGTCATGTCCACCTGTGGCCTTTCCCAATGGTGTACAATCATTTTGAAGACTTCTGGATGAAGTCCCCACTCTCCCGGGTGGAGGTCGTGCCTGCTGAGAAAGTCTGCTTCCCAGTTGTCCACTCCGGGAATGAACACTGCTGACAGTGCTAACGCATGATTTTCCGCCCATCGGAAAATCCTTGTGGCTTCTGCCATCACCATCCTGCTTCTTGTGCCGCCCTGCTCGTTTACATGGGCGACCGCCGTGATGATGTCTGACTGGATCAGCACCGGCTGGTGTTGAAGCAGGGGACTAGCCTGACAGAGGGCATTGTGAATGGCCCTTAGTCCCAGAATATCTATGTGTAGGGAAGTCTCCTGACTTGACCACAGTCCCTGGACGTTACTTCCCTGTGTGACTGCCCCCCAGCCTCGAAGGCTGGCATCCGTGGTCACCAGGACCCAGTCCTGTATGCCGAATCTGCGGCCCTCTAGAAGATGAGCACTCTGCAGCCACCACCACAGCGACACCCTGACCCTTGGAGACAGGGTTATCAGCCGATGCATCTGAAGATGCGACCCGGACCACTTGTCCAACAGATCCCACTGGAAGATCCTTGCATGGAACCTGCCGAATGGAATTTCTTTGTAAGAAGCTACCATCTTTCCCAGGACTCGCGTGCATTGATGCACCGACACCTGTATTTGTATTAGGAGGTCTCTGTCTAGAGATGACAACTCCTTGGACTTCTCCTCCGGGAGAAACCCTTTTTCCTGTTCTGTGTCCAGAACCATACCCAGGAACAGTAGACGCGTCGTAGGAACCAGCTGCGACTTTGGACTATTCAGAATCCAGCCGTGCTGTTGTAGCACTTCCCGAGATAGTGCTACTCCGACGAACAACTGCTCCCTGGACCTCGCCTTTATAAGGAGATCGTCCAAGTACGGGATAATTATAACTCCCTTTTTTCGAAGGAGTATCATCATCTCGGCCATTACCTTGGTAAATACCCTCGGTGCCGGGGACAAACCAACGGCAACGTCTGGAATTGGTAATGACAGACAATTTTGAGGTACTCCTGGTGAGGAGGGTAAATGGGGACATGCAGGTAAGCATCCTTGATGTCCAGTGATACCATGTAATCCACTTCGTCCAGGCTTGCAATAACCGCCCTGAGCGATTCCATTTTGAACTTGAACCTTCGTATATAAGTGTTCAAGGATTTCAATTTTAGAATGGGTCTCACCGAACCGTCTGGTTTCGGTACCACAAACATTGTGGAATAGTAACCCCGGCCTTGTTGAAGGAGGGGTACCTTGATTATCACCTGCTGGAAGTACAGCTTGTGAATTGCCGCCAGTACTACCTCTCCTCGAGGGCAGCAGGCAAGGCTGATTTGAGGTAACGGCGAGGGGGAGTCGCCTCGAACTCCAGCTTGTATCCCTGTGATACTACTTGCAGAACCCAGGGATCCACCTATGAGCGAGCCCACTGGTCGCTGAAGTTCCCGAGACGCGCCCCCACCGCACCTGGCTCCACCTGTGGAGCCCCAGCATCATGTGGTGGACTCAGAGGAAGCGGGGGAAGATTTTTGATCCTGGGAACTGGCTGTCTGGTGCAGCTTTTTCCCTCTTCCCTTGTCTCTGTGCAGAAAGGAAGCGCCTTTGACCCGCTTGCTTTTCTGAAGCCGAAAGGACTGTACCTTATAATACGGTGCTTTCTTAGGCTGTGAGGAAACTTGAGGTAAATTTTTTCCTTCCCAGCAGTTGCTGTGGATACGAGGTCCCAGAGACCATCCCCAAACAATTCCTCACCCTTATAAGGCAGAATCTTCATGTGCCTTCTAAAGTCAGCATCGCCTGTCCACTGCCGGGTCCCTAAAACCCTCCTGGCAGAATGGACATTGCATTAATTCTGGATGCCAGCCGGCAAATATCCCTCTGTGCATCCCTCATATATAAGACGACGTCTGTAATATGCTCTATGGTTAGCAAATAGTATCCCTGTCCTGACAGGGTAATAGACCACGCTGCAGCAGCACTAGTCATGCTGAGGCAATTGCAGGTCTCAGTATAGTACTTGAGTGTGTATATACAGACTTCAGGATAGCCTCCTGCTTTTTATCAGCAGGCTCCTTCAAAGTGGCCGTATTCTAAGACGGCAGTGCCACCTTTTTTGACAAACGTGTGAGCGCCTTATCCACCCTAGGGGATATCTCCCAACGTGACCTATCCTCTGGCGGGAAAGGGTACGCCATCAGTAACTTTTTAGAAATTACCAGTTTCTTATCGGGGGAACCCACGCTTCTTCACACACTTCATTCACTCATCTGATGGGGGAACAAAACACTGTCTGCTTTTTCTCCCCAAACATAAAACCCCTTTTTTTTTTTTTTTTGTGTGGTACCTGGGTTAATGTCAGAAATGTGTAACACATTTTTCATTGCCGAGATCATGCAACGGATGTTCCTAGTGGATTGTGTATGTGTCTCAACCTCGTCGACACTGGAGTCATACTCCGTGTCGACATCTGTGTCTGCCATCTGAGGTAGCGGGCGTTTTTGAGCCCCTGATGGCCTTTGAGACGCCTGGGCAGGCGCGGGCTGAGAAGCCGGCTGTCCTACAGCTGTTACGTCATCCAGCCTTTTATGTAAGGAGTTGACACTGTCGGTTAATACCTTCCACCTATCCATCCACTCTGGTGTCGGCCCCCCAGGGGGCGACATCACATTTATCGGCATCTGCTCCGCCTCCACATAACCTTCCTCCTCAAACATGTCGACACAGCCGTACCGACACACCGCACACACACAGGGAATGCTCTGACTGAGGACAGGACCCCACAAAGTCCTTTGGGGAGACAGAGAGAGAGTATGCCAGCACACACCAGAGCTATATATAATGCAGGGATTAACACTATAACTGAGTGATTTTTTCCCAATAGCTTGTATACACAATATTGCGCCTAAATTTAGTGCCCCCCCTCTCTTTTTAACCCTTTGAGCTTGAAAACTACAGGGGAGAGCCTGGGGAGCTGTCTTCCAGCTGCACTGTGAAGAGAAAATGGCGCCAGTGTGCTGAGGGAGATAGCCCCGCCCCTTTTTCGGCTGACTTTTCTCCCGCTTTTTTTTATGGATTCTGGCAGGGGTATTTATCACATATATAGCCTCTGGGACTATATATTGTGATTTTTTTGCCAGCCAAGGTATTAATATTGCTGCTCAGGGCGCCCCCCCCCCCAGCGCCCTGCACCCATCAGTGACCGGAGTGTGAGGTGTGCATGAGGAGCAATGGCGCACAGCTGCAGTGCTGTGCGCTACCTTGTTGAAGACCGAAGTCTTCTGCCGCCGATTTCCAGGACCATCTTCATGCTTCTGGCTCTGTAAGGGGGACGGCGGCGCGGCTCTGGGACCGAACGATCGAGGTCGGGTCCTGTGTTCGATCCCTCTGGAGCTAATGGTGTCCAGTAGCCTAAGAAGCCCAAGCTACCACCAGTTAGGTAGGTTCGCTTCTTCTCCCCTTAGTCCCTCGCTGCAGTGAGTCTGTTGCCAGCAGATCTCACTGTAAAATAAAAAACCTAAATATACTTTCTTTCTAGGAGCTCAGGAGAGCCCCTAGTGTGCATCCAGCTCAGCCGGGCACAAGATTCTAACTGAGGTCTGGAGGAGGGTCATAGTGGGAGGAGCCAGTGCACACCAGGTAGTCCTAAAGTTTTCTTTAGTTGTGCCCAGTCTCCTGCGGAGCCGCTATTCCTCATGGTCCTTACGGAGTCCCAGCATCCACTTAGGACGTCAGAGAAATTATGTTTATTAATATGGATTATGACGGTTTGCTAATAGTCATCTAGTGGCAATCATATAATTATCCTTACTCGTTAGCATTCTAGACGGTAGTAATTACTATCGGGATCAATAAAAACCAAAAGTTACATTTCATCCTACAGTTATACATAGGGGTAAATTTACTAAGATGGGAGTTCTATTTAAGATGGGATGTTGCCAATAGCAACCAATCAGATTCTATTTCTCATTTATCTAACACCTTCTAGAAGATATTATCTGGAATCTGATTGGTTGCTATAGGCAACATCTCATCTTAAATAGAACTCCCATCTTAGTAAATTTACCCCATAGTGTTTATTTTGAGCACTAGATCCAGATACAATTCTCCTAGGTTGAGCGCTGCATTCCCCTGCTAATGAAATAAAATATGTTTATTTAACCACTTAACTAACGGTTATTTTTTCTCCAAAAAATGCTCAGAAATTGTTGGGGGGGTTTTATGAGTGAGTTAGGTGGAGATCATGTATATTCAACCTTATCCAAAATGATTTTAGTTAAAAAAAATATATATATTTTTTATAATATTTAAAAAATATTTCCCCCCAAAAAAACATCAGAACATTGGTCTGCACCATTGGTGCATCGGAAACATTGCGAGTTTTATTTTAACAGCCGGGACAGCGCCAGGTACACGGGAGGCTTGAGGAGGTTCATTTACACTTACCCAGCGGCTGCTATTGTTTGCAGCCGCTGGTTTTTTTGGGGGGGGGCCCTCATAGGCAAAGGCAGGGGGGGTTCCGGTTGCCAGGAAACCCCACTCCTCTTGGCAACTGGCTCAAATTATGACAATAGTAGATAGTATATAATACGATTAATATAGCTGCCACCACATCATGCAGTTTAAAGTACAGAGCAGAGCTGCTGCACATGCCCAGTGGTAGCAGCTTTTTCTACAGAGTATGCTGTGTGTGTGGATCTGAGTGTCTTGGGTGAGGTTATTTGTGAACACAGGCTAGTACTGGACACCGGGATTGGTCCTGAACGCTGTGGACAGAACTGGGCTGGCTTGATGAATGATCTACTCATCCAGACGTAGCAGTTAGACAGAAGGCTCTATGAAGAAAGGTGACCAGCTATGGGAACTGGAACGCTGGTGGTGTTAGCCACCAATGCAATGAGTAGCTGGGTTGTCACCTAGTAGAAAGTCACGTGAGGACTGGTGAACTGACGGAATGCTGGGGGAGCCAGCAATTCAGGAGATCCACTGATCACTGGTTGGACCCAGTGCAATAACTGTAGAGGAAGCTGAGGACATCAGCAATGATTGAAGAAGAAGCTGAGGACGTCAGCAATAACTGCAGAGGAAGCTGAGGACATCAGCAATGATTGAAGAAGAAGCTGAGGACGTCAGCAATAACTGCAGAGGAAGCTGAGGACATCAGCAATGATTGAAGAAGAAGCAGCAAAGGGCATCAGCAATAATCGTATAAGAAGCTGAGGACATCAGCAATGCAGACAGTTCACTGAAGGCTGGGAGGCACCAGCACAATAGTTGTGGAGGAAGCCGAGGACGTCAGCAATATTTGTAGAAGAAACTGAGGGCATCAGCAATAATTGTAAAGGAAGCTGAGGGCATCAGCAATAATTGTAAAGGAAGCTGAGGACATCAGCAATAATTGTAGAGGAAGCTGAGGGCATCAGCAATAATTGTAGAGGAAGCTGAGGACATCAGCATTGCAGGTTTCCAGATGCTGGGCAAACTGTGTTAGCACAGAGGGATTCCAAATGCTGTGTATTGCAGTGTCAGCACTGCTGGTTTTCCAGGTGCTGTGATGTAATGATTCTGCACAGTGTCTAAGTTAATGCTGCAAAGTGGTAAGACAGCAGTAGCAGGTTTTCCAGATACTGAGGTGCGCTACCTTGCGCAGTAGTTAAACTGGAAACTGGTAGGAACCAGCAGAGTCTCTAATGCCGCTAGGGATATAGGACAGTCCCTCTGGATCACTTGAGGACTTCCAGTGAATCTGGAGATGCCGGGATGTTGTGGCAGCGATGGCCCTTTATATCATCCAGGGAGTCAGGGAGGGCGTAAGATGTCTATTACCAGCAGGAGATTCTGGAGCTCACTCCAGGCTGAGAGACACCAAAGCACTGAAAGCTTCCTAGTGCTGAGACCCGGAACTTATACCCAGCGCTTACAGCTGAGTGGAGGAGCGGCTTACATGATGCAGAAGTGAATACGGATTGGCTCCCGGAAGATCAGCTGACTGGAGACTGTCATGGTGCTGTCCATGGAGGTGAGCGGTGGGAACCTTGGCATGCTGAGGCCGGCGCTGGCCGCTATGGCCGCTGGACAGGCAGATACTGGTACAAAGTCACGTCTACCGCGGCGAGCGGCGGGCAACATCAGGGGAGCGCCCAGATGAAGGATCGCGCCCAGGCTTGCGGCGGAGGTAAGACAGAGCACAGCTGGGGAGCACAGATAACCTCCGTTTTGTGACACTGATTCCTCAATCAATGCACTGGACCATAGAGAAGCTACCAAGAAGAAGAGACAGGAGCCTTATCATGAGGTGGGAGAATGTGTGCTTAGAAAATGCAGTACTGGTACTATTATTTATTATGGAAAGTATAATCTTTTCCTGACCACTTATTTATATTATTTAAATATGTTTGATACAGCCTATACTACAGACCATCTATAGTGTTAAATATTAATACTGTATTCCACAGAGTATGTAGTGTATAAAAAGACCAATGATTGTATTAATGTCCAGGCTCATTATTAGGTCCCGTCCTTTTATCTACGATTCAGCTGTGGAAGCGGAAGTCAGTGGGTGTCACTGACCTGGTTTGGGAGTGTTGTGGACTCGGGGCTTCTTCCGATGACCGGGAAGAGGAACCGCCACTGGGTCGTAGTAGAGATGGCCGGATGTAGGTCTTCCTCATGCAGGACTAAGACGGCAGGCGGAAGGCCCAGAGGAATTCTTGAAGGTCTCCTGTAAGACAAGACTTGTAGAAATACTGAAGGCTGGGGTACTGAGATATTGGAGACACTGTGGTATTGGAGGCACTGAGGTGCTGGGAGTACAGGGAGTGCAGGGAGGCCCTTGGAGGCACGGAGGTGCTTGGAGGCACGGAGGTGCTTGGGGGCACGGAGGTGTTTGGAGACACCGAGGTGTTTGGAGGGATGAGGTGCTTGGAGGCACGAGGTGCTTGGAGACACGGAGGTAACTGGAGGCACGGAGGTGCTTGGAGGCACGGAGGTGCTTGGAGGCACGGAGGTGTTTGGAGACACCGAGGTGTTTGGAGGGATGAGGTGCTTGGAGGCACGAGGTGCTTGGAGACACGAGGTGCTTGGAGACACGGAGGTAACTGGAGGCACGGAGGTGCTTGGAGGCACGGAGGTGCTTGGAGGCACAGAGGTGCTTGGAGGCACAGAGGTGCTTGGAGGCACGAGGTGCTTGGAGGCACGGAGATAATTGGAGGCACGGAGATAATTGGAGGCACGGAGATAATTGGAGGCACGGAGGTGCTTGGAGGCTCAGGATGCTTGGAGGCACAGGATGCTTGGAGGCACAGGATGCTTGGAAGCACAGGATGCTTGCAGGGACGAGGGAGCTCTGGAATCACAGCTTCCGCAGGAGAAATGAAGATACTCAGGCACCGGATCTCTGCCTGGTATCTGATTTTAAATTCCCCGCCCTAGCCTGATTGGCGGAGCAGGCAGGTGACGTCAGACCTGCTCCGCCTCCTTGCCCTCGCTTGTGATGGCGGCGTCCTTGCTTCCGGGAAGCCGCCGGAGAGCAGCGCCGACCCGCCGCTGAAGCCGGAGACCGTCAGGGGAAGAGAGGCGCCGGGCAGACCAGGCCACCCGCAGGGACAAGCGCGGTCGCCGCTGCCCGAGGTTCGTGACAGTACCCCCTCCTCCAGGAGTGGCCCCTGGACACTTCCCGGGCTTAGTCGGATGTCTGGAGTGGAAGATCCGAATCAGACGAGGAGCCGTTACTTCAGTAGCCCCAATCCAACTTCTCTCCTCAGGACCATAACCCTTCCAGTCCACCAAGTACTGTAATTTTTTATGAAGATAACGAGAGTCAAGAATAGCTTTGATTTCAAACTCCGCTCCAGCTTCTGCCACTACGGACGTTGGCCTAGGGAGTGCTGAGTGGAACCGATTCAGAATGAGGGGACGGAGTAGAGAAACATGAAAGGCGTTAGGTATTCGAAGATGGGCAGGCAAACCCAGTTTACAGACCACAGGATTTAAGACTTGTAGCACAGGGTAAGGACCGATGAACCTTGGAGCGAATTTCATGGTGGGCACCTTCAACCGGAGATTCCGTGTGGACAGCCATACCCTGTCCCCAACTTTATATTGAGGTGCGGCTTGCCGTTTCTTATCTGCGAAGAACTTGTACCGAACAGAAACCTGCTTAAGATTAGCATGAACCTTTCTCCAAATTTGTCCAAAGTGTCGTAGAGTGGACACTACAGCAGGAACCTCTATTATCGGAAGGCTTGGAAATTCCGGAACACGGGGATGGAACCCGTAGTTGACGAAAAATGGTGATTTCCCCAGTGGAAGAATGAAACAAATGGTTATGGGCAAACTCCGCCCAAGGCAACAACTCCACCCAGTTGTCCTGTGAAGGAGAGAGATACAAATGAAGAAAAGTCTCTAGATCTTGATTGACTCGTTCCGTTTGCCCATTAGTTTGGGGATGATAAGCAGACGAAAACTTAAGTTTAATGTGTAGAGTTGAACAAAGGGCTTTCCAAAACCTGGCGGTGAACTGTACTCCACGGTCAGAAACAATCTCTTGTGGCAACCCATGCAAACGAAAATGTTCTCGGATAAACAATAGAGCCAGTTTCGGTGCTGTCGGGAGACCAGTCAAGGGCACAAAGTGTGCCATCTTCGAAAAACGATCAACGATAACCCAAACGGTGTTGCAACCCTTGGAACAGGGCAAGTCAGTGATGAAGTCCATGGAAATGTGAGTCCAGGGTCTCACAGGGATAGGCAGAGGACGAAGTAACCCTGCAGGAGGCAGACGAGGAGATTTATGTTGTGTACATCGGGGACACGAATTAACGCAATCTTGTACATCCTTCCTCATGGTGTTCCACCAGTAAGACCTTTGCAGAAACTTGTACATCTTCTGAGCGCCGGGATGACCGGAAAACTTGGAGTTATGGGCCCACAGTAGTATTCCTGGGCGGAATCTAGCTGGCACGGACATTCTTCCAGGAGGAGGAGCTGGAGTAGTTAAAGCAGCAGAGACAGAAACTGGATTCAGAATTAAACCCCGCTCCGGAGGTTCATCCTCGTCTGTGGGAACTTGTGAAGGAGAAAGCGCATCTGCTTTAATATTGAGAGTCCCGGCCCGGTACTTGATAATGAACGAGAATCGGGAAAAGAAAAGTGCCCATCTCGCCTGGCGAGGATTCAAGCATTGTGCGGATTTGATGTACAGCAAATTCTTGTGATCCGTGTAGATGGTAAACACATGTTTAGCCCCTTCTAGAAGATATCTCCATTCTTCCAAGGCAGATTTGATTGCCAAGAGTTCCTGGTCTCCAATAGTGTAATTTCGTTCGGCTGGAGAGAATTTACGAGAATGGAAGCCACACGGATGTAATTTTTTATCAGAGGAATACTGGGAGAGAACAGCCCCAACCCCGACTGAAGATGCATCAACTTCTAAGAAGAAGGGTTCCTCGAAATTTGGTTGTTGGAGAACTGGAGCAGTCATGAAAGCTAACTTTAAGCGAGAAAAAGCTACAATGGCTTCCGGAGGCCACAAACTAGGATTAGAACCCTTCCTCGTCAGGGCAGTAATGGGCGCAACAATGGTGGAGAAACCCTTAATGAATTTCCTGTAGTAGTTCGCAAAGCCCAGGAACCTTTGTATTGCTTTCAGGGAAAGAGGCTGAGTCCAGTCACGAATGGCCGACAACTTTTCCGGATCCATGCGAAGCTCCGTCCCCGAGATGACATAACCGAGGAACGGAATAGATGTTACTTCAAAGGTACATTTGGAAAGCTTGGCGTAGAGATGATTCTCTCGTAAACGGTGTAGCACCTCTTTGACTTGAGTCCTGTGTTCGACAAGATTCTTGGAAAAAATCAGTATGTCGTCCAGATATACCACAACGCTCTGATACAGCATATCACGAAAGATTTCGTTGACGAACCCCTGGAAAACCGCGGGAGCATTACTAAGACCAAACGGCATCACCAAGTATTCGTAATGCCCATCTCGGGTATTAAAGGCAGTCTTCCATTCATCCCCCTCTCGGATGCGTATAAGATTATAAGCTCCTCTCAAGTCGAGTTTTGAAAAAATGCGGGCACCACGAACCCTATCAAATAACTCTGTGATTAGTGGCAAGGGGTATTTATTCTTAATAGTAATGTCGTTTAGGCCGCGGTAGTCGATGCATGGTCTCAACCCCCCGTCCTTTTTCTTCACGAAAAAGAAGCCTGCACCGGCAGGGGAGGAAGAGGGGCGAATGAATCCCTTGAGCATATTGGACTTAATATACTCCGACATGGCTTGAGTCTCGGGAAGAGACAGAGGATATGTGCGACCACGAGGTGGCGTCTTCCCTGGGACAAGGTCAATAGGGCAGTCCCAAGGCCTGTGAGGTGGTAACAGGTCAGCAGCTTGTTCCGAAAATACGTCCTTGTACCCTTGATATGCCTCCGGAATGTGCTCTTCATCCGTTTTGGAGGTAACACGGAGCGGACAAACAGGAGTAAGACAATTAGTGTGACAAAAGGGACTCCAGGACAGAATTTGTGACGACTTCCAGTCGATGTGGGGATTATGACTTTTCAGCCAAGGCATTCCAAGAACCAGATCATGAGGCATTTCTGGGATTACCAAGAGTTCCAAATCTTCCTGATGTAGAGCCCCGACCTGCAGCTTAACTGGCCCCGTGCGCCACATTATAAGACCTTTGGAAATTCTAGTCCCGTTGATAGCCGTCAGTGAAATTGGCCGCTCGATAGGCCGTAACTTTAAACCCAAACTTTGGGCACAGAAAGAAGAAACGAAGTTCCCTGCAGCTCCGGAATCCAATAGGGCTTCACAAGACCTGGAGACTGAATTGGAGACTAGAGTTACTGGAAGCAAGCAGTCCGAAGTTGGAGAAGCTTTTGTCGTGACTCCCAGCTTGACTCCTCCGGAACAAGCTAGGCCTGCCCGTTTCCCGGACGGGCTTTACAAGATTTAAGAAAATGATCTGCGGCTCCACAGTAAAGGCAGAGTTTACCCTCACGACGACGCTGTCGTTCTTCCGGAGACAGTCGGGAGCGGTTAATTTGCATGGGCTCATCTGAGCTGGGTGAGGCCACCGGCCTAGGAGTAGGATTCCGGAACCTGGAACGATCCGAACGGCTACGTTCTCTTCCACGCTCCTGCATCCGAAGATCCACCTTGACGCAAAGGGAAATCAAATCTTCTAATGGATCCGGCAGATCTCTAGTAACCAGCTCATCTTTCAGCCGGTCGGAAAGACCGTTCCAGAAGGCAGCTCTCAGGGCGTCATTATTCCAGCGTAGTTCGGAAGCAATGGTCTGGAAATGAACCACGTACTGGCCCACGGAACGGGCGCCCTGCCGAACACGGAGCAAATCGGAAGAAGCAGTGGTCATTCTGCCGGGCTCGTCGAAAATCCTTCGAAAGGACGAGATGAAGTTGGTGTAGTTGGAAACCATGGGATCAGATCGTTCCCATAATGGAGACACCCAATCCAAAGCAGAACCTTCCAACAGAGAAATAATATATGCTACCTTGGACCGGTCTGTAGGAAAGTTGTGTGCAAGTAGCTCGAAATGTACCTCGCATTGGTTCAAGAAACCACGACAATTTTTGGGATTCCCATTATAGCGGGACGGAGTAGGCAACTGAAGGCGTGGAGTGACACCGGCCGATGGTTGAACATTGCTGGCAACGGCAACTGGTGCGACTACTGGAACAGGTGCCGGAATTACTGAGGCCAGAGACGCCTGAATCTGATCCAGACGCCCGGACAACTGCTGGAGGTACTGCATCACCTGGCCTTGCGCTGCTTCCTGACTTTGCACTCGAGAAGCCAGGTTCTGGATGGCACTCGAGTCCGTGTTCCGATTCCCCGAGTCCATGTGGCCTGAGTATACTGTCACTGACCTGGTTTGGGAGTGTTGTGGACTCGGGGCTTCTTCCGATGACCGGGAAGAGGAACCGCCACTGGGTCGTAGTAGAGATGGCCGAATGTAGGTCTTCCTCATGCAGGACTAAGACGGCAGGCGGAAGGCCCAGAGGAATTCTTGAAGGTCTCCTGTAAGACAAGACTTGTAGAAATACTGAAGGCTGGGGTACTGAGATATTGGAGACACTGTGGTATTGGAGGCACTGAGGTGCTGGGAGTACAGGGAGTGCAGGGAGGCCCTTGGAGGCACGGAGGTGCTTGGAGGCACGGAGGTGCTTGGAGGCACGGAGGTGCTTGGGGGCACGGAGGTGTTTGGAGACACCGAGGTGTTTGGAGGGATGAGGTGCTTGGAGGCACGAGGTGCTTGGAGACACGGAGGTAACTGGAGGCACGGAGGTGCTTGGAGGCACGGAGGTGTTTGGAGACACCGAGGTGTTTGGAGGGATGAGGTGCTTGGAGGCACGAGGTGCTTGGAGACACGGAGGTAACTGGAGGCACGGAGGTGCTTGGAGGCACGGAGGTGCTTGGAGGCACAGAGGTGCTTGGAGGCACGAGGTGCTTGGAGGCACGGAGATAATTGGAGGCACGGAGATAATTGGAGGCACGGAGGTGCTTGGAGGCACAGGATGCTTGGAGGCACAGGATGCTTGGAGGCACAGGATGCTTGGAAGCACAGGATGCTTGCAGGGACGAGGGAGCTCTGGAATCACAGCTTCCGCAGGAGAAACGAAGATACTCAGGCACCGGATCTCTGCCTGGTATCTGATTTTAAATTCCCCGCCCTAGCCTGATTGGCGGAGCAGGCAGGTGACGTCAGACCTGCTCCGCCTCCTTGCCCTCGCTTGTGATGGCGGCGTCCTTGCTTCCGGGAAGCCGCCGGAGAGCAGCGCCGACCCGCCGCTGAAGCCGGAGACCGTCAGGGGAAGAGAGGCGCCGGGCAGACCAGGCCACCCGCAGGGACAAGCGCGGTCGCCGCTGCCCGAGGTTCGTGACAGTGGGAAGTTGGCTGTGCCAGCACCCTCAGTGGGATTACACAATCATTGCGCGTGGCAAAATGAGTTTTATGGTAAGAACTTACCTTTGTTAAAACTCTTTCTGCGAGGTATACTGGGCTCCACAAGGATAGACATAGGGGTGTAGAGTAGGATCTTGATCCGAGGCACCAACAGGCTGAAAGCTTTGACTGTTCCCAGAATGCATAGCGCCGCCTCCTCTATAACCCCGCCTCCCTGCACAGGAGCTCAGTTTTTAGTTAACCAGCCCAATGCAGTAGCAGGAAAAGAGACGACAACGGTTAGTAGCCACATACACCACACTCTCACAACAGGAGAAGTGTCAGCGGCTAATGCCATACCAACCCAAAGAAGCTAAGTGCGTCAGGGTGGGCGCCTAGTGGAGCCCAGTGTACCTCGCAGAAAGAGTTTTAACAAAGGTAAGTTCTTACCATAAAACGCGTTTTCTGCTGCGGGGTACACTGGGCTCCACAAGGATAGACATAGGGGATGTCCTAAAGCAGTTCCTTATGGGAGGGGACGCACTGTAGCAGGCACAAGAACCGCCGTCCAAAGGAAGCATCCTGGGAAGCGGCAGTATCGAAGGCATAGAACCTTATGAACGTGTTCACAGAGGACCACGTAGCCACCTTTTACAATTGTTCAAGGGTCGCACCACGGCGGGCCGCCCAAGAAGGTCCAACAGACCGAGTAGAATGGGCCGTAATGTGAGCAGGAGCTGATAGGCCAGCCCTCACATAAGCATGTGCAATCACCATTCTAATCCATCTGGCCAAAGTTTGCTTGTGAGCAGGCCAGCCCCAGTTTGTGAAATCCAAACAGCACAAAGAGAGAATCAGATTTTCTAATAGTAGCAGTTCTCTTCACATAGATACGGAGAGCCCGTACCACATCCAAAGACCGCTCTTTGGGAGACAGATCAGGAGAAACAAGTGCCGGAACCACAATCTCCTGGTTAAGGTGGAACGAAGAAACCACCTTAGGTAAATATCCGGGACGAGTCCTAAGAACCGCCCGGTCACGGTGAAATATCAGATATGGGGAACTACAGGACAAGGCACCCAAATCCGACACTCTTCTAGCTAGCTGAAGCAATAGCCAGCAGAAACACCACCTTAAGGGAAAGCCACTTAAGATCAGCTGAACCAAGAGGTTCAAACGGAGACTCTTGTAACGCCTCCAAAACCACCGACAAGTCCCAAGGAGCCACAGGCGGGACATAAGGAGGTTGGATACGCAACACACCCTGAGTAAAGGTATGCACATCAGGTAAGGTCGCAATTTTTCTCTGAAACCACACCGACAAGGCAGATATTTGAACCTTGAGGGAGGCCAAACGCAGGCCTAAGTCCAGGCCCTGCTGAAGAAAAGCCAACAACTTGGCTATACTAAACTTGGAAGTGCCATAATCGTTAGATGCGCACCAAACAAAGTAAGAATGCCAGACCCTATAGTAAATCCGAGCCGAAGCCGTTTTCCGGGCCCGCAACATAATTTGAATGACCGCCTCAGAAAACCCTTTAGCCCTTAGGACGGAAGCTTCAAGAGCCACGCCGTCAAAGACAGCCGGGCTAGGTCCTGGTAGACACAGGGGCCCTGAACGAGGAGGTCTGGGCGTTGTGGAAGTACAAGTGGATGCTCTGACGATAGGCCTTGCAGGTCTGAGAACCAGTGCCGTCTGGGCCACGCTGGAGCTATGAGAAGCAGATTTCCTTTTTCTTGCTTGAACTTCCGAATTACCCTGGGCAGGAGTGACACCGGAGGGAACACGTACGGCAGCTGAAACCTCCACGGCACCGTCAGCGCATCCACGAATGCTGCTTGAGGATCCCTTGTCCTTGCTCCGAAGACCGGAACCTTGTGATTGTGTCGAGACGCCATCAGATCTACTTCTGGAAGGCCCCACTTTTCCACTAGGAGTTGAAACACTTTTGGGTGGAGGCCCCACTCGCCGGCATGTATGTCCTGACGACTGAGAAAGTCCGCTTCCCAATTCAGGACTCCCGGAATGAAGATTGCCGATATGGCCGGTAGATGGCGTTCCGCCCAATGTAGAATCCGTGAGACTTCCTTCATTGCCAAACGGCTTCGAGTGCCGTCCTTGATGATTTATGTAAGCCACTGTGGTGGCGTTGTCCGACTGTACTTGAACAGGACGGTTCTGAATTAAATGCTGGGCCAGGTTCAACGCATTAAAGACTGCCCGCATTTCCAGAATGTTGATCGAGAGGAGGGATTCCTCCTTGGTCCACCAACCCTGAAGGGATTGTTACTCGAGCACCGCGCTCCAACCTCTCAGACTGGTATCTGTCGTCAACAGGACCCAGTTGGATATCCAGAAGGGATGGCCCCTGCACAATTGTCGGTCCTGGAGCCACCAGAGCAGCGACAGACGGACCTCCGGAGTCAATGAGATCATGTGAGACCTGATCCGGTGAGGCAGGCCGTCCCACTTGGCTAGAATCAGCTTCTGGAGGGGGCGAGAATGGAATTGAGCATACTCCACCATGTCGAATGCTGATACCATGAGGCCCAGCACCTGCATCGCCGAATGTATCGACACTTGCGGACGAGAAAGGAAGCAACGAATCCTGTCCTGAAGCTTCAGGACTTTCTCCTGAGACAAGAACAACCTCTGGTTGTGAGTGTCCAAAAGCGCTCCCAGGTGCACCATGCTCTGAGCAGGGACCAGGGAGGATTTCTTCCAGTTGATGAGCCACCCGTGGGCTTGTAGAAACCGGATAGTCATATCCAGATGATGTAGGAGAAGTTCTGGGGAATTTGCCAGGATTAACAAGTCATCCAGATACGGCAGTATCCTGACCCCTTGACGGCGGAGTACCACCGTCATCACCGCCATAACTTTGGTGAAGACTCGCGGAGCCGTAGTTAAACCAAAAGGTAACGCCCGAAACTGGTAATGGAGGTTGCCAATCGCAAACCTCAGGTATTGCTGATGTGACGCTGCTACAGGAATATGCAGGTAAGCATCCTGTATGTCCAGGAAGACCATGTAGTCCCCAGGTTCCAAGGCCAGAACTATAGAGCGAAGGGTTTCCATACGGAACTTGGAAACCTTCACACACCTGTTCAATGCCTTGAGGTTGAGAATGGGCCGGGAGGACCCATTCGGTTTCGGGACTAGAAACAGCGGAGAATAGTACCCCCAGCCCCTCTGCGCAAGAGGCACCTGTACTACGACTCCTGTATCCAGGAGGGTCTGTACTACCGAATGTAGAGTGTTTGCCTTTGGTCTAACGGGACGTCTGTCCGGCAAAATCGATGAGGGGGTCGGTTTTTGAAGGCTATGGCGTAACCTCGAGTGACGACTTCCCGTACCCAGGCATTTGAAGTGGTCTTCAACCATTCCTGGGTATACCCTAGAAGCCGGCCCCCCACCCTGGGATCCCCCAGGGGGAGGCCCGCCCCGTCATGCGGCAGGATTATCGGTCTTGGAAGCTGGCTGACGGGCCACCCAGGCTCTTTTGGGCTTTGGCTTACCAGGTTTGGAAGTGCGGGCCTGCTTGTTGTATGCCTGACCTTTTGCTTTACCTGAAGGATGAAAGGGGCGAAAGGAAGTACATTTAGCCTTCGACACAGAAGGAGCGGTACTTGGCAGACAGGCAGTTTTGGCAGTAGCCAAGTCAGCCACAATCTTATTTAAGTCCTCCCCAAACAGAATATCTCCCTTGAAAGGGAGTACCTCCAGGGTTTTTCTAGAGTCCAGATCCACAGACCAGGATCTCAGCCACAATATCCGGTGAGCCAGGACTGATGTAGTAGAGGCCTTGGCTGCTAGGATACTGGCATCAGAACAGAAGCCGCCTCTTTAATATAGGGAGAAGGTGTGACAATATATGACATTGTCTAGCATGGTCAGAAGAGAGTTCAGCTTCTAACTCCAAGGCCCATGCTTCAATAACCTCTGCAGCCCATGTCGCTGCAATAGTGGGCCTTTGTGCAGCACCTGTGAGGGTGTAAATCGCTTTCAGACAACCCTCCACACGTTTATCCGTAGGCTCTTTTAGAGACGTGACGGTAGTGACAGGTAGAGCTGAGGAAACCACCATCCTAGCCACATGTGAGTCTACTGGAGGAGGCGTTTCCCAATTTTTAGACAGCTCTGGCGCGAGGGGATAGCGAGCCAGCATCTTCTTTTGAGGCACAAACTTCTTACCCGGGTTTTCCCAGGGTCCCTGACGTATATCCACTAGAGATGAGCGCCGGAAATTTTTCGGGTTTTGTGTTTTGGTTTTGGGTTCGGTTCCGCGGCCGTGTTTTGGGTTCGACCGCGTTTTGGCAAAACCTAACCGAATTTTTTTTGTCGGATTCGGGTGTGTTTTGGATTCGGGTGTTTTTTTCCAAAAAACCTAAAAAACAGCTTAAATCATAGAATTTGGGGGTCATTTTGATCCCAAAGTATTATTAACCTCAAAAACCATCATTTCCACTCATTTTCAGTCTATTCTGAATACCTCACACCTCACAATATTATTTTTAGTCCTAAAATTTGCACCGAGGTCGCTGGATGACTAAGCTAAGCGACCCTAGTGGCCGACACAAACACCTGGCCCATCTAGGAGTGGCACTGCAGTGTCACGCAGGATGTCCCTTCCAAAAAACCCTCCCCAAACAGCACATGACGCAAAGAAAAAAAGAGGCGCAATGAGGTAGCTGTGTGAGTAAGATAAGCGACCCTAGTGGCCGACACAAACACCGGGCCCATCTAGGAGTGTCACTGCAGTGTCACGCAGGATGTCCCTTCCAAAAAACCCTCCCCAAACAGCACATGACGCAAAGAAAAAAAGAGGCGCAATGAGGTAGCTGTGTGAGTAAGATAAGCGACCCTAGTGGCCGACACAAACACCGGGCCCATCTAGGAGTGTCACTGCAGTGTCACGCAGGATGTCCCTTCCAAAAAACCCTCCCCAAACAGCACATGACGCAAAGAAAAAAAGAGGCGCAATGAGGTAGCTGTGTGAGTAAGATAAGCGACCCTAGTGGCCGACACAAACACCGGGCCCATCTAGGAGTGGCACTGCAGTGTCACGCAGGATGGCCCTTCCAAAAAACCCTCCCCAAACAGCACATGACGCAAAGAAAAAAAGAGGCGCAATGAGGTAGCTGTGTGAGTAAGATAAGTGACCCTAGTGGCCGACACAAACACCGGGCCCATCTAGGAGTGTCACTGCAGTGTCACGCAGGATGTCCCTTCCAAAAAACCCTCCCCAAACAGCACATGACGCAAAGAAAAAAAGAGGCGCAATGAGGTAGCTGTGTGAGTAAGATAAGCGACCCTAGTGGCCGACACAAACACCGGGCCCATCTAGGAGTGTCACTGCAGTGTCACGCAGGATGTCCCTTCCAAAAAACCCTCCCCAAACAGCACATGACGCAAAGAAAAAAAGAGGCGCAATGAGGTAGCTGTGTGAGTAAGATAAGCGACCCTAGTGGCCGACACAAACACCGGGCCCATCTAGGAGTGTCACTGCAGTGTCACGCAGGATGTCCCTTCCAAAAAACCCTCCCCAAACAGCACATGACGCAAAGAAAAAAAGAGGCGCAATGAGGTAGCTGTGTGAGTAAGATAAGCGACCCTAGTGGCCGACACAAACACCGGGCCCATCTAGGAGTGGCACTGCAGTGTCACGCAGGATGGCCCTTCCAAAAAACCCTCCCCAAACAGCACATGACGCAAAGAAAAAAAGAGGCGCAATGAGGTAGCTGTGTGAGTAAGATAAGCGACCCTAGTGGCCGACACAAACACCGGGCCCATCTAGGAGTGTCACTGCAGTGTCACGCAGGATGTCCCTTCCAAAAAAAACCTCCCCAAACAGCACATGACGCAAAGAAAAAAAGAGGCGCAATGAGGTAGCTGTGTGAGTAAGATAAGCGACCCTAGTGGCCGACACAAACACCGGGCCCATCCAGGAGTGGCACTGCAGTGTCACGCAGGATGGCCCTTCCAAAAAACCCTCCCCAAACAGCACATGACGCAAAGAAAAAAAGAGGCGCAATGAGGTAGCTGTGTGAGTAAGATAAGCGACCCTAGTGGCCGACACAAACACCGGGCCCATCTAGGAGTGGCACTGCAGTGTCACGCAGGATGGCCCTTCCAAAAAACCCTCCCCAAACAGCACATGACGCAAAGAAAAATTAAAGAAAAAAGAGGTGCAAGATGGAATTGTCCTTGGGCCCTCCCACCCACCCTTATGTTGTATAAACAGGACATGCACACTTTAACCAACCCATCATTTCAGTGACAGGGTCTGCCACACGACTGTGACTGATATGACGGGTTGGTTTGGACCCCCACCAAAAAAGAAGCAATTAATCTCTCCTTGCACAAACTGGCTCTACAGAGGCAAGATGTCCACCTCATCATCATCCTCCGATATATCACCGTGTACATCCCGCTCCTCACAGATTATCAATTCGTCCCCACTGGAATCCACCATCTCAGCTCCCTGTGTACTTTGTGGAGGCAATTGCTGCTGGTCAATGTCTCCGCGGAGGAATTGATTATAATTCATTTTAATGAACATCATCTTCTCCACATTTTCTGGATGTAACCTCGTACGCCGATTGCTGACAAGGTGAGCGGCGGCACTAAACACTCTTTCGGAGTACACACTTGTGGGAGGGCAACTTAGGTAGAATAAAGCCAGTTTGTGCAAGGGCCTCCAAATTGCCTCTTTTTCTTGCCAGTATAAGTACGGACTGTGTGACGTGCCTACTTGGATGCGGTCACTCATATAATCCTCCACCATTCTTTCAATGTTGAGAGAATCATATGCAGTGACAGTAGACGACATGTCCGTAATCGTTGTCAGGTCCTTCAGTCCGGACCAGATGTCAGCATCAGCAGTCGCTCCAGACTGCCCTGCATCACCGCCAGCGGGTGGGCTCGGAATTCTGAGCCTTTTCCTCGCTCCCCCAGTTGCGGGAGAATGTGAAGGAGGAGATGTTGACAGGTCGCGTTCCGCTTGACTTGACAATTTTCTCACCAGCAGGTCTTTCAACCCCAGCAGACTTGTGTCTGCCGGAAAGAGAGATCCAAGGTAGGCTTTAAATCTAGGATCGAGCACGGTGGCCAAAATGTAGTGCTCTGATTTCAACAGATTGACCACCCGTGAATCCTTGTTAAGCGAATTAAGGGCTCCATCCACAAGTCCCACATGCCTAGCGGAATCGCTCCGTGTTAGCTCCTCCTTCAATGTCTCCAGCTTCTTCTGCAAAAGCCTGATGAGGGGAATGACCTGACTCAGGCTGGCAGTGTCTGAACTGACTTCACGTGTGGCAAGTTCAAAGGGCATCAGAACCTTGCACAACGTTGAAATCATTCTCCACTGCGCTTGAGACAGGTGCATTCCACCTCCTATATCGTGCTCAATTGTATAGGCTTGAATGGCCTTTTGCTGCTCCTCCAACCTCTGAAGCATATAGAGGGTTGAATTCCACCTCGTTACCACTTCTTGCTTCAGATGATGGCAGGGCAGGTTCAGTAGTTTTTGGTGGTGCTCCAGTCTTCTGTACGTGGTGCCTGTACGCCGAAAGTGTCCCGCAATTCTTCTGGCCACCGACAGCATCTCTTGCACGCCCCTCTCGTTTTTTAAATAATTCTGCACCACCAAATTCAAGGTATGTGCAAAACATGGGACGTGCTGGAATTTGCCCATATTTAATGCACACACAATATTGCTGGCGTTGTCCGATGCCACAAATCCACAGGAGAGTCCAATTGGGGTAAGCCATTCTGCGATGATCTTCCTCAGTTGCCGTAAGAGGTTTTTAGCTGTGTGCGTATTCTGGAAACCGGTGATACAAAGCGTAGCCTGCCTAGGAAAGAGTTGGCGTTTGCGAGATGCTGCTACTGGTGCCGCCGCTGCTGTTCTTGCGGCGGGAGTCCATACATCTACCCAGTGGGCTGTCACAGTCATATAGTCCTGACCCTGCCCTGCTCCACTTGTCCACATGTCCGTGGTTAAGTGGACATTGGGTACAGCTGCATTTTTTAGGACACTGGTGACTCTTTTTCTGAGGTCTGTGTACATTTTCGGTATCGCCTGCCTAGAGAAATGGAACCTAGATGGTATTTGGTACCGGGGACACAGTACCTCCAACAAGTCTCTAGTTGGCTCTGCAGTAATGATGGATACCGGAACCACGTTTCTCACCACCCAGGATGCCAAGGCCTCAGTTATCCGCTTTGCAGTAGGATGACTGCTGTGATATTTCATCTTCCTCGCAAAGGACTGTTGAACAGTCAATTGCTTACTGGAAGTAGTACAAGTGGGCTTACGACTTCCCCTCTGGGATGACCATCGACTCCCAGCAGCAACAACAGCAGCGCCAGCAGCAGTAGGCGTTACACGCAAGGATGCATCGGAGGAATCCCAGGCAGGAGAGGACTCGTCAGAATTGCCAGTGACATGGCCTGCAGGACTATTGGCATTCCTGGGGAAGGAGGAAATTGACACTGAGGGAGTTGGTGGGGTGGTTTGCGTGAGCTTGGTTACAAGAGGAAGGGATTTACTGGTCAGTGGACTGCTTCCGCTGTCGCCCAAAGTTTTTGAACTTGTCACTGACTTATTATGAATGCGCTGCAGGTGACGTATAAGGGAGGATGTTCCGAGGTGGTTAACGTCCTTACCCCTACTTATTACAGCTTGACAAAGGCAACACACGGCTTGACACCTGTTGTCCGCATTTCTGTTGAAATACTTCCACACCGAAGAGCTGATTTTTTTGGTATTTTCACCAGGCATGTCAGTGGCCATATTCCTCCCACGGACAACAGGTGTCTCCCCGGGTGCCTGACTTAAACAAACCACCTCACCATCAGAATCCTCCTGGTCAATTTCCTCCCCAGCGCCAGCAACACCCATATCCTCCTCATCCTGGTGTACTTCAACACTGACATCTTCAATCTGACTATCAGGAACTGGACTGCGGGTGCTCCTTCCAGCACTTGCAGGGGGCGTGCAAATGGTGGAAGGCGCATGCTCTTCACGTCCAGTGTTGGGAAGGTCAGGCATCGCAACCGACACAATTGGACTCTCCTTGTGGATTTGGGATTTCGAAGAACGCACAGTTCTTTGCGGTGCTTTTGCCAGCTTGAGTCTTTTCAGTTTTCTAGCGAGAGGCTGAGTGCTTCCATCCTCATGTGAAGCTGAACCACTAGCCATGAACATAGGCCAGGGCCTCAGCCGTTCCTTGCCACTCCGTGTGGTAAATGGCATATTGGCAAGTTTACGCTTCTCCTCCGACAATTTTATTTTAGGTTTTGGAGTCCTTTTTTTACTGATATTTGGTGTTTTGGATTTGACATGCTCTGTACTATGACATTGGGCATCGGCCTTGGCAGACGACGTTGCTGGCATTTCATCGTCTCGGCCATGACTAGTGGCAGCAGCTTCAGCACGAGGTGGAAGTGGATCTTGATCTTTCCCTAATTTTGGAACCTCAACATTTTTGTTCTCCACATTTTAATAGGCACAACTAAAAGGCACCTCAGGTAAACAATGGAGATGGATGGATACTAGTATACAATTATGGATGGACTGCCGAGTGCCGACACAGAGGTAGCTACAGCCGTGAACTACCGTACTGTGTCTGCTGCTAATATAGACTGGTTGATAATGAGATGTAGTATGTATAAAGAAGAAAGAAAAAAAAAACCACGGGTAGGTGGTATACAATTATGGATGGACTGCCGAGTGCCGACACAGAGGTAGCTACAGCCGTGGACTACCGTACTGTACTGTGTCTGCTGCTAATATAGACTGGATGATAATGAGATGTAGTATGTATAAAGAAGAAAGAAAAAAAAACCACGGGTAGGTGGTATACAATTATGGATGGACTGCCGAGTGCCGACACAGAGGTAGCTACAGCCGTGAACTACCGTACTGTGTCTGCTGCTAATATAGACTGGTTGATAATGAGATGTAGTATGTATAAAGAAGAAAGAAAAAAAACCCACGGGTAGGTGGTATACAATTATGGATGGACTGCCGAGTGCCGACACAGAGGTAGCTACAGCCATGGACTACCGTACTGTACTGTGTCTGCTGCTAATATAGACTGGATGATAATGAGATGTAGTATGTATAAAGAAGAAAGAAAAAAAAACCACGGGTAGGTGGTATACAATTATGGATGGACTGCCGAGTGCCGACACAGAGGTAGCTACAGCCGTGGACTACCGTACTGTACTGTGTCTGCTGCTAATATAGACTGGATGATAATGAGATGTAGTATGTATAAAGAAGAAAGAAAAAAAAAACCACGGGTAGGTGGTATACAATTATGGATGGACTGCCGAGTGCCGGCACAGAGGTAGCTACAGCCGTGGACTACCGTACTGTACTGTGTCTGCTGCTAATATAGACTGGATGATAATGAGATGTAGTATGTATAAAGAAGAAAGAAAAAAAAAACCACGGGTAGGTGGTATACAATTATGGATGGACTGCCGAGTGCCGACACAGAGGTAGCTACAGCCGTGGACTACCGTACTGTACTGTGTCTGCTGCTAATATAGACTGGATGATAATGAGATGTAGTATGTATAAAGAAGAAAAAAAAAAAAAACCACGGGTAGGTGGTATACAATTATGGATGGACTGCCCAGTGCCGACACAGAGGTAGCTACAGCCGTGGACTACCGTACTGTACTGTGTCTGCTGCTAATATAGACTGGATGATAATGAGATGTAGTATGTATAAAGAAGAAAGAAAAAACCACGGGTAGGTGGTATACAATTATGGATGGACTGCCGAGTGCCGACACAGAGGTAGCTACAGCCGTGGACTACCGTACTGTACTGTGTCTGCTCCTAATATAGACTGGATGATAATGAGATGTAGTATGTATAAAGAAGAAAGAAAAAAAAACCACGGGTAGGTGGTATACAATTATGGATGGACTGCCGAGTGCCGACACAGAGGTAGCTACAGCCGTGAACTACCGTACTGTGTCTGCTGCTAATATAGACTGGTTGATAATGAGATGTAGTATGTATAAAGAAGAAAGAAAAAAAAACCACGGGTAGGTGGTATACAATTATGGATGGACTGCCGAGTGCCGACACAGAGATAGCTACAGCCGTGGACTACCGTACTGTACTGTGTCTGCTGCTAATATAGACTGGATGATAATGAGATGTAGTATGTATAAAGAAGAAAGAAAAAAAAAACCACGGGTAGGTGGTATACAATTATGGATGGACTGCCGAGTGCCGACACAGAGGTAGCTACAGCCGTGGACTAACGTACTGTGTCTGCTGCTAATATAGACTGGATGATAATGAGATGTAGTATGTATAAAGAAGAAAGAAAAACAAAACCACGGGTAGGTGGTATACAATTATGGATGGACTGCCGAGTGCCGACACAGAGGTAGCTACAGCCGTGAACTACCATACTGTGTCTGCTGCTAGTATAGACTGGATGATAAATAATGATATAAAAAATATATATATATCACTACTGCAGCCGGACAGGTATATATTATATAATGACGGACCTGCTGGACACTGTCTGTCAGCAGAATGAGTTTTTTAATTTTTATAGAATAAAAAAACACCACACAAGTCACACGACGAGTGTACTTTTTCAGGCAGACAATCACAATATACTATACTGGTGGTCAGTGTGGTCAGGTCACTGGTCACAGTGGTCAGTGGTCAGTCACACTGGCAGTGGCACTCTGGCAGCAAAAGTGTGCACTGTTTAATATGTACTCCTGGCTCTTGCTATAACCTATAACTGCTCCCCAGTCTCCCCCACAATTAAGCTGTGTGAGCACAGTCAGATATTATACATAGATGATGCAGCACACTGGGCTGAGCACAGATATGGTATGTGAGTGTGACTGAGTCACTGTATCGTTTTTTTCAGGCAGAGAACAAGAACAGAACGGATTATTAAATAATAATAAATTATAAAACTGCACTGGTGGTCAGGTCACTGGTCATCAGTCACTAGTATAACTCCTCCTAAGCTCCAGTAAGTAAATGAAGTGTCTCACTCTCACTCTCCTATCTATTTTAATTTCTAAACGGAGAGGACGCCAGCCACGTCCTCTCCCTATCAATCTCAATGCACGTGTGAAAATGGCCGCGACGCGCGGCTCCTTATATAGAATCCGAGTCTCGCGATAGAATCCGAGCCTCGCGAGAATCCGACAGCGTGATGATGACGTTCGGGCGCGCTCGGGTTAACCGAGCAAGGCGGGAAGATCCGAGTCGCTCGGACCCGTGTAAAAAAACATGAAGTTCGGGCGGGTTCGGATTCAGAGAAACCGAACCCGCTCATCTCTAATATCCACTAGGTGGTCAGAGTGAGGTAAAACTTGTTTAACCACCTTCTGACGCTTGAACCTACCTGGTTTCTTAGGAGGGACGGATGGCTCGGGATCATCCGTAATCTGTAAAATCAATTTAATAGCCTCCAAAAGATCAGGAACATCCACATGTGAACTACCCTCCCCATCAGCAGTATCTGTGTCAGAATCTGTGGGGTCAGTGTATGTGCTGTCTTCATCAGACGAGGTGTCAGTGACAGCAGTGGATTGTGAGGAGACAAGAGCTCGCTTAGAGGACCCCTTGGGCTTGGGCGAGCGAGGGTCAGACTTTTTAGTAGTCAGGGACTGGTTCAACTTCTTCAATTGAGCAGATAAATTGTCCGCCCACGGCGGGTTAGCTGCAGGGACCACATACGGTTGCACCGGCATAGGGGGTCCCATAGGGGGTGTTAGTTTATTAACTAGCGTATGCAGAAGCGTGGAAAAAGCAGCCCATGGTGGGTCATTATGTACCTCCGTTGCCACAGTCCCACTGGGGGGCAAGGAGCCCCCAGAACCAGAGCCCACAGCTGCTATATTTTTGTATGGATCTGTGGCTTCAGCAACACCTGCAGTGTGTTCCGCCCCAGAACCGTTACCTTCAGAAGCAGACATGATATAACTTGCAGTATCAGGTAACACAGTACAATTGGCAGCAGCACAATACCTCTTACCCAAACCCCTGCGCAGTGTAGTCAGCACAAGCAGAGATATAGGAGAGATATGGTGACTAAAATCACAGAGAAAAATACGTATTAAAGTATATCTTGTGAAAATCCTATATAAAACCTGACGCACCAAGCCCCTCAGGTTATAGAATATAGGGATAGCAAGTTGAGTGAGAGACACGAAATGGAAACCACTCAGCAAGCTAATGCACACACATATAGTCACAGTTGTACCATGCAGAGGTTATTACCAACAATAATACTGCACTGGACTAGCTTATATAGCTATATAGTCAACAGATATAACACTGCACAGTAAGAACTGGATGTATATCACAGGGTAATTGTACTAGAAAACCCTGACTAAATGCACTCTTTCTTACTAACACTGTCTAAAAGGCAGGTAGAATACTTAAGTGTCATGTAAAGTCACAGCGCTGACAACCAGGCGGCTTTACACAGGAGGATTTGCCCAAGCAGTCCCAGGAACAGTGAGCTGAGAGAAATGGCGCCCAGACACTGACAGGGAGTGAGGGAGAGACAGATATGCAGCTCCAGGGCGGGAACATTTGCGGGAAATGGCGCCCTGGGGCTGGGGGAGGATCTCCAGGTCTAAGCCTTATCCTCCTGCTGGCAAAACCACCGGGTACTGTGGGCTACTATTAAAATGGTTTTATGGGAAAACCTGACCTGCACCCATGCCCGGGTGATCTAGTGGGATCGCCTGTACTGCCAAAGTGTCCACCGCCAGCGCGCGCGGTCCGCCTCCCACTGACTGCGCCGGATCACCACCTCACCACCACTCACCACCTCCCGAAGCGCGGCCACGCGATCCTGGAGAGCCCCCGTCGTGTGTGCCTGACCAAGGAAGAAAACCGGAGCCTCCGCTGTAGTTACCCGGCAACCAGGGCTCAGGAGTGTACAGCGCCGCTGGGGAGAGCTGGAGCTGCAGCAGTGAATGTCACAAACCATTTACACACCGCTGCTGCCCTTGAAGTCTTCACTTTTTCTTCAAAAAAGCTCTTCTTAGGGCTGCCTGGAGCAGCCCCTCTGTTATGTCACTGCTATCTGCGGCACCAACTACAAAACTGAGCTCCTGTGCAGGGAGGTGGGGTTATAGAGGAGGCGACGCTATGCATTCTGGGAACAGTCAAAGCTTTTCAGCCTGTTGGTGCCTCGGATCAAGATCCTACTCTACACCCCTATGTCTATCCTTGTGGAGCCCAGTGTACAACGCAGCAGAAAGTGCCTTTTCCTGGATCACTATCCTGGATATTACACAGAGGGGGCAGGACTGGTAGCATAAGGAAGTGCAGCACTGACCGGATCCAGCACTGACCTGGATTAGTTAAGATACCAGTAGGGTCCCCCCCAGGACCAGGTTTGTACCTTTCCCTCAGTATACCTCAGCATGCTTCCTCCGTCACTCACCCACACAGGGCCGTTTCTAGCCAATTTGGCTCCCAGTGCGAGATTTAAAAATGCGCCCCCCCCTCCCATTTACATAAGAAAAAATGCGCCCCCCCCCCATAGATATAAAGAGGAAAAGTATGTGCGCGTCGAAGGTGCGCGCGCTCCCGGCAAGGGGGCATGGCCTCGTTAAAATGGGTGTGGCTTTGTTAAGATGGGTGTGGCCTCATCTGATCTCATCATCACGGCCACCACACGATAAAAAAATTTTAAAAGTCCCCATTTTACACATTACAGCAGGCAAGTGTCCCCATTTTACACAGCACGGCAGGCAAGTGTCCCCATTTTACACAGCACGGCAGGCAAGTGTCCCCATTTTACACAGCACGGTAGGCAAGTGTCCCCAGTTTACACATTGTGGCAGGCACGTGCCCCCATTTTACACATTGCGGCAGGAAAGTGCCCCCATTTTACACATTGCGGCAGGAAAGTGTCCCCATTTTACACATTGCGGCAGGAAAGTGTCCTCATTTTACACATTGCGGCAGGAAAGTGTCCTCATTTTACACATTGCGGCAGGAAAGTGTCCTCCTTTTACACATTGCGGCAGGAAAGTGTCCTCATTTTACACATTGCGGAAGGAAAGTGTCCTCATTTTACACATTGCGGCAGGAAAGTGTCCTCATTTTACACATTGCGGAAGGAAAGTGTCCTCATTTTACACATTGCGGCAGGAAAGTGTCCTCATTTTACACATTGCGGCAGGAAAGTGTCCCCATTTTACACATTGCGGAAGGAAAGTGTCCTCATTTTACACATTGCGGCAGGAAAGTGTCCTCATTTTACACATTGCGGCAGGAAAGTGTCCTCATTTTACACATTGCGGAAGGAAAGTGTCCTCATTTTACACATTGCGGCAGGAAAGTGTCCCCATTTTACACATTGCGGCAGGCACGTGCCTCCATTTTACACAGTACAGCAGGCAAGTGTTCACATTTTACACATTCCGGCAGACAAGTGTCCCCATTTTACACATTCCGGCAGACAAGTGTCCCCATTTTACACAGTACGGCAGGTGGTGGTGGGGGGAGGGAGAGAGAGAGAGAGAGAGGGAGAGGGGCTGACTTACATTTGAAGCAGTTCTTCCCGCTCTTCAGCCGCCTCTCCCTCGTCTGCGCAGCTGTCTTGGCTCCCCCTTCTCCCTCCTCCCGAGTGCCCAGCTCGGGGGGCGGGGTTTCGCGGAATGACGCGATTGCGTTGTGACGTCACGACGCAAACGCGTCATTCCGCGAAATCCCGCCCCCCGAGCTGGGCACTCGGGAGGAGAGGGGAGGGGGGTTTGAAAGTGCTCAGGAAGTGCTGCGGCGGGCGCCCCGTGCGGTTGCACGGCTCGCCCGCAGCAAGAAACGGCACTGCACCCACAATATACAGATGTGGCTTTAACACTGCTTGTGCACCAATTTACTGCTCCTAAAATAGTTGAAGTACAATCCATGCTTTATTTCCCCATGTACAATCTGTGGGGGTCATTCTGACCTGATCGCTCGCTGCAGTTCTACGCAGTGAAGCGATCAGGTCAGAACTGCGCATGCGCCGGTGCCACAGTGCGCCGGCGTATGGCTGACAGCCGATGGCTGTCGTTGCCTAGCGATCACCTCTGCCTGATTGACAGACAGAGGCAGTCGCTGGGCAGGAGGGGGGTGCACGGCGGCGTTTGGACGACGTTTTGTGGGCGCTGTCCGGCCAACGCAGGCGATGCCGGACCGTGCGGGGGGCTGGCAACAGCGGCTGCGTGACGTCACGCAGCCGCTGCAACCCGGGCAGCGGCGAGTAGCTCCCGGCCAGCACGCAAAAGCTGCGCTGGCCGGGAGCTACTCCTGAAGTGCAATTAAGCGATGCTTTTGCACTTCTGCGACGGGGCAGGGACTGACATGCGGGGCGGGCTAGCCCGGTGCTGGGCGTCCCCCCGCATGTCTGTGTTCAAGATCGTAGCTGTGCTAAATTTAGCACAGCTACGATCAAGTCTGAATCACCCCCTGTATCCCATGTACAAACCACGCTGTGTCCCCCATATATAATCCATGCTTTATCCCCCGATGTATAATCCGTATTCCAAGTATAACCTATGCTGTGTGCCCCCTATTTACAATCTCACTCAAACCCCTACAAACGTGAACACACAACAACAACAAAATGTTTGGTGAGAGGTGAAAAAAAGTGCAATAAAAAAAACATTAAAAAACCCCAAATAAATAAATAAATAGGACCCAGCATTTCGGCCGGAGAAATATAAAATGATGCTTGCTTCAGCCAGATGGCCAGGGCAAAGGAAAGATGGTGCAACCTGAAAAAAGTGCATAGTGCAATGCCATACTAGCTTAGGTGTGCCCAACACCCATACATTCTCAGCCACCCCTGGCACAGACAGCACCAGGTCCACACAGCACCTTGGGCTTCAAGCTGCCAACCTATTGGCCAGAAGACTGGGGCACCTTAAACCCCACAGTGTACATAGGCATCTACACCTGGTCATTTCCAAATAGCCAAGAAGCGATAACAGGATACCCACGTTATAACCAGTTCAACGGGTTACTCATCTTGTCCTTGAATGTAGCAGGTAAGGCAGCTATCTGGGGGGCACTACATAGGTTACAGTGGGTAGGGTGAGTAATTCACAGAAGTAGAACAAGCAGTGACAGAAAACAATAAGTACAGTAGGTTGAAGTGGGTGGAGATACTGGATAAGTGAGATTTGTAAGAGGGGGACGGGAGGGATGGTAGAGTAGGATGCCCATGAGGCAGCATTAATGAGACACGGAGAGCAGTCAGCATATTGCACATAGGAGCACATGGTAAAATGGATTAATAACAGAGATCCTATACCATAAAATTTGTGAAGACAGATTGCAGTAGTATTAATAACAGTCAATGTTAAGCAACAATCGGGGGGGGATTCAATAGTTTTACTCGCCGGCAGTGCACCCAATCTCCCATCTAGAGTGACGGTGCTCACAGTGCAATTGAATTGTTTGACCTTTTACATGGCTAAACCGGACCATAGTGCTGGGCATGACAAGGAAAGTGCCATTTGGGTGCCCAAATGGGTCACTTTTTGCTCATTTCAGGTCGCCAGCACAGGGGGGCTGCAAGCTGAAATGCCAGTATCGGCACCTGTTCGCGGCCACAAGGAGCAATTACATACTTAAAATGTAGCCTTCACAATGGGGGCACAGCATTGATTGGGGACGTGGTTTGAATCCCAGGAGTCGGGATGCTGGCAGTCATGTGACCGACGCCAGAATCCTGACACCACTCTGAATCCCGGCGCTGGAACACCGGCCACCAACATCCCGAGGGTATCGGGCTGAATGTTATGGAACAAGCCCGGTTAAGGGTTAGGCACTAGAGGGGGGTTAGCCCTAGCCCCCAGTGCCCCCCCCCCCTCCCCTCCCCCCAGCCTCCGAGTCTTAGCCCTAGCCACCATCCCAGGCAAGTTAGGGTTAGGGTAGGTGACAGGCAGGGGTAAAATAATTACCCCATCCCCTGTCGGCATTCCTTTGTCATGTGACCACCGTCATCCCAACCGACGGTATATTGTATCACACCTCATTGATTGTACATTGTACATAGGAAAAAGTTGTCCGGTCTTCTCTCCCGGAATAGACAATTCTGACTATAGAAACATTGTGATTTAGCTCCTAAATCTTCAGTTGTTGTAAAAGTGGAACAATTCCATACCTGCAGACCTTCTACCTGCCCAGCGGAATGGAGGTGGGGCGCGGCATAGGTGAGTGGTGTAAGGGTCCAAGATTACCGGCACTGTAATGCGGGTGGCGAGGCTACAATGACCTGATTCACCACAACTCCCGCCATCTGCCTCGCACACTTCATGCGGGGAAGTGGTAGGTGCCGGAGGGTTGCGGGCATCTGCAGGAGACTTGAATACTCTCATAGAAGGCCGGGAGCACCATCCAATATTCAGGAATCTCCTGCCGTTACAGTCTGACTAGTACTTGTTCGCAGGGCTGCCATCAGAAATTATGGGGCCAGAACTACCCCAACAAGGTTGCCCCCCCCACCACCACCACACACACTGTCCCATTCCCCTTTCCCCTTTGCATTCCCCAAAATTAACCTTTTGAGGGGGCCTGGGTGGCTGCAGTCAGCATCAGGGGCCAGGTCAGCTGACTGCCTGCACACCGGCAGGCAGCCACGACACTGAGGGACAGAGCCGCGGCTGTATTCTTACTACAAAGCCGGACATGAGCTCCTGATTGGCAGCCGGTACGCGAGCTCTGATTGGCTCACGGCCAGCTCTGTAGTAAGAATATGACCGTGGTTCTGTCCCCTCATGCCTGCCTGCTGATATTAAGGCAGGCAGCTGACCTGGCCCCCTGATACTGAATGCAACCACCCAGGCTCCATCTCAGTCCAGGCCCAGGACTGGAGTCCCCACCATCCCCCCTTGATGGCGGGCCTGCTTGTTCGTATCCTGGCAGCTCAGGGAGGAGCAAGCACACAATGCATACCTCCCAACATGACCCTTTCCAGGAGGGACAAAATGCTCTACTCCTGAACTTTCCTCTTAATGTATGATTGCCGCCACCTGTGTTGAACAGGTTAAGGGATAAGAAAGGTGTTTCACCACAGGTGATGACTATCATAAATTAAGAGGGAAGTCCAGGAGCAGAGCATTCTGTCCCTCCTGGAGAGGCTTATGTTGGGAGGTATCACAGCTGATCAGAGAAAGCACATCTGTTACTTGTAGGCACATGGAATGCTGTGACTTCTAATTCAGTAATAATCGACATGCAACAGGTTGCCTCAGGATATTTTACAGCATTTTTAAAAGCATAAAATGCAAGGATAGTACATGCACACGTAATATTAAGCTTGTTGGGAAGTCAATTCCAGAGCCATAACTAGACTTTTTGGTGCCCTGTGCCAGAGAGAGAATTGGCGTCCCCCCCCCCTTTTTTTTTCAATAGGGACATAAGGCGCATGCCTCATGGGCAAGGGGCATGACATGATTGATTCCAGAGAAAGTGCACGCTATGATGCCCCTTTCCACATTTATATATATTACACACACATTTAGAAACCACTGCAAGAAAATGGATTTGGACACAAATCATCTTTATATCACATTCATGCACTTAACTTGAGAGCTTGTTGTTAATCAGTTACAATACCCTTTATTAAATAACGTGTTTTAATATATTGCAATGCCCAGGATTCAAACCTATAACCTGTTGAATTCTAATCAAACACCCTACTCATTGAGCTATTGGATCCTGCATAAAAACTATTAGAACTATATGAAGCTACTGGTACTTTGTAAAGAAAATAATCAACATTGCAATTGAGCAGATCTATGTAGTGTGCACCTGCATATCCAATCTCTTGCAGCCACACACTACATAGATCTGCTCAGCCGCAATGTTGATCATTTTTTCACAAAGTACGAGGTAAGCTTCAAATAGTTAGAATTCATAGCTCAATGTATAGATTTTCTGACTGTAATGCCACAGGCAATGGGTTCGAATCCCAGGTATGTCAGCATCTTGAAAAGTAATAATGGACAGTGTGACTGAATAACAAAGAAATCTCAAGTTTAGTTCATAAATGTTGTATAGGTATTAGCGACAGAAGAGGTCAGGGTAGAAGACAGCGGCGGTCGGGAGATGCTGGTCTTCAAAAAGAGGGGAAACTGCAAGTGAAAATAATTAAAACAGATAATTGATAAGTGCCGTCAACAGCGCCCCCTACCATGCAGCGCTATGTGCGGTGCCCCCTTCGCACACACCTAGTTACGGCTTTGGTCAATTCACCTATATATTAGAGATAAGCGGTTCGGATTCTGTGAAATCCGAACCGCTCCAAACTTTAGGGATCCGGGGCGATCCGAGCAGAAGCTCGGATCTCCATGCCTGCCCCGGACCCTATCCGAGACAAAGCCATGAGGTCCTGCTGTCGGATCTCGCAGTATTGCCTTGAGCGGCAATTTTCAAACTCCCATTCAAAACAATGGGCTAAGCGCTTATTGTCACGGCTCTCAGCTAATCAGCGCTTCCTCATTGTCTTCAAGGGGCAAAATGGCGGTCCCCACCGCACGGATGATACCGCCGACCGGCACTACCGACACCAGCAACCCCCGCACTGAGGACATCGTGGCATCCCTGCTCTGCCGACACCACCACACTGAGGACATCGCTGACACCCCTGCACTGCCGACACTGCCAGCAACACTGCACTGGGGACACCGCTGGCACCTCGACACTGCCGACACTGCTAGCACCACTGCACTGAGGACAACGCTAGCACCCCTGCACTGCCGACACTACCACACTGAAGACACTGCTGACACCTCTGCACTGCCAACACTACCACAGAGAGGACACCGCTGGCACCCCTGCTCTGTCGACATTGCTGGCACCATTGCACTGAGGACACTGCTGGCACCCCAACACTACAGCACTGAGAACACCTCTGGCACCCCTGCTATGCTGGTACCACGACAGTGAGGACTCCACTGACACCACCGCACTGCCGTCACCACCGCACTGAGGACACCGCTGGCACTCCAACACTACTGGCACCCCTACTTTGCCGGCACTGCTGGCGCCATCGCATTAAGGACACCGCAGGCACCCCTGCGCTGCCGACACTACCACACTGAGGACTCCACTGACACCCCCACACTGCCGGCACCACCGCACTGAGGACATTGCTGGCACCCCTGCACTGCCGACACTACCACGCTGAAGACACAGCTGACAACCCCGCACTGAGGACACTTTGTCACAGTAAGTGCACTATTGGTGTATCCGCCCTGCACTGTATCCTACATTGTATCCGACCCACACTGTATCCCGCACTATATCCAACATGCACTGTATCTGTCCCGCAGTGTATCCCGCACTGTATCCGACCCACACAGTATCCAACATGCACTGTATCCAACCCACACAGTATCCAACCAGCACTGTATCCAACTAGTAATATATCCCGCACTGTATCCGACCCACACTGGATCCAACCAGCACTGTATACAACCCACTCTGTAACCCGCACTATATCCAACCTGTTCTGTATCCTGCACTGTATCCGACCCACACTGGATCCAACCAGCACTGTATACAACCCACTCTGTAACCCGCACTATATCCAACCTGTTCTGTATCCTGCACTGTATCCAACCCACACTGTATCCAACCGACACAGTATCCAACCAGCACTGTATCCCACCTGTCCTGTAATCCGCATTGTATCCAACCCACACTGTATCAAGCCAGTAAAATATCCCACAATGTATCTGACCCACACTCTATCCAACGCACACAGTATCCAACTAGCACTGTATACAACCCACTCTGTATCCTGCACTGTATCCAACCCACACTGTATCCAACCAGCACTGTATCCCACCTGTCATGTATTCCGCACTGTATCTAACCCATACTGTATCTGACCCGCACTGTATCCAGCCCACACTGTATACCGCACTATAACTGGACAGCCTTTGGTCAAAATTGAGTGGAAATGACTGGAAATTAATGTTATTGAGGTTAATAACACTGTAGGGACAAAACAACAGGCCCAAATTAAGTGATTTTTAGCTTTTTTAGTAAATTTTAGAAAAAAATCAAAATCCAAGTCCAAAGCCGGCCGACAAATTAGAACCAAATCCAAATCCGGCAAAAATGGCCTGGCGCACATCTCTACTATATATCCATAGCTATATCGGGATATACTTTATTTAGAAAGGACAGAATTGGAAAAACCGGAGGAAGGGTAGCAATGTATGTAAAAAAGCATAAATACTACCTTAATACAACGTATTGAAGAAAAAACTGAGGCCCTTTGGGTAACCATAGAAACAGGGGAGAAGTCTATTATTCATATTGGCATGATATACAGGCCACCAGAGCAGGAAGAGGAACTGGGCAAGAACCTATTGCAGGACATAACTAAAATGGCATTAAAAGGAGAGGTAATAATCATGGGAGACTTTAATCTTCCTGATGTAAACTGGGAGGTGTCTGTTGCTAGTTCCACTAGAAGTATGGACAGTTTAAATTCCCTTCAGGGAGCATCCCTCCACCAATTGGTGAGGGAGCCCACTCGGAAAGACGCAATGTGAGACCTAATACTTACAAATGGAGACAGAATAACGGATGTAAAAGTTGGTGAAAACCTGGGATCCAGTGATCATCAAGCAGTATGGTTCAGCATAAAGACAGAGACTGACTTACCCCATACAAAAACAAAGGTGTTAGATTTTAGGAAGGCTGCTTTTGTAGGGATGGCAAAATGTGTAAGCGATTCTTTGGCAGAGTGGAGGAACTTGGAAGCAGTGAAGGATAGGTGAGAAACACTAAAAAGTGCAATATTAAAAGTAACAGACCTTTGTATCAAAAGTGTTAGGAAAAACACAAGGAAAGAGAAGCCAGTGTGGTTTGCAACAGAAGTAGCAAATATTGTGAAATAAAAAAGGATGGCTTTTAGGAAATATAAGCAGACACAAAATAATGAAGACAAAAAGATATATTTTATTACACAGAAGGAGACTAAGAAGGTAATCAGATGTGTAAAGGCACAAGTTGAGGAGAAAATGGCCCAGTCAGTGGGTAAAGGAGGCAAAACTTTTTTTTAGGTATATAAGCGAAAGGAGAAAAACAAAAGGCGGAATAATAAAACTGAAGACAGAGACTGGGAGTCTTGTTGAGGGAGAAAATGTAATAGCAGATCATTTTAATAATCATTTTTGTTCAGTATTCATTACTGAAAGAGAGGGGAAGGGGCCACATTTAAGTTGCAGGGATATTCAGGAAAATGAAACAAGTACATTTACAGAGGAGAAGGTCCTAACAGAACTCTCAAAGCTGAAAGTGAAAACAAATCTATGGGGCCAGATGGGATACATCCAAGGATACTAAAAGAACTTAAAGAGGTGCTGGTAGCACCATTGACAGAATTATTCAACCAGTCATTAGCTACAGAAGTAATTCCAGAGGACTGGAAAAGACGTAGTCCCACTGCACAAAAGTGGAAGCAAGAAAGAGGCAAACAACTACAGACCAGTGAGTCTTACATCAGTAGTAGGAAAATTGATTGAAACACTCTTAAAAGAAAGAGTTGTAGATTATCTCAAATCCAGCAATTTAAAAGATCCCAAACAGCATGGATTCACTCGGGGAAGATCATGTCAAACAAATCTTATTGACTTTTTTGACTGTGTGACTAAAGTGATGGATAAAGATGGAGCTGTGGATATAGCTTATCTAGACTTTAGTAAGGCTTTTGACACTGTTCCACATCGCAGACTGCTAAATAAACTTGAAAACTTGGGATTGGATACCAGGATTATTGAATGGATAAGATCTTGGTTGCAGGATAGAAAAAAGAGAGTTGTGGTAAATGGAGTGCATTCACAGGAGGGAAATGTTACCAGTGGAGTACCCCAGGGATCTGTACTTGGACAGTGCTTTTTAATATCTTTATTGGTGACATTGCAAATTGCATTAAAGGGAAAGTATGCATTTTTGCAGATGACACAAAGGTATGCAACAGGGTAGACAAACCAGGTGGGGTAAAACCAATGATTGACGATCTAGGTAGACTAGAGGAATGGTCAAGAGTGTGACAATTACAATTGAATGCCAAAAAATGTAAAATTATGCACTTGGGTCTCAAAAATCCAAAGGCTAAATATAGTATTAATGTCTCTATACTGGAAACTACTAAAGAGGAAAGGGATGTAGGCGTCACTATTTCAGGTGACTTAAAGGCAGGTAAGCAATGTAACAAAGCAATGAGGAAGGCTAGTCAGATGCTTGGCTGCATTTTCCCTTACTAGACATAACGCCGTCCTAAAGTTTCCCTTACAAGTCATGGTGCCCTACTAATGTTTCCCTTATAAGACATGGCGCCCTACTAAAGATTCCCTTACAAGATATGGCGCCCTCCTAAAGATTCCCTTACTAGACATGGCGCCCTCCTAGTGTTTCCCTTACTAGATATGGCACCCTACTAAAGTTTCCCTTACTAGACATGGCACCCTCCTAAAGTTTCCCTTACTAGACATGGCGCCCTCCTAGTGTTTCCCTTACTAGACATGGCGCCCTTCCAAAGTTTCCCTTACTAGACATGGCGCCCTCCTAAAGTTTCCCTTCCTAGACTTAGTACCCTCCTAAAGTTTCCCTTAGTAGACACGGCGTCTTATATCTTCCCTTCATAGACAAGGCTTCCCACTGTACCTACTAGTCATGGCTTCCACGTCAGCACCAATTAACTCAGCAGCTTTACCATACATAACCAACGTGTCTTCCTCTTATCCCAACTGGCGGAATGCCCACATCAAATATGGCGGCCGCGGCATCAGTTCCTGGTTAAAAGACATTCGGCACCCAGTACAGAGGAGGAGACTCCCGGGTGCGGGCAGGAAGGACACGTGTACCGGGGAGAGTGTGTGCAGACTGGAGGATGGCGAGAAAGAAGAAGGAGAAGCTGAGCGTTGCCCGGGAGGTGAGAGACGCAGCGCAGTTACCATGGAAACTGCGGGAGGGGACTGACTGTAGAGCTCAGTTCTCCAGCCTGTGGGACCCTATGTGCAGTCAGGACCCCTATCACCCTAATACATGCATTACCTTGTATCTGTCCATGACCACACTTTATTATACTGTGTTATGTTCATGCTGCATTAGTGTGCTGTATTATAGTGTTACCCCTGTGTTATACTGTATTACAGTGTTACCTGTGTGCTATACTGTATTATAGTGTTATACTGTGTTCTAGTGTTACTCCTGTGTTAAATATAGTGTTACCCCTGTTATACTATATTATATTGTTAAACTGTGTTACTGTATTATAGTGTTACACTATGTTATAGTGTATTCTATTGTTACACTGTTATAATGTATTATAGTGTTATACTGTATTATATTATTATACTGTTACACGACTGTTGTACTTTGGTATAGTGTTACACCAGTGTTGTACTTTATTATAGTATTACATTGTATTCTACTGTTACACCAGTGTTATCCTGTATTATAGTGTTACACCAGTGTTGTACTTTGGTATAGTGTTACACCAGTGTTATATTGTATTATAGTATTACACCAGTGTTATATTGTATTATAGTATTACACCAGTGTTATTCTATATTCTAGTGTTACACCAGTGTTATACATATTCTACTGTTACACCAGTGTTATATTGTATTATAGTGTTACACCAGTGTTATTCTATATTTTAGTGTTACACCAGTGTTATACATATTCTAGTGTTACACCAGTGAGTGTTATATCCAGTTGTAAAGCGCAACGGAATTGCTGCGCTATATAAGAAACTGTTAATAAATAAATAAATTATAGTGTTACACCAGTGTTATACATATTCTAGTGTTACATCAGTGTTGTGCTTTGGTATAGTGTTACACCAGTGTTATATTGTATTATAGTGTTACACTGTATTCTACTGTTACACCACTGTTCTACATATTCTAGTGTTACACCAGTGTTGTGCTTTGATATAGTGTTACACCAGTGTTGTGCTTTGATATAGTGTTACACCAGTGTTGTGCTTTGATATAGTGTTACACCAGTGTTGTGCTTTGATATAGTGTTACACCAGTGCTGTGCTTTGATATAGTGTTACACCAGTGTTGTGCTTTGATATAGTGTTACACCAGTGTTGTGCTTTGATATAGTGTTACACCAGTGTTGTGCTTTGATATAGTGTTACACCAGTGTTGCACTGTATTATACTGAATTTCTTACTTCAGATGTAATAGTTTGTATAAGTAATTGGGTTCTACAGATCATTGTATAGACCAGCGGTTAGCAAACTGTGCCACTACAGCGATGTCGGCACAATATGCCGTTTCGTAACAACATATTGCCTACATCGCTCAGTGTGTACGGGGGATTGCGCGCTCCCACGGACACTAGCGATGGACGTTTAGTTGTGTGTTAAGCACATAAAACCAAGCGTTGCTAGCGTCCTGTAGTATACTGATGAAGGACGGAAAATGTTTGTTCCGACCTCCATTAGCATCGCCCCCGTGTGTACCCCGTCGCTCTAGTGTGTACCCAGCTTAAGGATAACCTATAAACACAATTTACTTCATTTCATATTTCTCTTACGTCCTAGAGGATGCTGGGGACTCCGTAAGGACCATGGGGATAGACGGGCTCCGCAGGAGACATGGGCACTAAAAAGAACTTTAGATATGGGTGTGCACTGGCTCCTCCCTCTATGCCCCTCCTCCAGACCTCAGTTTGATACTGTGCCCAGAGGAGACTGGGTGCATTACAGGGAGCTCTCCTGAGTTTCTCTGAAAGAAAGTATATTTGTTAGGTTTTTTATTTTCAGGGAGCCTGCTGGCAACAGACTCCCTGCATCGTGGGACTGAGGGGAGGGAAGCAGACCTACTTAAATGCTAGGCTCTGCTTCTTAGGCTACTGGACACCATTAGCTCCAGAGGGAGTCGGAACGCAGGTCTCTCCTAGCTGTTCGTCCCGGAGCCGCGCCGCCGTCCTCCTCACAGAGCCGGAAGATAGAAGCCGGGTGAGTATGAGAAGAAAGAAGACTTCAGAGGCGGCAGAAGACTTCGGCTCTTCACTGAGGTAACGCTGCGCGCCATTGCTCCCGCACAACACACACACGGCAGGCACTGTAAGGGTGCAGGGCGCAGGGGGGGCGCCCTGGGCAGCAATTTAAACCTCCGGTCTGGCGAAACTGTATATATATAGGCTCTGCACTGTATATTGAGATCCCCCGCCAGTTTTTAAAAGATTCAAGCGGGACCAAAGCCTGCCGCTGAGGGGGCGGAGCTTGATCCTCAGCACTCACCAGCGCCATTTTCTCCACAGCACACCGCTGAGAAGCTGGCTCCTCAGACTCTCCCCTGCTGAACACGGTGACAGAGGGTTTGAAAGAAGGGGGGGGGGGGCACATTATTGGCGTAGTGTTATATATATTAATAGCGCTATCTGGGTAAAAAGATTTAAAACATTTTTCCTGGGTCATTGGCGCTGTGTGTGTGCTGGCATACTCTCTCCAAGGGGCCTTGTGGGGGAACTGTCTCCAGATAAGAGAATTCCCTGAGTGTGTGGTGTGTCGGTACGTGTGTGTCGGCATGTCTGAGGTCGAAGGCTCTCCTAGGGAGGAGGTGGAGCAAATGAGTGTGGTGTCTCCGTCGGCAACACCGACACCTGACTGGTTGGATATGTGGAATGTTTTAAATGCAAATGTGAATTTATTGCACAAAAGGTTGGACAAAGCTGAGTCCAGGCAGTGTACAGGGAGTCAAACCCTGCCTGCCACTATGTCGCACGGACCTTCTGGGTCTCAAAAGCGCCCACTATCCCAAATAGTAGACACTGATACCGACACGGATTCTGACTGCAGTGTCGACTACGATGATGCAAAGTTACAGCCAAGATTGGCTAAAAGTATTCATTATATGATTATTGCAATAAAGGATGTGTTGCATATCACAGATGAACCCTCTGTCCCTGACACGAGGGTGCGCATGTATAAGGAAAAGAAACCTGAGGTAACCTTTCCCCCATCTCACGAGCTAAACGAGTTATGTGAAAAGGCTTGGGAGTCCCCAGACAAGAAACTGCAGATTCCCAAAAGGATTCTTATGGCGTATCCTTTCCCGATTAAGGACAGGATACGGTGGGAATCCTCCCCAAGGGTGGACAAAGCTTTGACATGCTTATCCAAAAAGATAGCGCTGCCATCTCAAGATACGGCAACCCTCAGGGATCCTGCTGATCGCAAGCAGGAGACTACCTTGAAGTCCATTTACATACATTCTGGTACCTTACTCAGACCGGCGATAGCGTCGGCTTGGGTTTGTAGCGCTGTAGAAGCATGGACAGATACCTTATCGGCGGATATTGATACCCTGGATAAGGACACCATTTTATTAACCCTGGGTCATATTAAAGATGCTGTCTTATATATGAGAGATGCTCAAAGAGACATTGGCCTACTGGGTTCTAGAGTCAACGCTATGGCGATTTCTGCTAGACGAGTCCTGTGGACCCGACAATGGACGGGTGATGCCGACTCGAAGAGGCATATGGAGGTTTTACCTTACAAGGGTGAGGAATTGTTTGGGGAAGGTCTCTCGGACCTAATTTCCACAGCCACGGCAGGTAAATCAACTTTTTTGCCTTATGTTTCCTCACAGCCTAAGAAAGCGCCACATTATTAGATGCAGTCCTTTCGGTCGCATAAAAACAAGAGAGACATTGTTTCCCAGGGTTACAAGCTGGAATTCGAAGAGGTGCCTCCTCGCCGGTTTTTCAAATCGGCCCTACCAGCTTCTCCCCCAGAGAGGGAGATAGTTTTAAATGCAATTCAAAAATTGTGTCTTCAACAAGTGGTGGTCAAAGTTCCCCTTCTTCAACAAGGGATGGGGTATTACTCAACCCTGTTTGTAGTCCCGAAACCGGACGGTTCGGTCAGATCTATTTTAAATTTAAAATCCTTAAACCTATACTTACAAAGGTTCAAGTTCAAGATGGAATCGCTCAGAGCGGTCATAGCCAGGCTGGAAGGATGCATACATTCATGTTCCCATATACCCACCTCATCAGGCGTTCCTGAGATTTGCGGTACAGGATTGTCATTACCAATTTCAGACGTTGCCGTTTGGGCTTTCCACGGCCCCGAGGATTTTCACCAAGGTAATGGCGGAAATGATGGTGCTCCTGCGCAAGCAGGGTGTCACAATTATCCCGCACTTGGACGATCTCCTACTAAAAGCGAGATCGCGAGAGCAGTTGCTGAACAGCGTATCACTTTCACTGAAGGTGTTGCAACAGCACGGCTGGATTCTCAATATCCCGAAGTCACAGTTGGTGCTAACGACTCGTTTGCCTTTCTTAGGCATGATTCTGGATACGGACCAGAAAAGGGTTTATCTTCCGATGGAAAAGGCCCAAGAACTCATGACTCTGGTCAGGGACCTATTGAAGCCAAAAAGGGTGTCAGTGCATCACTGCACTCGAGTTCTGGGGAAGATGGTGGCGACTTACGAGGCCATTCCCTTCGGCAGGTTCCATGCGAGGACTTTCCAATGGGACCTTCTGGACAAGTGGTCCGGATCACATCTACAGATTCATCAGATGATCACCCTGTCCCCCAGGGCAAGGGTATCTCTCCTGTGGTGGCTACAGAGTGCTCACCTTCTAGAGGGTCGCAGGTTTGGCATTCAGGACTGGATTCTGGTAACCACGGACGCGAGCCTCCGAGGTTGGGGAGCAGTCACACAGGGAAAAAACTTCCAAGGTCTCTGGTCAAACCAGGAGGCTTGTCTTCACATCAACGTCCTGGAATTGAGGGCCATATACAACGCCCTACGTAAAGCGGAGCATTTGCTTCGCGACCTACCGGTTCTGATTCAGTCAGACAACATCACCGCAGTGGCTCATGTAAACCGCCAAGGCGGAACAAAGAGCAGAGTGGCAATGGCGGAAGCCACCAGGATTCTTCGCTGGGCGTAAAATCATGTAAGCGCTCTGACAGCAGCGTTCATTCCGGGAGTGGACAACTGGGAAGCAGACTTCCTCAGCAGACACGATCTACATCCAGGAGAGTGGGGACTTCATCAGGAGGTCTTCGCAGAGATTGCAAGTCAATGGGGACTGCCTCAAATAGACATGATGGCGTCACGCCTCAACAAAAAACTACAGAGGTATTGCGCCAGGTCAAGAGACCCTCAGGCGGTGGCAGTGGACGCCCTGGTGACACCGTGGGTGTTCCAGTCGGTCTATGTGTTTCCTCCTCTTCCTCTCATCCCCAAGGTATTGAGAATCATAAGAAGAAGAGGAGTACAGACAATTCTCATTGTTCCAGATTGGCCGCGAAGGGCCTGGTATTCGGATCTGCAGGAAATGCTCACAGAAGATCCGTGGCATCTTCCTCTAAGATAGGACCTGTTACAACAGGGGCCCTGTCTGTTCCAAGAATTACCGCGGCTACGTTTGACGGCATGGCAGTTGAACGCCGGATCCTAGCGGAAAAGGGCATTCCGGATGAGGTCATTCCTACTCTGATAAAGGCTAGGAAGGACGTGACAGCTAAACATTATCACCGTATATGGCGAAAGTATGTTTCTTGGTGTGAGTCCAGGAATGCTCCTCCGGAAGAATTCCATCTGGGCCGTTTCCTTCACTTCCTACAGACTGGAGTGAATTTGGGCCTAAAATTAGGCTCCATTAAGGTTCAGATTTCGGCCCTATCCATTTTCTTTCAGAAGGAACTGGCTTCTCTCCCAGAAGTACAGACTTTTGTGAAGGGAGTGCTGCATAACCAGCCTCCTTTTGTACCTCCAGTGGCACCCTGGGACCTTAACGTGGTGTTGCGGTTCCTTAAGTCTCACTGGTTTGAACCACTTAAAACGGTGGAATTAAAGTATCTCACTTCTAAAGTGGTCATGTTGTTAGCCTTGGCATCGGCTAGGCGAGTGTCGGAGTTGGCGGCTTTATCTCACAAAAGCCCTATCTGGTTTTCCATGTGGATAGAGCGGAATTGCGGACTCGTCCTCAATTCTTGCCCAAGGTGGTTTCAGCTTTTCATATGAACCAACCTATTGTGGTGCCTGTGGCTACGCGAGACTTAGAGGATTCTGAGTCCCTTGATGTGGTCAGGGCATTGAAAATTTATGTGGCCAGAACGGCTCGGATTAGAAAAACAGAGGCACTGTTTGTCCTGTATGCAGCCGACAAGGTTGGCGCTCCTGCTTCGAAGCAGACTATTGCTCGCTGGATCTGTAACACGATTCAGCAGGCTCATTCTACGGCTGGATTGCCGTTACCAAAATTTGTGAAGGCCCATTCCACTAGGAAGGTGGGCTCTTCTTGGGCGGCTGCCCGAGGCGTCTCGGCTTTACAGCTGTGCCGAGCTGCTACTTGGTCGGGTTCAAACACATTTGCAAAGTTCTACAAGTTTGATACCCTGGCTGAGGAGGACCTCATGTTTGCTCAATCGGTGCTGCAGAGTCATCCGCACTCTCCCGCCCATTTGGGAGCTTTGGTATAATCCCCATGGTCCTTACGGAGTCCCCAGCATCCTCTAGGACGTAAGAGAAAATAAGATTTTAAACCTACCGGTAAATCTTTTTCTCCTAGTCCGTAGAGGATGCTGGGCGCCCGTCCCAGTGCGGAATACATCTGCAAGACTTGTATATAGTTTTTGCGTACATAAGGGTTATGTTACAGTTTTGATCAGGCTCGGGCTGATGCTGTTTTGTTGCATAATGTTAACTGGTTCGTATATTCCAAGTTATACGGTGTGGATGGTGTGGGTATGGATCTTGCCCTTAGATTAACAAAAATCCTTTCCTCGTACTGTCCGTCTCCTCTGGGCACAGTTTCTCTAACCGAGGTCTGGAGGAGGGGCATAGAGGGAGGAGCCAGTGCACACCCATATCTAAAGTTCTTTTTAGTGCCCATGTCTCCTGCGGAGCCCGTCTATCCCCATGGTCCTTACGGAGTCCCCAGCATCCTCTACGGACTAGGAGAAAAAGATTTACCGGTAGGTTTAAAATCTTATCTTATTTTTTTTCTGAATTTCTCAATTCGAAAGTTTTGGCCTAGGGGTGCTGCGAAAAAAATTCTGATACTCTAGGGCAGGCATTCCCAACCACGGTCCTCAAGGCACACTAACAGTGCAGGTTTTAGTGATATCCAGGCTTCAGCACAGGTGACTTAATTAGTAGCTCAGTTATTTTGATTTAACCATCTGTGCTGCAGCCTGGATATCACTAAAACCTGCACTGTTAGGGCTGAAACACACACTCCGGTTTTTCCCGGATGGCAAAAAGCCGGACAAACTTTGTCCGGCTTTTTGCCATCCGGGAGAAACCGGCAGTGTCTATCACACAGGACGGCTTTGAGCCGTGTGTGATGCTGTGCGCATGCGCAGCATCAGACACGGCTGCAGAAGAAACCGTTGTGTGTGAAAGCTCCCCTTCACACACATGGTTTACTGGCTCCAAGGACGGCCCGGCGGCCGCCGGACCCTCCAGTGGTGAGACCCGGCTGCAACCCGGCAGCCGGGCCGGGGCCGTGCAGTGTGAAGGGACCCTAGCCCTCACACTGTTAACTACAATGCCGGCACGGGAAAAAGCCGTCCGGCTTTTTCCCGGCCGGCAAAAACCGTGTAGTGTGTTTCAGCACTAAGTGTGCCTTGAGGACCGTGGTTGAGAATGCCTGCTCTAGGGTGTGGTGACTCAAAAAAGTTTGGGAACCACTGGTAGAGACTCCTGCAAAGCACTCCGCCATACCAACATCTAAGGTTTAAAAGAGATAGGCAGCTATACCCACACCCCCAAATTGGTAATCCTGTCCTTTATAGAAGCCACTGATCAGTAAACCAATGTAAAAATCCCACTTTAGTACACACAGTCTGCATCCAATGAATGATTACTGTGCAGTCCCCCTAATGATCCTATTATGCGCACAATACTACTTTCCTGAAGGTCACAGTATGGAGCAATGTCCAACCGTCTGAACCCATACTTCCCATATGCAATGTTGTATAACTCCCATACCTGCAGTGTCCTATAACTGTATACAGTGTAATAATAAGATTTTACTCACCGGTAAATTTATTTCTCGTAGTCCATAGTGGATGCTGGGGACTCCGTAAGGACCATGGGGAATAGACGGGCTCCGCAGGAGACTGGGCACTCTAAGAAAGAATTAGGACTACTGGTGTGTACTGGCTCCTCCCTCTATGCCCCTCCTCCAGACCTCAGTTAAGGAAACTGTGCCCGGAAGAGCTGACATTACAAGGAAAGGATTTTGGAATCCAGGGTAAGACTCATACCAGCCACACCAATCACACCGTATAACTTGTGATAACATACCCAGTTAACAGTATGAACAACAACAGAGCATCAACAAACGGATGTCGACATAACATAACCCTTAATTAAGCAATAACAACAATATACAAGTATTGCAGAAGAAGTCCGCACTTTGGACGGGCGCCCAGCATCCACTACGGACTACGAGAAATAGATTTACCGGTGAGTAAAATCTTATTTTCTCTAACGTCCTAGTGGATGCTGGGGACTCCGTAAGGACCATGGGGATTATACCAAAGCTCCCAAACGGGCGGGAGAGTGCGGATGACTCTGCAGCACCGAATGGGCAAACACAAGGTCCTCCTCAGCCAGGGTATCAAACTTGTAGAATTTTGCAAAAATGTTTGAACCCGACCAAGTAGCTGCTCGGCAAAGCTGTAATGCCGAGACCCCTCGGGCAGCCACCCAAGAAGAACCCACCTCCCTTGTGGAATGGGCTTTTACCGATTTTGGATGCGGCAATCCAGCCGCAGAATGAGCCTGCTGAATCATGTTACAGATCCAGTGAGCAATAGTTTGCTTTGAAGCAGGAGCACCCAGCTTGTTGGATGCATACAGGATAAAGAGCAAGTCAGTTTTCCTGACTCTAGCCGTTCTGGCAACGTAAATCTTCAAAGCCCTGACTACATCTAGTAACCTGGAATCCTCCAAGTCACGAGTAGCCGCAGGCACCACAATAGGTTGGTTCAAATGAAAAGATGACACCACCTTCGGCAGAAATTGCGGACGAGTCCGTAATCCTGCCCTGTCCATATGGAAAACTAGATAAGGGCTTTTACATGACAAAGCCGCCAATTCTGACACACGCCTAGCCGAAGCTAAGGCCAATAGCATGACCACTTTCCACGTGAGATATTTTAACTCCACGGTCTTAAGTGGCTCAAACCAGTGAGATTTCAGGAAACTCAACACCACGTTAAGATCCCTAGGTGCCACTGGTGGCACAAAAGGGGGCTGAATATGCAGCACTCCCTATACAACGTCTGGACTTCAGGAAGAGAAGTCAGTTCTTTTTGAAAGAAAATGGATAGGGCCGAAACCTGGACCCTAATGGAACCCAATTTCAGGCCCAATGTCACTCCCGACTGTAGGAAGTGAAGGAAACGGCCCAGCTGGAATTCCTCCGTAGAGGCATTCCTGGCCTCACACCAAGCAACATTTTTTCCGCCATATACGGTGAAAATGTTTAGCCGTCACCTCCTTCCTAGCCTTTATCCGTGTAGGAATAACCTCATCCGGAATGCCTTTTTCTGCCAGGATCCGGCGTTCAACCGCCATGCCAACAAACGCAGCCGCAGTAAGTCTTGGAACAGACAGGGCCCCTGCTGCAACAAGTCCTGTCTGAGAGGCAGAGGCTATGGGTCCTCTGTGAGCATTTATTGCAGATCTGGATACCAAGTCCTTCTTGGCCAATTCGGAACAATGAGTATTGTTCTCACTCCTCCTTTTCCTATGATTCTCATCACCTTGGGTATGAGAGGAAGAGGAGGAAACACATAAACCGACTGGAACATCCACGGTGTCACCAGTGCGTCTACAGCTATCGCCTGAGGGTCTCTTGACCTGGCGCAATACCTCTATAGGTTTTTGTTGAGGCGGGATGCCATCATGTCCACCTGTGGCAGTTCCCACCGACCTACAATCTGCGCGAAGACTTCTTGATGAAGTCCCCACTCTCCCGGGTGGAGGTCGTGCCTGCTGAGGAAGTCTGCTTCCCAGTTGTCCACTCCCGGAATGAACAGTGCTGACAGTGCTCGTACGTGATTCTCCGCCCATCGAAGAATTCCGGTGGCTTCCGCCATCGCCACCTTGCTCCTTGTGCCGCCTTGGCGGTTTACATGAGCCACTGCGGTGATGTTGTCTGATTGAATCAGCACCGATTGGTTGCGAAGCAGGGTCTCCGCTTGACTTAGGGCGTTGTATATGGCCCTTAATTTCAGGATATTGATGTGAAGGCAAGTCTCCTGACGTGACCACAGCCCTTGAAAATTTCTTCCCTATGTGACTGCCCCCCACCCTCAGAGGCTTGCATCCGTGGTCACCAGGACCCAGTCCTGAATGCCGAATATGCAACCTTCGCGAAGGTGAGCACTCTGCAGCCACCACAGGAGAGACACCCTGGCCCAGGGGGATAGGGTGATTAACCGATGCATCTGAAAATGTGATCCGGACCACTTGTCCAGCAAGTCCCATTGGAAGGTCCTCTCATGGAACCTGCCGAAGGGAATGGCCTCGTATGATGCCACCATCCTTCCCAGGACTCGAGTGCAGTGATGCACTGACACCTGTTTTGGTTTTAATAGATTCCTGACCAGTGTCACGAGCTCCTGAGCTCTCTCTATCGGGAGATAAACCCTTTTCTGGTCTGTGTCTAGGATCATGCCTAGGAGAGGCAGATGAGCTGTAGGAACCAACTGCGACTTTGGAATATATAGAATCCAGCCGTGTTGCCGTTACACTTCCAGAGAAAGTGATACGCTGTTCAGCCACTGCTCTCTTGATCTCGCTTTTATGAGATCGTCCAAGTACGTGATAATAGTGACACCTTGCTTCCGCAGGAGCACCATCATTTCCGCCATTACCTTGGTGAATATTCTCGGGGCCGTGGAGAGACCAAACGGCAACTTCTGAAATTGGTAATGACAATCCCGTACCGCAATTCTGAGGTACGCCTGATGGGGTGGATAAATGGGGACATGAAGGTATGCCTCCTTTATGTCCCGAGTCACGATAAAATCTCCCCCTTTCAGGCTTGTAACGACCGCTCTTAGCGATTCCATGTTGAACTTGAACCTTTTCAGGTATATGTTCAGGGATTTTAAATTCAATATGGGTCTGACCGAACCGTCTGGTTTCGGGACTACCACATGGTCGAATAATAACCCCCTCCTTGTCGAAGGAGGGGAACCTTCACCACCACCTGTTGAAGATACAATTTGTGAATTGCAGTTAACCCTGTTTCCCTCTCGTGGGGGGAAGCCGGCAGGGCCGTCAGTGAGGAGGCATCTTCTCAAAGTCCAGCTTGTATCCCTGAGACACAATATCTATTGCCCAGGGATCTAACAGGGAGTGAACCCACTTGTTGCTGAACTTACGAAAGCGTGCCCCCACCGGGCCTAGCTCCGTCTGTGGAGCCCCAGCGACATGCAGTGGATTTTCATAGAGGCCGGGGAGGACTTCTGTTCCTGGGAACTAGCTGTGTTGTGCAGCTTCTTTCCTCTGGCCCCGCCTCTGGCAAGAAAGGACGCACCTCGGACTTTCTTGTTTCTTTGTTCGAAAAGCTGCATTTGATAATGACGTGCTTTCCTAGGCTGTGCAGGAATATAAGGCAAAACATCAGAATTACCAGCTATAGCCGTGGAGACCAGGTCCGAGACCCTTCTCCACACAATCCTCAGCCTTCCATATGCCACTTAAGTCGGTATCATCTGTCCATTGCATATTCTACAGGATACATCAAGCAGAAATCGACATAGCTTTGACTCTAGGACCCAGTATACTCATGTCTCTTTGGGCATGTTTGATTATATATATCTCTTAAGACAGCATCTTTATATATATATATATGTATATAGAGAGATATGTATATATATTATATATATATATATATATATATATATATATATATACATACTAGGGTCTCAATTTCTGCTGATAAGGTACCTGTCCACGCCGCCACAGCGCTATAAACCCATGCCGACACAATCGCCGGTCTGAGTAGTGTACCAGAATGTGCACGCTATCTGCAGGCTCCCTGAGAATAGCTAAGGCTACCTTCTGGGCAAACGTGACACCCTAGGGGAAGATTCCCATCACATCCTGGCCCTAGTGGGGAAAGGATACTGCCTGAGAATTCTTTGTGGGAAGCTGCAGTCTCGTCTGGAGATTCCCGCTCTTTTTCCTCATGAGAGGAGGGAAATTTACCTCAGCTTTCTTCCCCTTAAACATGTGTACCCTTGTGTCAGGGACAAATGAGTCATCAGTGATATGCAAATCATCTTTTATTACAATAATCATATGTTGAATACCTTTCTGCCATTTTGGCTGTAACTTTGCATTATCGTAGTCGACCCTGGAGTCAAACTCCGTGTCGATATCAGTGTTTATTATTTTGGATAGTGAGCATTGTGAGACTCTGAAGGTCTCTGCGCCATAGGGACAGACATGGGTAGATTTCCTGTCTGTTCTCTAATCTTTTGTGCAATAAATTCACCTTAGCACTTACACATATCCAAACAGGTGTCGGCGTTGTCGACGGAGACACCCTCTCACACACACATTAGCTCCATCTCCTCCTTAGGGGAGCCTTTAACCTCAGACATGTCGACACACACGTACCGACACACCACACACACAGGGGATGCTCTATATGAAGACAGTTCCCCCACAAGGCCCTTTGGAGAGACAGAGAGAGAGTATGCCAGCACACACCCCAGCGCTATATGACCCAGGAATCACACAGTAGTGTTAACCCAGTAGCTGCTGTATATATTGTTTTTACGCCAAATTTATGTGCCCCCCCTCTCTTTTCCCCCCTCTTCTATCGTGCTTCTGCAGGGGAGAGCCTGGGGAGCTTCCTCTCAGCGGAGCTGTGGAGAGAAAATGGCGCTGGTGAGTGCTGAGGAAGAAGCCCCGCCCCCTCAGCGGCGGGCTTCTGTCCCGCGATTTTGTGTAAAAATAATGGCGGGGGCTCATGCATATTACAGTGCCCAGCTGTATATATACTGCTTTTTGCCAGGAGGTACTCAATTGCTGCCCAGGGCGCCCCCCCCTGCGCCCTGCACCCTACAGTGACCGGAGTGTGTGGGTTAGTGTGGGAGCAATGGCGCACAGCTGCAGTGCTGTGCGCTACCTCATATGAACAGGAGTCTTCTGCCGCCGATTTTGACGTCTTCTTGCTTCACCCGCCGTCTTCTGGCTCTGCGAGGGGGACGGCGGCGCGGCTCCGGGAACGGACGACCAAGGTTAAGATCCTGTGTTCGATCCCTCTGGAGCTAATGGTGTCCAGTAGCCTAAGAAGCGCAACCTAGCCGCAGTTAGTAGGTTTGCTTCTCTCCCCTCAGTCCCACGTAGCAGAGAGTCTGTTGCCAGCAGAAGCTCTCTGAAAATAAAAAAACCTAACAAATACTTATTAGCAAGCTCAGGAGAGCTCACTAAAATGCACCCAGCTCCGTCCAGGCACAGATTCTAACTGGGGTCTGGAGGAGGGGCATAGAGGGAGGAGCCAGTGCACACCAGTAGTCCTAATTCTTTCTTAGAGTGCCCAGTCTCCTGCGGAGCCCGTCTATTCCCCATGGTCCTTACGGAGTCCCCAGCATCCACTAGGACGTTAGAGAAAGATGTATTATGATCAGGACCAGTGGTCAGGTTATGTTGGGGGTGTAATGTCCTATATCTGTATAGAGCAGTGGTTCCCAAACTCTCTCCTCAAAGACCTCCAACAGTTCATGTTTTCCAGGTCACCTAGCAGGTGCACAGGTGTATTCCTTATTCACTGACACATTTTAAATGATCCACAGGTGGAGCTAATTATTTCACATGTGATTCTGTGAGGAGACCTGGAAAACCTGAACTGCTGGGTTTGGGAACCACTGATATAGAGTGTAAGAGAATGGTTTATGATCATGTCCATTGAACATGTTGGGGGTGCATTGTCCTATCTGTAATCTTACATTTGATTTTTCTTGCTCCATTTCCGCAGATAGATGACACGGAGGAGCGGCTGGCTACGTGCAAGAACAATCTGGAAGATGTTGACTTCAAACTACGGAAACTTGAGCTGACTGTGGAATTAAGGTGAGTTTGATGGGTATAACATGGGAAAGTAAACTTCTTATCTCCAATGCCTGACATAGTAGTGTGTGAAGTCTCTTTTCATTTTCAAGTCACAACTGAGATTTGAAGCTCTCCTCAGGGTCAGCTGAAATACATCTGAATTTTCTTTTTACCCACAGAAAATCTTTGGAGAAAGAGAAGAACTCTCTGACCAATAAGATGTCTTCTTATGGTAAGTCAAACCCTTTCTGAAGTCCATGAAACGCGTTGCAGTATATCTTATCAATGTCATGGTCTATTCACAGAGAAAGATCTGAAATCCCTGCGTCACGAGAATCGTAAGAATATGCTAATGTCTGTCGCCATCTTCCTGGTTATAGTGCTTGCATATTACTGCTGGACCATGTGATGGAAACGCGCTGCCTCGGCAGACACTCTATCATCTCCCTCCATAATACGTCCAGTGGAAGATAAAGCAGTTAGTTTATCTCCATAACCTCTCTGGACTTACAGATCTGAATGCCATGGGCACAGCATTTCCAGGTGGCGGATATGCATCGATCGAGAGCTGGCGTCACCTTTCACTGCTAAGCTGAAATATAATAAGATGTGATAAACAAGACTGAATATAAGATTGATTAGACTGAAGACTGCAACTCCCATTGCGGCTAAAAGCAAATCAATCTACAAGGAATAAGTACCAACACAGAATCCATCCCATTAGAAGACAATTGTTTGAAATAAATTCGACACATGATTTTTTTTTATATTTTGTTCAAAAAGACCCTCCGCTGTGAATGTGCAGCATTGTGCACCCGGCCGCACACGGAGTGGGGGTACAGCACACACGTAATTGGGAGACAGAGGTCTGCAATGAGCGGACTAATTTGTACTCTCATCCGGCTCTACTCCCGTCATACAGCTAGGAAAGAGCCGCAGCTGACTGTTGTCCCCACCAGGAAGCATCGGTGGAGGAAATGGTAAGAGAATGAGCCCACATTGCCCCAGGAAGGGTGACAGAAACAGTGACTCGGAATTCACTGCGGGGGCGGGAGGGGGGGGGGCTTTTTGAATGTTAATGTGTATATGTGGGAACAAAGAATTGATTGAAATGATGATCTTAGCCAATTGTCACCAAAAAATAATATTTTTATTACTTTTTTGTTTTGGAGAAAATGTTTATATAATTTCTATTTGGAGTTAATTATAATGTATGTTTCAATAAATTTTTGTAAAGAAATAGAAAAAAAGAAAAAAAAACAGCTTGGTCTGTCACTGAGATCCTACAGGGGTGATCCTGCTCTTATCCCGTCACATTCAGTGCGCTCTGTTCACTTTTGCGCAGTGGGTGTATTACACGCCCCCAGCAGCCGGTATGCTGTTGCGGGTCTGGCTGTCCCCTGGTGCAGTTGCCTCAGATAATGCAAATCTTACATAACAGAACCGAATAGACATTCGCAGTGAAATTTGTGTATTATGAAGTACGCTGATGATGTCATCCTAAATGGGGTCAGGGAACTTTTTTACCTTTTACCCCAAAAATAAGATTTTACTCACCGGTAAATCTATTTCTCGTAGTCCGTAGTGGATGCTGGGAACTCCGTAAGGACCATGGGGATAGACGGGCTCCGCAAGAGACTGGGCACTCTAAAAAGAAAGATTAGGTACTATCTGGTGTGCACTGGCTCCTCCCTCTATGCCCCTCCTCCAGACCTCAGTTAGGATACTGTGCCCGGAAGAGCTGACACAATAAGGAAGGATTTTGAATCCCGGGTAAGACTCATACCAGCCACACCAATCACACCGTATAACTCGTGATACTATACCCAGTTAACAGTATGAAATATAACTGAGCCCCTCAACAGATGGCTCAACAATAACCCTTTAGTTAAGCAATAACTATATACAAGTATTGCAGACAATCCGCACTTGGGATGGGCGCCCAGCATCCACTACGGACTACGAGAAATAGATTTACCGGTGAGTAAAATCTTATTTTCTCTGACGTCCTAGTGGATGCTGGGAACTCCGTAAGGACCATGGGGATTATACCAAAGCTCCCAAACGGGCGGGAGAGTGCGGATGACTCTGCAGCACCGATTGAGAGAACTCAAGGTCCTCCTCAGCCAGGGTATCAAATTTGTAGAATTTAGCAAATGTGTTTGCCCCTGACCAAGTTGCAGCTCGGCAAAGTTGTAAAGCAGAGACCCCTCGGGCAGCCGCCCAAGATGAGCCCACTTTCCTTGTGGAATGGGCTTTTACTGATTTAGGATGCGGCAATCCAGCCGCAGAATGCGCCAGCTGAATTGTGCTACAAATCCAGCGAGCAATAGTCTGCTCAGAAGCAGGAGCACCTAGTTGGGTGCCTACAGGATAAAAAGCGAGTCAGTTTTCCTGACTCCAGCCGTCCTGGAAACATAAATTTTCAAGGCCCTGACTACGTCCAGTAACTTGGAATCTTTCAAGCCCCTAGTAGCCGCAGGCACTACAATAGGTTGGTTCAAGTGAAAAGCTGATACCACCTTAGGGAGAAACTGGGGACGAGTCCTCAATTCTGCCCTATCCATATGGAAAATCAGATAAGGGCTTTTACATGACAAAGCCGCCAATTCTGACACACGCCTGGCCGAAGCCAAGGCCAATAACATGACCACTTTTTTCCACGTGAGATATTTCAGATCCACAGTTTAAGTGGCTCAAACCAATGTGATTTCAGGAAACTCAACACCACGTTGAGATCCCAAGGTGCCAAAGGAGGCACAAAAGGGGCTGAATATGTAGCACTCCCTTTACAAATGTCTGAACTTCAGGCAGTGAAGCCAGTTCTTTCTGGAAGAAAATCGACAGAGCCGAAATCTGGACCTTAATGGAACCCAATTTTTAGGCCCATAGTCACTCCCGACTGTAGGAAGTGCAGAAAACGACCCAGCTGAAATTCCTCTGTAGGGGCCTTCCTGGCCTCACACCACGCAACATATTTTCGCCAAATACGGTGATAATGGTTTGCGGTTACTTCTTTCCTGGCTTTTATCAGCGTAGGAATGACTTCCTCCAGAATGCCCTTTTCCTTTAGGATCCGGAATTCAACCGCCATGCCGTCAAACGCAGCCGCGGGAAGTCTTGGAACAGACAGGGCCCCTGCTGTAACAGATCCTGTCTGAGCGGTAGAGGCCATGGGTCCTCTGATATAATTTCTTGAAGTTCTGGGTACCAAGCTCTTCTTGGCCAATCCGGAACCACGAGTATCGTTCTTACTCCTCACCTTCTTATTATTCTCAGTACCTTTGGTATGAGAGGCAGAGGAGGGAACACATAAACCGACTGGTACACCCACGGTGTCACTAGAGCGTCCACAGCTATCGCCTGAGGGTCCCTTGACCTGGCGCAATATCTCTTTAGCTTTTTGTTCAGGCGGGACGCCATCATGTCCACCTGTGGCCTTTCCCAACGGTTTACCAACAGTTTGAAGACTTCTGGATGAAGTCCCCACTCTCCCGGGTGTAGGTCGTGTCTGCTGAGGAAGTCTGCTTCCCAGTTGTCCACTCCCGGAATGAACACTGCTGACAGTGCTAAGACGTGATTTTCCGCCCATCGGAGAATCCTTGTGGCTTCTGCCACGCCATCCTGCTTCTTGTGCCGCCCTGTCGGTTTACATGGGCGACTGCCGTGATGTTGTCTGATTGGATCAGTACCGGCTGGTTTTGAAGCAGAGGTCTTGCCTGACTTAGGGCATTGTAAATGGCCCTCAGTTCCAGAATATTTATGTGTAGGGACGACTCCTGACTTGACCAAAGTCCTTGGAAAAATTTTTCCCTGTGTGACTGCCCCCCAGCCTCGAAGGCTGGCATCCGTGATCACCAGGACCCAGTCCTGTATGCCGAATCTGCGGCCCTCTAGAAGATGAGCACTCTGCAGCCACCACAGCAGAGACACCCTGGTCCTTGGAGACAGGGTTATCAGCCGATGCATCTGAAGATGCGATCCCGTCCAAGAGGTCCCACTGAAAAGTTCTTGCATGGAACCTGCCGAATGGAACTGCTTCGTAGGAAGCTACCATTTTTTCCAGGACTCGCGTGCAGTGATGCACCGACACCTGTTTTGGTTTCAGGAGGCCTCTGACTAGAGATGACAGCTCCTTGGCTTTCTCCTGCGGGAGAAACACTTTTTTCTGTTCTGTGTCCAGAACCATCCCCAGGAACAGTAGATGCGTAGTAGGAACCAGCTGCGACTTTGGAATATTCAGAATCCAGCCGTGCTGTTGTAGCACTTCCCGAGATAGTGCTACTCTGACAAACAACTGCTCCCTGGACCTCGCCTTTATAAGGAGATTGTCCAAGTACTGGATAATTCTTTCGGCCATTACCTTGGTAAATACCCTCGGTGCCGGGGACAGACCAACGGCAACGTCTGGAATTGGTAATGACAATTCTGTACCACAATTTTGAGGTACTCCTGGTGAGGAGGGTAAATAGGGACATACAGGTAAGCATCCTTGATGTCCAGTGATACCCTGAAATTCTACAGGCTTGCAATAATCGCCCTGAGCGATTCCATTTTGAACTTGAACCTTCGTATATAAGTGTTCAAGGATTTCAATTTTAGAATGGGTCTCACCGAACAGTCTGGTTTCGGTACCACAACATTTTTGGAATAGTAACCCCGGCCTTGTTGAAGGAGGGGTACCTTGATTTCACCTGCTGGAAGTACAGCTTGTGAATTGCCGCCAGTACTAACTCCCTATATCCGAGGGCAGCAGGCAAGGCTGATGTGAGGTAACGGCGAGGGGGAGTCGCCTCGAACTCCAGCTTGTATCCCTGTGATACTACTTGCAGAACCCAGTGATTTACCTGTGGGCAAGCCCACTGGTCCCTGAAGTTCCCGAGACGCGCCCCCACCGCACCTGTCTGTGGAGCCCCAGCGTCATGCTGTGGACTCAGGGGAAGCGGGGGAGGATTTTTGATCCTGGGAACTGGCTGTCTGTGCAGCTTTTTCCTTCTTCCCTTGTGCAGAAAGGAAGCGCCTTTGGCCCCCTTGCTTTTCTGAAGCCGAAAGGACTGTACCCGATAATACAGTGCTTTCTTAGGGTGTGAGGAAACCTGAGGTAGAAATTTTTCTTCCCAGCTGTTGCTGTGGATACAAGGTCCCAGAGACCATCCCCAAACAATTCCTCACCCTTATAAGGCATAATCTCCATGTGCCTTTTAAAGTCAACTTCACCTGTCCACTGCCGGGTCTCTAATACCCTCCTGGCAGAATGGACCTTGCATTAATTCTGGACGCCAGCCGGCAAATATCCCTCTGTGCATCCCTCATATATAAGACTACGTCTTAAATATGCTCTATGTTAGCACCATATTCTCCCTGTCTAGGGTATTAATATTATCTGACAGGGTATCAGACCCTGCTGCAGCAGCACTATTCATGCTGAGGCAATTGCAGGTCTCAGTATAATACCTGAGTGTGTATATACAGACTTCAGGATAGCCTCCTGCTTTTTATCAGCAGGCTCCTTCAAAGTGGCCGTATCCTAAGACGGCAGTGCCACCTTTTATGACAAACGTGTGAGCGCCTTATCTACCCTTGGGGATATCTCCCAACGTGACCTATCCTCTGGCGGGAAAGGGTACGCCAGCAGTAATTTTTTTTTTATTTTTTTTTTAAATTACCAGTTTCTTATCGGGGGAACCCACGCTTCTTCACACACTTCATTCACTCATCTGATGGGGGAACAAAACACCAGCTGCTTTTTCTCCCCAAACATAAAACCCCTTTTATGTGGTACTTGGGTTAATGTCAGAAATGTGTAACACAATTTTTATTGCCGAGATCATGCAACGGATGTTCCTAGTGGATTGTGTATATGTCTCAACCTCGTCGACACTGGAGTCAGACTCCGTGTCGACATCTGTGTCTGCCATCTGAGGTAACGGGCGTTTTTTTAGCCCCTGATGGCCTTTGAGACGCCTGGGCAGGTGCGGGCTGAGAAGCCGGCTGTCCCACAGCTGTTACGTCATCCAGCCTTTTATGTAAGGAGTTGACACTGTCGGTTAATACCTTCCACCTATCCATCCACTCTGGTGTCGGCCCCACAGGGGGCGACATCCCATTTATCGGCATCTGCTCTGCCTCCACATAAGCCTCCTCATCCAACATGTCGACACAGCCGTACCAACACACCGCACACACACAGGGAATGCTCTGACTGAGGACAGGACCCCACACAGCCCTTTGGGGAGACAGAGAGAGAGTATGCCAGCACACATCAGAGCGCTATATAATGTAGGGATAAACACTCACTGAGTGAATTTTCCCCAATAGCTGCTTGTATAAACAATATTGCGCCTAAATTTAGTGCCCCCCCTCTCTTTTTAACCCTTTGAGCCTGAAAACTACAGGGGAGAGCCTGGGGAGCTGTCTTCCAGCTACACTGTGAAGAGAAAATGGCGCCAGTGTGCCGAGGGAGATAGCTCCGCCCCTTTTCGCAGACTTTTCTCCCGCTTTTTTATGGATTCTGGCAGGGGTAATTATCACATATATAGCCTCTGGGGCTATATATTGTGATTATTTTGCCAGCCAAGGTGTTTTTATTGCTGCTCAGGGCCCCCCCCCCCCAGCGCCCTGCACCCTCAGTGACCGGAGTGTGAAGTGTGTATGAGGAGCAATGGCGCACAGCTGCAGTACTGTGCGCTACCTTGGTGAAGACTGAAGTCTTCTGCCGCCGATTTTCCGGACCATCTTCATGCTTCTGGCTCTGTAAGGGGGACGGCGGCGCGGCTCCGGGAACGAACACCAAGGACGGGTCCTGCGGTCGATCCCTCTGGAGCTAATGGTGTCCAGTAGCCTAAGAAGCCCAAGCTAGCTGCAAGCAGGTAGGTTCGCTTCTTCTCCCCTTAGTCCCTCGTTGCAGTGAGCCTGTTGCCAGCAGGTCTCACTGTAAAATAAAAAACCTAACATATACTTTCTTTCTAGGAGCTCAGGAGAGCCCCTAGTGTGCATCCAGCTCGGCCGGGCACAGAAATCTAACTGAGGTCTGGAGGAGGGGCATAGAGGGAGGAGCCAGTGCACACCAGATAGTACCTAATCTTTCTTTTAGAGTGCCCAGTCTCCTGCGGAGCCCGTCTATCCCCATGGTCCTTACGGAGTTCCCAGCATCCACTAGGACGTCAGAGAAAATAAGAATTTACTCACCGGTAATTCTATTTCTCATAGTCCGTAGTGGATGCTGGGGACTCCGTAAGGACCATGGGGATTAGCGGCTCCGCAGGAGACTGGGCACAACTACAAAGAAAGCTTTAGACTACTGGTGTGCACTGGCTCCTCCCACTAAGACCTTCCTCCAGACCTCAGTTAGGATACTGTGCCCGGAAGAGCTGACACAATTAGGAAGGATTTTGAATCCCGGGTAAGACTCATACCAGCCACACCAATCACACCGTATAACTCGTGATACAATACCCAGTTAACAGCATGATAACAACTGAGCCTCTCAACAGATAGCTCAACAATAACCCTTTAGTTAAGCAATAACTATATACAAGTATTGCAGATAATCCGCACTTGGGATGGGCGCCCAGCATCCACTACGGACTATGAGAAATAGAATTACCGGTGAGTAAATTCTTATTTTCTCTAACGTCCTAAGTGGATGCTGGGGACTCCGTAAGGACCATGGGGATTATACCAAAGCTCCCAAACGGGCGGGAGAGTGCGGATGACTCTGCAGCACCGAATGAGAGAACTCAAGGTCCTCCTCAGCCAGGGTATCAAATTTGTAGAATTTAGCAAACGTGTTTGCCCCTGACCAAGTAGCAGCTCGGCAAAGTTGAAGAGCCGAGACCCCTCGGGCCGCCGCCCAAGAAGAGCCCACTTTCCTTGTGGAATGGGCTTTTACTTATTTAGGACGCGGCAGTCCAGCCGCAGAATGTGCAAGCTGAATCGTACTACAGATCCAGCGAGCAATAGTCTGCTTAGAAGCAGGTGCACCCAACTTGTTGGGCGCATACAGGATAAAGAGCGAGTCAGTCTTCCTGACTCCAGCTGTCCTGGAAACATAAATTTTTAGGGCCCTGACTACATCCAACAACTTGGAAGCCTCCAAGTCATTTGTAGCCGCAGGCACCACGATAGGTTGGTTCAGATGAAAAGCTGATACCACATTGGGGAGAAACTGGGGACGAGTCCTCAATTCTGCCCTATCCATATGGAAAATCAGATAAGGGCTTTTACATGACAAAGCCGCCAATTCTGAAACACGCCTGGCCGAAGCCAAGGCCAACAACATGACCACTTTCCACGTGAGATATTTTAAATCCACGGTTTGCAGTGGCTCAAACCAATGTGACTTTAGGAAATCCAACACCACGTTGAGATCCCAAGGTGCCACTGGAGGCACAAAAGGGGGCTGAATATGCAGCACTACCTTAACAAAAGTCTGAACTTCAGGTAGTGAAGCCAATTCTCTCTGGAAGAAAATCGACAGAGCCGAAATCTGGACCTTAATGGAACCCAATTTAAGGCCCATAGTCACCCCTGACTGTAGGAAGTGCAGGAACCGGCCCAGCTGAAATTCTTCCGTTGGGGCCTTCCTGGCCTCACACCACGCAACATATTTTCGCCATATGCGGTGATAATGGTTCGCGGTTACTACTTTCCTAGCTTTTATCAGCGTAGGAATGACTTCCTCCGGAATGCCCTTTTCCTTCAGGATCCGGTGTTCAACCGCCATGCCGTCAAACGCAGCCGCGGTAAGTCTTGGAACAGACAGGGCCCCTGCTGCAGCAGGTCCTGTCTGAGCGGTAGAGGCCATGGGTCCTCTGACATCATTTCTTGAAGTTCCGGATACCACGCTCTTCTTGGCCAATCCGGAACAATGAGTATAGTTCTTACTCCTCTTCTCCTTATTATCCTCAGTACCTTTGGTATGAGAGGTAGAGGAGGGAACACATAAACCGATCGGTACACCCACGGTGTTACCAGAGCGTCCACAGCTATCGCCTGCGGGTCTCTTGACCTGGCGCAATATTTTTCTAGCTTTTTGTTTAGGCGGGACGCCATCATGTCCACCTGTGGTTTTTCCCACTGGTTTACAATCATTTGAAAGACTTCTGGATGAAGTCCCCACTCTCCCGGGTGTAGGTCGTGTCTGCTGAGGAAGTCTGCTTCCCAGTTGTCCACTCCCGGAATGAACACTGCTGACAGTGCTAACACGTGATTTTCCGCCCATCGGAGAATCCTTATGGCTTCTGCCATCGCCGTCCTGCTTCTCGTGCCGCCCTGTCGATTTACATGGGCGACTGCCGTGATGTTGTCTGACTGGATCAGTACCGGCTGGTTTTGAAGCAGGGGTTTTGCCTGACTTAGGGCATTGTAAATGGCCCTTAGTTCCAGAATATTTATGTGCAGGGAATTCTCCTTGAGTGTTTTCCCTATAGCTGCTTTTTTATATATATTACATATATATATCTATACTGCGCCTAAATTTAGTGCCCCCCCCTCTCTTTTTTACCCTTCTGTAGTTTTCTCAGACTGCAGGGGAGAGCCAGGGAGCTTCCTTCCAGCGGAACTGTGAGGGAAAAATGGCGCCAGTGTGCTGAGGGAGAAGCCCCGCCCCCTTTTCGGCGGACTTTCTCCCGCTTTTTCTGTTATACTGGCAGGGGTAATTTTGCATCGATATAGCCCCTGGGACTATATATGATGCATATTTTGCCAGCCAAGGTGTTATCTATTGCCCTCAGGGCGCCCCCCCCCCCCAGCGCCCTGCACCCATCAGTGACCGAAGTATGAGGTGTACATGAGGAGCAATGGCGCACAGCTGCAGTGCTGTGCGCTACCTTGGTGAAGACTGAAGTCTTCTGCCGCCGATTTTCCGGACCTTCTTCGTGCTTCTGGCTCTGTAAGGGGGACGGCGGCGCGGCTCCGGGAACGAACACCAAGGTCGGGTCCTGCGGTTGATCCCGCTGGAGCTAATGGTGTCCAGTAGCCTAAGAAGCCCAAACTACCACCTGTTAGGTAGGTTCGCTTCTTCTCCCCTTAGTCCCTCGCTGCAGTGAGTCTGTTGCCAGCAGATCTCACTGAAAATAAAAAACCTAAATATACTTTCTTTCTAGGTGCTCAGGAGAGCCCCTAGTGTGCATCCAGCTCGGCCGGGCACAAGAATCTAACTGAGGTCTGGAGGAGGGTCTTAGTGGGAGGAGCCAGTGCACACCAGTAGTCTAAAGCTTTCTTTGTAGTTGTGCCCAGTCTCCTGCGGAGCCGCTAATCCCCATGGTCCTTACGGAGTCCCCAGCATCCACTTAGGACGTTAGAGAAATATATTTAGATACGCCAACGTTACACCAGTATGAGCCAAAATTCACGTGACGCCACACAGTATGAGCCAAAATTCACGTGACGCCACACAGAATGAGCCAAAATTCACATTCCGCCATACAGTATACTTCCAATGCTGATGTCACATCCATATTTTATTATTAATTATCATTGCACAATGTGGCTATTTGTAATGGAACCCAAGATATCAGGACTAGTGACTTACTGTCTGTCTCAATAACAAAGACTCAGCTGAACCGTCTCAGCAGATTGAGTCCTCCGGCGTTGGCTCAAAGTCCCCTTGAGAGGAACGCTGGCAGTGGAGTGGCTACACACAGAGGGGGGGGGGGGGGGGGCGCAGCAGCCAGGAGAGCATAGGAGGAAGCGCAGTGTGACACCATCACGTCATCAGGCGATGTCAGTTCCACCGGCAAGTAAAGTACAGTCACTCAGCAATGTCGCTGTGTATATTATCAGCAGGCGCAGTGGTGAGCAGGGGGGGGGGGGTGGGGGGGTGGCACAGGAAGGATCTGCAGGCTCTGCACACCTATGGTCGTGCTGCCGAGACACAGCAGGGCATGCACATAGATTCTATGCATGCCCGGCTATGTATCGGCAGCGCGACCGTCCATTACCCCCAGAAATTTCATTTTTACCCCATGTTCCCCGGCCACTGGTCTAGAGAAATATTGACCCATTTGACCCTCAGCTATTGAATCTTCCCAAAAATGTTTTTCAAAGCAATTATAAAAGGCTGGGTCATGCAATCTGTTTCTTCTCCCCAGTGGGTGTAGGTTCTTCAGCGTCTCTCCAAGAACCTTCACAGAAGCCGGATGTTTATACCCCTTTTCACGCTGTACTGCCGGGTCGCACCCAGGATTTTGTACAGGGGTCTTTCCCGCGTGCGACGCGGCTCAGATCCCTTTCAGACTGGCCGACCAACCCGGCTTATTGCCAGGTAGGTGATGTCTCCGCCGATGCTTGGAGACTAGATTATGTCCCAAGCGCTAGCTCTTCCCAGGGTGTGAACGGGTCGCATCGCCCAGCATCTGTTCACACTGCACCGCAAGCCCTGGTGAACCAGTCTTCAACTTAGCTCGCTACTTGCGTTTAAATACCGGGTCGTTCAGCGCAGGTACTTTTCAACAGGGTGCTGTCACACTGCATGATAGCCCGGGTTGCTGCGCATTCATGTGCAATAACCCAGGATATATATGGCAGTGTGAAAGGGGTATTAGTTACATTCTTGGATCAGTTGTAGATTCCTCTGCTGGGTAATGATAATACAGACACTTGCTAAAATACAGCATATTGAAAACTCCAGAAGCATTCATACTCAAAGTACATTTATCGTTGTCGTTATACAATACAGGGTACAAATATTCATGGCAAAAAACAAAAAATGTAGAAGACTTAAAGAACTCCACTAAATCTCTGTACCGGCCGGCGTTCCCTGTGTTAAAGTTAAAGGGACACAAGAAGAGATCTATTGTAGTTGCTGAATGAAGCGTATCTGTAGTCGTATCCACGGACACAAAATAATCACCTGTCCAGATGATACAATTCTCCTTTAGATCATAACACACGATTAAGTGGCACTAGCGAAACCACTTGTCCCAACCTGCTCTTCTGTATATTAGTCCAGCTTGCCTATACAACTACTGCTAGTATGGGAGTAGTTACATAACTGGGGCATATATATATATATATATATATATATATATATATATATATATATATATATATATATATATATATATAACTGGTCAGATAATGTCCTACAAATCTTTAGCAGCAATATAACAGCCTCTCTTTCAAGCCATCTCCTTGACAGTTTTGGACTTGAGATGGGGAGAAGACACACAGTGTGGTTGGGAAGGTGTGCAGAGAGATAATGAAGGAGCAGTGCAATAGCTAGCAAGTGAATTTTGGCACCAAGGCATAATGAAGTGAAGGATTTAAAAGCAGCAGCGGATGAATATGGAGACGTTCATCTCAGGATTTGCTGCAGGTAAACCATTGTCCTGTTTTGGGAGTGCAGTATCAGAGGAAGGCTGGGGGATAATCAACTGGAAAAGGGAGTGAGAAAAATAGGCAATTGGACTCAAATAGTATGGAGACAAAGGAAAGGAGAAAACCTGGGTGGTGGTCTGAGAAAGAGGTTAAGTCATCGGAAGGTAGTGGAGATAGACAGGCTGGGAAAATTAGCTAGAGGTGACCATACAGTGGTGGAGAGGGAGCTCTGGAGGTGAGAATGAAGAGGGCTGTAGGCTAGATGAGTGTAGAGCAGAGGTTCTCAAACAGTGCATGTTTTGCAGGTCTCCTCACAGAATCGCAAGTGAAAATAGGATTTTGGTACTTACCAGGTAAATCCTTTTCTTTGAATCCATAGGGGGCACTGGAGTACTCTTGGGATATGGACGGTTTCCGTAGGAACAAGGCACTGAATATTAAAATTTAGAACTCTCCTCCCCTCCATATCCCAGAGTACCTCAGTGTTTTTTACTGAGCCGAACAGGAGCGATAGAGAGGTTGACAATGGAGAATTACATATAACAGAACAGACAACAATAAAGTTGACACATAACGTGACTGACAACTAAACAGTTGGCACAATAACCGATAGAACTTGAACCAGTCGGTGAGAATGTGTTACCATACGATTCCCTGAACTTACCGCAAACTAGGTAAAACTGCTCTGGGTGGGCGTCCAGTGCCCCCTATGTATTCAAAGAAAAGGATTTACCTGGTAGGTACCAAAATCCTATTTTCTTTTTTATCCACTAGGGGTCACTGGAGTACTCTTGAGACGTACCAAAGCTTCCCCCGTGGGCGGGAGAGCAGTTTGGCACCTGTAACACTAGGCGGCCAAAGCTAGATGCTGATGCCGCAAACGTATCAAACTTGTAAAAGCGCACAAACGTGTGCACTGATGACGAGGTAGCCGCACGGCAAAGCTGCGTCGTAGAAGCCCCACGACCAGCTGCTCATGAAGTTCCCACAGAACGTGTGGAATGAGCTGTTACTGATGTAGGCGGCTGTAACCTAGCATGAAGGTAAACCTGACGTATGGTCAGTTTAATCCATCTGGATAAGGTCTGCTTAGAAGCTGGCCAACCCATTTTGGCAGCCTCATACAGAACAAACAACGTATCCGTCTTACGAACTGTAGACGTTCGGGACACATAAACGCGTAATGCGCGTACCACATCCAAGGTTCCAGAATTTCCTGTCAACACAGGAACTACTATTGGTTGATTGATGTGAAAGGATGACACTACCTTTGGTAGGAAAGCGGGATTCATCCGAAGTTCCGCTCTGTCATCATGAAACACCAAATACGGTGGCTTGCATGACAAGGCACCCAAATCGGAAACACGCCTTACCGAAGCCAAGGCTAGTAGGAAAATTGTTTTCCAAGTGAGAAACTTAATATCCACTTGGTGTAAGGGTTCAAAATATGAAGACTGTAAGAAATCTAAAACCAGATTCAAGTCTCATGGCGCTGTAGGTGGAATGAATGGAGGCTGTACTCTGAGGACACCTTGCAGAAAAGTGTGTACAGACGGCAATAGAGCCAATCGTCATTGAAAGTAAATTGACAAAGCAGATACCTGCACCTTTAGTGTAGATAAACGCAGTCCTCCATCCAACCCCGTCTGTAGAAATAACAAAAGACGGGATAACTTGAAAGATGATGTCGGAAACTTCCGATCCTCACACCAACCTATATAGGCACGCCAAATTATGTAATAATGAGCTGCCGTAACTGGCTTCCTAGCACGTAACATGGTTGGTATAACCGATTCTGGAATGCCCTCTCTCCTTAAGAGGGCGGTCTCAACAGCCACCCCGTCAAACGCAGCCGCGCTAAATCGGGGTAAAGGAACGGACCCTGTTGTAACAGGTCCGGACGAAGTCGGAGCGGCCAAGGCTCGTCTGCGAGTAGTCCTCGGAGATCCGAGAACCAAGCTCTCCGAGGCCAATGAGGCGCCACTAGTATGACTGTGACGGACTCTCTTTTGATCCGTTTTAGCAACAGAGGGAGCAGCGGAAACGGTGGAAACAGGTACACGAGGCTGTACGGCCACGCGACGGTGAGAGCATCCACCGCCACTGCCTTTGGATCTTGCGTTCTGGACACATACTGGGGCGTTTGGTGATTGTGGCGAGATGCCATCAGGTCCACTTGAGGGTAACCCCACCTCTGGGCCAACATGTGAAACACTTATGGATGTAATGCCCATTCTCCTGGATGAAAATCCCGACGGCTGAGATAATCCGCCTCCCAGTTGTCCACTCCCGGAATGAACACCGCCGACAACATCACTTGGTGACGCTCGGCCCAATTGAGGATTGGAGCTACTTCTCGCATTGCCATGCGGCTTCTCGTTCCTCCTTGTTTGTTGATGTATGCGACCGCCGTCGCATTGTCCGACTGCACGTGGACAGGCTGAGACCGAAGAATGTGCACTGCTTGTTGTAGCGCATTGTAAATTGCCCGGAGTTCCAGGACATTTATAGACAGCAATCTTTCGTGAGCCACCCAGAGACCCTGGAGCTGACAATTTTGAACTACAGCTCCCCAACCTCTGAGACTCGCGTCCGTCGTTAGAATTATCCAATTCCAGGCGCCGAACCATTTCCCTGCGGTCAGATTGTGTACATTGAGCCACCAGAGTAGAGGTACCCTGGCCCGTGGCGACAACCTCACTCTGTGGTGAATCTGCAGATGCGAGCCCGACCACTGTGCGAGCACATCCAGTTGAAAAGGACGTGAGTGAAGTCTCCCGAACTGAAGCGCTTCGAAAGCCGCCACCATTGTGCCTAAGAGTCGAATGCACAAATGTACCGAGACTGTGCGTGGCTTGAGCACCAATCGAACCAGATGACGAATGATCTGTACTTTCTGTTCTGGTAGGTAAATTCTTTGATTTACCGTATCGAGAATCATACCTAGGATTTGCAGTCGTTGAGACGGAATCAGATGTGATTTCTTGAAGTTGACAATCCAACCGTGCTGAACTAGGACATCGTACGTTAGCAACGCATGTTGGAGGAGCATCTGTTGAGACGGAGCTTTGATGAGCAGATCGTCCAAGTACAGAACTATTATCACTCCCAGGGATCTGAGATGAGCTATCATCACAGACATCACTTTGGCCTCTCGTCAGCGCCTCGGGTATTCACCAAACGGTAGAGCCTGAAACTGGTAATGGTTCTGCCGGATTGCAAACCGCAAGAACCTCTGATGAGGTGGCCAAATCGGAATGTGTAAATACGCATCTTTGAGATCCAGCGCAATCATGAATTCCTGTGGCTCTAAACCTGCAATTACCGACCGTAGAGATTCCATCTTGAATCTGTAGTAAGTGACGTACTGATTGAGGCCCTTTAAGTTTAATATTGGCCTGACCGAGCCATCCGGCTTTGGTACCACAAACAGACTGGAATAATAACCCTGCCCCTGTTGGTGTACAGGGACCGGAATCAAAACTGCTGACTCCAGCAGAGACTGAATGGCAAGTTGCAGAACCGCCCGTTTGTCGTCCGACACAGGCAGTCCTGTCTTGAAAAACCGCAGTGGCGGGAGACAGTCGAACTCTATTTTGTAACCTTTGAGCACTAAATTGCGGATCCACCCATCTGTGGACGTCTGGAACCACGCCAAATGGAACGTCTGAAGGCGTGCTCCCACAACTGGAGATCCAAGATGGGCTGGGAGTCCGTCATGCCACTGGCTTGTCGGTGACCTTAGCGTCTTGACGACTGGCGTTGGTTTGTTGGAAACCACGCCCTCGACCTCGTCTACCGGCCGTGGCTGGTCCCCTACCACGGCCTTGAAAGGGGTGAGGCAGAAATTATTTGAACGCCGGGCCCGAGTATTTCCGCCTAGGCGCCGTTGGAGGCAATGGTAAGAAAACAGACTTACCACCCGTGGCCTCAGCAATCCATTTGTCCAATTCAGGACCAAACAACTTCTCGCTTCTCGTAAGGTAACGCCTCTATACCTCTTTTGACCTCCGCCTCCGCTTGCCAAGAGCGCAGCCAGAGTGCTTGTCGTGCTGCAACTAGCGAAGATGAAAGGCGAGAAGTGAGCTGACAGACGTCAGTAGAAGCTGTACATAGATAATCAGCAGCTTCCCAGATTTGATCAGCGAGAAGTATAAGGTGATCGTCATGTAGGGCAGACTTGAGTTCTGTTATCCATACCATGAGCGCCTTAGTTACCCAAATGCCAACCAACCCAGGTCTAAGCAACACTCCTGCTGCTACATACATGGATTTTAGCATAGCTTCAATTTTACGGTCTGAAGGGTCTTTAAGCGTAGTAGCCGTTGGTACTGGTATGGTTAATTTCTTTGTAAGTTTAGACACAGAAGAATCCACCAATGGCGGATTCTCCCATGTAGCTGTCACAGACTCCGGAAACGGGTAACTAGACTTAAATCTGCGAGGTATAGAAAACCGTTTATCCGGATTCTTTCGTGTTTCCAGTAACATCTTATTAAGAGATTCCGAAACCGGAAAACACATCGGAGTCCTCTGTCGTTTAGCAAAGACGACTTCATCATTTGTCAGAGGCTCCTCAGATTCTGTAAACCTCAGAGACTGACGCACCGCTCTGATGAGATTATCAATGCCTGGGCTGTCAAAATCTTCACTATCGGACTGCTGGTCTACTTCGCCCTCCTCACCGTCATCTTGCGCAGTGAGGTCTGGCATAGAATCATCAGACTGTAACATAGCAGAAACTGGTAAATCATAAGACAAAGTAAATTTATCCCTACTACCCAAAATGGACTTAGACCGTTGGCAAGGCTGAGACCCCTCCGGTAGTCCTAGCGGTCTCACCCTATACTCAGATCTTGCCGCTTCCCGCTCCTGTCGAGCGGCGGCCAATTCTGATTGCAATCCATCCATGACATCTGCTAGCATAGCCCATGGAGGGTCCGGGGATGAAACCGGCTTAGACAGCGGAGCAGAGATTGTATTCGTAGCTGAATCCACAAAATGGTAGAACCATCCAGTAACACACTGTCACAGACATGGCAGTGCTTTTTTGGTTTTGCCGGTGCCTTACTCATTATGCAGACAGACAATACAACATACAAAGACAGACAACCTGCACGACTCAGTAAATAGTACTAAGGTGTCTCTCTCTCTCTCTCTATCTATATATATATATATATATATCTATATATCTGGCAACGTGTAGTGCACGCAGCCAGTACTATATGAAACTGATCCCAAATTCCCACCAACAGCCCTGCGCCTCCGGTGGAGTAGAGATGTAGTACAGGAACGTTCTGGAATCACAAACTGGAAGACAGAAAGCAAGATTAAAATGGCCACCATGCCTCACAGTGCAGGGTATATGTAACAAGTGCAGCCAACCCTGTAATATAGGCTTAACAGCCTATTTCATCAATGTCACCCCCCTTATGCAGCCCTCCGCTAATGTCATCTCCCCCCCCCCCCTCCTGCTCCCTCCCCCGTGGCCCGTGTACCGCTGTCTAAGCGGGAATTACCGGGGCGCGGGTATCTCACTCCCAGCGCAATCAGGGTGCAGGGAGCCAGGGAGCGCTGTAATGGAGTGCGGTCCTACAGCGGTGGCCGGCGGGTGTGAGCGGCGGCCGGCGGGTGTGAGCGGTGGCCGGCGGGTCTCAGTGGTGGAGGCTGCGCTGCTCGGAGCAGTTGCCGGGGCGGCCTGTCAGGAGAGGCGGGTGCGGGCGCAGTGAGAGCGACGTCAGTGAACCTTGTCCCCACACAGCGGGGCGGCAGCATGCGCTGACCGCCCCGTACCCCAAGCATACTGACTCCAGAGGCGAAGGCTGTGACGGGACTTCTATCTGTAAGCTCCGTCCAGCTGTAGCAGCAGTCAGGGAATGAGCTGCGTGTGGCTGTGAGGGTGCTCTTTGTGAGGACCGACACGCCATGCGCTGCTCCGTGCAGCTGCACTATCCCGGACCCAAGTTTTTACAGAAACTGGGAAGGGATGTGCTGTGAGCAAAAAATGTAAAAGTAGAAGAAAAAAAAATTAAAAATAAAAATATTCAAAGTAGTGTGGTTAAGCTCCACACAAGCCTGTTGCTACGAGAAGCACAGAAAAAACACTGAGGTACTCTGGGATATGGAGGGGAGGAGAGTTCTAAATTTTAATATTCAGTGCCTTGTTCCTACGGAAACCGTCCATATCCCAAGAGTACTCCAGTGACCCCTAGTGGATGAAAAAGAAATAATTAGCTCCACATGTGGACCTTTTAAAATGTGTCAGTGAGTAATTAATACACCTGTGCACCTGCTGGGTTACCTGCAAAACATGCACTGTGTGTGCCCCCGAGGATCGAGTTTGAGAACCTCTGGTGTAGAGCAATGGATCCTAAATACGGAACTGAAGGCACTCCCAACAGTCCAGGTTTTAGGGATAACTCTGCTTGTGCACAGATGGTATAATCAAACTGACTAATTAAGTCACGTGTCTAAGCATGGATATCCTTGGAACCTGGACTGTTAGAGAGCCTTGAGGACCACGTCTGGGAACCTCTGGTGTAGAGACTGCATATTTGGCTACAGGGAGAATAAAGTTAAAATGTAAAGGGCAGGAGATGGTGGGTTGGGTGTGTAAAGTCTGGTATGAGGAGACATTCAAATGCTGCTACTCTGACCCTTCAAATAGGAGTCAGTCATAGGTGGTGATAGAGGCGAAGAGAGAAGCCAGTTAAACATGGACAAGAGGTAGCATGATTAGAAGACTGAGTGGATAGTAGAGAAGTAAGTTTGCTTAGTAAGTAACAAAGCAGTGATGTCATATAAAAGGTGTAGTCGTAGTGAGGGTTCCTCTAGTGACATGAAGCATTGCAGGAGCACTTTTGCAGCTAGCGAGTATGATTGTTGTGTGCCGCGGCTGAGGTTTGGGTGGTACAGGGCTGACGTGACTGTGCTGTTAGAGGCAGCCAGGTGAGGGCTATTTAAGTGAGAGACTGATGTGTCACCGGTGCGTGTGATTTGGGCGTGTTGGAGACAAGGTGAGGCTGAAGGAAAGACTTGCAATCTGAGAGTAGAATGGCAGTGGTAACTGGAGAAGACAAGGTAGTGTCCATCACAGTGGGTGGGAGGTGAAATTTGCTGAGTGGGACCAAACTGATGGAAAGAACGTTGGTGGCAGCACAAACAGTGGGGTTGTCAATGAGATTGTTGACAGTACCTAACAATTGCAATTCTTACTCCATAACACCACCTCCCGAATCCCAACCCTACCAGTTAACTTACCCCTGCAACACACGCAGACTTACCTGCTGCTGTCTGGTTTCCAATCCCCCTCTTCAAAAATGAGAACTGCAGACTTAACATTAAACCATTTCAAGGCTCATACTGTGGTCGCACAGCCGCGGTCTCTCTCCATCACCCACATTCAGCGTTAACAGTATAAAAATAAGAATTTACTTACCGATAATTCTATTTCTCGTAGTCCGTAGTGGATGCTGGGGACTCCGTCAGGACCATGGGGAATAGCGGCTCCGCAGGAGACAGGGCACAAAAATAAAGCTTTAGAATTAGGTGGTGTGTACTGGCTCCTCCCCCTATGACCCTCCTCCAAGCCTCAGTTAGGATACTGTGCCCGGACGAGCGTACACAATAAGGAAGGATATTGAACCCCGGGTAAGACTCATACCAGCCACACCAATCACACCGTATAACTTGTGATCTGAACCCAGTTAACAGTATGACAAACGTAGGAGCCTCTGAACAGACGGCTCACAACAAATAACAACCCGATTTTTTTGTAACAATAACTATGTACAAGTATTGCAGACAATCCGCACTAGGGATGGGCGCCCAGCATCCACTACGGACTACGAGAAATAGAATTATCGGTAAGTAAATTCTTATTTTCTCTAACGTCCTAAGTGGATGCTGGGGACTCCGTCAGGACCATGGGGATTATACCAAAGCTCCCAAACGGGCGGGAGAGTGCGGATGACTCTGCAGCACCGAATGAGAGAACTCCAGGTCCTCCTCAGCCAGGGTATCAAATTTGTAGAATTTTGCAAACGTGTTTGCCCCTGACCAAGTAGCAGCTCGGCAGAGTTGTAATGCCGAGACTCCCCGGGCAGCCGCCCAGGATGAGCCCACTTTCCTTGTGGAATGGGCCTTGACAGATTTAGGTTGTGGCAAGCCTGCCACAGAATGTGCAAGTTGAATTGTGCTACAAATCCAACGAGCAATCGTCTGCTTAGAAGCAGGAGCACCCATCTTGTTGGGTGCATACAATATAAGCAGTGAGTCAGACTTTCTGACTCCCGCCGTTCTTGAAATATATATTTTCAATGCCCGGACCACGTCCAACAACTTGGAATCCTCCAACTCGTTAGTAGCCGCAGGCACCACAATAGGCTGGTTCAGGTGAAACGCTGACACCACCTTAGGCAGAAAATGAGGACGCGTCCGCAGTTCTGCCCTGTCCGTATGGAAAATCAGATATGGGCTCTTATATGATAAAGCCGCCAATTCTGATACTCTCCTGGCTGAAGCCAGGGCCAGTAGCATGGTTACTTTCCATGTAAGATACTTCAGCTCCACCGATTTGAGCGGCTCAAACCAATGGGATTTGAGAAAATCCAAGACTACATTAAGATCCCACGGTGCCACTGGGGGCACAACCGGGGGCTGTATATGTAGTACTCCTTTTACAAAAGTCTGGACTTCAGGAACTGAAGCCAATTCTTTCTGGAAGAAAATCGACAGGGCCGAAATTTGAACCTTAATGGACCCCAATTTGAGGCCCATAGACAATCCTGTTTGCAGGAAATGTAGGAATCGACCCAGTTGAAATTCCTCCGTGGGGGCCTTCCTGGCCTCACACCACGCAACATATTTTCTCCAAATGCGGTGATAATGTTGTGCAGTCACCTCCTTCCTGGCTTTTACCAGTGTAGGAATGACCTCTTCCGGAATGCCTTTTTCCTTTAGAATTCGGCGTTCAACCGCCATGCCGTCAAACGCAGCCGCGGTAAGTCTTGGAATAGACACGGTCCCTGCTGAAGCAGGTCCCGTCTTAGAGGTAGAGGCCACGGATCCTCCGTGAGCATCTCTTGAAGTTCCGGGTACCAAGTTCTTCTTGGCCAATCCGGAGCCACTAGTATCGTTCTTACTCCCTTTTGCCGTATAATTCTCAGTACTTTTGGTATGAGAGGCAGAGGAGGGAACACATACACTGACTGGAACACCCACGGTGTTACCAGAGCGTCCACAGCTATTGCCTGAGGATCTCTTGACCTGGCGCAATACCTGTCCAGTTTTTTGTTGAGACGGGACGCCATCATATCCACCATTGGTTTTTCCCAACGGTTCACAATCATGTGGAAGACTTCTGGATGAAGTCCCCACTCTCCCGGGTGTAGATCGTGTCTGCTGAGGAAGTCTGCTTCCCAGTTGTCCACTCCCGGAATGAATACTGCTGACAGTGCTATCACATGATCTTCCGCCCAGCGAAGAATCCTTGCAGCTTCTGCCATTGCTGTCCTGCTTCTTGTGCCGCCCTGTCTGTTTACGTGGGCGACTGCCGTGATGTTGTCCGACTGGATCAACACCGGCTGACCCTGAAGCAGGGGTTTTGCCAGACTTAGAGCATTGTAAATCGCTCTTAGCTCCAGTATATTTATGTGAAGAGACATCTCCAGGCTTGACCATACTCCCTGGAAGTTTCTTCCTTGTGTGACCGCTCCCCAGCCTCTCAGACTGGCATCCGTGGTCACCAGGACCCAGTCCTGTATGCCGAATCTGCGGCCCTCTAACAGATGAGCACTCTGCAACCACCACAGAAGAGACACCCTTGTCCGTGGCGATAAGGTTATCCGCTGATGCATCTGCAGATGCGATCCGGACCATTTGTCCAGCAGATCCCACTGAAAAGTTCGTGCGTGGAATCTGCCGAATGGAATCGCTTCGTAAGAAGCCACCATCTTTCCCAGGACTCTTGTGCATTGATGCACAGACACTGTCCCTGGTTTTAGGAGGTTCCTGACAAGTTCGGATAACTCCCTGGCTTTCTCCTCCGGAAGAAACACCTTTTTCTGAACCGTGTCCAGAATCATTCCCAGGAACAGCAGACGTGTCGTCGGGGTCAACTGAGATTTTGGAAAATTCAGAATCCACCCGTGTTGTTGCAGCACTAGTTGGGTTAGTGCTACTCCGTCTTCCAGCTGTTCTCTGGACCTTGCCCTTATCAGGAGATCGTCCAAGTAAGGGATAATTAATACGCCTCTTCTTCGTAGAAGGATCATCATTTCGGCCATTACCTTGGTAAAGACCCGAGGTGCCGTGGACAATCCAAACGGCAGCGTCTGAAACTGATAATGACAGTTTTGCACCACGAACCTGAGGTACCCTTGATGTGAAGGGCAAATTGGGACATGCAGGTAAGCATCCTTTATGTCCAGGGACACCATAAAGTCCCCTTCTTCCAGATTCGCTATCACTGCTCTGAGTGACTCCATCTTGAACTTGAATTTTTGTATGTACAGGTTCAAAGATTTCAGATTTAGAATAGGTCTTACCGAGCCGTCCGGCTTCGGTACCACAAATAGCGTGGAGTAATACCCCTTTCCCTGTTGTAGGAGGGGTACCTTGACTATCACCTGCTGAGCAAACAGCTTGTGAATGGCTTCCAATACCGTCGCCCTGTCTGAGGGAGACGTTGGCAAAGCAGACTTTAGGAACCGGCGAGGGGTAGACTTCTCGAATTCCAACCTGTAACCCTGAGATACTACCTGCAGAATCCAGGGGTCCACCTGTGAGCAAGCCCACTGTGCGCTGAAATTCTTGAGTCGACCCCCCACCGTTCCTGAGTCCGCTTGTAAGGCCCCAGCGTCATGCTGAGGGCTTTGCAGAACCCTGGGAGGGCTTCTGTTCCTGGGCAGGGGCTGCTTGCTGCCCTCTCTTACCCCTTCCTCTGCCCCGAGGCAGATATGACTGTCCTTTTGTCCGCTTGTTCTTATAGGAACGAAAGGACTGCGGCTGAAAAGACGGTGTCTTTTTCTGTTGGGAGGGGGTCTGAGGTAAAAAAGTGGATTTTCCGGCAGTTGCCGTGGCCACCAGATCCGATAGACCGACGCCAAATAATTCCTCCCCTTTATACGGCAATACTTCCATATGTCGTTTGGAATCCGCATCACCTGACCACTGTCGCGTCCATAAACTCCTTCTGGCAGATATGGACATCGCATTTACTCTCGATGCCAGAGTGCAAATATCTCTCTGCGCATCTCGCATATAAAGGAAAGCATCCTTTAATTGCTCTATAGTCAATAAAATACTGTCCCTATCCAGGGTATCAATATTTTCAGTCAGGGAATCCAACCAGACGACCCCAGCACTGCACATCCAGGCTGAGGCGATGGCTGGTCGCAGTATAACACCAGTATGTGTGTATATACTTTTTAGGGTAGTTTCCAGTCTCCTATCCGCTGGATCCTTGAGGGCGGCCGTATCAGGAGACGGTAACGCCACTTGTTTTGATAAGCGTGTGAGCGCCTTATCCACCCTAGGGGGTGTTTCCCAGCGCGCCCTAACCTCTGGCGGGAAAGGGTATAATGCTAATAACTTTTTTGAAATTAGCATTTTTCTATCTGGGTTAACCCAAGCTTCATCACATACATCATTTAATTCCTCCGATTCAGGAAAAACTACAGGTAGTTTTTTCACCCCCCACATAATACCCCTGTTTGTGGTACTTGCAGTATCAGAGATATGCAAAGCCTCCTTCATTGCCGTGATCATATAACGTGTGGCCCTACTTGAAAATACGTTTGTTTCATCACCGTCGACACTAGATTCAGTGTCTGTGTCTGGGTCTGTGTCGACCGACTGAGGTAAAGGGCGCTTTACAGCCCCTGACGGTGTCTGAGACGCCTGGGCAGGTACTAACTGGTTTGCCGGCCGTCTCATGTCGTCAACTGATTTTTGTAATGTGCTGACATTATCACGTAATTCCATAAACAAAGCCATCCATTCCGGTGTCGACTCCCTGGGGGGTGACATCACCATTATCGGCAATTGCTCTGCCTCCACGCCAACATCGTCCTCATACATGTCGACACACACGTACCGACACACAGCAGACACACAGGGAATGCTCTTATCGAAGACAGGACCCCACTAGCCCTTTGGGGAGACAGAGGGAGAGTTTGCCAGCACACACCCAAGCGCTATAATATATATGGGAACAACCTTATATAAGTGTTGTTCCTTATAGCAGCTTAAATATATCCAATATATCGCCAAAAAATGCCCCCCCTCTCTGTTTTACCCTGTTTCTGTAGTGCAGTGCAGGGGAGAGTCCTGGGAGCCTTCCTCACAGCGGAGCTGAGCAGGAAAATGGCGCTGTGTGCTGAGGAGAATAAGCCCCGCCCCCTATTTCGGCGGGCTTTCCTCCCGTAGATTTAGATAACTGGCATGGGTTAAATACATACATATAGCCTTAATGGCTATATGTGATGTATTCTTTTGCCATAAGGTATTAAAATATTGCTGCCCAGGGCGCCCCCAGCAGCGCCCTGCACCCTCCGTGACCGCTTGGTGTGAAGTGTGTGACAACAATGGCGCACAGCTGCAGTGCTGTGCGCTACCTTCATGAAGACTGAAGAGCCTTCTGCCGCCTGTTTCCGGACCTTCAATCTTCAGCATCTGTAAGGGGGGTCGGCGGCGCGGCTCCGGGACGAACCCCAGGGTGAGACCTGTGTTCCGACTCCCTCTGGAGCTAATGGTGTCCAGTAGCCTAAGAATCCAATCCATCCTGCACGCAGGTGAGTTGAAATTCTCTCCCCTAAGTCCCTCGATGCAGTGAGCCTGTTGCCAGCAGGACTCACTGAAAATAAAAAACCTAAAAAAACTTTTTCTAAGCAGCTCTTTAAGAGAGCCACCTAGATTGCACCCTGCTCGGACGGGCACAAAAACCTAACTGAGGCTTGGAGGAGGGTCATAGGGGGAGGAGCCAGTACACACCACCTAATTCTAAAGCTTTATTTTTGTGCCCTGTCTCCTGCGGAGCCGCTATTCCCCATGGTCCTGACGGAGTCCCCAGCATCCACTTAGGACGTTAGAGAAATAATAACAATAAGAAAACAGTCCAAAGACTTTAGAACTGCATCTCCGCGAACATGGCTTCAGAGAATGTGACTTGCATGACAGCCTGTGGGACGTGTAGTTCTACAGTGGTAGTGAGCGCTAATCATCTGTGAATAGTGGAATATTAGAACATCTCTTACGTAGCACAAAGAGTGTTACACACAGCCATCATTTACACTTATCACACTGGTGGATACAGAAGGACCCATACACCTGACTGGTAAACACATCGGTCTTTACTGATCCAGATTACAGTACTATAACCTAGTGGTATCCAGTTTGTAGAGTTTATTGCTGTAGGAGTGAGGCGATCCCCCAAAGCATGGGACGTAATTCCTTTCCGCAGTCTCTCATAGCATCAGTCCCATTGTAATGAATGCTGCCCTGCTCAGTGGGGATACACTCAATGTGGCTGAAATCCAGAACTTCTAAACACCACTGTGTTTGGCGACGTCAGTAACTCTTTGACATGAGATACACAATAAACATGAGCGGTAAAGCAGAGTTCCTAAAAAAATACCATCCGATGCGTCTGCGTGCATGTGAATCTCCCTTGCACGCATCAGTCCAAGTATTTACGGAAAATACTGCACCTATAGAATGAGACGAGGTGGGTAAGACTGTTTTTTTTTTCTACATTTAATCTTAAATCTGATAAATCTGTGTATCTTTAAACTATACCTTTAATAGCTTGTGCTTGGCGCGGTTTCATAGAGTTTGGGTTCAGATGTTTTGTTATAGTTCAATACCATGAAAAAAAAAAAGTAAATGTGTATTTAAAAATAAAGCAAGTGTCACCACCGGCATTGTACCCCTCCAAAAAAAAAAAAAAAAAGAGACCAGACAAGGTACCAGTGGAGCAACAACAGGAGCAGAAAGAGGATCTAGGCCAATGACTTTCTCTCATCTGCAGTGCAAGTCAGACTTCTTTAATAAAGGTAGATAGGGGGATAAAACCCCCTAGAATCCCCTCGCTCAAGCTTCAAATCACTTTAAGAGCTGATCGGCTATCTGAGTCCGAGAGGGGAGTAATGGGGAGAGGTGTGTCCGATGCAGTACTACCTCTCCTCTCTGGCCCCGGAAGACGAGGGCTGGTGCATCCGAATAAAGTGGAGGACGTCGTCCTTGGAGAGCTTGTCTGGGCTAGGGTCCCGTTTTTGAGACTCGTGTATCTGGACGCCTTCGTTCCACTCCCAAAAGAGCCGTTCAGAGTAGCAGATGCTGCAAGAAAGGGACATGGGGTGAGGTGAAGACATACAGAGCCCAGGACGTACATTACCGGTAGAGTGCAGGAGAATCCGGGCATGGTAATAGTGCAGGGTTGGCCAAAAGAATGAAGAATTCAAGAGACAGATGCTTAAAAATCTAGAAGCCAGCAGGAGCTATTAAGGATTCAGGGAAGATGGAAATACTGAGATTTGTTCTCCCTTCACGTAGTGCAAAAATCCGTAACAGATTTTCTAAACGATGATTGCAGTTTATGGTTTGCAGTAGTTGCCAATAGGTAGACTTCCCTGTACGGCTCAAACAATGTATTCATGTATGGTGAATGGCCATGTTGTGTCCTCCTGCACCCAGATTACTAACTATAGCCTCCAGTCCGGTATCCGGATGATAGATAGACAGTGTCTAGTTAGACAGTCAGTAGATAGACACCATATGTTAGACAGACATTAGGTCAACAGGGTCAAAAGATAGACAGGGTCAAAAGGTTGACATGAAAAAGGTAGACAGTACAAAAGGTCAACAGTGTCAAAAGGTCGATGTAAAAAAAAAAGACATGTTTTTTTTTTTTTTAAACTGAACATGTTTTTGGACTATTTCATACCTTCTCTATCCATGTCGGCATAGAATTGGTTATAAACTTTGTGGCAAGCCACCGAGCCCGAAGCGTGGCGAGCGAAGCAATGGTATGCCTTTCTACAGCTGGGGGACCCAGATGATATAACTATCCACACAAACCACGAAAATGCAAAAACGTGCCTACCTTTTTTGTGTTGAGCATTTTCATGTCGCCCTTTTGTCCCTGTCGACCTAATGTCTGTCTAACATACACAATTCAAATGTTTGAAAAGTCGGTTGGGTGTCTGTTTTTTGCTGTCTATTAGATAGGATAAAAGAGACTCCCAACTGACTTTTCACACATTTGAATCTCCCCCATGGTGTCTATCTATTGACTGTTTAACTAGACACCGTCTGTCTATCAACCCACACCCTCCAGTCCCCTTAATGTTTTCACCCAACTCAGTCTTTCCCCCCTTAATAAAATTATGAAATTCCCATTGTTACCCAGTTACACACCCCTGTCCTAAAATTGCCGGCCTGCCAGGGTGAGCAGGACTATGTTATCCAGCAGGGGCACACTGGCTGTGGGAATGTTATGAAAGGTAGTCATGAGAGTTGGTCTGATCTGATCTTCAACTGGACTAAGGGGGTCATTCCGAGTTGATCGCTTGCTACGGATTTTCGCAGCGATTATGGCAGAACGGGGCTAATCTGCGCATGCACCGCAATGCGCAGGCACATCGTACAAGTACAAACAGCTTTGTGTTTTTGCACAGGTTCTAGCGACCCTTCCAGTCGCACTGGCGGACGCAAGGAGATTGACAGGAAGTGGGAGTTTCTGGGTGTCAACTGACCGTTTTCTGGGAGTGTTTGGAAAAACGCAGGCGTGGCCGGGCATTTGCTGGGCGGGTGTCTGACGTCAATCCCGGGACCTTCGTCGCAGCAATCATCGCACAGGATAAGTAACTACAGGGCTGGTCTTGTTCTGCACAAAATGTGTTTGCTGCCGCTCGGCTGCACAGGCGTTCGCACTCCTGCAAAGCGAAGATACACTCCCCCGTGGGCGGCAACTATGCGTTTGCACGGCTGCTAAAAGTAGCTAGCGAGCGATCAACTCGGAATGAGGGCCTAAGACATTCATTAACAGGTTCTACTTATGGATGAAAAGTATATTATAGTGTTTTCTAATCACATAGCACTAAACAATATGAAGAAATCTCTGAGGAAACAAACACTTTGGGGGGTGTTCAAACTGAAATCTAAACTGCAGTGTAGAAATTAAGCAACCAGTATTTACCCTGCACAGAAACAAAATAACCCACCCAAATCTAACTCTCTGCACATGTTACATCTTCCCCACCTGCAGTGCAGCATGGTTTTGCCCAATTGCTTACATTTTTTAGCTTGCTAACAAACCTGAATAACCACCATATATACATAGACAGGAGAGCACTGCAGCGCTGCCATTTCCCTAATACCAGACACACACACAGGCAGGAGAGCACCGCAGCACTGCCACTTCCCTAATACCGGACACACACATACAGGCAGGAGAGCACAGCAGCACTGCCACTTCCCTAATGCTGGACACACACACAGGCAGGAGAGCACCGCAGCACTGCCACTTCCCTAATACCGGAGACACACACACAGGCAGGAGAGCACAGCAGCACTGCCACTTCCCTAATGCTGGACACACACACAGGCAGGAGAGCACCGCAGCACTGCCACTTCCCTAATACCGGACACACACACACAGGCAGGAGAGCACAGCAGCACTGCCACTTCCCTAATACCGGACACACACACACACACAGGCAGGAGAGCACCGCAGCACTGCCACTTCCCTAATGCTGGACACACACACAGGCAGGAGAGCACCGCAGCACTGCCACTTCCCTAATGCTGGACACACACACAGGCAAGAGAGCACCGCAGCGCTGCCACTTCCCTAATGCTGGACACACACACAGGCAGGAGAGCACCGCAGCACTGCCACTTCGCTAATACCGGACACACAGGCAGCAGAGCACCGCAGCACTGCCACTTCCCTAATACCGGATATACACACACACACAGGCAGGAGAGCACCGCAGCACTGCCACTTCCCTAATACCGGATATACACACACACACACACAGGCAGGAGAGCACTGCAGCACTACCACTTCCCTAATACCGGATATACACACACACACACACACACACACAGGCAGGAGAGCACCGCAGCGCTGCCACTTCCTTAATACCGGATACACACACACACAGGCAGGAGAGCACCGCAGCACTGCCACTTCCCTAATACCAGTCACACACACAGACAGGAGAGCACCGCAGCACTGCCACTTCCCTAATACCGGTCACACACAGGCAGGAGAGCACCGCAGCACTGCCACTTCCCTAATACCAGTCACACACACAGGCAGGAGAGCACCGCAGCACTGCCACTTCCCTAATACCAGTCACACACAGGCAGAGCACCGCAGCACTGCCACTTCCCTAATACTGGACACACACAGGCAGGAGAGCACCGCAGCACTGCCACTTCCCTAATGCTGGACACGAGCACCGCAGCGCTGCCACTTTGCTAATACCGGAAACACAGGCAGCAGAGCACCGCATTGCTGCCACTTCCCTAATACCGGATACACACACACACAGGCAGGAGAGCACCGCAGCACTGCCACTTCCCTAATACTGGACACACATACAGACAGGAGAGCACCGCAGCACTGCCACTTCCCTAATGCTGGACACGAGCACCGCAGCGCTGCCACTTTGCTAATACCGGAAATACAGGCAGCAGAGCACCGCATTGCTGCCACTTCCCTAATACCGGATACACACACACACACAGGCAGGAGAGCACCGCAGCACTGCCACTTCCCTAATACTGGACACACACACAGGCAGGAGAGCATAGCAGCACTGCCACTTCCCTAATACCAGTCACACACACACACACACACAGGCAGGAGAGCACAGCAGCACTGCCACTTCCCTAATACCAGACACACACACACATAGGCAGGAGAGCACCGCAGCACTGCCACTTCCCTAATACCAGTCACACACACACACACACACAGGCAGGAGAGCACCGCAGCACTGCCACTTCCCTAATACCAGACACACACACACATAGGCAGGAGAGCACAGCAGCGTTGCCACTTCCCTAATACTGGACACACATACACAGGCAGGAGAGCACCGCTGCACTTTCACTTCCCTAATGCCAGTTATACACACACAGGCAGGAAAGCACCCCAGCACTGCCACTTCCCTAATACCGGACACACACACACACACATATATAGGCAGGAGAGCACAGCAGCGCTGCCACTTCCCTAATGCTGGACACACACACAGCAGGAGAGCACCCCAGCACTGCCACTTCCCTAATACCAGACACACACACACACACACACAGGCAGGAGAGCACCCCAGCACTGTCACTTCCCTAATACCGGACACGCACACACACAGGCGGGAGAGCACCACAGCACTGCCACTTCCCTAATACCAGACACACACGCAGGCAGGAGAGCTCCGCAGCACTGTCACTTCCCTAATACTGGGGACACACACGCAGGCAGGAGAGCACCGCAGCACTGCCACTTCCTGAATACCGGACACACACACACAGACGGGAGAGCACCGCAGCACTGCCACTTCCCTAATACCAGTCACACACAGGCAGGAGAGCACTGCAGCACTGCCACTTCCCTAATACTGGACACACATACAGACAGGAGAGCACCGCAGCACTGCCACTTCCCTAATGCTGGACACACACACAGGCAGGAGAGCACCGCAGCACTGCCACTTCCCTAATACTGGACACACACACAGGCAGGAGAGCACAGCAGCGCTGCCACTTCCCTAATACCAGTCACACACACACACACACAGGCAGGAGAGCACCGCAGCGCTGCCACTTCCCTAATACCAGTCACACACACAGGCAGGAGAGCACCGCAGCACTGCCACTTCCCTAATACCAGACACACACACACACACACACACACACACACACACACAGAGGCAGGAGAGCACAGCAGCGTTGCCACTTCCCTAATACTGGACACACACACACAGGCAGGAGAGCACCGCTGCACTTTCACTTCCCTAATGCCAGTTATACACACACAGGCAGGAAAGCACCCCAGCACTGCCACTTCCCTAATACCGGACACACACACAGGCGGGAGAGCACCACAGCACTGCCACTTCCCTAATACCAGACACACACGCAGGCAGGAGAGCTCCGCAGCACTGTCACTTCCCTAATACTGGACACACACACGCAGGCAGGAGAGCACCGCAGCACTGCCACTTCCCGAATACCGGACACACACAGGCAGGATAGCACTGCAGCACTGCCACTTCCCTAATACCAGTCAAACACAGGCAGGAGAGCACTGCAGCACTGCCACTTCCCTAATGCTGGACACACACAGGCAGGAGAGCACCGCAGCACTGCCACTTCCCTAATACTGGACACACATACAGACAGGAGAGCACCGCAGCACTGCCACTTCCCTAATGCTGGACACACACACAGGCAGGAGAGCACCGCAGCGCTGCCACTTCCCTAATGCTGGACACGAGCACCGCAGCTCTGTCACTTCCCTAATACCGGACACACACACACAGGCAGGAGAGCACCGCAGCACTGCCACTTCCCTAATGCCAGTTATACACACACAGGCAGGAAAGCACCCCAGCACTGCCACTTCCCTAATACCAGTCATACACACACAGGCAGGAAAGCACCGCAGCACTGCCACTTCCCTAATACCAGACACACACACACATAGGCAGGAGAGCACAGCAGCACTGCCACTTCCCTAATACCAGACACACACACACACACACACACAGGTAGGAGAGCACCCCAGCACTGCCACTTCCCCAATACCGGACACATACACACACAGGCGGGAGAGCACCCCAGCACTGACACTTCCCTAATACCAGACACACACACACACACACACAGGCGGGAGAGCACCGCAGCACTGCCACTTCCCTAATACCAGACACACACACGCAGGCAGGAGAGCTCCGCAGCACTGCCACTTCCCTAATACCGGACACACACACGCAGGCAGGAGAGCATCGCAGCACTGCTACTTCCCGAATACCGGACACACACACACAGGCGGGAGAGCACCGCAGCACTGCCACTTCCCTAATACCGGACACACACACACAGGCGGGAGAGCACCGCAGCACTGCCAATTCCCTAATACCGGACACACACACACAGGCGGGAGAGCACCGCAGCACTGCCCCTTCACTAATACTGGACTCACACAGGCTGGAGAGCACCGCAGCACTGCCACTTCCCTAATACCGGACACACATACACAGGCGGGAGAGCACCGCAGCAATGCCACTTCCCTAATACCGGGGGGACACACGCAGGCAGTAGAGCACCGCAGCACTGCCACTTACCTAATACCGGACACACACACACAGGCGGGAGAGCATGGCAGCACTGCCACTTCCCTAATACCGGACACACACACACAGGCGGGAGAGCACCGCAGCACTGCCACTTCCCTAATACCGGATACACACACACGCAGGCAGGAGAGCACCCTAACACTGCCACTTCCCTAATACCAGACACACACACACACATAGGCAGGAGAGCACCGCAGCGCTGCCACTTCCCTAATACCAGTCACACACACACAGGCAGGAGAGCACCGCAGCACTGCCACTTTCCTAATACCAGAGACACACACACAGGCAGGAGAGCACCGCAGCACTGCCACTTCCCTAATACTGGACACACATACAGACAGGAGAGCACCGCAGCACTGCCACTTCCCTAATACTGGACACACACACAGGCAGGAGAGCACCGCAGCACTGCCACTTCCGTAATACTGGACACACACACAGGCAGGAGAGCACCGCAGCACTGCTACTTCGCTAATACCGGACACACAGGCAGCAGAGCACCGCATTGCTGCCACTTCCCTAATACCGGATACACACACGCAGGCAGGAGAACACTGCAGCACTGCCATTTCCCTAATACTAGTCACACACACAGGCAGGAGAGCACCGCAGCACTGCCACTTCCCTAATACCGATACACACACACAGGCGGGAGAGCACCGCAGCACTGCCACTTCCCTAATACCGATAAACACACACAGGCGGGAGAGCACCGCAGCACTGCCACTTCCCTAATACCGGATACACACACACACATGCAGGAGAGCACCCCACTGCCACTTCCCTAATATCGGACACACACACACACATACAGGCAGGAGAGCACCGCAGCACTGCCACTTCCCTAATACCGATACACACACACAGGCGGGAGAGCACCGCAGCACTGCCACTTCCCTAATACCGGACACACACACACACACATAGGCAGGAGAGCACCGCAGCACTGCCACTTCCCTAATACCAGTCACACACACAGGCAGAGCACCGCAGCACTGCCACTTCCCTAATACCAGGGACACACACACACAGGCAGGAGAGCACAGCAGCACTGCCATTTCCCTAATACCAGTCACACACACACAGGCGGGAGAGCACCGCAGCACTGCCACTTCCCTAATACTGGACACACACACACAGGCAGGAGAGCACAGCAGCGCTGTCACTTCCCTAATACTGGACACACACACACACAGGCAGGAGAGCACAGCAGCACTGCCACTTCCCTAATACCAGTCACACACACACACACACGCAGGCAGGAGAGCACCGCAGCACTGCCACTTCCCTAATACCAGACACACACACACATAGGCAGGAGAGCACTGCAGCGTTGCCACTTCCCTAATACTGGACACACACACACACACAGGCAGGAGAGCACCGCAGCACTTTCACTTCCCTAATGCCAGTTATACACACACAGGCAGGAAAGCACCCCAGCACTGCCACTTCCCTAATACCAGACACACACACACACATATATAGGCAGGAGAGCACCGCAGCGCTGCCACTTCCCTAATGCTGGACACACACACAGGCAGGAGAGCACCCCAGCACTGCCACTTCCCTAATACCAGACACACACACACACACACAGGCGGGAGAGCACCACAGCACTGCCACTTCCCTAATACCAGACACACAGACACGCAGGCAGGAGAGCACCGCAGCACTGCCATTTCCCTAATGCCAGTCACACACACACAGACGGGAGAGCACCGCAGCACTGCCACTTCCCTAATAACGGACACACACACAGGCGGGAGAGCACCGCAGCACTGCCCCTTCACTAATACCGGACACACACACACAGGCAGGAGAGCACCACAGCACTGCCACTTCCCTAATACCAGACACAAACACAGGCACATAGGCAGGAGAGCACCGTAGCGCTGCCACTTCCCTAATACCAGTCACACACACACAGGCAGGAGAGCACTGCAGCACTGCCACTTCCCTAATACCAGAGACACACACACAGGCAGGAGAGCACCGAGGCACTGCCATTTCCCTAATACCAGTCACACACACACAGGCGGGAGAGCACCGCAGCACTGCCACTTCCCTAATACTGGACACACACACACAGGCAGGAGAGCACCGCAGCACTGCCACTTCCCTAATACTGGACACACACACAGGCAGGAGAGCACCGCAGCACTGCCACTTCCCTAATACTGGACACACACACAGGCAGGAGAGCACCGCAGCACTGCCACTTCCCTAATGCTGGACACGAGCACCGCAGCGCTGCCACTTCGCTAATACCGGACACACAGGCAGCAGAGCACCGCATTGCTGCCACTTCCCTAATACCGGATACACACACGCAGGCAGGAGAACACTGCAGCACTGCCATTTCCCTAATGCTAGTCACACACACAGGCAGGAGAGCACCACAGCACTGCCACTTCCCTAATACCAGTCACACACAGGCAGGAGAGCACCGCAGCGCTGCCAATTCCCTAATACCGGATACACACACACAGGCGGGAGAGCACCACAGCACTGCCACTTCCCTAATACCAGTCACACACAGGCAGGAGAGCACCGCAGCACTGCCACTTCCCTAATACCGATACACACACACAGGCGGGAGAGCACCGCAGCACTGCCACTTCCCTAATACCGGATACACACACACGCAGGCAGGAGAGCACCGCAGCACTGCCACTTCCCTAATACCGGATACACACACACGCAGGCAGGAGAGCACCCCACTGCCACTTCCCTAATACCGGACACACACACATAGGCAGGAGAGCACCGCAGCACTGCCACTTCCCTAATACCAGTCACACACACAGGCAGAGCACCGCAGCACTGCCACTTCCCTAATACCAGGGACACACACACACAGGCAGGAGAGCACCGCAGCACTGCCATTTCCCTAATGCCAGTCACACACACACAGACGGGAGAGCACCGCAGCACTGCCACTTCCCTAATACTGGACACACACACACAGGCAGGAGAGCACAGCAGCGCTGTCACTTCCCTAATACTGGACACATACACACACACAGGCAGGAGAGCACAGCAGCACTGCCACTTCCCTAATACCAGTCCCACACACACACACACACAGGCAGGAAAGCACCGCAGCACTGCCACTTCGCTAATACCAGACACACACGCACATAGGCAGGAGAGCACCGCAGCGTTGCCACTTCCCTAATACTGGACACACACACACAGGCAGGAGAGCTCCGCAGCACTTTCACTTCCCTAATGCCAGTTATACACACACAGGCAGGAAAGCACCCCAGCACTGCCACTTCCCTAATACCGGACATACACACACACACACACACACACACACACACACACACACACACATACACACACACATATAGGCAGGAGAGCACCGCAGCGCTGCCACTTCCCTAATGCTGGACACACACACAGGCAGGAGAGCACCCCAGCACTGCCACTTCCCTAATACCAGACACACACACACACACAGGCGGGAGAGCACCACAGCACTGCCACTTCCCTAATACCAGACACACAGACACGCAGGCAGGAGAGCACCGCAGCACTGCCACTTCCCGAATACCGGACACACACACACACAGACGGGAGAGCACCGCAGCACTGCCACTTCCCTAATAACGGACACACACACACAGGCGGGAGAGCACCGCAGCACTGCCACTTCCCTAATACCGGACACACACACACAGGCGGGAGAGCACCGCAGCACTGCCCCTTCACTAATACCGGACACACACACACAGGCAGGAGAGCACCACAGCACTGCCACTTCCCTAATACCAGACACACACACACAGACGGGAGAGCAGCGCAGCACTGCCACTTCCCTAATACCGGACACACAAGCAGGCAGGAGAGCGCTGCAGCACTGCCACTTACCTAATACCGGACATACACACGCAGGCAGGAGAGCACCGCAGCACTGCCACTTCCCTAATACCAGACACACACACAGGCGGGAGAGCACCGCAACACTGCCACTTCCCTAATACCAGACACACACACACAGGCAGGAGAGCACCGCAGCGTTGCCACTTCCCTAATACTGGACACACACACACAGGCAGGAGAGCTCCGCAGCACTTTCACTTCCCTAATGCCAGTTATACACACACAGACAGGAAAGCACCATAGCACTGCCACTTCCCTAATACCAGACACACAGACACGCAGGCAGGAGAGCACCGCAGCACTGCCACTTCCCGAATACCGGACACACACACACACAGACGGGAGAGCACCGCAGCACTGCCACTTGCCTAATAACGGACACACACACACAGGCGGGAGAGCACCGCAGCACTGCCACTTCCCTAATACCGGACACACACACACAGGCGGGAGAGCACCGCAGCACTGCCCCTTCACTAATACCGGACACACACACACAGGCAGGAGAGCACCACAGCACTGCCACTTCCCTAATACCAGACACACACACACAGGCGGGAGAGCACCGCAGCACTGCCCCTTCACTAATACCGGACACACACACACAGGCAGGAGAGCACCACAGCACTGCCACTTCCCTAATACCAGACACACACACACACACAGACGGGAGAGCAGCGCAGCACTGCCACTTCCCTAATACTGGACACACACACACAGGCAGGAGAGCACCGCAGCACTGCCACTTCCCTAATACTGGACACACACACAGGCAGGAGAGCACCGCAGCACTGCCACTTCCCTAATACTGGACACACACACAGGCAGGAGAGCACCGCAGCACTGCCACTTCCCTAATGCTGGACACGAGCACCGCAGCGCTGCCACTTCGCTAATACCGGACACACAGGCAGCAGAGCACCGCATTGCTGCCACTTCCCTAATACCGGATACACACACGCAGGCAGGAGAACACTGCAGCACTGCCATTTCCCTAATGCTAGTCACACACAGGCAGGAGAGCACCGCAGCGCTGCCAATTCCCTAATACCGGATACACACACACAGGCGGGAGAGCACCACAGCACTGCCACTTCCCTAATACCAGTCACACACAGGCAGGAGAGCACCGCAGCACTGCCACTTCCCTAATACCGGATACACACACACGCAGGCAGGAGAGCACCGCAGCACTGCCACTTCCCTAATACCGGATACACACACACGCAGGCAGGAGAGCACCCCACTGCCACTTCCCTAATACCGGACACACACACACACACACACACATAGGCAGGAGAGCACCGCAGCACTGCCACTTCCCTAATACCAGTCACACACACAGGCAGAGCACCGCAGCACTGCCACTTCCCTAATACCAGGGACACACACACACAGGCAGGAGAGCACCGCAGCACTGCCATTTCCCTAATGCCAGTCACACACACACAGGCGGGAGAGCACCGCAGCACTGCCACTTCCCTAATACTGGACACACACACACAGGCAGGAGAGCACAGCAGCGCTGTCACTTCCCTAATATTGGACACATACACACACACAGGCAGGAGAGCACAGCAGCACTGCCACTTCCCTAATACCAGTCCCACACACACACACACACACACAGGCAGGAAAGCACCGCAGCACTGCCACTTCCCTAATACCAGACACACACGCACATAGGCAGGAGAGCACCGCAGCGTTGCCACTTCCCTAATACTGGACACACACACACAGGCAGGAGAGCTCCGCAGCACTTTCACTTCCCTAATGCCAGTTATACACACACAGGCAGGAAAGCACCCCAGCACTGCCACTTCCCTAATACCGGACATACACACACACACACACACACACACACATATAGGCAGGAGAGCACCGCAGCGCTGCCACTTCCCTAATGCTGGACACACACACAGGCAGGAGAGCACCCCAGCACTGCCACTTCCCTAATACCAGACACACACACACACAGGCGGGAGAGCACCACAGCACTGCCACTTCCCTAATACCAGACACACAGACACGCAGGCAGGAGAGCACCGCAGCACTGCCACTTCCCGAATACCGGACACACACACACACAGACGGGAGAGCACCGCAGCACTGCCACTTCCCTAATAACGGACACACACACACAGGCGGGAGAGCACCGCAGCACTGCCACTTCCCTAATACCGGACACACACACACAGGCGGGAGAGCACCGCAGCACTGCCCCTTCACTAATACCGGACACACACACACAGGCAGGAGAGCACCACAGCACTGCCACTTCCCTAATACCAGACACACACACACACACAGACGGGAGAGCAGCGCAGCACTGCCACTTCCCTAATACCGGACACACAAGCAGGCAGGAGAGCGCTGCAGCACTGCCACTTACCTAATACCGGACATACACACGCAGGCAGGAGAGCACCGCAGCACTGCCACTTCCCTAATACCAGACACACACACAGGCGGGAGAGCACCGCAGCACTGCCACTTCCCTAATACCAGACACACACACACAGGCAGGAGAGCACCGCAGCGTTGCCACTTCCCTAATACTGGACACACACACACACACACAGGCAGGAGAGCACCGCAGCACTTTCACTTCCCTAATGCCAGTTATACACACACAGGCAGGAAAGCACCCCAGCACTGCCACTTCCCTAATACCAGACACACACACACACAGGCGGGAGAGCACCGCAGCACTGCCACTTCCCGAATACCGGACACACACACACAGACGGGAGAGCACCGCAGCACTGCCACTTCCCTAATAACGGACACACACAGGCGGGAGAGCACCGCCACTTCCCTAATACCGGACACACACACAGGCACATAGGCAGGAGAGCACCGCAGCGCTGCCACTTCCCTAATACCAGTCACACACACACAGGCAGGAGAGCACCGAGGCACTGCCATTTCCCTAATACCAGTCACACACACACAGGCGGGAGAGCACCGCAGCACTGCCACTTCCCTAATACTGGACACACAAACAGGCAGGAGAGCACCGCAGCACTGCCACTTCCCTAATACTGGACACACATACAGACAGGAGAGCACCGCAGCACTGCCACTTCCCTAATGCTGGACACGAGCACCGCAGCGCTGCCACTTCGCTAATACCGGACACACAGGCAGCAGAGCACCGCATTGCTGCCACTTCCCTAATACCGGATACACGCACGCAGGCAGGAGAACACTGCAGCACTGCCATTTCCCTAATACTAGTCACACACACAGGCAGGAGAGCACCGCAGCACTGCCACTTCCCTAATACCAGTCACACACAGGCAGGAGAGCACCGCAGCGCTGCCAATTCCCTAATACCGGATACACACACACAGGCAGGAGAGCACCGCAGCACTGCCACTTCCCTAATACCGATACACACACACAGGCAGGAGAGCACCGCAGCACTGCCACTTCCCTAATACCGATACACACACACACAGGCAGGAGAGCACCCCACTGCCACTTCCCTAATACCGGACACACACACACACACACAGACATAGGCAGGAGAGCACCGCAGCACTGCCACTTCCCTAATACCAGTCACACACACAGGCAGAGCACCGCAGCACTGCCACTTCCCTAATACCAGGGACACACACACACAGGCAGGAGAGCACCGCAGCACTGCCATTTCCCTAATACCAGTCACACACACACAGGCGGGAGAGCACCGCAGCACTGCCACTTCCCTAATACTGGACACACACACACACACACACAGGCAGGAGAGCACAGCAGCGCTGTCACTTCCCTAATACTGGACACACACACACACACACAGGCAGGAGAGCACAGCAGCACTGCCACTTCCCTAATACCAGTCCCACACACACACACACACACAGGCCGGAGAGCACCGCAGCACTGCCACTTCCCTAATACCAGACACACACACACACAAACACATAGGCAGGAGAGCACCGCAGCGTTGCCACTTCCCTAATACTGGACACACACACAGGCAGGAGAGCACCGCAGCACTTTCACTTCCCTAATGCCAGTTATACACACACAGGCAGGAAAGCACCGCAGCACTGCCACTTCCCTAATACCAGACACACACACACGCATGCAGGAGAGCACCCCACTGCCACTTCCCTAATACCGGACACACACACACACACACAGGCAGGAGAGCACCGCAGCGCTGCCACTTCCCTAATACCGATACACACACACAGGCAGGAGAGCACCGCAGCACTGCCACTTCCCTAATACCGATACACACACACAGGCGGGAGAGCACCGCAGCACTGCCACTTCCCTAATACCGGACACACACACACATAGGCAGGACAGCACTGCAGCACTGCCACTTCCCTAATACCAGTCACACACACAGGCAGAGCACCGCAGCACTGCCACTTCCCTAATACCGATACACACACACAGGCGGGAGAGCACAGCAGCACTGCCATTTCCCTAATACCAGTCACACAAACACAGGCGGGAGAGCACCGCAGCACTGCCACTTCCCTAATACTGGACACACACACACAGGCAGGAGAGCACAGCAGCGCTGTCACTTCCCTAATACTGGATACACACACACACAGGCAGGAGAGCACAGCAGCACTGCCACTTCCCTAATACCAGTCCCACACACACACACGCAGGCAGGAGAGCACCGCAGCGCTGCCACTTCCCTAATACCAGTCACATACACACACACACACACAGGCAGGAGAGCACCGCAGCACTGCCACTTCCCTAATACCAGACACACACACACATAGGCAGGAGAGCACCGCAGCGTTGCCACTTCCCTAATACTGGACACACACACACACAGGCAGGAGAGCACCGCAGCACTTTCACTTCCCTAATGCCAGTTATACACACACAGGCAGGAAAGCACCCCAGCACTGCCACTTCCCTAATACCAGACACACACACACATATATAGGCAGGAGAGCACCGCAGCGCTGCCACTTCCCTAATGCTGGACACACACACAGGCAGGAGAGCACCCCAGCACTGCCACTTCCCTAATACCAGACACACACACACACACACACACACACACAGGCGGGAGAGCACCACAGCACTGCCACTTCCCTAATACCAGACACACAGACACGCAGGCAGGAGAGCACCGCAGCACTGCCACTTCCCGAATACCGGACACACACACACAGACGGGAGAGCACCCCAGCACTGCCACTTCCCTAATAACGGACACACACACACAGGCAGGAGAGCACCGCGCACTGCCACTTCCCAAATACCGGACACACACACAGGCGGGAGAGCACCGCAGCACTGCCCCTTCACTAATACCGGACACACACACACAGGCAGGAGAGCACCACAGCACTGCCACTTCCCTAATACCAGACACAAACACAGGCACATAGGCAGGAGAGCACCGTAGCGCTGCCACTTCCCTAATACCAGTCACACATACACACAGGCAGGAGAGCACCGCAGCACTGCCACTTCCCTAATACCAGAGACACACACACACAGGCAGGAGAGCACCGAGGCACTGCCATTTCCCTAATACCAGTCACACACACACAGGCGGGAGAGCACCGCAGCACTGCCACTTCCCTAATACTGGACACACACACACAGGCAGGAGAGCACCGCAGCACTGCCACTTCCCTAATACTGGACACGCACACAGGCAGGAGAGCACCGCAGCACTGCCACTTCCCTAATACTGGACACACACACAGGCAGGAGAGCACCGCAGCACTGCCACTTCCCTAATGCTGGACACGAGCACCGCAGCGCTGCCACTTCGCTAATACCGGACACACAGGCAGCAGAGCACCGCATTGCTGCCACTTCCCTAATACCGGATACACACACGCAGGCAGGAGAACACTGCAGCACTGCCATTTCCCTAATACTAGTCACACACACAGGCAGGAGAGCACCGCAGCACTGCCACTTCCCTAATACCAGTCACACACAGGCAGGAGAGCACCGCAGCGCTGCCAATTCCCTAATACCGGATACACACACACAGGCAGGAGAGCACCGCAGCACTGCCACTTCCCTAATACCGATACACACACACAGGCGGGAGAGCACCGCAGCACTGCCACTTCCCTAATACCGGATACACACACACGCAGGCAGGAGAGCACCCCACTGCCACTTCCCTAATACCGGACACACACACACACACACATAGGCAGGAGAGCACCGCAGCACTGCCACTTCCCTAATACCAGTCCCACACACACACACACACACACACAGGCAGGAGAGCACCGCAGCGCTGCCACTTCCCTAATACCAGTCACATACACACACACACACAGGCAGGAGAGCACCGCAGCACTGCCACTTCCCTAATACCAGACACACACACACACATAGGCAGGAGAGCACCGCAGCGTTGCCACTTCCCTAATACTGAACACACACACAGGCAGGAGAGCACCGCAGCACTTTCACTTCCCTAATGCCAGTTATACACACACAGGCAGGAAAGCACCGCAGCACTGCCACTTCCCTAATACCAGACACACACACACGCATGCAGGAGAGCACCCCACTGCCACTTCCCTAATACCGGACACACACACACACACAGGCAGGAGAGCACCGCAGCGCTGCCACTTCCCTAATACCGATACACACACACAGGCAGGAGAGCACCGCAGCACTGCCACTTCCCTAATACCAGTCACACACACAGGCAGAGCACCGCAGCACTGCCACTTCCCTAATACCAGGGACACACACACACAGGCAGGAGAGCACAGCAGCACTGCCATTTCCCTAATACCAGTCACACACACACAGGCGGGAGAGCACCGCAGCACTGCCACTTCCCTAATACTGGACACACACACACACAGGCAGGAGAGCACAGCAGCGCTGTCATTTCCCTAATACTGGATACACACACACACAGGCAGGAGAGCACAGCAGCACTGCCACTTCCCTAATACCAGTCCCACACACACACACGCAGGCAGGAGAGCACCGCAGCGCTGCCACTTCCCTAATACCAGTCACATACACACACACACACAGGCAGGAGAGCACCGTAGCACTGCCACTTCCCTAATACCAGACACACACACACATAGGCAGGAGAGCACCGCAGCGTTGCCACTTCCCTAATACTGGACACACACACACACAGGCAGGAGAGCACCGCAGCACTTTCACTTCCCTAATGCCAGTTATACACACACAGGCAGGAAAGCACCCCAGCACTGCCACTTCCCTAATACCAGACACACACACACACACACACACACACACACACACACACACACATATATAGGCAGGAGAGCACCGAAGCGCTGCCACTTCCCTAATGCTGGACACACACACAGGCAGGAGAGCACCCCAGCACTGCCACTTCCCTAATACCAAACACACACACAGGCGGGAGAGCACCACAGCACTGCCACTTCCCTAATACCAGACACACAGACACGCAGGCAGGAGAGCACCGCAGCACTGCCACTTCCCGAATACCGGACACACACACACACAGACGGGAGAGCACCCCAGCACTGCCACTTCCCTAATAACTGACACACACACACAGGCAGGAGAGCACCGCGCACTGCCACTTCCCTAATACCGGACACACACACAGGCGGGAGAGCACCGCAGCACTGCCCCTTCACTAATACCGGACACACACACACAGGCAGGAGAGCACCACAGCACTGCCACTTCCCTAATACCAGACACAAACACAGGCACATAGGCAGGAGAGCACCGTTGCGCTGCCACTTCCCTAATACCAGTCACACACACACAGGCAGGAGAGCACCGCAGCACTGCCACTTCCCTAATACCAGAGACACACACACACAGGCAGGAGAGCACCGAGGCACTGCCATTTCCCTAATACCAGTCACACACACACACACACAGGCGGGAGAGCACCGCAGCACTGCCACTTCCCTAATACTGGACACACACACACAGGCAGGAGAGCACCGCAGCACTGCCACTTCCCTAATACTGGACACACACACAGGCAGGAGAGCACCGCAGCACTGCCACTTCCCTAATACTGGACACACACACAGGCAGGAGAGCACCGCAGCACTGCCACTTCCCTAATGCTGGACACGAGCACCGCAGCGCTGCCACTTCGCTAATACCGGACACACAGGCAGCAGAGCACCGCATTGCTGCCACTTCCCTAATACCGGATACACACACGCAGGCAGGAGAACACTGCAGCACTGCCATTTCCCTAATACTAGTCACACACACAGGCAGGAGAGCACCGCAGCACTGCCACTTTCCTAATACCAGTCACACACAGGCAGGAGAGCACCGCAGCGCTGCCAATTCCCTAATACCGGATACACACACACAGGCAGGAGAGCACCGCAGCACTGCCACTTCCCTAATACCGATACACACACACAGGCGGGAGAGCACCGCAGCACTGCCACTTCCCTAATACCGGATACACACACACGCAGGCAGGAGAGCACCCCAGCACTGCCACTTCCCTAATACCGGACACACACACACACACACACACACACACACACACACACATAGGCAGGAGAGCACCGCAGCACTGCCACTTCCCTAATACCAGTCACACACACAGGCAGAGCACCGCAGCACTGCCACTTCCCTAATACCAGGGACACACACACACAGGCAGGAGAGCACCGCAGCACTGCCATTTCCCTAATACCAGTCACACACACACAGGCGGGAGAGCACCGTAGCACTGCCACTTCCCTAATACTGGACACACACACAGGCAGGAGAGCACAGCAGCACTGCCACTTCCCTAATACCAGTCCCACACACACACACACACACACACACACACACACACACACACACAGGCAGGAGAGCACCGCAGCACTGCCACTTCCCTAATACCAGACACACACACACATAGGCAGGAGAGCACCGCAGCGTTGCCACTTCCCTAATACTGGACACACACACACAGGCAGGAGAGCACCGCAGCACTTTCACTTCCCTAATGCCAGTTATACACACACAGGCAGGAAAGCACCCCAGCACTGCCACTTCCCTAATACCGGACACACACACACACACACACACACACACACACATATATAGGCAGGAGAGCACCGCAGCGCTGCCACTTCCCTAATGCTGGACACACACACAGGCAGGAGAGCACCCCAGCACTGCCACTTCCCTAATACCAGACACACACACACACAGGCGGGAGAGCACCACAGCACTGCCACTTCCCTAATACCAGACACACAGACACGCAGGCAGGAGAGCACCGCAGCACTGCCACTTCCCGAATACCGGACACACACACACAGACGGGAGAGCACCGCAGCACTGCCACTTCCCTAATAACGGACACACACACACAGGCGGGAGAGCACCGCAGCACTGCCACTTCCCTAATACCGGACACACACACACAGGCGGGAGAGCACCGCAGCACTGCCGCTTCACTAATACCGGACACACACACACAGGCAGGAGAGCACCACAGCACTGCCACTTCCCTAATACCAGACACACACACACAGACGGGAGAGCAGCGAAGCACTGCCACTTACCTAATACCGGACACACACGCAGGCAGGAGAGCGCTGCAGCACTGCCACTTCCCTAATACCAGACACACACACAGGCGGGAGAGCACCGCAGCACTGCCACTTCCCTAATACCAGACACACACACACAGGCAGGAGAGCACCGCAGCGTTGCCACTTCCCTAATACTGGACACACACACACACAGGCAGGAGAGCACCGCAGCACTTTCACTTCCCTAATGCCAGTTATACACACACAGGCAGAAAAGCACCCCAGCACTGCCACTTCCCTAATACCAGACACACACACACACAGGCGGGAGAGCACCGCAGCACTGCCACTTCCCGAATACCGGACACACACACACAGACGGGAGAGCACCGCAGCACTGCCACTTCCCTAATAACGGACACACACACACACAGGCGGGAGAGCACCGCAGCACTGCCACTTCCCTAATACCGGACACACACACAGGCACATAGGCAGGAGAGCACCGCAGCGCTGCCACTTCCCTAATACCAGTCACACACACACAGGCAGGAGAGCACCGCAGCACTGCCACTTCCCTAATACCAGAGACACACACACACACACAGGCAGGAGAGCACCGAGGCACTGCCATTTCCCTAATACCAGTCACACACACACAGGCGGGAGAGCACCGCAGCACTGCCACTTCCCTAATACTGGACACACAAACAGGCAGGAGAGTACCGCAGCACTGCCACTTCCCTAATACTGGACACACACACAGGCAGGAGAGCACCGCAGCACTGCCACTTCCCTAATACTTGACACACATACAGACAGGAGAGCACCGCAGCACTGCCACTTCCCTAATGCTGGACACGAGCACCGCAGCGCTGCCACTTCGCTAATACCGGACACACAGGCAGCAGAGCACCGCATTGCTGCCACTTCCCTAATACCGGATACACGCACGCAGGCGAACACTGCAGCACTGCCATTTCCCTAATATTAGTCACACACACAGGCAGGAGAGCACCGCAGCACTGCCACTTCCCTAATACCAGTCACACACAGGCAGGAGAGCACCGCAGCGCTGCCAATTCCCTAATACCGGATACACACACACAGGCAGGAGAGCACCGCAGCACTGCCACTTCCCTAATACCGATACACACACACAGGCAGGAGAGCACCGCAGCACTGCCACTTCCCTAATACCGGATACACACACACGCAGGCAGGAGAGCACCCCACTGCCACTTCCCTAATACCGGACACACACACACACACAGACATAGGCAGGAGAGCACCGCAGCACTGCCACTTCCCTAATACCAGTCACACACACAGGAAGAGCACCGCAGCACTGCCACTTCCCTAATACCAGGGACACGCACACACACAGGCAGGAGAGCACCGCAGCACTGCCACTTCCCTAATACCAGAGACACACACACACACACAGGCAGGAGAGCACCGAGGCACTGCCATTTCCCTAATACCAGTCACACACACACAGGCGGGAGAGCACCGCAGCACTGCCACTTCCCTAATACTGGACACACAAACAGGCAGGAGAGTACCGCAGCACTGCCACTTCCCTAATACTGGACACACACACAGGCAGGAGAGCACCGCAGCACTGCCACTTCCCTAATACTTGACACACATACAGACAGGAGAGCACCGCAGCACTGCCACTTCCCTAATGCTGGACACGAGCACCGCAGCGCTGCCACTTCGCTAATACCGGACACACAGGCAGCAGAGCACCGCATTGCTGCCACTTCCCTAATACCGGATACACGCACGCAGGCGAACACTGCAGCACTGCCATTTCCCTAATATTAGTCACACACACAGGCAGGAGAGCACCGCAGCACTGCCACTTCCCTAATACCAGTCACACACAGGCAGGAGAGCACCGCAGCGCTGCCAATTCCCTAATACCGGATACACACAGGCAGGAGAGCACCGCAGCACTGCCACTTCCCTAATACCGATACACACACACAGGCAGGAGAGCACCGCAGCACTGCCACTTCCCTAATACCGGATACACACACACGCAGGCAGGAGAGCACCCCACTGCCACTTCCCTAATACCGGACACACACACACACAGACATAGGCAGGAGAGCACCGCAGCACTGCCACTTCCCTAATACCAGTCACACACACAGGAAGAGCACCGCAGCACTGCCACTTCCCTAATACCAGGGACACACACACACAGGCAGGAGAGCACCGCAGCACTGCCATTTCCCTAATACCAGTCACACACACACAGGCGGGAGAGCACCGCAGCACTGCCACTTCCCTAATACTGGACACACACACACACAGGCAGGAGAGCACAGCAGCACTGCCACTTCCCTAATACCAGTCCCACACACACACACACAGGCAGGAGAGCACCGCAGCGCTTCCACTTCCCTAATGCTGGACACACACACAGGCAGGAGAGCACCCCAGCACTGCCACTTCCCTAATACCAGACCCACACACACACAGGCGGGAGAGCACCACAGCACTGCCACTTCCCTAATACCAGACACACAGACACGCAGGCAGGAGAGCACCGCAGCACTGCCACTTCCCGAATACCGGACACACACACACACAGACGGGAGAGCACCGCAGCACTGCCACTTCCCTAATAATGGACACACACACAGGCGGGAGAGCACCGCAGCACTGCCACTTCCCTAATACCGGACACACACACACAGGCGGGAGAGCACCGCAGCACTGCCCCTTCACTAATACCGGACACACACACACAGGCAGGAGAGCACCACAGCACTGCCACTTCCCTAATACCGGACACACACACACAGACGGGAGAGCAGCGCAGCACTGCCACTTCCCTAATACCGGACACACACACGCAGGCAGGAGAGCGCCGCAGCACTGCCACTTACCTAATACCGGACACACACACGCAGGCAGGAGAGCACCACAGCACTGCCACTTCCCTAATACCGGACACACACACACACAGACGGGAGAGCAGCGCAGCACTGCCACTTCCCTAATACCGGACACACACACGCAGGCAGGAGAGCGCCGCAGCACTGCCACTTACCTAATACCGGACACACACACGCAGGCAGGAGAGCACCGCAGCACTGCCACTTCCCTAATACCAGACACAGGCGGGAGAGCACCGCAGCACTGCCACTTCCCTAATACCAGACACACACACACAGGCAGGAGAGCACCGCAGCACTGCCACTTCCTGCTAAGCCAGAAGTAAAAGGGAAATACATTCTGCAATTCAAACAGCAGCGTATCACACTGAGTAACTCCATAAGAGCTGTAAGGATCTTGAAGAAGGGAACCCCAAGGATTTGGCTGGGGGTGGAGGAGTTTGGTCAGAATTGTTCAGGAAACTGCGATTCTCCTCTGTCAAGACCTCAGCACAGAGGTGACGAATCAGTATAGAGGAGGCTCATGCACATATACACATAAGGGCTGCATCATACAAACCAAACAGTGCCTCAAACGCCTCCAGTACAGCTTAGGAGGATAGACATGCAGCATGGAGATCCCCTCTCACTAAAGCCTGGTCTGGCAGCTACTGTACAATTCATGTGACTATTGCAGAACCACCATATGGCCCTTCACACTTACTGAAATGGTGCTATGGACTCCACAGGGACTTCATACATGGACTTTTGGGTCTTGAGGTTGTAGAAATATTTGCGGTTGCGGCTCTTGCTGAAGGCCATCGTCCATGGGTCTGTGAAAGGCCGAAGAAGTTGGGTTACCTTGCATGTGGCCAATTTCCAGTCACTAACAATTATAAAAAAAAATAGCTCAGGCAGATCTCACCATTCACAGTCTTCACAATGTACAATCCGGACGGCACAAAGTGACGGTCATCTCTTCCAGTATAGGACAGCCGTGGTATCCCACCAGAACTCTTGATCATCTTCATCTCCAGCCTGACCACATGCACAGGAGGATACAACACAGTCAAATCAATTACAATACTCACTACGCCTACCTGAGGCCGTGGGGTAAATTTACTAAAGCATCCAAAAATTAAAAGATGCGTTGCCCACTGCAACCAATCAAGTTCTAGCTATAATTTCTCAGCTGCATCCTACAAAATGATAGACAGATTCTGATTGGTTGCTATGGGCAACACTTGACATACAGATCTTAAAGTAAGCACCATATTCCTGGGTTTGCTAAACTTGGTCTTCAATGCACCCTTAAACTGGATACACACTATAGGATTATCTGTTAAATCATTCTGGTTGGAACAAACATCTGGTAATGTATGGGAGCAACTGACAATCAACCATTTGCTTCCAGAAGACAGAAAATGAGCAAAAATAGTTGGTCAGATAAATTGGTTAAATCAAATGGATTTAACCAATTTGTCGGAACATGCAATTTTGTCTGTTTTACAGTGTTTGGGAGCAAATGGTTGATTGTCATAAAATTCCATACATTACCAGATTTTCGTTCCAACCAGAAAGATCGGACAGATAGTCTATAACAGGGGGTAGCCAACCCTGGTCCTCGAGAGCTGCCAACAGTTCATGTTTTCCAGGTCTCCTCACAGAATCACAAGTGAAGTAATTAGCTCCATCTGTGGATCTTTTAAAATGTGTCAGTGAGTAATGAATACATCTGTGCACCTGCTAGGTGAGCTGGAAAACATGAAGCTCTCGAGGACCAGGGTTGGCTACCAATGGTCTATAAAGAGCAGATTTGAATATTATTTTGCGTGGCCGTCACTAGAGGGCGCCCAGCGGCAGCAATTTTTTAATTTTATTTACAGTTTCTTATATAGCGCAGCATATTCCGTTGGAAAGTGCTGTGCTATATATGGAATTGGAAACAACAGTGATAAAATAAACTGGGTAATAACAGACAGACATAGAGGTAGGTAGGCCTTGCTTGCAAGCTTACAATCTATGGGGAAATAGGAGCATACACAAGGACAGACACTATCTATAGCATAGTGGTCCCGCCAGATTGCAAAGGTAGTCCTGATGGGATTTAATTCAATATGAATGCTTCTGAAGGTTATGTGGATGGTACAGGAATTTGAAAGGTTTGGCTAAAGAGGCGCGTTTTCAGGGAACACTTGAAAGTTTGGGGGCTAGAGGAGAGTCTTATGTGTGGGAAGGCATTCCACAGAGTGGGTGCTGCCCGAAGAAAGTCCTGCAAATGTGAATGGGAGCAAGTAATGTGTGTGGATGAGAGATGCAGATCTTTTGCAGAGCAGAGAAGTTGGCCAGGGAGATATTTTGAAAGAATTGAAGAGATGGATGTTGGTGCAGTTTGGTTAATGGCTTAATATGTGAGCATAAGGTTTTTATATTTAATATGGTAGAATATGGGCAACCAATGGAGGGACTGACAGAGGGGATCAGCAGACGATGAAATTCTTGCTAGGAAGATTAGCCTCACAGCTGCATTCAGAATGGATTGTAGTGGTGAGAGTCTTTTCTTGGGAACACCAGTCAGAAGACTATTGCAATAATCAATGCGGGAGATAATGAGTGCATGGATTAGAGGTTTTACAGTGTTTAGAGACAGATTGAATGTGTGGAACAAAGGACAGTTCAGAGTCAAGGATGACACCTAGGCAGTGAGCTTGTGGGGTAGGGTAGATTATCGATTTGTCAACTGTTCTGGAGAGATGAGGTTGGTAACTACTCTTGGCTGGCGGGAATATAATTAATTCTGTTTTGGAAATTATAAGTTTGAGGTGGCAAGATGACATCCAAAATGAAATGGCAGAAAGTTATTCTGTGACACGGACCAATACATATGGTGTCAAATCTTGGGAGGATAGACAGATTTGAGTATCATCAGCGTACAAATGATACTGAAATCCAAAGGAGCTAATTAGTTTACCAAGAGATGAGGTATAGATTGAGAAAAGCAGAGGACCTAAGACAGAGCCCTGCGGTACTCCAACTGATAGAGGTAGCGAAGAGGAGGTGGAATCAGAGAAGAGAACACTGAAAGAGCGATTAGATAGGTAGGATGAGAACCAAGAAAAGGGCTGTGGCCTGAAGACCTAGGGATTGCAGTGCTTGTATGAGAAGAGAGTGGTCAACATTGTCAAAAAAGTGCCAGAAAGTTCTATAAGAATAATAAGCGAGTAACGGCCTTTCAATCTAGCAGTGACTAGATCATTCACTACTTTAGTCAGTGCTGTCTCTGTGGAGTGTTTGTCACGTAATCCTGACTGAAGTGGGTCCAATAAGTTGTGCGACTTGAGAAAGTGTATGAGGCGAGTGTAGGCAAGCCTCTCAAGTAGCTTGGAGAGACATGGGAGCTGAGAGATGGGATGGTAATTAGAGAGAATTGTGTTTTTTCAGAATGGAAGTAATCACTGCATGCTTGAACAGAGAAGGAAAGGACACCAATAGAGAGAGAGAGAGAGAGAGAGAGAGAGAGAGAGAGAGAGAGAGAAATGACAGTGTTTAGTTAAGGTGGGATAAGCAAAGTTTTACTGATTTGTGGAGGATATAGGATCAAGAGGAGAGGTAGTGGAGTAGAAGGGGTACATTTTTTAGAACTAGTGATTTTGCCCATAACAACCAATCAGATTCTGTCTATGATCATCTAAAAGCAGCTTGATAAATGTGAAGTAAAATCTGATAGGTTGCTATGAGCAACATCACCAGTTCGAAAAAAAAACTCCCACCTTAGTGAATTTACTCTGGAGGATAAGAGTGTTTATACAGAACAATTTAATTGTTCTGCCGTTCAGGTGCCCAGGACACAGTTTCCTGAGGTGCGCGAAAAATGTGCTGAAACTGGGCACTTTGGGCGTCCAAACAGGAGTTTGGATGCCCAAAGGTTTAGTTGTTTTAGACGGCTAAATCAGGTCTGTCTGGGTGCGACTTGCGCAATGTGCATGGGCGCCCAAACACAGTTGAATAGTGACAATTATTATACTGGATTTTTAGACTCCCAAAACAATTGAATCTGCCCCAGTGTGTATCCAGCTCAACGGTCCAGGTTTTAAGGATATCCATACTTGACCACAGATGGGTAAAATAGGATTTTGATAACCTACCGGTAAATCCTTTTCTCCTAGTCCGTAGAGGATGCTGGGGACGACATCAAGACCATGGGGTATAGACGGGATCCGCAGGAGACATGGGCACTCCAAAGACTTTGCATTGGTTGTGAACTGGCTCCTCCCTCTATGCCCCTCCTCCAGACCTCAGTTGTAGGAACTGTGCCCAGGGAGACTGACATTTCGAGGAAAGGAATTACTTAACTAGTGGTGAAATATCTACCAACTCACACCCTCAACCATGCCGCACACATGGCATTCAACATAACACACACCAACAGGCATGAACTAATTGCAGCAACATGCTGAAACCAAGATAACACAACTTGTGTAACTGCAATAACTAAACTGCAGGTAAAGTACGCACTGGGACGGGCGCCCAGCATCCTCTACGGACTAGGAGAAAAGGATTTACCGGTAGGTTATCAAAATCCTATTTTCTCATACGTCCTAGAGGATGCTGGGGATGACATCAAGACCATGATGATACGGCTGCAGAATCTCTGTATATACTTTCAAAAAGCCAAATCGGTTTATCCCGGGATAAACCGATTTGGCTTTTTGAAAGTATATACAGAGATTCTGCAGCCGTATCATCATCAGTAAGCACCTTCCTACATTGCCGTTCCACCTGCTTGTTAACCTGTCTGCTGAATACCATCACGCTGCAGCACATCGACAGCAGGATATTTGTGGGCGGCATCTACGAACACTCGGAGTACATCACCCGGGGCGGTGACGGCCTCACCACCGGGAGAGGGAAGACGGCACAATACCTCAGCAGGAACGATCCGTGAGTCCTTTGGCTCTTATTTATTTACGGACACACGATACTTCACGCCCGGGGCGGTGACAGCCTCACCACCGGGAAAGGAAGGACGATTTCAGTCACAATTGTGACAGCCACAGGCGGTAAATATTAAACTTTCAGTTTACTCTGAATCTATCATTATAGCCGGGACGCCGGCATATAAAGCCATCTGCTAAACCCGTGGGGATCTTGCAAAGGATTGTAATTATTGATACATATTGTCTCTAAAAAGGATACGTAGTATTTATTTAAATACAATATAGCATATTCATCTGAGCTGTTACAACAGTCATATTTATTTATATATCTTGGAATGCTTTACAATTATTAAATGTTTGATGCTTGCATAGAAATTTTATAAATATATTTTATTTCTACATTCCACATGGTGGAGTATTTGGTTTAAAATAAAAAGTATTTTATTGTTTATAAACAGTCTCCCGACCTCATTTCTGACAGCTTCACAGCCTAATTTTTACATTTATAAAAATTCATCCTAATATATATATATATATATATATACTAGGTGCTTCATCGCGCCCTACGGGCGCTCTTCACACCGTCGGAAGGGGCTACGCCCCCTTAACCCCTGCACGCCTTTCTGGGGTTCAATATATGGAGTATTACCTGCATTCCTAGTTTTGTTAGTGTTTGAATATTGCACAATGATAGGGCGTCCGATGGTGAAGGGGGCGTAGTCCCTTGCAACAGGAAGGGGTTTGGGGAGTGGGGACCGCGGATGGGGGAGGGGGTATGAAGGCGCTGTGAGTGGGGTAGGAGCAGGGGTGTCGCAAGTGGGGGATGGCAGCTGCAGGGCTGTTGCGGATGGAGGAGGGGTTCCGAAGGCGCTGCAGATGGGGAAGGGGTGGGTGGGTGCGGGTGTGCAGTGGATGAGGGAGGTGTCCAGGGGGCGCGGTGGGTGGGGGAGGGGTGGATGCGGGGGTAACATGGGTGGGGGAGTGGCGGGTGCGGTGCTGTTGCGAATGGTGTAGGCGATGCGGATTGGGAAGGGCCTGCTGCGTGGGTGGGGTAGGGGATCCAAAGGTGCAGCGGGCGGGGGAGAGCCAGATGCGGGGTGTGGCGGATGGGGGAGGGGCTGCTACAGATGGGGGAGGGGTTTGGAAGACACTGCGGGTGGGGTAGGGGGTCCGAAGGCGCAGTGGGTGGGGGTGCCACGGGTGGTGGAGGGGCAGGTGCGGGGGATGGGGAGGGGTCCAGGGGCGCTGTGAAAAAATGGGTGTGGTCACACACCAGAAGGGGTGTGGCTACGCTCCAGAAGGGGTGTGGCCACTGAAAATGGCCCACAGTGCCAGTTACATTGCCCCACGGTGCCAGATACATTGCCCCACGGTGCCAGTTACATTGCCCCACTCAGTGCCGGATACATTGCCCCACTCAGTGCCGGATACATTGCCCCACTCAGTGCCGGATACATTGCCCCACTCAGTGCCGGATACAATGCCCCACTCAGTGCCGGATACAATGCCCCACTCAGTGCCGGATACAATGCCCCACTCAGTGCCGGATACAATGCCCCACTCAGTGCCGGATACAATGCCCCACTCAGTGCCGGATACAATGCCCCACTCAGTGCCGGATACAATGCCCCACTCAGTGCCGGATACAATGCCCCACTCAGTGCCGGATACATTGCCCCACGGTGCCGGATACAATGCCCCACGGTGCCAGATACATGCCAGACGGTGCCAGATACATGCCCCACAGTGCCAGTTACATGCCCCACAGTGCCAGATACATGCCCCACAGTGCCAGATACATGCCCCACAGTGCCAGATACATGCCCCACAGTGCCAGTTACATGCCTCACAGTGCCAGTTACATTCCCCACAGTGCCAGTTACAGTGCCAGATACATGCCTCGCAGTGCCAGTTACATTCCCCACAGTGCCAGTTACAGTGCCCCACAGTGCCAGTTACAGTGCCCCACAGTGCTGGATAAAATGCCCCACAGTGCTGGATACAATGCCCCACAGTGCTGGATACAATGCCCCACAGTGCTGGATACAATGCCCCACAGTGCCAGTTACATGCCCCACAGTGCCAGTTACAGTGCCCCACAGTGCCAGTTACATGCCCCACAGTGCCAGATACATGCCCCACTGTGCCAGATACATGCCCCACTGTGCCAGTTACAGTGCCCCACAGTGCCAGTTACAGTGCCCCACAGTGCTGGATAAAATGCCCCACAGTGCTGGATACAATGCCCCACAGTGCTGGATACAATGCCCCACAGTGCTGGATACAATGCCCCACAATGCCAGTTACAGTGCCCCACAGTGCCAGTTACAGTGCCCCACAGTGCTGGATAAAATGCCCCACAGTGCTGGATACAATGCCCCACAGTGCCAGTTACAGTGCCCCACAGTGCCAGTTACAGTGCCCCACAGTGCTGGATAAAATGCCCCACAGTGCTGGATACAATGCCCCACAGTGCCAGTTACATACCCCACAGTGCCAGTTACAGTGCCCCACAGTGCCAGTTACAGTGCCCCCACAGTGCTGGATACAATGCCCCACAGTGCCTGTTACATGCCCCACAGTGCCAGGCCCCCCGTGCCGCCGCCGGACCCCCGTCACTAACCTCTTGTGAGGGGAGGAGAGCGCAGCGCAGCGCCTCTCCTTCCCCTTGCTGCTCCAGGTCTCTGGACGCCGGCGGCTGTCTGGCGCCGGTTCGCTAGCCAATCAGAGCTCGCGGACCGGCAGCCAATCAGGAGCCGGTCCGCAAGCCCTGATTGGCTAGCGCCGGAGACCGGACACGGCAGCGCTGCTGGCAGCGCTGCTAGTGCTCCCAGCGGCGGTGAGGAGAGGGAGAGACGCTGCGCTCTCTCCTCCCCTCACATTTAGGGTTAACGGGACGAGTGGGGCATGATGCCCTGGACGCCGGCGGCGCCCCCCTCTCCTGGGCCTGCCAGGGCGCCCAGGGCACGTGCCCCACTTGCCCTACCCTAGTTACGCCTCTGGTGAGGTATATGTGAGGTATGTGTGAGGTATGTGTGAGGTATGTGTGAGGTAAGGATGTGCGGGTCGTGGTGGCCACTAACCTCCAGGCTGCTGCTGTGAGATGGTGACTGCAGAGGGAGGGAGCTCAGACCCAGCAGCAATGGGTCGTGGTCAGCATTCCCTCCTGGCCCCGTTCCGCCGCACACTGTCCGCCCCTACTCACGGGCGTCATTCCTCCATCCTGCATGGCAGCGTCAGCTGCTGTGATCGCGGAGCATAGGTAAGCGTCCGGAGCCCTGTGGGCGGGCAGGCATGGTGTTTCCCTGGAGAGGTGCGGGGCGCGTCCTTAGGCTGCAGACGGAGGGAGCTCCGGCCCAGCAGCAATGTTGATTAGTGCGTGTCCCGTCCTGGCGCTGTCCCGCTGCACATGCTCCGCACCGCTTGCCGCTGAGCATGGCAGCCCTTGTCTGTATGCTGCAGATGCTGATCTAGCAGTGCCTGAGCTAGCGCCCTCTCCCTGTGGTGTGGGTGTCAGGCGGCAGGTATGGTGTGTAGGTTGGAGAGGAGCTGCGGGCGGCGACTCGCTGCCTGCAAGTACCCTCCATATCAGCGCTGTTCCCCTCCCTGCAGATAGTATCAGTGGCCGTGGTGTACTTTTGCTACTGGTGGCCAGGGCCGGTGCTAGGGTGTTCGGCGCCCCCCTGCAAACTATGAATTTTGCGCCCTCCCATATTCCTTTGTTGTGCATCGGGAAAAGTGGTGTGGTCTCACAACTAAGGGGCATGGCCACACAATAGTACCCCCATTTAAAATTACGCCACAATGTAGCACAATCTTATTCATCTTATACGTAATGCCCCACCCGTAGTAGTAGCGTCCTTATACGTAATGCCCCACCCGTAGTAGTAGCGTCCATATACGTAATGCCCCCCCAATAGTAGTAGTGTCCTTATACATAATGCCCCCCCAGTAGTAGTAGCAGTTATATGTAATGCTCCCCAACAGTATTAGTAGCGTCCTTATACATAATACCCCCCCAGTAGTAGTAGCATCCTTATACATAATGCCCCCCCAGTAGTAGTAGCATCCTTATACATAATGCCCCCCCAGTAGTAGTAGCATCCTAATACATAATGCCCCCCCAATAGTATTAGTGTCCTTATACATAATGCCCCCCCAGTAGTAGTAGCAGTTATATGTAATGCCCCACAACAGTAATAGTAGCATCCTTATACGTAATGCCCCACCCGTAGTAGTAGCGTCCTTATACGTAATGCCCCCCAGTAGTAGTAGCAGTTATATGTAATGCCCCCCAACAGTAATAGTAGCGTCCTTATACGTAATGCCACCCCTGTAGTAGTAGCATCCTTATACATAATGTGCCCCCAGTAGTAGTACCGTCCTTATACATAATGCCCCCCCAGTAGTAGTAGCATCCTTACATGTAATGCCCTCCTAGTAGTAGTAGCACCGTCCTTATACATAATGCCCCCCAGAAGTAATAGAGTCCTTATACATAATGCCCCCCCCGGTAGTAGCGTCTTTATATGTAATGCCCCCCCAGTATTAGTAGCCTCCTTATACGTAATGTCCCCCTATAGTAGTAGCGTCCTTATACGTAATGCCCCCCCTAGAGTAGTAGCGTCCTTATACGTAATGCCCCCCCATAGTAGTAGCGTCCTTATACGTAATGCCCCCCCATAGTAGTAGCGTCCTTATACGTAATGCCCCCCATAGTAGTAGCGTCCTTATACGTAATGCCCCCCTATAGTAGTAGCGTCCTTATACGTAATGCCCCCCTATAGTAGTAGCGTCCTTATACGTAATGCCCCCCCCTATAGTAGTAGCGTCCTTATACGTAATGCCCCCCCTATAGTAGTAGCGTCCTTATACGCAATGCCCCCCCTATAGTAGTAGCGTCCTTATACGTAATGCCCCCCCTATAGTAGTAGCGTCCTTATACGTAATGCCCCCCCTATAGTAGTAGCGTCCTTATATGTAATGCCCCCCCTATAGTAGTAGCGTCCTTATACGTAATGCCCCCCCTATAGTAGTAGCGTCCTTATACGTAATGCCCCCTATAGTAGTAGCGTCCTTATACGTAATGCCCCCCCTATAGTAGTAGCGTCCTTATACGTAATGCCCCCCCTATAGTAGTAGCGTCCTTATACGTAATGCCCCCCTATAGTAGTAGCGTCCTTATACGTAATGCCACCCCTATATTAGTAGCGTCCTTGCATGTAATGGCCCCCCCAGCAGTGGCGTCCATAAAGTGCGCACACACAGACATACCTCACACACACACAATTCACACATATATACAAACACACACACCCCACCATATATACACACACACACACACCCACTATACACACACACACACATTTCTCTCTCACCCTCCACTTACCATGTCTGGCTGGCCGTCACTGCAATGCTGATTCCACCACTGTTCAGCGTCTGGTCCCGTGTAGCTCCGCCCCTCTATTCCGTGTAGCTCCGCCCCTCGTGACGCCATTGCTCCGCCCCCTTTTCGGGCCCCGCTCTGCACAGCACACAGCCCGCTGTCACAGGTGATTTGGGGTGGTGGGGGGGGGGGGGGGGGGGGGACAGGCACAGCAGCCGGCAGCTAGTAGCCAGCCTCACCTCCTATACTGTAAGGTAGGGTCTTGCACCTGACTGCTGCTGGCGCTGGGTATGGGGTAGCTCCCTGCAGCAGATGCAGTTGACTCCGCCCAGCTCTGTGACTCCGCCCAGCGTTACGAGCACAGAGTCACAGATTAAGGCAAATATATAGGAGATATATTTTATTTTATTTAATTAATAGCGCGATGTTTCTTAGATCTATATTATTTGAGGAACTCCCCAAAGACTTGTCACCTCTGCGAAGACTTCTTGGTGGAGGCCCCACTCTCCTGGATGGAGATCGTGTCTGCTGAGGAAGTCTGCTTCCCAGTTGTCTACTCCCGGAATGAATATTGCAGACAGAGCTTGTAGATGTTTTCCTGCCCAGAGGACGATTTTTGTCGCCTCTGCCATTGCCGCTCTGCTTTTCGTTCCGCCCTGCCTGTTTATGTATGCGACTGCCGTTACATTGTCCGCCTGGATCTGCACGGGACGGTCTTGAAGAAGATGTACCGCTTGTTGAAGGCCGTTGTAAATGGCTCTTCGCTCCAGAACGTTTATGTGAAGGCAGGCTTCCTGTTGTGACCAACGTCCCTGGAAGTTTTCTCCCTGAGAGACTGCTCCCCAGCCTCGGAGACTTGCATCCGTGGATACTAGGACCCAGTCCTGAATCCCGAACCTGCGTCCCTCTAGCAGGTGAGAGCTGTGCAACCACCACAGGAGCGAAATCCTGGTTTTTGACGACAGGATTATCTTTCTGTACATGTGTAGGTGTGACCCCGACCACTTGTCCAACAGGTCCCACTGGAATACTCTGGCATGGAACCTGCCAAACTGTATGGCCTCGTAGGCCGCCACCATCTTCCCAAACAACCGAATGCACTGATGGATTGACACACTTGATGGTTTCAATATCCGTTTTACCATTTTCTGGATTTCCAGAGCCTTTTCCAGCAGAAGAAATACTCTCTGAATTTCTGTGTCCAGAATCATCCCGAGGAAAGACAACCTTGTCGTCGGTTCCAACTGTGACTTTAGGTAATTTATGATCCACCCGTGTTGTTGGAGTATTGACAGGGAGAGGGATATGTTTTGTAATAACTGCTCCCTGGATCTCACCTTTATCAGGAGGTCGTCCAGATAAGGGATTATACTGACTCCTTTCTGACAAAGGAGGACCATCATCTCCGCCATCACCTTGGTGAATACCCTCGGCGCCGTGGAGAGACCGAAAGGTAACGTCTGGAATTGGTAATGGCAATCCTGAACAGCGAATCTCAGATAAGCCTGGTGAGGAGGATAAATGGGAACATGCAGGTAAGCATCCTTTATGTCCACCAACACCAAGTAGTCCCCCTCCTCCAGACTGGCAATCGCCGCTCGAAGTGATTCCATCTTGAACTTGAACCTTTTCAGGAAGTAATTCAGGTCTTTTAGATTTAGGATCGGTCTGACCGAGCCGTCCGGCTTCGGAACAACAAAGAGGCGTGAATAAAAACCCCGCCCTTGTTGCGACAACGGTACCAGGACTATAACCTGGTCTTGACATCATTTTTGGATTGCCGCTGTTACTGCTTCTCTCTCTGGCGGAGAATCTGGCAAGGTCGATTTGAAAAATCGGCATGGGGGAACGTCTTGAAACTCTAGTTTGTATCCCTGGGATACTATTTGCAACACCCAGGGATCCAGGCCAGACAGAATCCAATCCTGGCTGAAGAGTTTGAGACGTGCCCCCACCCGGGCAGCCTCCCGCAAGGGAGTTTCAGCGTCATGCTGGGGATTTGGCAGAATTAGGGGTAGACTTCTGCTCTTGGGAACCTGGAGCCGGTGTGGGCTTCTTTCCCTTTCCCCTACCTGCAAAGAAGGGGAAATCTCTCGCCTTTTTGTATTTATTGGGCCGAAAGGACTGCATTTGCGGGTGATAGGTCTTTTTTGCCGGTGCAGGCGCAGAGGGCAAAAATGTTGACTTACCTGCGGTAGCCGCCGAGCCCAACGCATCCAGGCCATCGCCAAATAAGGCCTCACCTTTATATGGGAGAGCCTCCATGTTTCTTTTGGAATCTGCATCCGCGTTCCACTGGCGAATCCATAAAGCCCGCCTAGCCGATACTGCCATGGTAGCGGCTTTTGAACTCAAGAGTCCAATATCCTTCATTGCTTCCAGCATGTAGGCGGCAGCGTCCTTGATATTCCCCAACTTAAGGAGTATCTCATCTTTATCAATCGTGTCAATTTCTGATGACACGCTTTCTGACCATTTTTCAATAGCGCGACAAACCCATGCGCAGGCAATAGTGGGCCTGAGCAGTGTACCATTGGTAACATAAATGGATTTCAATGTCGTTTCCATTTTGCGGTCTGCCGGCTCTTTATGAGAAGCCGTGCCAGGAGCAGGGAGAATTACCTTCTTTGTCAACCTGGAAAGTGCACTGTCTAACACAGGAAGTGACTCCCATTTTTTCCTGTCTTCAACCGGGAAAGGATAAGCTATGTGAATCCTTTTGGAAATACGAAAAATTTTTATCAGGATTCACCCACATCCCTTCAAACAGAGCATTTAGTTTGTGTGAAGGCGGGAACGCGACTTTGGATTTCTTTTCCTTACATAAATAAGCTTTCTCCTGAGGTACAGGAGTGCTTTCTGTAACCTCCAACACGTCCCTTATAGCCACAATCATATATTGTATACTTTTTGCCAATTTATGATCTATCTCTCTGGATTTACTATTGTCGACACAAGAATCAGAATCCGTGTCGGTATCAGGGTTTACAACATTTGCAAATGGTCTCTTATGTGACCCAGAGGGGCCGTCCGCATAAGGAATAACAGTATCCTGAAAAATCACATCTTCCACAGATTTTCTCCAGCATGCAGCCTTAGATTCAAACTTATCTAATCTACGGTTAATCAGATGCATACTGTCACGTAGCTCTTTCACCCATGCAGGCTCTTGGTGTGCCGGTAGCGCCACCACATTACAACTCTGTGTCCCTAAAATGGCTTCCTCCGGGGAGGAACTCCCTGCCTCAGACATGCCTCACACGTGTACACCACACTCACAGACACACTGGGACATATTTTGGGGACAGACCCACAGTAAAATCTGCCAGAGGGACACAGGATAGGAGCAGCCAGTTCACAAACCCAGCGCCAGTATTGCCTGTGAACACAGTATGTCCACAGCCCAAAAGTGCTTTTAAATAGTAATATACACTATCAAATGCACCACAATCGCTTTGTGCCCCCCTTTATAGCACCCTGTATTTGTAAGAAGTGGAGGAGAGGACCAGCGTGTTCTCTGCAGCCTGAGGAGAGAAAATGGTGCCGAGTAGTGTACAAGCTACCTGAGGAAGAAGCTCCGCCCCTCAGTATCCATGACAATATTTATACTGGCGGGGGTAGGGCTGTGCCAGCGGCATCTTATGCCCCCTTTTAGCCAGTTTGAGGTATTTTTCTTGCTGCCCCCCCTGCAGTGCCTGTGTGGGTGGGCAGCAATGGCGCGCTGTGCTCCCGCCAGCCCCGCCGCACCTCAGCCGTCACTTACTTGATTGAAGATCATTCTTCTCATACTCACCTGTCTTCAGACTTCTGGCTCTGTGAGGGGGGTGACGGCGTGCTGTGGGAGTGAGCATCTAGACACGGCTAGCGTTCAGTTCCCTTCAGGAGCTAATGGTGTCCTGTCAGCCAGAAACAGAGTCATGAAACGCTGAGGAAGTTGGTTCTGCTTCTGCCCCCTCAGTCCCACGAAGCAGGGAGTCTGATGCCAGCAGATCTCCCTGAAAATAAAAAACCTAACATAAGTCTTTTCAGAGAAACTCAGTAGAGCTTCTCAGAGTGCATCCAGTCGACCTGGGCATATTTCTAAAACTGAGGTCTGGAGGAGGGGCATAGAGGGAGGAGCCAGTTCACACCCAATGAAAAGTCTTTGGAGTGCCCATGTCTCCTGCGGATCCCGTCTATACTCCATGGTCTTGATGTCGTCCCCAGCATCCTCTAGGACGTATGAGAAATCAAATTGACTGAGGTACTAATGAAGCCACCTGTACTCAAGCATGGATATCATAAAAAACTAGCCTTTTGTGTGCCTTGAATAGAGTGATGGATCCATTGCTGTACTGAAAAGCTTAGCCATGGTACACTGTAGGCTATAACATGATTACTGTAATCACATATTTGCTTGTACACTAGAATATCTACATTATCTTCAGAGATAGTTGTGTCAGTCCTTTGCAGGGAATTGGTGACACTGATAAGAAAATAAATGTACCTTAGGAAGATCTTCTGTATCTCTTCTAGTCGGTAAACTTCCTTTACCCTGTTGGAGAAACAGAGGACAGAAGCTCAACCAAAATGGAGACCGATAAGTCAGATTGATAAAACATGAGAAAACCGGCATAAGATTGCAGTATTTACAAAGAAACCGTCCCCTACCCTCCTCTTCTGCACGCTGTCCTTGTACTCTCAGAATGCATATATTACTACACAAAAAGTATAATCATCGTATTATTCCTGTTGCAAGGGTTTAACCAACGAGCTTCTATAAAAGTTTTTCACTAAACAATTCTACCATGACCTACACAGTGTTTATTTTTGCTTCTGTTCCATTATTATTATTACCAGTTATTTATATAGCGCACACATATTCCGCATCGCTTTACAGAGAATATTTGGCCACTCACATCAGTCCCTGCCCATGTGGAGCTTACAGTCTATATTCCCTATCACATGTACATACACACATACATTCACGCTAAAGTTAATTTTGTTGGGAGCCAATTACCCTGCCAGTATATTTTTGGATTGTGGGAGGAAACCGGAGTACCCAGAGGAAACCCACGCAAGCACTGGGAGAATATACAAACTCCACACAGTTAGGGCCATGGTGTGAATCGAACCCATGATCTTAGTGCTGTGAGGCATTAATGCTAACCATTACACCATCCATAAATATAGTTTCTTCATCAGGGTACATAGGTTCCACAGGGAACATCGGGGTTGTAGAGGTGGATGAGAATCCGGCCACCAGTTAAAGCTTACACCATCCAAAGGTACAGTATCTCCTCCTTATATAGAACTTACGTTGATCTTACAAGAGAGTGGTTGATAGAGAAAATTAATGAATTATCATATTAACAATGACCGCCATATTAAACATCTCTGAGGTAATTCCTATGGGAATAATGGGTAAACAGGATAAATATCTACATGTGTGTCTTATTCCTAGTGACCTTGAGTCATTCGGCATGAATAAGATGATAGTGTAGCAAATCTATTTTTAACACAAAGCCACAAAGAGTACCAGAGACACTGGGCTGACTTTTCCCACACAGGTGCTGACGCAGATGAAGCATTCTTTTACGACTATGGAGTGTATTCAATTGATGTCGGATCCTAGCAGACGGAAAGGATCTGACATTTCAGTAATCAATTAGCGCCAAATCCGACAGGATTGGCCGTTGCCAACAATGCCAATCCGACTTTTTTTAAAGTCGGATTGACATTGTCTGAAACGGGGCTAAAACCTGTCGGATTTGGCCGTGAATCCGACAAAATAAGTGGATCAGCGGCTAATCCGCCGATCCAAGTGCTTTCCGACAAGTCGGATTTTCTGACTTGTCGGATAAACAGGAGTTTGACTAGGTCGAATCTGGATTCGACCTTAAACTCCCATTTATCAGAAAAGTCGGGAAATCCGACTTGAATTGAATACAGCCCTATGTCGTACGCAGATGTACAAGTACCAGCAGATGGTCTTTGTGCGCTAGCAATGTAGTTTCGCCACATCTGGTTGATTTAATCATGCATATAAGTAACCAGGAACTGGCACCTTGGAAGGGGCTACTTGGCACAACGTGAGTCAATGAGGACACATCTGTAATACAGATATACTAGTTACAGCTAACAGGCCACTCACCGGATGGGGTTCATGTCGGGGCGACTGGGCTTAGAGACGGCTTTGACGTACTTCTCTGCCAGCTGTATCCTGAGGCAGAAGAGGACTCATTAATCATCATTAATAACTGCAGAACATGCAATAAACGAAACGTGATCCCTAGAATACAGCTTCAGGCAATCAGTCTTCTCCAAATACTAAACACAGCTACACAGAGGTCATATTACTGCAAGCTGACTGGGCAGCAGAATTCTAGCGATACAGAAAACATGGAGGATGGGCGCTTACCGCAGGTTGAAGTGATGCGGCCGAACGTCCATTCCGTTCAGGAAGAGAACATCAAGGATGTGGATGGCGCCGATCTTTCTCTGTGCCTTACCCTGGCAATGACAGTACAAAAGTCTTTACCTGCTACCTGAACCCGGGGGCGCAGATTGCCAGCCATCCCTTGTGCTCACTTACCTCGCCTTTCAGTTCATAGACAATCTCCACCGACAGAAGGGTGTCTCGGGGAAGCTCTGTCCTTAAGTCCAATTTAGTCCAGCGGTCGGAAGGGCGGCCCCCCCACGTGTAGATCTGAGACCTCTGCAGGGACCAGACAATTACATAAGATAGAATGGATATTTAAGCACCCATCAAACAGTAAATATATTAGACCACACACACAAAGGAGACTTACACCTAATCCTAAGAGGAACTTCTGCTCACTGCCAGACACCATACACCGATAGTCTAGAACGTGGCTCAGCTTCTCCAGGGTCTTTGCGGTGAGCGGGGTGGGTTTGTAACTGAAAACCTCAATGTCCCGGCCCTAGAAAGAATAGATAAGCCAGTGGATAGACTGAGGGAGGCAGTGCCCCAGGTCACTGACACAAGGAGGATCTCAGCTCTGTGAACTCAGACTGCAAGACAACTATAAAGACAAGCAGAGGACCGTATGATGCCCACTCTACTGGTCATCACAGACTAGTACCTGTATGAGCTGGAAGAACTTGGTCTTTGGGTCGGTGTTCGTTGGGGCCACTCGAGCCTGGTCGGGAATCTGTAAGAAAAAAAACAACATTATTTCTCTAAACACACATCACATACTCAACACAACCTGTACAATCATCACTGAGTCAGGTCCTATTCTCAACCTCAACGCTTAGCACAAACTTGTCCAAGTCGTGGATGATGTCAATATACAATTCCTACTTACCCCCCACAGTTTTAGGCACTCTTTGCGTATGTCGGCCTGGCGCGGCTCAGTTATGGTCCTAGAAAACACAATGATGGTCACCACTCATCACTAAATGTAATCAAATGTATTAACCTTCATCACTAAATGTTATTGAGTCACTAGGAGAATATTGCACATAAACAATATGGTATTGGGAAAGCCAGTCACTAAGGAGTTACTCATCTTCAGCTTTAGTAAGAGCCAATGGCTGTGCAGTTATTTAGCCCATTTACCAAACAGTAAGGAATGGTCACTAACACCCTGCTGTGTCTCTTTTACTTACGAGTCTTGAACAAAGGCGTGGATCTTAGCCAAAGCTTTAATTTGTACCTCGCAATAGCTGGAAAACAAGAGGAAGCGAGGAACACCATTATAAGGAACAGTTATAGTATTAGATAGAGGAACTTCAAGAAAGTTACTAAGATAGGAGAGGTTACCCCTAGCAACCAATCATTTTATAGAATGGACTAGATAAAGTATAGCCAGAATATGATTGGATGCTATGGGCAACACTTCCATGTCCCCGCTCCCAAGGTTTGATAAATCAATCCTTAAATCCAGAGAAGAAGGATCTAATTTGTACCGGAGAGGGGAAGTGGAGAGGGGGTAAAAACAATGGAGCCTGTATCCAAACAATAAACACACTGGATTCTGCAGCACAATGGTCATGTAGTAACACAGAATACTACGCTGGGCTCTCGTAGTATTGTTTGTACATTAATAAGGAAGCATTACACCATACACTTAGAAGACAGACCAGTCTGGTTTCGATCTGAAACATCTCTACAATGCTAAATGTATAGCTCATAAACAAAGGGTCCCGGTATATAATGAGATCAGTCCTCACCTCTCATTGGAGCGGACCATGTACTCGTAAAACTGACGGTCTCCTCTCAGCACCTCTAAAGGCACCACTAGATTCACATCCTGATCAGAGTTACGCAGCTGGTTGAGGCGCAGGTTGACGGTAAACAAGTAATTGCGCACGTCTTCTATGCCTGCCTTCAAGCCTCGACACACCACATACCTAGTAGGGAGGAGGATACATTATAAAAGGTAGAGGGGTAAAAAAAAAAAAAACAGAAGACATACAAGCCTGTTAGAAACAGAGGCGAATATTGGAGACGTAGAGGTATATTTACTAAACAGCAGGTTCCAAACCCTGTTTGACCGGCGATTTTAAAACAGTAATAGTCATAAATGCTGATTCAGGGTTACGTTGCAGTTATTGCAATTTTAAATCCAGCAGTCACATTGCAATGTATACAGCATTTTAAAAAATACAGTTTCATGATATCGCCTCTGAACAGCCCTATAGGAACAATCCACGGCTTCAGGCCTCCTGGACCCTTGCTTCATCCCCAATGGATCCTGTCACTGGCACTCAGGAAGGAGGGCAGGATGGCATGTGTACCATGCTTCCTCTTCCTATTACTGCCTTAGGAACAAATGTGCCAGAGTGTAAGGGGCAGGTGATGGGGGGAGGGGGGTAATTCTTCTTCTGTCACTGAGCTCCGAATAGGATGACTGGAGGAAAGAGAGCACGTAACGGAGGTAACCCTGTGCCAGCATGTGAGATGCGGGGGGCGGCTGGTCTCACAGGATCAGAGTAATAGAGTAAAATATCTGTAATATATTTTCTGGTATCTCCCACTGCTCACCTTTCGGAGTTTGCCGGTCGGCTGGTCACTGGCTTGAAGAGGCAGACGTGTTCAAAGCAGCAGTACAGTAAGTAAATCAGACCCACACTGAATGGGGTGAACAGGTCGAAGGTCTTGCAGATGAAATGTCCTCCTGTATTGGCCAGAGGAAAATATCACCATCAGGGAGACCCCACAGACTCCTGGAAGGGCAGGCCACCCGCCCACATCCCACTCATCCATTCATCTGCAATTCTCTGTGAAATAAGTCATTGTGGCCACGCCCCTTCTGCGAAATTCCAGGGGTGGGGCAACACTACTTGTCCAGCGATCCTCCAGTGCCCACCTGAAAGGAAGATGGCCTGGCAATAGGAGGGGGGGGGGGGGGGGTTTCCAATCATTCCGTACACATGTATTTACCACTATTAACCACTGTTTAGGCTGCAGCTGGTATGGGCTTCTGTTTTCTCCGCATTCAAAGTAATTTTTTGCCAAGTGTAATTACATTTAAAACATTATTAGAGTTCTACAGGGCGAAAACAGCAGAATAACCGTCAGCCTGAAATCTCTACTAGTGTAGAAATACTTTGAAGAAACTGCGCTTTGGCCTCTCTCCAATTCAAACACCTGCATTCTCCACGTCCTGGACACAACTTGCTGGGCACAATGTTTGGACATTGCAAGGAGGTTACGCTTGCTTGCTACACCTCTGATTGCATTAAGGGCTTCATTCAGGTCACATCGACTGTAATTTACTTTACCCGGCGCCAACGCGCATGCACAGGTCCTGTGCGTGCGCGTCTTGGCCAATGCAAATCGCATCGCATTGGCTGTGAACGCCTCTACCTGATAAACAGACAGAGGCATTCATGGTGGCGTGGCGTTACAAACAGGGATGGGTCGGTGCCGTTTTTCCGAGTGGTTGCGCCTGCCTTTACAGTCTGACTGTGAAGGCAGGCGAATTCCACAGTTGCTGCGACTGCGAATAGACTGCGGCTGCAGCAGCTGGGCGGCCCCCAGCATGTGATAAAAACGGGTGGTCTTCTGTATGCCGGCGGTCGGGCTCCCGGCGCTCAGTATACCGGCGCCGGGAGCCCGACAGCCGGCATACCGACACTTATTTTCCCTCATGGGGGCCCACGACCCCCATAGAGGGAGAATAAAATAGTGTGGCGCGCGAGCGCGCCACCGTGCCCGTAGCGTGGCGAGCGCAGCGAGCCCGCAAGGGACTCATTTGCGCTCGCCACGCTGTCGGTAAGCCGGCGGTCGGGCTCCCGGCGCCGGGATGCTGGTCACCGGGAGCCCGACCGCCGGCCAGCCGTAGTGAACCCGATAGAAACGGTTGCAGATTACATTTTTTAGCAGAATCTGCAATCCAGCCTGAATAAGGTCCTAAGTCTTTCCCCTACAGGTCCTGCACTCCCCCCGGGACACTCTCCACAGTTGGACCTCGGTGACCTGGCCATGAGAATCTGTCCACATACCCTAACACTAACACCTTTAAACCTCACCCTTAAGCGTTTTGAGTCCTATTGAATAAAGTATGCGATATAAACAAAATTATTATTATTATTCCTAGCTCCAAACACTAATACCCTAACCTTTAATCCTAAACGCTAGAACTAATACTCTAATGGGCCCTACACACTTGGAAATATCTTTAAAAAAAAACCCTAAGCCAAACACCTAATCCAACCCTAACCCTAATAGCCACACCCTAAAAGGGCAGACTACATGGGGCAAACAGATCTTATCTGCTGTCAAATGACATGTTTCTATGTTTAAGAAATGGGCCCTACACACTAAGCGATAACACTGATTTTCACAAATCTGCGGGAAGGGGAGGGTCTGGCATGCGGGGTCCCCCCGCATGTCAGGGATTTTGATCGTAGATGTGCGTTTTTCCGAACATCTACGATCAGGTCTGAATTAGGCCCATTGTATGGTTACAGATGGTGCAGAATAACGGCACACACAACATACAGTTACACGGATATAGAACAAATATATCTTACCTATACGGACGACGGAGAGTCCCACCAGAAACTGGCAGAGCAGCAGCTGTTTGCAGAGTATCTCCTGTATGTTCTCCTGCCCCTCCACAGAGAAACCCTGCAAAAGAAACATTCTCACAACAGATTCCCGGTAAATTGAGGTCGCCAGTGTCAATAGATTGCTCATCTCTGAACTGAATTCCCGGAACCATAATAGAAACACCCAAATGGTAAATCAAAAACGGTCAACACATTTAAGTAAAGGGAAAAAAGGCATCTGCATCAATTCCAATATAGGAGTATGTGGACACAAACGGTTGTAATCCAAATATTTTATACATTATTGTGATTCCCGTGTGTGGATCATTAGATCGACATTGCCTAGGTCAACAATGTTTAGGTCGACAGTCACTAGGTTGACAGGGTTTCTAGGTCGACAGGTCAAAATGTCGACATGAGTTTTTCATGGTTTTTTTGGTATCGTTTTCTTCGTACAGTGACCGAGAAGCCCAATTAGTGCACCGTGTCCCCTCGCATGGCTCGCCATGCATCGGGCAAGGTTATCGTTCCCAATCATAGTCCGCGTGGATTGTTCAGTATTAAAAAGTTCAAAAACTGAAAAAAAAAATGTGAAAAACTCATGTCGACCTAGAAACCCTGTCAACCTTAAAAACATGCCGACCTAGGCATTGTCGATCTTCAGACCGGATCCCGTGATTCCCAATACTGCTTGTTGGTCTCTACACTGTAGACTGTAAGATAAGCACTTTTAATGAACCTCTTAACAAATTATTATGAGAATAGTGAGAATCTCAGTGCAGGGTTTACGTACCCCATCTGCCATCATAAAGTGTACTCCCTTATGGTCTGTATTGTCCAGAACAAAGTTACGAAAAGCTGTGATGTTCTCCGGACGGGTGACATCCCCATCCCCATCCACCCCTCCTTCACCTGCCAGCAGAGAAACATAAGATAATAACAGATGAAAGTGATGACAGGCAGGAGACAGATCACAGCTATCTATACACATTACTTTACAAGAGACTGTACAGAAACCACCAATCTCTACTCTGCCAGTGTAATTCCCATGCCAAGTTATGCTATAACAAATTCCTACATTTCGATATCATTCAGACAACAAGGGACGTATTCAAAATAGTCAGAATCCCCCCCCCCCAAATAATCGTTATGGTAGACTTACTGTTGATAACTCTATTTCTCCTAAGTCCACAGTATCCACAGGATAACATTGGGATATGAGGTAGCGACAGCGGATTGGCACCAAACGATCAAAGCTTTCGGTCTCACAGAATGCAACGGGCCCGTCCCTATATCCCTGCCTCCTGGCTCAGGCAAATCAGTTGTTTTCCAAAGCTCAAGGCAGGTGCATCATAGAGAGCCCTAATCAGGCAAGAAGAACACATATGCACACCCTTCCGTACAAGAAGGAAGAGGTTAGTGAGTGTAAGGATCCTCAAATCAGGTGCGTCAGGGTGGGATCCCTGTGGATACTGTGGACTTTGGAGAAATAGAGTTATCAACGGTAAGTCTACCATAACGATTATTTCTTCTGTAGGGTCCACAGGTTATCCACAGGATAACATTGGGATGTCCCAAAGCAATTTAGTGGTGGGGACGCTCCTGATTGGACAAGAGAATCCTTCGCCCGAATTCAGCGTCCTGAGAGGCAAAGGTATTCACGGCATAATGTCTAATGAATGTGTTAATGGAAGATCATGTGGCTGCCTTACATATCTGTTCTGCTGAAGCACCACATTGTGCTGCCCATGACGGACCTACCTTACGAGTAGAGTGAGCAGAGACATTAGCAGGAACAAGGAGATCAGCTTGAGAATATGCTTCTGAAATAGTAATTCAAAGCCACCTCGCCAGTGTCTGCTTGTCAGCAGGCCATCCTCTCTTATGAAATCCGTAAAGAATGAAGAGAGAATCTGTCTTTCTGATGGCACTGGTACGATCCACGTAGATCCTTAAAGCGCAGACTATGTCCAACGATGTATCTTCCGCAGAAATGTCCGGCCCTTGGAAGGCCGGGTCTACAATTTCTTCGTTAAGGTGAAATTTAGGCACCACCTTAGGAAGATACCCAGATTTGGTTCTGAGAACAGCTCTATCTGGATAAAAAAAAAAAAAATCAGAAAAGGAGGGCAACATAACAACGCCCCTAAATCTGAAACTCTTCTAGCTGAAGCAATAGCCAGTAGAAATAGAACTTTAGCTGCCAACCATTTAAGATCCACTTGTTTTAGTGGCTCAAATGGGGCAACTTGAAGGTACTTCAGGACTAAACTTAAGTCCCAAGACAATGTAGGAGGAACAAAAGGAGTTTGAATGTGCAGCATTCCCTGGAAAAAAAAAGTGCGCACATCCTTGTAGGTTAGCATTTTTCTTTTGAAACCATACAGTCAATGCTGACACTTGCACTCTCAAGGAAGCCACCCTTAAGACCTTTGTCTATTCTTGCCTGAAGAAATTCTAGGACTCTGGAAACTTCGAAAGACCTAGGGTCAAATTTCCGGTCACTGCACAACTGAATATAGGCTTGTCATATTCCGTGATAAATGCGAGCTGAGAATGGTTTCCTTGCTCTGAACAGTGTTTGATTTACCTGTTGTGAGAATCCTCTTGCTTTCAGGATGGAAGTCTCAAGAGCTACGCCGTCAAAGACAGTCAATCCAGGTGCTTGTGATAGCAAGGACCCTGAGACAGTAGATCTGGACGGTGAGGGAGTAGGAATGGAACATCCATCGACAGCCTCTGCAGATCTGTGTAACAATGTCTTCTGGGCCAAGCCGGAGCTATTAGTATCACAGCGCCCCTTCCTTTTTTTGCCTTTCACATTACCCTGGGTAACAGGGCGATTGGTGGAAACACATAGGCCAGATGAAAGTCCCATCTCACTGACACGGCATCCACAAAATCGCTTTGGGATCCTTTATTCTTGACCGTATGCGGGAACTTTGTTGTTCTGACGGGACGCCATGAGATCTATCTATCTATGGTAACCCCTACTTGTCTACCAGAACTTGGAAGACCTCGGGGTGCCCATTCGTTTGCATGAATGGCATGTCGACTGAGAAAATACGCTTCCCAGTTTAGTCAACTGTTGGTCCTGTAGCCACCAGCTCAGTTACAGACTAACCTCTGGAGTCAAGGAGATAATTTAAGACCTGATCCAATGGGGCAGGCCGTCCCACTTGGAAAGGATTAACCTCTGCAGAGGGCGGGAATGAAATTGAGCATATTCTACCATGTCAAAAGCCGACACCGTGAGGCCTAGTACTTGCATCGCAGAGTGTATCGACACTCTTGGACGAGAAAGGAAGTATCCGATCCGGTCTTGAAGTTTCAGGACTTTCTCTGGAGACAGACTTTGGCAGTGTGTGCCCAGCAGTGCCCCCAGGTGCACCATGCACCGAGCAGGGACCAGCGAGGACTTCTTCCAGTTGATGAGCCACCCGTGGGCTTGTAGGAATTGGATCGTAAGATCCAGATGACGGAGAACATCTTGGGAGTTCACCAGGATCAGCAAGTCGTCCAGATACGGTAGGATCCTGATTCCCTGATGGCGCAGAAGGGCCGTCATCACGGCCATGACCTTGGTGAAGATCCGAGGGGCCGTGGCCAGTCAAAATGGCAGAGCCTGGAATTGATAATGTCGGTTGCCAATAGCAAACCGCAGATATTGCTGATGCGATATAGCAATAGGTATATGCAGGTAAGCACCCTGTATGTCCAGGGATACCATATAGTCTTCGGGTTCCATGGCCAGTACAACAGAGTGCAGCATTTCCATACGGAATAAGGACACTCTCACAACATTTGTTCAATGATTTGAGGTTGAGTATAGGCTGGAAGGACCCATTGGGTTTCGGGGCTAGAAACAGGGTCGAATAGTATCCCCTGCATCTATGGGACAGAGGTATCGGCACTACCACTCCTGTGTCCAGGACCAGGTGTAGAGCTTGCGCTTTCAACGGATCAGAAGGAATAACTGTTGTGCAGAACTGGCGAGAGGGACGTCTCTTGAAAGAGACAATGTACCCGTGAGAGACAACTTCCCGCACCCAAGCGTCTGGTGGTTTTTAACCAAACCTGGGCGAATTGCAGAAATTGGCCTCCCACCCTGGGATACCCCAGGGGAGGCCCGGCCCGTCATGCAGCAGGCTTGTCTTGTTTGGAAGCAGGCTGACGGGCAGCCCAGGATTGTTTAGGTTTGGGCTTAGTGGTTTTGGAAGCACGAGCCTGTCTCGGGTACGCCTGACCCTTTGCTTTCCCTGGAGGTCGAAAGAAACGCAAAGTGGTACTCTTAGCCTTCGGTGCAGAAGGATTAGCACTTGGGAGAAACGCAGTCTTAGCAGTCGCCAAGTCAGTCACAATCTTGTTCAGATCTTCCCCAAATAGGATGTCTCCCTTAAAAGTGAGCACCTCCAAGTTCTTTTTGGAGTCCAGGTCCACCTTCCAGGACCTCAACCACAGAATTCGGCGAGCCAGTATAGACGTAGTAGACGCCTTGGCTGCCATTACACCTGCCATAGAGGACACCTCCTGAATATAGTGGGAGGCGGTGGTAATATGAGACAGATATTGTCTGGCAGTGTCAGAAATATCCTGAGGTAGCTCTTCCTGTAATGCCTGAACCCATGCTTCAATTCCTTTTGCAGCCCAGGAGGCTGCTATAGTGGGTCTATGTACAGCACCGGTAAGGGAGTAAATAGACTTCAGGCACCCCTCCACACGCTTATCCGTCGGTTCCTTCAGTGAGGTGACAGTGCTGACAGGCAGAGTAGATGACACCAAAAGACGGGCAACATGAGAGTCCACCGGCGGTAGATTTTCCCACTTGTTGCTCAACTCCGCAGGGATAGGATAACGAGCTAGCATCTTCTTAGACAGGGAGAATTTCTTTCCTGGAGAAGACCAGGATTCCTGACGTATGTCGATTAAATGGTCAGAATGTGGTTAGACTACTTTAGCAACCTTCTGATGTTTCAACTTATCAGGTTTCTTAGACGCCTTAGTGGGATCTACCTCATCATCAATTTGTAGAATCAGCTTAATACCCTCCATTAGGTCAGGAACATCAACCTGAGTTGTAGGTTCCTCGTCAGAAGCAACTGTATCAGTGTCTGACGGATCAGTATAATCCCCATCCTCATCAGAAGAATTATCTGAAATATTAGTGGATTGTGAAGAGGAAGTGGCCAGCTTAGATGACCCTTTGACCCCAGAGGGACGTGGGTTAGATTTTTGTCTAACCAAAGACTGATTTAATTGTTGTATCTGGATAGACAGTGTCCGCTCAGGGCGGATTAACTACAGGGACAATATGTGGCTGTAATGGCACAGGAGGTCCCAAAGGGGGCGTAAGACGCGTCACAAGCGTATTCAGCATACTTGAGAATGCTGCCCAAGGTGGCTCCTGATTGGCCACAGGGGCTGCGGGCTCACTGGGAGATGTATGGCACCCAGTACACAAACCATCATTTAAAACTTCCCCCTCAGGTAAATCCTTGGTGCAAGTACTGCATGATGCAGAAGCGTCTGCAGATTTCCCGCCCTGTGTGGCAGACATTATAGTACATGTACCCGTAGAGTGTAACAGTACAATAGAGCCAGACAAATACAATACCTGCAAATAACCCCCTGATTTATGCGACAGTAAATACAGGACACAAACAGAGAATTAAAGCGGTATGAGGTGACTGAAATACACAGTAAAACACACTAAACAGTATATACTGTGTAGCACTATATATGAGACCCTGACGCACCTAGCCCCCCAGGGTACAGAATACAGTGATAGAAATAGGTGTGATACACAATGCAGAAATTATTTCAGACAAACAACTAGCAAAACTACATATAATATATATAGTAAACAGGCGGATTTACAGGAGACATTGCCCTGCAGGCCCAGAGATCAGCCGCAGCTACTTGTGAAAAGATGGTGCCCAAATCTCTGTCAGGGAGTGGGGAGAGTAAGGAGCAGCTCCAGGGCGGGAACATTAGCAGTAGATGGTGCCCGGAGCTGGGGGAGGGTCTACAAGTGAAACACCTTATCCCCTCTGCTGGTCGTCACCACCGCGTACTGTGGAGTCTTGTTAAAAAGGATTTTCGTGAAATCCGACCTATGCTCCCTGCCCTGGTGGATATAGTGGGGTCCCTGCTCTAACACAGTGTCCACGCCAGAGTCGCGGTCCGTCTCCTAAGACCGCGACCGGAAAGCGATTTCGGCAGGGTCCCACTTGGTGGACCCTCTTACCTCCTCGCAAGAAGCAGCCACGCGATCCTGGAGAGCGCCAGCGGCGTGTGCCTGTAAACTAGAGCGCATCTGCCACAAGTACCCGGGAACTAGGCCAGCGGGATTATGCGGCGCTGCTGGGGAGGTGTTGGATCCGCAGCACAGTATATCACTAGGACATAAAAGTGCTGCAGCCCTTGAAGAATCTTCGAAAGCTCTTTTCAGGGCTGCCCAGCGCAACCCCCGTTAAGTGACCTGCTCTGCAGGCACCAACTTACAAACTGAGCTCCAGTGTCCGGAGGCGGGGTTATAGAGGAGGCCATGCAATGCATGCTGGGAACAGTCAAAGCTTTAGCCTTTTGGTGCCTCTGGATCAAAATCCAACTCTACACCCCAATGTATTCCCTGTGGAACACAGTGTACCCCGCTACAGAAAAAACTTTTCTGATGATCTGACCCAATCGCCCGTTAAATGGATTAATAACCCTGTGCTCCATCAAATATCTCTCATCAATATAAATGCAGCTAGTCCAGAGCAGGATCTCATCCTCTTCATGTGAAATCTGGCACACGCAGCGAATGACGGCGTTCTCACCCCTTGAGAGTCCTTGGGAATTGTAAACATGTAATCGAACACGTGGTCAATATTGGCCATCTTCATCGCCGCCCTGGAAAGGAGTTCACACACTTATTATAAATCGCTAGGTTACCTGGTATAACCACAATGCAGACAAACACATTGTATGAGTACAAATCTCCTTTTAGAGAAAGGTTTCCTAGACAGGGAATCACACAGAGTAACTCCGCATGAAGCCGCTGGAAAAACTCATCCTATCGCAGCTCGGACAATGCTAAGAATGCGGATTAGGAATCCCGCCTCCATCATTTCTGGAGCCTATGATCCTTGAGGCCAAGCGCTGGTGCGCCCAAGGTGGCAGCAGCAGCACCAGCGACTGTTCGGTAGTCTCCATCCTGAAACAGTGCGGCTGTGTCTCGCGTTTCCGCTACTAAGCAGAACCGATGCCTTACCTTCTCACCGTGCTGCGGCCACATTCTCGTAACGTCTGCTGGACTTGTTAGTACATCCTACACAGATGCCCACCGAAACAGCACTGAACAACGTGGGTAAGCAGGTGGGGGAGGGGGCGACTCTGTCTAAGGTACATATAAGATGCTTTTTAGAAAGATCGCTCAAAAAAAACTAGTAAGACTATAAAAAATAAGATTTTACTTACCGATAAATCTATTTCTCGTAGTCCGTAGTGGATGCTGGGACTCCGTAAGGACCATGGGGATATAGCGGCTCCGCAGGAGACAGGGCACAAAATAAAAGCTTAAGGATCAGGTGGTGTGCACTGGCTCCTCCCCCTATGACCCTCCTCCAAGCCTCAGTTAGGATACTGTGCCCGGACGAGCGTACATAATAAGGAAGGATATTGAATCCCGGGTAAGACTCATACCAGCCACACCAATCACACCGTACAACTTGTGATCTGAACCCAGTTAACAGTATGATAAACGCAAAGGAGCCTCTGAAAAGATGGCTCACAACAATAATAACCCGAATTTTTGTAACAATAACTATATACAAGTATTGCAGACAATCCGCACTAGGGATGGGCGCCCAGCATCCACTACGGACTACGAGAAATAGATTTATCGGTAAGTAAAATCTTATTTTCTCTGACGTCCTAGTGGATGCTGGGACTCCGTAAGGACCATGGGGATTATACCAAAGCTCCCAAACGGGCGGGAGAGTGCGGATGACTCTGCAGCACCGAATGAGAGAACTCCAGGTCCTCCTCAGCCAGGGTATCAAATTTGTAGAATTTAGCAAACGTGTTTGCCCCTGACCAAGTAGCTGCTCGGCAAAGTTGTAAAGCCGAGACCCCTCGGGCAGCCGCCCAAGATGAGCCCACCTTCCTTGTGGAATGGGCTTTTACTGATTTTGGCTGTGGCAATCCTGCCACAGAATGTGCAAGCTGAATTGTACTACAAATCCAACGAGCAATCGTCTGCTTAGAAGCAGGAGCACCCAGCTTGTTGGGTGCATACAGGATAAACAGCGAGTCAGATTTTCTGACTCCAGCCGTCCTGGAAACATATATTTTCAAGGCCCTGACAACGTCAAGCAACTTAGAGTCCTCTAAGTCCCTGGTAGCCGCAGGTACCACAATAGGTTGGTTCATGTGAAATGCAGAAACCACCTTAGGTAGAAATTGAGGACGAGTGCTCAATTCCGCCCTGTCAGAATGAAATATCAAGTAAGGGCTTTTATATGATAAAGCCGCCAATTCTGACACACGCCTGGCTGAAGCCAAGGCTAACAGCATCGACACCTTCCATGTGAGATATTTTAAGTCCACAGTGGAAAGTGGTTCAAACCAATGTGACTTTAGAAAACTCAACACCACATTGAGATCCCAAGGTGCCACTGGAGGCACAAAAGGAGGCTGTATGTGCAGCACCCCTTTTACAAATGTCTGAACTTCAGGTACTGAAGCCAGTTCTTTCTGGAAGAAAATCGACAGGGCCGAAATTTGAACCTTAATGGACCCTAATTTTAGGCCCATAGACAGTCCTGTTTGCAGGAAATGAAGGAAACGACCCAGTTGAAATTCCTCTGTAGGGGCCTTCTTGGCCTCACACCACGCAACATATTTACGCCAAATGCGGTGATAATGTTTTGCGGTTACGTCCTTCCTGGCTTTGACCAGAGTAGGGATGACTTCTTCTGGAATGCCTTTTTCCCTCAGGATCCGGCGTTCAACCGCCATGCCGTCAAACGCAGCCGCGGTAAGTCTTGGAACAGACAAGGCCCCTGCAGTAGCAGGTCCTTTCTTAGAGGTAGAGGCCACGGTTCGTCCGTGAGCATCTCTTGAAGTTCCGGGTACCAAGTCCGTCTTGGCCAATCCGGAACCACGAGTATAGTTCTTACTCCTCTCCTTCTTATGATTCTCAGTACTTTTGGTATGAGAGGCAGAGGAGGGAACACATACACTGACTGGTACACCCACGGCGTTACCAGAGCGTCCACTGCTATTGCCTGAGGGTCCCTTGACCTGGCGCAATATCTGTCCAGTTTTTTGTTTAGACGTGACGCCATCATGTCCACCTTTGGTTTTTCCCAACGGTTTACAATCAGGTGGAAGACTTCTGGGTGAAGTCCCCACTCTCCCGGGTGAAGGTCGTGTCTGCTGAGGAAGTCTGCTTCCCAGTTGTCCACTCCCGGAATGAATACTGCTGACAGTGCTATCACATGATTTTCCGCCCAGCGAAGAATCCTTGCAGCTTCTGCCATTGCCCTCCTGCTTCTCGTGCCGCCCTGTCTGTTTACGTGGGCGACTGACGTGATGTTGTCCGATTGGATCAACACCGCCTGACCCTGAAGCAGAGGTTTTGCTTGACTTAGGGCATTGTAAATGGCCCTTAGTTCCAGAATGTTTATATGAAGAGACGTTTCCAAGCTTGACCACAGGCCCTGGAAATTCCTTCCCTGTGTGACTGCTCCCCAGCCTCTCAGGCTGGCATCCGTGGTTACCAGGATCCAATCCTGAATGCCAAATCTGCGGCCCTCTAGTAGATGAGCACTCTGCAGCCACCACAGGAGAGACACCCTTGTCCTTGGCGACAGGGTTATCCGCTGATGCATCTGCAGATGCGATCCGGACCATTTGTCCAGTAGATCCCACTGAAATGTTCTTGCATGGAATCTTCCGAATGGAATCGCTTCGTAAGAAGCCACCATTTTCCCCAGGACCCTCGTGCACTGATGCACTGAGACCTGTCCTGGTTTTAGGAGGTTCCTGACTAGCTCGGATAACTCCCTGGCCTTCTCCTCCGGGAGAAACACCTTCTTCTGGACTGTGTCCAGAATCATTCCTAGGAACAGTAGACGTGTCGTTGGAATCAGCTGCGATTTTGGAATATTTAGAATCCACCCGTGCTGACGTAACACTACCTGAGATAGTGCTACTCCGACTTCTAACTGTTCCCTGGATCTTGCCCTTATCAGGAGATCGTCCAAGTAAGGGATAATTGAAATGCCTTTTCTTCGTAGAAGAATCATCATTTCGGCCATTACCTTGGTAAAGACCCGAGGTGCCGTGGACAATCCAAACGGCAGCGTCTGAAACTGATAATGACAGTTTTGTACTACAAACCTGAGGTACCCTTGGTGAGAAGGGTATATCGGGACGTGGAGATAAGCATCTTTGATGTCCAGAGACACCATATAGTCCCCTTCTTCCAGGTTCGCTATCACTGCTCTGAGTGACTCCATCTTGAATTTGAACCTTTTTATGTAAGTGTTCAAGGATTTCAGATTTAAAATTGGTCTCACCGAGCCGTCCGGCTTCGGTACCACAAACAGCGTGGAATAATACCCCTTTCCTTGTTGCAGGAGGGGTACCTTGATTATCACCTGCTGGGAATACAGCTTGTGAATGGCTTCTAGAACTGCCTCCCTGTCGGAGGGAGACTTTGGTAAAGCAGACTTCAGGAAACGATGAGGGGGAAACGCCTCGAATTCCAGTTTGTACCCCTGCGATACTACCTGTAGAATCCAGGGATCCACTTGCGAGTGAGCCCACTGCGCGTTGAAATTTTTGAGACGGGCCCCCACCATATCTGAGTCTGCTTGTAAAGCCCCAGCGTCATGCTGAAGACTTGGCAGAAGCAGGGGAGGGCTTCTGCTCTTGGGAAGCGGCTGCATGGTGCAGTCTTTTTCCTCTTCCTCTGCCCCGGGGCAGAAAGGAGTGGCCTTTTGCTCGCTTGTACTTATGGGAACGAAAGGACTGAGATTGAAAAGACGGTGTCTTTTTCTGCTGATGTGGAGTGACCTGGGGTAAAAAGGTGGATTTTCCAGCCGTTGCCGTGGCCACCAGGTCCGATAGACCAGCCCCAAATAACTCCTCCCCTTTATACGGCAATACTTCCATGTGCCGTTTGGAATCCGCATCCCCTGACCACTGTCGCGTCCACAACGCTCTTCTGGCAGAGATGGACATAGCACTTACTCTTGATGCCAGGGTGCAAATATCCCTCTGTGCATCACGCATATATAATAATGCATCCTTTAAATGTTCTATAGTTAACAAAATATTGTCCCTATCCAGGGTATCAATATTCTCAGTCAGGGAATCCGACCATGCGACTCCAGCACTGCACATCCAGGCTGAGGCGATTGCTGGTCGCAGTATAACACCAGTATGTGTGTATATACTTTTTAGGATATTTTCCAGCCTTCTATCAGCTGGTTCTTTGAGGGTAGCCGTATCAGGAGACGGTAACGCTACTTGTTTAGATAAACGTGTGAGCGCCTTATCTACCCTAGGGGGTGTTTCCCAACGCGCCCTAACCTCTGGCGGGAAAGGATATAATGCTAATAATTTTTTAGAAATTAGCTGTTTTTTCACACACCTCATTTATTTCCTCTGACTCAGGAAAAAATATTGGTAGTTTTTTCTCACCCCACATAATACCCTTCTTTGTGGTACTTGTAGTGTCAGAAAGGTTCAATGCCTCTTTCATTGCCGTGATCATGTAACGTGTGGCCCTACTGGACATTACGTTTGTCTCGTCACCGTCGACACTAGACTCAGTATCTGTGTCAGGGTCTGTGTCGACCCACTGAGGTAACGGGCGTTTTAGCGCCCCTGACGGTGTCTGAGACGCCTGGACAGGCACTAACTGATTTGCCGGCTGTCTCATGTCGTCAACAGTTTTTTGCAAATTGCTGACATTATCACTTAATTGTTTAAATACAATCATCCAGTCAGGTGTCGACTCCCTAGGGGGTGACATCACCAACGCAGGCAACTGCTCCGCCTCCACATAATTTTCCTCCTCATACATGTCGACACACGCGTACCGACACACAGCACACACACACCGGGAATGCTCTGATAGAGGACAGGACCCCACTTAGCCCTTTGGAGAGACAGAGGAAGAGTCTGCCAGCACACACCCAGCGCTATATATATATACAGGGATAACCTTATATAAGTGTTATTCCCTTATAGCTGCTGTTAATTATTGTTATTTGCTGCCAACAATGCCCCCCCTTCTCTTTTTTACCCTGATTCTGAAGCAGGACTGCAGGGGAGAGTCAGGGAGCCGTCCTTCCAGCGGAGCTGTGAGGGAAAATGGCGCTTGTGTGCTGAGGAGATAGGCTCCGCCCCTTCACGACGTCCTTATCTCCCGCTTTTTTGTGTAAAATGGCAGGGGATTAAAATACATCCATATAGCCCAGGAGCTATATGTGATGTATTCTGTTTTGCCACCTAAGGTATTCTGTTATATTGCGTCTCAGGGCGCTCCCCCCCCAGCGCCCTGCACCCTCAGTGACCGGAGTGTGAAGTGTGCTGAGAGCAATGGCGCACAGCTGCGGTGCTGTGCGCTACCTTAGTCTGAAGACAGGATGTCTTCTGCCGCCGATTTCACCGGACCTCTTCGTCTCTTCTGGCTCTGTAAGGGGGACGGCGGCGCGGCTCCGGTGACCCATCCAGGCTGAACCTGTGATCGTCCCTCTGGAGCTAGTGTCCAGTAGCCTAAGAAACCCGATCCACTCTGCACTCAGGTGAGTCCGTTTCTTCTCCCCTTAGTCCCACGATGCAGTGAGCCTGTTGCCAGCAGGACTCACTGAAAATAAAAAAACCTAACTAAACTTTTATTCTAAGCAGCTCAGGAGAGCCACCTAGATTGCACCCTTCTCGGCCGGGCACAAAAATCTAACTGAGGCTTGGAGGAGGGTCATAGGGGGAGGAGCCAGTGCACACCACCTGATCCTTAAGCTTTTATTTTGTGCCCTGTCTCCTGCGGAGCCGCTATATCCCCATGGTCCTTACGGAGTCCCAGCATCCACTAGGACGTCAGAGAAATAAAATAAAAAAAGCTTATGGCTGCTAAAAACCATCAGCCCTCTGACCGGGTGGTCTTCAGTATGCCGACTGTCGGGATCCCGGCGCACAGTATACCGGCGCCGGAATCCCGACAGCCGGCATACCGACACTTTTTCTCCCTCGTGGGGGTCCACGACCCCTCTGGAGGGAGAATAAAATAGCGTGGCGCGCGTAGCACGCCACCGTGCCCCCAAGGGGCTCATTTGCGCTCGCCACGCTGTCGGTATGCCAGCGGTCGGGCTCCCGGCGCCGGTATGCTGGTCGCCGGGAGCCCGGCCGCCGGCATACCATACTACACCCCTCTGACCATGGTCCGGCTCCTGCCAAACCAAACAAAACCGGATTTGCCTGAGCCAGAATGCGTGGATATAGAGATGGGCCCGTTGCATTCTGGGAGGCCGAAAGCTTTGATCGTTTGGTGCCAATCCGCTTCACTACCTCATAGCTTAATGTTATCCTGTGGATAACCTGTGGACCCTGCAGGAGAAAAATAGGATTTTAATACCTACCGGTATGCTGGGGATGCTTCAAGAACCATGGGGTATAGACGGGATCCGCAGGAGACATGGGCACTTTAAGACTTTAAATGGGTGTGAACTGGCTCCTCCCTCTATGCCCCTCCTCCAGACTCCAGTTATAGGAATTGTGCCTAGGGAGACGGACATTTCGAGGAAAAGGATTTATTTAACGTTTTAACTAAGGTGAGATACATACCAGCTCACACCTCAAACCACGCCGTACAACATGGCATTCAACAGCAACGCATGCAACGGCATGACCAACAACAGTCACAGACTGACTGAACTTAACTCAACATGAGCGTAACTACAACCAAACTGCAGATACAGCCCGCATTGGGACGGGCGCCCAGCATCCTCTACGGACTAAGAGAAAAGGATTTACCGGTAGGTATTAAAATCCTATTTTCTCATACGTCCTAGAGGATGCTGGGGATGCTTCAAGAACCATGGGGTTTATACCAAAGCTCTAGAACGGGCGGGAGAATGCGGATGACTCTGCAGCACCGATTGACCAAACAAGAGGTCCCCCTCAACCAGGGTATCAAACTTGTAAAACTTTGCAAAGGTGTTTGATCTTGACCAAGTAGCCGCTCGGCAAAGCTGTAATGCCGAGACCCCCCGGGCAGCCGCCCAGGATGAGCCCACCTTTCTGGTAGAATGGGCCTTCACAGATTTTGGTAACTGCAATTCTGCCGTAGAGTGAGCTTGCTGAATCATATTACAGATCCAACGTGCAATAGTCTGCTTGGAAGCAGGAGCCTCTGTTTTCCTAATTTGAGCCGTTCTGGCGACATAAATTTTCAAAGCTCTGACCACATCGAGAGACTTTGATTCTGCCAAGGCGTCAGTAGCCACAGGCAACACAATAGGCTGGATTACGTGAAACGATGAAACCACCTTTGGAAAAAATTGCTGACGAGTTCTCAACTCCCGCTCTATCAGCATGGAAGATTAAATAGGGACTTTTGTGAGACAAAGCCGCCAATTCAGAGACCCGCCTTGCAGGAGCCAAGACCAACAGCACGACTACTTTCCAAGTAAGGAACTTTAACTCAACCTTACGCAAAGGTTCAAACCAATGAGATTGCAGGAACTGCAACACCACATTCAGATCCCATGGCGCCACTGGGGGCACAAAGGGAGGTTGGATGTGTAGTACGCCTTTCACGAAGGTCTGAACTTCTGGAAGGGAGGCCAATTCTTTCTGAAAGAAAATCGATAAGGCCGAAATTTGTACTTTAATTGAGCCCAACTTTAGGCCCGCATCAACCCCAGCTTGTAAAAAATTGAGCAAACGCCCCAGCTGAAATTCCTCCGTAGGAGCCTTCTTGGATTCACACCAAGACACATTTCCTCCAAATACGGTGGTAATGCTTCGCCGTTACTTCTTTTCTAGCCTGAAGTGTGGGAATGACTTCACTGGGAATACCCTTCCGGGCTAGGATTTGGCGCTCAACCGCCATGCCGTCAAACGCAGCCGCGGTAAGTCTTCATACACGCACGGACCCTGTTGTAACAGGTCCTCTCGTAGAGGAAGAGGCCAGGGATCTTCTATGAGCAACTCCTGAAGATCTGGATACCAGGCACTCCTTGGCCAGTCTGGAACAATGAGTATCGCCTGAACCCTTGTTCTTCTTATGATCTTTATCACCTTTGGAATGAGTGGAAGTGGAGGGAACACATATACCGATGGAAACACCACCCACGGTGTCACTAGGGAGTCCACCGCCATCGCTTGAGGGTCCCTTGACCTGGAACAATATCTCTGAAGTTTCTTGTTGAGGCGGGACGCCATCATGTCTATTTGAGGAATTCCCCAACGACTTGTCATTTCTGCAAAGACCTCTTGATGAAGACCCCACTCTCCTGGATGGAGATCGTGTCTGCTGAGGAAGTCTGCTTCCCAGTTGTCCACTCCTGGAATGAAGACCGCTGACAGAGCGCTTGCATGTTTCTCCGCCCAACGAAGGATCCTCGTGGCCTCGGCCATTGCCGCTCTGCTCCTTGTTCCGCCCTTGCGGTTTAAGTACGCCACTGCTGTTATGTTGTCTGACTGAATCAAGACGGGCAGACCGCGAAGAAGAAGGTCCGCTTGTAGAATGCCATTGTAAATGGCCCTTAATTCCAGAATGTTTATGTGCAGACAAGCTTCCTGGCTTGACCATTTTCCCTGAAAATTTCTCCCCTGTGTGACTGCTCCCCAGCCTCGGAGACTTGCATCTGTGGTCACCAGGATCCAATCCTGAATCCCGAACCTGCGTCCCTCCAGAAGGTGAGAACTGTGCAGCCACCACAGAAGGGAGATTCTGGTCCTGGAAGACAGGAATATTTTCCGGTGCATGTCCAGGTGAGACCCGGACCACTTGTCCAGCAGGTCCCACTGAAACACCCTGGCATGGAACCTGCCATACTGAATGGCCTCATAGGCCACCACCATCTTCCCCAGCAACCGAGTGCATTGAAGAATCGACACTCTTGCCGGTTTCAGAATCTATTTTACCATGTTCTGTATTTCCAGAGCCTTTTCCACTGGAAGAAAAACTCTCTGTAATTCTGTATCCAGAACAACCATGTTGTTGCAGAATCGTCCGAGAGAGTGCAACGTTTTTCAGCAATTGTTCCTTGGATCTCGCCTTTATGAGGAGATCGTCCAAGTACGGGATAATTGTGACTCCCTGCTTGCGCAGGAGAACCATCATTTCCGCCATAACCTTGGTGAAAATCCTCGGAGCCGTGGACAGACCAAACGGCAACGTCTGAAATTGGTAATGACAATCCTGAATAGCAAACCTCAGGTATGCCTGATGTGGAGGATATATGGGAATGTGCAAGTAGGCATCCTTTATGTCGACCGACACCATAAAATCGCCCTCCTCCAGACTGGAGATCACTGCTCGGAGAGATTCCATCTTGAATTTGAATCTTTTTAGAAAGAAATTGAGAGATTTTAGGTTCAGAATCGGTCTGACCGAGCCATCCGGCTTCGGTACCACGAACAGACTCGAATAAAAACCCTCCCCCTGTTGTGACGGGGGTACCGTGACAATGACTTGATTTCGACACAGGTTTAGTATCGCAGTGCATACTACCTCTTTTTCTGGAAGAGAATCTGGCAAGGCCGATTTGAAAAATCGGTGAGGGGGCATGTCCTGAAACTGTAATTTGTATCCTTGGTCTACTATTTCTAATATCCAAGGATCCAGGTCCGAGTGCACCCAGACCTGACTGAAGAGCCTCAGACGTGCCCCCACTGGTGCGGACTCCCGCAGAGGAGCCCCAGCGTCATGCGGTGGATTTGGTAGAAGCTGGAGAGGACTTCTGCTCTTAGGAACTTACCACAGCCGGTGACCTTTTTCCCCTTCCTCTTCCTCTCGCAGCAAGGAAGGAGGAGCCTCATCCTTTCTTGTATTTATTGGGCCGAAAGGACTGCATCTGATAGTGGGGCATTTTCTTCTGTTGTGCAGCAACATAAGGTAAAAATGACGACTTACCCGCGTTAGCCGTAGATACCAGGTCAGTGAGGCCATCACCAAACAAGACCCTACCGTTAAACGGTAACGACTCCATCGCCTTCTTAGAGTCAGCATCAGCATTCCATTGATGAATCCACAATGCTCTCCTTGCCGAGACTGCCATGGCATTGGCCCTTGATCCCAAAAGGCCAATATCCCTTACAGCCTCTTTTAAATATGCTGCAGCGTCCCTGATATGACCCAGAGTCAAAAGCACATTATCCCTGTCTAGGGAATCTATCTCAAAATGACAAGTTATCGGCCCACTTTTCAATAGCGCTACTCACCTGTGCCGAAGCAACGGCAGGCCTGAGTAGCGAACCCGTAGTAACATAAATGGATTTTAGTTTATTTTCCTGCTTACGATCCGCAGGATCCTTTAGGGCTGCCGTGTCAGGAGACGGACGCGCCACCTTTTTGGACAGACGCGATAAAGCTTTGTCTACCGTGGGGGTTGACTCACACTTTTCCCTGTCCCCAAAAGGAAACGGATATACCACTGGAATTCTTTTGGAAACCTGTATCTTCTTGTCAGGATTTTCCCAAGCCTTTTCAAAAAGAGCGCTCAGTTCATGAGAGGGAGGAAACGTTACCTCAAGTTTCTTTCCTTTATACATACAGACCCTAGTATCAGGAACAGCAGGGTCCTCTGTTATCTGCAACACTTCTTTCATTGCCACAATCATGTACTGAATGCTCTTAGCCAGTTTTGGATTCAATCTGGCATCACTATATTCGACACTGGAATCAGAGTCCGTGTCGGTATCTGTATCTGCTATCTGGGTAAAAGCACGTTTCTGTGACCCCGAAGTGATCTGAGCTTGTGAAAATGCATCCTCCATGGATTTTCTCCATGTCTGGTTCTTAGACTCAGATTTATCAAACCTCTTAGACAACCGAGTCGACATTTGCATTCAGAACACTCAACATATTTACCCAATCGTCCGTCGGCGGTGCCGACACGGTCACTCTCACAGTCTTTTCTGTTCCCACTCCAGCCTCCTCCTGGGAAGAGCACTCAGCCTCAGACATGTCGACACACGCGTACCAACACCCACAACCACACTGGGGCTATAGGAGACAGACCCACAACAAAGCCTATTAGAGAGACACAGAGGGAGTTCTGCCAGCTCATAACCCAGAGCCTATCCCGGTACTGAAGCGAGTAAAAAGACTGCCCAGACCTGTTAGCGCTTTATATTATATATCAATAAGCACCAAATCACTTGTGCCCCCCCCGTTTTGTACCCTGTTACTTGCAAAGCTGTGTGGAGGTCAGGGCCATCGTCTCTGCAGCTTCTGTGAAGAGAAAATGGCGCTGGTCAGAGCAGTGTGGGCCAAGCCCCGCCCACTACATGGTGCGCTTCAGTCCCGCTTAAATTTATATTTATACTGGTGGGGGTCCCTTAACTAGTGCCTAGGTACTGTTTTAACTCATGCCAGTGCTGTTTGAGGTCTTCATGCTGCCCAAGGCCCCCCCCCCTGCGCCCTGCAGTGTCGTGTTATGTGTGGGAGCATGGCGCGCAGCGCGGCCGCTGCACGGCACCTCAAACGCGTCTTCTGCCGTCACTGAAGTCTTCTGATCTTCTCATACTCACCCGGCTTCTGTCTTCCAGCTCTGTGAGGGGGGTGACGGCGCGGCTCCGGGAACAAGCAGCTGGGCAGACCGAGTGATCGAACCCTCTGGAGCTAATGGTGTCCAGTAGCCTAAGAAGCAGAGCCTTTGAACTCAGAGAAGTAGGTCTGCTTCTCTCCCCTCAGTCCCACGATGCAGGGAGCCTGTTGCCAGCAGGTCTCCCTGAAAATAATAAACCTAACAAATATCTTTTTCCGAGAAACTCAGGAGAGCTCCTCAGTGTGTGACCAGTCTCTCTGGGCACAGAATCTAACTGGAGTCTGGAGGAGGGGCATAGAGGGAGGAGCCAGTTCACACCCATTTAAAGTCTTAAAGTGCCCATGTCTCCTGCAGATCCCGTCTATACCCCATGGTTCTTGAAGCATCCCCAGCATCCTCTAGGACATATGAGAAAACAAATGGACATTTTAAGGGGATTTTTCACTATGTACAACCTTCATTTGGTCCTAGGACTTAAGGTGTATACACACAGTGAGATTTTTGCTTGCGAAAGTTAGTGCAGATCGCAAGGTGAAAGCCACCTTGCGATCCCGATGTGCGGCCCTCGAGGTCGGTATCGCAAGCCTAGATAAACTGTGCAGGTAAGTGAATTTTGACTACCTAGTATAAAAGTATAGTCAAAAGTGACACTTAGCCAAAATCTCACGTAGCCAGTATCGCAAGCACAGTCATCTATGCATGTGATACCGACCACAGTCCATATCGCATAGTGAGAACCGGGCATAGCCCGAATCTCACCGTGTGTACACACCTTTAGGATATCCACCTACAGCTACAGGGTATTGGATGAATCGAGATTTACCATAATAAGGTTCAAAGAGTTCACTGGACGCAGAGTAGAAGTCCTCTAGCTTGAAGTCATTGGGTCCCTTTAGGGTCATTCCAAACCCCTTGGCGTGCCACTTCTTCCTCCACAAGACGTACTCTGAGAACCCACCTGGGCCGGCGCAAACATCCGCAAAATAAAGCAACTCTGACTCCCGATCCTTCAACAGTGGTTTCTGGAGAACAGAACGGAACAGACGCAATGAATGACATCTATATCACGTGAATGTACGACAAGCCAGTCTCAGTGCGGCCCCTATTATCCTAGCCCCGGCACAGGAATATCCCACCATTACAGTTATTATATATTAAGTATTAAAATATCCATAGTCAAATGTCTTCATTGTTATTGTGCATTTCTACACATAGGGGGATATTCAGGTTTGTTAGCAAACCAAATAAGTTAGCAATTGGGCAAAACCATGTGCACTGCAGGTGGGGCAGATGTAACATGTGCACCGAGAGTTAGATTTGGTTGGGTTATATTGTTTCTGTGCAGGGTAAAATAAGAATTTACTCACCGGTAATTCTATTTCTCGTAGTCCGTAGTGGATGCTGGGACTCCGTAAGGACCATGGGGAATAGCGGCTCCGCAGGAGACTGGGCACAACTATAAAGAAAGCTTTAGGTCTAACTGGTGTGCACTGGCTCCTCCCACTATGACCCTCCTCCAGACTTCAGTTAGGATACTGTGCCCGGAAGAGCTGACACAAGAAGGAAGGATTTTGAATCCCGGGTAAGACTCATACCAGCCACACCAATCACACCGTATAACTCGTGATACAATACCCAGTTAACAATATGAAATATAACGGAGCCTCTCAACAGATGGCTCAACAATAACCCTTTAGTTAGGCAATAACTATATACAAGTATTGCAGACAATCCGCACTTGGGATGGGCGCCCAGCATCCACTACGGACTACGAGAAATAGAATTACCGGTGAGTAAATTCTTATTTTCTCTGACGTCCTAAGTGGATGCTGGGACTCCGTAAGGACCATGGGGATTATACCAAAGCTCCCAAACGGGCGGGAGAGTGCGGATGACTCTGCAGCACCGAATGGGCAAACTCTAGGTCCTCCTCAGCCAGGGTGTCAAACTTGTAGAATTTAGCAAACGTGTTTGACCCCGACCAAGTAGCTGCTCGGCAAAGTTGTAGAGCCGAGACCCCTCGGGCAGTCGCCCAAGAAGAGCCCACCTTCCTCGTGGAATGGGCTTTTACTGATTTAGGATGCGGCAGTCCAGCCGCAGAATGTGCAAGCTGAATCGTACTACAGATCCAGCGAGCAATAGTCTGCTTTGAAGCAGGTGCACCCAACTTGCTGGGCGCATACAGGATAAATAGCGAGTCAGTCTTTCTGACTCCAGCTGTCCTGGAAACATAGATTTTCAGGGCCCTGACTACGTTCAACAACTTGGAAGCCTCCAAGTCTGTAGTAGCCGCAGGCACCACGATAGGTTGGTTCAGATGAAAAGCTGATACCACCTTAGGGAGAAACTGGGGACGAGTCCTCAATTCTGCCCTATCCATATGGAAAATCAGATAAGGGCTTTTACATGACAAAGCCGCCAATTCTGATACACGCCTGGCCGAAGCCAAGGCCAACAACATGACCACTTTCCACGTAAGATATTTCAATTCCACGGTTTTAAGTGGCTCAAACCAATGTGACTTTAGGAAATCAAACACCACGTTGAGATCCCAAGGTGCCACTGGAGGCACAAAAGGGGGCTGAATATGCAGCACTCCCTTAACAAAAGTCTGAACTTCAGGTAGTGAAGCCAGTTCTCTCTGGAAGAAAATCGATAGAGCCGAAATCTGGACCTTAATGGAACCCAATTTTAGGCCCATAGTCACCCCTGACTGTAGGAAGTGCAGAAAACGGCCCAGCTGAAATTCCTCCGTTGGGGCCTTCCTGGCCTCACACCACGCAACATATTTTCGCCAAATGCAGTGATAATGGTTTGCGGTCACTTCTTTCCTAGCTTTAATCAGCGTAGGAATGACTTCCTCCGGAATGCCCTTTTCCTTCAGGATCCGGTGTTCAACCGCCATGCCGTCAAACGCAGCCGCGGTAAGTCTTGGAACAGACAGGGCCCCTGCTGCAGCAGGTCTTGTCTGAGCGGCAGAGGCCATGGGTCCTCTGAGATCATTTCTTGAAGTTCCGGGTACCAAGCTCTTCTTGGCCAATCCGGAACAATGAGTATAGTTCTTACTCCTCTTCTCCTTATTATCCTCAGTACCTTTGGTATGAGAGGAAGAGGAGGGAACACATAAACCGACCGGTACACCCACGGTGTCACTAGAGCGTCCACAGCTATCGCCTGAGGGTCTCTCGACCTGGCGCAATATCTTTCTAGCTTTTTGTTTAGGCGGGACGCCATCATGTCCACCTGTGGCTTTTCCCAACGGTTTACAATCAGTTGAAAGACTTCCGGATGAAGTCCCCACTCTCCCGGGTGGAGGTCGTGTCTGCTGAGGAAGTCTGCTTCCCAGTTGTCCACTCCCGGAATTAACACTGCTGACAGTGCTAACACGTGATTTTCCGCCCGTCGGAGAATCCTTGTGGCTTCTGCCATCGCCGTCCTGCTTCTCGTGCCGCCCTGTCGGTTTACATGGGCGACCGCCGTGATGTTGTCTGACTGGATCAGTACCGGCTGGTTTTGAAGCAGGGGTTTTGCCTGACTTAGGGCATTGTAAATGGCCCTCAGCTCCAGAATATTTATGTGCAGGGAAGTCTCCTGACTTGACCATAGTCCTTGGAAGTTTCTTCCCTGTGTGACTACCCCCCAGCCTCGAAGGCTGGCATCCGTGGTTACCAGGACCCAGTCCTGTATGCCAAATCTGCGGCCCTCTTGAAGATGAGCACTCTGCAGCCACCACAGCAGAGACACCCTGGTCCTTGGAGACAGGGTTATCAGCCGATGCATCTGAAGATGCGATCCGGACCACTTGTCCAACAGGTCCCACTGAAAGGTTCTTGCATGGAACCTGCCGAATGGAATTGCTTCGTAGGAAGCTACCATCTTTCCCAGGATCCGCGTGCAGTGATGCACCGACACCTGTTTTGGTTTTAGGAGGCCTCTGACTAGAGATGACAGCTCCTTGGCCTTCTCCTCCGGGAGAAACACTTTTTTCTGTTCTGTGTCCAGAACCATCCCCAGGAACAGTAGACGTGTCGTAGGGACCAGCTGTGACTTTGGAATATTTAGAATCCAGCCGTGCTGTTATAGCACCTCCCGAGATAGTGCTACCCCGACCAACAACTGCTCCCTGGACCTCGCCTTTATCAGGAGATCGTCCAAGTACGGGATAATTAAAACTCCCTTCTTTCGAAGGAGTATCATCATTTCGGCCATTACCTTGGTAAAGACCCTCGGAGCCGTGGATAGACCGAACGGCAACGTCTGGAATTGGTAATGACAATCCTGTACCACAAATCTGAGGTACTCCTGGTGAGGATGGTAAATGGGGACATGCAGGTAAGCATCCTTGATGTCCAGTGATACCATGTAATCCCCCTCGTCCAGGCTTGCAATAACCGCCCTGAGCGATTCCATCTTGAACTTGAATTTTTTTATATACGTGTTCAAGGATTTCAAATTTAAAATGGGTCTCACCGAACCGTCCGGTTTCGGTACCACAAACATTGTGGAATAGTAACCCCGTCCTTGTTGAAGTAGGGGCACCTTTACTATCACCTGCTGGGAATACAGCTTGTGAATTGCCTCTATCACTGCCTCCCTGCCTGAGGGAGTTGTTGGCAAGGCAGATTTGAGGAAACGGCGGGGGGGAGACGTCTCGAATTCCAGCTTGTACCCCTGAGATACTACTTGAAAGATCCAGGGATCCACCCGTGAGCGAGCCCACTGATCGCTGAAATTTTTGAGACGGGCCCCCACCGTACCTGGCTCCGCCTGTGGAGCCCCAGCGTCATGCTGTGGACTTAGAGGAAGCGGGGAGGACTTTTGCTCCTGGGAACTGGCTGTATGCTGCAGCTTTTTCCCTCTACCTCTGCCTCTGGGCAGAAAGGACGCGCCTTTAACCCGCTTGCCCTTATTGGGCCGAAAGGACTGTACCTGATAATACGGTGCTTTCTTTGGCTGTGAGGGAACATGGGGTAAAAATGTAGACTTCCCAGCTGTTGCTGTGGAAACGAGGTCCGAGAGACCATCCCCGAACAACTCCTCACCCTTATAAGGCAAAACTTCCATGTGCCTTTTAGAATCTGCATCTCCTGTCCACTGCCGAGTCCATAACCCTCTCCTGGCAGAAATGGACATTGCACTTATTTTAGATGCCAGCCGGCAAATATCCCTCTGTGCATCCCTCATGTATAAGAGTGCGTCTTTAATATGCTCTACGGTTAGCAATATAGTGTCCCTGTCTAGGGTATCAATATTTTCCGACAGGGAATCTGACCACGCAGCTGCAGCACTGCACATCCATGCTGAAGCAATAGCTCGTCTCAGTAGAACACCTGTGTGTGTATATACAGACTTCAGGATAGCCTCCTGCTTTCTATCAGCAGGTTCCTTCAGGGCGGCCGTATCCGGAGACGGTAGTGCCACCTTCTTTGACGAGCGTGTGAGCGCTTTATCCACCCTAGGGGATGTTTCCCAACGTGACCTATCCTCTGGCGGGAAAGGGTACGCCATTAATAACCTCTTAGAAATTACCAGTTTCTTATCGGGGGAAGCCCACGCTTCTTCACACACTTCATTTAATTCCTCAGATGGAGGAAAAACAACTGGTAGTTTTTTCTCTCCAAACATAATACCCTTTTTTGTGGTACCTGGGGTAACATCAGAAATATGCAACACATTTTTCATTGCCTCAATCATATAACGTGTGGCCCTATTGGAAGTTACATTAGTCTCATCGTCGTCGACACTGGAGTCAGTATCCGTGTCGACATCTGTGTCTGCCATTGAGGTAGCGGGCGTTTTAGAACCCCTGATGGCTTTTGAGACGCCTGGGCAGGCACAGGCTGAGAAGCCGGCTGTCCCATATTTGGTATGTCGTCAAACCTTTTATGCAAGGAGTCGACACTGTCGCGTAATTCCTTCCACAGAACCATCCACTCAGGTGTCGACCCCGCAGGGGGTGACATCACATTTATCGGCATCTGCTCCGCCTCCACATAAGCCTCATCAAACATGTCAACACAGTCGTACCGACACACCGCATACACACAGGGAATGCTCTGACAGAGGACAGGACCCCACAAAGCCCTTTGGGGAGACAGAGAGTATGCCAGCACACACCAGAGCGCTATATAACACAGGGATCCCACTATATATGAGTGTTTTTTCCCTTATAGCTGCTTATATTATATATATATATATATATATATATATATATATATATATATATATATATATATATATATATATATACTGCGCCTAAATTTAGTGCCCCCCCTCTCTTTTTTACCCTTATGTAGCTTGACACTGCAGGGGAGAGCCAGGGAGCGTCCTTCCAGCGGAGCTGTGAGGGAAAAATGGCGCCAGTGTGCTGAGGGAGATAGCCCCGCCCCTTTTCCGGCGGACTTCTCCCGCTTTTTCTGGAATTCTGGCAGGGGTATTTTTACACCTATATAGCCTTCCTGACTATATATTGTGATGATTTGCCAGCCAAGGTGTATTATATTGCCCTCAGGGCGCCCCCCCCCCCCCAGCGCCCTGCACCCATCAGTGACCGGAGTGTGAGGTGTGCATGAGGAGCAATGGCGCACAGCTGCAGTGCTGTGCGCTACCCTGTTGAAGACAGAAGTCTTCTGCCGCCGATTTTCCGGAACACTTCTTGCTTCTGGCTCTGTAAGGGGGCCGGCGGCGCGGCTCCGGGACCGAACGATCGAGGTCGGGTCCTGTGTTCGATCCCTCTGGAGCTAATGGTGTCCAGTAGCCTAAGAAGCCCAAGCTGCCTCCAGTCAGGTAGGTTCGCTTCTTCTCCCCTTAGTCCCTCGATGCAGTGAGTCTGTTGCCAGCAGATCTCACTGTAAAATAAAAAACCTAAAATATAATTTCTTTCTAGGAGCTCAGGAGAGCCCCTAGTGTGCATCCAGCTCAGCCGGGCACAAGATTCTAACTGAAGTCTGGAGGAGGGTCATAGTGGGAGGAGCCAGTGCACACCAGTTAGACCTAAAGCTTTCTTTATAGTTGTGCCCAGTCTCCTGCGGAGCCGCTATTCCCCATGGTCCTTACGGAGTCCCAGCATCCACTTAGGACGTCAGAGAAATACTGGTCCTTTTTTTTTACAATGCAATTTAGTTTTCAGCTTGAACACACCCCACCCAAATCTAACTCGCTCTGCACATGTTACATCTGCCCCACCTGCAGTGCACATGGTTTTGCCCATTAGTGTGCTTTTTTGGATTTCTAACAGCTTTGAATAACCCCCATAGAACAGAAGAGGGGAAGGGAAGGACATTTTATCAACTCCCATAGCTTGACTTTAACTCATGAATAACCTTGCTATATAGTGGTACTGTAACTGTGAGAGCAAACACTACAAGGCGAAAGATATCCACCATTAAATAAAAAAAAAAAACATCAAAACTTTTCTGATGATCTGACCCAATCGCCCGTTAAATGGATTAATAACCCTGTACTCCATCAAATATCTCTCATCAATATAAATGCAGCTAGTCCAGAGCTGGATCTCATCCTCTTCATATGAAATCTGGCACACGCAGCGAATGACGGCGTTCTCACCCCTTGAGAGTCCTTGGGATTTGTAAACATGTAATCGAACACGTGGTCAATATTGGCCATCTTCATCGCCGCCCTGGAAAGGAGTTCACACAACTATTATAAATCACTAGGTTACCTGGTATAACCACAATGCAGACAAACACATTGTATGAGTACAAATCTCCTTTTAGAGAAAGGTTTCATAGACAGGGAATCACACAGAGAAACTCCGCATGAAGCCGCTAGAAAAACTCATCCTATCGCAGTTCGGACAATGCTAAGAATGCGGATTAGGAATACCGCCTCCATCATTTCATGAACTGCACAAAATGACAGCCCAAAGCCCACCTGTTCAGGAAGAAGACCCCTCGAATCATCTCATACGGGTTAGATCGTGACCTGGCTCGTCTCATCTCCTCACCTTCCAGCTCATCAAACGCACTCTAAAAAGAGAGCGCAACAACGCGGACATTCTGGTTATCCATCTATCACAGGGGGTGGGAACCTCTGGCCCTCCAGCTGTTGTTGAACTGCACATACCAGCATGCCTTGCTACAGTTTTGCTATTTGGCCATGCTAAAACTATTGCAGGGCATGCTGGGATGTGTAGTCAACAGCAGCAGGGGCGGCCGAAGGTTTCCCATCCCTGATCTATCGTTTACAGCTAATTAATTTGTGTATCAACAACTTGGATTTCTTCCACAAAGGGCAAATCTTAAAATATTGCAAGCTTAAGGAGTACAGAGGGAATGGATGAGTTACTGATGTGGCCTATTGGGATGGTGGTAACAGTTGGTGCCCAGCGGATGTGAAAGAGACTGTTAGCCACACAAAGCCAAGATGATGGGTTTATTGGTCAACAGCAGGTACAGAGATAATGCAGGACCACTGTGGTAATGCACACAGGCGGTATTGCAGGGTAGCAGCATAGTGGTCTCACCAGCAGAGCTAAGTACTGTGCATCTGCAAAGCGTTCTATCACTCTTACACAGTGAATATGGCTGCAGTCTGCGCATTTGCAAAAGCACATCAGGTTGGTGGTTGCACCTCGCTGCAGACTCTGGGTCCTAGTGCAAAGCATGTATGCACAGAAAGGAGACAGCACAGAGGGGGTCATTCAGGTGTGGCTACACCTGAGAACATCGGTGCAAAGTACTGATTTTCGGTACTTTGTGCATGCTCAGGATGGGTCCTGCTGCATTGGACACAGGCCCGGCATCTGACGTTCATTGATTGGCAGTCCAATGCCATAATGGTGTGAAGCAGGGCTCCGTTTGGACAAATGGGAGGGGTGTCGCCGCCATTTAGGGGGTGGTAAGAGGCCAGGAAGATATCCAGGCCTCTTCGACTGGGCAGCTTGCACGGCCCCATGGGTGCTGAAAGCCACCCTATAGTGGGTGCTTGAGCCGAAGCTGCGTCCTAGAACGCAGCTCGGCTCACTAGTGCAGCAGGAGGCTTCTGCATGTAATAGACGCCTCCTCCTGCATCTTCCAAGGACGCAGCAGTTATAGCTAATCCAGCTGCACCTGAATGACCCCCAGAGTGCTGCTCTCTCCACAATAGTATAGATTTAAATTAGGTTATACAATAAAATAAAAAAAATTAGTTTTGATTTTTTTAAGAAAAAAATTCCCTCCGAAATGACCTCATTAATATAAAATAAGAATTTACTTACCGATAATTCTATTTCTCGGAGTCCGTAGTGGATGCTGGGGTTCCTGAAAGGACCATGGGGAATAGCGGCTCCGCAGGAGACAGGGCACAAAAAGTAAAGCTTTCCGATCAGGTGGTGTGCACTGGCTCCTCCCCCTATGACCCTCCTCCAAGCCTCAGTTAGGTACTGTGCCCGGACGAGCGTACACAATAAGGGAGGAATTTTGAATCCCGGGTAAGACTCATACCAGCCACACCAATCACACCGTACAACTTGTGATCAAACCCAGTTAACAGTATGATAACAGAGGAGCCTCTGAAAGATGGCTTCCTAAACAATAACCCGAATAAGTTAACAATAACTATGTACAATTATTGCAGATAATCCGCACTTGGGATGGGCGCCCAGCATCCACTACGGACTCCGAGAAATAGAATTATCGGTAAGTAAATTCTTATTTTCTCTATCGTCCTAGTGGATGCTGGGGTTCCTGAAAGGACCATGGGGATTATACCAAAGCTCCCAAACGGGCGGGAGAGTGCGGATGACTCTGCAGCACCGAATGAGAGAACTCCAGGTCCTCCTTAGCCAGAGTATCAAATTTGTAAAATTTTACAAACGTGTTCTCCCCTGACCACGTAGCTGCTCGGCAAAGTTGTAATGCCGAGACCCCTCGGGCAGCCGCCCAAGATGAGCCCACCATCCTTGTGGAGTGGGCCTTTACAGATTTAGGCTGTGGCAGGCCTGCCACAGAATGTGCAAGTTGGATTGTGCTACAGATCCAACGAGCAATCGTCTGCTTAGACGCAGGAGCACCCATCTTGTTGGGTGCATACAATATAAACAACGAGTCAGATTTTCTGACTCCAGCTGTCCTTGCAATATATATTTTTAATGCTCTGACAACGTCCAGTAACTTGGAGTCCTCCAAGTCACTTGTAGCCGCAGGCACTACAATAGGCTGGTTCAGATGAAATGCTGACACCACCTTAGGGAGAAAATGCGGACGAGTCCGCAGTTCTGCCCTGTCCGAATGGAAAATCAGATATGGGCTTTTGTAAGATAAAGCTGCCAGTTCTGACACTCTCCTGGCCGAAGCCAGGGCTAGTAACATGGACACTTTCCATGTGAGATATTTTAAATCCACCTTTTTTAGTGGTTCAAACCAATGAGATTTTAGAAATTCCAAAACCACATTGAGATCCCACGGTGCCACTGGAGGCACCACAGGAGGCTGTATATGCAGCACTCCCTTAACAAAAGTCTGGACTTCAGGAACTGAAGCCAATTCTCTTTGAAAGAAAATCGACAGGGCCGAAATTTGAACCTTAATAGATCCCAATTTGAGACCCATAGACAATCCTGATTGCAGGAAATGTAGGAATCGACCCAGTTGAAATTCCTCCGTCGGAGCACTCCGATCCTCGCACCACGCAACATATCTTCGCCAAATGCGGTGATAGTGTTGCACGGTTACTTCCTTCCTTGCTTTAATCAAAGTAGGAATGACTTCTTCCGGCATGCCTTTTTCCTTTAGGATCCGGCGTTCAACCGCCATGCCGTCAAACGCAGCCGCGGTAAGTCTTGAAACAGACAGGGACCCTGCTGAAGCAAGTCCCTCCTTAGAGGTAGAGGCCACGGATCTTCCGTGATCATCTCTTGAAGTTCCGGGTACTAAGTCCTTCTTGGCCAATCCGGAACCACTAGTATCGTTCTTACGCCTCTTTGCCGTATAATTCTCAATACTTTTGGTATGAGAGGCAGAGGAGGAAACACATACACCGACTGGTACACCCAAGGCGTTACCAGCGCGTCCACAGCTATTGCCTGCGGATCTCTTGACCTGGCGCAATACCTGTCCAGTTTTTTGTTGAGGCGAGACGCCATCATGTCCACCATTGGTCTTTCCCAACGGGTTACCAGCATGTGGAAGACTTCCGGATGAAGTCCCCACTCTCCCGGGTGAAGGTCGTGTCTGCTGAGGAAGTCTGCTTCCCAGTTGTCCACTCCCGGGATGAACACTGCTGACAGTGCTATCACATGATTCTCTGCCCAGCGAAGAATCCTTGCAGCTTCTGCCATTGCACTCCTGCTTCTTGTGCCGCCCTGTCTGTTTACATGGGCGACTGCCGTGATGTTGTCCGACTGGATCAACACCGGTTTTCCTTGAAGCAGAGGTTCTGCCTGGCTTAGAGCATTGTAGATTGCTCTTAGTTCCAGAATGTTTATGTGAAGAGACGTTTCCAGGCTCGTCCACACTCCCTGGAAGTTTCTTCCTTGTGTGACTGCTCCCCAGCCTCTCAGGCTGGCGTCCGTGGTCACCAGGATCCAATCCTGTATGCCGAATCTGCGGCCCTCCAATAGATGAGCACTCTGCAACCACCACAGAAGAGATACCCTTGTCCTTGGAGACAGGGTTATCCGCTGGTGCATCTGAAGATGCGACCCTGACCATTTGTCCAACAGATCCCTCTGGAAAATTCGTGCATGGAATCTGCCGAATGGAATTGCTTCGTAAGAAGCCACCATTTTTCCCAGGACTCTTGTGCATTGATGTACAGACACCTTTCCTGGTTTTAGGAGGTTCCTGACAAGCTCGGATAACTCCTTGGCTTTTTCCTCCGGGAGAAAAACCTTTTTCTGAACCGTGTCCAGAATCATCCCTAGGAACAGCAGACGAGTTGTCGGCATTAACTGGGATTTTGGAATATTCAGAATCCAGCCGTGCTGTTTTAGCACTTCTTGAGACAGTGCTAATCCCATCTCTAGCTGTTCTCTGGACCTTGCCCTTATTAGGAGATCGTCCAAGTATGGGATAATTAATACGCCTTTTCTTCGAAGAAGAATCATCATCTCGGCCATTACCTTTGTAAAGACCCGAGGTGCCGTGGACAATCCGAACGGCAGCGTCTGAAACTGATAGTGACAGTTTTGTACAACGAACCTGAGGTACCCCTGGTGTGAGGGGTAAATTGGAACGTGGAGGTACGCATCCTTGATGTCCAAGGACACCATAAAGTCCCCTTCTTCCAGGTTCGCTATCACTGCTCTGAGTGACTCCATTTTGAACTTGAACTTCTTTATGTACAGGTTCAAGGACTTCAGATTTAGAATAGGTCTTACCGAGCCGTCCGGCTTCGGTACCACAAATAGAGTGGAATAATACCCCTTTCCCTGTTGTAGAAGAGGTACCTTTACTATCACCTGCTGAGAGTACAGCTTGTGAATGGCTTCCAAAACCGTCTCCCTTTCGGAGGGGGACGTTGGTAAAGCAGACTTCAGGAAACGGCGAGGCGGATCTGTCTCTAGTTCCAACCTGTACCCCTGAGATATTATCTGCAGGATCCAGGGATCTACCTGCGAGTGAGCCCACTGCGCGCTGAAATTCTTGAGACGACCGCCCACCGCCCCCGAGTCCGCTTGAGAAGCCCCAGCGTCATGCTGAGGCTTTTGTAGAAGCGGGGGAGGGCTTCTGTTCCTGGGAAGGAGCTGCCTGTTGGTGTCTCTTCCCCCTTCCTCTGCCTCGTGGCAGATATGAATATCCCTTTGCTCTCTTGTTTTTAAAGGAACGAAAGGGCTGCGGTTGAAAAGTCGGTGTCTTTTTCTGTTGGGGAGTAGCTTGAGGTAAAAAGGTGGATTTCCCGGCTGTAGCCGTGGCCACCAAATCTGATAGACCGACTCCAAATAACTCCTCCCCTTTATACGGCAAAACTTCCATATGCCGTTTTGAGTCCGCATCGCCTGACCACTGTCGCGTCCATAAACTTCTTCTGGCCGAAATGGACATAGCACTTACCCGTGATGCCAGTGTGCAGATATCCCTCTGTGCATCACGCATATAAAGAAATGCATCCTTTATTTGCTCTAAAGACAGTAAAACATTGTCCCTATCCAGGGTATCAATATTTTCAATCAGGGACTCTGACCAAGCTACTCCAGCACTGCACATCCAGGCTGTCGCTATAGCTGGTCGTAGTATAACACCTGTATGTGTGTATATACTTTTTTGGATATTTTCCATCCTCCTATCTGCTGGATCTTTAAGTGCGGCCGTCTCAGGAGAGGGTAACGCCACTTGTTTAGATAAGCGTGTGAGCGCCTTGTCCACCCTAGGAGGTGTTTCCCAGCGCGCCCTAACCTCTGGCGGGAAAGGGTATAAAGCCAATAACTTCTTTGAAATTAGCATCTTTTTATCGGGGGCAACCCACGCTTCATCACATACATCATTTAGTTCTTCTGATTCAGGAAAAACTATAGGTAGTTTTTTCACACCCCACATAATACCCTGTTTAGTGGTACCTGTAGTATCAGCTAAATGTAACGCCTCCTTCATTGCCAAAATCATATAACGTGTGGCCCTACTGGAAAATACGGTTGATTCGTCACCGTCGCCACTGGAATCAGTGCCTGTGTCTGGGTCCGTGTCGACCGACTGAGGCAAAGGGCGTTTTACAGCCCCTGACGGTGTTTGAGGCGCCTGGACAGGCACTAACTGATTGTCCGGCCGTCTCATGTCGTCAAACGACTGCTTTAGCGTGTTGACACTATCCCGTAATTCCATAAATAAAGGCATCCATTCTGGTGTCGACCCCCTAGGAGGTGACATCCCCATATTTGGCAATTGCTCCGCCTCCACACCAATATCGTCCTCATACATGTCGACACACACGTACCGACACACAGCAGACACACAGGGAATGCTCTTAACGAAGACAGGACCCCACTAGCCCTTTGGGGAGACAGAGGGAGAGTTTGCCAGCACACACCAAAAGCGCTATATATGACAGGGATAGCCTTATAATAAGTGCTCCCTGTATAGCTGCTTTTATAATATAATTTTTGCCACTATTTTGCCCCCCCTCTCTTGTTTTACCCTGTTTCTGTAGTGCAGTGCAGGGGAGAGACCTGGGAGCCGTCCTGACCAGCGGAGCTGTGTAAGGAAAATGGCGCTGTGTGCTGAGGAGATAGGCCCCGCCCCTTTTTCGGCGGGCTCGTCTCCCGCTCTTTAGTGTATTCTGGCAGGGGTTAAATATCTCCATATAGCCCCCGGAGGCTATATGTGAGGTATTTTTTTTAGCCAAATAGGTTTTCATTTGCCTCCCAGGGCGCTCCCCTCCCAGCGCCCTGCACCCTCAGTGACTGCCGTGTGAAGTGTGCTGAGAGGAAAATGGCGCACAGCTGCAGTGCTGTGCGCTACCTTTAGAAGACTGAGGAGTCTTCTGCCGCCGATTCTGGACCTCTTCATGTTTCAGCATCTGCAAGGGGGCCGGCGGCGAGGCTCCGGTGACCATCCAGGCTGTACCTGTGATCGTCCCTCTGGAGCTGATGTCCAGTAGCCAAGAAGCCAATCCATCCTGCACGCAGGTGAGTTCACTTCTTCTCCCCTAAGTCCCTCGTTGCAGTGATCCTGTTGCCAGCAGGACTCACTGTAAAATAAAAAACCTAAGCTAAACTTTCTCTAAGCAGCTCTTTAGGAGAGCCACCTAGATTGCACCCTTCTCGGCCGGGCACAAAAATCTAACTGAGGCTTGGAGGAGGGTCATAGGGGGAGGAGCCAGTGCACACCACCTGATCGGAAAGCTTTACTTTTTGTGCCCTGTCTCCTGCGGAGCCGCTATTCCCCATGGTCCTTTCAGGAACCCCAGCATCCACTAGGACGATAGAGAAATATATTTCCTGTATTTATATAATCATTGCACTATTTGATCACTAGGGGGAACCGAAGATGATAAATGCTTCCTTGTGTATACTCATGAGCCTGACGTACATGGAATCAAGTTGCTTTTCTGCAGCCACTTTCAGTGAATGGGTTAATAAATAAAGGATGTGGAAAGTACTGGCAGGGACGCTATTTGCAGTTTGGGTGAGTTGTGCTTTGTATAGTTTCGTTTCCCAGATAATTAAGTTAGAACAGAAACCAAGAGTCAGCCTACACCTGGCAGGGCACAGCTGGGTAATGTACATTGCGGCTTCTTTATTCACAGCGGAGAAGCCATGCTCTTACAGCAGAACTACAGTACCCAGCAGTCTAATGGCTGCAACGTGGCGGCAAATGCAGTCCAGCGTCCCCTCTCCCTGGAGTTCCAAGTCTCTTACTATAGGTACAACGAACGGAAAGCAATATTCTCCTGACTGGTGTAGATGTAAGTGCTGGGAATAGACAGGTAAAGATAAGCACCTTGCACTCCAAAAGGCTTCCCAGAAGGTGCTCGCGGCAGAACTCTGTCTCGTCGTCTATGATCATCTTCCTCTGTAACACAAGGTGGCAGTAGAGAGCATTAGTCTACATACCGACACAGATGTGTCTTTTTGTTGTTGTTTTTTAAAGCTATATTACGAATTAGAGGACCTTCCACAACGTAGTATTGTCATCCAACACTATCAACCTTCCTCACTGTTACCCAATCCCCATGTTACCTTGCCTACTGTCATCCAATCAGACAGTTCGTCAGCATCGGGAATCTCTGTGGTGCATTCTGGGTACCAGTCGATTTCTTCATAAGCTGTGGCCTAGAACAAGCAGATGTTTAGACGTTTCCTTAAGAGAGTACTATCAGTCATTCATATCCAGGGACCATTACGGTTATTGTTATCCTTAATTTATAACACACCAACACAGCCATCGGTGAACACTCCAGGATGAACATAACCCCAGTCCCCCCCATCCCGGGACTCTGTATACTGTAAATCCACTTACCTCTGGCATGTCTCTCCAGCTCACATTGAGTTCCTTCTCGAACCCTTTCAAGATGAGTCCCAGACCTCTCCTTCCTTTCTGTTTGGACGTCTCAATGATCTCTTTTCGGCCCTGACCGTACTTCCCCAAGCCTTCTCCCTCACGGAAACCCATCTTGGCCTAAAATGGGACAAAAACCGTAAGATTTACTCCCAGGAGTGGATACAACGCAAACAGGCTACATCATGAAAGGGAAGAAACAGTTTACACATTTATTTATTAGCAGTTTCTTATATAGCGCAGCATATTCCATTGCGCTTTACAATTAGAACAACCGTTATAGAACAAAACTGGGCAAAGACAGACATAGAGGTAGGAAGGCCCTGCTCGCAAGTTTACAATCTATAGGGAAGTAGGAATTGATACACAAGGATAGATGCTACCTATTGCATAATGGTCAACTAGATTGTTAGGTTCTTAATGGGTTGTATGATATGATCACCCAGCAATGTTGGAAGACAAAATATGTGAGGTTATGTGAACTGTACAGAGAGGATGTAATTGGATATGGAATCATTGAGGGTTATGTGGGTGGGTCTGGAATTTGGTAGGCTTGTCTGAAAGGATTAGTTTTCATGGAACGTTTGAAGGTTTGGAGACTAGAGGTGAGTCTTATTGTGCGTGGGAGGGCATTCCACAGAGTGGGTGAAGCCTGGATAAAGTCCTGTAATTTTGAGTGGGAACAAGTAATAAATGTGGATGTATTATTTGTTCACAAATATTAATTTTATATAGATAATGTAATTTTGTCTAATTTTTAAATCTTAAAAACTAGTTCCAGATTCAGGAAGTAGTTATGGAAAATCGTTTAGGATATGGAAAAACATAAGCATCTGCCCCCTGGTGGACAGTTTATCATGTAAAAATTCTGGAATAATCATGGGACTTAACAAAACTCATAGATAGAAGCTGGCCTACTGAATTCAGCCTCCAACAGCACGTTATTATGTTTATGAGAAATATCCCAGGCAGAGGTGGACAAATAAAGGTAGAATCCAGGATCAGATATTTTTCTTAAAAAAGACCACTGAACCCCAAAACTGAAAAGTTACGATATGAAATGTAAAATACGCTGTTCAGTGTTACTCTGACATTCCACTGCACCGATTATACATCACTGCCTCCCCCCACCTTCATTAAAAGGAGCGGAAGCTCCTCCCACATCTTTAGGACCGTATCCTAGCGGGACTTAACGCAGGTCACTGGCACCATGTACCGCTACTCCACTTGCTCGCTACCAGTATTCCCAACTCCTTTTCCATCACAGACTTCCATATTTAGGGACTATGTAAAACAATCAGAGCGTCTTCATAAAATATGTTCATAATGCCCCGGACTGGTAGGGTTACAAGTAGTTTATTACCATGAGCTTCTGAGAGACGCTGTTAAACATGGCAAAATTAGAGGATGTTCCTTCTGCCAGAGGGTCTGCGGTGCTCGCTTTACCCCCGAACCCGAAAACCGGTCTCTTCTCATCGTTCTCACTGTCGGAGCCAGTACCACTTGTGGAAGACTCTGGGGAAGCAGAATATTAAACATAACATTTAATGTCTGAGGAAACAGTTCAGGGGCACTCAAAATTATTTCCACTAAATAATATGATCCACGTTATCCCCTTATACAGCACTATGGAACACTTATGGCGCCTTATGGTTAAGTTGGGTTTAGCTGTTTTACGCAACTAAGCCAGACTCTAATGGGCGCGATCGGAACGATAGGAGGCATCAATTGAATATTGCCTCTGCGATCTCCCGACACTATAGATGGAAGATCGGGCGGTGATAACAATTGAATTCCCCCTTTATCTCTCTCTGAGCTTTGATACATCTCCCCTTAAATGTGTCAATGAAACATGGCAGCATATAATGACCTATTACTGTGATTTCTGGATACCATGTGTTACTGGACACGGTGTAAGGAGATAATAAGAATTTACTTACCGATAATTCTATTTCTCGTAGTCCGTAGTGGATGCTGGGAACTCCGTCAGGACCATGGGGAATAGCGGGCTCCGCAGGAGACAGGGCACATCTAAAAAGCTTTTAGGTCACATGGTGTGTACTGGCTCCTCCCCCTATGACCCTCCTCCAAGCCTCAGTTAGGTACTGTGCCCGGACGAGCGTACACAATAAGGAAGGATCTTGAATCCCGGGTAAGACTCATACCAGCCACACCAATCACACCGTACAACTTGTGATCTGAACCCAGTTAACAGTATGATAACAAAACGAAGTAGCCTCCGAAAAGATGGCTCACAACAATAGTAATAACCCGATTTTTGTAACAATAACTATGTACAAGCATTGCAGACAATCCGCACTTGGGATGGGCGCCCAGCATCCACTACGGACTACGAGAAATAGAATTATCGGTAAGTAAATTCTTATTTTCTCTAACGTCCTAGTGGATGCTGGGGACTCCGTCAGGACCATGGGGATTATACCAAAGCTCCCAAACGGGCGGGAGAGTGCGGATGACTCTGCAGCACCGAATGAGAGAACTCCAGGTCCTCCTTAGCCAGAGTATCAAAATTTGTAAAATTTTACAAACGTGTTCTCCCCTGACCACGTAGCTGCTCGGCAAAGTTGTAATGCCGAGACTCCTCGGGCAGCCGCCCAGGATGAGCCCACCTTCCTTGTGGAATGGGCATCTACATATTTCGTCTGTGGCAGGCCTGCCACAGAATGTGCAAGCTGAATTGTACTACAAATCCAGCGTGCAATAGACTGCTTAGAAGCATGAGCACCCAGCTTGTTGGGTGTATACAGTATAAACAGCAAGTCAGACTTTCTGACTCCAGCCGTCCTAACTATATATATATATATATATATTTTTAGGGCCCTGACCACGTCTAGTAACTTGGAGTCCTCCAAGTCCCTAGTAGCCGCAGGCACCACAAGAGGTTGTTTCAGGTGAAAACGCTGACACCCCTTTATGAAGAAACTGGAGACGAGTCCCAGTTCTGTCCTGTTCAAATGGAAAATTTTAATATGGGCTTTTGTAAGACAAAGCCGCCCATTCTGACAATCGCCTGGCCGAGGCCAGGGCTAACAACATGGTCACTTCCCATGTGAGATATTTGTCAACAGCATGGTCACTTTCCATGTGAGATATTTCAAATCCACAGATTTGAGCGGTTCAAACCAATATGATTTTAAGAAATCCCAACACTATGTTGAGATCTCACGGTGCCCCTAGGGGCACAAAAAAGCTGTATATGCAATACATCCTTTACAATCTGGACTTCAGGAACTGAAGTCAATTCTTTCTGGAAGAAAATCTACAGGGCCGAAATTTAAATGTTAATGAACCCCAATTTGAGGTCCAAAACACTCCTGTTTTCAGGAAGTGTAGAAATCGACCTAGTTGAATTTCCGTCGTGGAGCCTTCCTGGCCTCACCCACGCAACATATTTTCACCACATGTGGTGATGACGTTGTGCGGTCACCTCCTTCCTGGCTTTGACCAGGGTAGGTATGACCTCTTATGGAATGCCTTTTCCCCTCAGGATCCGGCATTCAACCGCCATGCCGTCAAACGCAGCCGCGGTAAGTCTTGGAATAGACATGGTACTTGCTGAATCAAGTCCCTTCTTAGCTCCCCAGGCCCTTAGTCCTCTGTGAGCATTTCTTGAAGTTCCGGGTACCAAGTCCCTCTTGGCCAATCCGGAGCCACTAGTATAGTTCATACTCCTCTATGTCTTATAATTCTCAATACCCTGGTTATGAGAAACAGAGGAGGGAACACATACACAGACTGGTACACCCACGGTGTTACCAGAACATCCACAGCTATCGCCTGAAGGTCTCATGACCTGGCGGAATACCTGTCCCGTTTTTTGTTCGGGCGGGACGCCATCATGTCCACCTTTGGTCTTTGCCAACGGTCCACAATCATGTTGAAAAACTTCCCTATGAAGTTTCCACTCTCCCGGGTGGAGGTCATGCCTGCTGAGGAAGTCTGCTTCCCAGTCGTCCACTCCCGGAAAGAACACTGCTGACAGTGCTATCACATGATTTTCCGCCTAGCGAAAAATCCTTGCAGTTTTCACTGCCCTCCTGCTTCTTGTGCCGCCCTTCTGTTTACGTGGGCGACTGCCGTGATGTTATCCCACTGGATCAATACCGGCTGACCTTGAAGCAGAGGTCTAGCTAAGTTTAGAGCATTATAAAATTGCTCTAAGCTTATTTATGCGGAGAGAATTCTCCAGACTTAATCACACTTCCCTGGAAATTTTTTCCCTGTGTGACTGTTCCCCAGCCTCTCAGGCTGGCCTCCGTGGTCACCGGCATCCAATCCTGAATGCCGAATCTGCGGCCCTCTAGAAGATGAGCACTCTGTAATCACCACAGGAGAGACACCCTTTTCCTTGGATAATAAGAATTTACTTACCGATAATTCTATTTCTCGGAGTCCGTAGTGGATGCTGGGGTTCCTGAAAGGACCATGGGGAATAGCGGCTCCGCAGGAGACAGGGCACAAAAAGTAAAGCTTTTCCAGATCAGGTGGTGTGCACTGGCTCCTCCCCCTATGACCCTCCTCCAGACTCCAGTTAGGTACTGTGCCCGGACGAGCGTACACAATAAGGGAGGATTTTGAATCCCGGGTAAGACTCATACCAGCCACACCAATCACACCGTACAACTTGTGATCTAAACCCAGTTAACAGTATGATAACAAAAGGAGCCTCTGAAAGACGGCTTCCTACAACAATAACCCGATTTTTGTAACAATAACTATGTACAAGTATTGCAGAATAATCCGCACTTGGGATGGGCGCCCAGCATCCACTACGGACTCCGAGAAATAGAATTATCGGTAAGTAAATTCTTATTTTCTCTATCGTCCTAGTGGATGCTGGGGTTCCTGAAAGGACCATGGGGATTATACCAAAGCTCCCAAACGGGCGGGAGAGTGCGGATGACTCTGCAGCACCGAATGAGAGAACTCCAGGTCCTCTTTTGCCAGGGTATCAAATTTGTAAAATATTACAAACGTGTTCTCCCCCGACCACGTAGCTGCTCGGCAGAGTTGGAATGCCGAGACCCCTCGGGCAGCCGCCCAAGATGAGCCCACCTTCCTTGTGGAATGGGCATTTACATATTTTTTGCTGTGGCAAGCCTGCCACAGAATGTGCAAGCTGAATTGTACTACAAATCCAACGAGCAATAGTCTGCTTAGAAGCAGGAGCACCCAGCTTGTTGGGTGCATACAGGATAAACAGCAAGTCAGATTTCCTGACTCCAGCCGACCTGGAAACTATATTTTCAGGGCCCTGACAACATCCAGCAACTTGGAGTCCTCCAAGTCCCTAGTAGCCGCAGGCACCACAATAAGCTGGTTCAGGTGAAACGCTGACACCACCTTAGGGAGAAACTGGGGACGAGTCCACAGCTTTGCTCTGTCCGAATGGACAATCAGATATGGCTTTGTGAGATAAAGCCGCCAATTCTGACACTCGCCTGGCCGAGGCCAGGACCAACAGCATGGTCACTTTCCATGTGAGATATATCAAATCCACAGATTTGAGTTGTTTAAAACAATGTGATTTTAGGAATCCCAAACTACGTTGAGATCGCCCAGTGCCACTGGAGACATCAAAAAGGGGTTGTATATGCAGTACTCCCTTAACAACTTCTGGACTTCAGGAACTGAAGCCAATTTCTTTCTGGAAGAAAATCGACCGGTCGAAATTTGAACCTTAATGGACCCCAATTTGAGACCCATATACACTCCTGCTTGCAGGAAATGTAGGAATTAACCTAGTTGAAATTCTTCCGTGGAGCCTTCCTGGCCTCACACCATGGAACATATTTTCACCTAAGCGGTGATAATGTTGTGCGGTCACCTCCTTCCTGGCTCTGACCAGGGTAGGGATGACCTCTTCCGGAATGCCTTTTTCCCTTAGGATCCGGCGTTCACCCGCCCTGGCGTCAACGCAGCTGCGGTAAGTCATGGAACAGACATGATTCTTGCTGAATCAAGATCCTTTCTAGTATCTCTTGAAGTTCCGGGTACCAAGTTCTTCTTGGCCCAAACCGGAACCACGAGTATAGTTCTTACTCCTCTCCTTCCTATCATTCTCCATACACTGGGTATGAAAGGCAGAGGAGGGAACACATACACCGACTGGTACACCCACGGTGTTACCAGAGCGTCCCAGCTATTGCCTGAGGGTCTCTAGACCTGGCGCTTCATGTGGGACGCCATCATAACCACCTTTGGTCTTTCCCAACGGTTTACAAACATGTGGAAACTTCCAGATGAAGTTCCCACTTTTCCGGGTGGAATTCATTTATGCTGAGGAAATCTTCCTAGTTGTCCACTCCCGGAATGAACACTGCTGACAGTGTTATCACATGATCTTTCGCCCAGCGAAGAATCCTTGCTGTCATTGCCCTCCTGCTTCTTGTGCCGCCCCGTCTGTTTACGTGGGCGACTGCCATGATGATGTCCTACTGGATCAGCACCGGTTGACTTTGAAGCAGAGGTCTTCCTAGGCTCAGAGCATCGTAAATTGCCCTTAGCTCCAGTATATTCATGTGGAGAGAAATCTCCAGACTTGACCACACTTCCTTGGAAATTTCTTCCTTGTGTGACTGTTCCCCAGCCTCTCAGGCTGGCATCCGTGGTCACCAGAACACAGTCCTGAATGCTGAATGTGCTGCCCTCTAGAAGATGAGCACTCTGCAGCCCCCACAGAAGAGACACCCTTGTCCTTGGAGACAGGGTTATCCGCTGATGCATCTGAAGATGCGATCCGGACCATTCGTCCAGCAAATCCCCCTGAAAAGTTTTTGCGTGAGATCTGCCGAATGGAATCGCTTCGTAAGAAGCCACCATTTTTCCCAGGACTCCTGTGCATTGATGCACTGATACTTGGCCTGGATTTAGGAGGTTTCTGACTAGGTCGGATAACTCCCTGGCTTTCCCCTCCAGGAGAAATACCTCTTTCTGGACTATGCCCAGAATCATTCCTAGGAACAGCAGACGTATCATCGGAAAACAGCTGCGATTTTTGGAATATTTAGAATCCACTCGTGCTGTCGTAGAACTACTTTAGATAGTTCTTTTCCGACCTCCAACTGTTCTCTGGAAACTTGTCCCTTTCAGGATATCGTCCAAGTAAGGGATAATTTAGATGCCTTTCTTCTTTTAAGAATCATCTTTTCGGCCATTACCTTGGTAAAGGCCCGGGGTGCCGTGGATAATTCAACGGCAGCGTCTGAAACTGATATTGACAGTTCTGTATCACGAACCAGAGGTACCCTTGTTGAGAAGGGCAAATTTGGACATGGAGGTAATCCTTGATGTCCAGGGACACCATATAGTCCCCTTTTTTCCGGTTCTCTATCACTGCTCTGAGTGACTCCATCTTGATTTGAACCTTTTTATGTAAGTGTTCAAAGATTTCAGATTTAGACTATGTCTCACCAAGCCGTCTGGCTTCAGTACCACAATATAGTGTGGAGGACTAATACCCTTTTCCTTGTTGTAGGAGGGGTACTTTGATTATCACCTGCTGGAAATACAGCTTGTGAATTTTTTCCCAATACTGCCTCCTTGTCGGAGGGAGCCGTTGGTAAAGCAGGCTTCAGGAACCTGCGAGGAAAAAATGTCTCGACTCTCCAATCTGTACCCCTGGGATAATACTTGTATGATCTAGGGGTCAACTTGCGAGTGATCCCACTGCGCGCTGAGACTCTTGAGACTACCCCCCCACTGGTGGAGGGCTTCTTTTCCTGGGAAGGGGCTGCCTGCTGCAGTCTACTTCCCTTTCCTCTATGTCTGGGCAGATATGACTGGCCTTTTGCCCGCTTGCCCACATGGGAACGGAAGGATTGAGGCTGAAAAGACAGTGTCTTTTTCTGCTGAGATGTAACTTGGGGTAAAAAGGTTGGATTTCCCAGCTGTGGCCGTGGCCCCCAGGTCCGACGGACCGACCCCAAATAACTCCTTCCCTTTATACGGCAATACTTCCATGTGCCGTATGGGATCTGTATCACCTGACCACTGTCGTGTCCATGACATCTTCTGGGAGATATGGACAACGCACTTATCTTGATGCCAGAGTGCAAATATCCCTCTGTGCATCTCGCATACATATATATAGAATGCATCCTATTAAATGCCCTATATCAATAAAATATTTTTAGTCAGGGAATTCGACCAAGCCAACCCAGCACTGCATCTCCAGGCTGATGGCGATCGCTGGTCGCAGTATAACCACCGTCTGTGTGTATATACTTTTTAGGATATTTTTCCAGCTGCCTATCAGCTGGCTCCTTGAGGGCGGCCGTATTTGGAGACGGTAACGCCACTTGATAAGCGTGTGAGCGCCTTATCCACCCTAATGGGTGTTTCCCAACGCGCCCTAACTTCTGGCGGGAAAAGGTATAACGCCAATATTTGCTATCGGGGTAAACCCACGCATCATCACACACTTCATTTTATTTTATCTGATTCAGGAAAAACTACAGGTAGTTTTTTCACTTCCACATAATACCCTTTTTTGTGGTACTTGTAGTATCAGAAATATGTAACAGCTCCTTCATTGCCCTTAACGTGTGGCCCTAATAAGGAATACGTTTGTTTATTCACCGTCGACACTGGATTCAGTGTCCGTGTCTGTGTCTGTGTCGACCGACTGAGGTAAATGGGCGTTTTTTTATAAAAAAACCCTGACGGTGTTTCTGAGACGCCTGGACCGTTACTAATTGTTTGTCGGCCGTCTCATGTCGTCAACCGACCTTGCAGCGTGTTGACATTCTCACGTAATTCCCTAAATAAGCCATCCATTCCGGTGTCGACTCCCTAGAGAGTGACATCACCATTACAGGCAATTTCTCCGCCTCCTCCAGCATCGTCCTCATACATGTCGACACACACGTACCGACACACAGCACACACACCTGGAATGCTCTGACAGAGGACAGGACCCCACTAGCCCTTTGGAGAGACAGAGGGAGAGTTTGCCAGCACACACCAAAAAACGCTATAATTACATAGGGACAACCTTATATAAGTGTTTCTCCCTAATAGCATCTTTATATATATATTTATATCGCCAATTTGTGCCCCCCCTCTCTGTTTAAACCCTGTTTCTGTAGTGCAGTGCAGGGGAGAGCCTGGGAGCCTTCTCTCCAGCCTTTCTGTGAGAGAAAAAATGGCGCTGTGTGCTGAGGAGATAGGCCCCGCCCCTTTTACGGCGGGCTCGTCTCCCGCTCTTTAGTGAAGTTTGGCAGGGGTTAAATATCTCCATATAGCCTCTGGGGGCTATATGTGAGGTATTTTTAGCCAGTATATAGGTTTACATTTGCCTCCCAGGGCGCCCCCCCCCCCAGCGCCCTGCACCCTCAGTGACAGCGTGTGAAGTGTGCTGAGAGGAAAATGGCGCACAGCTGCAGTGCTGTGCGCTACCTTTAGAAGACTGTCAGAGTCTTCAGCCGCCGATTCTGGACCTCTTCTAACTTCAGCATCTGCAAGGGGGCCGGCGGCGCGGCTCCGGTGACCATCCAGGCTGTACCTGTGATCGTCCCTCTGGAGCTAATGTCCAGTAGCCAAGAAGCCAATCCATCCTGCACGCAGGTGAGTTCACTTCTTCTCCCCTCAGTCCCTCGTTGCAGTGATCCTGTTGCCAGCAGGACTCACTGTAAAATAAAAAACCTAAGCTAAACTTTCTCTAAGCAGCTCTTTAGGAGAGCCACCTAGATTGCACCCTTCTCGGCCGGGCACAAAAATCTAACTGGAGTCTGGAGGAGGGTCATAGGGGGAGGAGCCAGTGCACACCACCTGATCTGGAAAAGCTTTACTTTTTGTGCCCTGTCTCCTGCGGAGCCGCTATTCCCCATGGTCCTTTCAGGAACCCCAGCATCCACTAGGACGATAGAGAAATAGGGTTATCCGCTGATGCATCTGAGGATGCGATCCGGACCATTTGTCCAGCAGATCCCACTGAAGAGTTCTTGCGGGAAATCTGCCGAATGGAATTGCTTCGTAATAAGCCACCATTTTTACCAGGACTCTTGTGCAATGATGCACTGACACTTTTCCTGGTTTTAGGAGGATCCCGATTAGCTCGGATAACTCCCTGGTTTTCTCCACTGGGAGAAACACGTTTTTTCTGGACTGTGTCCAGAATCTTCCCTAGGAACAGTAGACGTGTCGTCGGAAAAAGCTGCGATTTTGGAATATTTAGAATCCACTCGTGCTGTCGTAGAACTACTTAAGATAGTGCTACTCCGACCTCCAACTGTTCTCTGGACCTTGCCCTTATCAGGAAAGCGTCCATGTTTCTTTTAAGAAAAATCATCATTCCGGCCATTACCTTGGTAAAGACCCGGGGCGCCGTGGACAATCCAAACGGCAGCGTCTGAACTGATAGTGACAGTTCTGTACCAGGAACCTGAAGTACCCTTGGTGAGAAGGGCAAATTTGGACCTGTAGGTAAACGTCCCTGATATCCAGTGACATCATATCGTCCCCTTCTTCCTGGTTCGCTATCACTGCTCCGAGTGACTCCATCTTGATTTGAACGCTTGTATGTAAGTGTTCAAATATTTCAGATCTCACCGAGCCGGTTGGCTTCAGTACCACAATATAGTGTGGAATACTACCCCCTTCCTTGTTGTAAGAAGGGTACTTTGATTATCACCTGCTGGGAATACAGCCTGTGAATTGTGTGAGGGGGAGACGTCTCGAATTTCCAATGTACACCTGGGATATTACATGTAGGATCCCGGAGTTCCCTTGCGAGTGTTGCTGAAACTCTTGAGATGACCCCCTACCGCACCTGAGTCCGCTTGTACGGCCCCAGCGTTATGCTGCGGACTTGGCAGAAGCCGTGAGGAGCTTCTGTTCCTGGGAATGAGTTGCTTGCTGCAGTCTTCTTCCCTTTCCTCTCCCCCTGGGCAGATATGACTGGCCTTCGCCCCGCCTGCCCGTATGGGGACGAAAGGACTGAGACTGAAAAGACTGTGTCCTTTTCTGCCAATATGTGACTCGGGGTAACAAAAGGTGGATTTTTCAGCTGTTGCCATGGCCACCAGGTCCAATGGACCGCCCCTTTATACGGCAATACTTCCATATGCCGTCTGGAATCTGCCTCACCTGACCACTGTCGTGTCTTCGTCTGGCAGATATGTACATCACATTTACTCTTGATGCCAGAATGCAAATATGCCTCTGCGCATCACACATATATAGAAATGCATCCTTAAAATGCTCTATAGACAATAAAATCCTGTCCCTGTCAAGGGTATCAAAATTTTCAGTCAGGAAATCCGACCAAGCCCCCTCAGCGCTGCACATCCAGGCTGAGGCGATTGCTGGTCGTAGTATAACACCAGTATGTGTGTATATACTGTTATGATATTTTCCAGCTTCCTATCAGCTGGCTCCTTGAGGGCGGCCGTATCTGGAAACGGTAACGCCATGTTTTTTATAAGCGTGTGAGCGCCTTGTCCACCCTAAGGTGTGTTTTCCAACTCGCCCTTACTACTGGCGGGAAAAAGGGTATACCGCCCATAACTTTCTGTCGGAGGAACCCCACGTATCATCACACACTTCATTTAATTTATCTGATTCAGGCAAAACTACAAGTAGTTTATTCCCACCCTACAAAATACCCTTATTTGTGGTACTTGTGGTATCAGAAATACGTAACACCTCCTTCATTGCCCTTAACATGTAACTTGTGGCCCTAAAGGAAAAAATAAGAATTTACTTACCGATAATTCTATTTCTCGGAGTCCGTAGTGGATGCTGGGGTTCCTGAAAGGACCATGGGGAATAGCGGCTCCGCAGGAGACAGGGCACAAAAAAGTAAAGCTTTACTAGGTCAGGTGGTGTGCACTGGCTCCTCCCCCTATGACCCTCCTCCAGACTCCAGTTAGGTACTGTGCCCGGACGAGCATACACAATAAGGGAGGCATTTTGAATCCCGGGTAAGACTCATACCAGCCACACCAATCACACCGTACAACTTGTGATCTAAACCCAGTTAACAGTATGACAACAGAAAGGGCCTCTTAAAGATGGCTCCTTAACAATAACCCGAATTAGTTAACAATAACTATGTACAAGTATTGCAGATAATCCGCACTTGGGATGGGCGCCCAGCATCCACTACGGACTCCGAGAAATAGAATTATCGGTAAGTAAATTCTTATTTTCTCTATCGTCCTAAGTGGATGCTGGGGTTCCTGAAAGGACCATGGGGATTATACCAAAGCTCCCAAACGGGCGGGAGAGTGCGGATGACTCTGCAGCACCGAATGAGAGAACTCCAGGTCCTCCTTTGCCAGGGTATCAAATTTGTAAAATTTTACAAACGTGTTCTCCCCCGACCACGTAGCTGCTCGGCAGAGTTGTAATGCCGAGACCCCTCGGGCAGCCGCCCAAGATGAGCCCACCTTCCTTGTGGAGTGGGCTTTTACAGTTTTAGGCTGTGGCAGGCCTGCCACAGAATGTGCAAGTTGAATTGTGTTACAAATCCAACGAGCAATCGACTGCTTAGAAGCAGGTGCGCCCAACTTGTTGGGTGCATACAATATAAACAGCGAGTCAGATTTTCTGACTCCAGCCGTCCTTGCAATGTATATTTTTAAGGCTCTGACAACGTCCAACAACTTGGAGTCCTCCAAGTCGCTAGTGGCCGCAGGCACCACAATAGGTTGGTTCAGATGAAATGCTGATACCACTTTAGGGAGAAAATGCGGACGAGTCCGCAGTTCTGCCCTATCCGAATGGAAGATTAGATAAGGACTTTTATAAGATAAAGCCGCCAATTCAGATACTCTCCTGGCAGAGGCCAGGGCTAGTAACATAGTCACTTTCAATGTGAGATATTTCAAATCCACCTTTTTCAATGGTTCAAACCAATGGGATTTGAGGAAATCTAAAACTACATTTAGATCCCACGGTGCCACCGGAGGCACCACAGGAGGCTGTATATGCAGTACTCCCTTGACAAAAGTCTGGACCTCAGGGACAGAGGCCAATTCTTTTTGGAAGAATATTGACAGGGCCGAAATTTGAACCTTAATGGATCCCAATTTGAGACCCATAGATAATCCTGATTGCAGGAAATGTAGGAAACGACCCAGTTGGAATTCCTCCGTCGGAACCCTCCGATCCTCGCACCACGCTACATATTTTCGCCAAATGCGGTGATAATGTTTCACGGTGACTTCCTTCCGTGCCTTAATCAAGGTAGGAATGACTTCTTCTGGAATGCCTTTCCCTTTTAGGATCTGGCGTTCAACCGCCATGCCGTCAAACGCAGCCGCGGTAAGTCTTGAAAAAGACAGGGACCCTGCTGTAGCAGGTCCCTTCTCAGAGGTAGAGGCCACGGTTCGTCCGTGAGCATCTCTTGAAGTTCCGGATACCAAGTCCTTCTCGGCCAATCCGGAACCACTAGTATTGTTCTTACTCTTCTTTGCCGTATGATCTTCAATACCTTTGGTATGAGCGGCAGAGGAGGAAACACATACACTGACTGGTACACCCAAGGAGTTACCAGTGCGTCCACAGCTATTGCCTGTGGATCTCTTGACCTGGCGCAATATTTGTCCAGTTTCTTGTTGAGGCGAGACGCCATCATGTCTACAATTGGTCTTTCCCAACGGTCTATTAACATGTTGAAGACTTCTGGATGTAGACCCCACTCTCCCGGATGAAGATCGTGTCTGCTGAGGAAGTCTGCTTCCCAGTTGTCCACGCCCGGGATGAACACTGCTGACAGTGCTATCACGTGATTCTCCGCCCAGCGAAGAATCTTGGCAGCTTCTGCCATTGCACTCCTGCTTCTTGTGCCGCCCTGCCTGTTTACATGGGCGACCGCCGTGATGTTGTCCGACTGAATCAACACCGGCTTTCCTTGCAGGAGAAGTTCCGCCTGGCTTAGAGCATTGTAGATTGCTCTTAGTTCCAGAATGTTTATGTGAAGAGACTTTTCCAGACTCGTCCATACTCCCTGGAAGTTTCTTCCTTGTGTGACTGCTCCCCAGCCTCTCAGGCTGGCGTCCGTGGTCACCAGGATCCAATCCTGAATGCCGAATCTGCGGCCTTCTAATAGGTGAGCCTTCTGCAACCACCACAGAAGTGACACCCTTGTCTTTGGTGACAGGGTTATTCGCAGGTGCATCTGCAGATGCGACCCTGACCATTTGTCCAACAGATCCCTTTGGAATATTCTTGCATGGAATCTGCCGAATGGAATTGCTTCGTAAGAAGCCACCATTTTTCCCAGGACTCTTGTGCATTGATGTACTGACACTTTTCCTGGTTTTAGGAGGTTCCTGACCAGATCGGATAACTCCTTGGCTTTTTCCTCTGGAAGGAAAACCTTTTTCTGAACCGTGTCCAGAATCATTCCTAGGAACAGCAGACGAGTTGTCGGGATTAAATGGGATTTTGGAATATTCAGAATCCACCCGTGTTGTCTTAGCACCTCTTGAGATAGTGCTAAAGCTGTCTCCAGCTGTTCTCTGGACCTTGCCCTTATTAGGAGATCGTCCAAGTATGGGATAACTAATACGCCTTTTCTTCGAAGAAGAATCATCATCTCGGCCATTACCTTGGTAAAGACCCGAGGCGCCGTGGACAATCCGAACGGCAGCGTCTGAAACTGATAGTGACAGTTTTGAACAATGAACTTGAGGTACCCCTGGTGTGCGGGGTAAATCGGAACGTGTAGATACGCATCCTTGATGTCCAAGGATACCATAAAGTCCCCTTCTTCCAGGTTCGCTATCACTGCTCTGAGTGACTCCATCTTGAACTTGAACTTTTTTATGTAGAGGTTCAAGGACTTCAGATTTAGAATAGGCCTTACCGAGCCATCCGGCTTCGGTACCACAAATAGAGTGGAATAATACCCCTTTCCTTGTTGTAATAGGGGTACTTTGACTATCACCTGCTGAGCGTACAGCTTGTGAATGGCTTCCAACACCCTCTCCCTTTCGGAAGAGACGGTTGGTAAGGCAGACTTCAGGAAACGATGAGGAGGATCCGTCTCTAATTCCAACCTGTACCCCTGAGATATTATCTGCAGGATCCAGGGGTCTACCTGCGAGTGAGCCCACTGCGCGCTGTAATTTTTGAGACGGCCCCCCACTGTCCCCGAGTCCGCTTGAGAGGCCCCAGCGTCATGCTGAGGTTTTTGCAGGAGCCGGGGAGGGCTTCTGTTCCTGGGAAGGAGCTGCCTGTTGGTGTCTCTTCCCTCTTCCTCTGCCTCGTGGCAGGTACGACAAGCCCTTCGCTCTCTTATTTTTGTAGGAGCGAAAAGGCTGCGGTTGAAAGGTCGGTGCCTTTCTCTGTTGGGGAGTGACTTGAGGTAAAAAAGTGGATTTCCCGGCAGTAGCCGTGGCCACCAAGTCTGATAGACCAACTCCAAATAACTCCTCCCCTTTATACGGCAAAACCTCCATGTGACGTTTTGAATCCGCATCGCCTGTCCACTGTCGTGTCCATAAGGCTCTTCTGGCTGAAATGGACATAGCACTCACCCGAGATGCCAGTGTGCAAATATCCCTCTGTGCATCACGCATATAGATAAATGCATCCTTTATTTGTTCTAACGACAGTAAAACATTGTCCCTATCTAGGGTATCAATATTTTCAATCAGGGATTCTGACCAAACTACTCCAGCACTGCACATCCAGGCAGTTGCTATAGCTGGTCGTAGTATAACACCTGCATGTGTGTATATATTCTTTTGAATAACTTCCATCTTTCTATCTGATGGATCCTTAAGTGCGGCCGTCTCAGGAGAGGGTAACGCCACTTGTTTGGATAAGCGTGTGAGCGCCTTGTCCACCTTAGGGGGTGTTTCCCAGCGCGCCCTAACCTCTGGCGGGAAAGGGTATAATGCCAATAACTTTTTTGAAATTATCAACTTTTTATCAGGAGCAACCCACGCTTCATCACACACGTCATTTAATTCTTCTGATTCAGGAAAAACTGTTTGTAGTTTTTTCACACCATACATAATACCCTGTTTTACGGTATCTGTAGTATCAGCTAAATGTAACGTCTCCTTCATTGCCAAAATCATATAACGTGTGGCCCTACTGGAAAATACGTTTGAATTTCTACCGTCGTCACTGGAATCAGTGCCCGTGTCTGGGTCTGTGTCGACCGACTGAGGCAAAGGGCGTTTTACAGCCCCTGACGGTGTTTGAGGCGCCTGGACAGGCATTAATTGATTGTCCGGCCGCCTCATGTCCTCAACTGACTGTTTAAGGGAAGATAAACCATCACGTAATTCCACAAATAAAGGCATCCATTCTGGTGTCGACCCCCTGGGGGGTGACATCTGCATATTTGGCAATTGCTCCGCCTCCACACCAATATCGTCCTCATACATGTCGACACCACGTACCGACACACACCGCAAACTCACAGGGAATGCTCTAATGAAGACAGGACCCACTAGCCCTTTTGGGGAGACAGAGGGAGAGTCTGCCAGCACACACCACAAAGCGCTATATATACAAGGGATATCCTTATATTAAGTGCTCCCTTATAGCTGCTTTAATATATATATATATATAGCCATTAATGTGCCCCCCCTCTCTGTTTTACCCTGTTTCTGTAGTGCAGTGCAGGGGAGAGACCTGGGAGCCGTTCTGACCAGCGGAGCTGTGACAGAAAATGGCGCCGTGTGCTGAGGAGATAGGCCCCGCCCCTTTTTCGGCGGGTTCTTCTCCCGCTATTTTTCCAGTCAGGCAGGGGTTAAATATCTCCATATAGCCCCTATGGGCTATATGTGAGGTATTTTTAGCCTTGTATAAGGTTTATATTTGCCTCTCAGAGCGCCCCCCCCCAGCGCTCTGCACCCTCAGTGACTGCCCAGTGAAGTGTGCTGAGAGGAAAATGGCGCACAGCTGCAGTGCTGTGCGCTACCTTATGAAGACTGAGGAGTCTTCAGCCGCCGGTTTCCGGACCTCTTCACGCTTCAGCATCTGCAAGGGGGTCGGCGGCGCGGCTCCGGGACCGGACTCCACGGCTGGGCCTGTGTTCGATCCCTCTGGAGCTAATGGTGTCCAGTAGCCAAGCAGCAAATCCACTCTGCATGCAGGTGAGTTTACTACTTTCCCCCTAAGTCCCACGTTGCAGTGATCCTGTTGCCAGCAGGACTCACTGTAAAGAAAAAAACCTAAACTAAACTTTCTCTAAGCAGCTCTTTAGGAGAGCCACCTAGATTGCACCCTTCTCGTTCGGACACAAAATCTAACTGGAGTCTGGAGGAGGGTCATAGGGGGAGGAGCCAGTGCACACCACCTGACCTAGTAAAGCTTTACTTTTTTGTGCCCTGTCTCCTGCGGAGCCGCTATTCCCCATGGTCCTTTCAGGAACCCCAGCATCCACTTAGGACGATAGAGAAATACGTTTGTTTCTTCACCGTCGACACTGGGGTCAGTGTCCGTGTCAGTGTCTGTCGACCGACTGAGGTAAATGGGCGTTTTTACAAGCCCCTGACGGTGTCTGAGACGCCTGGACCGATACTAATTTGTCCGCCGGCTGTCTCATGTCGTCAACCGGCTTGCAGCGTGTTGACATTATCACGTAATTCCATAAGTAAGCCATCCATTCTGGTGTCGACTCCCTAGAGAGTGACATCACCATTACAGGCAATTTTCTCCGTCTCCTCACCAACATTTTCCTCATACATGTCGACACACACGTACCGACCTACAGCACACACATACAGGGAATGCTCTGATAGAGGACAGGACCCACTAGCCCTTTGGGGAGACAGAGGGAGAGTTTGCCAGCACACACCAAAAGCGCCATAATGTATATAACAACCCTAGAAGGTGTTGTTTCTATATATGGGCTCTTAATATATAATTATATCGCCAATTTATGCCCCCCTTCTCTTTAACCCTGTTTCTGTAGTGCAGGGGAGAGTGGGAGCCTTCCTCACCAGCGGAGCTGGTCAGGAAAATGGCGCTGAGTGCTGAGGAGAATAAGCTCCGCCCCTTTCACGGCGGGCTTTTCTCCCGGTTATTAGGAAAACTGGCCTGGGTTAAATACATACATATAGCCTTAATGGCTATATGTGATGTATTTATTTGCCTCTAAGGTAATCTATATTGCTGCCCAGGGCGCCCCCAGCAGCGCCCTGCACCCTCCGTGACCGAGATCAGTGAGCCGTGTAACAACAATGGCGCACAGCTGCAGTGCTGTGCGCTACCTTCATGAAGACTGAGGAGTCTTCTGCCGCCTGTTTCCGGACCTCCGTTCTGCCGTTCTTCAGCGTCTGTAAGGGGGATCGGCGGCGCGGCTCCGGGACGAACCCCAGGCTGACCTGTGTTCCGACTCCCTCTGGAGCTCAGTGTCCAGTAGCCTAAGACTTCAATCCTCCTGCACGCAGGTGAGTTGCAAGTCTCTCCCCTAAGTCCCTCGTTGCAGTGATCCTGTCGCCAGCAGGAATCACTGATTAGAAACCTAAAAAAAACTTTTCTAAACAGCTCTTTAAGAGAGCCACCTAGATTGCACCCTCTCGGACGGGCACAAAAACCTAACTGAGGCTTGGAGGAGGGTCATAGGGGGAGGAGCCAGTACACACCATGTGACCTAAAAGCTTTTTAGATGTGCCCTGTCTCCTGCGGAGCCCGCTATTCCCCATGGTCCTGACGGAGTCCCCAGCATCCACTAGGACGTTAGAGAAATGGGGCTTAATCTAATAGGTTCCAAGATGCTGGAAGTGCAGGACTTTCTGTGAGTCTGCCCCCCTTGTTTTAAAGCAGCAATCATTTGCAATACAAAACCAAACTGGTTTTACCTTGTAAATTATTGCTGCTTTAAAAAATAAAATAAAAAACACAGGCAGACTCGCAGAAAGTCCTGCATCTCCGGCAACTATTACATTCAGCCTTCAGCGAGATCGGATTACGCGCGGTGACAGCAAAGCGCGTCATTTAAAAAGCACAGAAGCACACGACTTGCCTTGGGTGCCATGATTGCTGTGCTGAGTGTCATCATCCGAGGTTGAGCTCAAGTTGAGCCCCAATTCTTCAATGCGCTTCTTCTGTCGACTCTGGGTGTTGGTCTGGAGGTCGCGCTCAGCTCGTCTCTTCATTCTCACTTCTAGCGGGTAAAGAATACAGAGTTAGAGAATGAGCAACGTGTGCGTCATAAAGGAAACATCTGATCACAAACTCATTGGTCTTAGAAAAGCGCTATGGCCTGTTTCACAGCAAATTCTCTATTTAATAAGAAAAAGGACGTAAAAAGATTTATTCGCAGAACATCAGTCTTAAGGGCCCCATACACTACAGCGACATGTCCGTCTGACATGTCGCGGGCGATCACCCCCTTGCAGCCCCGGGGGGGGGGGGGGGGGGGGGGTCAGGATCGCCCAAGATACATCATATGCTGTCCTTTTGCATTCGATGTATCTTGGCCGATTCCAGCCATGCCTGCGGGGTCGGACCAGATTGAATGTGCAGCACATTCAATCTGGAGGATCCCATCCGATGCTCTTGGGAATGCGCATCGGATCGGAAACGCCTCCAAAATGCCCAAATTCATCAGATATATCGGGCCGAATACCCGAAATCGGGCATTATCGTCGTAGTGTATGGGGCCCTTTAGGTTAAGCTCCTCCGGCAGGAAGGTCACTTTCAGAATAAAACTCCTTCTATGCTAGCTTAACCCCTTCGCTGCCCTGCTGAGACACCCAGCAAAAGAGAAAAGTGGTGATGCAACTAAAATGATAGAACATGGCGTTCTCAACTCCAGTCCTTAAGTACCACCAACAGGTCATCTGCTGTGGATTTTTTTCAATCATGCACAGGTAAGGTTATTCTATTTTGCAGGGCCAGTAATTAACCCACCTGCTCCCACAGTTGGGAAAACTTCATGGTTGAGGTCTACTGCCGTACCAGAACATGTCCTATTATGGATGGAAAGGTCTTCCTCACCATAGGCATCATATAAAAGGAATTAACCTTAATACCCAATCCCTTGTTTTCTCCATGTGCCACCAGACGCCGCACTGAGGAATCCCTAAATCCTTTATTTAGGCTAAATAGAGAAGAAAATTAAGATTTTAAACCTACCGGTAAATCTTTTTCTCCTAGTCCGTAGAGGATGCTGGGGACTCCGTAAGGACCATGGGGTATCGACGGGCTCCGCAGGAGACATGGGCACTCTAAGACTTTAGATGGGTGTGAACTGGCTCCTCCCTCTATGCCCTTCCTCCAGACCTCAGTTAAAGAACTGTGCCCAGAGGAGGACAGTACGAGGAAAGGATTTTTGTTAATCTAAGGGCAAGATACATACCAGCCCACACCATACACACCGTACCACATGGTATATACTAAACCAGTTAACAGCATGAACAAAACAGCATCAGCCAGAAACTGATCTCAACTGTAACATAACCCTTACGTAAGCAACAACTATATACAAGCCTTGCAGAAATTGTCCGCACTGGGACGGGCACTCAGCATCCTCTACCGACTAGGAGAAAAAGATTTACCGGTAGGTTTAAAATCTTATTTTCTCTTACGTCCTAGAGGATGCTGGGGACTCCGTAAGGACCATGGGGATTATACCAAAGCTCCAGACCGGGCGGGAGAGTGCGGATGACTCTGCAGCACCGATTGAGCAAACATGAGGTCCTCATCAGCCAGGGTATCAAACTTGTAGAATTTTGCAAAAGTGTTTGAACCCGACCAAGTAGCTGCTCGGCAAAGGTGTAATGCCGAGACGCCTCGGGCAGCCGCCCAAGAAGAGCCCACCTTCCTAGTGGAATGGGCCTTTACCGAATTTGGTAACTGCAATCCAGCCGTAGAATGAGCCTGCTGAATCGTGTTACAGATCCAGCGAGCAATAGTCTGCTTAGAAGCAGGAGCACCAACCTTGTTGGCTGCATACAGGACAAACAGTGCCTCTGTTTTCCTAACCCGAGCCGTCCTGGCTACATAAATTTTTAAGGCCCTGACTACATCAAGGGACTTGGAATCCTCCAAGTCACCCGTAGCCACAGGCACCACAATAGGTTGGTTCATATGAAACGACGAAACCACCTTAGGTAGAAATTGAGGACGAGTTCTCAACTCTGCTCGATCCACATGGAAAATCAGATAGGGGCTCTTGTGAGACAAAGCCGCCAATTCGGACACCCGCCTCGCAGATGCCAAGGCCAACAACATGACCACTTTCCAAGTGAGAAATTTTAATTCAACCGTTTGAAGAGGTTCAAACCAGTGTGACTTAAGGAACTGTAACACCACGTTAAGGTCCCAGGGTGCCACTGGGGGCACAAAAGGAGGCTGGATGTGCAGCATTCCCTTTACAAAAGTCTGGACTTCTGGGAGAGAAGCCAATTCCTTCTGAAAGAATATAGATAAGGCAGAAATCTGCACCTTAATGGAGCCTAACTTTAGGCCCATACCCACTCCTGTCTGTAGAAAATGGAGAAAACAACCCAGCTGAAAATCTTCCGTAGGAGCATTCTTGGCTTCACACCAAGATACATAGTTCCTCCAGATACGGTGATAATGCTTCGCCGTTACCTCCTTCCTAGCTTTGATTAGAGTAGGGATGACTTCCCCCGGAATACCTTTCCTAGCTAGGATTTGGTGTTCAACCGCCATGCCGTCAAACGTAACCGCGGTAAGTCTTGGAACACACAGGGCCCTTGTTGCAACAGGTCCTCCCTGGGAGGAAGAGGCCACGGATCTTCTGTGAGCATTTCCTGAAGATCTGAATACCAAGCCCTTCGAGGCCAATCTGGAACTATGAGTATTGTCTGCACTCTTGTTCGTCTTATGATTCTCAATATTTTTGAGATGAGTGGAAGTGGAGGGAACACATAGACCGACTGAAACACCCACGGTGTCACTAGGGCGTCCACCGCCACTGCCTGAGGGTCCCTCGACCTGGAACAATACGTCCAAAGCTTTTTGTTGAGGCGTGACGCCATCATGTCTATTTGAGGAAGTCCCCAACGATTTGTTACCTCTGCAAAGACTTCTTGATGAAGTCCCCACTCTCCTGGATGGAGATCGTGTCTGCTGAGGAAGTCTGCTTCCCAGTTGTCTACTCCCGGAATGAAGACTGCTGACAGAGCGCTTACATGATTTTCCGCCCAGCGAAGAATCCTGGTGGCTTCTGCCATTGCTGCTCTGCTCCTTGTCCCGCCTTGGCGGTTTACATGCGCCACGGCTGTGACGTTGTCTGACTGGATCAGAACGGGTAGGTTGCGAAGAAGATTCTCCGCCTGTTGTAGGCCGTTGTATATGGCCCTTAATTCCAGCACATTGATGTGTAGACAAGCCTCCTGGCTTGACCATATTCCCTGAAATTTTTTCCTTGTGTGACTGCTCCCCATCCTCGGAGTCTAGCGTCCGTGGTCACAAGAACCCAATCTTGAATGCCGAACCTGCGACCCTCTAGAAGGTGAGCACTCTGAAGCCACCACAGGAGAGACACCCTGGCCCTGGGGGACAAGCTTATCCTCCGATGCATTTGTAGATGGGACCCTGACCACTTGTCCAGAAGGTCCCACTGAAAAGTTCTCGCATGGAACCTGCCGAACGGAATGGCCTCGTAGGCCGACACCATCTTTCCCAATACTCGAGTGCATTGATGAAATGACACTCTTTTTGGTTTCAGCAGGTCCTTGACCATGTTCTGGAGTTCCTGGGCTTTTTCCATTGGGAGAAAAACCCTCTTTTTTTCTGTGTCCAGAACCATGCCCAAAAATGACAGCCGAGCTGTCGGAACTAACTGCGACTTTGGTAGATTTAGAATCCAGCTGTGTTGTTGTAGTACTCTAAGGGAGAGAGACACGCTTTTTAGTAACTGATCTCTTGATCTTGCCTTTATCAGGAGATCGTCCAAGTATGGGATAATTGTGACCCCTTGCTTGCGCAGGAGCACCATCATTTCCGCCATTACCTTGGTGAAAATTCTCGGGGCGTGGAAAGCCCAAACGGCAATGTCTGAAACTGGTAATGACAATCCTGTAAAGCGAATCTCAGGTACGCCTGAAGAGGCGGATATATAGGGACATGAAGGTATGCATCCTTTATGTCTAGTGACACCATAAAATCCCCCCCTTCCAGGCTGGAGATCACTGCCCGGAGAGATTCCATCTTGAATTTGAACCTTTTCAAATATAGGTTCAGGGATTTTAGATTCAGAATTGGTCTAACCGCGCCATCCGGCTTCGGGACCACAAATAGGGTTTAATAAAACCCTTTCCCCTGTTGCACTAGGGGAACCTTGATAATCACCTGCTGTTACAGCTTTGCATGGCAGCTGAAACTATTGCCCTCTCTGGGGGAGAAGCTGGCAAGGCCGATTTGAAAAATCGGTGTGGAGGCACCTCTTCGAACTCCAGTTTGTAGCCTCGGGATACAATTTCGACCACCCAAGGATTCAAATCCGACTGAACCCAGACTTGGCTGAAGAGCCGAAGACGTGCCCCCACCGGTGCGGACTCCCGCAGCGGAGCCCCAGCGTCATGCAGTGGATTTTGTAGAGGCCGGGGAGGATTTTTGTTCCTGGGAACTAGCCGTAGCTGGTGTTCTTTTCCCTCTACCTCTGGCGAGGAAGGAAGAACCCCGACCCTTTCTGAACTTATGCGACCGAAAGGACTGCATCTGGTATTGAAGTGTTTTCTTTTGCTGTGGGGGAACGCAAGGCAAAAAAGAAGACTTACCCGCGGTAGCTGTGGAAACCAGGTCCGCGAGGCCCTCCCCAAATAAAACTTCACCTTTGTAAGGCAAAGCCTCCATATGTCTCTTTGAATCAGCATCACCTGTCCATTGACGGGTCCACAGGGACCTTCTAGCAGAAACTGCCATGGCATTGGCTCTTGAACCCAGCAGCCCAATACCCCTCGCAGCCTCTCTCATATATAACACTACGTCCTTAATGTGACCCAAGGTCAACAAAATACTATCTTTATCTAGGGTGCCAATGTCAGATGACAAGTTATCTGCCCACGCTGCAATTGCGCTACCCACCCATGCCGACGCTACTGCCGGTCTGAGTAGGGCACCCGTAGTCTCATAAATTGATTTTAATGTAGTTTCCGGTCTGCGATCCGCAGGATCCTTGAGGGCTGCCGTGTCCGGGGACGGTAGTGCAACCATTTTGGACAAGCGCGTCAAGGCCTTGTCCACCGTGGGCGAGGATTCCCACCGTAACCTGTCCTTTGAGGGGAAAGGATACGCCATAATAATTCTCTTGGGAATCTGCAGACTCTTGTCTGAAGTTTCCCAAGCCTTTTCAAATAAAGCGTTCAGCTCATGAGATGGGGGAAACGTTACCTCAGGTTTCTTTTCCTTAAACATGCAGACCCTCATGTCAGGTACAGAGGGGTCCTCTGTGATATGCAAAACATCTTTTATTGCAATAATCATATACTGAATACTCTTGGCCATCCTTGGGTGCAACCTCGCATCATCATAGTCGGCACTGGAGTCGGAATCCGTGTCGGTATCAGTGTCTGCTATCTGGGAAAAGGGACGTTTATGGGACCCTGAAGGGTCTTGTGACACAGTCAAAGCCATGGATTGACTCCCTGCTTTGTCCTTGGACTCTGCTATGTCCAATCTCTTATGTAATAAGGTCACATTAGCATTTAAAACATTCCACATATCCAACCAATCAGGTGTCGGCTGTGCCGACGGAGACACCACCACTATCTGCTCTGCATCCTCCCTAGACTAGCCTTCCACTTCAGACATGTCGACACACACGTACTGACACCCCAACACACACTGGGATATATAAATATGGGGACAGCCCCCCAATAAGGCCCGTTGGAGAGAGACAGAGAGAGAGTATGCCAGCACACACCCAGCGCCACTAGATACTGAAAACAAAGTCCCAGCCTGAATAGCGCTTTTTATATATAATTTGCACCAAATAAATGTGCCCCCCCCCCCTCGTTTTTTGTCCCCTGTTACTTGTTCAGCAGGGGAGAGTACGGGAGCATCTTCTCTGCAGCATGCTGTGGAGAAAATGGCGCTGGTTAGTGCTGGAGGATCAAGCCCCGCCCCCTCGACGGCGGCCTTCGGTCCCGCTCATTTGTTTATACTGGCGGGGGTTTTATAACAAACTGCCTCCGCAGTATCTAATAATGGTGCCAGTTTAATGTAAGGTAATTATTGCTGCCCAGGGCGCCCCCCGTGCGCCCTGCACCCTTGCTGTGCCTTGTGTGTGTGTGGGAGCAATGGCGCGCAGCGCGACCGCTGCGCGGTACCTCTCTGTAGATCTGAAGTCTTCTGCCGCCTTTGAAGTCTTCTTACTTCATATACCTACCCGGCTTCTATCTTCCGGCTCTGTGAGGAGGACGGCGGCGCGGCTCTGGGACGAACAGCAAGGACGACACCTGTGTGGAGCTAATGGTGTCCAGTAGCCTAAGAAGCAGAGCCCATCAGTCCAGGAAAGTGGGTCTGCTTCTCTCCCCTCAGTACCACGAAGCAGGGAGCCTGTTGCCAGCAGTGCTCCCTGAAAATAAAAAACCTAACAAAAGTCTTTTCAGAGAAACTCAGTAGAGCTCCCCTGCAGTGCATCCAGTCTCCTCTGGGCACAGGATCCAACTGAGGTCTGGAGGAGGGGCATAGAGGGAGGAGCCAGTTCACACCCATCTAAAGTCTTAGAGTGCCCATGTCTCCTGCGGAGCCCGTCTATACCCCATGGTCCTTACGGAGTTCCCAGCATTCTCTAGGACGTAAGAGAAATTAATGTTTGTAGACCTGATCTTGAAGTACTTGGCTCCTACATGTTGCTGCAACTGTAGCAACAAGAAATCTACATATGGGCAGATAAACCACTGTTCATTGTGATAACTTCTTACAAGCCTTCCAGTATGGGCACTGAGAAGACAGACCGTATATAAGCTGGCAGAAGGGGGAGATTTATCAAAACTTGGAGAGAGATAAAGTAGAGAGAGATAAAGCACCAAACAAGCAATTATCAGCTGTCATTTTTCAAACACAGCCTGTAACATGACACTTAAAACTGCTTGATTGATACTTTATCTCTCTATAAGCTTTGATAAATCTCCCCATGGTCACGAGAATCATCATGGACAACAAGGACCAGTGACCTTCATTCTTAACATTGTGTGAAGCTAGAAAGATAAGATGCAGCTTAGCAAAGCCTGCGTGATGCGAGTGTAGTCTGGATTCCTTGAAGGCTGATGGTATAAAGGCAGAAATAATGTAGCCAGTTTACGGCGTCCAAGAGCAATATAGTAGGGAAAAGGGATAACCTTTCCCTGCCCAGGGGCAGCAGATCAACAACCTCCTGGAGAAAGGAAAACCTTTCAAATCAAAATAAGAGTTATGGTAAAACTTTCCTCCGTTAACTCTTTTTCTTTGAGGTCCATGGGATTCACAGGGACATCGGGGTGTAGGTCTGCGGAGTGGATCCGGGCACCAGACAACTAAAGCTTTTAAGCTCCCAGGATGCTCCGGTCCTCCCTCCCAATATCCCGCCCCCTGGCCAAGGGACTTCAGTTTTGTTAGCAAGCCCAAGGCAGGAGCAGGATCAGAGAGAGAAGAAGAAAGAACGGTACACTCAAGAAACACACTCTCAGTTATAAGAGAAGGGAACTAGTGACCAGAATAAAGAACTATTTGAAGCCAGGTGTGTCAGGGTGCGTGCCCTGTGAATCCCATGGACCTTGAAGAAAAAAAGAGTTAATGAAGATAAGTTTTACCATAACTCTTAATTTCTTTTTCGGGGTCCATGGCTATTCACAGGGACATCGGGGGTGTACTAAAGTAGTTAAACTACATGGTGTGGACGCTCCTGAGTTGAGAGGAGTACCCGACATCCGAATGAGGCATCCTGAGAAGCGAATGTGTCGAAGACGTAGAACCTTAGGAAGGTGTGGACAGAGGACCATGTGGCAGCCTTACAGAGCTGTACTGCAGACGGGCACGGCGGGCTGCCCACGAAGGACCAACAGACCTCGTGGAATGAGCAGTGACTGTGTCCGACACAGGGAGGTCTGCCTGTTGGGAAGCATGTGATATGGTTGTACTTATCCATCTGGCCAGTTTGTTTATTAGCTGGCCAGCCTCTTTTATGAAATCCGTAAAAGACGAAGAGTCTGTTTTCCTGACAGACACTGTACTCTGTACATAAATCTTTAAGGCTCAAACAACATCCAGTGAGGCCTCGCTGGAGGAAAGGCCCGGAGAGCTGAAAGCTGGAACCACAATTTCTTCATTTACATGGAAACTTGAGACTACCTTTGGAAGGTAGCCAGGTCATGTTCTGAGAACAGCCCTATCCTGTTGAAAATCAGGAATGGGGACTTACATGAAAGTGCCCCTAAGTCTGACACCCTTCTGGCCGATGCAATCAATTGAAGAAAAAGTGTCTTTGCAGGATTGCCATTTAAGATCCACAGAGTCCAGAGGCTCCTGCGGTGACTGGAGTACTATGGATAAATCCCAAGGGGCTACTGGAGGGACAAACAGAGGTTGTATTCTGAGTATTCCCTAGAAAAAGGTTTGAATGTCAGAAAGCATAGCAATCCTTTTATGAAACCATATGGTCAAGGCTGATACCTGTACCTTCAGGGAAGCTAGCCTCAATCCAAGATCTAATCCGACTTGAAGAAAAGCAAGGATTCTGGATACCCTAAAAGTAAGAGGGTCATAATTATTGGGAGCACATCACTGGAAATAGGTGCGCCACATTCTGTAGTAAACTCTTGCTGACGAATCATCGTCTGAGTTTTGATGAGATGAGGTTGTCCATTCCATCTGGATAGAATCTGTTGTTGAAGGGGTCTGGAGTGGAACTGGGCATATTCCACCATATCGAAGGTTGATACCATGGATCCCGGAGCCTGCATCGCCGAGTGTATTGAGACTCTGCGGTTGGGTAAGAGTCTGCGCACTCGCGCCTGTAATGTTGCTATCTTTTCTGGTGGAAGAAAGATTCTCTGATTCTATGAATCTAACAGGGCTCCTAGATGCATCATCCTCGGGGACGGTATCAGGGATGATTTTTTTTCTGATTGATAACTGAGCTGTGTCTTTGAAGAAACCGTAGAGTATATGATTGCACAGGGTGTCTGAGGATTGTGCGAGGATAAGCAAATCGTCCAGGTAGGGTAGGAATCAGATTCCCTGCAAATGCATAATTTTGGTGAAGACTCTGGGAGTCATAGACAAGCCAAAGGGCAGCGCCTGAAACTGTTAAAGTTGTTTGAGAACAGCAAATCTGAGGTATTGCTGATGAGCTGGTAAAATATGTATTGGATGTATTTGTTCAGAGACCTGAAGTTTAATATAGGTCGATGTGATCCGTTGAGTTTCTGAACTAGAAACAGGGTGGAGTAAAACCCCTTGCCTCTGTGTGCTGGAGGTGCAGGGATAATTATCCCTGCTTCTTGCAAGGTCTGTGTTGCCTTTATCAGGGCCACAGCTTTGGTTGGATCCCTTGTGGTACCTGTGCAAAAGAATCACTGAGGGGGGTAACTGTTAGTGCTTAAATTGTATAGCGTACCCGTGGGAGACTACTTCCCGGACCCAGGCGTCCATGGTGGTATCACACCGGGTGCTTGCGTACTGAAGTAGTCGGCTTCCCACTCTGGGGTCCCCCAGGAGGAGGCCCATCCAGTCAGGCTGTGGGTTTGTCAGTGGATTTGGCGGCCGGCTGTCTAGTATACCAGGCCTGTTTGCGTGGTTTGGCGGGCCTGTTAGTGGCTGTCTGGCGTGGAAAGGGCTGTCCCTCAGCATTTCCTTGGGGACAAAAGAACCGGGGCACATTACCTTTGGATTTGGGTGTAGTTGCGGAAGGCAGAAATACTGTCTTAGATACAGCTATAGAGGCCACTATCTCATCTAGTTTTTTACCAAACAAAATGTCCCCAGTGAATGGTAGCGTTTCCAGGGTCTTTTTAGAATCACTATCTGCTTTCCATGTAGAGTATGGAGCCAAATCATGCGTCTTGCCACTATAGATGTAGCAGAGACTTTAGAGGTCAATAACCATGTGTCTAAGGTCGCTTCTCCCAGATAGGACGCTGCCTCTCTAATGTTTGCGATGGGAGACATCTGGACTCTGTTCGCATCTGCAGGCTTGCTTTCTTCTAAAGCATCTGCCCAACTTTCAATGGCCTTAGCCTCCCATGTGAGGCAAGTTTCCACCTTCTGGTCAGTGGTATCCTTTAGGGACGAAACAGATGGGATAGGTAGTGTAGAGGTGCGCACTAGGCCTGCCACATGTGAATCTAGAGGGAGATATTTCCCATTGTGCACAGTCCTTTGTTGGAAGAGGGGTAAAATGTTGTTAGACACCTTGGTATCTGAAATTTTTTTACCAGATGTAGCGCAGGCTTCTTTCAAGAGTTCCGTCAGTTGTTCTGACTAAGGAAATTCTGCTGTAACCGTTTTTGCACGCTTAAATACCGGTGCCTTAGATTTGGATGCAGGGGCCAGTTGTTCGTCACTTTCAATTTCTAGGATGTATTTTACAGCTCTGACAAAAGCTGGTACATCTATGGTGGAATGACGTTCCTCCTCAGGAGAGAGGGATTCCACTAGGGAAGTGTCTGTCTGATCTGGTTCCCCAGAAGATTCCTCTTAATCAGGCACATGAGTAAAGGTCTGAACTAAGTTTTGTACTGAATTAGACAATACGTCTACCCAGGGAGGCTGTATAGGAAGTATAGGGGGATTTAGCATTACAGGCTGTAGCTGCTGGTGAAATCCCACACTAGGAATTGGAGCAGGTGTTGATAAGCGATCTGCAATTTGTGTAATGAGCTGTGAAAAGGAAGCCCATGGGGGTTCCTGTGGCAGAGGCTGCTCCGCTGAGGTAGACTGGCAGGGAGGGTTATAACAATTTAAGCATTGACCATCCTGAACAGAATACTGTGGGGATAAACCCGCTGAAAAGGTTCTGCATGTAACCTGTACTGGAGCAGCCTGCTCCTCGTGAGCCTTTCTAGAAGACATAGCAATAACTGTAAAGCACACCGCAGTTTATGGTTTCAAAAAGGGAGTGTGATCGCCTTCACAAATACGGCTATATGTAAAGTACTATTGTAACCCTTAAACACCTGTACTCTAGGGTTATGGAGAAAAAAGAGAAAGGGATAGCAACTGTCTGTACAGAGAAACTGGATAAACAGACAGCAGAGCTAGCACAAGTCACATTCAATTCATAAATACAGTATATTGCAATGGGCACTGTTATCAACGACGCAGACTGCAGTGGCTGGTAGGATGAAGTGCTGTATAACCTGACCGATGGGGAGAGGTATACTGTAGACTCAGAACCCAGCGCTCCCAGAGAGCTTCAGCTGCAGCCTGTGTCCCTGAGGAAATGGCAGCTGCGCGTCTCTGTAAGGGAGGAGGGTGAGGGAGGAGCAGCTCAGAGGTGGGAAATCGCTGTGGAGACCCACTCTGAGCCGGGGGAGGGGCCACTGGGGAGGCGTACCTCCCTTATGCTGTCATTAACCCCAGGGTGCCTGGCTCCAAAATGTCCCCAGCAGGCCAGTCTAATATTGCCCTGGTGGCATAGTGGGGTCACGGATGGACCGGCGCCAACATTAGCACCTCCGGTCCGTCTCTGCGACCGGAGGATAGACCACAATAAAAGATGCGGTTCTCCGCTTACACAGAGATCCGCTTACCTATCCCGCCACCCTGTTGGCCAGCTGTAGTCCCCGGGTCGCCAGGACGCTTGCTAGCTGAGCCTTGTCCTGGTCTGGTGATCTCAGCAGGCGCCAGGAGTTTTAGGAGCAGCAGCGCTGGCATCCGCTGGACCGCCAAGCGCTGCTGTTGTAACGTAAAAATGCTAAAAAGTAAAAAAATCATAAAGTAAAGCTTGGGGCTGCAGAGAAACAGCCCCCCTGTCAAACGGTGCATCCGACTCCAGCTGGCACCAGAGCAAAACTGCAGTCGCTTGGCCAGGGGGTGGGGTCTAGGGAGGGAGGACCGAAGCATCCTGGGAGCTTAAAAGCTTTAGATGTCTGGTGCCCGGATCCACTCTGCAGCACTACACCCCGATGTCTGTGTGAACAGCCATGGACCCCGAAGAAGAAAGGTTAGTTCTTCATTACTGGAGTAACTACTTTTCTCCCCTTCGTCCTAGAGGATGCTGGGGACTCCAAAAGGACCATTGGGTATAGACGGGATACACAGGAGACATGGGCACACTATAATACTTTGAATGGGTGTGCACTGGCTCCTCCCTCTATGCCCCTCCTCCAGACCTCAGTTAGATTCTGTGCCCAGAGGAGACTGGTCACACTATAGGGGAGGAAAGAACAATAGAATTAGATAGATAGAGTGCGCTGTCAACGGCAGCCTGTACAGGGAAGGTCAGTTCCCACAATGGTAGATACAAGCAAGGAAAAAAAAAAAAAAAAAAAAAAGGTACTGGCGCCGGCTGTGATTCAAAACACAATAAATAAAAATATAAAATATATCTTTTATTAAACATTCATCTAAGAGAATAATCTATCCCTCAAGGGTAAAACAACACTGATAGAATGTATTAACAGAATTCTGTAGGATACCACAAAGATTAACCCTTTTGAAAAAAAAAATGTCCACAATTCCTGGCTAGGACACTAATCCACATTTGCCCACAAGTTTAGTTGGTATAAGAGCATTTTACCAGACTTGCTTCCGGATATAAGTCCCCTAGGAGTCCTATGCAGATAGGGTCCAGATGGCAGATGGGGATAAGTCCGGGTCTGTGAAGAACTTGTGCCGGAATTTGATCCAGTGGATGTCAGTAAGTCCAAATAAAGCCAGGAGGTGGATGCGGGTGCTGGTACTTGTGGTCCTACAGAGAAGAGTCCAACGCGTTTCGCTGGGCGGGATCATATGAAATCAGCAGCACTGGTTCTACTGGCTAGTACAAGCCATGTGACCGGCTGCGATCACATGATACAAACTCTATTTCTCATTTCCATGTTTTTATGACATTTATAACACTCCTTTTTATGAATAAAGATATGTATAATATATTTTACACTATTGATTGCCTTCTGCTGTAACGAAATATTAAATTTGTGAAACAGATTTTACTAAGTGTTAGCAGGTCTAGCAGATGTTTCTAATTAATCCCTAATTACTAAGGGTATATATAGTCCATAAGTTGGACACTGGACTTATGCTCCTGAGGAAGCTGGCACCCATGAGACCAGCGAAACGCGTTGAGCTCTTCTCTGTAGGACCACAAGTACCAGCACCCACCTCCACCTCCTGGCTTTATTTGGACTTACTGGCATCCACTGGATCAAATTCCGGCACAAGTTCTTCACAGACCCGGACTTATCCCCATCTGCCATCTGGACCCTATCTGCATGGGACTCCTAGGGGACTTATATCCGGAAGCAAGTCTGGTAAAATGCTCTTATACCAACTAAACTTGTGGGCAAATGTGGATTCGTGTCCTAGCCAGGAATTGTGGACATTTTTTTTTTCTTCAAAAGGGTTAATCTTTGTGGTATCCTACAGAATTCTGTTAATACATTCTATCAGTGTAGTTTTACCCTTGAGGGATAGATTATTCTCTTAGATGAATGTTTAATAAAATATATATTTTATATTTTTATTTATTGTGTTTTGAATCACAGCCGGCGCCAGTACCTTTTTTTTTCTCCACACTATAGGGGAGCTCTACTGAGTTTCTCTAAAAGACTTTTGTTAGGTTTATTTTTTTCAGGGAGCACTGCTGGCAACAGGCTCCCTGCATCGTGGGACTGAGGGGAGAGAAGCAGACCTACTTCTGTGAGACTGATAGGCTCTGCTTCTTAGGCTACTGGACACCATTAGCTCCAGAGGGTCCGATCACCTGGGTCGCCCAGCTGCTCGTTCCCGGAGCCGCGCCGCCGTCCCCCTCACAGAGCCAGAAGATTGAAGACAGGCGAGTAACCGAAGCAAAGACGACATCGGAAGGCGGCAGAAGACTTCAGTCTTCCTGAGGTACCGCGCAGCGGTAGCGCTGCGCGCCATTGCTCCCGCTGACACAGGCACTGCATGGGTGCAGAGCGCAGGGGGGCTGTTTTGAGACCCCCGCCAGTATAATTATAGCGGGACCAAAGCGCGCCTTGTAGGGGGCTGGGCTTCCTCCTCAGCTCTGACCAGCGCCATTTTCTCTCCACAGCTTGCTGCAGAGACGCTGCTCCTGACCCTTCCACTGCTGTCACAAGTAACAGGGTGCTAAAAACGAAAGGGGGGGGGGGGGGGCACATAATTTGGTGATTGGTTGTATTATATTACAAGCGCTTATAGGTCTGGGGCATTTTGTTTTCAGACTGGTGTGGCGCTGGGTGTGAGCTGGCAAACTCCTTCTCTGTCTCTCTGAAAGGCCTTATTGTGGGTCTGTCCCCTTTAGCCCAGTGTGTGTGGGGGTGTCGGTACGCGTGTGTCGACATGGCAGAAACTGAATGCTCTTCCCAGGAGGTTAGTGTGAGAGCTGAACAAAATGAAGGAGTGACTGTCGGCACCGCCGACTGCTGATTGGATTGATATGTGGAATGTGTTGAATAGCAGTGTGGCTTTGTTGCACAAGAGGTTGGACAAATCTGAGTCTCAGAACCAAGCATGGAGGCAATCCATGGGAGACGTGATACCACACACTCAGGCCTCCTCGGGGTCCCAAAAACGTTCATTTACCCAGATAGCAGACACCGATACCGACACGGATTCTGATTCCAGTGTCGACTATAATGATGCGAAGTTACATCCTAAGGTGGCTAAGAGTATTCAGTACATGATTGTGGCTATAAAAGACGTGTTACATATTACGGAAGACCCCGCTGTCCCTGAGACAAGGGTCTGTATGTATAAGGGGAAGAAACCGGAGGTAACGTTTCCTCCCTCTCATGAACTGAATGCCCTTTTTGAAAAAGCCTGGGAAACGCCACGACAAGAGGTGGCACATTCACAGGAGAACTGCTATGGCATACCCGTTTCCTTCTCAGGATAGGGTTGGGTGGGAGGCAACACCCACGGTAGACAAAGCTCTAGCGCGCTTATCCAAGAATGTGGCGCTACCATTTCCTGAAATGGCGGCCCTTAAAGATCCTGCTGATCGGAGGCAGGAAGCTACCTTGAAATCTATTTATGTCACGACAGGTACACTCCTCAGACCGGCTGTCGCTTCGGCGTGGGTGAGTAACGCGATTGAAAAGTGGGCGGATAACTTGTCATCGGACATAGACACCCTGGATCGGGATAGCGTGCTGTTGACTCTGGGTCATATCAGAGACGCTGCAGTCTATTTAAAAGAGACGGCGAGGGATATTGGCCTCTTGGGATCAAGGGCCAATGCCATGGCAGTCTCGGCTAGAAGGGCGTTGTGGACTCATCAATGGAATGGTGATGCTGATTCTAAGAAGGCTATGGAGGCTCTGCCCTACAAGGGTGGGGTTTTGTTTGGTGAAGGCCTCGCGGACCTGGTTTCTACAGCTACCGCGGGTAAGTCCTCTTTTCTGCCTTTTGTTCCTCCACAGCAAAAGAAAACGCCTCCATATCAAATGCAGTCCGTTCGGTCGCAGAAATTCCGGAAAGGACGTGGGTCATCCTTCCTTGCGGCAAGAGGTAAGGGAAGGGGAAAAAGATCGCCGGCTGTGGCAAGCTCCCAGGAGCAGAAGTCCTCCCCGGCTTCTGCCAAATCCACCGCATGACGCTGGGGCTCCCCTGGGGGAGTCCGCACCGGTGGGAGCGTGTCTTCAACTCTTCAGTCAGGTCTGGGTTCTCTCGGGCCTGGATCTTTGGGTAATGGAAATTGTGACCCAAGGTTACAAGCTGGAGTTTCAAGACGTGCCCCCATGCCAATTTTTCTAATCGGCCTTGCCAGCTTCTCTTCCGGAAAGAGAGGTAGTGTGTGCGGCAATACAAAAGCTGTGTCAGCGATCAGCAGGATCCTTGAGGGCTGCCGAGTCTGGAGACGGTAGCGCCACCTTTTTGGACAAGCGCGTCAAAGCCTTGTCCACCCTGGGCGAGGATTCCCACCGCAACCTGTCCTGTGCGGGAAAAGGATACTCTATAAGAATTCTCTTGGGAATCTGCAGTTTCTTGTCTGGAGTTTCCCAAGCTTTTTCAAATAAAGCGTTCAGCTCATAAGATGGGGGAAAGGTTACCTCAGGTTTCTTTTCCTTAAACATGCATACCCTCGTGTCAGGTACCGAGGGGTCCTCTCTGATATGCAAAACATCTTTTATTGCAATAATCATATAATTAATACTTTTGGCCACCCTTGGGTATAACCTTGCATCATCGTAGTCGACACTGGAGTCAGAATCTGTGTCGGTATCAGTGTCTGCTACCTGGGACAGGGGACATTTATGAGACCCTGAAGGGCCTTGTGACACAGTCAAAGGCATGGATTGACTCCCTGCTTTTTCTCTGGACTCTGCTTTGTCCAATCTTTTATGTAATAAAGACACATTTGCATTTAAAAATTCCACATATCCATCCAATCAGGTGTCGACTCTGTGCCGACGGAGACACCACAATCATCTGCTCTACCTCCTCCTTAGACGAGCCTTCCGCTTCAGACATGCCGACACACGTACCGACACTCCCACACACCCTGGGATATATATATATGGAGACAGTCCCCCAATAAGGCCCTTTGGAGAGACAGAGAAAGAGTATGCCAGCACACACCCAGCGCCACTGGACACTGGAATAAAATCCCAGTCTGTACAGCACTTTATATATCAATAATACACTCACTGCGCCAAATAAATGTGCCCCCCCCCCCCCCCCTCTTTTTTGCCCTCTGTACTTGTGTTCAGCAGGGGAGAGTCCGGGGAGCAGCTTCTCTGCAGCGTGCTGTGGAGAAAATGGCGCTGGTTAGTGCTGGAGGATCAAGCTCCACCCCCTCAACGGCGGGCTTCGGTCCCTTCAAATTCTTTATACTGGCGGGGGTTTATTTAATATACCGCTTCCGCAGTATATATATGTCAGCCCAGTGTCCCTTGAGGTTTATTATTGCTGCCCAGGGCGCCCCCCCCTGCGCCCTGCACCCATACAGTGCAGTCAGTGTGTGTGAATGTGGGAGCAATGGCGCACAGCGTTACCGCTGAGCGGTACCTCAGTGAAGATCTGAAGTCTCCTGCCGCCTTTGAAGTCTTCTTTCTTCTTATACTCACCCGGCTTCTATCTTCCGGCTCTGTGAGGAGGACGGCGGCGCGGCTCCGGGACGAACAGCGAGGATGAGACCTGCGTTTCGACCCTCTGGAGCTAATGGTGTCCAGTAGCCTAAGAAGCAGAGCCTATCATTTAAGTAGGTCTGCTTCTCTCCCCTCAGTCCCACGATGCAGGGAGCCTGTTGCCAGCAGTGCTCCCTGAAAATAAAAAACCTAACAAAAGTCTTTTTCAGAGAAACTCAGTAGAGCTCCCCTGCAATGCACCCAGTCTCCTCTGGGCACAGGATCTAACGGAGGTCTGGAGGAGGGGCATAGAGGGAGGAGCCAGTGCACACCCATCTAAAGTCTTTAGAGTGCCCATGTCTCCTGCGGAGCCCGTCTATACCCCATGGTCCTTACGGAGTACCCAGCATCCTCTAGGACATAAGAGAAAAGTGTGTCTTTGCAGACTTTACAATGTTTGGAGCAGAACGCCAAAGCAGATACTTACAGGGCGCATGGGAGGCAGCTCGGAAAGTGACAGAATTCCCAGATGACACGGATTGTGAGCTCTGCTTCAGGGCATCACCAGCGTCCGGGATGGAGCAGCATGCGGCTGTGCGAAAGAGGGAGAACGAGGAGTTTCCTGTACAGATATAAGAGAAGCTCAGTGTCTCCTCAACACATCACCCAAAACTCTGCATCATACACAATATAAACTAGTTCAATGATCTCTTATTGCACAGGGAAACCAATATATAAATCACAGAGCAGGGGATCTCAGGGAATTACTATAAATGTATATTTTTGGCTGTATTACACTGTATCTTTCCTGCACCTAAGTGACATTATGGGGTCAATGTAGGGATGACGAAAAAGCCGGCAATAGTTGCTACTGCAATGTGTGTAAGGAAATAAATATGTACATTAACCTGTATGTATGTATGTATGTATGTATGTATTAAATAGAAGGAACACACACTAATATAGAGAAAGTGAGAAAGAGAACACACCATACACCAATCTCTATAGTGCACATCTTAGTTCATATATAGGGGGTCATTCCGACCCGTTCGCACGCAGCGGTTTGTCGCTGCGGTGCGAGCAGGTCAGGAATGCGCAATCGTTGCCGTTATGACGCGGATTACGAAGAAAGCGGTCGCAGCGACGGCCGCAAGAAGATTGACAGAAAGAAGGCGTTCCTGGGCGTCACCAGACCGTTGGCGGCCGTTTTCGGGGAGTGGTGGAGAAAACGCAGGCGTGGTCAGAAGGACGGAGGGCGGATGTCTGTCATCAAAGCCGGGACCTGCATCGCTGGAGCCGTTGCACAGGGTAAGTAGGTCTAGGGCTAGTCTTCTTTTACACAAAACTTTTTTAGCTTAGCAGCGCTGCACAAGCGATCGCAGCCCTGCTAAGCTAAAATACACTCCCCCATAGGCATGGACTAGTTGATCGCACCAGCAGCAAAATGTTGCTGGCTGCGATCAACTCGGAATGACCACCATAGTGTATAGACACTAAGGGGTCTATTCATGAAGCAGTGAAAAGAGTGGAGAAGTGAGCCAGTGGAGAAGTTGTCCATGGCAACCAATCAGCACTGAAGTAACATTTATCATTTGCATAATCTACAATTGTACGGAGCAGCCGATTGGTTGCCATGGTTAACTTCTCCACAGACTCACCTCTCCACTCTTTTCACTGCTTCATGAATAGACCCCATAGGATTAATTTTCCCCACAAAGGAATTGGTATAAAGCTGCAGGTTATGAATAACAATGCATGGAGCAGGACATGCATCAGAATTGTGTTTTACCCCTACATTGTTAACTTTTTCCTCATAGAAACATAGGGGTAAATTCATTAAGATGGGAGATGGTGATGTTGCCCATAGCAACCAATTAGATTCTATTTATTATCTTCTAGAAGCAGCTAAAATAAGATTTTACTTACCGATAAATCTATTTCTCGTAGTCCGTAGTGGATGCTGGGGACTCCGTCAGGACCATGGGGATTAGCGGCTCCGCAGGAGACAGAGCACAAAAATAAAGCTTTAGGATCAGGTGGTGTGCACTGGCTCCTCCCCCTATGACCCTCCTCCAAGCCTCAGTTAGGATACTGTGCCCGGACGAGCGTACACAATAAGGAAGGATTTTGAATCCCGGGTAAGACTCATACCAGCCACACCAATCACACCGTACAACTTGTGATCTGAACCCAGTTAACAGTATGACAACGTAGGAGCCTCTGAACAGACGGCTCACAACAATAATAACCCGATTTTTGTACCAATAACTATGTACAAGTATTGCAGACAATCCGCACTTGGGATGGGCGCCCAGCATCCACTACGGACTACGAGAAATAGATTTATCGGTAAGTAAAATCTTATTTTCTCTAACGTCCTAGTGGATGCTGGGGACTCCGTCAGGACCATGGGGATTATACCAAAGCTCCCAAACGGGCGGGAGAGTGCGGATGACTCTGCAGCACCGAATGAGAGAACTCCAGGTCCTCTTTAGCCAGGGTATCAAATTTGTAGAATTTTACAAACGTGTTCTCCCCCCGACCACGTAGCTGCTCGGCAGAGTTGTAATGCCGAGACCCCTCGGGCAGCCACCCAGGATGAGCCCACCTTCCTTGTGGAATGGGCATTTACATATTTTGGCTGTGGCAGGCCTGCCACATAATGTGCAAGCTGAATTGTACTACACATCCAACTAGCAATCGTCTGCTTAGAAGCAAGAGCACCCAGTTTGTTGGGTGCATACAGGATAACAGCAAGTCAGTTTTCCTGACTCCAGCCGTCCTGGAAACCGATATTTTCAGGGCCCTGACAACATCTAGCAACTTGGAGTCCTCCAAGTCCCTAGTAGCCGCAGGTACCACAATAAGCTGGTTCAGGTGAAACGCTGACACCACCTTAGGGAGAAACTGGGGACGAGTCCGCAGCTCTGCCCTGTCCGAATGGACAATCAGATATGGGCTTTTGTGAGACAAAGCCGCCAATTCTGACACTCGCCTGGCCGAGGCCAGGGCCAACATCATGGTCACTTTCCATGTGAGATATTTCAAATCCACAGATTTGAGCGGTTTAAACCAATGTGATTTGAGGAATCCCAGCACTACGTTGAGATCCCACAGTGCCACTGGAGGCACAAAAGGGGGTTGTATATGCAGTACTCCCTTGACAAACTTTTGGACTTCAGGAACTGAAGCCAATTCTTTCTGGAAGAAAATCGACAGGGCCGAAATTTGAACCTTAATGGACCCCAATCTGAGGCCCATAGACACTCCTGTTTGCAGGAAATGCAGGAATCGACCGAGTTGAAATTTCTTCGTGGAGCCTTCCTGGCCTCACACCACGCAACATATTTTCGCCACATGTGGTGATAATGTTGTGCGGTCACGTCCTTCCTGGCTTTGACCATGGTAGGAAAGACCTCTTCCGGAATGCCTTTTTCCCTTAGGATCCGGCGTTCAACCGCCATGCCGTCAAACGCAGCCGCGGTAAGTCTTGGAACAGACATGGTACGTGCTGAAGCAAGTCCCTTCTTAGCGGCAGAGGTCATGAGTCCTCTGTGAGTATCTCTTGAAGTTCCGGGTACCAAGTCCTTCTTGGCCAATCCGGAGCCACGAGTATAGTTCTTACTCCTCTACGTCTTATAATTCTCAATACCTTGGGTATGAGAAGCAGAGGAGGAAACACATACACCGACTGGTACGCCCACGGTGTTACCAGAACGTCCACAGCTATTGCCTGAAAGTCTCTTGACCTGGCGCAATACCTGTCCAGTTTTTTGTTCAGGCGGGACGCCATCATGTACACCTTTGGTCTTTCCCAACGGTTCACAATCATGTGGAAAACTTCCCGATGAAGTCCCCACTCTCCCGGGTGGAGGTCGTGCCTGCTGAGGAAGTCTGCTTCCCAGTTGTCCACTCCCGGAATGTACACTGCTGACAGTGCTATCACATGATTTTCCGCCCAGCGAAAAATCCTTGCAGTTTTTGCCATTGCCCTCCTGCTTCTTGTGCCGCCCTGTCTGTTTACGTGGGTGACTGCCGTGATGTTGTCCCACTGGATCAATACCGGCTGACCTTGAAGCAGAGGTCTTGCTAAGCTTAGAGCATTATAAATTGCCCTTAGCTCCAGTATATTTATGTGGAGAAATGTCTCCAGACTTGATCACACTCCCTGGAAATTTTTTCCCTGTGTGACTGCTCCCCAGCCTCTCAGGCTGGCCTCCGTGGTTACCGGCATCCAATCCTGAATGCCGAATCTGCGGCCCTCTAGAAGATGAGCACTCTGTAACCACCACAGGAGAGACACCCTTGTCCTTGGAGATAGGGTTATCCGCTGATGCATCTGAAGATGCGATCCGGACCATTTGTCCAGCAGATCCCACTGAAAAGTTCTTGCGTGGAATCTGCCGAATGGAATCGCTTCGTAATAAGCCACCATGTTTCCCAGGACTCTTGTGCAATGATGCACTGACACTTTTCCTGGTTTTAGGAGGTTCCTGACTAGCTCGGATAACTCCCTGGCTTTCTCCTCCGGGAGAAACACCTTTTTCTGGACTGTGTCCAGAATCATCCCTAGGAACAGCAGACGTGTCGTCGGAAACAACTGCGGTTTTGGAATATTTAGAATCCACCCGTGCTGTCGTAGAACTACTTGAGATAGTGCTACTCCGACCTCCAACTGTTCTCTGGACCTTGCTCTTATCAGGAGGTCGTCCATTTTCTTCGAAGAAGAATCATCATTTCGGGCATTACCTTGGTAAAGACCCGGAGTGCCGTGGACAATCCAAACGGCAGCGTCTGAAACTGATAGTGACAGTTCTGTACCACGAACCTGAGATACCCTTGGTGAGAAGGGCAAATTGGGACATGGAGGTAAGCATCCCTGATGTCCCGGGACACCATATAGTCCCCTTCTTCCTGGTTCGCTATCACTGCTCTGAGTGACTCCATCTTGATTTGAACCTTTGTAAGTGTTCAAATATTTCAGATTTAGAATAGGTCTCACCGAGCCTTCTGGTTTCAGTACCACAATATAGTGTGGAATAATACCCCTTACCTTGTTGTAGGAGGGGTACTTTGATTATCACCTGCTGGGAATACAGCTTGTGAATTGTTTCCAATACTGGCTCCCTGTCGGAGGGAGACGTTGGTAAAGCAGACTTCAGGAACCTGCGAGGGGAAACGTCTCGACTTTCCAATCTGTACCCCTGGGATACTACTTGTAGGATCCAGGGGTCCTGTACGGCTCCAGCGTCATGCTGAGAACTTGGCAGAAGCGGTGGAAGGCTTCTGTTCCTGGGAATGGGCTGCCTGCTGCAGTCTTCTTCCCTTTCCTCTATCCCTGGGCAGATATGCTTATGGGGACGAAAGGACTGAGGCTGAAAAGACGGTGTCTTTTTCTGCATAGATGTGACTTAAGGTAAAAACGGTGGATTTCCCAGCAGTTGCCGTGGCCACCAGGTCCGATGGACCGACCCCAAATAACTCCTCCCCTTTATACGGCAATACATCTTTGTGCCGTTTGGAATCTGCATCACCTGACCACTGTCGTGTCCATAAACATCTTTTGGCAGATATGGACATCGCACTTACTCTTGATGCCAGAGTGCAAATATCCCTCTGTGCATCTCGCATATATAGAAATGCATTCTTTAAATGCTCTATAGTAAATAAAATACTGTCCCTGTCAAGGGTATCAATATTTTCAGTCAGGGAATCCGACCAAGCCACCCCCGCGCTGCACATCCAGGCTGAGGCGATCGCTGGTCGCAGTATAACACCAGTATGTGTGTATATACTTTTTAGGATATTTTCCAGCCTCCTATCAGCTGGCTCCTTGAGGGCGGCCGTATCTGGAGACTGTACCGCCACTTGTTTTGATAAGCGTGTGAGCGCCTTATCCAACCTAAGGGGTGTTTCCCAACGCGCCCTAACTTCTGGCCGGAAAGGGTATACCGCCAATAATTTTCTATCGGGGGAACCCCGCGCCTCATCACACACTTCATTTAATTTATCTGATTCAGGAAAAACTACAGGTAGTTTTTCCACACCCCACATAATACCCTTTTTTTTTTGTGGTACTTGTAGTATCAGAAATATGTAACACCTCCTTCATTGCCCTTAACAAGTAACGTGTGGCCCTAAAGGAAAATACGTTTGTTTCTTCACCGTCGACACTGGAGTCAGTGTCCGTGTCTGTGTCGACCGACTGAGGTAAAATGGGCATTATAACGTCCCTGACGGTGTTTTAGACGCCTGGACAGATACTAATATGTTTGCCGGCCGTCTCATGTCGTCAACCGACTTGCAGCGTGTTGACATTATCACGTAATTCCTTAAATAAGCCATCTATTCCGGTGTCGACTCCCTAGAGAGTGACATCACCATTACAGGCAATTTGCTCCGCCTCCCAACATCGTCCTCATACATGTCGACACACACGTACCGACACACAGCACACACACAGGGAATGCTCTGATAGAGGACAGGACCCACTAGCCCTTTGGGGAGACAGAGGGAGAGTTTGCCAGCACACACCAAAAACGCTATAATTATACAGGGACAACCTTTATATAAGTGCTTTTCCCTTATAGCATTTTAATATATGTAGTCATATCGCCAAATCAGTGCCCCCCCTCTCTGTTTTAACCCTGTTTCTGTAGTGCAGTGCAGGGGAGAGCCTGGGAGCCTTCCCACCAGCATTTCTGTGAGGGAAAATGGCGCTGTGTGCTGAGGAGAATAGGCCCCGCCCCCTTTTCGGCGGGCTTCTTCTCCCGTTTTTCTGAGACCTGGCAGGGGTTAAATACATCCATATAGCCCCCAGGGGCTATATGTGATGTATTTTTAGCCATAAAAAAGGTATTATACATTGCTGCCCAGGGCGCCCCCCCAGCGCCCTGCACCCTCCGTGACCGCTGTGTGAAGTGTGCTGACAACAATGGTGCACAGCTGCAGTGCTGTGCGCTACCTCAGGAAGACTGAAAAGTCTTCTGCCGCCTGCTTCTGGACCTCTTCCATCTTCGGCATCTGCAAGGGGGGTCGGCGGCGCGGCTCCGGGACGAACCCCAGGGTGAGACCTGTGTTCCGACTCCCTCTGGAGCTAATGGTGTCCAGTAGCCTAAGAAGCCAATCCATCCTGCACGCAGGTGAGTTCACTTCTCTCCCCTAAGTCCCTCGTTGCAGTGAGCCTGTTGCCAGCAGGACTCACTGAAAATAAAAAAACCTAAAAACTTTTTCTAAGCAGCTCTTTAGGAGAGCCACCTAGATTGCACCCTGCTCGGACGGGCACAAAAACCTAACTGGGGCTTGGAGGAGGGTCATAGGGGGAGGAGCCAGTGCACACCACCTGATCCTAAAGATTTATTTTTGTGCCCTGTCTCCTGCGGAGCCGCTAATCCCCATGGTCCTGACGGAGTCCCCAGCATCCACTAGGACGTTAGAGAAATAAATGTTAAGTAGAATCTGACTGGTTGCTATGGGCAAAATCACCAGTTCTAAAAAAAAAAAAAACTCTCACCTTAGTAAATTTACTAATTTACAGAATTTGAAGGCAGATAAGAACCACTTGGCCCATCCAGTCTGCCAATGTACAAACACACACACTAGGGTTAATTTTTTGTTGGGAGCCAATGAACATACCAGTATATTTTTGGATTGTGGGAGTAAACCGGAATATCCGGGGGAAACCCACACAAGCACGGAGAGAATACACAAACTCCACACAGTTCTGTGCCATGGTGCGAATCGTGCCCATGACCTCAGTGCTGTGAGGCAGCGATGCTAACCATTACACCAACCGTACTGTCTATTCAATTTTGTGTCTTAGGGAGTAACTCAGATCTGATCGCGATCAGATAGTCGCCGCCTACAGGGGGAGGGTATTTTCTCTGTGCAAGTGTGCAGTCTCTGCGCAGCCCAGTACTTACTCAGCCGCTGCGATCACATCAGGCTGTTCGGGATCGAATTTGACGTCAGACACCCTCCCTTCAAAAGCTTGGACACGCCTGCATTTCTCCAGACACTCCCTGAAAACGATCAGTTGCCACCCACAAACGGCCTCTTCCTGTCAATCTCCTTGCGATCGCCCAAACCCGTCGCTGACCGGCGATCCCCTTTGCAGCCGTCCGTCCCGCCTGCGCATTGCGGTGCATACGCATGTGCAGTTCGGATCTGATCGCACGCGGTGCAAAAACGCACAGCAGCGATCAGATCTGAATTACCCCCTTAGTTCGCTCATAGGGGGTAATTCAGACCGGATTGTAGCAGCAAATTTGTTACCAGTTGGGCAAAACCATGTGCACTGCAGGGGGGGGCAGATATAACATGTGCAGAGAGAGTTAGATTTGGGTGGGGTGTGTTCAAACTAAAATCTAAATTGCAGTGTAAAATTAAAGCAGCCAGTATTTACTCTGCACAGAAACAATATAACCCACCCAAATCTAACTCTCTCTGCACATGTTATTTCTCTAACGTCCTGGTGGATGCTGGGGACTCCGTAAGGACCATGGGGAATAGACGGGCTCCGCAGGAGACTGGGCACTCTAAAGAAAGATTCAGTACTATCTGGTGTGCACTGGCTCCTCCCTCTATGCCCCTCCTCCAGACCTCAGTTAGAATCTGTGCCCGGCCAGAGCTGGGTGCTCCTAGTGGGCTCTCCTGAGCTTGCTAGAAAAGAAAGTATTTTGTCAGGTTTTTTATTTTCAGAGAGCTTCTGCTGGCAACAGACTCTCTGCTACGTGGGACAGAGGGGAGAGAAGCAAACCTACTCACTGCAGCTAAGTTGCGCTTCTTAGGCTACTGGACACCATTAGCTCCAGAGGGATCGAACACAGGTACCTAACCTTGATCGTCCGTTCCCGGAGCCGCGCCGCCGTCCCCCTCGCAGAGCCAGAAGTACAGAAGCAAGAAGACATCGAAATCGGCGGCAGAAGACTCCTGTCTTCACTTAAGGTAGCGCACAGCACTGCAGCTGTGCGCCATTGCTCCCGCAGCACACCCACACACTCCGGTCACTGTAGGGTGCAGGGCGCAGGGGGGGGGCGCCCTGGGCAGCAATTAAGATACCTGATGGCAAAAGTATACATATATACAGTCAGGCACTGTACATATGTGCGAGCCCCCGCCATTTTTACACATGAGAAGCGGGACAGAAGCCCGCCGCTGAGGGGGCGGGCCTTCTTCCTCAGCACACCAGCGCCATTTTTTCTTCACAGCTCCGCTGGAAGGACGCTCCCCAAGCTCTCCCCTGCAGTATACAGGTGCAATAGAGGGTAAAAAAAGAGAGGGGGGGGCACATAAATTTAGGCGCAGAGATATATATATATATAAAAAAACAGCAGCTACTGGGTAAACACTAAGGTACAGTGTAATCCCTGGGTTATATAGCGCTGGGGTGTGTGCTGGCATACTCTCTCTCTGTCTCCCCAAAAGCCTTTGTGGGGTCCTGTCCTCAGTCAGAGCGTTCCCTGTATGTGTGCGGTGTGTCGGTACGCCTGTGTCGACATGTTTGATGAGGAAGGATACGTGGAGGCAGAACAAGTGCAAATAGATGTGGTGTCGCCCCCGACGGGGCCGACACCTGATTGGATGGATATGTGGAAGGTGTTAAATGATAATGTAAGCTCCTTACATAACAGATTGGATAAAGCTGTAGCCTTGGGACAGTCGGGGTCTCAACCCATGCCTGCTCCCACAGCGCAGAGGCCGTCAGGGTCTCAAAAGCGCCCAATATCCCAGTTAGTTGACACAGACGTCGACACGGAATCTGATTCCAGTGTCGATGACGATGATGCAAAGTTGCAGCCTAAAATGACTAAAGCCATCCGCTACATGATTGTGGCAATGAAGGATGTGTTACACATTTCTGAGGAAAATCCTGTCCCTGACAAGAGGATTTATATGTATGGTGAGAAAAAGCAAGAAGTGGCTTTCCCCCGTCACATGAATTGAATGAATTATGTGAAAAAGCGTGGGATTCCCCTGATAGGAAGGTAGTAATTTCTAAGAGATTGCTGATGGCGTATCCTTTCCTGCCAACGGACAGGTTACGCTGGGAATCCTCCCCCAGGGTAGACAAGGCGTTGACACGCTTATCTAAGAAGGTGGCCCTGCCGTCTCAGGATACGGCCGCCCTAAAGGATCCTGCGGATAGAAAGCAGGAAGCTATCCTGAAGTCTGTTTACATACATTCTGGTACGCTGCTGAGGCCAGCAATTGCTTCGGCCTGGATGTGTAGTGCGGTAGCAGCATGGATGGATACTCTGTCTGAGGAGTTAGATACCCTGGACAGGGACTCTGTTCTAATGACCCTGGCACATATCAAGGACGCGGTCCTATATATGCGGGATGCCCAGAGGGATATTTGCCTGCTGGGCTCTAGAGTAAACGCAATGTCCATTTCTGCCAGAAGGGTCTTATGGACTCGGCAATGGACAGGGGATACCGACTCTAAAAAACACATGGAGGTTTTACCTTATAAGGGTGAGGAATTGTTTGGGGACGGTCTCTCAGACCTAGTTTCCACAGCTACGGCGGGGAAGTCAAATTTCTTGCCTTATGTCCTGCCACAGCCTAAGAAAGCACCGTATTACCAAATGCAGTCCTTTCGTTCGCAAAAGAGCAAGAAAGTCAGAGGTGCATCCTTTCTTGCCAGAGGCAGGGGTAGAGGAAAGAGGCTGCACCACGCAGCTAGTTCCCAGGAACAAAAGTCCTCCCCGGCTTCCACTAAATCCACCGCATGACGCTGTGGCTCCACAGGCGGAGCCAGGAGCCGTGGGGGCGCGTCTCCGACATTTCAGCCACCAGTGGGTTCGCTCACGGGTGGATCCTTGGGCTATACAAGTTGTGTCTCAGGGATACAAACTGGAATTCGAGGTGACGCCCCCTCACCGTTACCTAAAATCGGCCTTGCCAGTTTCCCCCATGGAAAGGGAGGTAGTGCTGGCAGCAATTCACAAGTTATACCTCCAGCAGGTGGTTGTAAAGGTTCCTCTCCTTCAACAGGGAAGGGGTTACTATTCCACTATGTTTGTAGTACCGAAACCGGACGGTTCAGTCAGACTCATCTTGAATTTAAAATCCCTGAACATTTATCTGAAGAAATTCAAGTTCAAAATGGAAATCGCTCAGAGCGGTCATTGCAAGCCTGGAAGAGGGGGATTTTATGGTGTCTCTGGACATAAAGGATGCTTACTTGCATGTCCCCATTTATCCACCTCATCAGGAGTACCTCAGATTTTTGGTACAGGACTGTCATTACCAATTCCAGACGTTGCCGTTTGGGCTCTCCACGGCACCGAGAATATTTACCAAGGTAATGGCGGAAATGATGGTGCTCCTGAGAAAGCAAGGAGTCACAATTATCCCATACTTGGACGATCTCCTCATAAAGGCGAGGTCCAGAGAGCAGTTGCTGATCAGCGTAGCACACTCTCAGGAAGTGGTGCAACAGCACGGCTGGATTCTGAATATCCCAAAATCGCAGCTGATTCCTACGACGCGTCTGCCCTTTCTGGGCATGATTCTGGACACAGACCAGAAGAAGGTGTTTCTCCCGGCGGAGAAGGCTCAGGAGCTCGTGACTCTAGTCAGAGATCTCTTAAAACCGAAACAGGTGTCGGTGCATCACTGCACGCGAGTCCTGGGAAAGATGGTGGCATCATACGAAGCCATTCCCTTCGGCAGGTTCCATGCGAGGAAGGCGGAAGCCACCAGGATTCTTCGTTGGGCGGAGAATCACGTGCAAGCACTGTCAGCAGTGTTCCTTTCCGGGAGTGGACAACTGGGAAGCAGACTTCCTCAGCAGGCACGACCTCCACCCAGTAGAGTGGGGACTTCATCAAGAAGTCTTCACGCAGATTGCAAGTCGGTGGGAACTGCCACAGGTGGACATGATGGCGTCCCGCCTCAACAAAAAGCTAAAAAGGTATTGCGCCAGGTCAAGGGACCCTCAGGCGATAGCTGTGGACGCACTGGTAACACTGTGGGTGTTCCAGTCGGTCTATGTGTTTCCTCCTCTTCCTCTCATACCCAAGGTACTGAGAATCGTAAGGAAAAGAAGAGTGAAAACAATACTCATTGTTCCGGACTGGCCAAGAAGGACTTGGTACCCGGAACTGCAAGAAATGCTCACAGAGGAACCATGGCCTCTGCCTCTCAGACAGGACCTGTTGCAACAGGGGCCCTGTCTGTTCCAAGACTTACCGCGGCTGCGTTTGACGGCATGGCGGTTGAACGCCGAATCCTAGCAGAAAAGGGCATTCCGGATGAAGTTATTCCTACGCTGATAAAGGCTAGGAAGAACGTGACAGCAAAGCATTATCACTGCATATGGCGAAAATATGTTGCTTGGTGTGAGGCCAGGAAGGCCCCTACAGAGGAATTCCAGCTGGGTCGATTCCGGCACTTCCTACAGTCAGGTGTGACTATGGGCCTAAAATTAGGGTCCATAAAGGTCCAGATTTCGGCCCTATCCATCTTCTTTCAAAAAGAACTGGCTTCACTGCCTGAGGTTCAGACGTTTGTTAAGGGAGTGCTGCATATTCAGCCCCCTTTTGTGCCACCAGTGGCACCTTGGGATCTTAACGTGGTGTTGGATTTCCTGAAATCCCACTGGTTTGAGCCACTTAAGACCGTGGAACTAAAGTATCTCACGTGGAAAGTGGTCATGCTGTTGGCTTTAGCTTCAGCTAGGCGTGTCAGAATTGGCGGCTTTGTCATGTAAAAGCCCCTATCTGGTTTTCCATATGGACAGGGCAGAATTGCGGACTCGTCCGCAGTTTCTGCCAAAGGTGGTGTCATCTTTTCATTTGAACCAACCTATTGTGGTGCCTGCGGCTACTCGTGACTTGGAGGACTTTGAAGATTTATGTAACCAGAACAGCTGGAGTCAGGAAGACTGACTCGCTGTTTATCCTGTATGCATCCAACGAGCTGAGTGCTCCTGCTTCAAAGCAAACTATTGCTCGCTGGATCTGTAACACGATTCAGCAGGCTCATTCTGCGGCGGGATTGCCGCAGCTGAAATCAGTGAAAGCCCATTCCACAAGGAAAGTGGGCTCTTCTTGGGCGGCTGCCCGAGGGGTCTCGGCATTACAGCTTTGCCGAGCTGCTACTTGGTCGGGTTCAAACACTTTTGCAAAATTCTACAGGTTTGATACCCTGGCTGAGGAGGACCTTGTGTTTGCCCATTCGGTGCTGCAGAGTCTTCCGCACTCTCCCGCCCGTTTGGGAGCTTTGGTATAATCCCCATGGTCCTTACGGAGTCCCCATCATCCACTAGGACGTTAGAGAAAATAAGAATTTACTCACCGGTAATTCTATTTCTCGTAGTCCGTAGTGGATGCTGGGCGCCCGTCCCAAGTGCGGACTTTCTGCAATATGTGTATATAGTTATTGCTTAACAAAGGGTTATGGTTATGTAGCATCGGTTGAGTGATGCTCAGTTGTTGTTCATACTGTTAACTGGGTAAGCTTATCACAAGTTGTACAGTGTGATTGGTGTGGCTGGTATGAGTCTTACCCTGGATTCCAAAATCCTTTCCTTGTAATGTCAGCTCTTTCGGGCACAGTTTTCTTAACTGAGGTCTGGAGGAGGGGCATAGAGGGAGGAGCCAGTGCACACCAGATAGTACTGAATCTTTCTTTAGAGTGCCCAGTCTCCTGCGGAGCCTGTCTATTCCCCATGGTCCTTATGGAGTCCCCAGCATCCACTACGGACTACGAGAAATAGAATTACCGGTGAGTAAATTCTTATTATCTGCCCCACCTGTAGTGCACATGGCTTTGCCCAACTGCTAACAAATTTGCTGCTATGATCAGGTCTGAATTACCCCCATACTGCACTTGGTACTTATCATTAGTGTTTTGGTGCAACTAAGTGGCAAAGTCTAAACTGGACTATTTGGTACAATTTGTGGATAGTGGTATGCGCACACATCTGTATATGTTGCATACACACTAAGGGGATCTACATGAATTACATACGGAGACTACAGACAAAATGTAGAGCTCTATGCTGATAAAGTTATATATGTTATAAATAAATTATACAGACACTAAACAAATGCACAAGCTATATATGGGGCATACAAACACTATAGAGAGATCTGTAAGAATATATATATATATATATATATATATATATATATATATATAGGAATAGAGCCAATATAGAGAGATTGGTAAATTATATATGGGGTATTGAGAAACTATACAGATATACGTATATTTATATGGGGTAAACAAACACTAGAGAGCTGTAGGCTGTATATGGGGTATGCAGACATTATACAGACATCTGTTGCCATATATGGGGTATATGGACACTATACAGAGGCTATATATGGGGTATACAAATACTATAGAGAAATCTGTAGGCTATATATGAGGTATAGACACTATACAGAGCATTGTAGGCTGTATGTGGGGTACACAGACACTATACAGGGATCTGTAGGGTATATGTGGGGTACACACACTATACAGGGATCTGTAGGGTATATGTGGGGTACACAGACACTATACAGGGATCTGTAGGGTATATGTGGGGTACACAGACACTATACAGGGATCTGTAGGGTATATGTGGGGTACACAGACACTATACAGAGATCTGTAGGGTATATGTGGGGTACACAGACACTATACAGAGATCTGTAGGGTATATGTGGGGTACACAGACACTATAAAGGGATCTATAGGGTATATGAGGGGTACACAGACACTATACAGAGATCTGTAGGGTATATGTGGGGTACACAGACACTATAAAGGGATCTGTATGGTATATGAGGGGTACACAGACACTATACAGGGATCTGTAGGGTATATGTGGGGTACACAGACACTATAAAGGGATCTGTAGGGTATATGTGGGGTACACAGACTCTATACAGGGATCTGTAGGGTATATGAGGGGTACACAGACACTATACAGGGATCTGTAGGGTATATGTGGGGTACACAGACACTATATAGGGATCTGTAGGGTATATGTGGGGTACACAGACACTATACCGAGATGCATAGGGGACACACAGGGTATATATAGGGTACAGTCCGTACACTGACGGTTGCTCCGTGCCGCGGGCTCCGGTTTCGTTTCTCCGGCTGTTTCCTCCTCTCTGACACTCGGGTCCTTCGGTCACCCGGCGCTTCGCGTGACGTCAAACCGGCTGCCCTGCACAGCGCCTGCTCAGAGACTGCTGCTCCCATTGTACAGTGCTCTGCATAATACCTGCTGTGCACAGTGCTGAGCTGTTATATAGTATGTGTGGTAACATATTGCTTCCAGTACCTGTATATAGTGTCCTGTACTCAGTCTGTAGTACTGTATCTATGGTAACATATTGCTCCCAGTACTACCTGTGTGTAGTGTCCTGTACTCTCTATAGTACCTGTGGTAACATATTGCACAGAGTACCTGTGTATAGTGACCTGTACTCTCTATAGTACCTGTGGTAACATATTGCACCCAGTACCTGTCTATAGTGTCCTGTACTCTCTATAGTACCTGTGGTAACATATTACTCCCAGAGTACCTGTATATTGTGTCCTGTACTCTCTAGTACCTGTGGTAACATATTGCTCCCAATACTACCTGTGTGTAGTGTCCTGTACTCTATATAGTACCTGTGGTAACATACTGCACCCAGTACCTGTATATAGTGTCCTGTACTCTCTATAGTACCTGTGGTAACATATTGCACCCAGTACCTGTGTATAGCGTCCTGTACTCTCTATAGTATGTGTGGTAACATATTGCTCCCAGTACCTGTGTATAGTGTCCTGTACGCTCTATAGTATCTGTGGTAACATATTGCTCCCAGTACCTGTGTATAGTATCCTGTACTCTCTATAGTATCTGTGGTAACCTATTGCACCCAGTACCTAGTATCCTGTACTCTATATAGTACCTGTGGTAACATATTGCACTCAGTACCTGTATGTAGTGTCCTGTGCTCTCTATAGTACCTGTGGTAACATATTGCACCCAGCACCTGTGTGTACTGTCCTGTAATCTCTATAGTACCTGTGGTAACATTTTAAAACCCAGTACCTGTATATAGTGTCCTGTACTCTCTATAGTACCTGTGGTAACATATTGCACCCAGTACCTGTGTATAGTATCCTGTACTCTCTATAATATCTGTGGTAACATATTGCACCCAGTACCTGTGTATAGTATCCAGTACTCTGCATTGTACCTATGGTAACATATTGTACCCAGTACCTGTGTATAGTGTCCTGTACTCTCTATAGTATCTGTGGTAACATATTGTACCCAGTACCTGTGTATAGTGTCCTGTACTCTCTATAGTGTCTGTGGTAACATATTGTACCCAGGGTCGGACTGGCCTACAGGGGAAACCACCAGTGTGCCCCACTGGCACACCGGGATCAGTACGAAATCCCACCGGACGGGATCTCGGCGGTTGGAATACCGACACCGGGATCCCGACTGGCACAATCCCGACAGGGGGGCGAGCCCCTTGCGGGCATTAATTTATTCTCCTTCTATGGGTGACATGGACACCCACAGAGGGAGAATATGTTGGGATTGTGCCAGTCGGTATCCCGGAGTCAGTATTTCGACCACCGGGATTCCGTCCGGCGGGATCTTGACCGCATATTGACCCCACCTCCTCCTCTGTGTTAGGTTCCAAACTGTATCCTTGAATTGTATCCTTTAATTTAACTGTATCCTTTAATTATACATTATACATATGTTACATTATACTGCACAGGACTATGGGCCCAACTCATGCACTCTCTTACAGTTAGCGGGGCCTCTGTTGTGGTTGGCCACACCTCCACTATTGCCTGGCCACACCTTTAAGCATGGGCCCCTACCACTGCATTACCTCGGTGGGCCCCAGTCCGACACTGATTGTATCTGTGTATACTGTAGTACCCATTTCCTTGTAGGCTTCTTTTCTGTCTTGATCAATTGTAGTCCAAATGGGAATAAAACAAAACAATACTGAAAAATCCCGAATAAAAAAAAAAAATTAAAATTACATGCTGCTGGCTATCCCCTTAATCCAGGGGCGGGGAACCTTTTTTCTACCAAGGGCCATTTGGATATGTAGAAAATACTTCTGGGGGCCATACAAAAATTATCAACTTAAAAATTAGCCTACCCCCAGTAGATATGACCCCTAGTAGAGAGACAGACACACGCGCACACACACACACACACACACACACACACACACACACACACACACACACACACACACACACACACACACACACACACACACACACACACACACACACACACACACACACACACACACACACACACACACACACACACACACACACACACACACACACACACACACCACCCCCCCCCCCCCCCCCCGCAGTGAGCTCCTACCTCTGGCTGCTGCTGAGGGGAAGAAGCCGGGCCCCCACTAGTAACAAAATCTCAGCGGGTGCCCGGCATCTCCCATGGTTAGGTGAGCCTGGGAGGGCCGGATCAAGTGGCTTTACTGGCCTTATATGGCCCGCGTGCCTGAGGTTCACCACCCCTGCCTTAATCTGACCGCAGGTCTCAACTATTTTTGTTTTGGTTTAATTTTCTTTCTGCTGTGGGGTACACTGGGCTCCACAAGTCTGGACAATGGGGTGTAGAGTAGGATCTTGATCCGAGGCACCAACAGGCTCAAAGCTTTGACTGTTCCCAGAATGCATAGCGCTGCCTCCTATATCACCCCGCCTCCCAGCACAGGAGCTCAGTTTGTCAGTTGGTGCTGCAGTAAGCAGGCACTTAACAGAGGGGCTGCTCCAAGCAGCCCTGAGAAAAGCTATTTATGAGGTAAAAAGTGAAGACTTCAAGGGCAGCAGCGGTGGTAAATGTCTTGTGACATTCACTGCTGCAGCTCCAGCTCTCCCCAGCGGCGCTGTACACTACCGAGCCCTGGTTGCCGGGTACCTACAGCGGAGGCTTCGGTTTTCTTCATGTTAGACACACACGGCTGGGGCTCTCCAGGATCGCGTGGCCGCGCTTCGGGAGGTAGTAAGTGGGTCCCGCTCGTGGGACACGGTCTTTATCGCGATCCGGCGCAGTCAGTGGGAGGCGGGCCGCGCGCACTGGCGGTGGACACTGTGGCAGTACAGGCGATCCTACTAGATCACCAGGGCATGGGCACAGGTCGGGTTTTCTCTCCAAACTACTTCTTATATCGCCCACAGTACCCGGTGGTTTTGCCTGCAAGGGGGATAAGTCTTAGACCTGAAGCCCCTCCCCCAGCTCCAGGGCGCCATTTCCAGCAAGTGTTCCCGCCCTGGAGCTGCATATCTGTTTCTCTGACGTCCTAGTGGATGCTGGGACTCCGTAAGGACCATGGGGAATAGCGGCTCCGCAGGAGACAGGGCACAAAATAAAAGCTTAAGGATCAGGTGGTGTGCACTGGCTCCTCCCCCTATGACCCTCCTCCAAGCCTCAGTTAGATTTTTGTGCCCGGCCGAGAAGGGTGCAATCTAGTTGGCTCTCCTGAGCTGCTTAGAATAAAAGTTTAGTTTAGGTTTTTTTATTTTCAGTGAGTCCTGCTGGCAACAGGCTCACTGCATCGTGGGACTAAGGGGAGAAGAAACGGACTCACCTGAGTGCAGAGTGGATCGGGTTTCTTAGGCTACTGGACATTAGCTCCAGAGGGACGATCACAGGTTCAGCCTGGATGGGTCACCGGAGCCGCGCCGCCGTCCCCCTTACAGAGCCAGAAGAGACGAAGAGGTCCGGTGAAATCGGCGGCAGAAGACATCCTGTCTTCAGACTAAGGTAGCGCACAGCACCGCAGCTGTGCGCCATTGCTCTCAGCACACTTCACACTCCGGTCACTGAGGGTGCAGGGCGCTGGGGGGGAGCGCCCTGAGACGCAATATAACAGTATATACCTTAGGTGGCAAAAAGAATACATCACATATAGCTCCTGGGCTATATGGATGTATTTTAACCCCTGCCATTTTTACACAAAAAAGCGGGAGATAAGGACGTCGTGAAGGGGCGGAGCCTATCTCCTCAGCACACAAGCGCCATTTTCCCTCACAGCTCCGCTGGAAGGACGGCTCCCTGACTCTCCCCTGCAGTCCTGCTTCAGAATCAGGGTAAAAAAGAGAAGGGGGGGCATTTTTGGCAGCAAATAACGATAATAACAGCAGCTATAAGGGAATAACACTTATATAAGGTTATCCCTGTATATATATATATATAGCGCTGGGTGTGTGCTGGCAGACTCTCCCTCTGTCTCTCCAAAGGGCTAAGTGGGGTCCTGTCCTCTATCAGAGCATTCCCGGTGTGTGTGCTGTGTCGGTACGCGTGTGTCGACATGTATGAGGAGGAAAATGATGTGGAGGCGGAGCAGTTGCCTGTGTTGGTGATGTCACCCCCTAGGGAGTCGACACCTGACTGGATGATTGTATTTAAACAATTAAGTGATAATGTCAGCAATTTGCAAAAAACTGTTGACGACATGAGACAGCCGGCAAATCAATTAGTGCCTGTCCAGGCGTCTCAGACACCGTCAGGGGCGCTAAAACGCCCGTTACCTCAGTGGGTCGACACAGACCCTGACACAGATACTGAGTCTAGTGTCGACGGTGACGAGACAAACGTAATGTCCAGTAGGGCCACACGTTACATGATCACGGCAATGAAAGAGGCATTGAACCTTTCTGACACTACAAGTACCACAAAGAAGGGTATTATGTGGGGTGTGAAAAAACTACCAATAGTTTTTCCTGAGTCAGAGGAAATAAATGAGGTGTGTGATAAAGCGTGGGTTTCCCCCGATAAAAAACAGCTAATTTCTAAAAAATTATTAGCATTATATCCCTTCCCGCCAGAGGTTAGGGCGCGTTGGGAAACACCCCCTAGGGTAGATAAGGCGCTCACACGTTTATCTAAACAAGTAGCGTTACCGTCTCCTGATACGGCCACCCTCAAAGAACCAGCTGATAGAAGGCTGGAAAATATCCTAAAAAGTATATACACACATACTGGTGTTATACTGCGACCAGCAATCGCCTCAGCCTGGATGTGCAGTGCTGGAGTCGCATGGTCGGATTCCCTGACTGAGACTATTGATACCCTGGATAGGGACAATATTTTGTTAACTATAGAACATTTAAAGGATGCATTACTATATATGCGTGATGCACAGAGGGATATTTGCACCCTGGCATCAAGAGTAAGTGCTATGTCCATCTCTGCCAGAAGAGCGTTATGGACGCGACAGTGGTCAGGGGATGCGGATTCCAAACGGCACATGGAAGTATTGCCGTATAAAGGGGAGGAGTTATTTGGGGCTGGTCTATCGGACCTGGTGGCCACGGCAACGGCTGGAAAATCCACCTTTTTACCCCAGGTCACTTCACATCAGCAGAAAAAGACACCGTCTTTTCAAACTCAGTCCTTTCGTTCCCATAAGTACAAGCGAGCAAAAGGCCACTCCTTTCTGCCCCGGGGCAGAGGAAGAGGAAAAAGACTGCACCATGCAGCCGCTTCCCAGGAGCAGAAGCCCTCCCCTGCTTCTGCCAAGTCTTCAGCATGACGCTGGGGCTTTACAAGCAGACTCAGATATGGTGGGGGCCCGTCTCAAGAATTTCAACGCGCAGTGGGCTCACTCGCAAGTGGATCCCTGGATTCTACAGGTAGTATCGCAGGGGTACAAACTGGAATTCGAGGCGTTTCCCCCTCGTCGGTTCCTGAAGTCTGCTTTACCAAAGTCTCCCTCCGACAGGGAGGCAGTTTTGGAAGCCATTCACAAGCTGTATTCCCAGCAGGTCATAATCAAGGTACCCCTCCTGCAACAAGGAAAGGGGTATTATTCCACGCTGTTTGTGGTACCGAAGCCGGACGGCTCGGTGAGACCAATTTTAAATCTGAAATCCTTGAACACTTACATAAAAAGGTTCAAATTCAAGATGGAGTCACTCAGAGCAGTGATAGCGAACCTGGAAGAAGGGGACTATATGGTGTCTCTGGACATCAAAGATGCTTATCTCCACGTCCCAATATACCCTTCTCACCAAGGGTACCTCAGGTTTGTAGTACAAAACTGTCATTATCAGTTTCAGACGCTGCCGTTTGGATTGTCCACGGCACCTCGGGTCTTTACCAAGGTAATGGCCGAAATGATGATTCTTCTACGAAGAAAAGGCATTTTAATTATCCCTTACTTGGACGATCTCCTGATAAGGGCAAGATCCAGGGAACAGTTAGAAGTCGGAGTAGCACTATCTCAGGTAGTGTTACGTCAGCACGGGTGGATTCTAAATATTCCAAAATCGCAGCTGATTCCAACGACACGTCTACTGTTCCTAGGAATGATTCTGGACACAGTCCAGAAGAAGGTGTTTCTCCCGGAGGAGAAGGCCAGGGAGTTATCCGAGCTAGTCAGGAACCTCCTAAAACCAGGCCAGGTCTCAGTGCATCAGTGCACGAGGGTCCTGGGAAAAATGGTGGCTTCTTACGAAGCGATTCCATTCGGAAGATTCCATGCAAGAACGTTTCAGTGGGATCTACTGGACAAATGGTCCGGATCGCATCTGCAGATGCATCAGCGGATAACCCTGTCGCCAAGGACAAGGGTGTCTCTCCTGTGGTGGCTGCAGAGTGCTCATCTACTAGAGGGCCGCAGATTTGGCATTCAGGATTGGATCCTGGTAACCACGGATGCCAGCCTGAGAGGCTGGGGAGCAGTCACACAGGGAAGGAATTTCCAGGGCTTGTGGTCAAGCATGGAAACATCTCTTCATATAAACATTCTGGAACTAAGGGCCATTTACAATGCCCTAAGTCAAGCAAAACCTCTGCTTCAGGGTCAGGCGGTGTTGATCCAATCGGACAACATCACGTCAGTCGCCCACGTAAACAGACAGGGCGGCACGAGAAGCAGGAGGGCAATGGCAGAAGCTGCAAGGATTCTTCGCTGGGCGGAAAATCATGTGATAGCACTGTCAGCAGTGTTCATTCCGGGAGTGGACAACTGGGAAGCAGACTTCCTCAGCAGACACGACCTTCACCCGGGAGAGTGGGGACTTCACCCAGAAGTCTTCCACCTGATTGTAAACCGTTGGGAAAAACCAAAGGTGGACATGATGGCGTCACGTCTAAACAAAAAACTGGACAGATATTGCGCCAGGTCAAGGGACCCTCAGGCAATAGCAGTGGACGCTCTGGTAACGCCGTGGGTGTACCAGTCAGTGTATGTGTTCCCTCCTCTGCCTCTCATACCAAAAGTACTGAGAATCATAAGAAGGAGAGGAGTAAGAACTATACTCGTGGTTCCGGATTGGCCAAGAAGGACTTGGTACCCGGAACTTCAAGAGATGCTCACGGACGAACCGTGGCCTCTACCTCTAAGAAAGGACCTGCTACTGCAGGGGCCTTGTCTGTTCCAAGACTTACCGCGGCTGCGTTTGACGGCATGGCGGTTGAACGCCGGATCCTGAGGGAAAAAGGCATTCCAGAAGAAGTCATCCCTACTCTGGTCAAAGCCAGGAAGGACATAACCGCAAAACATTATCACCGCATTTGGCGTAAATATGTTGCGTGGTGTGAGGCCAAGAAGGCCCCTACAGAGGAATTTCAACTGGGTCGTTTCCTTCATTTCCTGCAAACAGGACTGTCTATGGGCCTAAAATTAGGGTCCATTAAGGTTCAAATTTCGGCCCTGTCGATTTTCTTCCAGAAAGAACTGGCTTCAGTACCTGAAGTTCAGACATTTGTAAAAGGGGTGCTGCACATACAGCCTCCTTTTGTGCCTCCAGTGGCACCTTGGGATCTCAATGTGGTGTTGAGTTTTCTAAAGTCACATTGGTTTGAACCACTTTCCACTGTGGACTTAAAATATCTCACATGGAAGGTGTCGATGCTGTTAGCCTTGGCTTCAGCCAGGCGTGTGTCAGAATTGGCGGCTTTATCATATAAAAGCCCTTACTTAATTTTTCATTCTGACAGGGCGGAATTGAGGACTCGTCCTCAATTTCTACCTAAGGTGGTTTCTGCATTTCACATGAACCAACCTATTGTGGTACCTGCGGCTACCAGGGACTTAGAGGACTCTAAGTTGCTTGACGTTGTCAGGGCCTTGAAAATATATGTTTCCAGGACGGCTGGAGTCAGAAAATCTGACTCGCTGTTTATCCTGTATGCACCCAACAAGCTGGGTGCTCCTGCTTCTAAGCAGACGATTGCTCGTTGGATTTGTAGTACAATTCAGCTTGCACATTCTGTGGCAGGATTGCCACAGCCAAAATCAGTAAAAGCCCATTCCACAAGGAAAGTGGGCTCATCTTGGGCGGCTGCCCGAGGGGTCTCGGCTTTACAACTTTGCCGAGCAGCTACTTGGTCAGGGGCAAACACGTTTGCTAAATTCTACAAATTTGATACCCTGGCTGAGGAGGACCTGGAGTTCTCTCATTCGGTGCTGCAGAGTCATCCGCACTCTCCCGCCCGTTTGGGAGCTTTGGTATAATCCCCATGGTCCTTTCAGGAACCCCAGCATCCACTAGGACGATAGAGAAAATAAGAATTTACTTACCGATAATTCTATTTCTCGGAGTCCGTAGTGGATGCTGGGCGCCCATCCCAAGTGCGGATTATCTGCAATACTTGTACATAGTTACAAAAATCGGGTTATTATTGTTGTGAGCCATCTTTTCAGAGGCTCCGCTGTTATCATACTGTTAACTGGGTTCAGATCACAAGTTGTACGGTGTGATTGGTGTGGCTGGTATGAGTCTTACCCGGGATTCAATATCCTTCCTTATTATGGCCCTCATTCCGAGTTGATCGGTCGCAAGGCGAGTTTAGCAGAGTTACACACGCTAAGCCGCCGCCTACTGGGAGTGAATCTTAGCTTCTTAAAATTGCGACCGATGTATGCGCAATATTGCGATTACTAACTACTTAGCAGTTTCAGAGTAGCTTCAGACTTACTCTGCCTGTGCGATCAGTTCAGTGCTTGTCGTTCCTGGTTGACGTCACAAACACACCCAGCGTTCGCCCAGGCACTCCCACCGTTTCTCCGGCCACTCCTGCGTTTTTTCCGGAAACGGTAGCGTTTTCAGCCACACGCCCCTGAAACGCCGTGTTTCCGCCCAGTAACACCCATTTCCTGTCAATCACATTACGATCGCCGGAGCGAAGAATAAGCCGTGAGTAAAAATACTTTCTTCATAGTAAAGTTACTTGGCGCAGTCGCAGTGCGAACTTTGCGCATGCGTACTAAGCGGATTTTCACTGCGATGCGATGAAAAATACCGAGCGAACAACTCGGAATGAGGGCCAATGTACGCTCGTCCGGGCACAGTATCCTAACTGAGGCTTGGAGGAGGGTCATAGGGGGAGGAGCCAGTGCACACCACCTGATCCTTAAGCTTTTATTTTGTGCCCTGTCTCCTGCGGAGCCGCTATTCCCCATGGTCCTTACGGAGTCCCAGCATCCACTACGGACTACGAGAAATAGATTTATCGGTAAGTAAAATCTTATTTTTTTCCTCACTCCCTGTCAGTGTCTGCGGCGCCATTATCCCTCAGTTCACTGTTCCTGGGACTGCTTGGGCAAATCCTCCTGTGTAAAGCCGCCTGGTTGTCAGCGCTGTGCCTTTACATGACACTTAAGTATTCTACCTGCCTTTTTAGTCAGTGTTATTAAGAAAGAGTGCATTTAGTCAGGGTTTTATAGTACAATTACCCTGTGATATACATCCAGTTCTTACTGTGTACTTACTGTTATATATCTGTGTAAGATAGTCCAGTGCAGTATTATTGTCTGTAATAACCTCTGCATTGTACAAACTGTGACCTTCTGTGTGTGCATTTGATAGCTGAGTGGTGTCAATCTCGTGTCTTTCACTCAACTTGCTATCCCTATATTCTATAACCTGAGGGGGCTTGGTGCGTCAGGTGTTATCTAATATAGGATTTTCACAAAGATATACTGTATTACGTATTTTTCTCTGTGGTTTGGTCACCATATCTCTCCTTTATCTCTGCTAGTGCTGACTACACTGCGCAGGGGTTTGGGATATTGTGCTGCTGATAATTGTACTGTGTTACCTCATACTGTAAGTTATATCATGTCTGATTCTGAGGGTAACGGTTCTGGGGCGGAACACACTGCTGGTGTTGCTGAAGCCACAGACCCATATGAGGAGAATATAGCAGCTGTGGGCTCTGGTTCTGGGGGCTCCTTACCCCCAGTGGGACTGTGGCAACGGAGGCACATACTGACCCACCGTGGGCCTCTTTTTCCACGCTTCTGCATACGCTAGTTCATAAACTAACACCCCTTATGGGACCCCCAATGCCGGTACAACCGTATGTCGGCCCTGCAGCTAACCCGCCGTGGGCGGACGATTTATCTGCTCAATTAAAGAAGTTGAACCAGTCCTTGACTACTAAAAAGTCTGACCAACGCTCGCCTAAGTCCAAGAGGTCCTCTAAGCGAGCGCTCGTCTCCTCACAATCCACTGCTGTCCCGACACCTCGTCTGATGAGGACGGCACTTACACTGACCCCACAGGTTCTGACTCAGATACAGCTGATGGGGCGGGTAGTTCACATGTGGATGTTCCTGACCTTTTGGAGGCTATTAAGTTAATTCTGCAGATTACGGATGATCCCGAGCCATCCGTGCTTCCTAAGAAACCAGATAGGTTCAAGCGTCAGAAGGTGGTTAAACAGGTTTTACCTCACTCTGATCACCTAGTGGATATACGTCAGGAACCCTGGGAAAACCCGGGTACGAAGTTTGTGCCTCAAAAGAGGATGCTGGCTCGCTATCCCCTCGTGCCAGAGCTGTCTAAGAATTGGGAAACACCTCTTCCAGTGGACTCGCATGTGGCTAGGATGGTGGTTTCCTCAGCTCTACCTGTCACTACCGTCACGTCTCTAAAAGAGCCTACGGATAAACGTGTGGAGGGTTGTCTAAAAGCGATTTACACCCTCACGGGTGCTGCACAAAGGCCTACTATTGCAGCTTCATGGGCTGCTGAGGCTATTGAAGCATGGGCCTTGGAGTTAGAAGCTGAAATCTCCTCTGACCATGCTAGACAATGCTTGTCATATATTGTCACAGCTTCTCGCTATATTAAAGAGGCGGCTTCTGATGCCGGTATCCTGGCAGCCAAGGCTTCTACTATGTCAGTCCTGGCTCGCCGGATATTGCGGCTGAGATCCTGGTCTGTGGATCTGGACTCTAGAAAAACCCTGGAGGTACTCCCTTTCAAGGGAGATATTCTGTTTGGGGAAGACTTAAATAAGATAGTGGCTGACTTGGCTACTCCCAAAACTGCCTGTCTACCTAATACCGCTCCTTCTGTGTTGAAGGATAAAGGTACGTCCTTTCGACCCTTTCGTCCTTCAGGTAAAGCAAAAGGTCAGGCGTACCATAAGCAGGCCCGCACTTCCAAACCTGGTAAGCCGAAGCCCAAAAGAGCCTGGGCTGCCCGTCAGCCAGGTACCAAGACGATAAGCCTGCCGCATGACGGGGCGGGCCTCCCCCTGGGGGATCCCAGGGTGGGAGGCCGGCTTCTAGGGTATACCCAGGAATGATTGAAGACCACTTCAGATGCCTGGGTACGGGAAGACGTTACTCAAGGTTACGCCATTGCCTTCAAAAACCGACCCCCTCATCGATTTTGCCAGACAGACATCCCTTTGGACCGGACAAAGGCAAAAACTCTACACTCGTGGTACAGACCCTCCTGGATACAGGAGTCGTAGTACAGGTGCCTCTTGCTCAGAGGGGCCGGGGGTACTATTCTCCGCTGTTTCTAGTCCCGAAACCTAATGGGTCCTCCCGGCCCATGCTCAACCTCAAGGCATTGAACAGGTTTGTGAAGATTTCCAAGTTCCGTATGGAAACCCTTCGCTCTATAGTTCTGGCCTTGGAACCTGGGGACTACTACATGGTCTCCTTGGACATACAGGATGCTTACCTGCATATTCCTATAGCAGTGTCACATCAACAATACCTGAGGTTTGCTATTGGCAACATCCATTACCAGTTTCGTGCGTTACCTTTTTGGTTTAACAACGGCTCCGCGAGTCTTTACCAAAGTTATGGCGGTGATGACGGTGGTACTCCGCCATCAAGGGGACAGGATACTGCCGTATCTGAACGACTTGTTAATCCTGGCAAATTCCCCAGATCTTCTCCTGTGTCATCTGGATATGACGGTCCGGTTTCTAAAAGCCCACGGGTGGCTCATCAGCTGGAAGAAATCCTCCCTGGTCCCTGCTCAGAGCATGGTGCACCTGGGAGCGCTGTTAGACACTCACAACCAGAGGTTGTTCTTGTCTCAGGAGAAAGTCCTGAAGCTTCAGGACAGGATTTCGTTGCTTCCTCTCTCGTCCGCAAGTGTCGATACATTCGGCTATGCAGGCGCTGGGCCTCATGGTGTCAGCATTCGACATGGTGGAGTATGCTCAATTCCATTCTCGCCCCCTCCAGAGGCTGATTCTAGCCAAGTGGGACGGCCTGCCTCACCGGATCAGGTCTCACATGATCTCATTGACTCCGGAGGTCCGTCTGTCGCTGCTCTGGTGGCTCCAGGGCCAACAATTGTGCAGGGGCTGTCCCTCCTGGATATCCAACTGGGTCCTGTTGACGACAGATGCCAGTCTAAGAGGTTGGGGCGCGGTGCTGGAGCAGCAGGGTCGATGGACCAAGGAGGAATCTCTCCTCTCGATCACTATTCTGGAGTTGCGGGCGGTCTTCAATGCTTTGAACCTGGCCCAGCATTTCATTCAGAACCGTCCTGTTCAAGTACAGTCGGACAACGCCACCACAGTGGCTTACATAAGTCATCAAGGCGGCACTCGAAGCCGTTTGGCAATGAAGGAAGCCTCACGGATTCTACAGTGGGCAGAACGCCATCTACCAGCAATATTCATTCCGGGAGTCCTGAATTGGGAAGCGGACTTTCGCAGTCGTCAGGACGTGCATGCCGGTGAGTGGGGCCTCCATCCACAAGTGTTTCAACTCCTCGTGGAAAGGTGGGGTCTTCCAGATGTGGATCTGATGCAGTGGCGTAACTACTGCGCCCGCAGCCCTCGCGGTGGCTTGGGGGCGAGGGGCTGCGGGGGCGCCGCCACTGATTTAGAGCAGATTGACATGCGGACAAGCGTCCGCATGTCAATCTGCTGTCTCCTCTCCCTCCCTGCTGTAACGGGACACGGAGGGCACAGCGCGCCGCGCACGCCTCTCCAGTGTCCATCCTGCGTCTCCGTCCATCTGGTCTAATAATGGAAGTGCCGTTCGTGAGCTCTGATTGGCTCACGAACCGGCACTTCCTTTATTAGACCAGAGAGACGGAGATGCAGGAGGGACATGAGAGAGGCGCGCGCTGTGCCCTCCTTGTCCCTCCTTCAGAGCAGCGAGGGGGGGGGGGACACACTGAGGGGGCATATATGACACTGAGGGGGCATGTATGGCACAGGGGACACTGAGGGAACATATATGGCACTGAGGGGGCATGTATGGCACAAGGGGCATATATGGCACTGAGGGGGCATGTATGGCACAGGGGGCATATATGGCACTGAGGGGCATGTATGACACAGGGGGCACTGAGGGGGCATATATGGCACTGAGGGGGCATGTATGGCACAGGGGGCACTGAGGGGGCATATATGGCACTGAGGGGGCATGTATGGCACAGGGGGCACTGAGGGAGCATATATGGCACTGGGGGGGCACTGAGGGGGTATATATGGCACTGGGGGGGAAGTGTGGGGGCATATATGGCACTGAGGGGGCATATATGGCACTGGGGGGGGGATACTGAGGGGGATATATGGCACTGCATGTGTACCTGGCACATGGGGGGGCTATATTTGGCACTGGGGGCACGTGAGCACCTGGCACTGTGGGGGAATATCTGGCACTGGGGGCATATGTGGCACTGGGGGAGGGGGGGGCTATATTTGGCACTGGGGGCATGTGAGTACCTGGCACCGTGGGGGAATATGTGGCACTGGGGACATATGTGGTACTGGGAGCACAGCCCTAGCAACAAGCACTACCCCCTAGCAACGAGCATGACACCCAGTGCATGAAACTCCTGGCAACGAGCATGACACCCAGTGCATGAAAACCCCTGTCACCGTGCATGGAACCAAGAGCATGAAACCCCTGGCAACGAGCAGGTAATTTAAAAGTAATTAGAAGCCTTACTGTAGGATTTAATGTGTAATGGGCATTACGGTGTGTGGCATAATGTATCACGGACATTGCAGTGTGTGTCATAATGTGTCACAGGCATTACGGTGTGTGGCATACTATATCACGTGCCTTGTGGTATAATGTCTCAGGGGCATTGCAGTGTGGCATTATGTATAACGGGCATTGCGGTATGTGTCACAGGTATTATGGTGTATGGTATACTATATCACGGGCATTGTGATATGTGGTATAATGTCTCAGGGTCATTGCAGTGTGTGGCATAATGTATCACGGACATGCGGTATGTGTCATAATGTGTCGGGCATTACTGTGTGTTGTATACTATATCACGGGCATTGTGGTATAATGTCTCAGGGTCATTGCAGTGTGTGTCATAATGTGTCACAGGCATTGTATGTGCTATAATCTATCAGGGGCATTGCAGTGTGTAGCATAATGTATAACGGGCATTGCGATTCCTGTCGTCATGTGTCACAGGCATTACGGTGTGTGGCATAATGTGTCACAGGCATTACGGTGTGTGGCATAATGTGTCACAGACATTGTATGTGCTATAATGTATCAGGGGCATTGCAGTGTGTAGCATAATGTATAACGGGCATTGCGATTCCTGTCGTCATGTGTCACAGGCATTACGGTGTGTGGCATAATGTGTCACAGACATTGTATGTGCTCTAATGTATCAGGGGCATTGCAGTGTGTAGCATAATGTATAACGGGCATTGCGATTCCTGTCGTCATGTGTCACAGGCATTACGGTGTGTGGCATAATGTGTCACAGGCATTACGGTGTGTGGCATAATGTGTCGGGGGCATTATGGTGTGTGCATATTGTGTCATGTGCATTATTGTGCGTGGAATAATGTCTAAGGGCCATTGCAGTATGTGGCATAATGTATACTGGGCATTACTATAAGGAGGAAATATGACAAATAATGTAAGGGGCATGAATCAGGATTATTTTTCTTTCCCGTGGTGGCTAACGTCTGGGCGTGCAGGTTGCAAAACTGGGGTATAAGGAAGTCTTTTCCTGCAATACCACGCCCCTTTATGCAAAGCCACGCCCATTCAAACGAAGCCACACACCCTGTTTGTCCCTTTCATAGTGCCAATTATGGGGGATTGGGGGGGGGGGGCGAAGAATTTTTTTGGCTTGGGGGAGAAAAACTTCTAGTTACGCCACTGATCTGATGGCATCTCGACACAATCACAAGGTTCCGGTCTTCGGAGCAAGGACAAGGGATCCTCGAGCAGCATTCGTGGATGCACTGGCGGTGCCGTGGAGGTTTCGGCTGCCGTACGTGTTTCCTCCGGTGTCACTCCTGCCCAGGGTAATTCGTATGTTCAAGCAAGAAAAAGGAAATCTGATTCTCAATAGCTCCAGCGTGGCCCAGACGGCACTTGTTCTCAGACCTGCAAGGCCTATCGTCAGAGCGTCCACTTCTACTTTCACAACGCCCAGACCTCCTCGTTCAGGGCCCTTGTGTCTACCAGGACCTAGCCCAGCTATCTTTGACGGCGTGGCTCTTGAAGCTTCCATCTTGAGGGCTAAGGGTTTTTCTGAAGAGGTCATTAAAACTATGTTGCGGGCCCGTAAACCGGCTTCTGCTCGGATTTACCATAGGGTCTGGCATTCATACTTTGTTTGGTGCGCATCTAACAATTATGAGCCAAACTTTTGGCTTTTCTGCAGCAGGGCCTAGATTTAGTCCTGCGTCTGGCCTCCCTCAAGGTTCATATTTCTGCCTTGTCGGTGTGGTTTCAGAGAAAAATTGCGACTTTACCTGATGTTCATACTTTCACTCAGGGTGTGTTGCGCATCCAACCTCCCTATGTCCCGCCTGTGGCTCCTTGGGACTTGTCGGTGGTTTTGGAGGCGTTGCAGGAGCCTCCATTTGAACCTCTTGGTTCAGCTGACCTTAAGTGGCTTTCCCTTAAGGTGGTGTTCTTGCTGGCTATTGCCTCTGCTAGAAGAGTGTCGGATCTGGGTGCCTTGTCTTGTAGTTCCCCATATCTGATTTTTCACCGTGACCGGGCGGTTCTTAGGACTCGTCCCGGATATTTACCTAAGGTGGTTTCTTCGTTCCACCTTAATCAGGAGATTGTGGTTCCAGCCTTTGTCTCTCCTGATTTGTCTCCCAAAGAGCGGTCTTTGGATGTGGTACGGGCTCTCCGTATCTATGTGAAGAGAACTGCTTCTATTCGAAAATCTGATTCTCTTTGTTTTGTTTGGATTTCACAAACGTGGCTGGCCTGCTCACAAGCAGACCCTGGCCAGATGGATTAGAATGGTGATTGCACATGCTTATGTGAAGGCTGGTCTGTCAGCTCCTGCTCCCATTACGGCCCTGTTGGACCTTCTTGGGCGGCCCACCATGGTGCGACCCTTGAATTATGCAAGGCGGCTACGTGGTCCTCCGGGAACACGTTCATAAGGTTCTATGCCTTCGATACTGCCGCTTCCCAGGATGCTTCCTTTGGACGCCGGGTTCTTGTGCCCGCTACAGTGCGTCCCCTCCCATAAGGAACTGCTTTAGGACATCCCCATTGTCCAGACTTGTGGAGCCCAGTGTACCCCGCAGCAGAAAATGAGTTTTATGGTAAGAACTTACCTTTGTTAAAATTCTTTCTGCGAGGTACACTGGGCTCCACAAGGCGCCCACCCTGATGCACTTGGCTTCTTTGGGTTGGTATGGCATTAGCCGCTGACACTTCTCTTGTCGTGAGAGTGTGGTATATGTGGCTACTAACCGTTGTCGTTTCTTTTCCTGCTACTGCATTTTGCTGGTTAATTAAAACTGAGCTCCTGTGCTGGGAGGCGGGGTGATATAGGAGGCGGCGCTGTGCATTCTGGGAACAGTCAAAGCTTTGAGTCTGTTGGTGCCTCGGATCAAGATGCTACTCTACACCCCATTGTCCAGACTTGTGGAGCCCAGTGTACCTCGCAGAAAGAGTTTTAACAAAGGTAAGTTCTTACCATAAAACTCGTTTTTATTAAGAGTGTAGAATGATGCCCAATCTCTGCCAGTGTTTGAAGGAAAGGTGGATTTCTATGCACTCTTTACAGTGATGTAAGAAAAATGTCTTGTACAGTAGTAATGACAGTTTTGATTACACTAAGCAGTATTATAGAGAAACCAAAATGTTTTATTTAGTGAGTGGGGTAGAGCTAAAGGGATAGCAGTGTGGATTTTAATGTGACCTATGCACAATCGGCCTGCAAAGATTTTGCTTCCTCTGCACACATCAAGGTACACATTTATCTTGCGAAGGGCAGGTGGGCCTCATTGTGAGTTGCGTGGACCATGAAGACACATCAGTGTAAAACTAGTGTTGCAGTGCAGCTCAGGTGCATTTTTTGATCATCAATGGTATCCAGTACCTGCTTCTATGTAGTATCTGGTACTCTCTTCCTTTAGTATCTGCAGCAATAATTTTGATGCATGCAAAGTAAAGACCATGTATTAAGAATTATACCAAATCAAAAGAAGAGACAGGGGTGGACATCCAGGGGTGTATTAACAGAGAAGGAAGCCCGTGTGCAACCTCCTCTGTCCGGGCCCCCTCCTCTGTAGCCGGCTGAGCACAAGAAGAGCCCAGACTCTACTGCGCATGCACAAATCTCTGGGGAAATGGCGTGGTGGCCATTTTCCCAGAGACTCCCAAACTGCACATGCGCAAAACTCTGGGAAAATGGCCGACGTCTATTTACTCAGAGATTTGTAGATAGATGCTAACGCCAGCGGGGGACTCCGGAGAAGTGAGTATTGAAAAAATGAGTGCAGGGTGTGCGGTGTGGGCCCCCCTGGGGCCCGTGTGCACCGCACACACTGCACCCATTATATATACACCACAGGCAGAAATACAGGAGACAATGGAAGGCGGTGCTTTCGGGTGCCAGCGGTGAAGGGCGAACTCTGCTTTATGCGCCTCAGAGTAAGAATAAGCAGGGAACCCAGGGGTGCATGTGCCGCAGTCCTCTCACAGGGCACCCACCCCAGAGTCCTGTCCCAGCTAAGGAACGGATCTCAAGCAAGGAAACTGCATGAATGTCTCCTCCATCTTTTGTTATCTCTTCCCCCTCACACGCGCAGGATCTGCTGCCTCTGCTGTTGCGGTGGGACCAGCAGATAGCAAGAGCGGAAAACCCTGATCAGCAACAGGTGGTATTTGTGTGCTAAGGTGTTGCTAGTTAATTGGGGGAGAAGTGTGTGTCTGGGTGATGCTCAGTGGCAGCTCCTACCTTGGTGGAGGAGGGGTTCTGCCGGTTGCCGTGCTGCTGGGTCCCTGCTTCCTTGTCCCTGTGACTGTCTGGGTCCCGACATCTGTAAAATGCAATTCACAGACGCCAGGACCGGCGCATGTGCTGTACTGGCGACGCTACTGCACATGCGCAAACCTCCGGCTTCTATGGACTGCATCGGTTGCAGCCCATAGAAGCCGGCTAGGGCTGCCCGAAAGGTAGCGGGAGTGGCTTCCTACAGGAAGCCAGCTCTCTGCTAATTGCAGCCCGATCTGGCAGTCCAGAGGGAGGATACACCTGTAGTGTCTGTGATTGACAGGTAGGACTTCCAATAGGAAGCCACTGCCAGTCACACTGTAGCCAGTACAGTCTTGCGTACTGCATCTGGCTCACTGACAGGAGCTGAGGTGGTGTTTTTTTACCTAGGGGAGCTGCAATCTGGCAGCCCATAGGTAAAATTCGCCACTGGTGCTGCTGTAGTGTTGGCAGTCAATGCACAGGGCGAGGGTGTGTATCTGTGGGCTCCTGGGGTGTTACTAGTAAATACAGGGGGAGCAGTGTGTTAATGTGCTGCTGAGGTATTGCAAGTGAATACAGGGAGGCAGTGTGTGTATTTGGGTGGTGCTGGCAGTGAATATATGGGGGGGGGTCTGGTGCTTCTGGGATGTTGGCAGTGACTGCAGGGGGAGGACTGTGTGTGTCTGGGTGCTGCTGGGAAGTTGGCAGTGACTGCAGGGGGAGGACTGTGTGTGTGTCTGGGTGCTGCTGGGGTGTTGGCAGCGACTGCAAGGGCAGGACTGTGTGTCTGGGTGCTCCTGTGGTGTTGGCAGGGACTGCAGGGGCAGGACTGTGTGTCTGGGTGCTGCTGGGGTGTTGGCAGTGACTGCAGGGGCAGGACTGTGTGTCTGGGTGCTGCTGGGGTGTTGGCAGTGACTGCAGGGGCCGTAACTAGGTGTGTGCCAGGTTGTGCACGCTGGGGAAAGCGGAGAGACGACGCACATGGCTGGCAACACCCGCCCGGAGAGTTCTGCACTGCAATATGTATCTAGCCTACATTACCTGTCAGCGCCGGCCAGTGCTATACTTTAACTTGTGGAAGATGCAGCGCTCCTGGGTTCCAGCTGGTACAGCATTAGCTAAAGTCATGCACTCCGGATAGTGGGGAGAGACCACACACAGGCACATACTCCACCACACACACAGACACACACTCACACACCCACACCATCGGGCTCTACCTGGCATAATGTGGGCTCTACCTGGCGTAATGGGTATCAGGGGCTACCTGCCATACTGTGTAAAAGGGGACTCTAACTTGTGTAATGTGTGATAGGGGCTCTACCTGGCGTAATGGGGCTCTACCAGGTGTAATGTGTGATAGTGTGATAGGGGCTCTACCAGGTGTACTGTGTGATAGGGGCTTTACCTGGCGTAATAGGGGCTCTACTAGGTGTAATGTGTGATAGGGGCTCTACCTGGTGTAATGTGTGTAAGTGGCGCTACTGTGCAGCGCAATTTAAATAATGGAGACTACTGTGCAGCGTAATATGAATTAGCATTTTGTGGCCACGCCCCTTTCCCATGAAGCCATGCTCCTATATATTTTACGCATGTCTATGGCGCGTACTGGCCCTATGTTAAATATGGGGGGGCGGGTGCCAGTGCTGTTTTTTGCACACATCGCTAAAATGTCTAGTTACGGCACTGGTTGGCAGTGACTGCAGGGGGAGGACTGTGTGTGTCTAGGTGCTGCTGGGTGTTGGCAGTGACTGCAGGGGAGGACTGTGTGTCCGGGTGCTGCTGGGGTGTTGGCAGTGATTGCAGGGGGAGGACTGTGTGTGTCTGTGTGCTGCTGGGGTGTCGGCAGTGACTGCAGGGGAGGACTGTGTGTGTCTGGGTGCTGCTCGGGTGTTGGCAGTAACTGCACGGGAAGGACTGTGTGTGTCTGGGTGCTGCTGGGGTGTTGGCAGTGACTGCAGGGGAGGACTGTGTGTGTCTGGGTACTGCTAGGATGTTGGCAGTGACTGCAGGGGAAGGACTGTTTGTGTCTGGGTGCTACTGGGGTGTTGGCAGTGACTGCAGGGGGAGGACTGTGTGTGTCTGTGTGCTGCTGGGGTGTTGGCAGTGACTGCAGGGGGAGGACTGTGTGTATCTGGGTGCTGCTGGGGTGTTGGCAGCGACTGCAGGGGCAGGACTGTGTGTCTGGGTGCTGCTGTGGTGTTGGCAGCGACTGCAGGGGCAGGACTGTGTGTGTCTGGGTGCTGCTGGGAAGTTGGCAGTGACTGCAGGGGGAGGACTGTGTGTGTCTGGGTGCTACTGGGGTGTTGGCAGCGACTGCAGGGGGAGGACTGTAGTGACTGCAGGGGGAGGACTGTGTGTGTCTGGGTGCTGCTGGGGTGTTGGCAGCGACTGCAGGGGCAGGACTGTGTGTCTGGGTGCTGCTGTGGTGTTGGCAGCGACTGCAGGGGCAGGACTGTGTGTCTGGGTGCTGCTGGGGTGTTGGCAGTGACTGTAGGGGCAGGACTGTGTGTCTGGGTGCTGCTGGGATGTTGGCAGCAGGGCCGTAACTAGGTGTGTGCCAGCGGTGCATGGCACACAGCGCATATGCACTGTGGTCGCAGAACCGCTGGCAACACCTGGAGAGTTCTGAGAGTTCTAATTGTCATTGCCAGGCAGAGCTGTACTATAGATCCAGCTAGTGCAGTCACAGTGTTAGGAGAGGTTGTGCACGCTGGGGAGGGGGGAGAGACGACGCACACGGCTGGCAACACCCGCCCGGAGAGTTCTGCACTGCAATATGTGTCCAGCCTACATTACCTGTCAGCGCCGGCCAGTGCTATACTTTAACTTGTGGAAGATGCAGCGCTCCTGGGTTCCAGCTGGTACAGCATTAGCTAAAGTCATGCACTCCGGATAGTGGGGAGAGACCACACACAGGCACATACTCCACCACACACACAGACACACACTCACACACCCACACCATCGGGCTCTACCTGGCATAATGTGGGCTCTACCTGGCGTAATGGGTATCAGGGGCTACCTGCCATACTGTGTAAAAGGGGACTCTAACTGGTGTAATGTGTGATAGGAGCTCTACCTGGCGTAATGGTGCTCTACCAGGTGTAATGTGTGATAGGGTGATAGTGATAGTGTGATATGGGCTCTACCAGGTGTACTGTGTGATAGGGGCTTTACCTGGCGTAATAGGGGCTCTACTAGGTGTAATGTGTGATAGGGGCTCTACCTGGTGTAATGTGTGTAAGTGGCGCTACTGTGCAGCGCAATTTAAATAATGGAGACTACTGTGCAGCGTAATATGAATTAGTATTTTGTGGCCACGCCCCTTTCCCATGAAGCCATGCTCCTATATATTTTACGCATGTCTATGGCGCGTATTGGCCCTATTTTAATTTAAACATGGGGGGCAGGTGCCAGTGCTGTTTTTTGCACACATCGCTAAAATGTCTAGTTACGGCACTGGTTGGCAGTGACTGCAGGGGGAGGACTGTGTGTGTCTGGGTGCTGCCGGGTGTTGGCAGTGACTGCAGGGGAGGACTGTGTGTCCGGGTGCTGCTAGGATGTTGGCAGTGACTGCAGGGGGAGGACTGTGTGTGTCTGGGTGCTGCCGGGTGTTGGCAGTGACTGCAGGGGAGGACTGTGTGTCCGGGTGCTGCTAGGATGTTGGCAGTGACTGCAGGGGGAGGACTGTGTGTGTCTGGGTGCTGCTGGGTGTTGACAGTGACTGCAGGGGAGGACTGTGTGTGTCTAGGTGCTGCTGGGTGTCGGCAGTAACTGCAGGGGAGGACTGTGTGTCTGGGTGCTGCTGGGGTGTCGGCAGTGACTGCAGGGGGAGGACTGTGTGTGTCTGGGTGCTGCTGGGTGTTGGCAGTGACTGCAGGGGAGGACTGTGTGTCCGGGTGCTGCTAGGATGTTGGCAGTGACTGCAGGGGGAGGACTGTGTGTGTCTGGGTGCTGCCGGGTGTTGGCAGTGACTGCAGGGGAGGACTGTGTGTCCGGGTGCTGCTAGGATGTTGGCAGTGACTGCAGGGGGAGGACTGTGTGTGTCTGGGTGCTTCTGGGTGTTGACAGTGACTGCAGGGGAGGACTGTGTGCGTCTAGGTGCTGCTGGGTGTCGGCAGTAACTGCAGGGGAGGACTGTGTGTCTGGGTGCTGCTGGGGTGTCGGCAGTGACTGCAGGGGAGGACTGTGTGTGTCTGGGTGCTGCTGGGTGTTGGCAGAGACTGCAGGGGAGGACTGTGTGTGTCTGGGTGCTGCTGGGTGTTGGCAGTGACTGCATGGGGAGGACTGTGTGTGTCTGGGTGCTGCTGGGGTGTCGGCAGTGACTGCAGGGGGAGGACTGTGTGTGTCTGGGTGCTGCTGGGTGTTGGCAGTGACTGCATGGGGAGGACTGTGTGTGTCTGGGTGCTGCTCAGGTGTTGGCAGTAACTGCAGGGGAAGGACTGTGTGTCTGGGTGCTGCTGGGGTGTTGGCAGTGACTGCAGGGGAGGACTGTGTGTCTGGGTACTGCTAGGATGTTGGCAGTGACTGCAGGGGGAGGACTGTGTGTGTCTAGGTGCTGCTGGGGTGTTGGCAGTGACTGCAGGGGGAGGACTGTGTGTGTGTCTGTGTGCTGCTGGGGTGTTGACAGTGACTGCAGGGGGAGGACTGTGTGTATTTGGGTGCTGCTAGGGTGTTGTGTGTCTGGGTGCTGCTGGGTTGTTGGCAGTGATTGCAGGGGGAGGACTGTGTGTGTCTGGGTGCTGCTGGGTGTTGGCAGTGACTGCAGGGGAGGACTGTGTGTCTGGGTGCTGCTGGGGTGTCGGTAGTGACTGCAGTGGAAGGACTGTGTGTGTCTGGGTGCTGCTGGGTGTTGGCAGTGACTGCAGGGGAGGACTGTGTGTCTGGGTGCTGCTGGGGTGTCGGCAGTGACTGCAGAGGAGGACTGTGTGTGTCTGGGTGCTGCTGGGTGTTGGCAGTGACTGCAGGGGAGGACTGTGTGTGTCTGGGTGCTGCTGGGGTGTTGGCAGTGATTGCAGGGGGAGGACTGTGTGTGTCTGGGTACTGCTAGGATGTTGGCAGTGACTGCAGGGGGAGGACTGTGTGTGTCTGGGTACTGCTGGGGTGTTGGCAGTGACTGCAGGGGGAGGACTGTGTGTGTCTGTGTGCTGCTGGGGTGTTGGCAGTGACTGCAGGGGGAGGACTGTGTGTATCTGGGTGCTGCTAGGGTGTTGTGTGTCTGGGTGCTTCTGGGTTGTTGGCAGTGATTGCAGGGGGAGGACTGTGTGTGTCTGGATGCTGCTGGGGTGTTGGCAGTGACTGCAGGGGGAGGACTGTGTGTGTCTGGGTGCTGCTGGGTGTTGGCAGTGACTGCAGGGGAGGACTGTGTGTCTGGGTGCTGCTGGGGTGTCGGTAGTGACTGCAGGGGAAGGACTGTGTGTGTCTGGGTGCTGCTGGGTGTTGGCAGTGACTGCAGGGGGAGGACTGTGTGTGTCTGGGTGCTGCTGGGTGTTGGCAGTGACTGCAGGGGAGGACTGTGTGTCTGGGTGCTGCTGGGTGTTGGCAGTGACTGCATGGGGAGGACTGTGTGTATCTGGGTGCTGCTCAGGTGTTGGCAGTAACTACAGGGGAAGGACTGTGTGTGTCTGGGTGCTGCTGGGGTATTGGCAGTGACTGCAGGGGAGGACTGTGTCTGGGTACTGCTAGGATGTTGGCAGTGACTGCAGGGGGAGGACTGTGTGTGTCTAGGTGCTGCTGGGGTGTTGGCAGTGACTGCAGGGGGAGGACTGTGTGTGTCTGGGTGCTGCTGGGGTGTTGGCAGTGACTGCAGGGGGAGGACTGTGTGTGTCTGTGTGCTGCTGGGGTGTTGACAGTGACTGCAGGGGGAGGACTGTGTGTATCTGGGTGCTGCTAGGGTGTTGTGTGTCTGGGTGCTGCTGGGTTGTTGGCAGTGATTGCAGGGGGAGGACTGTGTGTGTCTGGGTGCTGCTAGGGTGTTGTGTGTCTGGGTGCTGCTGGGGTGTCGGCAGTGACTGCAGGGGGAGGACTGTGTGTCTGGGTGCTGCTGGGGTGTTGGCAGTGATTGCAGGGGGAGGACTGTGTGTGTCTGTGTGCTGCTGGGGTGTCGGCAGTGACTGCAGGGGGAGGACTGTGTGTGTGTCTGGGTGCTGCTGGGTGTTGGCAGTGACTGCATGGGGAGGACTGTGTGTGTCTGGGTGCTGCTGGGGTGTTGGCAGTGACTGCAGGGGAGGACTGTGTGTGTCTGGGTACTGCTAGGATGTTGGCAGTGACTGCAGGGGGAGGACTGTGTGTGTCTGGGTACTGCTGGGGTGTTGGCAGTGACTGCAGGGGGAGGACTGTGTGTGTGTGCTGCTGGGGTGTTGGCAGTGACTGCAGGGGGAGGACTGTGTGTATCTGGGTGCTGCTAGGGTGTTGTGTGTCTGGGTGCTTCTGGGTTGTTGGCAGTGATTGCAGGGGGAGGACTGTGTGTGTCTGTGTGCTGCTGGGGTGTCGGCAGTGATTGTAGGGGGAGGACTGTGTGTGTCTGTGTGCTGCTGGGGTGTTGGCAGTGACTGCAGGGGGAGGACTGTGTGTGTCTGGGTGCTGCTGGGGTGTTGGCAGTGACTGCAGGGGGATGACTGTGTGTGTCTGGGTGCTGCTGGGTGTTGGCAGTGACTGCATGGGGAGGACTTTGTGTGTCTGGGTGCTGCTGGGTGTTGGCAGTGACTGCATGGGGAGGACTTTGTGTGTCTGGGTGCTGCTGGGGTGTTGGCAGTGACTGCAGGGGAGGACTGTGTGTGTGTGGGTGCTGCTGGGGTGTTGGCAGTGACTGCAGGGGAGGACTGTGTGTGTCTGGGTACTGCTAGGATGTTGGCAGTGACTGCAGGGGGAGGACTGTGTGTGTCTGGGTGCTGCTCGGGTGTTGGCAGTGACTGCAGGGGAAGGACTGTGTGTCTGGGTGCTACTGGGGTGTTGGCAGTGACTGCAGGGGAGGACTGTGTGTGTCTGGGTGCTGCTGGGGTGTTGGCAGTGACTGCGGGGGGAGGACTGTGTGTGTCTGGGTACTGCTAGGATGTTGGCAGTGACTGCGGGGGGGAGGACTGTGTGTGTCTGGGTGCTGCTCGGGTGTTGGCAGTAACTGCAGGGCTGCAGGGGAAGGACTGTGTGTCTGGGTGCTGCTGGGGTGTTGGCAGTGACTGCAGGGGAGGACTGTGTGTCTGGGTGCTGCTGGGGTGTTGGCAGTGACTGCGGGGGGGGGGAAAGGACTGTGTGTGTCTGGGTACTGCTAGGATGTTGGCAGTGACTGCGGGGGGAGGACTGTGTGTCTGTGTGCTGCTGGGGTGTCGGCAGTGACTGCAGGGGGAGGACTGTGTGTGTCTGGGTGCTGCTGGGGTGTCGGCAGTGACTGCAGGGGGAGGACTGTGTGTGTCTGGGTGCTGCTGGGGTGTTGGCAGTGACTGCAGGGGGAGGACTGTGTGTGTCTGGGTGCTGCTGGGGTGTAGGCAGTGACTGCAGGGGGAGGACTGTGTGTGTCTGGGTGCTGCTGGGTTGTCGGCAGTGACTGCAGGGGGAGGACTGTGTGTCTGGGTGCTGCTGGGGTGTTGGCAGTGACTGCAGGGGGAGGACTGTGTGTGTCTGGGTGCTGCTGGGGTGTCGGCAGTGACTGCAGGGGGAGGACTGTGTGTGTCTGGGTGCTGCTGGGGTGTCGGCAGTGACTGCAGGGGGAGGACTGTGTGTGTCTGTGTGCTGCTGGGGTGTCGGCAGTGACTACAGGGGGAGGACTGTGTGTGTCTGTGTGCTGCTGGGGTGTTGGCAGTGACTGCAGGGGAAGGACTGTGTGTGTCTGTGCTGCTGGGGTGTTGGCAGTGATTGTAGGGGGAGGACTGTGTGTGTCTGTGTGCTGCTGGGGTGTCGGCAGTGACTGCAGGGGGAGGACTGTGTGTGTCTGTGCTGCTGGGGTGTTGGCAGTGATTGTACGGGGAGGACTGTGTGTGTCTGTGTGCTGCTGGGGTGTTGGCAGTGACTGCAGGGGGAGGACTGTGTGTGTCTGTGTGCGGCTGGGGTATTGGCAGTGATTGTACGGGGAGGACTGTGTGTGTCTGTGTGCTGCTGGGGTGTTGGCAGTGACTGCAGCGGGAGGACTGTGTGTGTCTGTGTGCTGCTGGGGTGTTGGCAGTGAAGGAGGGGGGATGTATGACTGGGTGCTGTTTGGGTGTTGACACTTGACAGTGAATGTGAATTGGGGGTAGCGTGTGTCTGCTGCTGGGATTGGGGTGTTTAGTAGTGAATGTGAGCAGGAAGGGGTTTGGGAGCCAACAGCTATCTTGCCTTCGGGATCCTAGTATGAACTTACGCCTCTGAGAAGAGATTCTGTGCAGATGCCCTTACATACAGAGTAAGAACAGATACTGAGAATTATATCCAGCACAGCTGTCCTTCCATACACAATATCAGGTACTGAGACTTAAGGTGCATACACACTGGGCGATTATGGGGTGTTATGTGTAGAATTTTGAGGGAAAAAATGAATTTATTTCATTTTGAAATAAGGCTGTAACATAACAAAATGTGGAAAAGTGAAGTGCTGTGAATACTTTCCCGATGCACTGTATCTGTCTGTAACTATACAATAAGAAGGTACACAGACAGAGATATATATTGTTGTAATACCATTTTATTACCGGCCATATATTATATATATTCATGTGAACTGCATCTGCTCTAATGACTTTTATCTGTAAAACTGACAGGGGTCTTTGGCGTAACATCCTCAAGCAGCTCCCAGGGAACGTGGCTGAGTAGACAGCTGTCATCGAGATGGTTCCTGTTTCCGTACTCTGCATCGCTGCTAGAGAGAGAATCACACAGACGTTACTGCATCGGAAACAGTAAAGCATCTTTAATCAAATATATGTCTCTAACATGATCTTAATTGTTAATGCATGAAGTAAAAGCTCTTCATAAACAGCTAAGATGATCTGTGCGAAGTACAGAATAAAATCCCCCAAACACAGTGATTTAGACATTGACCCCTGTGGAAGCCTTAAAGGTGAATTAAAGAGGAACTGAAACCTTCCTTTCTCAGAGCTTTAGGGGTATATTCAATTGAGGTCGGATCCATTCTGACATGCATTTGTCGGAATGGAACCGACAAGGGCTATTCAATGCCCATCTCAATTCAACTTTAAAAAAGTCGAATTGAGATGAGGGACCGGAGAGGGGGGAGAGCCGCGGGCAGACGGGGGACAGCAGCGCTGCAGGAGGATGTGGCACAGCCACCAGACCTCACGGCAGCATCCACCTGGCTCCAGCAAGCGGGCCTCACTTGCTGGAGCCGGGTGGACGCTGCAGTGAGCGGCGGCTGTGCCACATCCTCCTGCTGTGCTGTAGCGCGGCTCTCCCCCGTCTGCCCGCGGCTCTCCCCTGTCTGCCCGCGGCTCTCCCTCCTCTCCTCCTCTCAGGTCCCTCATCTCAGTCCAACTTTTTTTTAAGTCGGACTGAGATGGTCGGAAACGGGGCCAAAACCTGTCGAATTTGGCCCCGTTTCCCTCAGAAGCACCTGAATCGGCAGCTATACTGCCAATTCACGTACTATTTGACAAGTCGAATTCCCCGACTTGTCGAATAAAGAAGCTGGGGACTGAATAGGTCGGAAGCCCTTCCGACCTGAAAAAGTCGAAAACTGACGTCTTTTCCACAAGGCAGCAGTTTCGACCTTAATTGAATATATACCCCAAAAGGTGCATACACACGGAGAGATATAACTGAGCGATTTTGACTATATAGTCAAAATCGCTCAGAAAGTTAGTGCATATCTATCCATGTGTACACAGCCAGCGATAGCGATGCGTGTCCCCGCCAGGTCGCTATCGCTGCTAAAAATTAAAGATGAGCGGATTCGGTTTTACTCGGATTTACTCGGTTCTCAAAACGGCATCTGATTGGCTATCCAAAACACGTGACATCCGTGAGCCAATAAGATGCCGTTTTGAGAACCGAGTAAATCCGAGTAAAACCGAATCCGCTCATCTCTACTAAAAATAGACTGTGCAGGCAAGTCAATTTTGGCTAGGTCGCTGGAAAAGAAAAAGCATCCCCTTGCTTGAATGAGTTAGCCAAAATCGCCCATAGCCTAAATCGCTGGAAAAGTTAGTCAAAATCTCCTACAGCCAGTTCAAGGAAAATCTCTCGGTCAAAATCTCTCATAGTCAAAATCTCTCTGTGTGTATGCACCTTTAGACGTTTGAACCCTGCATGAAATTCCAGTTTTCTGCTTAGTCTTGTCTGAGTACGCTAAGCTGGGGATCAGTATGAAATACCTCCAATCAAAATCCCGACTGTCAAAATCCCGACAGCAAATGACCGACGGTCAAAATCCCGACAAGGTCAAAATCCCGACAGGTCAAAATACCGACATGCATTTTTCATTGTTTTTTTTTGTGTATGTCAACATAGGTTGACATGGACACCATATAAGTGTACCGCGTCCCCTCGCATGGCTCGCTGTGTTCGCAATGCTTCGGGCACGGTGCCTCGCTGCGCTCGGCACACCATTATATTCCCCCTCCAGGTCCACTGGGTTGGTAACGTATGCACAAGTCTGTTTCATTGAAAAAATCATGAAAAACTCATGTCGGCATTTTGACCTGTCTGCATTTTACATGTCGGTATTTTGACCTTGTCTGTATTTTGTCCATGTCGGGATTTTGATCGTCTGTCAATTGCTGTCGTGATTTCGACCGTCGGGATTTTGATTGGAGGTAAATTGACTGCATTCCCTAAGGTGTTCTGTGCCCATATGACAGGTATTAGGCTGGGGAGCTGTGGCACTGGGCAGTGGCAGGTGCATTATACCTTATAATACACAGGCAGGAGACTGAGCTACTTCTTCCCGTTAGCTGATTCCCGGTGACTGCACTCTAGGGGTATATTTATTAAAGTGTGAGTTTTTCAGAATAGAATCAGATTTTAGCTATTATCTTCTAGAAGGTGCTAGGTAATTGATAAGTAGAATCTGATTGGTTGCTATGGACAACATCTCCACTTCTAAAAACCTGCACCTTAGTAAATATGCCTCTAGGGCTTCTCTGTTTCTGTAGTTGCATAAGCTGTTTCATTACCATTCTAATACAGCAGCTGGCAATGGAACCAAGTGGCTGACCAATAGGAAGCCCATGCTGGATCCGCCGTAATGTTCAGTGTGGTAACACACACCAAATTTCTCTATCGTCCTAAGTGGATGCTGGGGTTCCTGAAAGGACCATGGGGAATAGCGGCTCCGCAGGAGACAGGGCACAAAAGTAAAGCTTTTACAGGTCAGGTGGTGTGTACTGGCTCCTCCCCCCATGACCCTCCTCCAGACTCCAGTTAGATTTTTGTGCCCGGCCGAGAAGGGTGCAATTCTAGGTGGCTCTCATAAAGAGCTGCTTAGAGAGTTTAGCTTAGGTTTTTTATTTTACAGTGATTCCTGCTGGCAACAGGATCACTGCAACGAGGGACAGAGGGGAGAAGAAGTGAACTCACCTGCGTGCAGGATGGATTGGCTTCTTGGCTACTGGACATGAAGCTCCAGAGGGACGATCACAGGTACAGCCTGGATGGTCACCGGAGCCACGCCGCCGGCCTCCTCACAGATGCTGAAGCAAGAAGAGGTCCAGAATCGGCGGCTGAAGACTCCTGCAGTCTTCTTAAGGTAGCGCACAGCACTGCAGCTGTGCGCCATTTTCCTCTCAGCACACTTCACACGGCAGTCACTGAGGGTGCAGGGCGCTGGGGGGGGGGCGCCCTGGGAGGCAAATGTAAACCTTTAAAAAGGCTAAAAATACCTCACATATAGCCCCAGAGGCTATATGGAGATATTTACCCCTGCCTAAATGTACTAAATAGCGGGAGACGAGCCCGCCGGAAAAGGGGCGGGGCCTATCTCCTCAGCACACGGCGCCATTTTCTGTCACAGCTCCGCTGGTCAGGAAGGCTCCCAGGTCTCTCCCCTGCACTGCACTACAGAAACAGGGTATAACAGAGAGGGGGGGCAAAATAAATGGCAATATATTAATATAAAAGCAGCTATAAGGGAGCACTTAATCATAAGGCTATCCCTGTCATATATAGCGCTTTTTGGTGTGTGCTGGCAGACTCTCCCTCTGTCTCCCCAAAGGGCTAGTGGGTCCTGTCTTCGTATAGAGCATTCCCTGTGTGTCTGCTGTGTGTCGGTACGTGTGTGTCGACATGTATGAGGACGTTATTGGTGTGGAGGCGGAGCAATTGCCAAATATGAGGATGTCACCTTCTAGGGGGTCGACACCAGAATGGATGCCTTTATTTGTGGAATTACGGGATAGCGTCAACTCGCTTAAGCAGTCGTTTGCCGACATGAGGCGGCCGGACATTCACTTAGTGCCTGTCCAGGCGCCTCAAACACCGTCAGGGGCTGTAAAACGCCCCTTGCCTCAGTCGGTCGACACAGACCCAGACACAGGCACTGATTCCGGTAGTGAAGGTGACGAATCAACCGTATTTTCCAAAAGGGCCACACGTTATATGATTTTGGCAATAAAGGAGATGTTACATTTAGCTGATACTACAGGTACCACTAAACAGGGTATTATGTGGGGTGTGAAAAAACTACCAGTAGTTTTTACCGAATCAGAAGAATTAAATGACGTGTGTGATGAAGCGTGGGGTGCCCCGATAAAAAACTGCTAATTTCAAAGAAGTTATTGGCTTTATACCCTTTCCCGCCAGAGGTTAGGGAGCGCTGGGAAACACCTCCTAGGGTGGACAAAGCGCTAACACGCTTATCAAAACAAGTGGCGTTACCCTCTCCTGAGACGGCCGCACTTAAAGATCCATCAGATAGGAGGATGGAAAATATCCAAAAAGGTATATACACACATGCAGGTGTTATACTACGACCAGCTATTGCGACTGCCTGGATGTGCAGTGCTGGGGTAGTTTGGTCAGAGTCCCTGATCGAAAATATTGATACCCTGGACAGGGACAATATTTTACTGTCGTTAGAACAAATAAAGGATGCATTTCTTTATATGCGTGATGCACAGAGAGATATCTGCACACTGGCATCACGGGTAAGTGCTATGTCCATTTCGGCCAGAAGAGCTTTATGGACACGACAGTGGACAGGCGATGCGTAGAGGAGTTATTTGGGGTCGGTCTATCGGATTTGGTGGCCACGGCTACGGCCGGGAAATCCACCTTTCTACCTCAAGTCACTCCCCAACAGAAAAAGGCACCGACCTTTCAACCGCAGCCTTTTCGTTCCTTTAAAAATAAGAGAGCAAAGGGCTATTCATATCTGCCACGAGGCAGAGGACGAGGGAAGAGACAGCAACAGGCAGCTCCTTCCCAGGAACAGAAGCCCTCCCCGGCTTCTACAAAAGCCTCAGCATGACGCTGGGGCTTCGCAAGCGGACTCGGGGGCGGTAGGCGGTCGTCTCAAGAATTACAGCGCGCAGTGGGCTCACTCGCAGGTAAATCCCTGGATCCTGCAGATAATATCTCAGGGGTACAGGTTGAAATTAGAGACAGAGCCACCTCGCCGTTTCCTGAAGTCTGCTTTACCAACGTCCCCCTCAGAAAGGGAGACGGTTTTGGAAGCCATTCACAAGCTGTATTCTCAGCAGGTGATAGTCAAGGTACCTCTTCTACAACAAGGGAAGGGGTATTATTCCACTCTTTTTGTGGTACCGAAGCCGGATGGCTCGGTAAGGCCTATTCTAAATCTGAAGTCCTTGAACCTGTACATAAAGAAGTTCAAGTTCAAGATGGAGTCACTCAGAGCAGTGATAGCGAACCTGGAAGAAGGGGACTTTATGGTATCCTTGGACATCAAGGATGCGTATCTCCACGTTCCAATTACCCCTCACACCAGGGGTACCTCAGGTTCGTTGTACAAAACTGTCACTATCAGTTTCAGACGCTGCCGTTTGGTTTGTCCACGGCACCTCGGGTCTTTACAAAGGTAATGGCCGAGATAATATTTCTTCTTCGAAGAAAAGGCGTATTAATTATCCCATACTTGGACGATCTCCTAATAAGGGCAAGGTCCAGAGAACAGCTAGAGATGGGTTTAGCACTATCTCAAGAGGTGCTAAAGCAGCACGGATGGATTCTGAATATTCCAAAATCCCAATTAATGCCGACAACTCGTCTGCTGTTCCTGGGGATGATTCTGGACACAGTTCAGAAAAGGTTTTTCTTCCCGAAGAAAAAGCCAAGGAGTTATCTGACCTGGTCAGGAACCTCCTAAAACCAGGAAAGGTGTCTGTACATCAATGCACAAGAGTCCTGGGAAAAAATGGTAGCTTCTTACGAAGCAATCCCTTTCGGCAGATTCCATGCAAAGGGATCTGTTGGACAAATGGTCAGGGTCGCATCTTCAGATGCACCTGCGGATAACCCTGTCGCCGAGGACAAGGGTATCCCTTCTGTGGTGGTTGCAGGAGGCTCATCTATTGGAGGGCCGCAGATTCGGCATGCAGGATTGGATCCTGGTGACCACGGGTGCCAGCCAGAGAGGCTGGGGAGCAGTCACACAGGGAAGAAATTTCCAGGGAGTGTGGTCGAGCCTGAAAAAGTCTCTTCACATAAGCATTCTGGAACTAAGAGCAATCTACAATGCTCTAAGCCAGGCGGAACCTCTGCTTCAAGGAAGACCGGTGTTGATCCAGTCGGACAACATCACGGCAGTCGCCCATGTAAACAGACAGGGCGGCACAAGAAGCAGGAGGGCAATGGCAGAAGCTGCCAGGATCCTTCGCTGGGCGGAGAATCACGTGATAGCACTGTCAGCAGTATTCATCCCGGGCGTGGACAACTGGGAAGCAGACTTCCTCAGCAGACACGACCTTCACCCGGGAGAGTGGAGACTTCATCCTGAAGTTTTCCACATGCTATTAAACCGTTGGGTAAAACCAATGGTGGACATGATGGCGTCTCGCCTCAACAAAACACTGGACAGGTATTGCGCCAGGTCAAGAGATCCGCAGGCAATAGCTGTGGACGCGCTGGTAACACCTTGGGTGTACCAGTCGGTATATGTGTTTCCTCCTCTGCCTCTCATACCAAAGGTATTGAGGATTATACGGCAAAGTGGAGTAAGACTAGTGGCTCCGGATTGGCCAAGAAGGACTTGGTACCCGGAACTTCAAGAGATGGTCACGGACGATCCGTGGCCTCTACTTCTGAGAAGGGACCTGCTTCAGCAGGGTACTTGTCTTTTTCAAGACTTACCGCGGCTGCGTTTGACGGCATGGCGTTTGAATGCCAGATCCTAAAAGGAAAAGGCATTCCAGAAGAAGTCATTCCTACCTTGATAAAGGCAAGGAAGGAAGTCACCGCGAAGCATTATCGCCGTATTTGGCGAAAATATGTTGCGTGGTGCGAGCAGCGGAGTGCTCCGATGGAGGAATTTCAACTGGGTCGTTTTCCTACATTTCCTGCAATCAGGATTGTCTATGGGTCTCAAATTGGGATCTATTAAGGTTCAAATTTCGGCCCTATCAATATTCTTCCAAAAAGAATTGGCCTCAGTCCCTGAGGTCCAGATTTTTATCAAAGGAGTACTGCATATACAGCCTCCTGTGGTGCCTAAGGTGGCACCGTGGGATCTAAATGTAGTTTTAGATTTCCTCAAATCAAATTGGTTTGAACCACTAAAGAAGGTGGATTTGAAATATCTCACATGGAAAGTGACTATGTTACTGGCCCTGGCTTCGGCCGGGAGAGTATCTGAACTGGCGGCTTTGTTTTATAAAAGCCCTTATTTAATTTTCCATTCGACATAGGGCAGAGCTGCGGACGCGTCCGCATTTTCTCCCTAAGGTGGTATCAGCGTTTCACCTGAACCAGCCTATTGTAGTGCCTGCGGCTACAGACGACTTGAAGGACTCCAAGTTGTTGGACGTTGTCAGAGCCTTAAAAGTATACATTTAAAGGACGGCTGGAGTCAGAAAATCTGACTCGCTGTTTATACTGTATGCACCCAACAAGTTGGGTGCACCTGCTTCTAAGCAGTCGATTGCTCGTTGGATTTGTAACAAAATTCAACTTGTACATTCTGTGGCAGGCCTGCCACAGCCTAAATCTGTTAAGGCCCATTCCGCAAGGAAGGTGGGCTCATCTTGGGCGGCTGCCCGAGGGGTCTCGGCATTACTACTCTGCCGAGCAGCTACGTGGTCAGGGGAGAACACGTTTGTAAATTTTTACAAATTTGATACCCTGGCAAAGGAGGACCTGGAGTTCTCTCATTCGGTGCTGCAGAGTCATCCGCACTCTCCCGCCCGTTTGGGAGCTTTGGTATAATCCCCATGGTCCTTTCAGGAACCCCAGCATCCACTTAGGACGATAGAGAAAATAAGAATTTACTTACCGATAATTCTATTTCTCGGAGTCCGTAGTGGATGCTGGGCGCCCATCCCAAGTGCGGATTATCTGCAATACTTGTACATAGTTATTGTTAACTAATTCGGGTTATTGTTTAGGAAGCCATCTTTCAGAGGCTCCTCTGTTATCATACTGTTAACTGGGTTTAGATCACAAGTTGTACGGTGTGATTGGTGTGGCTGGTATGAGTCTTACCCGGGATTCAAAATCCTCCCTTATTGTGTACGCTCGTCCGGGCACAGTACCTAACTGGAGTCTGGAGGAGGGTCATGGGGGGAGGAGCCAGTACACACCACCTGACCTGTAAAAGCTTTACTTTTGTGCCCTGTCTCCTGCGGAGCCGCTATTCCCCATGGTCCTTTCAGGAACCCCAGCATCCACTACGGACTCCGAGAAATAGAATTATCGGTAAGTAAATTCTTATTTTTTTGCATGAAGTGCCCATGACTCCACTAATGATCAGTAACATCTTGATAAACCAGGAAGGCAGATTTAATTATGTATTTGCATTTTTTATTTTTGAATACAGCTGGCTACACATTGAGCAACTTTTCATCCTGCTGGCCCACTGAACAATTACCGGTTGTGTCTGTGGGGCAGATGTATTAACCTGGAGAAGGCATAAGGAAGCGATAAACCAGTGATAAGTGCAGGGTGATAACTGCACCAGCCAAACAGATCCAATATGTAAATTAGCAGTTAGGAGCTGATTGGCTGGTGCGTTTATCACTTCCTTATGCCGTCTCCAGGCTTAATACATCTGGTCTTTTGTTCCCTTTGTGATCAGGACCAGGAAGTGACAACACCAGAGGGCAGTATATAACTTCCGCCCTTACAGCACCTAAAAGTTTTATCCATTCTCCGTTTGTCTGAGGTTATTTTGTTTTATCTCTACACCATTGTCCGCTCGCCACTCTTCAGGCTCGGTGTCTCACTTCGCTCGCCACAGGTTACTATTCGCAATAGTTTGTGACATGGACCAAGAGACTTATGGGAAAGGTCCTTTCCACGAAGGTTTTGAATAACACAAATCAATAAAGTCTTTCACAGCGCTGCTCTTATAATCAGTCTCTAAGGGATACCACAGCTTAAAAATAACTGTAAATCGTCCATATGTCTTATCCACTATGAATGGACAAATGACTCTGATATACTTCACAGTATTGTTCTTATACTGCCACTCCAGTATATACCACGATATTTATGCAATAGACAGTCTATTATGTGTTCACTCCAGAAATGAATTTTTCAATGCAGATGTCAGAAAGGTTAAAAAACACACTTTATTTTAAAAAGATCCGCTGTTAAAACAGGATTCGCACTTTGCAAAATCCACTGCATAAAAAGTATCTTCCTTCTTATATAAAGCAGTATTCAGTGAACATTCGGTCTAGCAGTAGGGTTCTGGGATAGATGGATATTCCCAGGTGGGAGCTCACCAGGTCCGCTGGACGCCGATCTCTTTAGCGGGGGCTCTCTACTCGGGAATTACGTTACCCGTGAAACACTGCCGTTCCCTCCGCTGGCTGTCCTCCGGCTGTGAACCTCCCGGCGCTGCACGCGCTTCTGACCGCTCTGCTCTCCTCCCGTCCCTGAATGCTTTCTGCTGTTGTCGGATAGTGACCACGTCCACCTGCTGCCGCCGACGCGTTTCTACCCTAATTGGGTCTTTGTCAAGGCACAGGTGGACATGGTCTGGTCACTCTCTTTATACTACCTATAGAGTAAATATTATACTCCCTCCTGGGTATATCCATCCATAGACCAGGGTTCTCTTAAAGGTACATATGGTTTTAAGATCTATACATTGTAAATGAATATTCACTCAGAAAACACTTTGAAAAGACATCTTTTCCATAAGGAAATGCATATGGAAAAGATGTCTTTTCAAAGTGTTTTCTGAGTGGATATTCATTTACAATGTATATATCTTAAAACCATATGTACCTTTAAGAGAACCCTGGTCTATGGATGGATATACCCAGGAGGGAGTATAATATATACTCTATAGGTAGTATAAAGAGAGTGACCAGACCATGTCCACCTGTGCCTTGACAAAGACCCAATTAGGGTAGAAACGCGTCGGCGGCAGCAGGTGGACGCGGTCACTATCCGACAACAGCAGAAAGCATTCAGGGACGGGAGGAGAGCAGAGCGGTCAGAAGCACGTGCAGCGCCGGGAGGTTCACAGCCGGAGGACAGCCAGCGGAGGGAACGGCAGTGTTTCATGGGTAACGTAATTCCCGAGTAGAGAGCCCCCGCTAAAGAGAGCGGCGTCCAGCGGACCTGGTGAGCTCCCACCTGGGAATATCCATCTATCCCAGAACCCTACTGCTAGACCGAATGTTCACTGAATACTGCTTTATATAAGAAGGAAGATACTTTTTATGCAGTGGATTTTGCAAAGTGCGAATCCTGTTTTAACAGCGGATCTTTTTAAAATAAAGTGTGTTTTTTAACCTTTCTGACATCTGCATTGAAAAATTCATTTCTGGAGTGAACACATAATAGACTGTCTATTGCATAAATATCGTGGTATATACTGGAGTGGCAGTATAAGAACAATACTGTGAAGTATATCAGAGTCATTTGTCCATTCATAGTGGATAAGACATATGGACGATTTACAGTTATTTTTAAGCTGTGGTATCCCTTAGAGACTGATTATAAGAGCAGCGCTGTGGAAGACTTTATTGATTTCTGTTATTCAAAAGTTTTGTCTAAGCAGTTCTGAGGCTGATCTGCTATATTATATAAAGTAACACAGCTGCAAGCTGAAAGAAGCACTTTTAAAGGGGACTGACATCCTTTTTGTTTGACCTTTCCACGAAGGGTAACTAGACGCTACCAACAATTACCTGACCAATTAAGCCATTGTCACTTGGTGACTGATATTCAGCCTCAAAAAGTCTGTCTGCAGCCTGCCAGCCACCAAGCAAGCACAGCAAAGAGCTGGGAAACTGCATGACGGACGCACCTGCACATTGTGCTGCATAACTACAGCTCAGAAATTGTAATTTCTCCTAACGTCCTAGTGGATGCTGGGGACTTCGTAAGGACCATGGGGAATAGACGGGCTCCGCAGGAGACAGGGCACTTTAAGAAAGAATTTGGATACTGGTGTGCTCTGGCTCCTCCCTCTATGTCCCTCCTCCAGACCTCAGTTTAAATCTGTGCCCGGACGAGCTGGGTGCTACTTAGTGAGCTCCTGAGCTTGCTATAAGAAAGTATTTTGTTAGGTTTTTTTTTTTTTTCAGAGAGATCTGCTGGCAACAGACTCTCTGCAGCGTGGGACTGAGGGGAGAGAAGCAGCCCTACTCACTGAAGATAGGTCCTGCTTCTTAGGCTACTGGACACCATTAGCTCCAGAGGGATCATACACAGGATCTCACCCTTTGTCGTCCGATCCCGGAGCCGCACCGCCGTCCCCCTCGCAGAGCTGGAAGACAGAAACCGGTGAATGAAGCAAGAAGACTTCGAAATCGGCAGCAGAAGACTCCAGTCTTCACTGAGGTAGCGCACAGCACTGCAGCTGTGCGCCATTGCTCCCACATTAAACCCACATACTCCGGTCACTGTAGGGTTCAGGGCGCAGGGGGGGGGGGCGCCCTGGGCAGCAATTAGAGACCTCTTGGCAAAAGTTGGGCATATATACAGTTGGGCACTGTATATATGCATGAGCCCCCGCCATAATTTTACACAGAAACGCGGGACAGAAGCCCACCGCTGAGGGGGCGGGGCTTCTTCCTCAGCACTCACCAGCGCCATTTTCTCTCCACAGCTCCGCTGAGAGGAAGCTCCCAGGCTCTCCCCTGCAGAAACACGGTAGAAGAGGGTAAAAAGAGAGGTGGGGCACATAAATTGGGCGCAAAAACATTATGTACAGCAGCTACTGGGTTAACACTAAGTTACTGTGTGATTCCTGGGACATATAGCGCTGCGGTGTGTGCTGGCATACTCTCTCTCTGTCTCTCCAAAAGGCCTTGTGGGGGAACTGTCTTCAAAAAGAGCATCCCCTGTGTGTGTGTGGTGTGTCGGTACGCTTGTGTCGACATGTTTGACGAGGAAGGCTATGTGGAAGCAGAGCGGGAGCAAATAAATGTGGGGTCGCCGCCGACACCTGATTGGATGGATATGTGGAAGGTTTTAAATGATAATGTTAATTCCTTGCATAAAAGGTTGGATAAAGCTGAAACCTTAGGACAGTCGGGGTCTCAGCCCATGCCTGATCCTATGTCGCAGAGGCCGTCAGGGTCTCAGAAGCGCCCACTATCCCAAATTGTTGACACAGATATCGACACAGATTCTGACTCCAGTGTCTATGGCGATGATGCAAAGTTACAGCCTAAATTGGCTAAAGCCATCCGTTATATGATTATAGCAATAAAGGATGTGTTGCACATCAGAGGAAACCCCAGTCCCTGACGAGGGTTCATATGTATGGGGGAAAAAGGCAGGTGGTGACCTTTCCCCCTTCACATGAGCTAAAAGAGTTATGTGAAAAGGCTTGGGAATCTCCAGAAAAAAACTGCAGATTTCCAAACGGATGCTTATGGCGTATCCTTTCCCGCCAACGGACAGGTTACGCTGGGAATCCTCCCCTAGGGTGGACAAAGCTCTCACATGCTTATCCAAAAGGGTAGCCCTGCCGTCACAGGATACGGCCACCCTAAAAGATGCTGCGGATAGAAAGCAAGAGGGTACCCTGAAGTCCATTTATATACATTCAGGTACCTTACTAAGGCCGGCAATTGCGTCGGCATGGGTGTGTAGTGCTGTAGCAGCATGGACGGATACCTTATCTGAGGAACTTGATACCTTGGACAAGGATACTATATTAATGACCCTGGGGCATATAAAAGACGCTGTCCTATATATGAGAGATGCTCAAAGAGACATTAGCCTTCTGGGCTCTAGAATAAATGCAATGTCGATTTCTGCCAGAAGGGTCCTGTGGACTCGGCAATGGACAGGCGATGCCGACTCAAAAAGGCACATGGAGGTTTTACCTTACAAGGGTGAGGAGTTGTTTGGGGAAGGTCTCTCGGACCTGGTCTCCACAGCTACTGCTGGAAAGTCAAATTTTTTGCCATATGTTCCCTCACAACCTAAGAATGCACCGTATTACCAAATGCAGTCCTTTCGATCACAAAAAGGCAAGAAAGTCTGAGGTGCGTCCTTTAGTGCCAGAGGCAGGGGCAGAGGAAAGAAGCTGCACAACACAGCTAGTTCCCAGGAACAGAAGTCCTCCCCGGCTTCCACTAAATCCACCGCATGACGCTAGGGCTCCACAGGCGGAGCTAGGCCCGGTGGGGGCGCGTCTCCGAAATTTCAGCCACAAGTGGGTTCACTCCCAAGTGGATCCCTGGGCGATAGAGATTGTGTCTCAGGGATACAAGCTGGAATTCGAAGAGATGCCCCCTCACCGATACCTCAAATCGGCCCTGCCAGCTTCCCCCTTAGAGAGGGAAATAGTGTTAGCTGCAATTCACAAATTGTATCTTCAGCAGGTGGTGGTCAAGGTTCCCCTCCTTCAACAAGTAAAGGGTTATTATTCGACCATGTTTGTGGTACCGAAACCGGACGGTTCGGTCAGACCCATATTAAATTTAAAATCCCTGAACATATACCTGAAAAGGTTCAAGTTCAAGATGGAATCGCTCAGAGCGGTCATCGCAAGCCTGGAAGGGGGGGATTTTATGGTGTCTCTGGACATAAAGGATGCATACCTTCATGTCCCCATTTATCCACCTCATCAGGCGTACCTCAGATTTGTGGTACAGGATTGTCATTACCAATTCCAGACGTTGCCGTTTGGTCTCTCCACGGCACCGAGAATATTTACCAAGGTAATGGCGGAAATGATGGTGCTCCTGCGAAAGCAAGGGGTCACAATTATCCCATACTTGGACGAACTCCTCATAAAGGCGAGGTCCAGGGAGCAGTTGCTGATCAGCGTAGCACGCTCTCGGGAAGTGTTACAACAGCACGGCTGGATTCTAAATATTCCAAAGTCGCAGTTGATTCCTACGACTCGTCTGCCCTTCCTGGGCATGATTCTGGACACAGACCAGAAGAGAGTCTATCTCCCGATGGAGAAGGCTCAGTAGCTCATGACACTGGTCAGAGACCTATTAAAACCAAAACAGGTGTCGGTGCATCACTGCATGTGAGTCCTGGGAAAGATGGTGGCATCATACGAGGCCATTCCCTTCGGCAGGTTCCATGCGAGGACCTTTCAATGGGATCTGTTGGACAAGTGGTCCGGATCACATCTACAGATGCATCGGCTGATCACCCTATCCCCCAGGGCCAGGGTGTCTCTCCTGTGGTGGCTGCAGAGTGCTCACCTTCTAGAGGGCCGCAGATTCGGCATTCAGGACTGGGTCCTGGTGACCACGGATGCAAGCCTCCGAGGGTGGGGGGCAGTCAGACAGGGAAGAAATTTCCAAGGTCTGTGGTCAAGTCAGGAGACTTGCCTTCACATCAATATCCTGGAACTAAGGGCCATATACAACGCCCTAAGTCAAGCGGAGACCCTGCTTCGCGACCAATCGGTGCTGATTCAGTCAGACAACATCACCGCAGTGGCTCATGTAAACCGCCAAGGCGGCACAAGGAGCAGGGTGGCGGAAGCCACCAGAATTCTTCGCTGGGCGGAGAATCACGTAAGAGCACTGTCAGCAGTGTTCATTCCGGGAGTGGACAACTGGGAAGCAGACTTCCTCAGCAGGCACGACCTCCACCCGGGAGAGAGGGGACTTCATCAAGAAGTCTTCACGCAGATTGCAAGGCGGTGGGAACTGCCACAGGTGGACATGATGGCATCCCGCCTCAACAAAAAGCTACAGAGATATTGCGCCAGGTCAAGAGAGCCTCAGGCGATAGCTGTAGATGCACTAGTGACACCGTGGGTGTTCCAGTCGGTTTATGCATTTCCCCCTCTTCCTCTCATACCAAAGGTGCTGAGAATCATAAGAAAAAGAGGAGTGAGAACAATACTCATTGTTCCGGATTGGCCAAGAAGGACTTGGTATCCGGATCTGCAAGAAATGCTCACAGAGGACCCATGGCCTCTGCCTCTAAGACAGGACTTGTTGCAACAGGGGCCCTGTCTGTTCCAAGACTTACCGCGGCTGCGTTTTGACGGCATGGCGGTTGAACGCCGGATCCTAGCAGAAAAAGGCATTCCGGATGAGGTTATTCCTACGCTGATTAAGGCTAGGAAGGACGTGACGGCTAAACATTATCACCGTATATGGCGAAAATATGTTGCTTGCTGTGAGGCCAGGAATGCCCCTACGGAGGAATTTCAGCTGGGCCGTTTCCTTCACTTCCTACAGTCGGGAGTGACTTTGGGCCTGAAATTGGGTTCCATTAAGGTCCAGATTTCGGCTCTATCCATTTTCTTTCAAAAAGAACTGGCTTCTCTTCCTGAAGTCCAGATGTTTGTAAAGGGAGTGCTGCATATTCAGCCCCCTTTTGTGCCTCCAGTGGCACCTTGGGATCTTAACGCGGTGTGGAGTTTCCTGAAGTCACACTGGTTTGAACCACTCAAAACCGTGGAGTTAAAATTTCTCACGTGGAAGGTGGTCATGCTATTGGCCTTGGCTTCAGCTAGGCGTGTGTCAGAATTAGCGGCTTTGTCACATAAAAGCCCCTATCTGGTTTTCCATATGGACAGGGCAGAATTGCGGACCCGTCCACAATTTCTGCCAAAAGTGGTGTCATCCTTTCATATGAACCAACCTATTGTGGTGCCTGAGGCTACTCGTGACTTGGAGGATTCCGAGTTACTAGATGTGGTCAGGGCTTTGAAGGTTTATGTAGCCAGAACGGCTAGAGTCAGGAAAACTGAATCGCTGTTTATCCTGTATGCATCCAACAAGCTGGGTGCTCCTGCTTCAAAGCAAACTATTGCTCGCTGGATCTGTAACACGATTCAGCAGGCTCATTCTGCGCCTGGATTGCCGCTTCCAAAATCCGTAAAAGCCCACTCCACAAGGAAGGTGGGCTCTTCTTGGGCGGCTGCCCGAGGGGTCTCGGCATTACAGCTTTGCCGAGCAGCTACTTGGTCAGGTTCGAACACTTTTGCAAAGTTTTACAAGTTTGATACCCTGGCTGAGGAGGACCTTGTGTTTGCTCATTCGGTGCTGCAGAGTCATCCGCACTCTCCCGCCCGTTTGGGAGCTTTGGTATAATCCCCATGGTCCTTACGGAGTCTCCAGCATCTACTAGGACGTTAGAGAAAATAAGATTTTACTTACCGGTAAATCTATTTCTCGTAGTCCGTAGTGGATGCTGGGCGCCCGTCCCAAGTGCGGACTTCTTCTGCAATACTTGTATATAGTTATTGCTTAAATAAGGGTTATGTTTGGTTGCATCAGGGTTGATCTGGTGCTCCGTTGTTGTTTATACTGTTAACTGGGTAAGTTTATCACGAGTTATACGGTGTGATTGGTGTGACTGGTATGAGTCTTGCCCTGGATTCCAAAATCCTTTCCTTGTACTGTCAGCTCTTCCGGGCACAGTTTCTCTAACTGAGGTCTGGAGGAGGGACATAGAGGGAGGAGCCAGAGCACACCAGTATCCAAATTCTTTCTTAAAGCGCCCTGTCTCCTGCGGAGCCCGTCTATTCCCCATGGTCCTTACGGAGTCCCCAGCATCCACTACGGACTGCGAGAAATAGATTTACCGGTAAGTAAAATCTAATTTCTCTAACGTCCTAGTGGATGCTGGGGACTCCGTCAGGACCATGGGGAATAGCGGCTCCGCAGGAGACAGGGCACATCTAAAGAAAGCTTTTAGGATCACATGGTGTGTACTGGCTCCTCCCCCCATGACCCTCCTCCAAGCCTCAGTTAGGTTTTTGTGCCCGTCCGAGCAGGGTGCAATCTAGGTGGCTCTCCTAAAGAGCTGCTTAGAAAAAGTTTGTTTAGGTTTTAAATCTCAGTGAGTCCTGCTGGCAACAGGCTCACTGCATCGAGGGACTTAGGGGAGAGATTTTCAACTCACCTGCGTGCAGGATGGATTGGAGTCTTAGGCTACTGGACATAGCTTCAGAGGGAGTCGGAACACAGGTCATCCTGGGGTTCGTCCCGGAGCCGCGCCGCCGACCCCCCTTACAGATGCTGAAGATCGGAGGTCCGGAAACAGGCGGCAGAAGACTCTTCAGTCTTCATGAAGGTAGCGCACAGCACGGCAGCTGTGCGCCATTGTTGCTACACACTTCTCACTGACCAGTCACGGAGGGTGCAGGGCGCTGCTGGGGGCGCCCTGGGCAGCAATATTAAATACCTTTAGTGGCAAAGAATACATCACATATAGCCATTAAGGCTATATGTATGTATTTAACCCAGGCCAGATTTCTCAAAACCCGGGAGAAAAGCCCGCCGGAAAAGGGGCGGAGCTTATTCTCCTCAGCACTCAGCGCCATTTTCCTGCTCAGCTCCGCTGTGAGGAAGGCTCCCAGGACTCTCCCCTGCACTGCACTACAGAAACAGGGTAACAAAGAGAAGGGGGGCATAAATTGGCGATATTTATATATTAAAAGCGCTTATAACAAAAACAACACCTTTTTAGGGTTGTTTATATACATTTATAGCGCTTTTGGTGTGTGCTGGCAAACTCTCCCTCTGTCTCCCCAAAGGGCTAAGGGGGTCCTGTCTTCGATTAGAGCATTCCCTGTGTGGCTGCTGTGTGTCGGTACGTGTGTGTCGACATGTATGAGGACGATGTTGGTGTGGAGGCAGAGCAATTGCCGGTAATGGTGATGTCACCCCCTAGGGAGTCGACACCGGAATGGATGGCTTTAGTTATGGAATTACGTGATAATGTTAGTACATTACAAAAGTCAGTAGACGAAATGAGACGGCCGGAAAACCAGTCAGTACCGGCTCAGGCGTCTCAGACACCATCAGGGGCTGTAAAACGTCCCTTACCTCAGTCAGTCGACACGGGTACCGACACAGATGAATCTAGTGTCGACGGTGAAGAAACAAACGTATTTTCCAACAGGGCCACACGTTATATGATCACGGCAATGAAGGAGGCTTTGCAGATCTCTGATACTGCTGGTACCTCCAAAAAGGGGTATTATGTGGGGGGTGAAAAAACTACCTGTAGCTTTTCCAGAATCAGAGGAATTGAATGACGTGTGTGATGAAGCGTGGGTTAACCCAGATAGAAAACTGCTAATTTCTAAGAAGTTATTGGCATTATACCCTTTCCCACCAGAGGTTAGGACGCGCTGGGAAACACCCCCTAGGGTGGATAAGGCGCTCACACGTTTATCAAAGCAAGTGGCGTTGCCGTCTCCTGATACGGCCGCCCTCAAGGATCCAGCGGATAGGAGGCTGGAAACTAACCTGAAAAGTATATACACTCATACTGGTGTTATACTGCGACCGGCAATAGCCTCAGCCTGGATGTGCAGTGCTGGGGTAGTGTGGTTGGATTCCCTGACTGAAAATATTGATACCCTGGATAGGGACAGTATTTTATTGACTCTAGAGCAATTAAAGGATGCGTTTCTTTATATGCAAGATGCTCAGAGGGATATTTGTACTCTAGCATCAAGAGTAAGTGCGATGTCCATATCTGCCAGAAGAAGTTTATGGACGCGACAGTGGTCAGGTGATGCGGATTCCAAAAGGCATATGGAAGTGTTGCCATATAAAGGAGAGGAATTATTTGGGGTCGGTCTATCGGATCTGGTGGCCACGGCAACTGCCGGCAAATCCACTTTTTTACCTCAGACCCCCTCCCAACAGAAAAAGACACCGTCTTTTCAGCCGCAGTCCTTTCGCTCCTATAAAAACAAGCGAGCAAAAGGACAGTCTTATCTGCCGCGAGGCAGAGGAAAGGGTAAGAGAGGGCAGCAAGCAGCCCCTGCCCAGGACCAGAAGCCCGCCCCGGGTTCTACAAAGCCATCAGCATGACGCTGGGGCTTTACAAGCGGACTCAGGAGCGGTGGGGGGTCGACTAAAGATTTTCAGCAATCAGTGGGCTCGCTCACAGGTGGACCCGTGGATCCTGCAGATAGTATCTCAGGGTTACATGTTGGAGTTCGAAAGGTCTCCCCCTCGCCGGTTCCTAAAGTCTGCTTTACCAACGTCTCCCTCAGAAAGGACGACGGTATTGGAAGCCATTCACAAGCTGTATTCTCAGCAGGTGATAGTCAAGGTACCCCTCCTACAACAGGGAAAGGGGTATTATTCCACACTATTTGTGGTACCGAAGCCGGACGGTTCGGTAAGACCTATTCTAAATCTGAAATCCTTGAACCTGTACATACAGAAATTCAAGTTCAAGATGGAGTCACTCAGAGCAGTGATAGCGAATCTGGAAGAAGGGGACTTCATGGTGTCCCTGGACATAAAAGATGCTTATCTGCATGTCCCAATTTACCCCTCACACCAAGGGTATCTCAGGTTCGTGATACAAGACTGTCATTATCAGTTTCAAACGCTGCCGTTTGGTTTGTCCACGGCCCCTCGGGTCTTTACCAAGGTAATGACCGAAATGATGGTTCTTCTACGAAGAAAAGGCGTATTAATTATCCCTTACTTGGACGATCTCCTGATAAGGGCAAAGTCCAGAGAACAGCTGGAAGTCGGTGTAGCACTAACCCAAGTAGTGCTTCAGCAACACGGGTGGATTCTGAATCTTCCAAAATCTCAATTGACCCCGACAACACGTCTGCTGTTCCTGGGAATGATTCTGGACACGGTTCAGAAAAAGGTGTTTCTCCCGGAGGAGAAAGCAAGGGAGTTATCCGAACTGGTCAGGAACCTCCTAAAACCAGGAACTGTGTCAGTACATCAATGCACAAGAGTCCTGGGAAAGATGGTGGCTTCTTACGAAGAAATTCCATTCGGCAGATTCCATGCACGAACATTTCAGTGGGATCTGCTGGACAAATGGTCCGGATCGCATCTGCACATGCATCAGCGGATAACACTGTCACCAAGAACAAGGTTGTCTCTCCTGTGGTGGTTGCAGAGTGCCCATCTGTTAGAGGGCCGCAGGTTCGGCATACAGGACTGGGTCCTGGTGACTACGGATGCCAGCCTACGGGGCTGGGGAGCAGTCACACAGGGAAGAAACTTCCAGGGTGTATGGTCAGACCTGGAGACGTCTCTTCACATAAATATACTGGAGCTAAGAGCGATATACAATGCTCTAAGCTTGGCAAAACCGCTGCTTCAGGGTCAGCCGGTGTTGATCCAGTCGGACAACATCACGGCAGTCGCCCACGTAAACAGACAAGGCGGCACGAGAAGCAGAAGAGCAATGACAGAAGCTGCAAGGATTCTTCGCTGGGCGGAAAATCATGTCATAGCACTGTCAGCAGTGTTCATCCCGGGAGTGGACAACTGGGAAGCAGACTTCCTCAGCAGACACGACCTTCACCCGGGAGAGTGGGGACTTCATCCGGAAGTTTTCCACATGATTGTGAACCGTTGGGAAAAACCAAAGGTGGATATGATGGCGTCTCGCCTCAACAAAAAACTGGACAGATATTGCGCCAGGTCAAGAGACCTTCAGGCAATAGCTGTGGACGCTCTGGTAACACCATGGGTGTACCAGTCAGTGTATGTGTTTCCTCCTCTGCCTCTCATACCAAAGGTACTGAGAATTATTCGGAAAAGGGGAGTAAGAACAATACTAGTGGCTCCGGATTGGCCAAGAAGAACTTGGTATCCGGAACTTCAAGAGATGCTCACGGAGGATCCGTGGCCTCTACCTCTAAGAAGGGATCTGCTTCAGCAGGGACCTTGTATGTTCCAAGACTTACCGCGACTGCGTTTGACGGCATGGCGGTTGAACGCCGGATTCTAAAAGAAAAGGGCATTCCAGGGGAAGTTATTCCTACCTTGATTAAGGCTAGGAAGGAAGTGACCGCACAACATTATCACCGCATTTGGAGAAAATATGTTGCGTGGTGTGAAGCCAAGAAGGCCCCAACGGAAGAATTTCAATTGGGTCGATTCTTACATTTCCTGCAGGCAGGATTGTCTATGGGCCTCAAATTGGGGTCTATTAAAGTTCAAATTTCGGCCTTATCAATCTTCTTCCAGAAGGAATTGGCTTCAGTGCCTGAAGTACAAACTTTTGTCAAGGGTGTACTACATATACAGCCCCCGATTGTGCCCCCAGTGGCACCGTTGGATCTAAACGTAGTTTTGGATTTTCTCAAATCTCATTGGTTTGAGCCTCTCAAATCTGTAGATTTGAAGTATCTTACATGGAAAGTAACCATGCTACTGGCCCTGGCTTCAGCCAGGAGAGTTTCAGAGTTGGCGGCTTTATCGTACAAAAGCCCATATCTGATTTTCCATTCGGACAGGGCAGAACTGCGGACACGTCCTCATTTTCTCCCTAAGGTGGTTTCGGCTTTTCACTTGAACCAGCCTATTGTGGTGCCTGCGGCTACTAGCGACTTGGAGGACTCCAAGTTACTGGACGTTGTCAGAGCATTAAAAATATATATTTCAAGGACAGCTGGAGTCAGAAAATCTGACTCGTTGTTTATATTGTATGCACCCAACAAGATGGGTGCTCCTGCGTCTAAGCAGACGATTGCGCGTTGGATCTGTAGCACAATCCAACTTGCACATTCTGTGGCAGGCCTGCCACAGCCTAAATCTGTAAAGGCCCACTCCACAAGGAAGGTGGGCTCATCTTGGGCGGCTGCCCGAGGGGTCTCGGCATTACAACTTTGCTGAGCAGCTACGTGGTCAGGGGAGAACACGTTTGTAAAATTTTACAAATTTGATACTCTGGCTAAGGAGGACCTGGAGTTCTCTCATTCGGTGCTGCAGAGTCATCCGCACTCTCCCGCCCGTTTGGGAGCTTTGGTATAATCCCCATGGTCCTGACGGAGTCCCCAGCATCCACTAGGACGTTAGAGAAAATAAGAATTTACTTACCGATAATTCTATTTCTCATAGTCCGTAGTGGATGCTGGGCGCCCATCCCAAGTGCGGATTGTCTGCAATACTTGTACATAGTTATTGTTACAAAAATCGGGTTACCGGTATTATTATTGTTGTGAGCCATCTTTTCAGAGGCTACTTCGTTTGTTATCATACTGTTAACTGGGTTCAGATCACAAGTTGTACAGTGTGATTGGTGTGGCTGGTATGAGTCTTACCCGGGATTCAAGATCCTTCCTTATTGTGTACGCTCGTCCGGGCACAGTACCTAACTGAGGCTTGGAGGAGGGTCATGGGGGGAGGAGCCAGTACACACCATGTGATCCTAAAAGCTTTCTTTAGATGTGCCCTGTCTCCTGCGGAGCCGCTATTCCCCATGGTCCTGACGGAGTCCCCAGCATCCACTACGGACTATGAGAAATAGAATTATCGGTAAGTAAATTCTTATTTTTTTTATGAGTGAATTAGGTAAAGAACATGTATTTAAACTTATCCAAAACGATTTCATTTAAATAACCGCCGGAACATCGGAAACATTGCTACATTTATTTTAACAGTCGGCGCATAGGGGGGCTTGGGGGGGGGGGGGGGGAGTTTAATATACATCTCCCCAGCGGCTGCTATTGTCTGCAACCGCCAGGTGGGGGGGTCCTACTGTGCTGACCGATCAGTGATCAGCAGCACAGCAAACACTGGAGGAAGGGTGCAGGGTGGCAGAGGGACCTCTGAGAGTGGCAGCTGCGGGAAGTTTCTCTTCCCTGCAGCTGCACAGGCTGTGTATCTGACTAGTCGCATCCCATGCGGCCAGATCAGATAAGGCACTTGCTGGTGTGGTCGCATCTGAAGTCAGCTCAGTGTGCATGAGCGATGGGTGAGGGATGCTGTGCTGGCCAGGTGATGGGTGTTGCTGGCTGCTGCTGTGATTTGTGCTGCTGGGAGAGGGGTGCTGTGCTTGGAGAGGGGTGCTGAATGAATGGTGTTATGCTGGGAGATGGGTGCTGTGCAGTGAAGAGAGAGGGGTGCTGTGCTGGGAGAGGGGTGCTGAATGAATGGTGTTGTCCTGGGAGATGGGTACTGTGCAGTGAAGAGAAAGGGGTGCTGTGCTGGGATAGGGATGATAGGTGCTGTGCTGGCAGAAGGGTGCCGAATGAAGGGTGTTGTGCTGGGAGATGGGTGCTGTGCTGGGTGAGGGGTGATGGGTGCTGTGCTGGGAGAGGGGTGCTGTGATAGGGATGATAGATGCTGTGCTGGAAGAGGGGTGATGGGTGCTGTGCTGGGAGAGGAGTGCTGTGATAGGGATGATAGGTGCTGTGCTGGAAGAGGAGTGATGGGTGCTGTGTTGAGATAGGGATGATAGCTGCTATGCTAGGAGAGGGGTGCTGAATGAAGGGTGTTGTGCTGGGAGATGGGTGCTGTGCAGTGAAGAGAGAGGGGTGCTGTGAGGGGAAGTGCCTGGGGTGCTGTACTGTGAGAGGAGAATGTGCGCTATAGAATGTCAGGTGCGCTGCACTAATGAGAGAAGATAGCAGGAGTCCCTGCAATGGCGGACGGCCGAAGAGGAGCCTGACACAGAGAGAGCCACATCAAGATCCTGAAAAGGAGCGCCCCGGAGAAGACAGAAGAAGCAATGTAAATTTTTTATCAGAAATGTTTTTACACAAGAAAGAAGATGCTGGGCTGCTCCATGAAGCCACACCCCTTTTTGGAATCACACGTGGGGGTGGTATGGAGGTGTGGTATAGGGCCGGCTCTGATATCTCCCCATACACTCAGCAGAATATAATTTCAGTGCTAGCTGAATTTAAGTATAAGGATGGAAAGCAAGAATTTGCCAAGAAGCAAGCATCACCTTCTTTAATTAGGAAAAAAAAAGCAAAAGAAAATAAAAAAATAAATGCATGTGGGTCACCCCCCCTGGCCCCCACATACACATTTTGACCAATACAAGTTCTTTAAAGCCTAGGCTGATAGCGGAAAACAACTAAGTGGAGGGGAGATCAGAAGTGTGGCTAATGGGCATCATGGCTGGTTTACCCAAGGGGGTCAGCACTGCAAAAATGCATGTGCTCTCCCCTCCTGAGTCTAACCATCCACAGTGCCTTCAGTACCAGGGCACTCACGCACCGCAGGCTGGAAAGTGTGCTTAATAATGTATTCAAATGAGAAGTTCAGTTTGCATCATCATGAACAGTCACCGACGTGCAGTTTTTCTCAGCCATGGGGAATGTTTAATTCACTTACATGTGTGTATATATATATATATATATATATATATATATATATATATATATAATCTATCTGTGAATTTAACCAGCAACTTATTGATATTAGAGAACTTATCATTTCTCTTACGCCCTAGAGCAGGTTTTTTCAACCAGTGTGCCGTGGCACACTAGTGTGCCGCGACCAGTTGCAAGGTGTGCCGCGGAGCCAGAGCAGCTTCAGAGTGAACTGTTGGCTCAGTTTCTTCTTAGAGGATCAGTCATGCTCCGGCTGTGACGTGTGTCTTGAAGACGCGGCGGTGTGATATCATAGGTCACGGCCGCTGCGTCTCACGACCCAGGCAGCCCACCCGACTGCATACACATCTTCCAGTTCCTGCCTGCATACACAGCTTTCCTTGCCCACCCACATCCACACCTGCCTGCTGCTCAGTATTCGCAGCACTCCACTATGAACAATCCCCACCACTGAGGGACAGGAAGGAGGACAGATGACCGGTAGGGGCTAATATATGTTGTTGTTTTTTTCTCATGTGGGGAACAATAGGATTTATGTGGGGAAAATAAGGATTTATGGGGGGAACAATGTGAAGAATTCATATGGGGAGCAATATGATTTATGTGGGGAGCAATGTGATTGTTTTTTCTGTGTAGGCCAATGTCATACTTGCCTACCCTCCCGGAATGGCCGGGAAGCTCCCGAAAAACGGGTGACCCTCCCGGCCCCCCGGAAGAGCAGGCAAGTCTCCCGATATCCGCGGGTCACCCCCTGCCCGCCGCCCACTTAACGAGTAAAGTGGGCGGTCCGGGCAGGCGATGACGTGATTCTTGTTGAATCGCGTCATCGTAACCACGCCCCCTGCTGTATAATGCCGGTAATCGCGGCATTACACAGTGGGGGGCGTGGCTTAAATGATACGGTCCAGAAGCCATGCCCCGTTCCACCTCTGGCCCGCCCCCGTTCCGCCTCTGGCCCGCCCCCCTGTCACGTCACCTCACTGCCCGCCCCCCCTGCTGAGCCAACGGGCTGCTCTCTCCCGGAGAGAGCAGCCCAGAAGTCGGCAACTGTGGCCAATGTATGTGTGGATTTTTTTTTACTATGAGGGCCAAAGTGTGTTTTTTTTGTTTTTTTTACTGTGGGGAACTGATGGTGTACCTTGGCAATTTTAAAATATTGTTCGGTGTGCCGCGAGTAAAAAAACGTTGAAAATCACTGCCCTAGAGGATGCTGGGGTCCATTCAATACTATGGGGTATAGATGGGTCCTTTGGGAGCCACTGGCACTTTAAGAGTTTGAGAGTGTGGGCTGGCTCCTCCCTCTATGCCCCTCCTGCCAGACTCAGTTTAGAAAATGTGCCCGGAGGAGCCGGTCACAGCTAGGGGAGCTCCTAGGAGTTTTTCTAGTTTTATTTTTTTTCTAATGGTGCCCATACACTTGTGCGATGCCCCGCCCCGTGTCGCATGGTAATCACGTGATCGGCACATCACCGCCGAGTGGGAGCGGCCTCCGTTATCTCACAAGTGTATGGCCACCATAAGAGCTGTTAGGTACAGGGAGACTGCTGGCAACAGCTTTCATGCTTCGTGGGACTTAGGGGGGAGTAGGAACCAACTCTTGAAGTTAATGGTTCTCTATCATCGTGACACGACACTGAGCTCCTGAGGGTGCTGATCGCAAGCCCACGAGGCGACCGCTCACTCCCGCAGCACGGCCGCCACCCCCTAACAGAGCCAGAAGAAAGAAGAGTGGTGAGTTCAACGCCGGCGGCCCGGTTAGCGGGTCGCTGGCGGGAATGGCAGCACAAGGGTGGGAGCGCAGCTCTGTCAGGCTGCGCTCCATGAAGGCTCAGCAACATATTGATATAGACGCGGCTGAGGGGCGTCCTGGGCCAGCGCGATCACCCTGACACTGGTAATGTAGCTAACAGGGGCTAATCCAACTGTTAGCACTGAAGACCACAGACCAGTATAATCTTGGTGTGCAGGAAACCGCGCGCCATTTCAGGGGGCGGGGTTTCTCCTCAGAGTGGATCCAGCACTCACCAGTGCCATTTTCTCCCTGCAGAACGCTGAGACACGTTGACAGGGAGCGCTGACCATCCACATAATTCCAATTACTGTGGTACCAGGGTGTTATAGACTGGAGGGGGAGAGTGTAGTTTGTACTATTTAACCTATTAAGGTTATTTAGTCTGCGCCGGGCTGTTATCATAATAACTGCTCACTGGGGCTGTGTGGATGGCTCCTTATACTCTGTGACTCTCTGAAGGTACTCTGGGGGAAATTGTGTCTGACATTTTCCTGTATGTGTGTGTGTGTATAGATCCACATTACCATGTTTAAGGGCTCAGTATCCTGTGCTGCAGAGTGTGTATCTTCTCCTGAAGAGTTTATCCCATGTACTCAGGACTGCGATGTGCTTTCCCAACCTGCCGAATCCGAACCCCCATGGGTGGATTCTTTAAGGGGAATGATATCACAGATTTCATCAAGAATGTCACATAATGAGAAAGAGACGCAATTTTTGAGAAAGTCTGTAGAGGGGTTACCGCATTCAGCTCCTACTCCCTCAAATACCCCACCTACATACCCTAAAAAACGTACACTTGCCCAAATAATGCAAGTTGACACTGATACCGACTCTGATACAGGGGACGGTGATGGGGATATGCAGGGGGGGATGCATCCCTTGCTAAGGGGGCGCAGTTGATGATGGAAGCCATTAGGGATGTTTTGCATATTACTGAGAAGGTACCTGAGCCGGAAAAGGAATCTTATTTTACAAAAAAATAAGAAATCCTCCTTCACCTTCCCTGCTTCTAAAGAGCTGAACTCTTTAAAAACCTGGGAAAACCCAGAGAAAAAATTCCAGATCCCTAAAAGAATTCTCATTGCTTTTCCTTTCCCTGAAGAGGATAGAAAGAAATGGGAAAAACCACTTATAGTAGACGCATTTGTATCTAGGTTATCTAAAAAGGTGGTTTTACCTGTCCCTGGTTCAACCACCCTAAAGGAGTCGGCTGACCACAAGATTGAGACTATGCTCAAATCTCTATACACTGCTACAGGCGTGGCTTTAAGGCCCACCATTGCTTGTGCGTGGATTTCTAAAGCCATAGTAAAGTGGTCAGGCACATTACTAGAGGACTTAGATAATATGGATAGGTGTGACATTGATTTGTTTTTGCATCACATACAGGATTCTGCTGGGTTCATGATGGAGACCATGAAAGACCTTGGAATGCTGAATGCAAGGGCTACTTCCATGGCGGTCTCAGCACGCAGAGGACTCTAGCTACACCAATGGACTGCGGATGCAGAATTTAAGAAAAGTGTGGAGAACCTACCCTTCACAGGTCAGGCTCTGTTTGGGGATGCATGGATTTCCACGGCAGCTGTGGGTAAGTCAACCTTTCTCCCCTCAGCAGCTCCCCCGACTAGGAAATCTTATCCTACGTCCACACTGCAGTCCTTTCGGACCGCAAAATGTAAAAAATCCAAATCCCCTTCCACCTTCTTTAGGGGTGGTCGGGGAAAATCCAAAAAACCTGCACCAACAGGTTCTCCGGAACAGAAACCAGGTTCTGTTTCCTCAAAATCGTCAGCATGATGATGGACCTCCCAACCTGGAGATCGGGCAAGTGGGAATGAGACTAAAAAATTTCAGTCACATCTGGGTGTCATCAGGCCTAGACCCCTGGGTGACAGACATTGTTACCCAGGGCTACAGACTGGAGTTTCAGGAACTCCCACCTCACAGATTCTTCAAATCAGGCTTACCAGTTTTGCTGACAGAAAGTGCTATCCTACTGGAAGCCATTCAAAAATTGGTCCGAACAGATGTTATTGTCCCAGTTCCACCTCATCTATACCACAAGCGTTATTACTCAAACCTGTTTGTGGTACCCAAACCGGATGGATCGGTAAGGCCAATTTTAAACCTGAAGTCATTTTACCCCTACTTAAGGGAATTCAAATTCAAGATGGAGTCTCTGAGAGCGGTGATCTCAGGTCTGGAGGAGGGGGAATTCCTAGTATCCCTCGATATCAAGGATTCATACCTTCACATTCTGATCTGGCCGCCTCACCAGGCTTATCTCAGATTTGCACTGCTGAATTGTCACTATCAGTTCCAGGCACTGCCTTTTGGTCTCTCCACAGCACCGAGGGTGTTCACCAAGGTCATGGCAGAGATGATACTACTCCGAAGACAAGGAGTGAACATAATTCCATATCTGGACGATCTGCTGATAAAAGCATCGTCCAGGGAGAGGTTGTTGCAGAGTATTGCTCTCTCAATTCGTCTACTCCAGGATCATGGGTGGATACTTAATCTTCCAAAGTCACATTTGGAACCTACAAGGAGACTACCCTTCCTGGGGATGATACTCGACACGGAAGCGCAGGGGGTGTTTCTACCATTGGGGAAAGCGCTGGTGATTCAATCAATGATTCGGGATGTCCTGAAGCCAGCCCAGGTTCATTAGTGCATTCGCCTTCTGGGGAAGATGGTAGCCTCCTACGAGGCTCTTCAGTACGGAAGGTTCCATGTGCGGTCATTCCAGCTAGATCTTCTAGACAAATGGTCGGGATCACACCTTCACATGCACCAGCGGATACGCCTGTTGCCGAAAGCCAGAATTTCACTCCTCTAGTGGCTGCAAACTTCTCACCTACTGGAAGGCCGCAGGTTTGGTATTCATAATTGGATCCTTCTAATCACGGATGCAAGTCTCAGAGGTTGGGGAGCGGTCTCCCAAGGGGAAAAGTTCTAAGGAAAGTGGTCAAGTCTGGAGTCCATACTTCCATAAACATTCTGGACCTAAGGGCCATATACAATGGCCTTCTACAAGCGGCACATCTTCTGCAAGATCGGGCCATACAGTTCCAGTCAGACAATGTCACAGCAGTGTCTTACATAAACTGTCAGGGCGGAACGAAGAGCAGAGCGGCAATGTCAGAGGTGACAAGAATTATTCTCTGGGCAGAAAAGCACGCACTGGCGCTATCAGCAATCTTCATTCGGGGAGTGGACAACTGGGAAGCGGACTTCCTCAGCAGACACAATCTCCATCCAGGAGAATGGGGCCTCCACCCGGAGGTGTTCGCAGATTATGAAAATTATGAAAATTAAGCCCACTCCACTATCGACCCCTCCCTTATGTATTAATTATCCCATACCACCCTGGAAGTCATGTATCGGGGCCCTTTCATTCAGCCCAACGCCCCTTCTACAGATTAGTGATCTCCCTCCCGCCCCATCTGTGCTGTAAAGGAGTAATTAGCAGAAATTACTGCTCCAGGTCCTACATGCTGAGCGGAAGATAGTACACCCCCTACCGCCCAGCCAATGGGGTGTTCCTCATGTAGACATGATGGCCTCTCATCTCAAAAAGAAGCTTCAGAGGTACTGTTCCAGGTCGAGAGACCTACAGGCAGTGGCGGTGGACGCACTGGTAACTCCGTGGGTGTTCCAGTCGGTGTATGTGTTCCCTCCATTTCCACTCATCCCAAGGGTTCTCAAACTCATTAAAAGAACAAGAGTTCAGGCGATCCTCATTGCTCTGGACTGACCAAGGAGGGCTTGGTACGCCGATCTTCTGGATTACTCCTGGAGGATCCGTGGCCTCTTCCTGTTCGCGAGGACTTTCTGCAACAGGGGCCGTTCGCCTATCAAGACTTACCGCGGCTACGTTTGACGGCATGGAGGTTGAATGCCAGATCTTAGCTCAGAAGGGCATTCTGAAAAAGGTAATTCCTACCCTGATACAAGCTAGGAAGGGAGTTACGTCTAAGCATTACCATCGGATTTGGAAAACGTATGTGTCTTGGTGTGACTCCAAGAAGTTTCCAACGGTGGAGTTTCAACTGGAACGGTTTCTCCTCTTTCTGCAAGCAGGTGTGGATGTGGGCCTACGCCTGGGCTCCATAAAAGTCCAGATTTCGGCCTTGACTATTTTCTTCCAGAAACAATTGGCTGCACTCCCTGAGGTTCAGACGTTCTTGAAAGGGGTTCTGCACATCCAATCACCCTTTGTGCTTCCTACGGCACCTTGGGATCTTAATGTGGTGCTGCAGTTCCTGCAATCAGATTGGTTCGAACCTTTGCAGGAGGTGGACGTCAAGTTTCTAACTTGGAAGACGGTCACGCTGTTGGCATTGGCATCTGCTTGACGTGTGTCAAAATTGGGGGCATTGTCTTGCAAAAGCCCCTACTTGATTTTCCATGAACGCAGCAGCAATTTCTTGCCGTGTCCAAAATCTGTTAAGGCCCACTCTACTCGTAAGGTGGGTTCTTCCTGGGCAGCTGCCCGGGGTGTCCCGGCTTTACAGCTTTGCCGAGCAGCTACTTGGTCTGGGTAGAACACGTTTGCTAAATTCTACAAGTTCGATACTTTGGCCTCTGAGGACCTGTTTGGTCAATCCGTTCTGCAGGAGCCTCCGCGCTCTCCCTCCCGTACTGGGAGCTTTGGTACATCCCCATCTTACTGAATGGACCCCAGCATCCCCTAGGACGTAAGAGAAAATAGGATTTTAATTACCTACCCGTAAATCCTTTTCTCAGGATTTTGGTGTAAAAGGGGTATAGTGACTTTTGGAAGTCATGGTACACTTTCACATAGGAAGTCATATGCTCCTAATGTGATAAGACCTCCCAATGTGATAAGACCTTTAGATGTGTCAGTGCACAGCAGGTAGTGTGCTTGGAGTGTGAGTTCCTTAGACAAAGGTGTTAATCACGGGGGATTCCTTATTCCATATGTAAAGTGTCAGATTGGGTTTGGAACCTGTATTTATTAATATAGTTGGTTTGATTGATATACAAATCCTACATGGTATATGCAGGAAAGGGAAAAGAAACATTTGTTTGAGAAATCAAATACAAACCGTATTTTGAAACTGTGATAAATGTATCAAAGGCGAATTGTAAACTGCCAGGTGGTAAAGGAAGCAGTTTAAATGACACCAAACTTTGTGTGACAGGAAGGAGGAAATTGATTCATGCAGTTATATCCTTTTAAAATTTAATTTATTTATTTATATTTTGTAAGATATCCTGATTAGATGGAAAAGACTCAGTTTGGGACTACCCCATGAGATACAGTGTGTTTCTACTGTATAAAAAGGGGCCTGCAAGCCTCGGGTACTATACCAACTACTTTATGCTGTAAACATCTGCTGTACTGCTGAGTTCTTTTTAGAACTACTTGGGCAAATAAACATCTTCTGCCTCAAGATGACCGCTTCATCTTGTGACCTGCAGGGCTATGCCAAACATAGCTCCGTTTTCTGGCTGTTTTGGGTAACACCCAGCGTCAAGTGGGCAGAGGCTTGGTCAAGTGACCATTGGGGATCAGTCAACACCACACAGGTGTGGTAGGACAGCGTGTCGACACACACACAGAGCAGAACCGTGGTTCCAGAAGCCACAGCAAGGAGGAGTCTGGTGGTGCGGTCAAGATCCCGCCGGACGGAATCCCGGCGGTCGAAATACCGACTGGCACAATCCTGACATATTCTCCCTCCGTGGGTGTCCACGCTCGCCACCCCTGTCGGGATTGTGTGGTCGGGATTCCGGAGTTGGTATTTCGACTGCCGGGATCCCGTCCAGCGGGATTTAGTACTGATCCCAGCACCCACAGAAAGAAAAATGGTAAACTTATCTGGCACTACTGGTCAGGTGACATATATTGGCAGGATTTCTTCCAATGATATTTCTCGATGGCCAGAGTTGAAATCCGCCCCAAAAAACAATCACATGGGGATATACATAGTGAAGTTAAATTTTTAATAACACAAATTCAGCAATAAAATCACATAAAAACTCCACACATTACAAAAATAAAACAGTGGTAACCATGGTAACCATGATTGAATGGAATTACCAGAGAAGTATGAACTGACAATTGCAGTTCAGAAACAGCGTGCACAGTGTGAGTTCCAGATTCCCACATTCTTAACAGTGCTGAATCAGCTTCCCTGGGTCCACCTGTACTTGGTAGCCAAATGGCACTGTCCCCGCTTTCCAACGCGTTTCTACCCCGGCGCTGGGGTCTTTTACAAGGAATCCCGGATGTACAAATGTGGAGCAATCTGTAGAGCTTAAGAAGGGTGCTTAAACCAATAATATTCCGCCTACCACAGCTGATGTCCATATGGCAATTTCCTACAACTCCCACAATGCCAGGCTGCAAGGGGTGTCCGTTGTCATAGTGACGCAATGTCACTTCCGGGCCATTATCTCACTTCCGATTCTGTTATTATAGTGCCCATATGATAATTTACTAGAACTCCCATGATTCTCAGTTGCATAGAGTGTTCGTCACCATGGCGACACAACATCGCTTCCGATCCGTTACCTGATTCTTAATTCTGTCACCATAGCGACGGTCTGATAGCGTCTCGCCAGCCGCTGCTGATCCCTCTACATTTTTACACTATAAGTCACACCGGGTGGGGTAAAACAAATGATTGATGACCTAGGTAGGCTTGAGAAATGGTCAAGAACGTGGCAACTACATGCAAAATCATGCACTTGGGTCTCAAAAACCCAAAGGCTAAATATAGTATCAAGGGTACTATAATGGAAACTACTGAGGAGGAAAGGGATTTAGGAGTCACTATTTCAAGTGACTTGAAGGCAGGAAAGCAATGCAACAAAGCAATGAGAAAGGCAAGTCAGATGCTTGGTTGCATAGGGAGAGGAATCAGTAGCAGGAAAAAAGAAGTGCCACTGTATAGGTCATTGGTACGGCACCATCTGGAATACTGTGTCCAGTTCTGGAGACCATATCTCTAGAAGGATATAAATACATTAGAGAGTGTACAAAGAAGGGCAACTAAAATGGTCCACGCCTACATCACAAAACTTACCCGGAAAGGCTAAAAGATCTTAACATGTATAGTTTGGAGGAGAAAAGGGAAAGGGGAGACATGATAGAAACTTTCAAATATATCAAGGGTCTTAAAGTTCAGGAGGGAAACATTCTTCAAAGGAAGAGTATTAGAACTCAAGGACATACACTGAGACTGGAGGGGGGGGGGGTTTAGGGGAAATTTAAGGAAAAATTACTTCACAGAAAAGGTAGTGGATAAGTGGAATAGCCTCCCATCAGAGGTGGTAGATGCTAAGACTGTAGAGCAATTAAAACATGCTTGGGATAGGCATATGAATATCCTTACAAAGAATTAAGGTTCAAAGAGGGTTGAGATTGCCTAAAGGATAAAAAAAAGGGGCAAACTAGATGGGTCAAGTGGTTCTTATCTGCCGTCAAATTCTATGTTTCTATGTTTCAAATTCTCAGTCCAATGATCATTGGGCTAAGCCTGGTGTCCGCTCCCCAACACTTGCGTTTTGATCCCTTGCAACGCTACATAATGTCCACCAGAAGTTACATAGTAATAAGCAGTCCAGTTTATGCATTTGTACACTGCATATATATAAATAAATTAAAAAAAATTTAATAATACCATAAGGCTACATAGGGGATGGATACTAAAAAATGTATAGTCAATAGTAAAACACTCTATATAAAATAGTACAAAATATAACTGTAAAAACCATTTAATTTCAAATTCAAGGTTGAGTTCTCCAGGTTTGAGTGTCCCTAGCTCAAAAATTGTTCTCATTTCTGTTTTTGCCAGTTGACTGGCCAAATCCCTTTGTCTCCAATGGCTGATACCCATCTGAGACCGAAGAATCTCTTTATTTCTAATGTGCAACTGTTATGCATTTGTCTAAAGTGCTCTGGCAGTGCATGGGTTTGTAAACCTTTTCTAATATTGCGTATATGCTCACCTATACGCACTTTCAATGCTCTTGACGTGCGTCCAATATAAAATAGTCCACACGAGCATTCTATTCCATACACAACATTTTTTACATTACAAGTTATGAATTCGTTAATTCTAACAATGTTACCATTATTTTTATTTCTGTTAGTTTCTTGCTATCACCCTTTATTTCTTTACAACCTATACATGTCCCACACCTGAAGAACCCTTTTGTTTTTATTAGGGATCCCATTATTTTTGGTGGAAACATACTTCTTACTACTTTAGAGCCGATATTTGGTGCTTTTTTGTAGATACATTTCAGTTTAATAGGTAGTAAGTCTCCTATAATTGGATCTTTCCTTAAGATACCCCAATGTTTAGTTATGATTTTTTCCAAAGTCTTCTATTGACTATTAAAAGTTGTTATAAAAGCACAGTCATAAGAAGATACATTTGTAGATGTTTTTGTTTTTTCTATTAATTAATCTTTTCTGTCTATTGCTCCCACTACATATATACTAATTTATTTTTCATCCATTCTGCTTGTTCGGAATAATTCTCGTTTTTTGAGCAGTTACGTTTTTGCCCTCCTAAGTTGCCCACCTAGAATTGACCCCAACCAGTTGAGATGGTGGCAACTTTCTGCTCTAAGGAAGGTCCCTGAATCTGTGGGTTTCGTAAAACTCTTGGTATGTATCTGATTGTCTTCCACATAGACGGTTACATCTAAAAAGTCAATTGAAGTGGTGCTGTTTACAAAAGAGAACAAAATATTAACATCATTATGATTAAGAGAAGAATAAAATTAATTCAAGGGGGGAAATTTACTAAGATGGGAGTTCTATTTAAGATGGGATGTTGCCCATAGCAACCAATCAGATTCTACTTCTCATTTATCTAGCACCCTCTAGAAGATGATACCTGGAATCTGATTGGTTGCTATGGACAACATCCCATCTTAAATAGAACTCCCATCTTAGTAAATTTACCCCAAGGTATCTAGACCTCCTCTCCAAATAAAAATCACATCATCAATGTATCTGGACCAGGACACCAGGATTTGCTCCAAAAGGGTTCTGATTCCAAATCACTTCCCTTTCCCATTGACCCATAAAGAAATGAAAGAAATTAACAGCAGGAATAAAACCCTACCACAAAGAAAAATAGCACTAAAAAGGGATAATAATGTATATAGACCGAGAAAACGAGAACAGCAGGACATTGAAAGACTACAGTACCAACGAAGGAGGGTGCAGGATAAAAAGGATTATAGGGAGAGACCCCAGTACAGAGATTATAATGAGTGAAGACAACATCAGGGTGAGAATTTGGGTAGGAAACAGTAAACTCCACCGATATCAAACCAAAATTAGACAGGAGGGGACTGATCATTGGAGGGACTCAGGGTATCAAGATAAATATAATAATAGGAATCAGAGAGAGAGAGACTTATCGACTGAGAGAGAATAGATATCAGGTACTATCAGAAATAGGAGAATCACTGTTTTTTTGTACATGGAAAGGAGTCGCCCCCGTGCAAGATAAAAAAATAAAAGGGGGTATAGGGGTGGTAAAGTTAACAAAAAGGTATATAAAAACAAAAGGAAAAAAATTCTAAGGAGACAAAAACAAGTAAATCTAGAGGAAAAGGGGAAGAAGATAATATGAGATGGGAAAACTAAAATATTGAATTTATCCTCCCATATTTTAGCAAAGGAGGAGATCAGTGTATTGGAAAAAAAGGCTTAAATATGCCCCTTCATTACCTTTGAATAAGTTTTCCATGTTCGTGGATTTGAATAAATTCAGCAGAAAGTTATCTATTTAGAAATGTTTCCAAAATCAGGAAAATAGTGGAGAGATAGTGGATATAGAAGTCAGAGGAAGTTATTTTAAGCCAAAATCGTTTTTTAACCCTATTCACAAGAGGGAATTTTTTAGAGACCTTTTTAAGTTTGTGTGTGATTGAGATACAAAATTTAAATCATAAGGACATCAAACAAAACTTAACAAGAAAGGAGAGGCTGGCCCTCAAAAATTTGAGGGAAAATACTGAGTTGGTCATTAAGCCGGCAGATAAGGGGAGGGAGGGAATTGTCATTATGTCTAAACTTTGGTATGATCAAGAGGTTTTGAAACAATTAGGAGACCCTACGAATGGTGTATTGAATAATCTTGAAATATTATTGGATAAATATAAAAAATTAGAAGTATTGGGAGAAAAGGAGTATACATTTTTGTTAAATCCTGAACCAGCAACACCTGTGATGTAGATCCTCCCAAAAATCCATAAAAACCCAACACTCCCTCCCGGGAGACCCATAGTGTCGGGAAGTAATTCAGCCACAGCCAACCTGTCTGAATTTATAGACTTTTATTTACAACCTTTAGTTTTAACGAATTAATCCCATCTAAAGGACACGAGATCTTTTACATTTTATAGAACTATTACATGGGAAGAGTGATCGATTTTAGTAACAGCTGACGTCCGATCATTATATTCCATAATTGATCATGATAAGGGAGTAAAGGCAGTAAGATCTTTTTTGGCAGCTGGAGAAGAAATTACAGGAATTAATTATTGAGGGAGTACATTTCATTTTAACCAATAACTATTTTTTTATTTGATGATGATTTTTACCTCCAAAAGGAGGGGACGGCAATGGGCACCAGGTTCGCTCCAAGTTACGTAAATATCTTTATGGATCATTGGGAAAGGGAAGTGATTTGGAATCCGAACCCTTTTGGAGCGAACCTGGTGTCCTGGTCCAGATACATTGATGACGTGATTTTTATTTGGAGAGGAGGTCTAGATACCTTGAATGAATTTTATTCTTATCTTAATCATAATGATCTTAATATTGAGTTCTCTTTTGTAAACCGCACCACTTCAATTGACTTTTTAGATGTAACCGTCTATGTGGAAGACAATCAGATACATACCAAGTGTTTTACGAAACCCACAGATTCAGGGACCTTCCCTAGAGCAGAAAGTTGCCACCATCCCAGCTGATTGGGATCAATTCCAGGTGGACAACTTAGGAACTTCTGGTGGACAAGGGATCAAAACGCGAGTGTTGGGGAGCGGATGCCAGGCTTAGCCCAATGATCATTGGACTTATAGTGTAAAAATGTATAGGGATCAGAGGCGGCTGGCGGGATGCTACCAAACCAACGCTATGATGACAGAATTAAGAATCAGGTAACAGATTGCAAGCGACGTTAGTCACCATGGCGACGAACACTCTATGCAACTGAGAATCATGGAAGTTCTAGTAAATTATCATATCGACGCTATAATAACAGAATCAGAGGTGAGATAATGGCCCGGAAGTGACGTCGCATCACTATGACAACAGACAAACCCTTGCAGACTGGCATTGTGGGAGTTGTAGGAAATTGCCATATGGACATCAGCTGTGGCGGGCAGAATATTCTAGGTTTAAGCACCATTCTTAAGCTCTACAGATTGCTCCACATTTGTACATCCGGGATTCCTTGAAAAAGACCCCAGCGCCGGGGTAAAAACCTGTTGGAAAGCGTGGACATTGACATTTGGCTACCAAAGAGACGGTGACAGGTGGACCCAGGAAAGCTGATTTAGCGCTGTTAAGAATGTGGGAATACGGAACTCACACTGTGAACGCTGTTTCTGAACTGCAATTGTCAGTTCATACTTCTCTGGTAATTCCATTCAATCACAGTTACCATGGTTACCACTGTTTTATGTTTGTAATTTGTGGAGCTTTTATGTGATTTTATTGCTGAATTTGTGTTATTAAAAATCGAACTTCACTATGTATATCCCCATGTGATTGTTTTTTGGGGCGGATTTCAACTCTGGCCATCAAGAAATATAATTGGAAGAAATCCTGCCAATATATGTCACCTGACCAGTAGCGCCGGATAAGTTTACCATTTTTCTTTCTGTGTGTATATATGCTTTGGTGGAGGCGAGGGGAAACCTCCTACTTGGTATAACTGTCTGGTTGCACACTGATTGAAAGCGCACTTGTTGCGATCACATTCTTCTGTGTTACATAGCAGCATAGTACCCGCCCACTGCGCAGTTGGTGGAGTCAGAAACAGGCAGTTACTGGCGGTAAGCGGGGAACCCCTAATTGGCCAGGTCCCGTGTGATCTAAACTCCATTCTGTGACTGGGCGGGACGCGAGGCGGCGTGGGCTTTTGGAACCGTCCAGTCACATAAATTGGTGGCATAGTGGTGGAGTAATTCCAAGTGGCTTTTCGGTTACCCGATTGGAGACTCTGAGTTACTCAGGAGAGGAGTAACTGCAGCGCAGGAGAATGCACAAGATAGCGGACTTCAGCAGAATGTCTAAGGACGATCTGGAGATCGTGTGTCAGCAGAAGGGTGTGGATATCCCTTTTAACGCATCCAGAAGCGTCATGAGGGCGGCACTCGTGAGCTTTGAGGAGTCCCACTGGGCGGAAGTAGAGAGCGCTGAGGGTGTCAGCATTGAAGAGGATGGCCCATCAGTGGACCTTCGTATGGAACCGGTGAGACCCACAAGCCCCGCCCTCTCTCACAGCAGCTATGTTTCCCAGCAATACCTAGCAGAGCCAAGAACATTGTGTACCCACAAGACACGGCCAACCACAATATGGATGACTGTCTAGGCTAAAGCATTAGCCCCCCAGGTAGTGTACCCTTCACCCCAAGAGACTGTGGAATCAGGAGCCAAATCGTTGGGACATGGCTTCCCTGGGTCTCCCTCTTGAATGGGGGGAGGGGGGGGGAGTGTGGCCAGAGAACCAGTCAACCACAGGGACAATGGCAGCGCGGCGCTGAAGAGGTTAACTCTCCGTGCCTGGTGCAATTTTACAGAGACAATGGACGCTAGGCGTCCTATTCAAATGTACTAACAGCGCGTAGTGTTTAAAAAATAAGAATTTACTCACCGGTAATTCTATTTCTCGTAGTCCGTAGTGGATGCTGGGAACTCCGTAAGGACCATGGGGAATAGACGGGCTCCGCAGGAGACTGGGCACTCTAAAAGAAAGATTAGGTACTATTTGGTGTGCACTGGCTCCTCCCTCTATGCCCCTCCTCCAGACCTCAGTTAGGGAAACTGTGCCCGGAAGAGCTGACACAACAAGGAAAGGATTTTGAATCCCGGGTAAGACTCATACCAGCCACACCAATCACACTGTACAACTTGTGATAACCATACCCAGTTAACAGTATGAACAATAACTGAGCCTCATTCAACGGATGGCTCATAACACTAACCCTTTAGTTAAGCAATAACTATATACATGTATTGCAGAGAGTCCGCACTTGGGACGGGCGCCCAGCATCCACTACGGACTACGAGAAATAGAATTACCGGTGAGTAAATTCTTATTTTCTCTGACGTCCTAGTGGATGCTGGGAACTCCGTAAGGACCATGGGGATTATACCAAAGCTCCCAAACGGGCGGGAGAGTGCGGATGACTCTGCAGCACCGAATGAGCAAACTCAAGGTCCTCCTCAGCCATGGTATCAAACTTGTAGAACTTAGCAAATGTGTTTGAACCCGACCAAGTAGCAGCTCGGCAAAGCTGTAAAGCCGAGACCCCTCAGGCAGCCGCCCAAGAAGAGCCCACCTTCCTTGTGGAATGGGCTTTTACTGATTTAGGATGCGGCAGTCCAGCCGCAGAATGTGCCAGCTGAATCGTGCTACAGATCCAGCGAGCAATAGTTTGCTTTGAAGCAGGAGCACCCAGCTTGTTGGGTGCATGCAGGATAAAGAGCGAGTCAGTTTTCCTGACTCCAGCCGTCCTGGCTACATAGATCTTCAAAGCTCTGACTACATCAAGTAACTTGGAGTCCTCCAAGTCCCGAGTAGCCGCAGGCACCACAATAGGTTGGTTCAAATGAAACGCTGATACCACCTTTGGGAGGAATTGGGGACGAGTCCTCAATTCTGCCCTGTCCATATGGAAGATCAGATAGGGGCTTTTACATGACAAAGCCGCCAATTCTGACACACGCCTTGCTGAAGCTAAAGCCAACAGCATGACCACCTTCCACGTGAGATACTTTAGCTCCACGGTCTTAAGTGGCTCAAACCAGTGGGATTTCAGGAAATCCAACACAACGTTAAGATCCCAAGGTGCCACTGGTGGCACAAAAGGGGGCTGAATATGCAGCACTCCCTTAACAAACGTCTGAACCTCAGGCAGTGAAGCCAGTTCTTTTTGAAAGAAAATAGATAGGGCCGAAATCTGAACCTTTATGGACCCCAATTTTAGGCCCATAGTCACCCCTGACTGTAGGAAGTGCAGAAAACGACCCAGCTGGAATTCCTCTGTTGGGGCCTTCCTGGCCTCACACCAAGCAACATATTTTCGCCATATATACGGTGATAATGCTTCGCTGTCACATCCTTCCTAGCTTTTATCAGCGTAGGAATCACTTCATCCGGAATGCCCTTTTCCATCAGGATCCGGCGTTCAACCGCCATGCCGTCAAACGCAGCCGCGGTAAGTCTTGGAACAGACAGGGCCCCTGCTGCAACAGGTCCTGTCTGAGAGGCAGAGGCCATGGGTCCTCTGAAATAATTTCTTGCAGTTCTGGGTACCAAGTTCTTCTTGGCCAATCCGGAACGATGAGTACAGTTCTTACGCCTCTCTTTCTTACTATCCTCAGTACCTTGGGTATGAGAGGAAGAGGAGGAAACACATAAACCGACTGGTACACCCACGGTGTCACAAGTGCGTCCACAGCTATCGCCTGAGGGTCCCTTGACCTGGCGCAATATCTTTTTAGCTTTTTGTTGAGGCGGGATGCCATCATGTCCACCTGTGGCATTTCCCAACGATTTGTAGTCTGTGTGAAGACTTCTTGATGAAGTCTCCACTTTCCCGGGTGGAGGTCGTGTCTGCTGAGGAAGTCTGCTTCCCAGTTGTCCACTTCCGGAATGAACACTGCTGACAGTGCTAGCACGTGATTCTCCGCCCATCGAAGAATCCTTGTGGCTTCTGCCATTGCCATCCTGCTTCTTGTGCCGCCCTGGCGGTTTACATGGGCGACCGCCGTGATGTTGTCTGACTGAATCAGCACTGGTTGGTTTTGAAGCAGGGGCTCTGCTTGACTCAGGGCGTTGTAAATGGCCCTTAGTTCCAGTATATTTATGTGTAGTGAAGTCTCCAGACTTGACCGCTGCCCTTGGAAGTTTCTTCTCTGAGTGACTGCCCCCCATCCTCGGAGGCTTGCATCCGTGGTCACCAGGACCCAGTCCTGTATGCCGAACCTGCGACCTTCGAGAAGATGAGCACTCTGCAGCCACCACAGCAGAGACACCCTGGCCCTCGGGGACAGGGTGATCAGCCGATGCATCTGAAGATGCGATCCGGACCACTTGTCCAACAGATTCCACTGAAAGATCCTTGCATGGAACCTGCCGAAGGGGATTGCTTCGTATGAAGCCACCATCTTTCCCAGGACTCGCGTGCAGTGATGCACCTACACCTGTTTTGGTTTCAGGAGGTCCCTGACCAGAGATGACAATTCCTGGGCCTTCTCCACCGGGAGAAAAACACCTTCTTCTGTTCTGTGTCCAGAATCATGCCCAGGAAAAGCAGACGCGTCGTAGGAATCAGCTGCGACTTTGGGATATTCAGAATCCAGCCGTGCTGTTGCAACACTTCCTGAGAGAGTGCTACGCTGACCAACAACTGCTCTCTGGACCTCGCCTTTATGAGGAGATCGTCCAAGTACGGGATAATTATAACTCCCTTCTTCCGAAGGAGTATCATCATTTCGCCCATTACCTTGGTAAATATCCTCGGTGTCGTGGACAGGCCAAACGGCAACATCTGGAACTGGTAATGACAGTCCTGTACCACAAACCTGAGGTACTCCTGGTGAGGTGGGTAAATGGGGACTTGCAAGTAAGCATCCTTGATGTCCAGAGACACCATAAAATCCCCCTCCTCCAGGCTTGCAATAACCGCTCTGAGCGATTCTATTTTGAACTTGAATTTCTTTATATAAGTGTTCAAGGATTTTAAATTCAGAATGGGTCTCACCGAACCGTCCGGTTTCGGTACCACAAACATTGTGGAATAGTAACCCCTGCCCTGTTGAAGGAGGGGGACCTTGATTATCACCTGCTGGAGGTACAGCTTGTGAATTGCCGCCAGTACTACCTCCCTTTCCCTGGGAGCAGCTGGCAAGGCTGATTTGAGGTAACGGCGAGGGGGAGTCGCCTCGAACTCCAGCTTGTATCCCTGAGATACAATTTGTACAGCCCAGAGATCCACTTGTGAGCGAACCCACTGGTTGCTGAAGTTTCGGAGACGCGCCCCCACCGCACCTGGCTCCGCCTGTGGAGCCCCAACGTCATGCGGTGGACTTAGTGGAAGCAGGGGAGGATTTTTGTTCCTGGGAACTGGCTGCCTGGTGCAGCTTCTTTCCTCTACCCTTGCCTCTGGCCAGAAAGGATGCGCCTCTGACCCGCTTGCCTTTCTGAGGCCGAAAGGACTGCATTTGATAATACGGTGCTTTCTTAGGCTGTGAGGAAGCCTGAGGTAAAAAAGTTGACTTTCCAGCTGTCGCTGCGGATACTAGGTCCGAGAGACCGTCCCCAAATAATTCCTCACCCTTATAAGGCAAAACCTCTATGTGTTTTTTAGAATCAGCATCACCTGTCCACTGCCGAGTCCATAATACTCTCCTGGCAGTAATGGACATTGCATTAATTCTAGATGCCAGCAGGCAAATGTCCCTCTGGGCATCCCGCATATATAAGACGACGTCTTTTATATGTTCTAGGGTTAGCAAAATATTATCCCTGTCGAGGGAATCAATGTTGTCTGACAGGGTATCAGTCCATGCTGCTGCAGCACTACACATCCAGGCTGAAGCAATAGCAGGTCTCAGTAGAGTACCAGAGTGTGTATACACAGACTTCAGGATAGCTTCCTGCTTTCTATCCGCAGGCTCCTTTAGGGCGGCCGTATCCTGAGACGGTAGGGCCACCCTTTTAGATAAGCGTGTGAGCGCCTTGTCCACCCTAGGGGATGTTTCCCAACGTAACCTGTCCGTTAGCGGGAAAGGGTACGCCATTAGTAACCTCCTAGAAATCCCTAGTTTCTCTGACGTCCTAGTGGATGCTGGGGACTCCGTCAGGACCATGGGGAATAGCGGCTCCGCAGGAGACAGGGCACAAAAGTAAAAGCTTTAGGATCAGGTGGTGTGCACTGGCTCCTCCCCCTATGACCCTCCTCCAAGCCTCAGTTAGATTTTTGTGCCCGGCCGAGAAGGGTGCAATCTAGGTGGCTCTCCTAAAGAGCTGCTTAGAGTAAAAGTTTTGTTAGGTTTTTTATTTTCAGTGAGTCCTGCTGGCAACAGGCTCACTGCATCGAGGGACTTAGGGCAGAGAAGTGAACTCACCTGCGTGCAGGATGGATTGGCTTCTTAGGCTACTGGACACCATTAGCTCCAGAGGGAGTCGGAACACAGGTCTCACCCTGGGGTTCGTCCCGGAGCCGCGCCGCCGACCCCCTTGCAGATGCCGAAAAGTGAAGAGGTCCAGAAACCGGCGGCAGAAGACTTTTCAGTCTTCATAAGGTAGCGCACAGCACTGCAGCTGTGCGCCATTCTTGTCAGCACACTTCATAGCAGCGGTCACTGAGGGTGCAGGGCGCTGGGGGGGGCGCCCTGGGCAGCAATGATAGTACCTTATTCTGGCTAAAAATACATCACATATAGCCCCTGGGGGCTATATGGATGTATTTAACCCCTGCCAGGTCTCAGAAAAACGGGAGAAGAAGCCCGCCGAAAAGGGGGCGGGGCCTATTCTCCTCAGCACACAGCGCCATTTTCCCTCACAGAAATGCTGGTGGGAAGGCTCCCAGGCTCTCCCCTGCACTGCACTACAGAAACAGGGTTAAAACAGAGAGGGGGGGCACTTATTTGGCGATATGACTATATATATTAAAATGCTATAAGGGAAAAACACTTATATAAAGGTTGTCCCTGTATAATTATAGCGTTTTTGGTGTGTGCTGGCAAACTCTCCCTCTGTCTCCCCAAAGGGCTAGTGGGGTCCTGTCCTCTATCAGAGCATTCCCTGTGTGTGTGCTGTGTGTCGGTACGTGTGTGTCGACATGTATGAGGACGATGTTGGTGAGGAGGCGGAGCAATTGCCTGTAATGGTGATGTCACTCTCTAGGGAGTCGACACCGGAATGGATGGCTTATTTAAGGAATTACGTGATAATGTCAACACGCTGCAAGGTCGGTTGACGACATGAGACGGCCGGCAAACCAATTCGTACCTGTCCAGGCGTCTCAAACACCGTCAGGGGCGTTAAAACGTCCTTTTACCTCAGTCGGTCGACACAGACACGGACACTGACTCCAGTGTCGACGGTGAAGAAACAAACGTATTTTCCTTTAGGGCCACCTGTTACTTGTTAAGGGCAATGAAGGAGGTGTTACATATTTCTGATACTACAAGTACCACAAAAAAGGGTATTATGTGGAGTGTGAAAAAACTACCTGTAGTTTTTCCTGAATCAGATAAATTAAATGAAGTGTGTGATGATGCGTGGGTTTCCCCCGATAGAAAATTATTGGCGGTATACCTTTTCCCGCCAGAAGTTAGGGCGCGTTGGGAAACACCCCTTAGGGTGGATAAGGCGCTCACACGCTTATCAAAACAAGTGGCGGTACCGTCTCCAGATAGGGCCGCCCTCAAGGAGCCAGCTGATAGGAGGCTGGAAAATATCCTAAAAAGTATATACACACATACTGGTGTTATACTGCGACCAGCGATCGCCTCAGCCTGGATGTGCAGCGCTGGGGTGGCTTGGTCGGATTCCCTGACTGAAAATATTGATACCCTTGACAGGGACAGTATTTTATTGACTATAGAGCATTTAAAGGATGCATTTCTATATATGCGAGATGCACAGAGGGATATTTGCACTCTGGCATCAAGAGTAAGTGCGATGTCCATATCTGCCAGAAGTTGTTTATGGACACGACAGTGGTCAGGTGATGCAGATTCCAAACGGCACATGGAAGTATTGCCGTATAAAGGAGAAAAAGACAATGTCTTTTCAGCCTCAGTCCTTTCGTCCCCATAAGGGCAAGCGGGCAAAAGGCCAGTCATATCTGCCATGGGATAGAGGAAAGGGAAGAAGACTGCAGCAGGCAGCCCATTCCCAGAAACAGAAGCCCTCCACCGCTTCTGCCAAGTCCTCAGCATGACGCTGGGGCCGTACAAGCGGACTCAGGTGCGGTGGGGGGGGTCGTCTCAAGAGTTTCAGCACGCAGTGGGCTCACTCGCAAGTGGACCCCTGGATCCTACAAGTAGTATCCCAGGGGTACAGATTGGAAAATTCGAGACGTCTCCCCCTCGCAGGTTCCTGAAGTCTGCTTTACCAACGTCTCCCTCCGACAGGGAGGCAGTAGTGGAAACAATTCACAAGCTGTATTCCCAGCAGGTGATAATCAAAGTACCCCTCCTACAACAAGGAAAGGGGTATTATTCCACACTATATTGTGGTACTGAAGCCAGACGGCTCGGTGAGACCTATTCTAAATCTGAAATAGTTGAACACTTACATACAAAGGTTCAAATCAAGATGGAGTCACTCAGAGCAGTGATAGCGAACCAGGAAGAAGGGGACTATATGGTGTCCCGGGACATCAGGGATGCTTACCTCCATGTCCCAATTTGCCCTTCTCACCAAGGGTACCTCAGGTTCGTGGTACAGAACTGTCACTATCAGTTTCAGACGCTGCCGGTTGGATTGTCCACGGCACCCCGGGTCCTTACCAAGGTAATGGCCGAAATGATGATTCTTCTTCAAAGAAAATGGACGATCTCCTGATAGGGGCAAGGTCCAGAGAACAGTTGGAGGTCGGAGTAGCACTATCTCAAGTAGTTCTACGACAGCACGGGTGGATTCTAAATATTCCAAAACTGCAGCTGTTTCCGACGACACGTCTGCTGTTCCTAGGGATGATTCTGGACACAGTCCAGAAAAAGGTGTTTCTCCCGGAGAAGAAAGCCAGGGAGTTATCCGAGCTAGTCAGGAACCTCCTAAAACCAGGAAAAGTGTCAGTGCATCATTGCACAAGGGTCCTGGGAAAAATGGTGGCTTCTTACGAAGCGATTCCATTCGGTAGATTTCACGCAAGAACTTTTCAGTGGGATCTGCTGGAAAAATGGTCCGGATCGCATCTTCAGATGCATCAGCGGATAACCCTGTCTCCAAGGACAAGGGTGTTTCTTCTGCGGTGGCTGCAGAGTGCTCATCTACTAAAGGGCCGCAGATTCGGCATTCAGGACTGGGTCCTGGTGACCACGGATGCCAGCCTGAGAGGCTGGAAAGCAGTCACACAGGGAAAAAATTTCCAGGGAGTGTGATCAAGTCTGGAGACTTCTCTCCACATAAATATACTGGAGCTAAGGGCAATTTACAATGTTCTAAGCTTAGCAAGACCTCTGCTTCAAGGTCAGCCGGTATTGATCCAGTGGGACAACATCACGGCAGTCGCCCACGTAAACAGACAGGGCGGCACAAGAAGCAGGAGGGCAATGGCAGAAACTGCAAGGATTCTTCGCTGGGCGAAAAATCATGTGATAGCACTGTCAGCAGTGTTCATTCCGGGAGTGGACAACTGGGAAGCAGACTTCCTCAGCAGGCACGACCTCCACCCGGGAGAGTGGGGACTTCATCGGGAAGTATTCCACATGATTGTGAACCGTTGGGAAAGACCAAAGGTGGACATGATGGCGTCCCGCCTGAACAAAAAACTGGACAGGTATTGCGCCAGGTCAAGAGACCCTCAAGCAATATCTGTGGACGTTCTGGTAACACCGTGGGTGTACCAGTCGGTGTATGTGTTCCCTCCTCTGCTTCTCATAACCAAGGTACTGAGAATTATAAGACGTAGAGGAGTAAGAACTATACTCGTGGCTCCGGATTGGCCAAGAAGGACGTGGCACCCGGAACTTCAAGAAATGCTCACAGAGGACTCATGGCCTCTGCCGCTAAGAAGGGACTTGCTTCAGCAAGTACCAGGTCTGTTCCAAGACTTACCGCGGCTGCGTTTGACGGCATGGCGGTGGAACGCCAGATCCTAAGGGAAAAAGGCATTCCGGAAGAGGTCATTCCTACCCTGGTCAAAGCCAGGAAGGAGGTGACCGCAAAACATTATCACCACATGTGGCGAAAATATGTTGCGTGGTGTGAGGCCAGGAAGGCCCCACGAAGAAATTTCAACTCGGTCGATTCCTGCATTTCCTGCAAACAGGAGTGTCTATGGGCCTCAAATTGGGGTCCATTAAGGTTCAAATTTCGGCCCTGTCAATTTTCTTCCAGAAAGAATTGGCTTCAGTTCCTGAAGTCCAGAAGTTTGTCAAGGGAGTATTGCATATACAACCCTCTTTTTGTGCCTCCAGTGGCACTGTGGGATCTCAACGTAGTTCTGGGATTCCTCAAATCACATTTTAAACCGCTCAAATCTGTGGATTTGAAATATCTCACATGAAAAGTGACCATGCTGTTGGCCCTGGCCGAGGCCAGGCGAGTGTCAGAATTGGCGGCTTTGTCTCACAAAAGCCATATCTGATTGTCCATTCGGACAGGGCAGAGCTGCGGACTCGTCCCCAGTTTCTTCCTAAGGTGGTGTCAGCGTTTCACCTGAACCAGCTTATTGGGGTACCTGCGGCTACTAGGGACTTGGAGGACTCCAAGTTGCTAGATGTTGTCAGGGCCCTGAAAATATAGGTTTCCAGGATGGCTGGAGTCAGGAAAACTGACTCGCTGTTATCCTGTATGCACCCAACAAACTGGGTGCTCTTGCTTCTAAGCAGACGATTGCTCGTTGGATTTGTAGCACATTTCAACTTGCACATTCTGTGGCAGGCCTGCCACAGCCTAAATCTGTCAAGGCCCATTCCACAAGGAAGGTGGGCTCATCCTGGGCGGCTGCCCGAGGGGTCTCGGCATTACAACTCTGCCGAGCAGCTACGTGGTCGGGGGAGAACACGTTTGTAAAATTCTACAAATTTGATACCCTGGCTAAAGAGGACCTGGAGTTCTCTCATTCGGTGCTGCAGAGTCATCCGCACTCTCCCGCCCGTTTGGGAGCTTTGGTATAATCCCCATGGTCCTGACGGAGTCCCCAGCATCCACTAGGATGTCAGAGAAAATAAGATTTTACTTACCGATAAATCTATTTCTCGTAGTCCGTAGTGGATGCTGGGCGCCCATCCCAAGTGCGGATTGTCTGCAATACTTGTACATAGTTATTGTTACAAAAATCGGGTTATTATTGTTGTGAGCCATCTTTTCAGAGGCTCCGCTGTTATCATGCTGTTAACTGGGTTCAGATCACAGGTTGTACAGTGTGATTGGTGTGGCTGGTATGAGTCTTACCCGGGATTCAAAATCCTTCCTTATTGTGTACGCTCGTCCGGGCACAGTATCCTAACTGAGGCTTGGAGGAGGGTCATAGGGGGAGGAGCCAGTGCACACCACCTGATCCTAAAGCTTTTACTTTTGTGCCCTGTCTCCTGCGGAGCCGCTATTCCCCATGGTCCTGACGGAGTCCCCAGCATCCACTACGGACTACGAGAAATAGATTTATCGGTAAGTAAAATCTTATTTTCTTATTAGGGGAACTCCACGCTTCTTCACACAATTCATTTAATTCATCAGATCGGGGAAAAGTCACTGGCTGCTTTTTCTCCCCAAACATAATACCCCTTTTGGTGGTAACCGGGTTAACATCAGAAATGTGTAGTACATCTTTCATTGCAGTAATCATGCATCGGATGGCCTTTTTAGACTGTACATTTGTCTCATCATCGTCTACACTGGAGTCAGACTCCGTGTCGACATCTGTGTCTACCATCTGAGCCAGAGGGCGTTTATGAGCCCCTGATGGCTTCTGAGTCGCCTGGGCAGGCGCGGGCTGAGACCCCGGCTGTCCCAAGGCTGCTGCATCATCGAACCTTTTATGTAAGGAGTTGACACTGTCGGTTAAGACCTTCCACATATCCATGCAATCAGGTGTTGGCCCCGACGGGGGCGACACCACACATCTGCCCTTGCTCCGCCTCCACGTAACCCTCCTCATCAAACATGTCGACACAGCCGTACCGACACACCGCACACACACAGGAAATGCTCAGACTGAGGACAGGACCCCACAAAGTCCTTTGGGGAGACAGAGAGAGAGTATGCCAGCACACACCACAGCGCTATATAACCCAGGGATTTTAACTATAATAAGTGATTTACCCAATAGCTGCTTAATTATCTTATTTGCGCCTAAATTTATGTGCCCCCCTCTCTTTTTTACCCTTCTTGTATCAGGATACTGCAGGGGAGAGCCTGGGGAGCTGCTTCCAGCGGAGCTGTGAAGGGAAAATGGCGCTGGTGTGCTGAGGAAGAAGGCCCCGCCCCCTCAGCGGCGGGCTTCTGTCCCGCGTTTTGTGTAACTTAATGGCGGGGGTTTTTACACATAAACAGTGCCAGACTGTATTATGTGTATTTTTAGTGCCAAAAAGGTATTATAATTGCTGCCCAAGGCGCCCCCCCCCAGCACCCTGCACCCTACAGTGACCGGAGTGTGTGGTGTGCTGTGGGAGCAATGGCGCACAGCTGCGGTGCTGTGCGCTACCTTAATGAAGACAGGAGTCTTCTGCCGCCGATTTCGTCGTTTTTTCTGTCTTCTGACTCTGCAAGGGGGACGGCGGCGCGGCTCCGGGAACGAACGATCGAGGTCAGGCCCTGTGTTCGAACCCTCTGGAGCTAATGGTGTCCAGTAGCCTAAGAAGCACAAGCTAGCTGCAAGCAGGTAGGTTTGCTTCTTTCCCCTCAGTCCCACGTAGCAGTGAGTCTGTTGCCAGCAGAAGCTCACTAAAAATAAAAAACCTAACAAATACTTTCTTTTCTAGCAAGCTCAGGAGAGCCCACTAGGAGCACCCAGCTCTGGCCGGGCACAGATTCTAACTGAGGTCTGGAGGAGGGGCATAGAGGGAGGAGCCAGTGCACACCAGATAGTACCTAATCTTTCTTTTAGAGTGCCCAGTCTCCTGCGGAGCCCGTCTATTCCCCATGGTCCTTACGGAGTTCCCAGCATCCACTAGGACGTCAGCGAAATGTGTCTTTATGTTATATCACTGCGCTCTGTGCAATGGTCCACTCTCACAAGTGTGATAAGACTTTTTGATGTGTTGGTCAGTGCACAGCAGGTAGTGTGCTTGGAGTGTAAGTTCCTTAGACAAAGGTGTTAATCACGGGGGATTTCCTTATTCCATATGTAAAGTGTCAGATTGGGTTTGGAACCTGTATTTATTAATATAGCTGGTTTGATTGATATACAAATCCTACATGGTATATGCAGGAAAGGGAAGAGGAACATTTGTTTGAGAAATCAAATATAAACCGTATTTTGAAGCTATGTGATAAATGTATCGAATTGTAAACTGCCAGGTGGTAAAGGAAGCCGTTTAAATGACACCAAACTTTGTGTGTGACAGGAAGGAGGAAATTGATTCATGCAGTTATATCCTTTTAAAATGTAATTTATTTCATGTGCTGTATGTTGTATAAATCACTGCTACAGGTGGTCCAGTTGCCAGCTCTCCCATCTGACCACGGTTGGTTCTATATCGGAGGGGCTGAAGGGACCTTGTGACGTATTGAGGGGAGGAGCTACGTCACCAGGGGGAGGAGCTACGGGCGAACAGGGTACCCGAAAAGTTCGCTCGCCACGCTTCGGGCACGGTGGCTCGCTCCGCTCCGCTTCGCTCACCACCTAATTACTAAAGGTAATAGTTGGTGGCGTGGATAGTAGAGAAACTATCCCGCTGGCCTAGCTCCTCCCCCTTGCATCGTAACTCCTCACCCTTACGGAAAAGGTCCCTTAGCCCACTTGATTCTAGCATCTACCATCTGACCACACCTGGTACGCTATGTATCTGACCTAGAGAGGAGAGCACATACCTGGGAGATGTTATAACTCTCCTTAAGAATTGAGGTCTCTCATTGATTTTTGGTGGGTCCTACTTTCATCTTTTTCCCATAGCATGGTTTGGGCTCATCACTGTTCTCATTCCTTCTTTTCTGTATTTTTTCTGAATTAAGGCCATTGTTTGATGATACAGTAACATTTATGTTGAAATGCAGCTCTGGAAATGGAAATGGAAATAATTTTTGTAAATTAAACACAAGTTTCAGAATTCACTCAGCTACGGTTACTCAGGGCGGGATGTACTAAGCGTAAAATGCGGTAAACTCCCTGTTTACCGCATTTTCCTGATGTACTAACCCCCGTCCGGCAGGACAGCGCCGCGGCGGGGTACGCCAGCTTTAGTTGGCGTACGTCCACAGAAGCCTATGGGCTTCTCTCCGCGGCGCTGTGTGAGGGATCCGATCGGATCCCTCCCAGCATGCCCTGCGGCCGCCCCCCGTCACCCCGCGCATGCGCAGACTGACTCCTGGGGCCGAATCCCGGAAGTCAGGCTGCCGCTGCGCATCGCGGAGGACAGCTCTTATCGGAAGAGCTGTCCTCCGCAATGCTGATCGCATATGTTAGTACATATGCGATCAGCATCGTGGCGCAGGGCGGCGATGTACATTAGTACATCCCGCCCTCCGTGAGAGAGAGCACTGCGTGTCTTGATGGGTTCATAGATGGGGCAGGCCCAGTGATGTCACAGCAGCTTAATGTAATGTCATTTTTCTCTGACGTCCTAAGTGGATGCTGGGGACTCCGTAAGGACCATGGGGAATAGCGGCTCCGCAGGAGACAGGGCACAAAAGTAAAAGCTTTAGGATCAGGTGGTGTGCACTGGCTCCTCCCCCTATGACCCTCCTCCAAGCCTCAGTTAGGTTTTTGTGCCCGGCCGAGAAGGGTGCAATCTAGGTGGCTCTCCTAAAGAGCTGCTTAGAGTAAAAGTTTTGTTAGGTTTTTTATTTTCAGTGAGTCCTGCTGGCAACAGGCTCACTGCAACGAGGGACTTAGGGGAGAAGAAGTGAACTCACCTGCGTGCAGGATGGATTGGCTTCTTAGGCTACTGGACACTAGCTCCAGAGGGACGATCACAGGTACAGCCTGGATGGGTCACCGGAGCCGCGCCGCCGACCCCCTTGCAGATGCTGAAGAGAGAAGAGGTCCAGAAATCGGCGGCTGAAGACTTCCCAGTCTTCTTAAGGTAGCGCACAGCACGGCAGCTGTGCGCCATTGCTCTCAGCACACTTCACACCAACGGTCACTGAGGGTGCAGGGCGCTGGGGGGGGCGCCCTGGGCAGCAATGAAAGTACCTATGCTGGCTAAAAATACATCACATATAGCCTCTGGGGCTATATGGATGTATTTAACCCCTGCCAGGTTGTCAGAAAAACGGGAGAAGAAGCCCGCCGAAAAGGGGGCGGGGCCTATTCTCCTCAGCACACAGCGCCATTTTCCTACACAGCTCCGCTGCTAGGAAGGCTCCCAGGCTCTCCCCTGCACTGCACTACAGAAACAGGGTTAAAACAGAGAGGGGGGGCATTTTGTGTGGCGATATTATAATATATTAAGATGCTATAAGGGAAAACACTTATATAAGGTTGTCCCTGTATAATTATACCGTTTTGGTGTGTGCTGGAAAACTCTCCCTCTGTCTCCCCAAAGGGCTAGTGGGGTCCTGTCCTCTATCAGAGCATTCCCTGTGTGTGTGCTGTGTGTCGGTACGTGTGTGTCGACATGTATGAGGACGATGTTGGTGAGGAGGCGGAGCAATTGCCTGTAATGGTGATGTCACTCTCTAGGGAGTCGACACCGGAATGGATGGCTTATTTAGGGAATTACGTGATAATGTCAACACGCTGCAAGGTCGGTTGACGACATGAGACGGCCGGCAAACCAATTAGTACCTGTCCAGGCGTCTCAAACACCGTCAGGGGCTTTAAAACGCCCATTACCTCAGTCGGTCGACACAGACACGGACACTGACTCCAGTGTCGACGGTGAAGAAACAAACGTATTTTCCATTAGGGCCACACGTTACATGTTAAGGGCAATGAAGGAGGTGTTACATATTTCTGATACTACAAGTACCACAAAAAAGGGTATTATGTGGGGTGTGAAAAAACTACCTGTAGTTTTTCCTGAATCAGATAAATTAAATGAAGTGTGTGATGATGCGTGGGTTTCCCCCGATAGAAAATTATTGGCGTTATACCCTTTCCCGCCAGCAGTTAGGGCGCGTTGGGAAACACCCCCTAGGGTGGATAAGGCGCTCACACGCTTATCAAAACAAGTGGCGTTACCGTCTCCAGATACGGCCGCCCTCAAGGAGCCAGCTGATAGGAGGCTGGAAAATATCCTAAAAAGTATATACACACATACTGGTGTTATACTGCGACCAGCGATCGCCTCAGCCTGGATGTGCAGCGCTGGGGTGGCTTGGTCGGATTCCCTGACTGAAAATATTGATACCCTTGACAGGGACAGTATTTTATTGACTATAGAGTATTTAAAAGATGCATTTCTATATATGCGAGATGCACAGAGGGATATTTGCACTCTGGCATCAAGAGTAAGTGCGATGTCCATGTCTGCCAGAAGATGTTTATGGACACGACAGTGGTCAGGTGATGCAGATTCCAAACGGCACATGGAAGTATTGCCGTATAAAGGGGAGGAGTTATTTGGGGTCGGTCCATCGGACCTGGTGGCCACGGCAACAGCTGGAAAATCCACCTTTTTTACCCCAAGTCACATCTCAGCAGAAAAAGACACCATCTTTTCAGCCTCAGTCCTTTCGTCCTCATAAGGGCAAGCGGGCAAAAGGCCAGTCATATCTGCCCAGGGGTAGAGGAAAGGGAAGAAGACTGCAGCAGGCAGCTCCTTCCCAGGAACAGAAGCCCTCCACCGCTTCTGCCAAGTCCTCAGCATGACGCTGGGGCCGTACAAGCGGACTCAGGTGCGGTGGGGGGTCGTCTCAAGAGTTTCAGCGCGCAGCGGGCTCACTCGCAAGTGGACCCCTGGATCCTACAAGTAGTATCCCAGGGGTACAGATTGGAATTCGAGACGTCTCCCCCTCGCAGGTTCCTGAAGTCTGCTTTACCAACGTCTCCCTCCGACAGGGAGGCAGTATTGGAAACAATTCACAAGCTGTATTCCCAGCAGGTGATAATCAAAGTACCCCTCCTACAACAAGGAAAGGGGTATTATTCCACACTATTTGTGGTACTGAAGCCAGACGGCTCGGTGAGACCTATTCTAAATCTGAAATCTTTGAACACTTACATACAAAGGTTCAAATCAAGATGGAGTCACTCAGAGCAGTGATAGCGAACCAGGAAGAAGGGGACTATATGGTGTCCCTGGACATCAAGGATGCTTGCCTCCATGTCCCAATTTGCCCTTCTCACCAAGGGTACCTCAGGTTCGTGGTACAGAACTGTCACTATCGGTTTCAGACGCTGCCGTTTGGATTGTCCACGGCACCCCGGGTCTTTACCAAGGTAATGGCCGAAATGATGATTCTTCTTCAAAGAAAAGGCGTCTTAATTATCCCTTACTTGGACGATCTCCTGATAAGGGCAAGGTCCAGAGAACAGTTGGAGGTCGGAGTAGCACTATCTCAAGTAGTTCTACGACAGCACGGGTGGATTCTAAATATTCCAAAATCGCAGCTGATTCCGACGACACGTCTGCTGTTCCTAGGGATGATTCTGGACACAGTCCAGAAAAAGGTGTTTCTCCCGGAGGAGAAAGCCAGGGAGTTATCCGAGCTAGTTAGGAACCTCCTAGAACCAGGCCAAGTGTCAGTGCATCAATGCACAAGAGTCCTGGGAAAAATGGTGGCTTCTTACGAAGCGATTCCATTCGGCAGATTTCACGCAAGAATTTTTCAGTGGGATCTGCTGGACGAATGGTCCGGATCGCATCTTCAGATGCATCAGCGGATAATCCTGTCTCCAAGGACAAGGGTGTCTCTTCTGTGGTGGCTGCAGAGTGCTCATCTACTAGAGGGCAGCAGATTCGGCATTCAGGACTGGGTCCTGGTGACCACGGATGCCAGCCTGAGAGGCTGGGGAGCAGTCACACAGGGAAGAAATTTCCAAGGAGTGTGGTCAAGTCTGGAGACTTCTCTCCACATAAATATACTGGAGCTAAGGGCAATTTACAATGCTCTGAGCCTAGGAAGACCTCTGCTTCAAAGTCAACCGGTGCTGATCCAGTCGGACAACATCACGGCAGTCGCCCACGTAAACAGACAGGGCGGCACAAGAAGCAAGAGGGCAATGGCAGCAAGGATTCTTCGCTGGGCGAAAAATCATGTGATAACACTGTCAGCGGTGTTCATTCCGGGAGTGGACAACTGGGAAGCAGACTTCCTCAGCAGGCACGACCTCCACCCGGGAGAGTGGGGACTTCATCTGGAAGTCTTCCACATGATTGTGAACCGTTGGGAAAGACCAAAGGTGGACATGATGGCGTCCCGTCTGAACAAAAAACTGGACAGGTATTGCGCCAGGTCAAGAGACCCTCAGGCAATAGCAGGGACGCTCTGGTAACACCGTGGGTGTACCAGTCGGTGTATGTGTTCCCTCCTCTGCCTCTCATACCCAAGGTACTGAGAATTATAAGACGGAGAGGAGTAAGAACTATACTCGTGGCTCCGGATTGGCCAAGAAGGACTTGGTACCCGGAACTTCAAGAGATACTAAGAAGGGACTTGCTTCAGCAAGTATCATGTCTGTTCCAAGTCTTACCGCGGCTGCGTATGACGGCATGGCGGTTGAACGCCGGATCCTAAGGGAAAAAGGCATTCCGGAAGAGGTCATCCCTACCCTGGTCAGAGCCAGGAAGGAGGTGACCGCACAACATTATCACCACATTTGGCGAAAATATGTTGCATGGTGTGAGGCCAGGAAGGCCCCCACGGAGGAATTTCAACTCAGTCGATTCCTGCATTTCCTGCAAACAGGAGTGTCTATGGGCCTCAAATTGGGGTCCATTAAGGTTCAAATTTCGGCCCTGTCGATTTTCTTCCAGAAAGAATTGGCTTCAGTTCCTGAAGTCCAGAAGTTTGTCAAGGGAGTACTGCATATACAACCCCCTTTTGTGCCTCCAGTGGCACTGTGGGATCTCAACGTAGTTCTGGGATTCCTCAAATCACATTGGTTTAAACCGCTCAAATCTGTGGATTTGAAATATCTCACATGGAAAGTGACCATGCTGTTGGCCCTGGCCTCGGCCAGGCGAGTGTCAGAATTGGCGGCTTTGTCTCACAAAAGCCCATATCTGATTGTCCATTCGGACAGGGCAGAGCTGCGGACTCGTCCCCAGTTTCTCCCTAAGGTGGTGTCAGCGTTTCACCGGAACCAGCTTATTGTGGTACCTGCGGCTACTAGGGACTTGGAGGACTCCAAGTTGCTAGATGTTGTCAGGGCCCTGAAAATATATGTTTCCAGGACGGCTGGAGTCAGGAAAACTGACTTGCTGTTATCCTGTATGCACCCAACAAACTGGGTGCTCTTGCTTCTAAGCAGACGATTGCTAGTTGGATGTGTAGTACAATTCAGCTTGCACATTCTGTGGCAGGCCTGCCACAGCCAAAATATGTAAATGCCCATTCCACAAGGAAGGTGGGCTCATCTTGGGCGGCTGCCCGAGGGGTCTCGGCTTTACAACTTTGCCGAGCTGCTACTTGGTCAGGGGCAAACACGTTTGCAAAATTCTACAAATTTGATACCCTGGCTGAGGAGGACCTGGAGTTCTCTCATTCGGTGCTGCAGAGTCATCCGCACTCTCCCGCCCGTTTGGGAGCTTTGGTATAATCCCCATGGTCCTTACGGAGTCCCCAGCATCCACTTAGGACGTCAGAGAAAATAAGAATTTACTTACCGATAATTCTATTTCTCGTAGTCCGTAGTGGATGCTGGGCGCCCATCCCAAGTGCGGATTGTCTGCAATACTTGTACATAGTTATTGTTACAAAAATCGGGTTATTATTGTTGTGAGCCATCTTTTTAGAGGCTCCGCTGTTATCATGCTGTTAACTGGGTTCAGATCACAGGTTGTACAGTGTGATTGGTGTGGCTGGTATGAGTCTTACCCGGGATTCAAAATCCTTCCTTATTGTGTACGCTCGTCCGGGCACAGTATCCTAACTGAGGCTTGGAGGAGGGTCATAGGGGGAGGAGCCAGTGCACACCACCTGATCCTAAAGCTTTTACTTTTGTGCCCTGTCTCCTGCGGAGCCGCTATTCCCCATGGTCCTTACGGAGTCCCCAGCATCCACTACGGACTACGAGAAATAGAATTATCGGTAAGTAAATTCTTATTTTTACTTCTATTGGATAACATTAGGCTGCTTCCTTAAAGAGGTTAGATGAGGGGGGGGGCGGGGGGGGGGGCTGCTCAATTACTTAAGTGCAGCTGCATTCTCCATATGATGCATGATGTACACATCTCGGACTAATGTAACCACTATATTCTGCATATGTATTCCTGCAAAGGTGTAACTTCACCGTAGCGCCCAGGGGGGAGGCAGCGACTGGAGGGGACCTGGTGGCATACACTGCGGCCTGGGGGGATAGGTGATATTCATATTGGGGCTTGGGGGCACATACACCTTGGGGTCTGTGAAGACATGGATACATATATATATATATATATATATATATATATTGGGAACTGGAGGGAACATGGAAACACACTGTGGCATGGGGGAGGGACATGGAAACATACATTGGGGCCATGGGGGACATTCATACCGGGGCCTAGTAGGACATGATGACACATACACTGGGACCTGTGCGGACATAGTGATGCACACACTGGTGCCTGGGGAAACATGGAGACATACACACTGAGGCCTGGGTTGTCAGGGTGACGCACACTGTGGCCTGGGGAGGGAGGAATGACATGGTGTCATTCCTCCCTCCCTGGGGGGATAGTGACACACACTGGGGAGGGGGGGCGGGACACACAGAGATATACTGTATACACTAAAGTTGCAGTTTGTCACCTAGATATACAGTACACACTGAGGAATGTGGTAAAGGGAGAGCGCAGACACAAGAGGGTGCAACATAGTCACACGAAGAGCTGCACCCACTATGGAGAAAGAGATCAGGGTCCTCTCTCCCACCTGTTAGTGCTGAATGAGGATGTGTCTGTTGGTGCTCCCTGTCTGTCCATGAGCTGTCCTGGGTTGGGGAGAAAGGGGATGGGCGGGCCGGGCAGACCAATAAACCACTGTCAGCGGCCGCCTATATATATTGTACTTTGATGTTATCATTGTTTCTGTGTTTGGGTTAGTTGCCCTGTGACTGATATTATACATTGCAGTTATATTCTACCTTGAGGTCCATTGTTATTGTCTACGGTCTGCTCTTGGCTCCAGTTTGTGGTCTCTGCATTCACCGTCACAGAGCAAGAATTCTGCACAATGCTTTCTGCGTCAATGGGATGATAAAAGAAGAAGCATTTAATAAATCTGTTACAATAGAATGGCTTCAAATGTTGCCGCAACCATATTGTTAATGTATTTAATCCATATGCTGGTTGCTATCCACTCACATAGCATAGAGACATACACCTCGGGGTCTGTGAAGACATGGATACATATATATATATTGGGAAGTGGAGGGAACATGGAAACACACTGGGGACATTCATACCGGGGCCTAGTAGGACATGATGACACATACACTGGGACCTGTGGGGACATAGCGATGCACACACTGTTGCCTGGGGAAACATGGAGACTTACACACTGAGGCCTGGGTTGTCAGGGTGACACACACTGTGGCCTGGGGAGGGAGGAATGACATGGTGTCATTAATACTGGGGCCGGGGAGGCCATAGTGATTTATTCTTGGACTTGGGGGGGGGGGGGGGCGCATAGTGACACACACTGGGGGGGGGGGGGGGGGGCGCAGAGATATACTGTATATACTACAGTTGAAGTTTGTCTTCTAGATATACAGTACACACTGAGGAATGTGGTAAAGGGAGAGCGCAGACACAAGAGGGTGCAGCTTAGTCACATGAAGAGCTGCACCCACTATGGAGAAAGAAGTCAGGGTCCTCTCTCCTTTACCTGCAGAAATTGCCCACCTGTTAGTGCCGAATGAGGATGTGTCTGTTGGTGCTCCGTGTCTGTCTATGAGCTGTCCTGGGTTGGGGAGAAAGGGGATAGGCGGGCCGGGCAGAGCAATAAACCACTGTCAGCGGCCACCTCCTCTCCACACGGGTACTCCCGGCTACTGCTCCACCCATAGAATGCCCCTGATCACCATTGTGCTAATCCCGGGCGATTGGCAGCTCAAATACCTCCGTTCCGCGTAGACCCATCAGGCTGCCGTATGGCCACTCTGCCCCCGCCGCAGCATCGCTGTCATACAGAGATTGTTGGGGGATGGAGAAAGCCGGGACAATGGAGGAGGTGCCCCCTTCAGGGCTGGAGCCCGGTGGTAACTGACTCCATTGTCTCCGGTACTTCCGCCCCTGTATTCCTGTAGTAAACATGGCGTTAGTGCGGATTGCACTGGAAATGTTCAGTATTGTAGTTTGGCTTAGGACTCACAAATGTGTCAGTCTGTACTCACACTAGAGGTCAACAATTCTCAATGGTAAGATCCATCAAAAACAGTTTTGACTGAGCTGCATTGAGGCAGAGAGGAACTGGAGCACAGGTGTAGTGTGCATGTGCCATAAAATGGGGATATATATGATATTCCAGCAGACGGATGCTGGCTGCCACTATACCGACAGTGGCATCCCGTCTGCCGGAATCCGGCAGAGAGCCCCCTCACGGGCTCGCTGCGCTGGCTACAAGTTCTGTTCCCACTCGGTTGGTGGCGTGGACCTACCGTCCGAGTGGGAATACATTGGGTGTGTTGGGATTCTGTGTGCTGGTATTTCACCGGCTGTTAGGATCTTAGCGTCGGTCTCCTGAATGCTTGGATCCCAACAGCCGGTATATTGACTGCATCCCCTAAAATGTACATGTTTGAAGTCAGTGAGTGTAAGACTGAGCACTGTATTGTACCTTGATGTTTCAAATATCATTGATTCTGTTTTTGGGTTAGTTGCCCTGTGACTGATATTATACATTGCAGTTATACTCTACCTTGAGATCCATTGTTATTGTCTACTGTCTGCTTTTGGCTCAAGTTTGTGGTCTCTGCATTCACCGTCACAGAGCAAGAATTCTGCACAATTCTTTCTGCGTCAATGGGATGATAAAAGAAGAAGCATTTAATAAATCTGTTACAATAGAATGGCTTCAAATGTTGCCACAACCATGTTGTTAATGTATCTAATGTAATGTAATCCATCTGCTGGTTGCTATCCACTCACATAGCAGTTGAAAAGCTTCAGGTTACTCCTCTAATGACTTGAATAAAGGGGGCACTTCGCATACCCTACAGGTGAAAACGTTTTAGAGCACCTTCACTTTTGAAATTTTAAGCAATTCAAGTCCATTGAGTAACCTGAAATGGTACAAAGGTGATGCAGTAAACTTCTAGAGGTTGATAAAAAAGTTCAGGTTACCAAAACTGAAAGAGAATGTAAATTTCACAGGTATTATAAAGAAGTACTTTTCAGTGAACAGGTAATGGGTTAAAAAATTACATCTGTTTTGCAGCAATGAAATACTGCAGAGTAGAGGTTCTCAAACATGGTCCACAAGGCACCCCAACAGTCCAGATTTTAGGTGGCTCAGCACAGATGGTTAAATCAAATTCACGAGGTGCTAAGTAAGTTATCCATGCTTGCTGTAGCCAAGCATTGATACACTTAAAACCTGGACCGTTGGCATGCCTTGAGGACCAAGTTTGAGAGGCTCTGAAATAGAGGCTTGCCTGGGCCTTGAAGCACCACCCGTAGGCTACCCCATGTTTTGCTGTTAAAATCATTGCCTTCTTAAATTTTGGGCTTAAGTATGCCAAGAAGCCACAGCTTTTACAGGCCGCCATTAAATAATCCTCTGTGACGCCAACTGTCAAACATGGAGGAGGAAGCGTGATGGTCTGGTACTACAGTACACCCCATCCAGCTTGTTTGGGATGAACTGGACAGAAGGGTGAACAATGGGTTTGATTTAAAATGTGGATGGAGCAACTATCGGTACTGCTTCCTTGGAAGCAGCAGTGATATCGCTGTATGGCGATGCTCCATTGTGCAGGTGCCGGGATCCGGCCGGTCGAAATCCCGACATTTAAAATACCGACAAGGTCAAAATACCGACATGTAAAATGCCGACAGGTCAAAATACCGACTTTTTCATGATTTTTTTCATTGAAACCGACTTGTCCATACTTTACCATCCCAGTGGACCTGGAGGGGTACTATAATAGTGTGCCGAGCGCAGCGAGCCATGCTTGGAGACGCGGTACACTTATATGGTGTCCATGTTGACTTATGTCGACATATACACAAAAAAACAATGAAAATTGCATGTCGGTATTTTGACCTGTCGGCATTGTACATGTCAGTATTTTGACCTTGTCGGTATTTTAAATGTCGTATTTTGACCATGTCGGGATTTTGACCTTGTCGGGATTTTGACCGTCGGTCAACCGCTGTCGGGATTTCGACCGTGGGGATTTTGATTAGAGGTATTTCATACCGATCCCATTCAGATTGGTGCATCCTTTCATTCTGTACCTTTCTAATACTGGGTCAGATGTATTGCCTGGAGAAGCGATAAAGAAGTGATAAGTGGAAGGTGATAATGCACCAGCCAATCATTATGGGTTTGCAAAATGACCGTTATGAGCTGATTGGCTGCTGTGTTATCACCTTCCACTTATCACGTCTTCAGGCTTAATACATCTGCACCTCTGACACATTAGGCCACCAGAAACACACAACTGCATAAATACATTTCAGCCTAACTTTTATGTAATCTAGTATTGTAGGTTGTGACCATAGGAACTAGAACAGGGGGCCAGTGTCGCGCCCCCCCCCCAAAAAAAAAAAAATAAATAATAATAATATTTTTTTTAGAGGTGCCAGTTGAAGCACTTGGTCACGGGGCGCAGTACAACTGCCGTCTGCAGTTATTATGGGCAGTGTCAGAGCGGAGATAATAACCTTTCCGGTTGCTCCACCTCCACCCTCCCCACAGCCCTTCTCTGCCTGCGTCCAGGGCCCTACTTCCCCCTGCACCAAGTTCCAACACCTAGGGGTATATTTACTAAGATGGGAGTTCTATTTAAGATGGGATGTTATCCATAGCAACCAATCAGATTCTACTTCTCATTTATCTAGCACCTTCTAGAAGATAATACCTGGAATCTGATTGGTTGCTATGGGCAACATCCCATCTTAAATAGAACTCCCATCTTAGTAAATTTACCTCCTACTGTGTGCAACTATTTACTGTGGGCTGGCCCCTCTTCTGGGACCAGCCCTGCGCCCTTCTATCCCCCCACTTCATATGTTCCTCAAATCTTCCCGCTCAGTTCCCCTTTGTCCTCCCACCCCCTTCCGTCACTGCACCCCCTGGCCTGCCCCCATTTCTAACTGGGTTCAGATGAAAATGTACCCTGTAAAGTCTCATTAGCTTCCATGCACAGCCTCAGCCAGGGTATGAGCTATGAGTGGATCCTGTTTCTTTGTCTTCTACATAAAGTCACTCTCATGTTACAGTTATGTTTTTGGGGCATACTTATTATACACATTTCTCTAACGTCCTAAGTGGATGCTGGGGACTCCGTAAGGACCATGGGGAATAGCGGCTCCGCAGGAGACTGGGCACATCTAAAGAAAGCTTTAGGACTATCTGGTGTGCACTGGCTCCTCCCCCTATGACCCTCCTCCAAGCCTCAGTTAGATCTCTGTGCCCGAACGAGAAGGGTGCACACTAGGGGCTCTCCTGAGCTTCTTAGTGAAAGTTTTAGTTTAGGTTTTTTATTTTCAGTGAGACCTGCTGGCAACAGGCTCACTGCATCGAGGGACTAAGGGGAGAAGAAGCGAACTCACCTGCGTGCAGAGTGGATTGGGCTTCTTAGGCTACTGGACATTAGCTCCAGAGGGACGATCACAGGCCCAGCTTGGATGGGTCCCAGAGCCGCGCCGCCGGCCCCCTTACAGAGCCAGAAGGCAGAAGAGGTCCGGAAAATCGGCGGCAGAAGACGTCCTGTCTTCAACAAGGTAGCGCACAGCACTGCAGCTGTGCGCCATTGCTCTCAGCACACTTCACACTCCGGTCACTGAGGGTGCAGGGCGCTGGGGGGGGGCGCCCTGAGACGCAATAATAAACACCTTGGATGGCAAAAAAATGCATCACATATAGCTCCTGGGCTATATGGATGCATTTAACCCCTGCCAAAATACATAAAAAAAGGGAGATAAGGCCGCCGATAAGGGGGCGGAGCCTATCTCCTCAGCACACTGGCGCCATTTTCCCTCACAGCTCCGTTGGAGGGAAGCTCCCTGGCTCTCCCCTGCAGTCACTACACTACAGAAAGGGTTAAAAAAGAGAGGGGGGCACAAATTAGGCGCAGTATTAACTATACAGCAGCTATAAGGGGAAAAACACTTTATATAAGGTTATCCCTGTATATATATAGCGCTCTGGTGTGTGCTGGCAAACTCTCCCTCTGTCTCCCCAAAGGGCTAGTGGGGTCCTGTCCTCTATCAGAGCATTCCCTGTGTGTGTGCTGTATGTCGGTACTTTTGTGTCGACATGTATGAGGAGAAAAATGATGTGGAGACGGAGCAGATTGCCTGTAATAGTGATGTCACCCCCTAGGGGGTCGACACCTGAGTGGATGAACTGTTGGAAGGAATTACGTGACAGTGTCAGCTCTGTATAAAAGACAGTGGTTGACATGAGACAGCCGGCTACTCAGCTTGTGCCTGTCCAGACGTCTCATAGGCCATCAGGGGCTCTAAAGCGCCCGTTACCTCAGATGGCAGATATAGACGCCGACACGGATACTGACTCCAGTGTCGACGGTGAAGAGACAAATGTGACTTCCAGTAGGGCCACACGTTACATGATTGAGGCAATGAAAAATGTTTTACACATTTCTGATAATACGAATACCACCAAAAAGGGGTATTATGTTCGGTGAGGAAAAACTACCTGTAGTTTTCCTGAATCTGAGAAATTAAATGAGGTGTGTGATGATGCGTGGGTTTCCCCCGATAACAACTGATAATTTCTAAAATGTTATTGGCATTATATCCTTTCCCGCCAGAGGTTAGGGTGCGTTGGGAAACACCCCCTAGGGTGGATAAAGCGCTCACACGCTTGTAAGGGCTCTATCCTCTCCTGAGATGGCCGCCCTTAAGGATCCTGCTGATAGAAAGCAGGAGGGTATCCTAAAATGTATTTACACACATACTGGTGTTATACTGCGACCAGCAATCGCCTTAGCCTGGATGTGCAGTGCTGGGTTGGCGTGGTCGGATTCCCTGACTGAAAATATTGATACCCTAGATAGGGACAGTATATTTTTGCCTATAGAGCATTTGAAAGATGCATTTCTATATATGCGTGATGCACAGCGGAATATTTGCCGACTGGCATCAAGTCTAAGTGCGTTGTCCATTTCTACCAGTAGAGGGTTATGGACACGTCAGTGGTCAGGTGATGCGTATTCCAAACGGCATTTGGAAGTATTGCCTTATTAAGGGGAGGAGTTATTTGGGGTCGGTCTTTCAGACCTGGTGGCCACGGCAACAGCTGGGAAATCCACGTTTGTACCCCAGGTCGCCTCTCAACATGAGAAGACGCCGTATTATCAGGCGCAGTCTTTTCATGGATAAGCGGGCAAAAGGTTTCTCATTTCTGCCCCGTGACAGAGGGAGAGGAAAAAGGCTGCAGAAATCAGCCAGTTCCCAGGAACAGAAACCCTCTCCCGCCTCTGCCAAGCCCTCAGTATACGCTGGGGCTTTACAAGCAGAATCAGGCACGGTGGGGGGCCCGTCTCAATGAATTTCAGCGCGCAGTGGGCTCACTCGCAAGTAGACCCCTGGATCCTTCAGGTGATATCTCAGGGGTACAAATTAGAATTCGAGACGTCTCCACCTCGCCGTTTCATAAAGTCGGCTTTACCGATGTCTCCTTCTGACAGGGAGACAGTTTTGGAAGCCATTCACAAGCTGTATTCCCAGCAGGTGATAATCAAGATACCCCTCCTGCAACAGGGAACGGGGTATTATTCCACACTGTTGTGGTACCGAAGCCGGACGGCTCAGTGAGACCGATTCTAAATCTAAAATCTTTGAACACTTACATACAGAGGTTCAAATTCAAGATTGAGTCACTTCTCACCAAGGGTACCTCAGGTTTATGGTACAGAACTGTCACTATCAGTTCAGACGCTGCCGTATGGATGGTCCACGGCACCCCGGGTCTTTACCAAGGTAATGGCCGAAATGATGATATTCCTTCAAAGGAAGGGAATTTTAGTTATCCCTTACTTGGACGATTCCCTGATAAGGGTAAGATCCAGGGAACAGTTGGAGGTCGGTGTAGCACTATCTCAGGTAGTGTTGCTGCAGCACGGTTGGATTCTCAATATTCCAAAATCGCAGCTGGTTCCGACGACTTGTCTTCTGTTCCTAGGGATGATCCTGGACACAGTCCAGAAAAAGGTGTTTCTCCCGGAGGAGAAAGCCAGGGAGTTATCCGAGCTAGTCAGGAACCTCCTAAAACCGAGCCAAGTCTCAGTGCATCAATGCACAAGGGTTCTGGGTAAAATGGTGGCTTCCTACGAAGCAATCCCATTCGGCAGATTCCACGCAAGAACTTTCCAGTGGGACCTGCTGGACAAATGGTCCGGGTCGCATCTTCAGATGCATCAGCGGATAACCCTGTCACCAAGGACAAGGGTGTCCCTCCTGTGGTGGTTGCAGAGTGCTCATCTTCTAGAGGGCCGCAGATTCGGCATTCAGGACTGGGTCCTGGTAACCACGGATGCCAGCCTGCGAGGCTGGGGAGCAGTCACACAGGGAAGGAATATCCAGGACTTATGGTCAAGCCTGGAGACATCACTTCATATAAATATCCTGAAGCTAAGGGACATTTACAATGCTCTAAGCTTAGCAAGACCTCTGCTTCAAGGTCAGCCGGTGTTGATCCAGTCGGACAACATCACGGCAGTCACCCACGTAAACAGACAGGTTGGCACAAGAAGCAGGAGGGCAATGGCAGAAGCTGCAAGGATTCTTCGCTGGGCGGAAAATCATGTGATAGCACTGTCAGCAGTATTCATTCCGGGAGTGGGCAACTGGGAAGCAGACTTCCTCAGCACGACCTCCACCCGGGAGAGTGGGGACTTCACCCAGAAGTCTTCCACATGATTATAAACCGTTGGGAAAAACTCGACAGGTATTGCGCCAGGTCCAGGGACCCTCAGGCAATAGCTGTAGATGCTCTGGTAACACCGTGGGTGTACCAGTCAGGGTATGTGTTCCCTCCTCTGCCTCTCATACCCAAGGTACTGAGATTGATAAGATGGAGAGGAGTAAGCACTATATTCGTGGCTCCGGATTGGCCAAGAAGGATTTGGTAACCGGAACTTCAAGAGATGCTCACGGAGGATCCGTGGCCTCTACCTCTAAGAAGGGACCTGCTCCAGCAAGGACCCTGTCTGTTCCAAGACTTACCGCGGCTGCGTTTGACGGCATGGCGGTTGAACGCCGGATCCTGAAGGAAAAAAGGCATTCCGGATGAAGTCATCCCTATCCTGATCAAAGCCAGGAAGGATGTAACCGCAAAAACATTATCACCGCAATTGGCGAAAATATGTTGCGTGGTGCGAGGCCAGTAAGGCCCGACGGTGGAAATTCAACTGGGTCGATTCCTACATTTCCTGCAAACAGGAGTGTCTATGGGCCTGAAATTGGGGTCCATTAAGGTTCAAATTTCGGCCCTATCAATTTTCTTCCAAAAAGAACTAGCTTCAGTCCCTGAAGTTCAGACGTTTGTAAAAGGGGTACTGCATATACAGCCTCCTTTTGTGCCTCCAGTGGCACTTTGGGATCTCAATGTAGTTTTGGGTTCCAAAAGTCACATTGGTTTGAACCACTTAAATCTGTGGAGTAAAAATATCTCACATGGAAAGTGGTCATGCTGTTGGCCCTGGCCTGGGCCAGGCGCGTGTCAGAATTGGCGGCTTTATCCTGAAAAAGCCCTTATCTGATGTTCCATTCGGACAGGGCGGAATTGAGGACTCGTCCTCAGTTTCTCCCTAAGGGGGTTTCAGCGTTTCAGCTGAACCAACCTATTTGTGGTGCCTGCGGCTACTAGGGACTTGGAGGACTCCAAGTTGCTAGACGTTGTCAGGGCCCTAAAAATATATGTTTCCAGGAGGGCTGGAGTCAGGAAATCTGACTCGCTGTTTATCCTGTATGCACCTAACAAGCTGGGTGCTCCTGCTTCTAAGCAGACTATTGCTCGTTGGATTTGTAGTACAATTCAGCTTGCACATTCTGTGGCAGGCCTGCCACAGCCAAAAATCTGTAAATGCCCACTCCACAAGGAAGGTGGGCTCATCTTGGGCGGCTGCCCGAGGGGTCTCGGCTTTACAACTTTGCCGAGCAGCTACTTGGTCAGGAGCAAATACGTTTGTAAAATTATACAAAATTGATATCCTGGCTGAGGAGGACCTGGAGTTCTCTCATTTGGTGCTGCAGAGTCATCCGCACTCTCCCGCCCGTTTGGGAGCTTTGGTATAATCCCCATGGTCCTTACGGAGTCCCCAGCATCCACTTAGGACGTTAGAGAAAATAAGAATTTACTTACCGATAATTCTATTTCTCATAGTCCGTAGTGGATGCTGGGCGCCCATCCCAAGTGCGGATTGTCTGCAATACTTGTGCATAGTTATTGTTACAAAAATCGGGTTATTATTGTTGTGAGCCATCTTTCAGAGGCTCCTCTGTTATCATGCTGTTAACTGGGTTCAGATCACAGGTTGTACGGTGTGATTGGTGTGGCTGGTATGAGTCTTACCCGGGATTCAAAATCCTTCCTTATTGTGTACGCTCGTCCGGGCACAGTATCCTAACTGAGGCTTGGAGGAGGGTCATAGGGGGAGGAGCCAGTGCACACCAGATAGTCCTAAAGCTTTCTTTAGATGTGCCCAGTCTCCTGCGGAGCCGCTATTCCCCATGGTCCTTACGGAGTCCCCAGCATCCACTACGGACTATGAGAAATAGAATTATCGGTAAGTAAATTCTTATTTTTGTGGGAAATCATCAGAAAAATCAGGTTCCCCTTAAAATGTAATTATCCCCTGAAAGTATTACAGGCGTTCCTCAGCAGATATCTTTCACTTTCCCTGTTTCCCATATGCCTGCTACGGGATCCGGTCTGAAGATCGACAGTATCTAGGTCGACAATGTTTAGGTCGACCACTATAGGTCGACAGTCACTAGGTCGACATGGATGGAAGGTCAACAGGGTTTCTAAGTCGACATGTGCTAGGTCGACAGGTCTAAAGGTCGACATGAGTTTTTCAATTTTTTTTTCTTTTTTTTAATTTTTTCATACTTAACGATCCACGTGGACTACGATTGGAACGGTAATCTGTGTCGAGCGAAGCGAAGGCACCATGCCCGAAGCATGGCGAGCGAAGCGGTGCACTAATTTGGGATCCCGGTCACTCTACGAAGAAAACGACACAAAAATAAAAAAATCCTCATGTCGACCTTTAGACCTGTCGACCTAGCACATGTCGACCTAGAAACCCTGTCGACCTTCCATCCATGTCGACCTAGTGACTGTCGACCTATAGTGGTCGACCTAAACATTGTCGACCTAGATACTGTCGATTTGATGAACCACACCCGCCTGCTACGCTTTCCCTGTTTCCCATCACAATAGCAATGGCATTAGCCATTGTAGTCTGTGGGCTACATAACACAATTTACCAGGAGAGGGATTGTCCGGATCCCTCCCCGGTAACTGCCACAGGCGTATCCGCTGTCTAATGACTACACATGCACAGTAGGTCCGCAGCATAAAGTAAAGCGATTCCTGATGCAATCCCTTTTAGTTTAAACCTTGGATGTGATTTTTAATACATCTGTTGCACAAATTAATTTCTTATTGCCCAAATAGCGGCAATTCTATTTATCGAGTCTAAACCTCAGTAAACAGTAAAGGGGCCCCTTAATGTTGTATTTTTCTTCTAATACACTATTATCTGCATTCCACATAGCGTCTTCTGGGCCTAATTCAAGGTTGATTACAAAATAAAATTTTCCCCTAATGGGCAAAAACCATGGGGGTAATTCAGAGTTGATCGTAGCAGCAAATTTGTTAGCAGCTGGGCAAAACCATGTGCACTGCAGGGGGGAGATATAACATGTGCAGAGAGAGTTAGATTTGGGTGGGGTGTGTTCAAAGTGAAATCTAAATTGCAGTGTAAAAATAAAGCATCCAGTATTTCTCTTACATCCTAGAGGATGCTGGGGACTCCAAAAGGACCATGGGGTATAGACGGATCCGCAGGAGCTTGGGCACACTATAAAGACTTAAACAGGGTGTGAACTGGCTCCTCCCTCTATGCCCCCCTCCAGACCCCAGTTAGACTTTGTGCCCAGGAGTGAAGGGACACACACTAGGGGAGCTCTACTGAGTTTCTCTAAAAGACTTTATGTTAGGTTTTTTATTTTCAGGGAGACCTGCTGGCTACAGGATCCCTGCAGCGTGGGAGTGAGGGGAGAGAAGCAGGACCTACTTTTTCTTAGTTTAAGGCAGAGTTTCTCAAACTCGGTCCTCGGGGGCACACACAGTGCATGTTTTGCAGGTAACCCAGCAGGTGCACAGGTGTAGTAATTACTCACTGACACATTTTAAAAGGTCCACAGGTGGAGCTAATTATTTCACTTGCAATTCTGAGAGGAGACCTGCAAAACATGCACTGTGTGTGCCCCAGAGGACCGAGTTTGAGAACCTCTGGTTTAAGGGCTCTGCTTCTCAGGCTACTGGACACCATTAGCTCCAGAGGGTTCGATCACTTGGTTCGTCTAGCTGCTTGTTCCCGGAGCCGCGCCGTCAACCCCCTCACAGAAGCCAGAAGAAAGAAGCCGGGTGAGTATGAGAAGATCCGAAGACTTCAGTGACGGCAGAAGACTTCAGTAATGGAGGTAACATGCAGCGGTCGCGCTGCGCTCCATGCTCCCACACACCAACGGCACTCACAGGGTGCAGGGCGCTGGGGGGGGAGCGCCCTGGGCAGCAAGTTTCTCAGGCTCTTTTAAACAAAAAAGGCTGGTTTGAGTTGTTATTCGGTGCCTGGGCACAGTGTCCGCTACGCCCCGCCAGCATGTCGCAGCGGTCCCGCTGCGCGCCATTGCTCCCACACACCAACGGCTGGTATCGGGTGCAGGGCGCAGGGGGGGGGGCGCCCTAGGCAGTATGTTTTACATTAGTTTTACACTCCCAGAACACATATACAGTGGGTAGCCACTGTATATGGTCCCCTGCCTGCATATAACTGTTTTAATATAGTGGGCTACCGCGCGCCGATAAGGGGCGGGGCTTAGCCCTCACAGCAAGAGACCGTCATTTTTAATCAGTGTCCCCACCAAAACATATATACTGCACAAACAAGGGGGGGCACATGTTGTTAGTGTTATGTAGGAATGTATAACACTATTTAATTTGGAAATGGGCATGTACTCATGGTTGTGTATACTCTCTGTGTGCTCCCTGTCAGATATACACTTGTGTCAACATGTGTGAATGTTCTGTCACTAACGCCTCTGGGGTTCATTGTCGGCATCGCCGACGCCTGTTTGGTACTTGATACAGTGGATACTGAGTCAACAGATCGGTTGTGTTATACTTGTTCATAGTAAACACGGTATGGGAGACACAGTAATATGTGGGTGACACTGTCGGCACCAACTGTTATTACCGGGTGTAAATTGACATGCTGTAACTAACTTATACCTGTATATATATTTATATGTATTTATATGGTTCGGTTCTGTGAGTCTGTAGCTCGAGCGCAGACATGGTTATATTTGTGGGGGAATGTTATTAAAATTATTTATGTATAATTCCCTCGGACCCCTCGGGGTTGCAAGTATGTTATTTTGCCTGGTTACTACTCTCTGCTGTCGACGATTACTAGGTTTTCTGTCGACTATAATGCTTGCCGGTAGAGGCACAACTGCGGATTCAGTACATGGTCATACACATTCAGAACACATTAATGTCACTTGGGGCCCGAAGGTTCCGGACAATCCGCTTATATGTATGTTATATGTATATATAGGTAGGATATGTGTGTGTATATGTGTATTACAATATGATTTATAATGAATGCTGAAGTAATAGTATTCTTTCTCATGTGCTGGTCGCAATGTTGATAAAGCTTTAGGTCGGCCGTGACGAGTGGGTCTCCCGTCCTCTCAAGGAGTCCGAATGTTTATTCTCTTCCCGCGGAGGAGAGAATACTGTGAAAGTCAACGCCTGGTCGACACGGCGTCCTGTCACGAAGGATCGGATACAGGAAGCTAAGTGATATTTTATTTCTATTCTTTGGACTTATTTGCATTACATCCACAGGAGGAAGTGGTTATATTCGGAAGGACATCCGATGAAATTATCCTGCATAGATAGGGGATTTTCCTTATGTTGGGTTTTCTCTATATATCGCAGCAGGCTGCAGTGCGTATACATGAGGTGACCGAGGAAATGCTGAGGCTGACTCAGAGAGATACTGGAGCTTTTTCCCTGGGTCGGTGTGCCGCTGTTTGGGGATGCCTTAGTTCAGTCAATCTCGGCGGATACTGCTGATAAATCTAACTTGGTGAGTTAGATTCCCTCACAATGGTTGGTGACGCATTCTTTTGTGGGATGCAGTCGCTTTAACTAGTTCGATGCCATTCTTTTTTCTTTCCTTTCTGTGCAGATGGAGGGTGGAAAGGTAAGTGTTCTGCTGCCTTGTTAGTTTCGCAGAAGCGGATGTCGTTTTCTGTTTCTCACACATCCACCACATGGTGCTGAGTCTACCTACCTGCTTGTCTACTACTTTTCAGTTAGTCCGGGAATAGTCCAGGACCCGTGAGTTAATTGTAGAATCCAGAGGGGGACTTTCTGGAGTTACAGATGTCTCCCCTCACTGTTTTTCTAATAGATCTTACCGTTTCCCCTATGGAAGGGGAGGTAATACGCGATGCCATATCAGAGGTGCGTCAGGTTCAAGGCCTTGTCCTCCTGTCCTGGTTATAAAAAAAAAGTTTGCGTGCGTTGTTTTACGCATTCAGATTACCTGGAGGGATAGCCAGGATGGTCTTTGCCATTTCACTGGAGTGATGGTAGTATGATGCTTTTCTTTAAATAGAAAGATCCATTGTTATTCGGTAATGAGATGTTCGCCTGATTTGAGGCGAGGTCTAGTAACAAGTGGTGCAAATTGTTGTTTCTCTCTGACTGTTCTTCAACACAGGGAAGGGCTTTTGTTCCCAACGACGCAGATGTCGGAGGTGGTATCAGAGTAGATACTGAACGGTTGAGGTTCTGTGCTTTCCTGTGGAAAGAGGTCTGAGGATCCTGAGTCGGATCAGATTTGCAGTGACAATACATCTGTATGTTCCATTGATGAAGAAGTTGGGTGCGGCCTAAGAGGCCTTTTCGGTGAGCAGGTCAGATGCCAGAGTGGTTTTCACGGGACCTGTTGGGAATGTGGTCCGGGTCTCACCGGCACATGCACTGGAATATACTTCTAACGGCTAGTATATCGCTCCTGTGATGTCTGCTCAGTTCTCACCTCCTAGAGGGATGAAGGTTCGGGATTCACGATTAGATTCTGGTGTACATGTGTGCAGATCTCCGAGGCTGGGGAGCAGTCCTTGCATGGGAAGTATTTACAGAGGAAAAGGTCAAGTTGCGAAGCTGGTCTACAATAAGCTTTCTTGAAGTAAGAGCTATTTTCAACAAACATATTCTTCGTGATCTGCCCGTGTTAATTCTGTCGGATGACTTGGCAGCAGTGGCGTAAGTAAGCCGCTAGGGCGGAACAAGGAGCAAAGCGGCAATGGCAGAAGCTGAAATAGTTTTCTGCTGGGTGGTAAGACTGGTAACCGTTATATTAGCAGTCTTAGTTCCGGACGTAAACGATGGAGAAATAGATTTCCTCTGCAGACGCGCTCTCCATCCGGGAGAAATACTGTCGTCATGGAGACGTTTTTACAGAAGTGACTAGTCTTCGAGGAGTGCCTCAGTTGGGCATGTGGGCGTCTCGCCTCAACGAGGGACTTCAGGAATATGGTTCCAGGTTAAGGGACACTCAAGCTATAGCAGTGGACGGCCTCGTGAAACCTTGGGGGTTTTCAGTCTGTCTATGTGTCCCCTCCGCTTTCACTCTACTGAAGGTGATAAAAGTAAGAGGAACAGAGGTTCCGGTGATACTCATTGTTCCGGTCTAGCCAAGGAGGGCTTGGTATCCAGTTCTTCAAGATTTATTCATAGAAGATCCCTGGCCTCTTCCTCTATGGGAGGAACTGTTATAGCAAGATCAGAGCGTGTATCAGGACTTATCGCGGCTGCGTTTGACGGCGTAGCGGTTGAACGCCATATCCTAGTCCGATCGGGTATTCCCAGTGAGGTCATTTCCACACTTCTTCAGGCTAAAAAAGAAGTTACGGCGAAGCCTTAACACCGTGTTTGGCGTGAATATGTGTCTTGGTGTAAATCTAAGCAGCTTCCTACGGCAGACTTTCAGCTGAGTCGTTCTTCTCCGTTCTTTGCAAGCAGGTGTGGATGCAGGCCTACAGTTAGGCTCCGTTTCAGGGCAGTTTTGGCCTTGTATTTTTTTTTAGAAAAAAAAAAAAAGAATTGGCCACCTTTCCGGAAGTTCAGACTTTCGTGAAAGGAGTACTGCTCATTCAACCTCCATTTGTGCCCCATTGGCACAGTGGGCTCTTGACGTGGTGTTGCGTTGCTTGTGTCTCACTGATTGGAACCTTTATTAAAGGTTGTGTTAAACGTTCTCTCTTGGAGAGTGGTCATACTTTTGCCTTTTAGGCGTCCGCAAGGCGGTTGTCGGAAGTAGCGGCTTTGTCTCACAAGAGCCCCTGTTTGATCTTCCAAGTGGATAGAATTGAGAACTCGGATAGTAGTTCTGCCAAAAAGGGTTTCGGGGTTTATCAAAAACCTGCCTTTTTCGATGGCTGTGGTAGCTTCAGCATTGGCTGATTCAATCTCTCTTGATGTAGTCAGGGCTGTGAAGATTTATGTCGCCAATTGGGCTCAGTTTGGGGAAACAGAGCCTCTGTTTGTCCGGTATGCTCCCAGCGTGCTTGGGCGCCTGCGTATCTGCGGTCTGTTACACGCTGGATCTGTGATACGATTCGGTGTGCTAGTTCTACGACTGGGTTGCCGTTACCGAAGTCGGGGGAGACCCATTCTACCAGGAAGATGGGTTATTTTTGGGCGGATGCCCAAGTTGTCTCGGCGGGTTAACTTTGCCGAGCGGTTACTTGGTCGGGTTTCAAACATCTTGGCACAGCTCTACAAGTTTGATACCCTGGTTGATGGGGACCTCATGTTTGCTCAATCGGTGCTGCAGAGTCGTTCGCACTCTCCCGCCCGTTCTGTAGCTTTGGTATAGACCCCATGGTTCTTTTGGAGTCCCCAGCATCCTCTAGGACGTAAGAGAAAATAGGATTTTAGTACCTACCGGTAAATCCTTTTCTCCTAGTCCGTAGAGGATGCTGGGCGCCCGTCCCAGTGCGGACTGTGTCTGCAGTTATAGATTTTGATTGCACTTTGTGGTGTTTCTTCTCTGTCATGCTATCGCTGACGTTGTTCATGCCATGGCATGTGGTTTTTTATTGTTGGTAGGCTGACACACAGGTTGTGTTACATATTCTCTCAGCATATGGCTGTATGGTTTTCGTACCGTGGGCTGGTATTCTGTTGAAGGCCATGTCTTGTGGTATGTTCGTGGTGTGAGCTGGTATAACACTCACTGTATTTAAATTATAAATTCTTTCCTCGAAATGTCCGTCTCTCCTGGGCACAGTTTTCTAGCTGGGGTCTGGAGGGGGGGCATAGAGGGAGGAGCCAGTTCACACCCAGTTTAAGTCTTTATAGTGTGCCCAAGCTCGTGCAGATCCGTCTATACCCCATGGTCCTTTTGGAGTTCCCAGCATCCTCTACGGACTAGGAGAAAAGGATTTACCGGTAGGTACTAAAATCCTATTTTACCCTGCACAGAAACAATATAACCCACCCAAATCTAACTCTCTCTGCACATGTTATATCTGCCTCCCCTGCAGTGCACATGGTTTTGCCCAACTGCTAACAAATTTGCTGCTGCGATCAACTATGAATTACCCCCCATGTGCACTGCAGGGGGGGGGGGGCAGATGTAACATGTGCAGAGAGAGTTAGATTTGGGTGGGTTATATTGTTGCTGTGCAGGGTAAATACTGGCTGCTTTATTTTTACACTGCAATTTAGATTCCAGTTTGAACACACCCCACCCAAATCTAACTCTCTCTGCACATGTTACATCTGCCCCACCTGCAGTACACATGGATTTGCCCATTAGAGGAAAATTTTATTTCTTTTACGTCCTAGAGGATGCTGGGGTCCACATTAGTACCATGAGGTATAGACGGGTCCACTAGGAGCCATTGGCACTTTAAGAGTTTGAGAGTGTGGGCTGGCTCCTCCCTCTATGCCCCTCCTACCAGACTCAGTTTAGAAAATGTGCCCGGAGGAGCCGGTCACAGCTAGGGGAGCTCTACAGAGCGTCTCTGGTAAAAGTTTCTTTTTAGAGTTTATTATTTTATAGGGAGGCATCTGGCAACAGCCTCCCTGCTTCGTGGGACTAAGGGGGGGAGTAGTGTCCGCCCTGCGGGGTCTAAGCCACTATCTCCGCTGACAGGACACTGAGCTCCTGAGGGGATCGAAGCGGGGAGCCGGTGTGAAGATGGCGGCAACAGGGTATGGAGTGCAGTACTAACTGCGCTCCGGGGCTCAGCGGTACATAGTGCGGCGCTGTGAGGGGCGCCCTGAGCCAGCACCTACACCCTACACTGACCACCAAGCCTGTCAGGGTCCCAGGATCGCTGCCAGCATGATTCCTCAGGTCAGTATAATCTCCAGTAGAGCGGGAAGACAGCGCCATTAAGGGGGCGGAGCTTCTCCTCAGAGCGGAGCCCAGCAGCGTTCAGCGCCATTTTCCTGCCTGCAGAAATGCTGTCAGTGAAGAGCAGTCCCTCCATATCAACTCCAGCTATCTCTTACGGTACCAGGGGGTTGTAGAACGGGGGGGGGAGGCTGTGTACAGACTGTGTAACCTATTAAGGTACACAGTCAGCACTGGTTGGGGTCTGCCTATACCTGGAAAGCTCTGTGTGTGGGTTGGCTCCAATCTCTGTGTCTCTCTTGGGGGGTGAAACTCTGTCTATCCTTGTGTGTGTGTGTGTGTGTGGTGTCTGTGGTCTCCATTTAGCTATGTCCAGGGACTCTGTGTCATATGCTGCAGAGGATATATCCTCTCAGGATGATCTCATTCCATGTAATCAGGATTGCACTGTTTAGCGCAGATACCAGCAAGGGAGCCTGAATGGTTATCCTCTATCAAATCTATGATTTCTCAGATTTCTACTATGGTTGCACAGAATGAATCTGCAACTCAACAGAACACTATGGCAGTTTGGTCTGGTTCTATTACCTCAGGGCCCCCCTCAGTAGGTTCCCACAAATGTGCTCTTGCCCAGATTATGCAAGATGACACGGATACCGATTCTGACACTGCAGACAGTGATGGGGATGTGCTCAGGGGGGGGGCGCATCTCTTGCTAAAGGGGTGCAGTTGATGATAGAGGCTATAAGGGATGTGTTGAATATTGCAGATACAACACCTGAGCAGGTTGAGGAGGCTTACTTCACTGACAATAAGAAAGCCTCGCTAACCTTCCCTGCGTCCAAGGAATTAAATGCGATTTCTCCAACGTCCTAAGTGGATGCTGGGGACTCCGTAAGGACCATGGGGATTAGCGGCTCCGCAGGAGACTGGGCACAACTATAAAGAAAGCTTTTAGACTACTGGTGTGCACTGGCTCCTCCCACTAAGACCCTCCTCCAGACCTCAGTTAGATTCTTGTGCCCGGCCGAGCTGGATGCACACTAGGGGCTCTCCTGAGCACCTAGAAAGAAAGTATATTTAGGTTTTTTATTTTCAGTGAGATCTGCTGGCAACAGACTCACTGCAGCGAGGGACTAAGGGGAGAAGAAGCGAACCTACCTAACAGGTGGTAGTTTGGGCTTCTTAGGCTACTGGACACCATTAGCTCCAGAGGGATCGACCGCAGGACCCGACCTTGGTGTTCGTTCCCGGAGCCGCGCCGCCGTCCCCCTTACAGAGCCAGAAGCACGAAGAAGGTCCGGAAAATCGGCGGCAGAAGACTTCAGTCTTCACCAAGGTAGCGCACAGCACTGCAGCTGTGCGCCATTGCTCCTCATGTACACCTCATACTTCGGTCACTGATGGGTGCAGGGCGCTGGGGGGGGGCGCCCTGAGGGCAATAAATAACACCTTGGCTGGCAAAATATACATCATATATAGTCCCAGAGGCTATATAGATGTAAAATTACCCCTGCCAGTATCACAGAAAAAGCGGGAGAAAGTCCGCCGAAAAGGGGGTGGGGCTTCTCCCTCAGCACACTGGCGCCATTTTTCCCTCACAGTTCCGCTGGAAGGAAGCTCCCTGGCTCTCCCCTGCAGTCTGAGAATACTACAGAAGGGTAAAAAAGAGAGGGGGGGGGGCCACTAAATTTAGGCGCTGTATAGATATATATATGTAATATATATAAAAAAGCAGCTATAGGGAAAACACTCATTGATAGTGGGATCCCAGTGTTATATAGCGCTCTGGTGTGTGCTGGCATACTCTCTCTCTGTCTCCCCAAAGGGCTTTGTGGGGTCCTGTCCTCTGTCAGAGCATTCCCTGTGTGTTTGCGGTGTGTCGGTACGGCTGTGTCGACATGTTTGATGAGGAGGCTTATGTGGAGGCGGAGCAGATGCCTGTAAATGTGATGTCACCCCCTGCGGGGTCGACACCTGAGTGGATGGTGCTGTGGAAGGAGTTACGTGATAGTGTCGACTCCTTACATAAAAGGTTTGACGACATACCTAATGTGGGACAGCCGGCTTCTCAGCCTGTGCCTGCCCAGGCGTCTCAAAAGCCATCAGGGGCTCTAAAACGCCCGCTATCTCAGATGGTTGACACAGATGTCGACACGGATACTGACTCCAGTGTCGACGACGAAGAGACTAATGTAACTTCCAGTAGGGCCACACGTTACATGATTGAGGCAATGAAAAATGTGTTGCACATTTCTGATGTTACCCCCGGTACCACAAAAAAGGGTATAATGTTTGGAGAGAAAAAACTACCAGTAGCTTTTCCTCCATCTGAAGAGTTAAATGAAGTGTGTGAAGAAGCGTGGGCTTCCCCTGATAAAAAGATGGTAATTTCTAAGAGGTTACTAATGGCGTACCCTTTCCCGCCAGAGGATAGGTCACGCTGGGAAACATCCCCTAGGGTGGATAAAGCGCTCACACGCTTGTCAAAGAAGGTGGCACTACCGTCTCCGGATACGGCCGCCCTGAAGGAATCTGCTGATAGAAAGCAGGAGGCTATCCTGAAATCTATATATACACACACAGGTGTGATACTGAGTCCGGCTATAGCTTCAGCCTGGATGTGCAGCGCTGCTGCTGCGTGGTCAGATTCCCTGTCAGAAAATATAGATACCCTAGACAGGGACACTATTTTGCTAAACGTAGAGCATATAAAAGACGCACTTTTATACATGAGGGATGCACAGAGGGATATTTGCCGGCTGGCATCCAAAATTAGTGCAATGTCCATTTCTGCCAGGAGAGGGTTATGGACTCGGCAGTGGACAGGTGATGCAGATTCCAAACGACACATGGAAGTTCTGCCTTATAAGGGTGAGGAATTGTTCGGGGATGGTCTCTCGGACCTCGTTTCCACAGCAACAGCTGGGAAGTCTACATTTTTGCCCCATGTTCCCTCACAACCAAAGAAAGCACCGTATTATCAGGTACAGTCCTTTCGGCCCAATAGGGGCAAGCGGGTTAAAGGCGCGTCCTTTCTGCCCAGAGGCAGAGGTAGAGGGAAAAAGCTGCAGCATACAGCCAGTTCCCAGGAGCAAAAGTCCTCCCCCGCTTCCTCTAAGTCCACAGCATGACGCTGGGGCTCCACAGGCGGAGCCAGGTACGGTGGGGGCCCGTCTCAAGCATTTCAGCAATCAGTGGGCTCGCTCACGGGTGGATCCCTGGATCCTTCAAATAGTATCTCAGGGGTACAAACTGGAATTCGAGACGTCTCCCCCCCGCCGTTTCCTCAAATCTGCCTTGCCAACCACTCCCTCAGGCAGGGAGGCAGTGTTACAGGCAATTCAAAAGCTGTATTCACAACAAGTGATAGTAAAGGTGCCCCTACTTCAACAAGGAAGGGGTTACTATTCCACAATGTTTGTGGTACCGAAACCGGACGGTTCGGTGAGACCCATTTTAAATTTGAAATCCTTGAACACATATCAAAAAATTCAAGTTCAAGATGGAATCGCTCAGGGCGGTTATTGCAAGCCTGGACGAGGGAGATTACATGGTATCGCTGGACATCAAGGATGCTTACCTACATGTCCCCATTTACCATCCTCACCAGGAGTACCTCAGGTTTGTGGTACAAGATTGTCATTACCAATTCCAGACGTTGCCGTTCGGTCTCTCCACGGCTCCGAGGGTCTTTACCAAGGTAATGGCGGAAATGATGATACTCCTTCGAAGGAAGGGAGTTTTAATTAGAGATGAGCGCCGGAAATTTTTCGGGTTTTGGTTTTGGGTTCGGTTCCGCGGCCGTGTTTTGGGTTCGACCGCGTTTTGGCAAAACCTCACCGAATTTTTTTTGTCGGATTCGGGTGTGTTTTGGATTCGGGTGTTTTTTTCCAAAAAACCTAAAAAACAGCTTAAATCATAGAATTTGGGGGTCATTTTGATCCCAAAGTATTATTAACCTCAAAAACCATAATTTCCACTCATTTTCAGTCTATTCTGAATACCTCACACCTCACAATATTATTTTTAGTCCTAAAATTTGCACCAAGGTCGCTGGATGACTAAGCTAAGCGACCCTAGTGGCCGACACAAACACCTGGCCCATCTAGGAGTGGCACTGCAGTGTCACGCAGGATGGCCCTTCCAAAAAACACTCCCCAAACAGCACATGACGCAAAGAAAAAAAGAGGCGCAATGAGGTAGCTGTGTGAGTAAGATAAGCGACCCTAGTGGCCGACACAAACACCAGGCCCATCTAGGAGTGGCACTGCAGTGTCACGCAGGATGGCCCTTCCAAAAAACACTCCCCAAACAGCACATGACGCAAAGAAAAAAAGAGGCGCAATGAGGTAGCTGTGTGAGTAAGATAAGCGACCCTAGTGGCCGACACAAACACCGGGCCCATCTAGGAGTGGCACTGCAGTGTCACGCAGGATGGCCCTTCCAAAAAACACTCCACAAACAGCACATGACGCAAAGAAAAAAAGAGGCGCAATGAGGTAGCTGTGTGAGTAAGATAAGCGACCCTAGTGGCCGACACAAACACCGGGCCCATCTAGGAGTGGCACTGCAGTGTCACGCAGGATGGCCCTTCCAAAAAACACTCCCCAAACAGCACATGACGCAAAGAAAAAAAGAGGCGCAATGAGGTAGCTGTGTGAGTAAGATAAGCGACCCTAGTGGCCGACACAAACACCGGGCCCATCTAGGAGTGGCACTGCAGTGTCACGCAGGATGGCCCTTCCAAAAAACACTCCCCAAACAGCACATGACGCAAAGAAAAAAAGAGGCGCAATGAGGTAGCTGTGTGAGTAAGATAAGCGACCCTAGTGGCCGACACAAACACCGGGCCCATCTAGGAGTGGCACTGCAGTGTCACGCAGGATGGCCCTTCCAAAAAACACTCCCCAAACAGCACATGACGCAAAGAAAAAAAGAGGCGCAATGAGGTAGCTGTGTGAGTAAGATAAGCGACCCTAGTGGCCGACACAAACACCGGGCCCATCTAGGAGTGGCACTGCAGTGTCACGCAGGATGGCCCTTCCAAAAAACACTCCCCAAACAGCACATGACGCAAAGAAAAAAAGAGGCGCAATGAGGTAGCTGTGTGAGTAAGATAAGCGACCCTAGTGGCCGACACAAACACCGGGCCCATCTAGGAGTGGCACTGCAGTGTCACGCAGGATGGCCCTTCCAAAAAACACTCCCCAAACAGCACATGACGCAAAGAAAAAAAGAGGCGCAATGAGGTAGCTGTGTGAGTAAGATAAGCGACCCTAGTGGCCGACACAAACACCGGGCCCATCTAGGAGTGGCACTGCAGTGTCACGCAGGATGGCCCTTCCAAAAAACACTCCACAAACAGCACACGACGCAAAGAAAAATTAAAGAAAAAAGAGGTGCAAGATGGAATTGTCCTTGGGCCCTCCCACCCACCCTTATGTTGTATAAACAGGACATGCACACTTTAACCAACCCATCATTTCAGTGACAGGGTCTGCCACACGACTGTGACTGAAATGACGGGATGGTTTGGACCCCCACCAAAAAAGAAGCAATTAATCTCTCCTTGCACAAACTGGCTCTACAGAGGCAAGATGTCCACCTCATCATCATCCTCCGATATATCACCGTGTACATCCCCCTCCTCACAGATTATCAATTCGTCCCCACTGGAATCCACCATCTCAGCTCCCTGTGTACTTTGTGGAGGCAATTGCTGCTGGTCAATGTCTCCACGGAGGAATTGATTATAATTCATTTTAATGAACATCATCTTCTCCACATTTTCTGGATGTAACCTCGTACGCCGATTGCTGACAAGGTGAGCGGCGGCACTAAACACTCTTTCGGAGTACACACTTGTGGGAGGGCAACTTAGGTAGAATAAAGCCAGTTTGTGCAAGGGCCTCCAAATTGCCTCTTTTTCCTGCCAGTATAAGTACGGACTGTGTGACGTGCCTACTTGGATGCGGTCACTCATATAATCCTCCACCATTCTTTCAATGGTGAGAGAATCATATGCAGTGACAGTAGACGACATGTCCGTAATCGTTGTCATGTCCTTCAGTCCGGACCAGATGTCAGCATCAGCAGTCGCTTCAGACTGCCCTGCATCACCGCCAGCGGGTGGGCTCGGAATTCTGAGCCTTTTCCTCGCACCCCCAGTTGCGGGAGAATGTGAAGGAGGAGATGTTGACAGGTCGCGTTCCGCTTGACTTGACAATTTTCTCACCAGCAGGTCTTTCAACCCCAGCAGACTTGTGTCTGCCGGAAAGAGAGATCCAAGGTAGGCTTTAAATCTAGGATCGAGCACGGTGGCCAAAATGTAGTGCTCTGATTTCAACAGATTGACCACCCGTGAATCCTTGTTAAGCGAATTAAGGGCTCCATCCACAAGTCCCACATGCCTAGCAGAATCGCTCCGTGTTAGCTCCTCCTTCAATGTCTCCAGCTTCTTCTGCAAAAGCCTGATGAGGGGAATGACCTGACTCAGGCTGGCAGTGTCTGAACTGACTTCACGTGTGGCAAGTTCAAAGGGCAGCAGAACCTTGCACAACGTTGAAATCATTCTCCACTGCGCTTGAGACAGGTGCATTCCACCTCCTATATCGTGCTCAATTGTATAGGCTTGAATGGCCTTTTGCTGCTCCTCCAACCTCTGAAGCATATAGAGGGTTGAATTCCACCTCGTTACCACTTCTTGCTTCAGATGATGGCAGGGCAGGTTCAGTAGTTTTTGGTGGTGCTCCAGTCTTCTGTACGTGGTGCCTGTACGCCGAAAGTGTCCCGCAATTCTTCTGGCCACCGACAGCATCTCTTGCACGCCCCTGACGTTTTTAAAAAAATTCTGCACCACCAAATTCAAGGTATGTGCAAAACATGGGACGTGCTGGAATTTGCCCATATTTAATGCACACACAATATTGCTGGCGTTGTCCGATGCCACAAATCCACAGGAGAGTCCAATTGGGGTAAGCCATTCCGCGATGATCTTCCTCAGTTGCCGTAAGAGGTTTTCAGCTGTGTGCGTATTCTGGAAACCGGTGATACAAAGCGTAGCCTGCCTAGGAAAGAGTTGGCGTTTGCGAGATGCTGCTACTGGTGCCGCCGCTGCTGTTCTTGCGGCGGGAGTCCATACATCTACCCAGTGGGCTGTCACAGTCATATAGTCCTGACCCTGCCCTGCTCCACTTGTCCACATGTCCGTGGTTAAGTGGACATTGGGTACAGCTGCATTTTTTAGGACACTGGTGACTCTTTTTCTGAGGTCTGTGTACATTTTCGGTATCGCCTGCCTAGAGAAATGGTACCTAGATGGTATTTGGTACCGGGGACACAGTACCTCCAACAAGTCTCTAGTTGGCTCTGCAGTATTGATGGATTCCGGAACCACGTTTCTCACCACCCAGGATGCCAAGGCCTCAGTTATCCGCTTTGCAGTAGGATGACTGCTGTGATATTTCATCTTCCTCGCAAAGGACTGTTGGACAGTCAATTGCTTGGTGGAAGTAGTAAAAGTGGTCTTACGACTTCCCCTCTGGGATGACCATCGACTCCCAGCAGCAACAACAGCAGCGCCAGCAGCAGTAGGCGTTACACGCAAGGATGCATCGGAGGAATCCCAGGCAGGAGAGGAATCGTCAGAATTGCCAGTGACATGGCCTGCAGGACTATTGGCATTCCTGGGGAAGGAGGAAATTGACACTGAGGGAGTTGGTGGGGTGGTTTGCGTGAGCTTGGTTACAAGAGGAAGGTATTTACTGGTCAGTGGACTGCTTCCGCTGTCACCCAAAGTTTTTGAACTTGTCACTGACTTATTATGAATGCGCTGCAGGTGACGTATAAGGGAGGATGTTCCGAGGTGGTTAACGTCCTTACCCCTACTTATTACAGCTTGACAAAGGCAACACACGGCTTGACACCTGTTGTCCGCATTTCTGTTGAAATACTTCCACACCGAAGAGCTGATTTTTTTGGTATTTTCACCAGGCATGTCAGTGGCCATATTCCTCCCACGGACAACAGGTGTCTCCCCGGGTGCCTGACTTAAACAAACCACCTCACCATCAGAATCCTCCTGGTCAATTTTCTCCCCAGCGCCAGCAACACCCATATCCTCCTCATCCTGGTGTACTTCAACACTGACATCTTCAATCTGACTATCAGGAACTGGACTGCGGGTGCTCCTTCCAGCACTTGCAGGGGGCGTGCAAATGGTGGAAGGCGCATGCTCTTCACGTCCAGTGTTGGGAAGGTCAGGCATCGCAACCGACACAATTGGAGTCGGACTCTCCTTGTGGATTTGGGATTTCGAAGAACGCACAGTTCTTTGCGGTGCTACTGCTTTTGCCAGCTTGAGTCTTTTCATTTTTCTAGCGAGAGGCTGAGTGCTTCCATCCTCATGTGAAGCTGAACCACTAGCCATGAACATAGGCCAGGGCCTCAGCCGTTCCTTGCCACTCCGTGTGGTAAATGGCATATTGGCAAGTTTACGCTTCTCCTCCGACAATTTTATTTTAGGTTTTGGAGTCCTTTTTTTACTGATATTTGGTGTTTTGGATTTGACATGCTCTGTACTATGACATTGGGCATCGGCCTTGGCAGACGACGTTGCTGGCATTTCATCGTCTCGGCCATGACTAGTGGCAGCAGCTTCAGCACGAGGTGGAAGTGGATCTTGATCTTTCCCTAATTTTGGAACCTCAACATTTTTGTTCTCCATATTTTAATAGGCACAACTAAAAGGCACCTCAGGTAAACAATGGAGATGGATGGATACTAGTATACTTATGGATGGACTGCCGAGTGCCGACACAGAGGTAGCTACAGCCGTGGACTACCGTACTGTGTCTGCTGCTAATATAGACTGGATGATAATGATATGAAATCAATATATATATGTATATATAATATCACTAGTACTGCAGCCGGACAGGTAGATATATATTTATTAGGTAATGATGACTGATGACGGACCTGCTGGACACTGTCAGCTCAGCAGCACCGCAGACTGCTACAGTAAGCTACTATAGTAGTATGTATCAAGAAGAAAGAAAAAAAAAAAACCACGGGTAGGTGGTATACAATTATGGATGGACTGCCGAGTGCCGACACAGAGGTAGCTACAGCCGTGGACTACCGTACTGTGTCTGCTGCTAATATAGACTGGATGATAATGATATGAAATCAATATATATATGTATATATAATATCACTAGTACTGCAGCCGGACAGGTAGATATATATTTATTAGGTAATGATGACTGATGACGGACCTGCTGGACACTGTCAGCTCAGCAGCACCGCAGACTGCTACAGTAAGCTACTATAGTAGTATGTATCAAGAAGAAAGAAAAAAAAAAACCACGGGTAGGTGGTATACAATTATGGATGGACTGCCGAGTGCCGACACAGAGGTAGCTACAGCCGTGGACTAACGTACTGTGTCTGCTGCTAATATAGACTGGATGATAATGATATGAAATTAATATATATATGTATATATAATATCACTAGTACTGCAGCCGGACAGGTAGATATATATTTATTAGGTAATGATGACTGATGACGGACCTGCTGGACACTGTCAGCTCAGCAGCACCGCAGACTGCTACAGTAAGCTACTATAGTAGTATGTATCAAGAAGAAAGAAAAAAAAAAAACCACGGGTAGGTGGTATACAATTATGGATGGACTGCCGAGTGCCGACACAGAGGTAGCTACAGCCGTGGACTAACGTACTGTGTCTGCTGCTAATATAGACTGGATGATAATGATATGAAATCAATATATATATGTATATATAATATCACTAGTACTGCAGCCGGACAGGTAGATATATATTTATTAGGTAATGATGACTGATGACGGACCTGCTGGACACTGTCAGCTCAGCAGCACCGCAGACTGCTACAGTAAGCTACTATAGTAGTATGTATCAAGAAGAAAGAAAAAAAAAAAACCACGGGTAGGTGGTATACAATTATGGATGGACTGCCGAGTGCCGACACAGAGGTAGCTACAGCCGTGGACTAACGTACTGTGTCTGCTGCTAATATAGACTGGATGATAATGATATGAAATCAATATATATATGTATATATAATATCACTAGTACTGCAGCCGGACAGGTATATATATTTATTATGTAATGACTGATGACGGACCTGCTGGACACTGTCAGCTCAGCAGCACCGCAGACTGCTACAGTAAGCTACTATAGTAGTATGTATAAAGAAGAAAGAAAAAAAGAAAAAACACGGGTAGGTGGTATACAGTTATAATATTATATATATATTAATTATATACAATTATATATATATATATATATTAATTAAACTGGTGGTGATTATTAAACTGGTGGTCAGGTCACTGGTCACACTATCAGCAACTTGCAAGTAGTACTCCTAAGCATACAATCACAATATATATTATACTGGTGTGGCACTCTGGCAGCAAAAGTGTGCACTGTACGTTATATGTAGTATGTACTCCTGAGTCCTGCTCTCAGACTCTAACTGCTCCCCACTGTCAGTGTCTCCCCCACAAGTCAGATAATACAATACAGTCACACTATCTATCACTTCACTTCAGCAAGTACTAGTAGTAGTAGTACTCCTCCTAATGCTCCCCAAAATTACTACTGTGTCTCTCTCTAGTGAGACTGTCTCACTCTCTTCTCGAATCTCTATAAACGGAGAGGACGCCAGCCACGTCCTCTCCCTATGAATCTCAATGCACGTGTGAAAAATGGCGGCGACGCGCGGCTCCTTATATAGAATCCGAGCCTCGCGAGAATCCGACAGCGTGATGATGACGTTCGGGCGCGCTCGGGTTAACCGAGCAAGGCGGGAAGATCCGAGTCGCTCGGACCCGTGTAAAAAAACATGAAGTTCGGGCGGGTTCGGATTCCGAGGAACCGAACCCGCTCATCTCTAGTTTTAATTATCCCGTACTTGGACGATCTCCTGATAAAGGCGAGGTCCAGAGAGCAGTTGTTGGTAGGGGTAGCACTATCTCGGGAAGTGCTACAACAGCACGGCTGGATTCTAAACATTCCAAAGTCACAGCTGGTCCCTACGACACGCCTGCTGTTCCTAGGGATGGTTCTGGACACAGAACAGAGAAAAGTGTTTCTCCCGGAGGAGAAGGCCAAGGAGCTGTCATCTCTAGTCAGAGGCCTCCTAAAACCAAAACAGGTGTCGGTGCATCACTGCACGCGGATCCTGGGAAAAATGGTAGCTTCCTATGAAGCGATTCCATTCGGCAGGTTTCATGCAAGAACCTTTCAGTGGGACCTGTTGGACAAGTGGTCCGGATCGCATCTTCAGATGCATCGTCTGATAACCCTGTCTCCAAGGACAAGGGTGTCTCTGCTGTGGTGGCTGCAGAGTGCTCATCTTCAAGAGGGCCGCAGATTCGGCATACAGGACTGGGTCCTGGTGACCACGGATGCCAGCCTTCGAGGCTGGGGAGCAGTCACACAGGGAAGAAACTTCCAAGGACTATGGTCAAGTCAGGAGACTTCCCTGCACATAAATATTCTGGAACTAAGGGCCATTTACAATGCCCTAAGTCAGGCAAAACCCCTGCTTCAAAACCAGCCGGTACTGATCCAGTCAGACAACATCACGGCGGTCGCCCATGTAAATCGACAGGGCGGCACGAGAAGCAGGACGGCGATGGCAGAAGCCACAAGGATTCTCCGATGGGCGGAAAATCACGTGTTGGCACTGTCAGCAGTGTTCATTCCGGGAGTGGACAACTGGGAAGCAGACTTCCTCAGCAGGCACGACCTCCACCCGGGAGAGTGGGGACTTCATCCAGAAGTCTTTCAAATGATTGTAAACCAGTGTGAAAAACCACAGGTGGACATGATGGCGTCCCGCCTAAACAAAAAGCTAGGAAAATATTGCACCTGGTCAAGAGACCCGCAGGCGATAGCTGTGGGGACGCTCTGGTAACACCGTGGGTGTACCGATCGGTTTATGTGTTCCCTCCTCTTCCTCTCATACCAAAGGTACCGAGGATAATAAGGAGAAGAGGAGTAAGAACTATACTCATTGTTCCGGATTGGCCAAGAAGAGCGTGGTATCCGGAACTTCAGGAAATGATGTCAGAGGACCCATGGCCTCTACCGCTCAGACAGGACCTGCTGCAGCAGGGGCCCTGTCTGTTCCAAGACTTACCGCGGCTGCGTTTGACGGCATGGCGGTTGAACACCGGATCCTGAAGGAAAAGGGCATTCCGGAGGAAGTCATTCCTACGCTGATAAAAGCTAGGAAAGAAGTAACCGCGAACCATTATCACCGCATATGGCGAAAATATGTTGCGTGGTGTGAGGCCAGGAAGGCCCCAACGAAGGAATTTCAGCTGGGCCGGTTCCTGCACTTCCTACAGTCAGGGGTGACTATGGGCCTTAAATTGGGTTCCATTAAGGTCCAGATTTCGGCTCTATCGATTTTCTTCCAGAGAGAATTGGCTTCACTACCTGAAGTTCAGACTTTTGTTAAGGGAGTGCTGCATATTCAGCCCCCTTTTGTGCCTCCAGTGGCACCTTGGGATCTCAACGTGGTGTTGGATTTCCTAAAGTCACATTGGTTTGAGCCACTGAAAACCGTGGATTTAAAATATCTCACGTGGAAAGTGGTCATGTTGTTGGCCTTGGCTTCGGCCAGGCGTGTTTCAGAATTGGCGGCTTTGTCATTTAAAAGCCCTTATCTGATCTTCCATATGGATAGGGCAGAATTGAGGACTCGTCCCCAGTTTCTCCCCAAAGTGGTATCAGCTTTTCATCCTAACCAACCTATCGTGGTGCCTGCGGCTACGAATGACTTGGAGGCTTCCAAGTTGTTGGATGTAGTCAGGGCCCTAAAAATGTATGTTTCCAGGACAGCTGGAGTCAGGAAGACTGACTCGCTCTTTATCCTGTATGCGCCCTACAAGCTGGGTGCACCTGCTTCTAAGCAGACTATTGCTCGCTGGATCTGTAGTACGATTCAGCTTGCACATTCTGCGGCTGGACTGCCGCATCCTAAATCAGTGAAAGCCCATTCCACAAGGAAAGTGGGCTCTTCTTGGGCGGCTGCCCGAGGGGTCTCGGCTCTTCAACTTTGCCGAGCTGCTACTTGGTCAGGGGTAAACACGTTTGCTAAATTCTACAAATTTGATACCCTGGCTGAGGAGGACCTTGAGTTCTCTCATTCGGTGCTGCAGAGTCATCCGCACTCTCCCGCCCGTTTGGGAGCTTTGGTATAATCCCCATGGTCCTTACGGAGTCCCCAGCATCCACTTAGGACGAAAGAGAAAATAAGAATTTACTCACCGGTAATTCTATTTCTCATAGTCCGTAGTGGATGCTGGGCGCCCATCCCAAGTGCGGATTGTCTGCAATACTTATATATAGTTATTGCTTAACTAAAGGGTTATTGTTGAGCCATCTGTTGAGAGGCTCAGTTGTTATCATGCTGTTAACTGGGTATTGTATCACGAGTTATACGGTGTGATTGGTGTGGCTGGTATGAGTCTTACCCGGGATTCAAAATCCTTCCTAATTGTGTCAGCTCTTCCGGGCACAGTATCCTAACTGAGGTCTGGAAGAGGGTCTTAGTGGGAGGAGCCAGTGCACACCAGTAGTCTAAAAGCTTTCTTTATAGTTGTGCCCAGTCTCCTGCGGAGCCGCTAATCCCCATGGTCCTTACGGAGTCCCCAGCATCCACTACGGACTATGAGAAATAGAATTACCGGTGAGTAAATTCTTATTTTTTGAGAAAGCATGGGAACACCCGGAGAAAAAATTCCAGATCCCTAGAAAGGTTCTGGTTGCTTTCCCCTTCCCTGAGGAGGATAGGAAAAGATGGGAAAACCCACCCATAGTGGACGCGTCTGTATCCAGACTCTCAAAAAAGGTGGTTTTACCTGTTCCAGTATCTATCGCCTTAAAGGAGCCGCTGAACGCAAAATTGATACAACGCTCAAATCCATATATACGGCTTCAGGGGCGAGTCTACGTCCCACTATTGCCTGTGCATGGATTTCCAAAGCTACAGTAAAGTGGTTAGTACAGTAAAGTGGTACAGTGTACAGTAAAGTTACTTGAGGATTTGGATACAATGGATAAAAGTGATGTTGAATTGTTTTTCGTAACAATCAGGATTCTGCAGGATTTATGGTGGAATCCATGAAAGACCTGGGTTCAATGGCTGCAGGGATATCTTCCATGTCTGTCTCAGCTCGTAGGGGACTTTGGCTGTGCCAGTGGTCTGCCGACGTGGAATCCAGGAGAGGTGTGGAGACCCTACCCTACACAGGTCAGGCTCTATTTGGGGAAGCGTTGGATGCGTGGACTTCCACGGCTACAGCGGGTAAGTCACCTTTTCTTCCCTCAGCTGCACCTGCTACGAAGAAACCTTTTTCTTCAGCTGCATCACAGTCCTTTCGGGTTGCTAAAACAAGAAAGGCCAAACCGTCCAACACCTTCTTTAGAGGAGGTCGACCAAAATCCAAGAAACCTCCTGCTGCGGGTTCCCAGGAACAGAAGCCTGCTTCAGGTATGCCAAAGTCCTCCGCATGACGGTGGACCGCGCGGCCTGGAGGTAGGGCCGGTGGGGGAGAGACTCAGACATTTCAGTCACGTCTGGGTGTCGTCCGGCCTGGATACCTGGGTACAAGATATTGTGTCCCGGGGTACCAACTGGAATTTGAAGATCTCCCTCCTTACTGGTTCTTCAAATCAGGCTTGCCAGCTTTGCCGGCAGACAGGGCTACCCTACAGGGAGCCATCCAGAAGTTGGTGGAGGCACAGGTTATTGTACCAGTTCCTCCCCAGATGCAAAACAAGGGTTACTATTCGAACCTTTTCGTGGTACCGAAACCGGAAGGTTCGGTCAGGCCCATTCTGAACTTAAAATCATTAAACCCCTTTCTGAGGGAGTTCAAGTTCAAAATGGAGTCTCTAAGGGCGGTGATATCAGGTCTGGAGGAGGGGGAATTCCTGGTATCCCTGGATATCAAGGATGCGTACCTCCACATTCCGATTTGGCCGCCGCATCAAGCTTATCTCCGATTCCCACTGGTGGACTGTCATTTTCAATTCCAGGCCCTGCCATTCGGCCACTCCACAGCACCGAGGGTATTCACCAAGGTGATGGCGGAAATGATGGTTCTCCTCCGCAGACAGGGGGTGAACATAATTCCATATCTGGACGATCTGCTGTTAAAAGCATCGTCCAAGGAGAAGCTGTTACAGTCCATATCTCTCACGACCCAGCTTCTCAGGGAACATGGTTGGATCCTGAATCTTCCAAAATCACATTTGGAACCAACCAGGAGGTTGTCATTTCTGAGAATGATCCTCGATACGGAAGTGCAGAGAGTGTTTCTTCCAGAGGAAAAAGCGTTGGTGATACAAACAATGGTCCGGGATGTTCTGAAGCCAGCCCGGGTGTCGGTTCTAAGCAGATAATCTCTCGCTGGATCAGGTTCACTATCCAGCATGCGTATTCTACAGCAGGATTGCCGTGTCCTACGTCTGTTAAGGCCCACTCTACTCGTAAGGTGGGTTCTTCCTGGGCGGCTGCCCGGGGTGTCTCGGCTTTACAGCTTTGCCGAGCGGCTACTTGGTCTGGGTCGAACACGTTTGCAAAGTTCTACAAGTTCGATACCTTGGCCGCTGAGGGTCTGAAGTTTGGTCAATTAGTTCTGCAGGAGCCTCCGCGCTCTCCCTCCCGTTCTGTGAGCTTTGGTACATCCCCATGGTACTAATGTGGACCCCAGCATCCTCTAGGACGTTAGAGAAAATAGGATTTTAATTGCCTACCGGTAAATCCTTTTCTCGTAGTCCGTAGAGGATACTGGGCGCCCGCCCGCCCAGCGCTTCGTGATCCTGCAGTGATTACTTAGTTCAGTACTGCTTAGTTCTTGGTGAAGTACTGTTTTGTTACTTGGTAAGTAATATGGGTGGTCATTCCGAGTTGATCGCTCGCTGCAGATTTTCGCAGTACAGCGATCAGGCTAAAATCGGCATTTCTGCGCATGCGCATTGGCCGCAGTGCGCACGCGCAAAGTACTTTCACATAAAACTATGCAGTTTTACACAAGCCAGAGCGGCGCTTTTCAGTCGCACTGCTGATCGGGGAGTGATTGATAGGAAAGGGGCGTTTCTGGGAGGTAACTGAGCGTTTTCTGGGAGTGTGCTAAAAATGCAGGCGTGTCAGTTGAAAACGCAGACGTGCCTGGAGAAACGGGGGAGTGGCTGGCCGAACGCAGGGCGTGTTTGTGACATCAAAGCAGGAACTAAACTGACTGAGGTGATCGCAAGATAGGAGTAGGTCTGGAGCTACTCAGAAACTGCAGGAAAAGATTTACGAGCAGTTCTGCTAATCTTTCGTTCGCACTTCTGCTAAGCTAAGATACACTCCCAGGGGGTGGCGGCCTAGCGTGTGCACTGCTGCTAAAAGCAGCTAGCGAGTGATCAACTCGGAATGAGGGCCATTGTTCAGCCGTTGCTGATGTTTCAAGCTAGTTAGCTTGGTTTGCCTTGTGTGTGAGCTGGTATGAATCTCGCCACTATCTGTGTATAATCCTTCTCTCGAAGTTGTCCGTCTCCTCAGGCACAGTTTCTAGACTGAGTCTGGTAGGAGGGGCATAGAGGGAGGAGCCAGCCCACACTCTCAAACTCTTAAAGTGCCAATGGCTCCTAGTGGACCCGTCTATACCCCATGGTACTAATGTGGACCCCAGCATCCTCTACGGACTACGAGAAAAGGATTTACCGGTAGGTAATTATCCTATTTTTGACATCAACCTTGAATTAGGCCCACTCTGCTGTTTATTGCATAAATATGTGCTTATGTGTGTATGTGTCTAGAGATAGATCGATAGATATCTTTGCCATCAGGTAGGTGGTGAGATGGGTAAGTCCACCTGCCCTGAGGAGGCACCGTACAGCGATATAGAGACGCAAAAATAAAATTATGTCTTAGACCCCCCAACCAAGAAGGTTGTGGCTCCCCTGGTTGTGACACATTCTTGGGCTCCAGTAATCATGCTGGCTATTCTCTGATGTGATGGCTCTGCTTCTCAGAGTTATGGTGTGTTTTTTACACACGGTCAGATAAATCTGTAAGATCTTGACTATATAGTCAAAATCTTCTGAAAAGTTAGTGCATATCTCACGGGGCCCCCATACACTAGGGCAGTGATTTTCAACCTTTTTTTACTCGCAGCACACCGAACAATGGGGGTCATTCCGAGTTGATCGTAGCTGTGCTAAATTTAGCACAGCTACGATCATTCACACTGACATGCGGGGGGACGCCCAGCACGGGGCTTGTCCACCCCGCATGTCAATGTCGCCCCCCCCCCCCGCAGAAGTGCAAAGGCATCGCACAGCGGCGATGCCTTTGCACTTCCAGAATAGCTCCCGACCAGCGCAGCTTTAGCGTGCTGGCCGGGAGCTACTCCTCGCTCCCCGGCCCGCAGCGGCTGCGTGTGACATCACGCAGCCGCTGCGGCCCGCCCCCCGTTCGGTCCGGCCACACCTGCGTTGGCTGGACGGCGCCTACGAAATGGCGGCCAAACGCCGCCGTTTCGCCCCCTCCCGCCCAGCCTCCGCCTCTGCCTGTCAATCAGGCAGAGGCGATCGCAGCCCTGCCACGGCCTTCGGCCATCTGGCATGCGCCGGCGCACTACGGCGCATGCGCAGTAGAGACCCGTACACTCGGCTGCGACAAACAGCAGCGAGCGAACGGGTAAGAATGACCCCCAATATTTTAAAATTGCCACGGCACACCATCAGTTCCCCACAAAAAAAAAAAAAAAAAACACACATTGGCCCTCATAGTAAAAAAAAATTCACACATGCATTGGCCTACACAGAAAAAACAATCACATTTCTCCCCACATAAATCCTATTGCTCCCCACATGAATTATTCACATTGTTCCCCCCATAAATCCATAAATCCTTATTCTCCCCACATAAATTCTATTGTTCCCCACAGGAGAAATAACATAACAAATATTAGCCCCTACAGGTCAGCTGTCCTCCTCCCTGTCCCTCAGTGGCGGGGGTTGTTCATAGTGGATTGCTGCGAATACTGAGCAGTGTGCGGTCGGGCAGGTGTGGATGTGGGTGGGCAAGGAAAGCTGTGGATGCAGGCGGGAACTGGAAGATGTGTGTGCAGGTGGGTGGGCTGACTGCGTGATGAGAAGCGGCGGCCATGAACTATGATATCACACCGTCGCGTCTTCAAGGCATACGTCACGGCCGGAGCACGACTGATCCTCTAAGAAGAGCCCGGGCCAACAGTTCACTCTGAAGGTGCCACAAGCTGCTCTGGCTCCGCAGCACACTAGTGTGCCACCGCACACTGGTTGAAAAAGCCTGCACTAGGGAGATGTATCTCAGCAATGACTTGCATGCAATTTTCCTGCAATCTGGCTGGGAGCTTCCCGGGAGCCTTGCGATTGCGATTTGCTACTTGAGTGTATTTTTACATGTGCTTTATCTCGTGCAATCTAATTGTATTAAACCTATTTCCATGCAAATGAGATAAATCTAACGTGTAGCACGCGTGATCTGCGATTGCGATGGGAGACGCACGGGAACTCGCATTGCATCGCAATCACACGAAAAGGACATGTAATGTGACACTTTTCATGCAATCCGTCTCAGCAGTTCGTCTCAATTGCATGAAAACAGGCAATATCGCACTAGTGTATGGGGCCCTTAAGGCACCTTGCGATACCGATTCGATCCCGATGTGCACTCCCGTGGGGTCGGTATCGTAAGGCTAGATAGACTGTGCAGGCAAGTCAATCTTGACTATTTGGTGTACTATCTAGTACAAACTATAGTCAAAATTGGCACTTAGGGGGTAATTCAGAGGTGATCGCAGCAGCAAATTTGTTAGCAGTTGGGCAAAACCGAGGGGGTCATTCTGACCCGATCGCATGCTGCAGTTTTTCATTTTTCGCGATCAGGTCAGAACCGCGCATGCCCGTCGCTGCACTACGATCGCCTCTGCCTGATTGACAGGCAGAGGCGGTCGATGGGCAGGAGGGGGCGAAACGGCGGAGTAGCTCCCGGCCAGCACGCTGCAGGGGGGGGCGGCGGCACTGACATGCGGGGCGGACTAGCCCTGTGCTGGGCGTCCCCCCTCATGTTAGTGTGAATGATTGTAGCTGTGCTAAACTACGATCAACTCGGAATGACCCCCCCATGTGCACTGCAGGAAGGGCAGATATAACGTGCAGAGAGAGTTAGATTTGGGTGAGTTATTTTGTTTCTGTGCAGGGTAAATCCTGGCTGCTTTATTTTTACACTGCAATTTAGATTTCAGATTGAACAGACCCCACCCAAATCTAACTCTCTCTGCACATGTTACATCTGCCCCACCTGCAGCGCACATGGGGGGGTCATTCCGAGTTGATCACTAGCTAGTTTTAGCAGCCATGCAAACGCTATGCCGCCGCCCACTGGGGAGTGTATTTTAGCTTAGCAGAAGTGTGAACGCATGTGCAGCCGAGCTCTGCAAAAACAGTTTGTGCAGTTTCTGAGTAGCTCTGAACTTACTCAGCGCTTGCAATCACTTCAGCCTATTCCTGTCCGGATTTGACGTCATACACCCGCCCAGCGAGCGCCCAGCCACGCCTGCGTTTTTTCAGACACGCCTGCGTTTTTGCAAACACTCCCAGAAAACGGTCAGTTGGCACCCAGAAACGCCCCCTTCCTGTCAATCTTCTTGCGGCTGTCAGTGCGACTGAAAACTTCGCTACAACCTGTGCACAACCACAACGGGCTTTGTACCCGTACGGCGCGTGTGCGCATTGCGGCCCATACGCATGCGCAGAAATGCCTATTTTTAGCCGATCGCTGCGCTGCGAAAATCGGCAGCTAGCGATCAACTTGGAATGACCCCCATAGACAAAATCTCAAGCACAGATAGTCAAAATTTGTGCTATCTTGGGTCTGGGGGAGTTCAAGGGAAATCGCATAAACAAAATCGGACATAGCCAGGATCTCACCGTGTGTACACACCTTAACCGTGTATATAGAAAGTATGCTCATTTTACCACTGTGACTGTTGTCTGTGTCCCCTGTGCTGTCTTTTTCCTTGTTGCTCTCTTCAAATAGCTCAGAAAAATCCATGTCTGTAATACATATTATACACATTACCACAACCTATTCACATGTATGATCACTATTATCATACCCTCCAGCTGCACCTTTTTGGCAGGTACGGTACCTTTTTTTTATGGTCTGTACTGATTTTTGGCTCTCCAAACTTCCATTGAAAGTATTGGAAAAGGGGTGTGACTACGCCCCCTTCATCCATGGCCACGCCCACTTTTCGAATTTGTACCGATTTTTATGTTTAAAATGTTGTAGGGTATGTATTATGTATCTATTTTATATAGCACCACCATATTGTGCAGTGCTGTACAGAGTATTGAGTTATTCACATCAGTGCCTGTCCTACTTGATTCTATGGGACTGATTCAGACCATCACGGAATGGTGATGTTTTCGCAATACTACAATGTTTTCCAATCTGCACATACACAGAAGCTGCACTGTGCTTGTGCAGATCCTGATCGGTGACCTCGCTCGCAGAGCCCCGAAGCCGCAGCACTGTTTGGGGGCAAAGGCAGGGTGGTACCAGGGAGTGTCCCTGAAAACGGGGGCATGTCATCCTCTTTGTCTGGGTGTGACGAGTTCAGTGGCTGCCGATCATAATAGTCTGCAGTTTCTGTCCATCTACAACAGATAACTCCTTTTACATATTTTCAAATCACCGCTGCGTACAAAGATGCAGCCGCGACGCCATTACCATCATAGGCATGCGCACAGAGGGTGCCTGGTGTGCATAGGCACCCCCTAATGTCCGGCACCCTCCCCCCGCACACATGCCTGCTGCTGCCGCCGATTCCCGTCTCTTGACGCTGAAGGGAGGAGAGCGCTACGCGCGTCTCTCTTGCCCCTCGCTGTTTCCCCATCTCCGGCAGTCATTTAAAATGTCTCTGGCTGTCAGCCAATCAGAGCTCGCGGACCAGCTCTTGATTGGCTGCCGGCCCGTGAACTTTGATTGGCTTATAAGCCGGCGCTATATTTCAAATGGCTACTGGAGACAGGGACCTGTGAAGTGAGGCGCAGGAGAGACTGTGTGGAGTTAGTATATTATCCCATATTTGCATGGGTTTCCTCCCACAGTCCAAATATATAATGGTAGGTAAATTGGCTCCCGACAAAATGAACCCTAATGTGTAGGTGTGTGCATACATGGCCAGACTAAGGGGGTAATTCAGACCTGATCACTAGGCTACTAAAATTGTTGTCCTGCGATCAGATAGGTTGCAGCCCATGGGGAGTGTATATTCGCCGTGCAAGTGTGCGATCGCTTGTGTACGCCAAGCTGCTAAAACACCCTCAGCGGACAGCTGCAAATCCGTTCGCACCTCACTCACCAGTGGCTGGTTTTTACCAGTGTGTGCAGTCTGTGCGCAGCCCAGGACTTACTCCTACAGTGCGATGAGAACGGGCTGATCGGATCCGGAGCTGACATCACACACCCTCCCTGAAAACGCTTGGGAACGCTTACGTTTTCCCTGACACTCCCAGAAAGCGGTCAGTTATCACCCACAAACGGCCTCCTCCTGTCAATCAGCATGCGAATGGCTGTGCGATTAGAATTTTTCGCAACATCCTGTTGCTGACCGGTGATGCCTGTTGTTTTTGCTGACGCGCAAGCGCATTGCGGTGCATACGCAGTTAATTACTGATCGCCCGCTGTGCGAAAACAGCAGCGATCAGGTCTGAATCGGGCCCTAAGTTTCTATGTCTGAATCAGGCCTTATATACTTAATAACCACAAAAATACACTCAACACTGGCGTTTGGGATGCCAGCAATCAAAAGACTGACACTGGCATCCCGATGCTGAGAATTACCCTACCTGAGAACTTACCCTACCCTCTAACCTTAACCCTCCGTTCCCACAGCCTAACACCTCCCCCCCACAGTCTAACCCAAACCCTCCCAGATGGTGCCTAATTCTACCCCCCCCCCCTTGCAGCCTAACCCTAAGCCCCCTCCCCGCAGCCTAACCCTAAGCTCCCCGGTGTTACCTAAACCGAACACCCCCCCCCCCCCCCCCCCAGGCCTAACCTTAGGAGTCCCCTGCATGCTTACGGTAGGGATGTCGGCTTGCTGTATTCTGATGTCGACATTCTGAGTGTTGTCAGGATTCCAGCGCCGGCATTTTTTTCGCTTGTCAGACACCAATGAACCTCTTAGTATGTTTTTGGAGTGCGGGAAGCTGTGTGCTGCACTATGCTGTAAATTGTACTGTTTGGTGCATTTTACCCTAATGTGCTTTGTTCATGTGCATCTATAAGCCCCGTGATCCACGCAGTTCGAACCGAGCTGCAAATTAAAAAAAAGAAAATGTAATACAGGTTGAGTATCCCTTATCCAAAATGCTTGGGACCAGAGGAATTTTGGAAATCGGATTTTTCCGTATTTTGGAATAATTGCATACCATAATGAGATATCATGGTGATGGGACCTAAGTCTAAGCACAGAATGCATTTATGTTTCATATACACCTTATTCACACAGCCTGAAGGTCATTTTAGCCAATATTTTTTAGAACTTTGTGCATTAAACAAAGTGTGTGTACATTCACACAATTCATTTATGTTTCATATGCACCTTATACACACAGCCTGAAGGTCTTCTAATACAATATTTTTAATAACTTTGTGTATTAAACAAAGTTTGTGCACATTGAGCCATCAGAAAACAAAGGTTTCACTATCTCACTCAAAAAAGTCCGTATTTCGGAATATTCCGTATTTCTGAATATTTGGATAAGGGATACTCAACCTGTATATATTTCTTTTGTTTGTACTGTCTGGTGCACTCTGTTCATGTGCATCTATAAGCCCTGTGATCCATGCAGTTCGAACCGAGTTGCAAATTAAAAAAAAAAGAAAGAAAAATAAATATATATTTCTATTGTTTGTACTGTTTGGTGTACTTTGTTCATGTGCATCTATAAGCTCTGTGATCCACGCAGTTTGAACCTACCAGCATGTTTTTTGGGGATCAGTATGATATCCCGGCTGTCGGGATCCTGGCGGCGAATGCAGCATGTCCACTTGCGGGTCTCGCTGTGGTCACTACGCTTTGGGCCCGGTGGCGACCTTCGGTCACCATAGGGTTATATGCCCCCTCGGGTGGTAGCGTGGACCACCACCCGAGTGGGAATTTCAGCTGGGGGTATTTCACTAGGTGTTGGAATTCCGGCGTCGGTATCCTGACAGCTGAGATCCCGACAGCCAGCAATTTGAATGCCTTTCATTTTTTTGGAGTGTGGGAAGAAACCAGAGCACCAAGAGGAATCCCACACATACACAGGGTAAAAGTTTACTAACACCATGGAGAGATAGTGCTATGGTCAGAATCAAACCAATGCCTTCTCTCTGTGAGGGGCAGATGTACTAAGCCTTGAAAAGTGATAAAGTGGAGGCAGACAAAGTACCAGCCAATCAGCTCCTAACTGCCATGTTAAAGGCTGTGTTTGAAAAATGACAGAAGCTGGATAGTTACTTTAAATGTGTTTACCACTCTCCACTTTATCACGTTTCAAGTTTTAGTACATCTGGCCCTGAGGCAGCAGTGCTTACCACTATTCCACCATGTTACCATATTTTAAAGACACTAGAGAAGTAACAGTCTTTACATACGTGACTCCAGACTGCTGACAGCACTTGCCATTTCTTGACAGTTGGACTCTCCTGCAGAAAGGAAAGAGTGTACATCATGTGATAATGACATGAGATGCCGCCAGATTTGAAATTGCTGACCTTATTTTCACTACCTTTTTGTTTTACTGGCAAGATATCATGTTGTGATGAATATGCTATATAGGTGAGCTGTAGTATGGAACCTGACTTATTATTCTAAATAGGTATTTTTATTATTGAGATTGATATTTTTCCTTACTCCATGCAGCCTCTTTAGGGTTCCATTTATCTATTGTAACAGTAGTTACTAGATCATTTGGGGGGCAAACGCTACAAAGCCCCTTGCGGGCTCGGTGGCGAGATTCTATTCCCACAGGTTCTATTCCCACTCTATGGGTGTCGTGGACACCCACAAGTGGGAATAGTCCCTGTTAGTCAGCATGCCGACTGTCGGGATTGTGAGTGGGTGCCAGCATTGTGACTACATCCCGTATAAGTACATCCCGTATGTATGAACTTTGCTTCATGTTGAGGTGAGTGTGACACCACAGTATTCATGCATCAATGTGACAGGTGCCTTATCTATCGTTGGTTGCTAATAGAGATGAGCGATCCGAATTCTATGGAATTCGGATCATTTAGAACACTGGGGACCCGAGTCCATTCGAGCCGAGGCTTGGGTGTTCCCATCAGACTCGGGTCCCACATCGAGGCTGAACGTCATCCTCCTGGCATCGGATTCTCACAGGATTTGGATTCTATATAAGGCGCCGTGGCTAGGACTCGGTGCCAGTTCAGTGTAATGCAAACTGCTGTTTACTGCGTTATACTCTGCTAAACTGGCTGTGCTGTGTCCAGAGTCTCTCCAGTAGCTGTGAGGTATAGTGACTGTGTATAGGGGGCATGCTGCGGTGTGCTGTGCTATACTCTGCTAAACTGGCTGTGCTGTGTCCAGAGTCTCTCCAGTAGCTGTGAGGTATAGTGACTGTGTATAGGGGGCATGCTGCGGTGTGCTGCTCTATACTCTGCTACACTGGCTGTGCTGTGTCCAGAGTCTATCCAGTAGCTGTGAGGTATAGTGACTGTGTATAGGGGGCATGCTGCGGTGTGCTGTGTTGTACTCTGCTACACTGGCTGTGCTGTGTCCAGAGTCTATCCAGTAGCTGTGCTGTATAGTGACTGTGTATAGGTGGCATGCTGCATGCTGCTGTGTGCTGCGCTATACTCTGCTATACTGGCTATGCTGTGTCCAGAGTATCAGAAGTGGCTGTGCTGTATAGCGGCTGTGTATAGAGGGCACACTGCACGCTGCGGTGTGCTGCGTTGTACTCTGCTGCACTGGCTGTGCTGTGTCCATAGTCTCACAAGTGTCTGTGCTGTATAGTGACTGTGTCTAGGGGGCACGCTGCATGCTGCTATGTGCTGTGCTATGCTCTGCTATACTGGCTGTGCTGTGTCCAGAGTCTCACCATTGGCTGTGCCGCATAGTGACTGTGTATAGGGGGCACGCTACACGCTGCTGTGTGCTGTGCTATACTGGCTGTGCTGTGACCAGAGTCTCACCAGTGGTTGTGCTGTATAGTGACTGTGTATAGGGGGCATGCTGCATGCTGCAGTGTGCTGCGCTATATTCTGCTCTACAGGCTGTGCTGTGTCCAGAGTCTCACAAGTGGCTGTGAGGTATAGTGACTGTGTATAGGAGGCACACTGCATGCTGCTGTGTGCTGCGCTATACTCTGCTATACTGGCTGTGCTGTGTCCAGAGTATCAGAAATGGCTGTGCTGTATAGTGACTGTGTATAGGGGGCACGCTGCATGTTGCTGTGTGCTGTGCTATACTCTGCTGTAAATTGTACTGTTTGGTGCACTTTACCCTAGTGCGCTTTATTCACGTGCATCTATAAGCCCTGTGATCCAAGCATTTCGAACTGAGCTGCAAGTTAAAAAACAGAAAAATAAAAAATATATATATTTTTCTATTGTTTGTACTGTTTGGTGCACTTTATTTACGTGCATCTATCAGCCCTGTGACTCCACGCAGTTTTAACCGAGCTGCAATTGAAAATAAATAAATATATATAGACAGATAGATAGATCTATTGTTTGCACTGTTCTGTGTACTGTACCCCAGTACGCTGTGGCAATGTTTCATAGATGTGCTATAAACTGCTGTGTGTTTACTGCTCTGTTGCTTAGTAATGAGCCAGCTTGCTGCAGCCTTTGGCCAATATTGGTGAAAACAATATTGTGAGCTGCGAAGTGCTCAAAATTGACTGGAAATGACTGGAAATTAATGTTATTGAGGTTAGTAATACTCTAGGGGAAAAAAGGCCCAAATTTTGTGATTTTAGCTTTTTTTTTCATAAAAAAAGAAAATGCAAATCCAAAACCAGTCACAGTGGTTTGTCAAATCAAAGCCGGATGACAAATCAGAGCAAAATTCAAATCCAGCAAAAACAGTTCGGCACACATCTCTAGTTGCACTTGCTAATAATCGATGTTTTGTCACCAAAGGTTGCCATTAATGATGAAGATCCACTGGGTCTCTGCCATCGATGGCAGACAGGGCAGCATTTTTTCTTTCCCTGATGCACTTAAAGTAGGGTAGCCTGCAGCTGCAATTTAGTTATTATTATCTTAGCACAAATCCATTGCTTATTTCACAGTTTGTACCTTCTGCTTCTGTACATTCACTGTATGGTTCCGAGCAATCCATCTCCTGACCTATGCAATACAGGAGATTATAACTTAGACATTCAGTCAAACAAAACCATTTTCCTGATTCAGAGGTACACGTAATGACAGTGACACACGCAAGCGGCCAATGTTTTCGGCCAGCGCATGCGTCCAAGTCGCATTGTGCATGCGCCCCGATGGTTACAGTTATGCAGATTAAAATTGCATGCAGAGACATGCAATTTCGGTGGGTGTTCGAGTGAGATAACAGAGGGTGGGGGGGGGGGGGGGGCTAGCCACGCATGGCATGTCGCAGTCAGCGACTGCATCCATGGACCCCGGCAGCCATGATCAGACAGTGAAATGCCAGAGGGTAGGTGTTATCGTTCTGATGGTGCAACCAATGGTGCGTCTTACTACGCACGGCGGTGGATTAGCGCCACAGCCACTGTGTGTCTTAGCAGGAAAACTATTGGCCACAGCATTAGCATTAAGACGCAGTCATGGCTGCGGCAAAAGACGCATTCAAGGCTGCAACTGCATCCACGTCTGAATCAGGCCCCACGTCTTTGCACCCATGCTACTCAGATATTGTGGGTCCAATATTGAGTTGCAAGCGAGGCCGTTGCCAGCGTTACACCATATTGTGAGTAGTGCGTATATCAAGGAGATGCCGCTCTTGCAACAGCATGGCGTTAGTGTATTGCCAGTGATGATGATGGCTGCTCACATACAGAAATAGCGTAGCCATGCAATGTGTGCACATGAAGGGGCATATTTATTCATTGCGATTTGCAGCAATAAGAAACGATAGATTGCTGGGATGTATGAAGACACACCTGCAGGGACAGGGGCTCTGGAAGGAGCATATCCTTGCCATTTTTGAGCAACCATGGGGTCGTTTTTGCGAGCGAAAACTGCGGTCTACTGTACATAAATGCCGGGGGTACTTAATATTTGCAGATATCCTGCAAATATTAATTGACAAATAGGCCCCACATAGAGAATTAATTATAGTTGCATTAGCATTTGAAATCCCGCCGCATTCTGAGTGCGACAGCTGTCGGACCTGCGTGCAACTCCGTATCAGGCCCAGCATGTATTTCTTTGCTTCGATAAAATGATATTGTATTATAAGTTTTCACATACTGGAACACGAGCTGCTCATCTCCAGGGAATTGTCTGCTTCTTCTGTGGAGGTCTCTAGGTAAAAATGGGACAATGGCATGCGTCAGTAGGGTTGGAGACAGTGCACTTATCTGTACTGGTGGGGATGCGGTCAGTTTACCTACAATCAAAATCCAGACGGTCAAAATACCGACAACCATTGACCGACTGTCAAAATACTGACAAGGTCAAAATACCAACATGGTCAAAATACCGACATTTAAAATGTCAACAAGTCAGAAAGTTGACATGTGTTTTTCATGATCGACTTGTTCAGACTTTACCATCCCAGTGGACCCGGAGAGGGAATATAATAGCGCCCGAAGCATGGCGAATGCAGCAAGCCATGCGAGGGGACACGTTACACTTATACGGTGTCCATGTCAACATACACACACAAAAAAAGATATGAAAAAACTGTGTTGACTTTTTGACCTGTCGACATTTTAAATGTCTGTATTTTGACCTTGTCTGTATTTTAAATGTTGGTATTTTGACCATGTTGGGATTTTGACTTTGTTGGTATTTTGACCGTCAGACAGTGGTTGTCGGTATTTTGACCGTCAGGATTTTGATTGTAGGTATATCATACTTAACCTGTACTGGTGGGTACATACCACCAGCGCACTTATCTGTACTGGTGAGTACATACTATTAGCGCACTTTTCTGTACTGGTGGGTACATACCATTAGCGCACTAATCTGTACTGGTGAGTACATACCAACAACGCACTTATCTGTACTGGTGAGTACATACTATTAGCACACTTATTTGTACTGGTAGGTACATACCAACAACACACTTATCTGTACTGGTGAGTACATACCAACAACACACTTATCTGTACTGGTGAGTACATACTATTAGCACACTTATCTGTACTGTTGGGCACATAGCATTAGCGCACTTATCTGTACTGGTGGGTACATAGCATTAGCACACTTATCTGTACTGGTGGGTACATAGCATTAGCACACTTATCTGTACTGGTGGGTACATAGCATTAGCGCACTTATCTGTACTGGTGGGTACATAGCATTAGCACACTTATCTGTACTGTTGGGTACATAGCATTAGCACACTTATCTGTACTGTTGGGTACATAGCATTAGCGCACTTATCTGTACTGGTGGGTACATAGCATTAGCACACTTATCTGTACTGGTGGGTACATACTATTAGTGCACTTATCTGTACTGGTGTGTACATACCATTAGCGCACTTATCTGTACTGGTGGGTATATACTATTAGTGCACTTATCTGTACTGGTGGGTACATACCAACAACACACTTATCTGTACTGGTGAGTACATACTATTAGCGCACTTATCTGTACTGTTGGGTACATAGCATTAGCGCACTTATCTGTACTGGTGGGTACATACCATTAGCGCACTTATCTGTACTGGTGGGTACATAGCATTAGCACACTTATCTGTACTGGTGTGTACATACCATTAGCGCACTTATCTGTACTGGTGGGTACATACCATTAGCGCACTTATCTGTACTGGTGTGTACATACCATTAGTGCACTTATCTGTACTGGTATGTACATACCATTAGTGCACTTATCTGTACTGGTGGGTATATACCATTAGCGCACTTATCTGTACTGGTGGGTACATACCATTAACGCACTTATCTGTACTGGTGGGTACATTCCAACAGCGCACTTATCTGTACGGGTGGGTATATACCAACAGTGCTCTTATCTGCACTGGTGGGTACATTCTAATTACAGGTATATGCCAATGAACCAATATGTCTTATATTCTATAGTGAAAGTATAAGGAGAAGTCACACAGGACTACTGTGATCACATCAACAACAGGAACGCAGGTAACAAGTCTTTATGAGTGTGCTTACATAACAAGGATGATGTGGTGTGTTGTAGCAGGAGCCAATATACATTTATATATTATTTAGTATATCTGGACATCCTCATAGAATATTATTATTATCATCATCATCATCATCAATCATCATCATCATCAATGTATAGGGTGCAACATAGTTTTGCAGTGATGTACAGAAACTACAGATACAAAACAGGGTAAATAAAGTAACTAAGGGGTCTATGTACTAAGGGGGTAATTCCGAGTTGATTGCACGTAGCAACTTTTTGCTGCTCGCGTGATCAACTAGACGCCGCCTATGGGGGAGTGTATTTTAGCATATTAGGGCTGCGATCGCTTGTGCAGCCCTGCTATGCTAAAAAAGTTGTGTGTAAAACAAGACCAGCCCTGCAGTTACTTACCCTGTGTGATGGATCCAGCAATGAAGGTCTCGGAATTGACGTCAGACATCCGCCCTCCAAATACCTGGACACGCCTGCGTACAGATCTCCACGCCCAGAAAATGGTGAGTTGACACCCCGGAAACGCCTTCCTCCTGTCAATCTTCTTGCGGCCGCCGTTGCGACCACTTTCTTCGTACCCGGCGTCGCCGGGCAACGACACGCCTGCGCAATGCGGCTGCCGCACATGTGCAGTTCCGACCCATTCGCACTGCTGCAATGAACCGCAGCGTGCGTGCGGGTCGGAATGACCCCTATAGACTTGGAGAGAGATAAAGTGGACTGAGATAAAGTACTGACCAATCAGCTCCTGCATAAAAGTGGACTTTCTGCAATACGCGTATATAGTTATTGCTTAATAAGGGTTATTGTTATGAGCCATCCGTTGAGTGAGGCTCAGTTATTGTTCATACTGTTAACTGGGCAAGGTTATCACAAGTTGTATGGTGTGATTGGTGTGGCTGGCATGAGTCTTAAACCTCCAATTTTTAAACTCTTGCGCTATATTAAAAAAATGTTTTATATGATATGGCTGACAATAATAACAGACTCCTGTTAAATTAAAAATATTTAATAATATATGAATAATCACAAATTATAAAACAAGACCGGTCTCAGTAGTTTAAACATCTAAGATAGCAAGTATACATACTTTCCAAAAAGGAGGTGGACTTGAGCATATTCTGTGCACAGAAGTGTGTAAACTAGCTCTATAGCTGAATTACTAAATTTAAAGAGTCAAAAGTAGATCAAATATAATTGCTGGTGGAGCCCGTACAATAAATATTTCCAATAGACAGTCACCTTGTATCAAAGTTCCTTTGAACGTAACAATCCAACATAGGACAGTGAACTGAGTGAGAGCCGTTCCAACCGGAATCTTACGTGAGGTATGAGCAAGTAGTATCAGCAGGAGTGCATCCCAACGTCCACCGCGCTGGCTTCTAGCTGCGGGGAAAAAGCGGCACCTGCACTGGCGCCTGCTGTAACCTGTCCTGCTAGGTCTGGATGCTCCACAGATCTCCACCTCTACGTGCCGTTTGCGGGCACCGATGAGCGGCTCCTCTCCACTCGAAAGTGAGTCAACCAGCAGATGGATGCTGCAGCTGGTGTATGATACGGGTCTAACTCCAGCAGGGGTCCAACCGTAGAACTACTGACGCATTTCGCTCCTCCCACAGGGGCTTTATCAAAGAATAATTTCATGTAGTCAAAGGACCCTTTTTATAAGAATGATGTCAAATCTCATTGGTGAATTTGATAATGAATATGCAACACCTGTTACCACACCTGCTCAGCCACCTCCTAGTCCAACCTCCTTAATTAAGACTACAGAGAATCCTATTAACCCAATATATAATGGGTATACACCTTACACAAAAAGTCATTTAAACTGATAAATACAATCAGATATTCACTGTGAATACACTCATATAATCTCAAACATACAAGTCTCAAAGCCCGCTTTGCACAAACTAACATGTACTAAGAAGTTTTACATAACAATTCAGAAGAAAAAAATAATAATGCACTTAATCTATCCACTATTTAAAAATGTAACAATTAAATCTACATAGTGAATCGAACCAGCAACCTCCTCCTTCATACACTGTTGCGTTACCACTCCTCTGTCTCATCTCCTCATTTAAATTGAACTATGTCTTACCTATATTGAATATAATTCATCATCAGTTGTATAACCCCTAGCACATGCATTGATATATATAAGAGAGTTTCTACACAGAGTTTTTTATATATAGAAGTGTCAAATTGTTAGGTGCTAATATATATCTCAATAGAGCAATAGATGTTAAAAAATGCTGCATGAAGCCTATGTCGCTAATACAAATAAAAAGCTGAATCAAACTTCCCATTCCGTGAATAGAACCCCCGACCCAACTCTTCACATTCAGATTCCCTACCAATCCGCCACTATCTAACTCCAATAACCAATAATTATTCCATCCAACCTATGAATCCCTAGTTCATGTAATAAACAGTCATCCTCCAATTGAACACCCAACCCTAACCGTCATTTCTAATACATTTTTGCTAATGCACTGTGATCTGGTTGGTTCACTAATTATATTGCTAACATCAGGGTTGAAAATAGATAAATAAATATACAACCTAACCACACACTAATAAGAGTTCTATCGACCAATCTGACCCACTTATCAATGACTGATGACCCTCTCCTAAATAATGGACCCCCCTCCATCCCTCTATATTTTACACAACTAAAATAATAATATGTGTGGGGTACACAACCCCCTAAACTCAACATTAAGTGTAATACGGTTCCTAACTCAAATGAGAAACTTGGAGTGCCTCTACTATCTAACCCCCCCCCCCCAACTCCTCCCCCACCACCCCACGTTATCTTAACCAGCATATTCCACCTAAAAGTGCCATTTCTCAATGTTTACTGAGGCTCCTACCCCCTAGGGAACCTTCTATGCAAATGACTCAAATTCTAGACTCTCATTCAATCCCTGAGGTGACAACGTATTCAGCCGAAAAATCCACAGCGCTTCTTTTTTGCATAGATTTCTGAATCGACCCCCCCCTCTCTCGGTCCTCTTAACCTGATGGACCCCCACAACTTTAAGACCCAGAGGATTGCAATGATGCTCTTTAAAGAAATGGTACGAAACACTGTTTTGACATATCCCTTAAGAATGTTCAACCGGTGCTCCCTAAACCTGGTTTTCAAAGTGCGGGTAGTTCTACCTACGTACTGCAGACCACAAGGGCACTGCAGCACGTAGATACAATATGTGGTGTCACAATTTATAAATTCTCTTATACTAAATTTTTCTTTAGTGGTGTAGGATTCTATTTCACTAGATTTCAACATATAACCACATGTGAGGCACCTGCTCTTTCCACATTTAAAGCACCCTGTCAACGGTTGCCCTAACCAACCTGTCACAGTGGATGGATTATTCACCCTAGGGGGTTTCTTCAACATGCTTATTTTGGAACACAATTATTTTATTTTTGAGGGTGAATTCTTTTTACAGGTGTTGGGAACGGCCATGGGTACTAGGTTCGCACCAAGTTTTGCAAATCTGTATATGGGCACATTTGAGGAACAATTTATCTGGAATGGTCCTTTTGGTGCGAACCTGGTATTCTATGGCCGTTACATAGATGATTTATTTTTTATTTGGGATGGGGATTTGGAGTCTGCACTCAAGTTTGTCACTTTTTTGAATACTAATGATTATAATTTAAAATTCACCCACACTTTTAGTAGAATCACAATTAATTATTTGGATCTGGCTATCTCCGTGAATGAAGAGAATATTATTACAAAGAACTACAAAAAAGAGGTCGACACCAATAATTTCCTCCATTTTTCAAGTAACCATTATAAACCTTGGTTACGTAATGTACCATACAGTCAATTTGGCAGGTTACGTAGGAATTGTTCTAAGATGGATGATTTTAAAGAATAGGCTTATGGAATGACAGAGGATTTCGTAAATAGGGGGTATCCTAAAGGTTTAGTATCAGCAGCCTGTGATAAAGTAGCTAAAAAGGATAGAAATCAATTTTTAACTATCTCTAAAAACAATAAGAAAGGTAAATTGGGTGGACCCGTTAACACAGGGACCCCGGTTCGGATGCGATTTATAACTAAATACAATACTCAGTCTTCAAAAATTAAAAGAATAGTGAAAGATAATTTTAAGATCTTACAGCAGGATAGCTTATTACAATCGGTGATAACATCAGACCCCCAAGTTATTTTGAAGAAAAATTGCAATCTTAAAAACTTGCTAGCCCCTAGCATGTTGAAGAAACCCCCTAGGGTGAATAATCCATCCACTGTGACAGGTTGGTTAGGGCAACCGTTGACAGGGTGCTTTAAATGTGGAAAGAGCAGGTGCCTCACATGTGGTTATATGTTGAAATCTAGTGAAATAGAATCCTACACCACTAAAGAAAAATTTAGTATAAGAGAATTTATAAATTGTGACACCACATATTGTATCTACGTGCCGCAGTGCCCTTGTGGTCTGCAGTACGTAGGTAGAACTACACGCACTTTGAAAACCAGGTTTAGGGAGCACCGGTTGAACATTCTTAAGGGATATGTCAAACACAGTGTTTCGTACCATTTCTTTAAAGAGCATCATTGCAATCCTCTGGGTCTTAAAGTTGTGGGGGTCCATCAGGTTAAGAGGTCCGAGAGAGGGGGGGATCGATTCAGAAATCTATGCAAAAAAGAAGCGCTGTGGATTTTTCGGCTGAATACGTTGTCACCTCAGGGATTGAATGAGAGTCTAGAATTTGAGTCATTTGCATAGAAGGTTCCCTAGGGGGTAGGAGCCTCAGTAAACATTGAGAAATGTCACTTTTAGGTGGAATATGCTGGTTAAGATAACGTGGGGTGGTGGGGGAGGAGTTGGGGGGGGGGGTTAGATAGTAGAGGCACTCCAAGTTTCTCATTTGAGTTAGGAACCGTATTACACTTAATGTTGAGTTTAGGGGGTTGTGTACCCCACACATATTATTATTTTAGTTGTGTAAAATATAGAGGGATGGAGGGGGGTCCATTATTTAGGAGAGTGTCATCAGTCATTGATAAGTGGGTCAGATTGGTCGATAGAACTCTTATTAGTGTGTGGTTAGGTTGTATATTTATTTATCTATTTTCAACCCTGATGTTAGCAATATAATTAGTGAACCAACCAGATCACAGTGCATTAGCAAAAATGTATTAGAAATGACGGTTAGGGTTGGGTGTTCAATTGGAGGATGACTGTTTATTACATGAACTAGGGATTCATAGGTTGGATGGAATAATTATTGGTTATTGGAGTTAGATAGTGGCGGATTGGTAGGGAATCTGAATGTGAAGAGTTGGGTCGGGGGTTCTATTCACGGAATGGGAAGTTTGATTCAGCTTTTTATTTGTATTAGCGACATAGGCTTCATGCAGCATTTTTTAACATCTATTGCTCTATTGAGATATATATTAGCACCTAACAATTTGACAGTTCTATATATAAAAAACTCTTTGTGTAGAAACTCTCTTATATATCAATGCATGTGCTAGGGGTTATACAACTGATGATGAATTATATTCAATATAGGTAAGACATAGTTCAATTTAAATGAGGAGATGAGATAGAGGAGTGGTAACGCAACAGTGTATGAAGGAGGAGGTTGCTGGTTCGATTCACTATGTAGATTTAATTGTTACATTTTTAAATAGTGGATAGATTAAGTGCATTATTATTTTTTTCTTCTGAATTGTTATGTAAAACTTCTTAGTACATGTTAGTTTGTGCAAAGCGGGCTTTGAGACTTGTATGTTTGAGATTATATGAGTGTATTCACAGTGAATATCTGATTGTATTTATCAGTTTAAATGACTTTTTGTGTAAGGTGTATACCCATTATATATTGGGTTAATAGGATTCTCTGTAGTCTTAATTAAGGAGGTTGGACTAGGAGGTGGCTGAGCAGGTGTGGTAACAGGTGTTGCATATTCATTATCAAATTCACCAATGAGATTTGACATCATTCTTATAAAAAGGGTCCTTGGACTACATGAAATTATTCTTTGATAAAGCCCCTGTGGGAGGAGCGAAACGCGTCAGAAGTTCTACGGTTGGACCCCTGCTGGAGTTAGACCCATATCATACACCAGCTGCAGCATCCATCTGCTGGTTGACTCACTTTCGAGTGGAGAGGAGCCGCTCATCGGTGCCCGCAAACGGCACGTAGAGGTGGAGATCTGTGGAGCATCCAGACCTAGCAGGACAGGTTACAGCAGGCGCCAGTGCAGGTACCGCTTTTTCCCCGCAGCTAGAAGCCAGCGCGGTGGACGTTGGGATGCACTCCTGCTGATACTACTTGCTCATACCTCACGTAAGATTCCGGTTGGAACGGCTCTCACTCAGTTCACTGTCCTATGTTGGATTGTTACGTTCAAAGGAACTTTGATACAAGGTGACTGTCTATTGGAAATATTTATTGTACGGGCTCCACCAGCAATTATATTTGATCTACTTTTGACTCTTTAAATTGAGTAATTCAGCTATAGAGCTAGTTTACACACTTCTGTGCACAGAATATGCTCAAGTCCACCTCCTTTTTGGAAAGAATGTATACTTGCTATCTTAGATGTTTAAACTACTGAGACCGGTCTTGTTTTATAATTTGTGATTATTCATATATTATTAAATATTTTTAATTTAACAGGAGTCTGTTATTATTGTCAGCCATATCATATAAAAAAAAATTTTTATATAGCGCAAGAGTTTAAAAATTGGAGGTTTGTGGTTAATTGCACTTGGGTGGTCCAGTGCAATTTGATTGACCTGCTAACCCCAGGTCATTAACTTTTTGCAGCTGATTGTCTAAATATCCAAAAGGATTTTTTGATAGTACTTGTTATTAGCGCCTGATATAAAGGTTTTTTTCTGGTATGAGTCTTACCCTGGATTCCAAAAATCCTTTCCTTGTAATGTCAGCTCTTCCGGGCACAGTTTCCCTAACTGAGGTCTGGAGGAGGGGCATAGAGGGAGGAGCCAGTGCACACCAGATAGTACCTAATCTTTTCTTTAGAGTGCCCAGTCTCCTGCGGAGCCCGTCTATTCCCCATGGTCCTTACGGAGTTCCCAGCATCCACTAGGACGTCAGAGAAATATAAAGTGATATTAAAATACCAGCCTTGTGTCCATTTATTGTGTCTACTATATTATTTGTAGTACAATTGTTACAGTGTCGGTTATGTATTTAGTGTGTACGGTTATAATCCAACATTGTATAATTCAAAGTGTCTTGTGGCTGTGAGAAGCAAAGTTAGTGTATCACTTACTGGTAAGTATTATGCAACATATTATATTGTAGCAATATAAATACAGCTTACTTGTTATGACTTACATATATCCTATACAAATATATCTTTCATATTTAGAAATTAATATCACAGACAACACAGAACTGAACAGATTTAGATCTTCTTGACCTCAGATAATTATATAACTGTTAAGTGGAACTGAAACACCTAGGGGGAATGTAATAGCATGTGAGAAACAGAACGTGAGAAATTTTGTGAAAGTTTTCCCTTTTTTCCCCCCTTTTTTAAATGGCAAACATTTACATGGAAAAATCATATGTAAACAAGGAAATACAGCGCTTAAATGGTCACATAAGCAAAAACAGGTAGCATGTAAAATCTTTGTTTTATTAACACATGGAGAAAAAATGTATTTAAAAAGTATATATATGATGGTTGAATCAAGTGCATATAGCTGGCAACTGCCACATAAATTCAAATATCAATCATGATAGGTGTTTTTCCTAGTGTCAAAAAGTCCTTGCAGAAGGTAGGTAATATATAGAACCTGTTCCTATGATAGTCCCCTTGAATAGAAGGACCCTATATCCTATCCGTGAGTTATAGTTACCACCAGCGTCCCTTGAGGTAATTAGGCGAATCTGCGTCCGCAAATGGCTGTTCCTCAGAGGGTGGTAGATGTGAATCCTCCACGGTGTAATATAGGTTCTTTTAAGGGTCCAAGTTGTTGAAAAGTCAATTGAGGGGACTTGGTCCAGGTCCAATCCTTCCAAGGTCTAGGCAAACACACTATCAGGCAAGTCCCACCAACGCGTTTCGTTGCTTGCGTGCAACTTTTTCAAGGTGCTAAAAGGCCTGCCAGAAAGGGTTTATATACTCTGCCAACATGGCTGCTCATTAGCAAGTATAGTTAATTGTGACCACCTGTTTGCATTATGTGACCAGAATAATGACAGACATAGGAGTTGGAACCATTAATAATGTAAATATGTATATAGTTTGCTATAATAAAACACATTTTTATTCAAATATAAGAAATAAAAAGCTTTAATCTCAGTGGAATCCGATCACATGACCACTGACATAAACATGAAATGGAAAATCAAAAAGAAAAAGTGGATAAATAATCCGTATATACAAAGTTACTCACATGGTTAGTATATTAGTGATCCATTACATGTATTTTGGAAGATCGCACTCTAGTGAAAAATGAAACCCCACTGCTGAATCTAATAATGTTAATTGGGCTATGTCTAGTAGGAAGTCCGAGTATACTGGGGGAGCGGGATGGACGGGGCATGGACATTGGTTATGTTGATATACTTCTTAACTTGGATATATGGTTGTTTATGGTGACGTCGTTGTGTTACCATGACAACGCTAGAACACGCTGGATAGAAACTGATGACGTGGTGGGAGTAACATCCCACTTACGCCAACGATCGCTGAGGTGCGGAGAGATGAAGCGGCCCCTGACCCTGGGATCCACGTCATCTTGTCACGCCCGGGATGATGCGCGAGCGTAACCATGACAATGGGCAGTACACAGTGACGCGGAGGGATGACGTGGCCGGAACAATGCCCCGTCCATGCCGCTCCCCCAGTATACTCGGACTTCCTACTAGACATAGCCCAATTAACATTATTAGATTCAGCAATGGGGTTTCATTTTTCACTAGAGTGCGATCTTCCAAAATACATGTAATGGATCACTAATATACTAACCATGTGAGTAACTTTGTATATACGGATTATTTATCCACTTTTCCTTTTTGATTTTCCATTTCATGTTTATGTCAGTGGTCATGTGATCGGATTCCACTGAGATTAAAGCTTTTTATTTCTTATATTTGAATAAAAATGTGTTTTATTATAGCAAACTATATACATATTTACATTATTAATGGTTCCAACTCCTATGTCTGTCATTATTCTGGTCACATAATGCAAACAGGTGGTCACAATTAACTATACTTGCTAATGAGCAGCCATGTTGGCAGAGTATATAAACCCTTTCTGGCAGGCCTTTTAGCACCTTGAAAAAGTTGCACGCAAGCAACGAAACGCGTTGGTGGGACTTGCCTGATAGTGTGTTTGCCTAGACCTTGGAAGGATTGGACCTGGACCAAGCCCCCTCAATTGACTTTTCAACAACTTGGACGCTTAAAAGAACCTATATTACACCGTGGAGGATTCACATCTACCACCCTCTGAGGAACAGCCATTTGCGGACGCAGATTCGCCTAATTACCTCAAGGGACGCTGGTGGTAACTATAACTCATGGATAGGATATAGGGTCCTTCTATTCAAGGGGACTATCATAGGAACAGGTTCTATATATTACCTACCTTCTGCAAGGACTTTTTGACACTAGGAAAAACACCTATCATGATTGATATTTGAATTTATGTGGCAGTTGCCAGCTATATGCACTTGATTCAACCATCATATATATACTTTTTAAATACATTTTTTCTCCATGTTTTAATAAAACAAAGATTTTACATGCTACCTGTTTTTTGCTTATGTGACCATTTAAGCGCTGTATTTCCTTGTTTACATATTGTTTGGGGGTCTGACCAACCCTTTTCTGTATAGCTGCTGTGGGGAACCACCCATCTAGCGCCTGGGCTTAGTAATACCTTTGGGTATTGCTTTTTTATTTCCTCTTGCATTTTCACTTAGTCTGATCCCAGGCTGCAAGGATGGGGAGTTTCTCTACATTTAATGACAGACATACTAGGAGGATGGATTTTTTAAAGAAATGGGATAACCCTTTAGAAACTGTATGTACGACCACTGACCATTTAAAAGAGGAGTTTTACAAATTGGAGGACCTTATGAAATCTGAAACTAAACACTGGCTAGATGGCATTAACTTACAGAAATATTTAGACAGAAACATGATACCCAGAGGTTTAAGGCTTTTTAAACCCTCCATCTTTAATGGGAATAGAGAATTTGAGGACCTCTGGGAGAAGGCCCTTGACAAATGCTCCCTTAGCCTTATGGAACTCGTGATTTCCTATAGAGGCCAGAAGACTAAGGAAGTAGAGAAAGAGATAGAAGCCCTCAAAACCAAATTAGAACCTAAAAGTAACACTAAAGAATATAAAGAGAGAGACCAGCTAGTTATGGAAAAAATGACAACATTTGAACAACTAGTGGTGGACAATAAGTGCAAAAAATTCCAGAGAGATTTGGAGGATTACCGTATGGGACAGGTCAGAAGCTATAGAACTCTAAATCGGGGAAAAAAGAGGGAACGTGCCCCCAGTGTTAAGGATGGGAGATCCCGAGGGATAAATAGACCACACTATACTAATAAAAACCAGGGAGAAAGGAAGAATAGCTTTGACCGTCGACCATATGGGATAACCAGAGAGAGGTTTGGTTCTGGAAACCAACCGAAATATGATTCAGGATTGGGAGCTAGACCACGGGAGCCAATCTCAGACCCCAGTAGCAACAGCTCTGGGGGTTTTTTAGAACAGAGGCAGGAAAAAAGACGAGGATTATCCCCAAGAACAAACTGGGGAATACAGACACCAAAAATAAGAAGGTCAAGAAGTACCGAGGGTGCAGAGGGGGGAAAAAGGAGACAGCCAAGAGGGTGGGATTAGCCACCAGGGACAGAAATTCTACCAATATTTTCAATCTATCCACAAGAAAATTAACTGAGACTGAAAAGACTCTTTTGGCTAAAGGCCTAAGCTATGCACCTACAAGCACTCCCAATATGTTTAATTTGTTTGTGGAACTTAATCGATTTGTTCGCACTCTGTGCAGGAAGCGCTATTTTGTTCAGCGCAATCTGCACAGACATAATGAGGAGGGTTTGGCCATCACCTTGGATTCGGGAGATGACCCAGCCCTCAGCATATTACAACAACTTTTAGATGAAAACCCCGACCTAGTGAGCGAATCCCCTAAAAAAGTGTTTGATGTAAATAGAAGTGTGTTCAGACGAAAGTCTGAATTCTACCCTTTGACGTATAAAAGCAATATGGTGGAATGTTTCTATAAAACCACACTTGGAGATTTGACCAAACTATGCCAGCAAAAGAAACTAACTAATAAGAAATATAAACAAAACCTCAATAAATGGGAGCGCAAGGCCCTAAGGAATCTCACTAGAGATACCACTCTGGTTTTCAGAGAGGCCGACAAGGGGGGCGGTCTGGTAGTGCAGGATAGGAGGGATTATATCCTTGAGGCGAACAGACAACTGAGCAACAAGGAGTTTTATAAACCACTAACAAGAGATCCTACACTTGACTTTCTGAAAGATCTACAACATATATTGGATGATGCCTGGGTAGACGGAGTTATATCTAAGGATGAATTTAATTTTTTGTTGGTTAAGCACCCCACAATCCCCATATACTATCACCTCCCCAAAATACATAAATCACTCCTCTCACCACCTGGGCATCCTATTATTTCTGGTATTGGTTCATTAACTTCTAATTTGTCCCTTTATGTTGATTCCTTTCTCCAACCCCGTGTCTCTACCTTGAGATCACACATCAAAGATACTACTCACTTTTTACAGTTATTACAAAATTTTGTGTGGAAAGAGACATATGCGTTTATGACGTTGGATGTACAAAGTTTGTACACCAATATCCCACACGATTTGGGGTGTGACGCAATAGCAAAGAGACTACAATAAGATGGCGATCTCACGGTGAGACACAGGCGTTTCTTGTTGGACTCTATTTCTTTCATTTTAGAGCACAATTACTTTTTATTCTTGGACACGTTTTATTTACAGGTGATGGGTACGGCCATGGGGACCAGATTTGCGCCGAGTTACGCCAACCTTTACATGGGTTTATTCGAGGATACCCATGTGTGGGGCGGGGACTTCGGCGCGAGTCTTGTCCTCTATGGCCGCTATATTGACGATCTGTTTATTATTTGGGACGGGGATTTCACTTCAGCACAACAGTTTGTTTCTAGCCTTAATTCCAATCACTTTAATCTGAAGTTTATTCACTCCTATCACCCCCGCACTATTAATTTTCTTGACGTAACTCTGGAAGCCAGTGAAGGCAAAATCCATACTTCAAATTATCACAAGGAGGTCGCTACTAACTCCTACCTGCACTACCAGAGCGCTCATTATCCTCCGTGGAAAAGAAATATCCCTAAAGGACAGTTCCTTCGCTTAAGAAGGAACTGTACGGATAGGAGAAAGTATTTAGAACAGGCAGAATCTATGTTAGAAGCCTTTGTCTCGAGGGGCTACCCTGAGCCCCCCCTGAGGAGAACCATGGGAGAAGTGGCTGATATAGATAGGGATACTCTACTTCGACCAAGAGAAGCGTTTGGGACCAATACTGCTGATACGGACTTGGCTAATGGTCCACAGGAAAATATAGCCTTTATATCGACATATAATAAGGATAGTATGCAAATTAAGAAAATCATTTGCAAAAACTTTGGCATACTAAATCAAGATCCAATACTTAGGGGAAATATACCTTCTAAACCCAGGTTTATTTTCAAGAAAAATCGTTCAATTAAAAATATTCTTGCCCCCAGCTTTTTAAAAGAAATACCTACAACTGTACAGGGGGGTGCCGTACAGGATATTTGGTTACCCTCCAGACCAAAAGGCTTTTTCCGTTGTGGAGCCACAAGATGCACCACCTGTAAACATATTTCTAGAAGAACATTAACCATCCCAATTGATAGAGAAGAAAATTATACATTAGCAAGTTTTATGAACTGTGATACAAGCTATATCATTTATTTACTTACATGTGGTTGCAATCAAAGATATGTGGGACGCACTACTAGGAGTATTAAAGTTTGTTTCATGGAGCATCGTCGAAACATTATAAATAAATTTCCCATGCATAGTGTCTCTAGACACTTCAGAGACAAGCATAATGGGGACCCTAGCTCTCTGGGTCTGATAGCAATTGAACATGTTCCAGCAACTAAGAGAGGGGGGGATCGCTATAAAAATCTGTGCAAACAGGAACTTTATTGGATGTACAAATTGGATACTATCCATCCATCTGGATTGAATGAGATGGTCGAACTTAATCCTGTATTATGAGTTCTTAATCACTTTTTTTTTTTTTTTTTGTGGCTGCCTGTCCTCATGCCACTCCCCCTCTTTTCTTCCTTTTTCTTACTCTTCCGCTCCTTCCTTTCCCATTTCCTTTCCCTATGGACCACATACATTGAGAAGGATATTAGTTTTGCTAACCAGGGTTACTATAGATAACCAGGATTACCCTAACTGTATGAGATTTATCTGGCTACTACATATTTCTACTGATAATGATGAGGATGACATATATGAGGACGAGCATGTAATGAGCTATATGAGATACATGTATGGTCCTTATGAAAATGGATGATTAGTTAATTAACTGAATGTATATATCCCTCTCATGAAATCCTACCTTTGGACTATTATATGAGCCTATTACAGTATATGTGGTATTCACCATAAATCAAGATTCATTATATATTTATATCTGAGAATATTGGTGGTTACATGTAGATTAATTCGATAAACTCATGGCCGCCTATCACACATTATATAGTATATAGAATATAACATAGAGAAGAAAAAAGCGAAACCTATCTGTATATACAGGATGTCTCAAACTGCCCCCCCCCCCCCTTCTTCTGGGGCTGCTAAACGGTCTTTTTGGGAGACATCAGGTACTAGACGTCACCATGGCAACCTATATTTGATATATTTATTTGGTGACTCTCTAGAACTAGTGAACTAATATAACACCGAAACCTTGGTGTTAGATGCTCTATATATATTTATATATTTTTATGCCTTGACTATCTCCAGTATCGGAGGTGGTTAGATTGATATACTCCTCATTTTGGAAACATGGGCCCTCATTCCGAGTCGTTCGCTCGTTCTTTTTTTTCGCATCGCAGTGAAAATCAGCTTAGAGCGCATGCGCAATGTTCGCACTGCGACTGCGCTAAGTAATTCTGCTATGAAGAAAGGATTTTTACTCACGGCTTTTTGTTCGCACCGGCGAACGTAGTGTGATTGACAGGAAATGGGTGTTACTGGGCGGAAACACGGCGTTTTATGGGCGTGTGGCTGAAAACGCTACCGTTTCCGGAAAAAACGCAGGAGTGGCCGGAGAAACGGGGGAGTGTCTGGGCGAACGCTGGGTGTGTTTGTGACGTCAAACCAGGAACGACAAGCACTGAACTGATCGCACAGGCAGAGTAAGTCTGGAGCTACTCAGAAACTGCTAAGTTTTTTTTGTTCGCAATATTGCGTAAACTTCGTTCGCACTTTTAAGATGCTAAGATACACTCCCAGTAGGCGTAGACTAAGCGTGTGTAACTCTGCTAAATTCGCCTTGCGACCGATCAACTCGGAATGAGGGCCATGGTTGCTTATGGTGACATCGCTGTGTTACTATGACAACGTTAGAATACGCTGTATAGAAATTTACGACGCGGTGAGAGTAACACTGGAGATGGTTATGTTGATATACTTCTTAACTTGGATATATGGTTGTTTATGGTGACGTTGTTGTGTTACCATGACAACGCTAGAACACGCTGGATAGAAACTGATGACGTGGTGGGAGTAACATCCCACTTACGCCAACGATCGCTGAGGTGCGGAGAGATGACGCGGCCCCTGACCCTGGGATCCACGTCATCTTGTCACGCCCGGGATGATGCGCGAGCGTAACCATGACAATGGGCAGTACACAGTGACGCGGAGGGATGACGTGGCCGGAACAATGCCCCGTCCATGCCGCTCCCCCAGTATACTCGGACTTCCTACTAGACATAGCCCAATTAACATTATTAGATTCAGCAGTGGGGTTTCATTTTTCACTAGAGTGCGATCTTCCAAAATACATGTAATGGATCACTAATATACTAACCATGTGAGTAACTTTGTATATACGGATTATTTATCCACTTTTTCTTTTTGATTTTCCATTTCATGTTTATGTCAGTGGTCATGTGATCGGATTCCACTGAGATTCAAGCTTTTTATTTCTTATATTTGAATAAAAATGTGTTTTATTATAGCAAACTATATACATATTTACATTATTAATGGTTCCAAGTCCTATGTCTGTCATTATTCTGGTCACATAATGCAAACAGGTGGTCACAATTAACTATACTTGCTAATGAGCAGCCATGTTGGCAGAGTATATAAACCCTTTCTGGCAGGCCATTTAGCACCTTGAAAAAGTTGCACGCAAGCAACGAAACGCGTTGGTGGGACTTGCCTGATAGTGTGTTTGCCTAGACCTTGGAAGGATTGGACCTGGACCAAGCCCCCTCAATTGACTTTTCAACAACTTGGACCCTTAAAAGAACCTATATTACACCGTGGAGGATTCACATCTACCACCCTCTGAGGAACAGCCATTTGCGGACGCAGATTCGCCTAATTACCTCAAGGGACGCTGGTGGTAACTATAACTCACGGATAGGATATAGGGTCCTTCTATTCAAGGGGACTATCATAGGAACAGGTTCTATATATTACCTACCTTCTGCAAGGACTTTTTGACACTAGGAAAAACACCTATCATGATTGATATTTGAATTTATGTGGCAGTTGCCAGCTATATGCACTTGATTCAACCATCATATATATACTTTTTAAATACATTTTTTCTCCATGTTTTAATAAAACAAAGATTTTACATGCTACCTGTTTTTGCTTATGTGACCATTTAAGCGCTGTATTTCCTTGTTTACATATTGTTTGGGGGTCTGACCAACCCTTTTCTGTATAGCTGCTGTGGGAAACCACCCATCTAGCGCCTGGGCTTAGTAATACCTTTGGGTATTGCTTTTTTATTTCCACATGGAAAAATCAACCTGGGTTTGCCATGTAAATGATCGCCAGTTTAAAAAAGCTGGAAAACACTAACAAAATCTCTCAATTTCTGATTCTCACACCCTATTACATCCCCCCCCCCCATAACATTTGGTACCCTCAAGTTGTGAAAGAATTATAATAATATTCATAATTACTGGAGACGTAGAACCTAATACAGCTTAGACACACACAAGTGAGTATTGGTGGTCATTCCGAGTTGTTCGCTCGCTAGCAGTTTTTAGCAGCCGTGCAAACGCTATGCCGCCTCCCACTGGGAGTGTATTTTAGCTTAGCAGAAGTGCGAACGAAAGGATCGCAGAACGGCGGCATATTTTTTTGTGCAGTTTTAGAGTAGCTCAATACCTACTCAGCGCTTGCGATGATTCAGACTGTTTAGTTCCTGTTTTGACGTCACAAACACGCCCTGTGTTCGCCCAGCCACGCCTGCATTTTTCCTGGCACGCCTGCGTTTTTCCGAACACTCCCTGAAAATGGTCAGTTCACACCCAGAAACACCCACTTCATGTCAATCAGTCTGCAGCCAGCAGTGTGACTGTGCGACTGAAAAAGCTTCGCTAGACCCTGTGGAAACGACATCTTTCGTTGTAATAGTATGTCGCACGTGCGCATTGCGCCGCATACGCATGCGCAGAAGTGCCTTTTTTTTGCCTCATCGCTGCACAGCGAATTAATGCAGCTAGCGATCAACTCAGAATGACCACCTTTATCTCCGGGGTGGTCACAATAGACACAGCTTATTTTAGTTACCCTCCAGTGTCTGGTCCACATCTTGCTGGCACGATATAGTGAAAACCATCTCTAGTGTCAGTTATATTTATTACCAGACACATTATAGTAAGAGTTACCTATATAAATTGTATATCCTACCCAACACATTATAGTGAGAGTTATCTATATAAGTTGTATATCCTACCCGACACATCACATTGGGAACCATCTCCAGTGTCTATTTTACTGTATATATTAATAAATAAAATCAACCTATAGTGAGACATCCCCTGCAGCGAGCCTGCGAGTCCCCTAATTTCTCGGCCTAATTCAGACCTGATTGCTAGCTGGCGATTTTTGCACTGCTGCGATTGGATAGTCGCCGCCTACAGGGTAAGTGTATTTTAGCTGTGCAAGTGTGTGATCGCATGTGTAGCAGAGCTGTACGTATGCGGTGCATATGCATGCGCAGTTCTGACCTGATCGCAGCGCTGCAAAAAACGCTATCGAGCAATCAGGTCTGAATTACCCCACAACAAATGGACACACAGCTGATATTTTCTTTTTCTTTTCACACTTGTCAATATTTGATCTTATATTTCGCTGTCCTCTCTGGCGTATAGTCCAGGGGGGGGGGGGGGGGGGGGGGGGCACACTGCACATGCTGCACCCATTTTTTACAAATACTCATCCCTCCAGAGTCCCACGGCGATGTCACAGGCACTATTAAAACCCAGTGAAAATGGCGCTGTGGCCATTTTCACTGAGTTCTGCGCATGCACAGTAGAGAAATCACTGGCAAAATGGCCGCCGCGCCATTTTCCCGGAGATCTGCACAAGCGCAGTAGAGTCTGAGCCCTCTAGTGCTCAGACTCTCAGCGCTGCGCCGCTGCCGGCAGAGAGGAGGGGGCCCAAACAGAGGAGGCTAAACACAGGCATTCTCCTCTCTTAAGGCGCCTCTGCCTCTCCTTACATAATTTACAGAACCTAGTATTTTAATGACTATAAAATAAAAGCTAGATTTTACTAATACCTTTCTTTAGTGTGCTACTTACAGACTTCTTTTCCTTTTTGTGCCCATATACCCCGGAGTCCTCATCCCCTCCCAGACTTACAGGCAAACCACATTCCCACCTTGCCTTTAAAAGTGTGCTCTTCACAGGTGTGCCAGGCTGCCAGGTAGCAGGGAGAGCCACAAAGAAATCAACAAGCAGGTAAAACACACATTTTATCCTTCAAATGCTCTTTAGCTTTCTAAAGTCATTGCAGAACCATAAGCTGCCATTGGGTTTTGTAACAAGCACAATTGGGCTACACCACTCAATGGTAGACACCTCAATTACTGGGGGTTGTACCATGCTCTCCATCTCCTTTCTAACTGCACTCCGCCTATCCATCCAGTAGGTCTTTTGTTTCACTACTACCGTAGGAGTCGTGACAATATCATGTTCAAGCAAGGCTGTGTGCCCTGGTAGGGAGGAGAACACATCCTTGTTCCATTGTACCATCCCCTCTACCTGCACCTTTTGCTCTGCGTACAATGTAGGTTCTATGGTAATCAAGGACTTTTCCACTACCATACTCAACAACCCTGGCACAGAATCCTCATCAAGCCACGGGTTTAAATAAATTTGCTTGATATGTCTGCTGTTCCTTCCTCCTCCATTTTGGCTTCTGCGTGGGTTAGGAAGCGGAAACTAGCTTCCCTTAGTATCACTCTTCTGACACCACTTGTGATAAACAGGCTGTGTAATGAGGGAGGAGAGAGAAGCAGAGAGGGAGGGAGATAGAGAAGCTGAGAGCAAGAAGAGATAAACAGCAAAGGGGAGAGAGTATCAGAGTGTGAGGGGGAGAGAGAAGCACAGAGGGATGAGGATAGAACAGCTAAGAGAGAAGAGAGAAACAGGAAGGAGAGGGAGGAGATGAGAGCAATAGGGAGGAGATGAGTAGAAAGAAGTAGAGTGGGAGGTGGTGAGAGAACAAGAGGATGGCTGTTAGAAAAGCTGAGGAGTACAGAGGAATAGGGAGAGAGAAGCAGAGATGGTGGAGAGAAACAGAGGGTGAGAAGGAGAGAGAACCAGAGGATGATGAGAGAGAACCAGTGGATATTGAGAGAGAACCAGGGTTGGCTTGGGGGAGAGGAGACAACGATTAGAGGAAAGAGAGAAGGGGTTTGAATAGGTGGTGAATACAGGCTTCTATTGAAGAACTGGGGGATGGGGGCAGCAGGCTTCTATGTGGGAGCTGGTGGGGAAATTAAACTGCTGTATGAGAGAATTCTTTGTTGGGGGAATCTGCAGTTCAGCCTTCCATGATGAAGTAAAGGGGACAACTTCCATGCAAAAAGTAGGGGTGAGGTCAGGTTTACCTTGTAGAATTGGTTTGGCATACAGGCTTCCATGGGAGAAATGGCTGAGAACAGACGTCAATATGAAAGCTTTTGAGGAGAGAGACATCCAAATGAAAATAAAGTGAATAAAAAATGTTCAGAGAGAGAGAGAGAGAATAGGGCTGACCAGGTAGAGAGAATAGGAAAACACACAGAGAATAGGGCTGACCAGGTAGAGAGAATAGGAAAACACAGAGAATAGGGATGACCAGGTAGAGAGAATAGGGTTTATCAGGTAGAGAAAATAGGGTTTATCAGGTAGAGAGAATAGGGATGACCAGGTAGAGAGAATAGGGTTTATCAGGTAGAGCGAATAGGGATGACCAGGTAGAGAGAATAGGAAAACACAGAGAATAGGGATGACCAGGTAGAGAGAATAGGGTTTATCAGGTAGAGAGAATAGGGTTTATCAGGTAGAGAGAACAGGAAGACACAGAGAATAGGGATGGCCAGGTAGAGAGAATAGGAAGAGGCAGGGCTGATAAATAGAGTTTATAGAGAGGAAAAAAATGTGCAGTATTTTGGAACCAGCAGGTCCCTAATACTACTTCTATATATTGTACTAGTTAAAAGCCTATCAAATGATGGACCCGGTCCCAGGGGGTAGTCGCTACTCACACGGGAGCTGCTGGATTTCTAGAAGTTCTACTGCTGGGAGCCGGGGATCTGTTATGCTGAGCAGGTGTGTGCGTGTAGTGTTAGCCTTTTATATATATAGATGCTCTATATCTGTAATGGGCAGGCTATAATGATGCTGCACTCTATACACCAGTACTGGCACAGGTAAAGATAACCAGTCCCCGCACAGTTCCTTGCCAGTCTGGAGGTAAAGGACACCAGAAGCCACCACCAGCTAGTCGGTGGGGTCTGGGCATGGGGATCCGGTCTGAAGATCGACAGTATCTAGGTCGACAATGTTTAGGTCGACCACTATAGGTCGACAGTCACTAGGTCGACATGGCTGGAAGGTCGACAGGTTTTCTAGGTCGACATGTGCTAGGTCGACAGGTCTAAAGGTCGACATGAGTTTTTCACATTTTTTTTTCTTTTTTTGAATTTTTTCATACTTAACGATCCACGTGGACTACGATTGGAACGGTAAAGTGTGCCGAGCGAAGCGAAGGCACCATGCCTGAAGCATGGCGATCGAAGCGAGCCATGCGAGGGGACGCGGTGCACTAATTTGGGATCCCGGTCACTCTACGAAGAAAACGACACAAAAAACTCATGTCGACCTTTAGACCTCTCGACCTAGCACATGTCGACCTAGAAACCCTGTCGACCTTCCATCCATGTCCACCTAGTGACTGTCGACCTATAGTGGTCGACCTAAACATTGTTGACCTAGATACTGTCGATTTGATGAACCACCGGCGCAAATAACAGGTGGAGACTCACCTGTTGGGTAAAACCACGCTTGCTGCGGCTGACTGAAGTGCAGGAAAACTGGTTTATGCTATATTTACCAGGGAGTGTTGCACAGATTCCAAGCCACCAGTGCCGTCTGTTGGAGAGGCTGCCATGCCCACAGCTCACTGAGGAGAGGTACATCATTGCATACCTCCCAACATGACCCTCTCCAGGAGGGACAGAATACTCTGTTCCTGGACTTTTCTCTTAATGTATGATTGCCATCACCTGTGCTGAAACACCTTTCTTATCCATTAACCTGTTCAACACAGCTGCCAGCATTCATACATTAAGAGAAAAGTCCAGAAGCAGAGCATTGTGTCCCTCCTGGAGAGGGTCATGTTGGGAGGTATGTCATTGGGTACACAGCGCATTGTACTCTAGGTGGATTGTGGACTTTTCTCTGTTACATTTGCCAGTTATATGTGCTCCTTGGCTAATTAGCTGATTTTAAACTAACAGCTGCATCACTTACTAACTCTAGGACGGTATCCATTACTAAAGAGAATATTCATCAGCTTCAACCATGTTTGCCTGATTAAACATCTGATTTCAAACTAACAGCTGCACTATCAATCACATGCGTATCGCCAGGGCCGGTTCAAGGCCGCCCTGCGCCCCGGGCAGGAAACAGGGCGTGGTCTAATACAGGGGGCGTGGTCAGTTACGCCCCCTGTACATTACTAGCGCCGCTTGAATGCTGAGCGGTGCGCGATGACGTCATTGCGCACCGCACAGCAAAAGGTCCTCTCCACGAAGGGAAACTAGACGCGTAGCGTCTAGTTCCCTTCGTGGAGAGGACCTTTGCTGTGCGGTGCGCGATGACGTCATCGCGCACCACTCAGCAAAGGTACTCTCCACGAAGGGAAACTAGACGCGTAGCGTCTAGTTCCCTTCACAGGAGGCGGGGACACAGCGGGCAGCGGAGGCGGACGGGGGACACAGCGGGCAGCAGTGGCGGATCTTGCCACGGTGCGGCGCCCTCCGGATGGCGGCGCCCCGGGCAAAAGTCATGCTTGCCCGTGGCAAGATCCACTACTGCGTATCGCATTAATAACCAGCTTGCTATAATTGATGGACGTTATCCATATAGAAGAGAACATTTACTTGCTCTAACATCTTTTTTTTTTTTTTTAATATTAAATTTTTATTGAAGTTTTGTACAAATTATAGTAACATTTGCATTGGTAAATAAAAAATAAAACAGAAATAGGGGGAAAAGACAAGCACATAACAGAACTAATAAAGACAAGGGAAAGGAAGGTTAGGTATCAGGGACATCTTTAAGTAGCAATAGAATTGGAATATAAACATAATGCAAGTGAAGAGATCTGAGGTCCATATTGAGTTATCAAATTACAAATTACAAATTGCAAATTAGGGGCCATCTTGGTTTGGGGAGTTAAGCACAGAAGGGTCAGGAATGCCATTCATGGTACCGGATAAACCTCTTTGGCCCGATTTCTCTCTATATAGGAACCACTTATCCCATTTCTTACTCATATTGGGTGTCCCGGAGGGAAATCCACCCTCCGACGTTTCAAACACATAATGTTGGTGAACTTTTTGTTCTATCATTAATAGCGTGGGAACAACCGCCGACTTCCATTTGGAGGCAATGGCGGCCTTAGTTGCTATGAGAATGTGGCCTAAAATGTATCTGTCGGAATTAGACATCTCACCCCGGTAATAGTGAAATAGTGCCAGTGGGGGGTCAGGCGTGAGGGTTTCCCCTAGGACCAGTGACATGAAAAGAAACACATCCCTCCAAAGTGCCCCAATTGTTGGGCATAGCCAAAAAATGTGGAGCAAATCCCCCACCATCCCACAATTCCTCCAGCAACTAGCAGAGACCTCGGGCCAAATCTTGTGCTAACGTTCCGGCGTAAAGTACACCCTATGGACCAATTTGTAATACATTTCACAATGATTTATACATTTAGAAATTTTAAAGCAGGATTGAAAGATAATTTTCCAAATATCCTCGGTAAAGGCCGCAGGGAGGTCTTTTTCCCATTTGGTCTGTGAGGGGAATACTCCATGTCGGGACTCAGTCACGAGATATTGGTACCATCTGGAGATGCCTCCTTTATTGCTGACAGGCAACAGGAGTGACATCAGTAGTTTAGGGGGGCCAAAATGGGGGACTCGGTTAGGGGAACAACTTTGAAGCCAATGCCTCAATTGCAGGTATTTGTGAAAATCTTGCTTAGGTACCTGGAATTGTTCCTGAAGTAGGGAAAAGGGGACTAGCACCCCGTCCCGAAGGACATCCCTCAAGGTGGAGAGGCCCCTGTCTCGCCAGTGGTGCAAGTCAAGGTCTGGGATCAATGTGGCTATAGCGTGGAGAGATAACTGGGGAGAGGGTAGAGCTCCGGTGGGGAGGGACTTAAGTACGTTTTTCCATGCTTACAACGTTGCTTGAACCGCAGAGTTTTCCGCCCCCCCCTGAAGGGATAGAAGCGGTGGGCAACCAGAACAAGTCGGGTAGTGTGAAGGGGGAGACAGCACTCCGTTCCAGTGACACCCATGGTTTAGGGGTGTCTTGAGTGAACCAATCTCTGGCCTGGGCCAGTAAACAGGCATTGTGATATCTCTCCAAATCTGGGTAGGCTACTCCCCCGTCACACTTCCGTGCCACTAGGGTGGATTTCGCTATTCTCGGTTTTGAGCCCCCCCATACATAGTTTGATAGTAAACGGTTAAATCTATTGCAAATATCTTTAGGGAAGGTCCTAGGAATGGTACGGAAAAGGTACACCAGTTTGGGTAAGAGCACCATCTTTGCAGCTGCTACTCGTCCGACCCAGGAAACCTCCTGCATCATCCAGTCTTTAATAAATAGCTCAAACATTCTGAAGAGGGGGTCATAATTACATCCCATTAAATCTCGCCCTCTAGATATATGTACACCTAAATATTTAAGTGACCTGAGTTGCCATGCGTATTTGTAAGCCCTCCTTAGACGCCCAAGAGTGTCATCCGAAATATTCAGAGGTAGGGCCTCGGTCTTAGTAGTATTTAGCTTATAGTAGGAGATCCCTGTATAGGAGTCTAAGAGAGAGTGTAGATGTAATGACGATTCAGGGTCGCTAAGGCATACTAAGATGTCGTCAGCAAAAAGACAAATTTTATGGTGCGTCCCTTCCACCACTGGGCCAACAATGGAGTCTAATGTCCTGATCCGCTCCGCCAGGGGCTCAATAGCCAGCACGAAAATGAGGGGTGAAAGGGGGCAACCCTGACGAGTCCCATTCGTGATATTGAATGTATATGAATTGCAACCATTGGTGAACACCGAAGCCGATGGGGAGGAATACAGGGCCAAAATGGAGTCGAGTATCCTACCTGCAAATCCAAAGCAGCCCAAGGTAGCCCGTAGATAGTCCCAGTGAAGCCTATCAAATGCCTTCTCTGCATCTAAAGAGAGAAGCAGGAGAGGCTTGTCTCGGGCCTGGCAGCGTTCAATCAAATTGATAACCCTCCGTGTGTTATCAGATGCTTGCCGACCTAAAACGAAACCTACCTGGTCGGGGTTAATCAGACCAGACAGGAGTGGGGATATCCTATTCGCAACCATCTTAGCGAACAATTTAAGATCCGTGTTTAGAAGTGCTATTGGGCGGTAGTTCTGGACCACCGCAGGAGATTTACCGGCCTTTGGAATAGTGACTATACGGGCCTCCAACATCTCCTTCGGGAAGCATGTGGAGTCTGAAGCTTCGTTGAAAACCGACACTAAAATCGGGGCTAGAGTAGACTTAAAGGTTTTATAGAAGTTAGTGGGGTATCCATCTGGGCCCGGGGCCTTGTTTACTGGACAGGAATCGATAGCTGCTATGACTTCCTCAGGCACCCAGGGCGAACAAAGGGATTCCCGGGTCTGAGGGTCAATAGTGGGGAGGGACAGCCCTTCCAAGAACCCAGCAATGTCTACGAGGAAGGCTGAGGGGTATCAGGATCATCTCTAAGGTTGTACAGCTGTGAATAGTATTCGGCAAATGCGTTAGCTATCTCTACCGGGTCGGTTACTTTAACTCCCGAAGCAGTATGTACCGCATGTATGCGTTCTTTAGCTCTACGTCCCCTTAGTTTACGCGCCAGCAAGCGTCCCGCTCTATTACCAAGCCTATAATATTGTTGATTGAGTCGCTGCAGATTACGATGGACTTCCGATAGGGCAAATGCATTCACCTTGTCACGGGCAGCAAGGAGTTCCTTAAAGAGGGCTTTATTATTAGGGTTACTTTTATGTGCAGTTTCCAGATGAGCAGCCTCCCTTTCGGCCAAGGCCTGTCTACTTTTATACTCACGTTTAAGTCTAGCAGCTATCTGGATTGCAGAGCCTCTAACCACGGCTTTCAGTGAACACCAATGGGTGAAAACATTTGTGTCCTTGGGACAGTTAGTAGCTAAATATAGGTCTAGAGATTGCTGGATGGCCTGGCGGGCCTCAGGGCGGGATAGAAGGTACGGGCCTAATCTCCAGGGGCCATGGGGGACCACCCTCTTGTCAGCTTCCCAAATCACAACAAGTGGCGAGTGATCTGACCAAGACATAGGTAATATATCCACTTTGCTAATGGCAGCTAATGTCCACTTATCAACTAACGCCAGATCTATTCTAGAGTACGAGCTATGTACGTGGGAAAAGAAAGTATAATCTCGCTCTGCAGGGTGTTTGGCTCTCCATACATCATACAGCGAATATTCAGCTAACAATTGACCGAATCTGCCTGAGGGATCCTGGGCCGGACTGCTACGAAGAGTCCGGGTTGGACGAGAGCGATCTATATTGGGATCCAGCACCATGTTGAAATCTCCAAGGATCAACAGGGCTCCTTTCGTATGCTCTTGAAGAATTTTACAAAAGGTTCTAAGGAATTTTATTTGCTTGGTATTGGGGGCGTAGCATGAGACCAGAGTGGTCTCCACATTATCTAGCTTACCTACTAAAATTAAATATCTCCCGTCAGGATCTTCATATTTAGAGGATAAGATAAACGGTCAGTGTTGGGCTATGAGAAGAGCCACGCCGGCTTTCTTGGCAGGTCCATTTGCTGTATAGCAAAGGGGGTAACGTGAATTAGTGAAGAGGGGGGGACTTTGACTCTGGAAATGGGTTTCCTGAACCGCTACTACTTGTGCTCTTAGCTTATGAAAATAGTTCAAGGCTACTCTACGTTTTTGAGGAGAGTTAAGCCCTTTGGCATTAATAGAGACTATCTTCACCATTTTCAATTACAGAAGGAACCAATATCTCTGATGACCAATATCTGTGCTGAGACCGGTATACCTGATAGGGGGGGGGAAACATATAAGAATACATGTGGGAAAACAGACATAAAATATAAAACAAAACCAAACTAAATTGATCTCTCGTGAGATCACATCCAGTCGCCATGTTAAGGCGACTGTGTAGGCTAAGGTAGGGGTTAGCGGCATAACTCCCACCTACTGCCATACTTGATTGCTGTAAACTGAAGAATATAAGGACGTCTTGATAACATAACAGCAGATGTATGCACGTCAGTGCACACGGAACCTTAAGAACAAATACGGCAGAGCAAAGGCGCTCCAACCTACAAGAAAACCTGGGCTATTACTTCTAACATTAGAACTAGAACTAGTCCAGCGGCTCATATAGCTTATCAAACTTTAAAATTAATCCCACCGGCCAACATTAATGTAAACAGTCATGTCCGGGGGGACGTCGGGCACAGCTCCCTAAAAAAGAAGGAAAAAAAAGGAGCAACTATTTGAGCATAGCGGGGAATCATTGAAATGCTTTAAAACAGAGACATTTCTTTCTCTATACCCAGCGCCCCCCATCACGACAGACCATGGCCCTATATGTCTGGGATAAAGCCTTTATCTGAAGAGTCACTGGAGTAGTAACATCATGACCACAACGGTGTGGTATCAGTCACAGAGCAGGTCTCCTCACTTCACCGACGACCAGTCCTGCTGAAGACGTCGGGGGGAGGGGCCCGCCGTGGGTTCCGTGATATTCCATGATTTAAGCAGCTTTTCTCCTTCATCTGCAGTAGAGATAGAGACAGTAGAGCCATCCCGATGGATCAGCAGCTTGGTGGGGAAACCCCATCTGTAAGGGATATCAGCCTTTCTGAGGGCCGCAGTGATCTGATGAAATGATCGCCGTTTGTAGAGAGTGGCTGCAGACAAATCCCCAAAGAGTTGAAGTCCTTGTAGGGCTGAAGATGTGTCAGACGACGGTCTGGCTGCTTTCAGTAAGGCCTCTTTAACATGAAAGTAGTGCATCTTCATGAGGACATCTCTCGGTGCATCTCCTGGGGCCGCTCTGGCCTTCGGTAGCCGGTGTATTCGGTCGATAATGAGGTCTGTAGATGGAGATCGAGGCAGCAAAGCCTTAAAAATGGTCACCGCGTAATCGTGCAGACTACTATGTGACACCGACTCGGGGACTCCGCGTAGTTTAAGATTGCTGCGACGCGACCTGTCCTCCAGATCCGTGACCTTGTCCCGTAGGAGCTTCACCTCTGCTTCTAATGCATCATGAGAGTCCAATAGGTTGTTATGAGACCCCACGACTTCTTCCATTTTAGTTTCCAGATGGTCCGTATGGCCACCCAGGTCATCTATAGATTGTTGGCATGCCGTCAAGGTGGTACGGAACTCAGCTGCCACCTCCTCCTTAAAGCGGGACAAAAGTAACTTCATAGTGCCCACCGTGAGGGCCTCCCCATCTCCGACCTTATCCAAGGTCTTGGCTGGCGGATTTGCCTCTTGTGACGGTGGGGTCTGGGGAGCTGCACCTGCTGTAGAGGGCCCGGTAACTTTAGGGCCAGGCATTTTCGGAGATGATTTGAAAAATGAGAGCTGCTGTGTAGGCTTTGGCGGTTTGCTGCGCCTAGTGGGCATGATAAAGCCCAGACGAGGATAGCTTAATGTAACCAAACACGGAGGGTGGAGAGACCGGGAGGCTCCACTTTTTCAGAAGTTAACAAGACATCACATGGATAATGGCAGAGGTAGGAGAAATCTCTTGCTTTACATTGGTATGAGCAGAGTAGACAGAGCCATTGCGCTAGTCGTCCTCACTTGGACAATTAATTCCTGGTCAACCCAGGCGCGGGGTCCGGGGGTGTATCTCCTTCACCCGGTGAGCTTCTGACCCAAGTAGGTATGAAACGTTAACGGTAACGGTAGCGCCGGGAGTCGTTTCCTTTTTCTTCACCCCTTTCCGGTCGTGGTGTGTCCGGCTTCTACACTTTAGCCCCGAAATAGTTGAAGGCTGTGGAAGGCCGAGTCGGTCCCCAGGCCCGTCCAGCCAGCCGCCCACGGCCGTGGGAGGCCATTTAGGAGAGCAGGGGTGCCCCAGAGCTCCCAGTCCTATAAAGGGGTAACTGCAGGGGGGGGGGGTCTCCGCCACCAACCAGGGGCAGCTCACACTCCAGGGCACGGACAGGAGGTGCAGGCCTGGTTTAATATTTGCAGGGGGTGCGCCTGCAATAAGCGCCGCCGGGCTGGGCCACAGCCAGGCCGAGGTCAGAGGGAGGGAGGGCAGATCGCAGCGGCGCCGGGCGGGTTCTCGGCCGACGTCTATGGGGAAGGAGGAGAGGCCCGCCGTCTGCTCGTCCGAGCCGGGTCTGTAGATCTCACTTACCCCGGGGGCCGTCAGCCGTCTCCTCCGTGTTGCAGCCGGATCGTCTCTCCTGCTCCCAGCACCTAAGATGGCCGCCGCTCGTGTGACGGAGCTCACTGCACAGCTCCGATCTGGGCCTCGATCGTTCCCGTCTCCCGGCGGGGGGCACTGGAGGGTTTGCAGGGGATACTCCGAGGGAGCAGGGGTCAGGCGAGTCATCCAGACGTCCTGGTGTGGCAGCCGCCCAGCCGACGGGTAAAGTTTAAAATTGAGGTCCCGGCTTCGGAGCAGGGAGTAGGCCGCAATCCGCGGGAGCCAGGAAACCGGCACCCCGACTCCGCAGCACCACTTCCCCGCTTTCACACTGGTCTAGCACTGCAGCTGGATAAAGTAGGGTCGAATCAGGGATGTTAGGAGGCTATTATTTTATAGTTAGCTCCCAGATCTCTGAGAGCTCTCAAGAAACGCTGCCTACTCACTCAGCCTCCAGGCCACGCCCCCCGCTCTAACATCTTTTGCTTGACTAACATCTGAAAAATTATTTTTGCATGTGGATTCATTAATTACTTGCCAATCAAATATGCATGCCAAATGTATTAGATTGGAAATCTAGGTATTTTCTGTATTAGAGCCTCATTGAGAGGGGGATAGAGTTGTGCTGCATATACATGTTAATTTATTTCTGTATATTGTAGTAAATTGATACTGGTCGGTGTCTTAGCGTGATATTTGTGCATATAGGTGAATTTATATTGTATGTATTTTTTATGATATAAAAGTAAAAAGATTTTATACAAAGTGAAAAGCGCTGTCTTACTTTCTGTTTGGTTCTTATATACTTTGGGGTAACTGGGATCAGTTCCCCGAGATCAGCTGCTCTCACTTTGTAGGTGACAGCGCCAAGTGTATACTTCTGTATCAGAGGTGAGGAGCAGCCGTAGATGCATATTCATCATGAAAAAATTGTGCAATGGAATTTTTTGTTTTCAATTCTCATTGTATTCAGTCACAATTTATTCTTAATTCATCATTGCCCCATCATAAAATTATCACTTTTGAAAAACTGCTCTTTTTGAAAAGACAGTTTTTCGGAAAGGATACTTTTCCCCATTATCCGAGCCTACTCTTCCTTCCCATATTTTCACCCCCCATGTCTGCTTCATCTCTCCGCATCCTCCCCCTATTGTCCAGTGCTCTCTCTCGCCAGTTTCTCCCCCCCTCCCGCAGCCTATCCTCAGTGTCCCCGCATCCTCCCCCCATTTTCCAGCACTTCCTCCTTGCAGCCTCACCACAGTGATTGCTCCCCCGCTGCCTCTCTGCTGCAGACGCTGGCAGACCCTGTGCGCCCACCCCACCCCCATATTACACATGTAGCCCTGCTACAGATGCCAGTGTCTTCTGCCGCTGCTGCAGTGACTTCTTCCATGACCACGGCTTACAGGAGGACTGCTCGGGAGCCAGGGGGGCTGCTTCAGGTAAGAGGACCCATCTGGGAATGATCCCCTCTGCAGCATTGGGAAACTGAATGCCATTACAGGGTGATTTCACTTTCAAACTCAGAAAAAAAGCTGTTTTGGAGTTTGATGACTGTCCCAATCTCTACATCGGCATACTATAGTATGGGGAGTGTAGGAATTGTGACAAAGTAAGGATAATGAGTATGCCCCTTAGCCTTTTACTATATAGGCAGAGTCGGGTTAAGGCTATGAGGGTCCCGGGGCATAGCCAGATTAAGGGGGGGATGCAGTTTATACTGTACCCCGGGCCCCCCTTTGTCAGGGGGCCCCCAGGCCAGAGCACACTGACATCACTAGATTTCCCTCTTAAGCAGCAGCAGAACCAGCAGTCAGAATGCGAGCAGGACAGTATGCAGTGCAGGCAGAGACACAGGAGTGTCATGTTTCATGAGCTACCGACAGAGCTTTCTGACAAGAGGAGAGATAGAAGGGTGGTGAGAGCTCTAAGTGACCCAGGGATCCCAGCTTCTCCTCCTCCCTGCCTGTGTGTCTGAGTCCTGTGTAAACTGTTATGCAAATAAGCCATTTGGGTCTAGAGATAGAGCCACACACAGAGAGTCCTCATGAGTCCTGTCCCAGTGTGTAAGTAGCACACAGGCTGCTTCTATTCTTGCATGTGACAAGATAAAAAAAAATATTTTTCTTTCTGTATTTTAAAGTTAAGTTGTCTTTGTTCCACTACAAGAAAAGTTTATAAAATAGTTGTCTTTCAATTAGGTGGAGCTTTAACCAGTACCCAGGCATTATTAAACTATTAGTTCTAATCTAATATACACCATTGGTTTAAATTTAATATCCACAATCCAAACATCCCAACATGACCCATTCCAGGAGGGACTTCCTTCTTAATTTATGATTGCAATCACCTGTGTTGAAACACATTTCTTATCAATTAAATAGTTCAACACAGGTGACGCCAATCATACTATAAGTGGGAAGTCCAGGTAGAGAGCATTTTGTCTTTCCTGGAATAGGACATTTTGGGAGGTATGCAGAATTTAATATACACCACCCACCTTCCATCGGGGCCCCCCTGTCTTAAGTGCCCCGGGCACCCCCAAGGCTTAATCCGGCCCTGTCCCGGGGCACTTCAAACAGCGGGGCGCCTAACAATGAGGCAGGCAAATTTTATATATACTGCATGACCCTCCCACCGGTGCCATGCGGTGTGCCTGACGTCATCGCGCACCGCACGGCATTGTGGGAGCGGCTGCAGACGCTAGAGGTCATAATTGAGCTCTAGTGTCTGTGCAGTGTGCGGTGCTATGGGAGAGACGTCATGAAATCTCTCCCATAGATCCGAGGAGCAGCGGCCGGAGATGGTGGACAGCAGTAGCTGTCGGGAAGCAGGCGTGGGGCTGGTGAGTATGTTTTATTTTTTGTAAGTGCCGCTACTAGGGGCACAACTATTGGGGGCAAAACTAATGACAGCACAGCTACTGGGGTCAAAACTACAGGGCACAGCTACAGGGGCCACAACTACTGAGGGCACAGCTACTGGGGGCAAAACTACAGGGATACAGCTACAGGGAGCAAAACTACTAGGGCACAACTACTGAGGGCACAGCTACTGGCGGCAAAACTACTGACGGCACAGCTACAGGGGGCAAAACTACTTGGGCACAACTACTCAGGGCAAAACTACTGAAGGCAAAACTACAGGGGTACAGCTACTGGGGGCAAAACTACTGGGGACACAAATACTGAGGGCACTGCTACTGGGGGCAAAACTACTGGGGGCACAGCTACAGGAGGCAAAACTACTGGGGGCAAAACTACAGGGGGCACAACTACTGAGGGCACTGCTATAGGGGCAAAACTACTGGGGCACAGCTACAGGGGGCAAAGCTACAGGGGGCACAGCTACTGGGGGCAAACTACAAAGGCACAGCTACAGGGGGCACAGCTACAGGGGGCATAAAGGTGGCCATGCCCCTTCCCTATAAAGCCACACCTCTATTTTTTGACGCGTGCCTAGGCGCGCACTAAACCTGTCTTGCCTATTGGGGGGGTGCCAAAGGAAACTTTCGCCCTGGGTGCCACAAGGTCTAGAACCGGCCCTGCATATATATACACACACACACACACACACACACACACACACACACACACACACACACGTAAAGCCAACACAGAGAGACAAAAAATCCAATTGTATAAACAGCAGCATGATAAAAAACAACATTATGACAGCATGATGATATAAACAAAAACATTTTTTACAGCCAGCTTACTTTTTATCTCTGCAGCTGGCACGCTGCTTGTGACACAGGAGAGATTGCTCTTCCACGCACGCTGGCATGGTGCCACACACTCTTCTTCCCTGCAGCCTGTGCGCCCAGCCAATAACTGAGCCGCAGGCTGCACCTTTACACACCATTGGACAGCTAAGCCATCGCTCAGCTGTCCTGTACCTCTATGCAGCGCTGGCGCCACTGCTGTTTGGTTGCCATGGCAACCTATAGGGAGCCACCGGAGGAGCGCAGCGCCGCAGATCAGAGTTCTGATCTGTGTGCTGGCGGCGGGGGGGCCTTTTTAAAAAGGGGGGCCTGGGGTACTTACCCCCAGGGCCCCCCCTTAATCCGGCTCTGTATATAGGATAAGTTCACCTTTAGATGTACAGTATTATATAAGAAGAGAAAATAAAATAAAAAAAACACATACACATGAAGTCATGTCCACAATGATGCAACAGAAGGCGAAGAGACAAAAAGATTTATGATGCAATCAGTGTGTGTGTGCAAGAGAGAGAGATAATTAATTTGTAAACATAAGTTTACAAATGTGAAGCACTTTGGGGGTAATTCTGAGTTGATCGCAGCAGGATTTTTGTTAGCAGTTGGGCAAAACCATGTACACTGCAGGGGAGGAAGATATAACATGTGCAGAGAGAGTTAGATTTGGGTGTGGTGTGTTCAATCTGCAATCTAATTTGCAATGTAAAAATAAAGCAGCCAGTATTTACCCTGCACAGAAACAAAATAACCCACCCAGATCTAACTCTCTCTGCACATGTTATATCTGCCTCCCCTGCAGTGCACATGGGCCCTCATTCCGAGTCGTTCGCTCGGTATTTTTCTTCGCATCGCAGCGTTTTTCTGCTTAGTACGCATGCGCAATGTTCGCACTGCGACTGCGCCAAGTAATTTTGCTATGAAGATAGTATTTTTACTCACGGCTTTTTCTTCGCTCCGGCGATCGTAGTGTGATTGACAGGAAATGGGTGTTACTGGGCGGAAACACGGCGTTTTATGGGCGTGTGGATAAAAACGCTACCGTTTCCGGAAAAAACGCGGGAGTGGCTGGAGAAACGGAGGAGTGTCTGGCCGAACGCTGGGTGTGTTTGTGACGTCAAACCAGGAACGACAAGCACTGAACTGATCGCAGATGCCGAGTAAGGTTGAAGCTACTCAGAAACTGCTAAGTAGTTTGTAATCGCAATATTGCGAATACATCGTTCGCAATTTTAAGAAGCTAAGATTCACTCCCAGTAGGCGGCGGCTTAGTGTGTGTAACTCTGCTAAAATCGCCTTGCGAGCGAACAACTCGGAATGAGGGCCATGGTTTTGCCCAACTGCTAACAAAATTCCTCCTGCGATCAACTCAGAATTACCCCCTTTGTCTGGAATCACACTGTATCAGGGGACTGACTTTGATCCTATATATTCATACTTTGGGGTAGATTTACTAAAGCTTTTAAAAATTAAAAGTGGTGATTGCCCATAGCAATCCATTAGATTCTGCCTATCATTTTCTTGGATGCAACAGAGAAATTATAGACATATGTATACCACTACTTTTCACTCTTAGAAACTAGTACATCTCCTTTTGTCCTGTTACGGAGTCCCCAGCAGCGGTTTGTGTCAGCCGTGTACTATTCATAGCAGTGTAAAGCAGAGACATCCAGTCAGCTCCTCCCACCCACCATTCCCAGTTACTAGACTACACCAAACAAATCGCTCGGCGCCTTTTTTGTATTGTGCAAGCTGTGCTAGTCCCATGTAGGAGACACTGTACAGCAGACATCAGTGCGATACACAATCTACACACCTCCGCTCTTGTGAATCTGTCACCGTATAGCCTCCATGGAATGTGATCTTTCAAAATTCCAGTTTGCTGCTAACACAGCGAAGTGACTGATTTACAGGGAAGCAGCGACTTCAGATCTCACAGGTGACAATGATCCTCTGTCTCACTACAGCATAACTAGAATGGTGCATATATAGAACAATTGGGGAAATGTACCAAGCCTTCCAAAGAGAGGAGACGTTCCCCATATCAACCATCCCTTGCCCCCTGGAATTTTATAGAATGTGTTTGACAAATGGTATATAGAAGTTGATTGGTTGCTATGGGCAACATCTCCACTTCTCCGTCATACAAGATTGACAGATAAGAGACCGACATGAGACAGATGGAGATCCATCAATATTATTATTATTATACTAAATATTCAGAGCCATCCCCAACTGCTTCCAAAGTGACCATCTACAAGTAGACATGGCGACTCAATGCACAGAATCCTGCAGCCATACTCACTGATTTCTGTATCCTGAGTGCTGTGGGAAATAACCTCTGTTTGCTTCTCCTTTGTCACATTTACTTGAAGACGTGAGATCCTGCAGTCCACTCCCCCTGGCCACGTGAGCTGATTAAACAATAACTTGTTAAATCTTCTATTGTGACATCACAGCAGCTGCTGGAAGTACTGTATGACAAGGTTAACCCATTTGCTGCAGGATCAGTTTCTGTTACTTTATATACTATTAATAATAATAATAATAATAATTTTATTTCTATAGCGCTATATCTCCAATAGGACTCAAAGTGATACTAAAGTATATGCATAATCTCCTCTTCTGGTGCTGCATGGGTTATTTGGGTTGGGTTAGGTATGCTGGTAGTCAGAATACAGATAGCGGCATCCCAATGTTGAGAAGTAAGTATACTTTCCCCCAATGCCCCCCTAACACTTTCCGCAGTCTAAACATAACCCTCCCTCCTGCAGCCTAACCTTCTCTGGGGTGCCTAAACCTAATCCCCCCCCCCCCTTCCTTCCCGCAGCCTAACCCTAACCCCCTCCCCCCCCCCCCGCAACTTACCACTCCGGTAGTCCAGCAGTCACTTATTCGGGATCGAAGGATTGTGATCCTAGTCAGGATGCAGGTGTTGGCATTCCGAACAGTGTCGTGATTTCGGCATCTGTATTTCGACTGCCGGGGTCTTGACCGGATCCCTGTTATTCATAGTGCTTTCCCCTTTCTCTTCTGGATATATTCAACTAATCTAAGTAATATTTTTTTTCTCCATCCTTCCCCTCTCACTGCTTCATGTTCCCTGTACATCAATTTTGTCCTTATCCTGTGCTTTATCCATTCCCAATATGTTAGGGTTGTTATGATACCCCTTTATTCAGTGACACATATGACTTACACAGGTTGTGTGGCTCATTAAAACCAGGTGAAATGCAGACTTCATTCTGTTTGGCACAGAACCTGTGTAATTCATATGGGTGCCTGATTGAAGGTGTATTATATATTATAGCCAACCTACCCATATGTCCCATTCATTTGTCCAGGGGGTATATTCACTAAAAGTACATTTTGGGGTCTTTTTAGAATGGAACCAACATCCCCACAAAATCAACTATAGTGTTTCTATTCCAAATAGCTCATTTACTAAAAGCCGATTTTGAGTTCCATATTAAAATCGCTGGGAGATGTTCTAAATCTGGTAAATTCATACACAAATCGACTCACAATTGACTTAATTATACAAAAGCATCCCTATTTAGCCAAAACATGTCACATGCACTGTATTACCCACAAACATCTTCATTCCTGTGCTAATTTGCATATCCACAATTTCTTTTCAATCATTGTTGTACCTTTCAGTGCCATGATTTATGCAGCTACAGTGCCCCACATGCTTCTCTCCCATGTTTTTTTCCCATCATATTCAGGTTTCAGACAATTCCACATGATTTTAAATCAAATAGAACGTTTTCTGATGGCTCTAATGGAAAATGGGTCAGGGTTGGGTTGATTTTCAAATCAACTATTAGTAAATATGTTAACAGCACAGACTCAGTTTCTTTATTTTCCAGCAGTAATTGAGTCTTCTTAACTAATATGTCCTCCCTATTCTATGTAGCTACTTCCCTACACGCTTGACTAAGGACTTCTTCAGGATAACCTTATTCTTTTAGAGCAATAGTAAGATCATTTACCTGTTCCAAGAACCATGCTTCATCTGAGCAATTCCATTTAAGACATAAATATTGCCCATTTAGGGATATTGTTTTTCCATTTTAAATAATGACAACTAGAATAATTTCTACAGGTTCTTGTACATATTTTGTCACCCCTGACCGAAAGAGAAAAAGCTAGAATTAATATGTGACATAAAACAAGAAATAGAATCAGAGTCCCAATACCAAATAATAAACAGGTCATCTATATATCTCTATAAAGCACCAAGTTCATCCCCAAAGAACCTGCACAAATGAACTGCTCCTTGAAAAAGGCCCATATATAAGTTGGCATACCTAGAGGCGAACTTAATGCCCATGGCAGTGCCATGTATTTGAAGCTAAAATTGTCACTTAAACAAAAAATAGTTGTGATATAGTTGAATAGATTCCAAAACAAACTCACTGCATCTATTCTTTATCTCTACATCAGAGCATAGGAAGTGGCAAGTGATTGTGAAAAGAAATTTACTGCTGCTATTATACAGAAAGGGGTTGGTCAGACCCCGAACAAGTGGTGGCTGGCTTCCACTCCTCCTTGATGGAGAATGTTATTGTAGAGTGACTCCAGATTGCAAATCAGCAATAAGCCTGGCAGCCCATCACACCACCCACAAGATGAAGAAAGTGGGTCGTATCCCTGGTGTAGGGACAGAGAGACCACATGATTCTGAATTGCAGTGTTGTTGCAGTGCCCTGTCAGTGATACTGCACTCCATGTTGGTACTTAGGTAATGATTGGGCAGGGGTGTACACAGTAAGATGCCTTAGAAGAGGCAACTGCACTCACTTTCTATTGTTTTGTTATTTTGTAACATTATGCATCAGGTATGTGCTTCCATGCATCTATTACATACTCATAAATACTGTCATGGAAGCTTTGGGCATATTGGCAGTAGCAACGCAACACATTAATTGGCAGCCAGGTTACAGAAATTAAAAAATAAGAGGGTAAAGCAGCTGATATGACACTACTTTATCTTAGGTGGACAGGTATCGCATACAGGAAGCCTTATGAATACAAAATTTTTATTAATAAAACATGCAAACATGTCTACGGGTTTTATGTAAGGTATCTACTGCAATTCTATATACCTAATAGTTTTTAAATTGTGGTGGAACTATAAGTGTCATGATGCCCTGCTCCTCTCTGGGTCCTTCTATCTGCCTCCTAAGTGACAGTGATAAATCTAAATATTTATCTTATAACATTTACTATATATTGGTAAGAGACTCAGTACGCAATGGGCGTACGGGGTACCGTAAGGGTACGCACTTAGCGTAGCAGACGCTAGGCCGTGGTCGAGACGCACGAGCGACACGTTCGCTCACGGCTTACGCTGGGTATCGAGCACGCTATAGGCGGTCCGAGTACCGTAATGCTACGCTACTAGCGTAGCGGACGCTGTGCCCTACAAGAGGAACACAAGCGGCGCAGACGCTCACAGGATGACACACAGTAAACCTTGTATGCAACACAATGAAAGGCTGAGCCTATACTGTAAACCTTGGTTTTGTAATGTGAACACAATGCAATGCTAATTAACCTCTATTATATAAAAGCCTCTTGAGCGATTGAGACGCTCTGAATACTCTCAGCAATGTAATAAACACACAATACCTTGCTAAGGTTCCAAAACCTTTACTAACAAGATTTAGTTATGTAAAAAAGGAAAATACAGTTAACATTTTATACACTACAGGCTAACATCAATATCTAAACATAATAACTACACATATACAATATACAACAGCGTAACAATAACAGAGAGAGAGTATGGCAAATACAAACAGAGAACAAGTTGGTTACAGAGAAACACTTACACACTGGGGAATGATCGCTGCGCAGTCCTGGTCACCAGCTCCATAGTTAGTCAGTGATGAAAACCTTTTGTGGAGAGTAGACTAAGCTAGCCCCAACTGGCTGTTCCTTATATACACTGCATACAGTACACTACAAAGGGACCTATATCTCATTGTTCATTGGACACAGGAATCTGTCTTCACATTACAACAAAAGGTCATAGGTTTGTTTGAACAGGTGGGCTGTGACTATTCCAGACTGCTCAGGTGGGAGAGAATCTCAGGATTCCTACCACATGGACAATGAACCGAAAAATACAGTAAATGTCCAGAAACTATTTATAGACATAACTATATGCAGGAGCAATTAATCTCTACCTAACCAGCACCGGATTGTTTCTAATAAAATACTCTACCGTTGCATACCAAACACCACTGCTCAAAACCTGTCTGACCCTTCGTATCATGTAAAGAGGGACTTCTCTATCCATAAACCAGTTACACTAAACAAACTTACTGATATTATTAAGGAGACCATAACCTACAAAATGCACTATTTGGATTAACTATGTGACAATTGAGTCGCCCGCCAGACGCACACAAACTCTACCGTAAATGCACATACCACGCGCTTGAGCGCATGTCCGTGGAGGCGCTGTCACACAACTGCGAATATGCGCACGCACGGGAGAGAATGTGCACGTGCAGCGGGCAAGCGCATGGGGTTAGTACAAGGCATGAGAATAACGATATTTTTCGACTTTGACAGTCCACCCTTTGGCAGTCACCAATAACTGCCACTTCCTAAACAAAACAGAAAAATATATGTCATCATGTAAACACCTTTTTATGATTGGGTAAGGGGAGGAGAGGAGAAGGTGGGAAAAGTATGACCTAGTGAGATAGTAAAAGCATGTGTGTATGAAATCTATGTTTGAGGGGTCATGTATCATCGTGCTGTACGTGTTTTAAATCAAGCTTCGAGGTATTGCGAAGTATACATTTGAATCCTTCTTATCCCGTATCAAGGGTCTGTGGATGGGCTGTCAAACTCTACCAAGTTTGTTGGTTGCAACAAATGGGGAGCACATTTAGTTGATGATACATGAAGGGGGGGACATGTGAATGCTGATATATGTGTCTATATTCCCTGTCGACTATGTGTGTCATTACCTGGAGGTTGTAGAGATGAAGATAAGAAACAATCATTATAAATGCAGTCGTAAACTATGTGAGTTTAAATAAACAGTCGCCGATTGAGGTCTTGTCTGATGTCTTGTCTTGATGTACATGTTGTCTGATGTCTCTCGGTGCTTTTGCTATAAATAGCGAGCAAAAGCTTTTCCATTGTCCATAAAGTTACAGTCTCTAAAGTATTGGGCTATCATAAAAGTTAAAGTCACTAGGGATATTGGGGGCTTGTAGCATAGTTCATCAATGGTCTGTATAAAAGAGGTTGTCAAATTCTTCTTCCAAGCGGATGTCTTTGTACCTTGGAGGAAAACAAAGGAGAAACGGGTGAAAGAAACGGACCGTGGAATCACATTTTCATCACAACATTGTCTCTATCGTTGGGTCATAAATCAAATTAGTTGTTGTTATTACAGTGTCCTCGCTCCTCAGACTCATCACTCTGGTACTACCTTTACACTTCGTTAAAATCCGAACGCATCTAAATATCAGGCCAACCAATATGACGACTCCCAGAATACACAAGAGAAATTTCCCTACGTCCATTATAATACCTTGGGTCCATTCTCCTAAACCAGAGAACCAATTTCGTGGGTTCAACCATGACACCCAACTGGTCAGCTCATTACCCACAGCAGCGAGTGTGAGATTGTGTTTCCTTCGAAACTCCCACTTTAATTGCAAAATGTCATCCATCTTTTGGTCTATGACCTCGGCCGGGTCCTCTGTGCTGTTTGTAATATACGTGCAGCACTTTACTCCATACTGAGTTGCTAGGGTAACACAATACCCGCCTGTCACTGCTGTGAGATAATTGAGAATCATCCTATGCTGAACCAGTTCTGTTTTGTAGGCTTGTAACTCTCTCCCAGTATACCTGAATGTGTCGTCATACATTTCGGTGATATTGTCTAACAAATATGCTAGCGCAGATATATATCTATAGTTTAACACTCCTCTGGCGGTACGAGTGATATCTAACGCGAGTAGGACTTGAATCCCGGTGGATTCATGGATCAGGTCAGAGGCCGGATGCTCTGTTCTCTCTATCAGGTGCCTTTTAACGACGTGCTCGTAATGAGTGTGAGTATAAGGAGCTTGGGCACCGCAGTGAATGTCTTTCATTTTGTTATGGGATACAGTCATTACTTCAGGCAGTACTTTTCCAATGTAACACAATCCCTCTGAGTTTGGGGCAAGGAACCTATACGCCTTTCTCCCACATATGAAATATGAATCATCGGGGAGAACATATGGGACGGAGTGTGACATTACCATGTTACAAATTTTCCATGTGAAATCTCCTAACCCTAACTCTCCCATCTGTCTAGTACACGTATCAGTTTGTACGATATGTGCACAGTATCCTGGTGATACTTCTCCAACTCGCATGGTCCTACTTCCTAGAGTATACCTATACCGGAAAAACCTTCCATTGTCGGCTATCTGGCGTATAAGTTCTGTGTCTATGGGCATTCTATCGGCTCTATATGAAAATGTCATGGTTTGATTACTCCATGACACTTCCCAATTTCCCGGCTTTCGGGGATTGGAAATGTTAAAGCATACTAAGGACCTATCCACATGATATTGGTGGAGCTTCAAACTAGGAGGACTAGAGATATTAAACCTCTTGCCCACCGGCCTCCCACCACTTAACTCAAGTACCTCTCCTACAGTTAAAGGGAATGGTACTAGTCCTGATTTGCTATGACCTTGAGGTACTTGAGAGCATACCCAACAGTCTGTCTGGTTTAACACTTTACCCACTAAGGAGTGATAGTCACTCAATGGATGTCGGTCCATGTGGATATTAAAACTGGACTGACATTTCTTGATGCACCCATCCTCAACTATATTGTCACAGTGCCTACAGATGCAGTTCTCTTCAGCTAACAATCCTTCACAATTCCTTCTATTGTCAATGCTACCAGATCGTTTTCTGATACTCGCCTTTACTCGGTGATTATGTTGCTCTTGGAAAACTACGCCTCCATCCTGGTCATCAGAACCCATTCCAGATCCTTTCTCGACCTCCATGGTACTCTCACCGAAACAGACTGCTCTGGTCAACAACAGGGTCAACAGGAAAATCCGGATCACAGTCTCTTGGGGCAAGTCCATCTTAGATGAGCAGAAAGAGAAATTTGTAATGGGGGGACAGAAAATAATTGAAGGGGGGAAAAAAATGTTACGATGTCTTTTGTCCTCTAGTCTTGTTGTTCTTCTTGCTCTGTTGTCATCTCAAAGGTGCTGTCTCTCAGTCTTCCAAACGAACATTCTGGTGATACAATATTCCTTCCAAATCTGCGATCTTTCTGTAAGGAGCAAAAATCTTGCATTACCATTTGTCTAACTGATGTGTGACATACCATCTTTAAAGCATGAGAACATGAGAGAGAAGAGGAAAAAAAACAAACGAGAGAGAGAACAATTCATATATATATTACATAAAACAACAAACAAAAAAAAACATTGTCAGATCTTCCGTTCACCATCAGGCTGTCACGCCAACACATCCATTGGTATCTTTGCACAGTCTCCCCCACCAGTATTTCCACACTCCACCCTTTTTCTGCCTGGCCAGGACACACCGATGTCGGTAGGTCACACTGGGGTTAGGTAGACTTCTGCAAAGACCAAGTAGCTATGTGATGTTTGAGTTCTGCCGATGGACGTCAGAGATGGGGAAAAAGAAACATTTACAGATAAATTACAAAGTTTACCCGGCCGTTCCTGTGTCTACACGGAACTGACCTCCCAATATCATTAACTGTAACCTCAGGTTTACTACCAGGCCTAATGCTCAACTTTCCTGACTGCATATTACAGCTGCGGCCCAAAATTCTTCTTATGTGATCCCTGATTACAATTTCGTGTATCATGACTTTGCTCATGTTTTTTTTTTTAGGGGGTTGATATACCTTTTGTGGATCTTTAAACCTACAACTTCGTGCAAAATGACCTTCCTTCTGGCAATTATAACATCTTATCACCTTTGACTTACCCACAGGGATCTGAGGTTTCTTACCTCCCTGTGCTTCCCTGTTTCTTTGGATATCATGGTCATGTCGTTGTCTAGGGGGTTGATATGACTTTTGTATATTTCTTGATCTACAATCTCTTGCAAAATGTCCCTCTTTGTGACAATGATAACAAACCATCACATTTTAATTTCTAACAGGGGTTTGGGGCTAAAGCTGGTGTGGCTTCGTTGTCAGGGCTTGTCTACTGATTGTCATTTGCTTACTGCCCTGTGACTCCAGGTGTCTTTTGATGTTCCATTCAATTATAACATCATCTTGTGTTGGTTCTACAATATGAGATACATTTGTTTGTGCGTGATATATAACACTGTACGTACCTGTGGACACGACCTCACCTGACCCTCCGTAAGGGGGTTTGACTACTGCCTTTACCGATTTGGTCGCGTCCACCTGGATGTCTTGTATGATGGCTGCTGGAAATGGTGCCGACCTCGTGCTGGGCTCACTTTCTTGCTTGTAATCCTGAGGGAAGTTTAACATGGAGTGCAACTTGCACGGGTTAACAGTTGTACATTTAACAGTTTTACTTTTATCATTGTTACATTCGTTACAATTATTCTTATCATCTATACAGTTACTAAGTGCATGTTTATCATACCCCAGTGTGCCATTCTCTGTAACCACTCTCTCTCTTGTTGCCATATTTTTCTTACCAAAGTGAGAGTCAGCTGTGTAAGCTAATTCCCTTTGTATCTCACCTTCCTGTTGCCATATTTTTAAACAATCATAATGTTTAATTCGTTGCTTCCCGGATTTTATGAGACAGATCCTTTGCCTTAAATTATGCAATACCTCTGAGTCAAAACTACCTATCCCAGGAAATGGTGCTTTATCCCCCACAGTCATTCGTGTCCATTCATCACAAAAGGTCTCAGTGTGGGGACCATACTTCCCCCACATTACTAACCGAGCAGACCCTCGGGGTCTGCAAGCCTCTTCAGTCTGAACCCTGACTGCTAAACGTCCCTGTGTTGTGCACTTGGCTTCCATTGTGGACCTTTTTAACACAGAAAAAAACTTCCTAAAATGCACCAAACACAGAAGTCTACGGTGGAAGTTTTCCAAGCTCTTCCACCAGCTTCTTCTGCTCCGAGTACAACGAATCCGCCCCTTTTAGCAGACGCACGTAATCGTTGCAGGCCCTACCAGCGAAAATTCCTTACCTTCATATTTTACACAAATCACGCTTGCATGTGCTCCCTACAACACGCATGAGTGCAATTTACGCATGAATATACGACCTCATATCACGTTGCGTTATTGGTCACACATACAACCGTGCGGTCCAATCGTACCACTTATAGACACTTGTTGCCTATAAATGGTAGGATCATTGGAGTCTCCCTACTGTGCTCCAGAACAGCCGGAGTGTAATACCATGAAAACTTTATCACACTTCGTCGCACGTGTTCACCAAGACCGTGCACGCACGTTTTCACCTAGACCGTGATTCACCAATACTTCACCAAAATTTACTTCACCAAGATTTCACTAAGCACGTTTTCACCTAGACCGTGCACATCACATATTCACCTTGACCGTGATTCACCAAGACTTCACAAAGAGGAGTTCAATACACTCATACCGTTTTCAACCCACTATCATTCTATAGTTTTCTGATCAGAAAAAAATAATAATTTCCCGTAATCTGATAGCTCTCCCCAGAGGCATTACAGTAAAGTAAGGTATTTAAACTAAATTTTTGGAAACTGAAATCAATTTGTGCTATTATCGCGTTGCTTCCGTATCGCCTACTAAAACAATACTATCGTGTGATTTGTATTATGTGGGCGTACCCATACGCTCCGTTGCGTAATATACGCTACGTGTGTAAGCCCTTGCGTCGCGTACGCTTGTCCCGCCCTTTGTTAGGGACACGTGTACACCGGCCAGACACGTCCACAGTAACACAAGTAACACGTTTATATCAATGTAAATGATCTTTAACTGTAATCATTTACTGAACACCACACAGAACTTCCTTGTATCTTAGGCAAGCCGTGTGCGTGTTTTACAAATTACTCCTTTACGTATTATTTTTACTTTTAACTACCAATAGCAACAAATCTTTCTCAGCACGTTATCAATGATAAATGGCAAACAGGAAAGTGAGATATGTGAAAATTCACAGGTGAAAATGCAATTCTAAATTAATCTAATGACATACATTAATGTAAGCACGCACATATAGATATTACATCTATGAGACCCTATTCAGTGCTTCTAATTTGCATATGAATGTGCTTTTTAACCATCTGTAAAGGCGATTTCTTTCACTGCTGGGAGAGAAAAAACAAAACAAAACCCAGTTACACAGGTTCATTTGCATATCAATGGCCCATCTCACAAGTAGCAGAGTTAAACAGGCTCTTGAAGGGAGGAAAAAAAGAAAAAAGAAAAAACCACAACTTTGGGGGTCATTCCGAGTTGTTCGCTCGTTATTTTTTTCTCGCAACGGAGCGATTAGTCGCGAATGCGCAATGTCCGCAGTGCGACTGCGCCAAGTAAATTTGCTATGCAGTTAGGAATTTTACTCACGGTTTTTTCTTCGTTCTGGTGATCGTAATGTGATTGACAGGAAGTGGGTGTTTCTGGGCGGAAACTGGCCGTTTTATGGGTGTGTGCGAAAAAACGCTACCGTTTCTGGGAAAAACGCGGGAGTGGCTGGAGAAACGGAGGAGTGTCTGGGCGAACGCTGGGTGTGTTTGTGACGTCAAACCAGGAACGACAAGCACTGAACTGATCGCAGATGCCGAGTAAGTTTGAAGCTACTCAGAAACTGCTAAGAGGTGTGTAATCGCAATTTTGAGAATCTTTCGTTCGCAATTTTACTATGCTAAGATTCACTCCCAGTAGGCGGCGGCTTAGCGTGTGTAAACACGCTAAGCGAGCGAACAACTCGGAATGAGGGCCTTTGTTTTATTTGTGTGTTTCCTAAATCAAATATTCATTTTGCTATTAACTTATATTAAACTCTATCTGAACCACTTATGATTGACTATGATATGGATTAAATAAATGCATTAAAAACTCATTAAATTATGATTTCTTTTTGACAATGGATGGCTGATTATTTCCCGAGTCAACTGAAAATCAGCCATTCAGAGAGAAAAAAAATTTGACCTTCCCAAAATGGCCGCTGCTCCTCCCCCTTCCACATCCATGAGGTTTACACAAAATGGAGGACAGACCATGCGGCTTCTTTTGTCACAAAGAAAATCATCATTCCAGCCCCTTAAGTTATTCTAGGCCTGAGCTAAAAATAAAACTATCAAGCCATGCAGAGCGACCAAAAATACTTTTAAACCTATTTAAACAGACAAGCAATCCAATCTGCGTGTGCAGTTGGCACCAAATAGAAATAAAAACCAGATTTAAAAAGACAATAGCTTAATGTTCCTACCTTCCGGTTCCGGATTCCACCAGCACTCCTACAGCGTAGCGATGCAGACGCTTATCTAGTCAGCACTACCGTATCCCTCACCACCAACACGGATACAAAGGGATACGCCTTCCCGCCCTTTGCTGACAGATAAAGTCTGCTTGTGTTCACTAGAGCGGATATGTGGAGGAAGGACTAGCCACCAATTGATAAATCTAAATATTTATCTTATAACATTTACTATATATTGGTAAGAGACTCAGTACGCAATGGGCGTACGGGGTACCGTAAGGGTACGCACTTGGCGTAGCAGACGCTAGGCCGTGGTCGAGACGCACGAGCGACACGTTCGCTCACGGCTTATGCTGGGTATCGAGCACGCTATAGGCGGTCCGAGTACCGTAATGCTACGCTACTAGCGTAGCGGACGCTGTGCCCTACAAGAGGAACACAAGCGGCGCAGACGCTCACAGGATGAGACACAGTAAACCTTGTATGTAACACAATGAAAGGCTGAGCCTATACTGTAAACCTTGGTTTTGTAATGTGAACACAATGCAATGCTAATTAACCACTATTATATAAAAGCCTCTTGAGCGATTGAGATGCTCTGAATACTCTCAGCAATGTAATAAACACACAATACCTTGCTAAGGTTCCAAAACCTTTACTAACAAGATTTAGTTATGTAAAAAAGGAAAATACAGTTAACATTTTATACACTACAGGCTAACATCAATATCTAAACATAATAACTACACATATACAATATACAACAGCGTAACAATAACAGAGAGAGAGAGAGAGAGAGAGAGTATGCAAGTTGGTTACAGAGAAACACTTACACACTGGGGAATGATCGCTGCGCAGTCCTGGTCACCAGCTCCATAGTTAGTCAGTGATGAAAACCTTTTGTGGAGAGTAGACTAAGCTGGCCCAAACTGGCTGTTCCTTATATACACTGCATACAGTACACTACAAAGGGACCTATATCTCATTGTTCATTGGACACAGGAATCTGTCTTCACATTACAACAAAAGGTCATAGGTTTGTTTGAACAGGTGGGCTGTGACTATTCCAGACTGCTCAGGTGGGAAGGAATCTCAGGATTCCTACCACATGGACAATGAACCGCAAAATACAGTAAATGTCCAGAAACTATTTATAGACATAACTATACGCAGGAGCAATTAATCTCTACCTAACCAGCACCGGATTGTTTCTAATAAAATACTCTACCGTTGCATACCAAACACCACTGCTCAAAACCTGTCTGACCCTTCGTATCATGTAAAGAGGGACTTCTCTGTCCATAAACCAGTTACACTAAACAAACTTACTGATATTATTAAGGAGACCATAACCTACAAAATGCACTATTTGGATTAACTATGTGACAATTGAGTCGCCCGCCAGACGCACACAAACTCTACCGTAAATGCACATACCACGCGCTTGAGCGCATGTCCGTGGAGGCACCGTCACGCAACTGCGAATATGCGCACGCACGGGAGAGAATGTGCACGTGCAGCGGGCAAGCGCATGGGGTTAGTACAAGGCATGAGAATAACGATATTTTTCGACTTTGACAACAGGGACTGGGTTCTATGGGAGAGGAGGTCCTGCTCTTTCCACCAGTGGATGACATCACAATCTCAAAAATGGGAGGGGCAGCACTGGAAGTGGGAGGAATATGTCATGAACCAGTCACTCACTTCTGTGGGTCCTGGGGTCCATCCGTTGCCGGCGCAGTTGCTCGCGGTGCTGTGCAGCCGTGTGGGGACGCGGCATCTGTGGCAGAGGTGGTGTGGGTTCTGGGAGTCGGGAGTGCGGGGACCTAGTGGCTGGAGGTGCCTCTGTGTGTCTGCAGTATAGGAGGTGGCCATGTTGGAGACCAAATGCAGCACCTGTGAGCACCTGTGGGTAAGTGTTAGCCAATCCTGTGCTTGTGCTGCCTATAAGTAGGCTGGGATTATTTCACTCTTGGCCAGTGCTTTATTGTAGCTACTCTGTACCCTAGCTCTGTGCTCTCCCTGTGGATTTCTTTATGATTCCAGTGGTCCAGATATTGCCTCCGCTCCCAGAAGTCTGCCTGCAGCCTTCACCGCAATTGACCCTCCAGCTCCCTGCTGTGCTGTCAGTCAATCACTCTCCAAGTGGCAACAAGTGGATTCCCGAAGTCCTGTGAGGGGTTACCCTGTTCGTTCAGTGACTGCCTGCTATAATCACACAGCCTGTGGAAGTTTCTACTTAATCCTGGTCTTCGTTTACTCATCTCTCAGTTTAACCCATTCTTCGCTATTGTCTTCTGCTGCAGCTCTTTACAGTGTTTCAAGTAAAATCTTCACAACCTGCAAGTACTTCTCTCAGTATTGTATCTACATTTTTGCATCATTCAAAGACAATTCTTCACAGTTCTCCAGTTCAGCCTTTAAGCGTCAGTAACAAGTCTACACAGTTATTCATCTTTGTCTACAATATCCAGTTAACACTTCTTTACAGTTCTCCTGTTCAGCCTTTTAGCATCAGTAACAAGTCTTCACAGTTATTCATCTTTGTCTACAATATCCAGTTAACCCTTCTTTACTGTTTGACACTAATCATTGCTTCATATTGGACAATTCTTCACTAATCTTCAGGCACGTTTTATCTTATTCATATGAACATTTCTTCAATGCATCTTTAATACAGATCCTGCTTATCGTTATGCCATTCAATGCAGTATGTCAGTCTATATATGGTTTCTAATAATTGTCATTTAACTCCTTACTGGAATTGTAGCTTTTTAATAAATATATGAAACGGAACTTTCTTCATCCTCCCTGTTTTCACCATACTCCGGCACCAACACCTTCGGTTGGTACAAGGTTAACGAATTCACAACATCAGTTGGTCCTTACAGAGTAATGAGTAGAAAAAGGAGGAGTTGGGATTCATTCTTAAACTGCTCCCCTAAAAGAAAAGTCTAGATCTACTCCTGACCCAGAGTAGCACTGACGGGAAAGGTATCCTATGGCTAGGGCCTGATAGTATACTAGTGGTATTTGCAGGAGAAACAGGAACTAGGTATAAGCAGAGCACTTGCTGAGAAGCAGGCACTTGGAGAATACAGAGTTCTTGCTCAGAAATAGGGACTTTGGGGACTACAGGGTATGAGGTACTCCATAAAGTAGGGTACTTTGTCCTTATGTAGGAATCCCAATCCTATAGTACCTGTAGTCTTTTTTTCTTAGTTTAGTGCCATTCCATTCAACAATATCAAAGCTGCCAGGTAAACTTTAAGTGACCATTTCTCCAGAGCCTTCACTGAGTATGTGCAGGAGTGGCTGGAAAGGTCCCTGAGCAAGCCAGCAACACCAATCCCAAGAAAATCCCCTCCAGCTGATTGAAGACTTGGGTTGCAGGGTAAAGGAGCCCTGCAGGAAATGGATGAGAGGCAGCTGAGGAGCAAGAGGGAGCTCAGACAGATGGGAATGTACCTGTGGAGCAGTTTTGCCATGTAGCAGCCAGGTGTTCAGAGTGGTCCAGCGGGAGAGAGGGGATGCTCAGCAGTTAGGAAGTTGGAGATGGCAGTAAAGGTCTGGGGTCAGTGGCTGTTGCATTGATCCAGAGAGCTACCACAGTAGAGGATCCTGGGTATATTTAGCTGGCGCAAAGACCCAGAGAGGACCTGTGTGGAGAGGACCCTGGTAGGATCCTTATGAGGACCACTGCTGGCAGTCTTGGGGGCTGCAGGCAAGAAGAGAAAAAACCCTGTCAGGACCCAGGCTGTGTCAAGGCTGCCAGATGGAACTGAGGGACCCAGGGAGCATTTGCTGAGCAAGGAGGAGCCCAGGATATCCAGTCACAGTCGGTCAGAAGAGCCACAGCTAGGGGTGAGAAACTTAGGTTCTATATCTGTACCTTCCACTGCATACTCTGCCAGCTGCTGGTGGCTATTCAAGAGGAGGGGGAAGGGGGAGGTGGTGTTAGTAGCTGGCACCCCTTAGGCTCTGCTGGTGGCTAGTTTAAAAATACTAAGGGGTCTATTTACTAAGCCTTGTATGGAGATAAAGTCACTGGAGATAAAGTACCAGCCAATCAGCTCCTAACTGCCATGCCACAGACTGTGTTTGACAGTTAGGAGCCGATAGGCTGGTACTTTATCTCCATCCAAGGCTTAGTAAATAGACCCCTAAGGGTCAGTTGCCCTTTACCTCTAGCATAAGGGACACCAAATTCTTGTGTGATGCTGTAGGGGTTTACCAGACATCTGAGGGGGTCAGACTGGGTACTGTCTTGTCTGCTGACACAAAAGCGTAGTATTATGGGCAAGCGGGGTAGGTCTGTTCCCATTGACTGCTGATTTGCACATATCATCTTTACCTGTTATATCTAATGTCTAGAGAAAGAGCTTTTAAGGTCCCTTATTGCTGAACTGCTTCCACTAATTAATTGCATAGACTGTTTTCTTAAACTTAAGCCAGTGCACAAGTACTACATTGACCTGCATGTGTTGAACTGTCTTCAGAGTGGTTTTCTTTTCTGCATAGACCCTTTGCTTAAAAATAAACTGGTGGACTACAAGTACTACAGTAATCTGCATGAGCTGAAACGTTTTTACTAAAGCTGATTAATTACACAACTGTACCCCAGAGTTAGGGAACTATTCTCAGGAGAAGAAAGTGAGTTGCCCTGGCCATGATCTGGACTCTGGAGTTGGTTTAAATAGGGCCCTCCCTGTGTCTATTGGTTGAACAGATCATGTGAGCGCAGCTTCTGGATTCTGGTTGGATTGGGAAAATCACATGGAAGACTCCAATATGTCCCCGCACATGCAGCTGGACTGTTTTGTTTACAAATGGTGATGCATTGCTCAGTAATGCCGCAAACAGCCAGGTGAGGCATGGATGACCATAAGATGACACTGCTAGACATGACAAGTGGGACTAAGACACCGATGTGTGACAATGTCCTTTTGCTTCATGGTGCTGCTGCCATGAGAGGTGATAAGCCGGGGCAATTATGTTGTACCATATTATGGGCCTGATTCCATTTTGTACACAATCCTGGTATTCACTCAACTACGCGATTATTGGAAGACTAAGCATGTGCTAAGACCACACTGCGCACACACCAAAGTACCTCAGGAAAGCGGCCCCCATTGAGGATTCAATCTAAGGAAGGGACCATTTTGGGGAGGTAACAGGGAGTGGCAGTCAACAACACAGACACGTCATGACCATTTTTGGGGCATGTCTCTGCCTACATCTGTGATCACAAATGCAGAAAACATGGCACCGGCCTCTCCGTTCCTGTGGCCAGGACATGTGACTATAGACTCAATCAGGGAGTCAATATTCCTTGTTTCTACGTCGGTGCTGCGTATAAGGGCCTAATTCAGCATGAGTTATAGCTTTGCGAGAAATCGCAGAACTACAACTCATGTCTCTAGCATGCGGGGGGCCGCCCAGGACAGGGCAAGGTTGCCCCGCATGCCGGGTCCCCCCGCCCCGCTAAAATGCGAGTGCATCGCTATATAGTGTTTCACTCGCATCTTAAGGGTTGCCTCCTGCCGATGCAGTCTACCTGCAAAGGCAGTCACCCGGCAGTCATGTGTCAGGTCGCAGCGACTGAGTGTGATGTCACGCAGCCGTCACGGCCTGACCCACAAGCGGTCCAGACATGCCTCTACTGTCCGGACCATGCCCCCTGAACGGCGTGTCGATGCCTACTAAACGCTGCATTGACGCCCTCTTCCAGCCCCCACCGGGAGTTAGACTGCGAGCGCAGTTTAAGTCCTCGTGCGTGTGCACTGCGACGTGCACGCATGTGCAGAAGTGCTGAAATCGCCAAATAGCTGAATTAGGCCCTATATACGCAGTTGCTGAGGACTTTGCGATGGCACCAGTGGGCGTCTCTTCATTTCTGAGCGGTTGCTTCACTTGCATGTTCCGTGGCCTAAAAAAATTGCAACTGCGTAGACTTTTGCATACACTACCCATTATACTTCCTAAAAAGCCCTGTGGTTGTAAGCTGCCGGAGTTAGAGAGACTACCATTGGTCCTGCGGTGTAAATTTAATTTCTACGTTTCTCTCCTATCAGCTGCATTGTGGGAAAAACCAGCAACTAGAGGTAGGAGCGATGAGTATTTTTTTTTTTCAGGTAACCTATGGATTTCTATTGGACAAGGGGACGTGAATGGCTACGTGGGATGTAGGTAAGTATGCTTTATTAAAGTTATACTTTCACAGTCTGCGTGCCTTGTCTTTATTGTATGATTTCTTTTACAAGTAGATCTACAGGTGCCAACGGGCCCTTTAATGCCCCGCATGTTGGTACCTGTGGTTCTCCAAGTACCAGCATGCGGAGGAGGTTTGCTGGGACCTGTAGTTCCACAGGTAAAAGACAATATTTATTCTTCATTTTACACAATGGCTGTCAGTCAGGCACCCATCGGCAACAGGTGCTCGGGACAGCCTCGGGGCTGACTAGTTGTGGGGGTTATGCTGCGGCCGCAGGGACCAATATATAGTGTCCCCCTGGCTGCGACATTACCTCTCTGTCTAGTGGAGCCCGGTACTGGTTTAAAAAAACAGGGGGACCCCTATTCAATTTCCCCCCCTGTATTTTATCAAACAGGACTGGCTCAAAGAGCCCGAGGCCAGTTATAGTGTGTGTGTGTGTGTGTGTGTGTGTGTGTGTGTGTGTGTGTGTGTGTGTGTGTGTGTGTGTGTGTGTGTGTGTGGGGGGGGGGGGGGTTAACGCCAATGCTTTTTTTACTTTTACTGTTTCAGCACTTTTACAGACAGAAGCATGCACCGATCTCATTGATCTGTGTATGCTTCCGTCAAACTCGCACAATGTAATGAAACTCGCATTACATTGTGTTAGTTTTAATTCTAGAAAAGTTGTACGCTCTGGCACAATGTAATCGCAAAAAGCTGTGGGTTTGTCCCACAAAAGAAACAGCACTTCATTACATCCTACCTCTTTTGTTGAAACTAAGAGGTACATTTACTAAGAATCATGGTGGTCTGAGTTTGCATTCTCGGGCGAGTTTTTTTCCTGTTTTTCAAACTCAGAGATTTACTAAAGTCAAACACCGGAGCAAAACCATGAACCGAACTGCAAATCATGGCCAAACATGCAAAGAAAAGTCAATACACCATTGAAACAACTCGCCAGTACTTTCAATTGAAAGAAACAGTATGGAAATTTAAAAAGTAATGTGTTTATAAATATGGAGCAAACTTTGACCAAAACAGACTATTCAAACGGATGACCTCCTCAGCAGCAAGTTTTCCAGAGGTCTGCACAGATCAGTGTGATCTGTGCAGTGCTACTTTGTGTCAATGTAAAGAAAATGTTTATAATCTAAAAACAAATTGCGTTGGGTCCCCCCCAAAAGTATAACTAGCACCTGGACCAAAGAGCCACCCCTGGTCCTTAAAATACCAAAGAAATTGCATATCCCCCCCACCACCACCACCACCACCTGTTTCATGTGGACATACAAGGGCTATATGTATAGAGATATAGCTCTTCTCCCAAAAGTGACCGAACCCATGTGTGAGCTGTCACTTCTATCTCTATAAGCCAATCAGCACTTACTACCATGGGAACAGGCCACTGATTGGCTGAGAGGGGTCTGCACATTTAAACAGTGACTGAATGTGAAGCCGATCCACAGTAACTGCATGTGAGTTTTTTTTATGTGTGGTTATTAAGGACCAAAACCACCGTTACTAACAAACAGGACATACAGTATTAACCTGACTCAATATTGATCAATATGCTTAATTAATGTATTCATATGTGATAATACATCCATGACCTCTTCATGTCTCACAGCCTCAATCTGCTGGCTCTAACATAAACATGGCTCACACAATCAGACACAGCCTCCCCTGTAGAACTGTCACACGGTGGTCTCCACTTTCCGACACCTCCAGTCCTGACAAGAATAAAGGTGGTGAGTGAGGTTGGAATATTACTATCGCAAACTTTTACATACACTGTTCTACCACAGGTTCCATCACTCTCATTTACATCATTTGAAGTACATTCTATATGGATTTTCACCCCTTTCTCTCTGAGTGTGGCTGCTATCTATCGCCCCACCTGGGCAACCCAAACAATTTCTGGAAGATTTTTCTGCCCGGCTCCCTCACTTCTTATCCTCTGACATGCCCGCTATCATCATGGGTGATTTCAATATCCCTATTATAGTCCAACATCTGCTGCTTATGCCTCCAAACTACTCTCTCTAACCTAGGGGTGGGCAAGATGCGGCCCGCGGACCGAACCTGCCTGGCCCGCTGTGCCCCACCAGAGTGCAATGACAAGCGGCCCGACAGGCCGCTTGTCATTGCAATGCTCGCAGACGCGGCGCCGCTGAGGAAATCCCGGTCACGTCACATGGTCAGCTGACCGGGATTTCCTCTATCTCATGCGCTGGGCGTCACGGGGGGCGACGCTGGGCAGGCACTGAAGAGCTGAACGAAGCGGCCAGTGGGGAGAAGAAACGGCGGCGGCCAGCGGGGAGAAGAAACGGCGGCGGCCAGCGGGGAGAAGTACGATCAGCAGCGCGGATCACCACTGACAGTGGGGTAAAATAGGTAAACCCCCTGGATAAAGCTGCCCTATATGTTATGGGGAGGGGAGTTAAAAATGGTTGTATGGGTTTAGGGGAGTGGGGGTGGGGAGGGTAAGGACTGCTATATAGGTTTAGGGGAGGGTGGGGAAAGGGGGGTAGGGACTGCCATATAGGTTTAGGAGAGAGGGGAAGATAGACTGCTATATGGGTCCAGGGGTGGTGGTGGGGGGAGGGGGGGGTGTTTGAGGCTGCAGCATTACACAGGGTGCTGTTTGTTTTCAGCCCCGTGTTTTTTTTTTTTTTATTACTGGATTACTGTGTTTATTGGACATATGTATTGTGCCTGTAAAAAAAACGATGTATTCTACTATGTATGTATGTATGTACTATGTATGTATTGTATATTGTATTGTGGTGTGTGTGTTTTTATAGTTATATGTACTATGTTTTTATAGTTATATACATAACTATGGGCCTTATTCAGACCTGATCGCTAGCAGGCGATTTTTGCACTGCTGCGATCAGGGGGAGGGGGTAATCGCTGTGCCGGGGTTGCGATCGCATGTGCAAGAGAGCTGCACAAACAGAAATTTGTGCAGTCTCTGCGCAGCCCAGGACTTACTCAACCGCTGCGATGATCAAGGCCGGAGCTGACGTCAGAAACCCTCCCTCGAAATGCCTGGTGCCTCCTTCGTTTTTCCGGACACTCCTCTAAAACAGTCAATTGCCATCCACAAACGTCCTCTTCCTGTCAATCGGCTTGCGATCGCCTGTGCGATCGCTTTGTTCGCACCATCCCGGCGCTGCAGACTGACGTGCCTGCACATTGCAGTGTATGCACAGTTCAAAGCCAATCATCTGCTGTGCAAAAATGCACAGCAGTGATCGTGTCTGACTTGGGCCCTATAACGGGTCTTATTTTGAGTTGGTTGCATATGCATTTTGCTGCAACTGCTCATTAAAGGGCTGATGCAGACTTGATCACTGTGCTGCTAATTTTGCTGTCCTGCGTTCGGGTAGTCGCCGCCCCCAGGGGGAGTGTAAATTCGCCTATGCAAGTGTGCGATCGTATGTGTACGAAGAGCTGCAAAAATCTACTTTGTGCAGTCTCTGCGCAGCCCAGGACTTACTCCTACAAATATTTGTCATTCATATCAGTCCCCTCCCTTTTGACGCTTACAGTATGAATTCCGCAACACCTCCCAGTATATTTTTGTGGTGTGGGAGGAAAGCCATACAAACATCGGAGAACATAAAAACATCATACAGATGTCAGTAATGCGCACCACTGTGTGAGTCTTGTTTATATTTATTGCCTACATTTTGATTTTGATTTAAAATCAACAGACTAAGAAATGAGTTTCACAAAGAAAAGAAAGATAGACGGTGAATGCAGAAAATTCAACAAAGAATGGACTCCTAAATATTTTTTTTTCCTTGTTGGTGAAAAAGCAGTGTGCTTAGTTTGTAAGGAATCCGTGGCAGTATTCAAAGAATATAATTTAAATCGCCATTTCGAGACAAAGCATGCTTTGAAGTATAAAAATTTATCTGCTGAAGACAAATTGGAGAAAGCCAATAAGATGGTTGCTCGAATCCAAAAAGAGCAAACATTTTTCACAAAATTGTCATCTGCACAGGATGGAATTACAAAGGTGAGCTATTTAATAGCACACAAAATCGCCAAGAACAGTAAGCCGTTCACCGAAGGAGAATTTATAAAGGAATGTATGGTTGACTCTGCTGCAATATTGTGCCCAGACAAGAAAAAAATGTTTGAAAATATTAGCTTGTCACGGCGAACTGTTGTGAGGCGCATCGAGGACATATCCGAGAATATGGAACTGCAATTAAAAAAGAAAGTCAACAATATGTCATATTTTGCGTTAGCACTGGATGAAAGTTGAGATGTCAAAGACACAGCCCAGTTGATGATCTTCATTCGAGGTATCAATGAAAATTTTGATATTACAGAAGAACTGGCATCAATGCAGTCCATGAAAGATACAACAACTGGAAAGGATTTATTGGAGGCTGTAAATCAGTGTGTATCCAAACTTGGAGTGGAGTGGGAAAAATTGGCTGGTGTGACAACTGACGGAAGCCCCAATCTAACAGGAAAAAATATTGGATTGCTAAAAAGAATTCAAGACCAAGTCAGTGAAAAGAATCCAGAACTCAAAATTGTCTTTCTACATTGCATCATACATCAAGAGGTCCTTTGTAAAAGTGTTTTAAAATTAAGCAACGTTGTGGACACAGTTACAAAAGTGGTCAACTACATTCGCGCAAGAGGATTAAATCACAGACAATTTGTAGCTCTGCTAGAGGAGACTGATGCTGAGCACACAGATATCCTGTATCATACCAATGTGAGATGGCTTAGCTTGGGGAATGTTTTGAAAAGAGTGTGGGAGCTGAGAGAGCAGATTGGGGTGTTTCTAAACATGAAAGGAAAAGAACCCGATTTTCCCCAGCTGAAAAATAAGGATTGGCTATCTGATTTCGCATTTGCTGTTGATGTTATGGGCCACATGAATGAATTAAATCTAAGATTGCAAGGGAAGGGGCTTTTTGCTCATGATCTGCATTTCAGCGTGAAGTCATTTATGACCAAATTGCTGCTTTTCTCCCGTCATTTAAGGAACAAGCAGTTCACTAATTTCTGCACTTTGCATCAAGTTGCTGTTTCAGATGAAAATCTGGAAAAATATGCATCATCAGTACTCGATTTACATGGGGAGTTTTCACGGAGATTCAATGATTTCAAAACAATAGAAAAAGATTTATCTTTGGTCTCCTCACCTTTCACATTTGATGTCGACAATGCTCCTTGTGATCTTCAACTTGAGCTTATTGACCTGCAGTGTGATGCTTTGCTTAAAGAGCAATTCAAATCAGAACCTCTTCCACGGTTTTACGCCTCTCTCAATGGTCAAAACTTTCCAAAGATCAAGGCTCATGCGCGGAAGATGCTTGTGCTATTTGGTTCAACCTACATATGCGAGCAGGCATTTTCTGTGATGAAATTTAACAAGTCAAAACACAGATCTTCCATGAATGATGAGCACCTTGCAGCTGTGCTTCGGATTGCGACAACAGAGATGATGCCTGACTTCGCTTCTCTGGTTAATGCGCATCAGAGGTTTCAATCATCTCACTGACTCTTTTATGTAATTGTTAATTCCACCTTTGATTGTTAGTTTTTTTTTTTTTTAAACGAACACTCCACTTGATTGTACGAAGGCTTGAGTGTTTGTTATTTTTTCTCTCTCTTGTTTTCTGTCTTCTTTCTGTCTTCTCCTCCTCTTCCTCCATTTCTGTTCCTTTTACTCCTACCTAGACATTTACTGTGTTCTATATTGTATCAGTGTTCATTTTCTTATTCTGTTTGCTTCGTATAATAAAATATTTTTTAATCAAAATCTAACAGCATTTTTGTGATAGATATTGTATATACAAGATATTTTGTATGTGGCCCTCGAATATTCGCTGGAAGTGTTAAGCGGCCCCCCAGCTGAAATAATTGCCCACCCCTGCTCTAACCCCTCCTCTCTTGACCTCTCCCAACGGTCTGAATCCTTTACTCATCAGAAGGGCCACTGCCTTGATCTTGTATTCACCAGAATATGCTCAGTTTCTGAATCACTAACACTCCTTTCCCTCTCTCTGATCACAACCTTATCACCTGCATCAGTGGTTCCCAAACTTCTTTGAATCACGGCGCCCTAGAGTATCAGAATTTTTATCATGGCACCCCTAGGCCAAAAGTTTCTTATTGGGATATTTATAAAAAAAAATATGAAATTAAGTAAATTATGTTTATATGTCATTAGGTTCAGTTATGTGGTGAGGGACAAGATTTGCTTCTGTTTGTACACATATTTTATGATTGGCAGGCACAAGTACTAGTTTTGCCTGTTACATGGATACTAAATATTTAGAATTGGTCCTGGACCACCAACCCGAGGCACCCCTGCAAGTGTCCCGCGGCACCCCAGGTGCCACGGCACATAGTTTGGAAACCACTGACCTGCATGCTCTTCTCCATTACTTCAAACTCAATGTCACTGAAGTCTACCAAATCTCCTCAAACCTGCAGAAATATTAACACTATTACTTTTCGACAACTATCCTCCTCTCTGCACCAACTGCTCTCACCGATTTCCACATTTACTCTCTCAAGACACTGCTGTATCACACCTGAACCAGACTCTAGTAATAGCCCTTGATGAAGTGGCTCCTGCTACCTATTACACTCCACGGAGGCTTTTATGTCAACCATGGCATTCTAAATTAACAAGACACCTACAAAAACTCTCACATAAAGTAGAACGTCAGTGGCGTAAATCTCGTAGTCTTAGCGACTTCCTTACATATAAGAATATCTACCACTCTTATTGTAACGCCCTTGACACTACCAAACAAACATATTTCCAATCATTCATCTCTGCTCAAGCCAATAACCCCAAGCGACTTTTTAATATATTTAAATCACTTCTGAACCCTCCCTCACCCAACCCACCAGCCACTATCAGTGCACAAGAACTTGCTTCCTACTTCAAGGACAAGATTGATAGGATCCAAAATGAAATGGTATGCTCTTCCTCAGCCAGTGACCTGCTCAATTTCTTACCAGAACCCTCTGACACCTTATTTTCGCTTGATCCCACACATGAAGATGAAGTATCAACACTCTTCTAATCCGTCTGCTACACTACCTCTCCTCTTGATCCTATACACAAATCAGTAAAGCTCTGTCTCTTGTGCTCATATCAACCTTAACTACAATCTGTAATCTCTCTCTACTACTGGTATCTTTCCATCACTGTTTAAGCATGCAGTGATTACTCCCATTCTGAAAAAAACAACCACAATTCTGACCCAAGCTCTCTCTCAAACTAGCGTCCCATCTCTCAGCTCTCATGTCTCTCCAAGCTACTTGAGAAACTCGCCTACACTCGCCTCACACACTTTCTTAACTCACACAACTTTTTAGACCGACTTCAGTCAGGCTTTCATTCCCAACACTCAACAGGGACATGACTGACTAAAGTAGTGAATGATCTGGTCACTGCAAATTCTAAAGGTCGATATGTGCTAGTTCGACAGGTCAAAAGGTCAACATGAGTTTTTAGGGGTTTTTTGGTGTCGTTTTTTGCGTACAGTGACCGGGAAGCTGAATTAGTGCACCGTGTTCGCTCGCCATGCTTCGGGCAAGGTGCCTCGCTCCGCTACCGCTTCACTCGGCACAGGTTACCATTCCAATCGTAGTCCACGTGGATCGTTAAGTATGAAAAAGTTCAAAAAAAAGATTTAAAAAAAAAACCTCATGTTGACCTTTTGACCTGTTGACCGAGCACACGTCGACCTAGAAACCCTGTCGACCTATAGTGGTTGACCTAAACATTGTCGACCTAGACAGTGTCGATCTTCAGACCGGATCCCTTAAAAAACATATCCAAAATATGACCTTATCTTACACAAGAAACAGCAAAAACTCTAATTCATTCTCCAATTATCTCCAGCATTGATTATTGCAATAGTCTCTTTACTGGTCTTCACAAAAATAGGCTCTCACCACTACAATCCATTCTGAATACAGCTGTGAGGCTAATCTTCCTCGCTAGACATTCATCATCTGCTGATCCGATCCGCTCTGTCAGTCCCTTCATTGGTTACCTGTATTTTACCATATTCAATATAAAATACCTTTACTTACATATAAGGCTATTAACCAAACTACACCATCATACATCTCTTCACTGATCTAAAAATATCTCCCTACCCGACCTCTCAACCCTGCATAAGATCTGCGTCTCTCATGCACACGGATTACTCACTCCCATGCAGAATTGTAGGACTTCCTTCAGGCTGCACCTACTCTGTGGAATGCCCTCCCGCGCACAATAAGACTCCCCTCTAGCCTTCAAACCTTCAAGCGTTCCCTGAAAACTCCCCTCTTCAGGCTAGCTTATCACATACCAGACCCGCTCACATAACCTTCATAAATATTCATATCTAATTACATCCCCTCTGTACAGTCCGCACATCCCAACATACAGTATTTTCTTTTTCTTCAGTTTGACACCCTCCTGATCTCTGGTCAACATTGCTGTGTGACTATATCATACAGCCCACCAAGAAACTCTGCAATAGATAGCACCTATCCTTGTGTATCAATGCCTTTCCTTATAGATTGTAAGCTTGTAAGCAGGGCCTTCCTACCTCTATGTCTGTCTGTAATTACCCAGTTTTGTGCTATCACTGGGGTCGATTCAATTCAGCAACAGATGAATAGCGCCGGGAATTAGCTCCCGACGCTATTCAATTCAGCTACTAGTTACCCGCAATTGTCGGGAATTCTTCTCTCACCCCTGGGGGGTGAGAGAAGAAAACCGACAAAAGTGCTGCTGCGCGGCCGGTGCGAGGCCGATTCTGTCGGGAATCAGCATCGCCGTGGCTAGTTAAGTCGGAGAATGCTCGTTCTCCCGACAAAACTACCTGTTAAGTCGGTGAGAAAGGGCATTCGCCGACTTAACTTTAGCTGAATTGAGTAGCGTCGGGAGCTAATTCCCGGCGCTATTCATCTGTTGCCAAATTGAATTGAACCCACTGTTATTTCAATTATAAAGCGCAATGAAATACGCTGCGCTATACAAGAAACTGTTAATAAATAAATAATACATGGAATTGACAAGTTGCATTAGTTAATTGTTCCAGTATATAACTACATATCAAAGCATATAAAATTGTCATCAATCCAGGCTGTGTTTTATTGCTTATGTATGGGATCCAATTTAATATGGTATACTAACCATGACAGCTGTATGTTCTTAATTGTTGTGTACAGTATTGTGAATAAATTGATATTTAGTTGAACAGTGCTTCCTGTGCTTTCTTTTTTTTCTTTGCCTTTGAGGTTCAGCAATTCCTCTATTTTGGAAGCTGCAGCCCTACTAATTGTTTGCCACTAGTAAGACTAACACCCAGGTGTGTGTTTAAAAAAAAAAAAAAAATCGGAATCAGGCACTATGCCGCATGATTCCAATGCTCCTTCCACACTAAGGAGCAAATGTATCAAATCCTTTTTTACCCAAAATTGCAATTTATGCTTGATCCTAAAGCTGGATACACACTATAAGATTATTGGCGAGGTGTAATAGGGTCCGAGTTTTGAACTTTTTTAGAACTTGCACAATGTAATAGGAAGCGGGAACATGCAAACTCGCCTCTCTTTCCTTTCAGAATCCAATTCAAACTTCTCACACTCACTTACAAAGCCCTCACCCACTCCTCTCCCATTTACATCTCTGACTTTATCTCCCTTTACTCTCCCACCCGTCCTCTTCACTCTGCTAATGAACGCCGCCTCTCCTGCCTTTCTCTCACTCCTGCCTTCAAGATTTCTCACGTGCTGCTCCCCTTCTCTGGAATTCCCTACCTCTCCCCCTCAGACTCTCCACCTCTCTACAAAACTTCAAACGGGCTCTCAAGACCCACTTCTTCACCAAACCCAGCTGTGTCTCATCCTAACCCACTGTTCCACACTTACTTTCTACCCCATCTGTGTCATCCCTGTCTGTATGCCCCTCCCCTTTAGAAGGTAAGCTCTCACAAGCAGGGCCCTCAACCCTCATGCTACGGCTGCTGGGACCAATATAAACATGTTCCCAGGCTGTGGTATTACCTACTTAGCTAGTGGAGCCGGTGCTAATTTAAAAAAATACGTATTCCCCCCCCCTGTATTTTTGGAACCAGGACCGGTCCAAGAGCCTAGTGCTGGTTGTTAAAATACAGGGGGACCCTACACAATCCCCCCCCCCCTGTATTTTTTCAACCAGGACTGGCTTAAAGAGCCCGGGCTGGTTACGTTTTTGGGGAGGGGACCACACGTCATTTTTTACATTTTATTAAACTATTTGTGAACTTCCACAGACAGAAGCATGCATGGATCTCACTGATCTGTACATGCTTCTGCACTAGGTAGTTGGCGCTGCAGTCGCCACTGTTCTAATCTGCTTGAAAGACTTGTCTATATTTGCCTAAATCAGCATATTGAGCCTACTCCAGTCCGGGGTGGGGGAAGGGTGGATGTGGGGGTGCTGCGGGTGGGGAAGGTGCGGGTGCAGCTGGTGGGGGAGGGGCGAGTGCGGGGGTGCAGTGGATGGGGGAGGGGCGGGTGCAGGTTTGCTGCTGGTGGGGGAGGGGCTTTTGCAGGGGTGCCGCGGGTGGAGGAGGGGCAGGTGCGAGGGTGCCGTGTGTGGGGGAAGGGGTAAGGTGCCACCTCGGGTGGGGGAGGGGCAGGTGTGGGGGTGCCACGGATGGGGGAGGGGGCCGGAGGTGCTGCGAGTGGGGGAGGGACAGGTAATGCTTCTCCTGCTTCTGCTGGAAGCAGCTAAGCTGATTACCTTTGTTGGTGCTCCTTGCAACAGGCGGTGAAGACTCCTGTGCCCAGGACAGGCCCCGCAGCTTCCCCCCAATGGCAAGTCCCTCTGCAGCCGAGTGGAGTCCAGGGAACACACAGCAGCCAAAGGGCAGAGCCTCCCATTGGATGTTACCTGTGTGGGAGGGTGTGATAGACCCGCCGCTAACCCAATGAGAGCTCCTAGCCACGCCCAGCGTTAGGAAATGAGTCACAGATCTGGGCTAATATATATAAGAGATAATCAGCGGTACCAGCAATACTGGTAGTGTTACCTTTGGTAATATTTCCCATGCAGTACATCACAGTCACACACATTTAAGATGCAGGGGCATGGGTCATGCATGCGCAATAGAGGTTGCGGTTTGGTGGCCATCTTGGTAAAGGTGGCTGCCTGGCTTCTATATAAAAGAAAAGCCAATGGCGCTGGAGTGCTCTACTCTTCAACACCCCCCCCTCGCTACAGACTGTCTCCCACTACTACTTGTATAACCATTTTTTACCTCATCACGTAGACATTTGGTAAATTTCCTATAACCGAAAGGGGTTATGTATGAAACAGAAAACAGTGAAAAACTTTTCAAATGTCAAATACTTTTCAGTCCATATTTTTCTATGAATATATCTAGTAAATGTGACGTTAGTCCCTTTGTGAACATATCTGCAGGATTGTGCAAGGGAGGGTAGGGGTATTAGCGACTAACAGTGTCTACACTTTAAAGGATATATATATGAAAGAATGATAAAATACGTATTTCTAAAAAATGGGGGGGTATTTATTATAAAACAGACATTAGATAACAATATAAAAAAGTTTTGGATGAAATAATAAAAAATCAAGAAGGAAGAAGGGGGTTGGATTTGATCATTTAAAACATAAATTTAGACTAATTAAGACATAAAAACATAACTGGAACAATAAAAATATATAAAAGTATTTCAGATAAGAAAAAGGTGCTTATCTTAAAAATGGAAGGTCAATTGAGGTATACCCAACGCGTTTCGTCCATCTGACTTCATCTAGGGGTAGCTACCCCCTTCTTCCTTCTTGATTTTTTATTATTTCATCCAAAACTTTTTTATATTGCTATCTAATGTCTGTTTTATAATAAATACCCCCCCATTTTTTAGAAATACGTATTTTATCATTCTTTCATATATATATCCTTTAAAGTGTAGACACTGTTAGTCGCTAATACCCCTACCCTCCCTTGCACATTTTTAACTAACAGACAGCTTATCACTGCCTATTTTTTGGGGTCAGCCGACACCTTTTATCCTTAAAGGAGTGTCTACACCTCTGGCGATTATATTTTATATATTTTAAATTATATAGCCGGCCTATACACCTATACTTGTGGCGCCATACTCTCACCACTCCATCATATCTGCAGGATTATCTGCACTTGGAACACTATTAGCTCCACTCTCTACTAATTCACAAATTGAACGGTATCTAATAGCAATGTGCTTGGATCATCCGTGGTGCTTGGTGCTGTAGGACAGATCTATTGCACTTTTGTTGTCACACTCCATGTTGACAGTTTAACCCAGATCCAAAAGATTTAACTCTGTCTAAAGTGGTATATTTACTAAAGGTAGGTTTGGGTTTTTTGGGCGATTTTCTGTCGGTTTTGCATACTGCATATTTACTAAGTGAAAACCCGCAGCAAAACGGCCAAAAACCCCAAATCAACCACTTTAGAACTGGGATGAACTGTAAGTTGTACCTCATCCTGACTCTTCAGGTATTTCATTCGGCAGCAGGAGAATGTTCCTGCTTGGTCTTGTTAGGATTCAAGAAGCAGGGCCAGCCCTGGACATAGGCAATCTAGGCGATTTTGTCTCCAGAGCTCCGTGTTGGGATCCTTGGATCCAGTTAAAACTGGACGACTTGATAAGATTTCTGTTCATCTATGGAACACCAGGATCAAAGCAGCACTGGCAACAGGGTAGGTCACTTAGACCAGGAACCTGACCAGTGTACGGAACTGGAATCCAAAGTTTAACATCTGAAACCAATCATAGAGAACTCAACCCTAATACCTGAAGAACCGGGAGCTGGAACTTATTACTGGGAACTCAGAAGCATATGAGAAATGGAAACTCAGAAACGGAGTAAGCTAAAACGGGAGCCAAGAACTAAAAAAGCAGAAATGAAAACAGAAATCAGGAACTCAGGTCTATACCCTGTAAACAGGAACCAGCACACTGGATATGCAGAACTGTAATTGGAAACTTTGGCAAGGGCAACACAATGACAGATGTGGATGGGGGAAAGAGAGCACAATGGCCCTCATTCCGAGCTGATCGCTCGCTAGCTGCTTTTGGCAGCAGTGCACACGCTAGGCCTCCGCCCTCTGGGAGTGTATCTTAGCTTAGCAGAAGTGCGATCGAAAGGTTAGCAGTTCTGCTATTAAATATTTTCATGCAGTTTCAGAGTAGCTCCAAACCTACTCCTACCTTGCGATCACTGCAGACAGTTTAGTTCCTGTTTTGACGTCACAAACACGCCCTGCGTCCGGCCAGCCACTCCCCCGTTTTTATCTGACACGCCTGCGTTTTTACACACACTCCCCGAAAACGGTCCGTTTCCGCCCAGAAACACCCACTTCCTGTCAATCACTCAACGATCAGCAGTGCGACTGAAAAGCGTCGCTAGACCTTGTGTATAACTGCATAGTTTTGTGGAGAAATTACGTCGCGCGCGCGCACTGCGGCACATACGCATGCGCAGAAAAGACGATTTTTAGCCTGATCGCTCTGCTGCGAACAATGGCAGCTAGCGATCAACTCGGAATGACCCCCAATGTGGGATGTGGAGGGGGAAGGAGGGCACAATGTGGGATGAAGATGGGAGATGACCAGCATGGTGTATGGTGTGGAAGGCGAAAGGGGAGCAGTGTGGGGTGTACTTGAGGGAGCGCAGAGTGGGCTGTGAAGTGGGAAGGAGAGCACAGTGTGGGATGTGGAGGGGGAAGGAGGGCACAGTGTGGGATGTGGAGGGGGAAGGAGAGTACAGTGTGGGATATGGAGGGGGAAGGAAGACAGTGTGGGATGGGGAAAGGGGAGCACAGTGTGGGGTGTGGAGGGAGAAGGAGAGCACAGCGTGGGATGTGGAGGGGGAAGGAGGGCACAGTGTGGGATGTGGTGTGGGAAGGAGAGCACAGTGTGGGAAGTGATGGGGAAGAGGGGAGCACAGTGTGGGATGTGGTGGGGGAAAGGGGAGCACAGTGTGGGATGTGGTGGGGGGAAAGGGGAGCACAGTGTGGGGTGTGGAGGGGGAAGGAGAGCACAGTGTGGGGTGTGGATGGGAGAAGGGGAGCACAGTGTGGGATGTGGTGGGGGAAAGGGGAGCACAGTGTGGAATGTGGTGGGGGAAAGGGGAGCACAGTGTGGGGTGTGGATGGGGAAAGGGGAGCACAGTGTGGGGTGAGGAGGGGAAGGAGAGCACAGTGTGGTGTGTGGAGGGGGAAAGAGCACAGTGTGGGGTGTGGAGGGGGAAGGAGAGCACAGTGTGGGATGTGGATGGGAGAAGGAGAGAACAGTGTGAGGTGTGGATGGAAGAAGGGGAGCACAGTGTGAGGTGTGGAGGGGGAAGGAGAGCACAGTGTGGGGTGTGGAGTGGGAAGGAGAGCACTGTGTGGGGTGTGGATGGGAGAAGGGGAGAACAGTGTGGGGTGTTGATGGGAGAAGGGGAGCACAGTGTGAGGTGTGGATGGGGAGCACAGTGTGGGGTGTGCTTGAGGGAGCACAGAGTGGGCTGTGGAGTGGGAAGGAGAGCACAGTGTGGGATGTGGAGCACAGTGTGGGATGGGAACAGTTGCAGATCCGAAACTGATAACCACCACATCAAACTTCTCCACTACCAGTGGCCACTACATAGCAGCACATTGGGCAGGGTCATGGGCGTGTGGGGAGTGAAGGCTGGCCATTTGGTCCAATCCCACAGAAGAGGTACTGTAACACAAATAGTTAAAAAAAAAAGTTAATGCTGACTATGATAGAACGGTGTGAGAACACACTGGGCATAATTCAGATCCCGTCAGATCTGAGGCTCATACCACAAAGTACCAATGTTCGGTACTTTGCGCATGCGTTGGACCTGTACTGTGTATGTACACTACGGCTGCAGATGTGAGGTTGAGAGTCTGCAGCCATTTGGGTGCTGGCGACGGCAGCTGTTTTGGGGAAGATTTCCTGGCCTTTTGGCCAGAGCTGTGGCGGCCAGCTTGACCCTACAGCCGATGGTGTAACAGGTAATCTGATGCTGTGTTCTAGGACACAGAACTGGATCACAAATGCATGCAGGAGGCGTCCTCCTGTCGCATTACCATATAAGAGTGTCACTACTTCCGAGTAAGCAGTAGCAATGCAACATCCGTCCGCATCTGAATTAGGCCCACTGTGCATCGCAGCTTGCTTCGTAGTTGCTTACCCCAGTCCACCACCAAACTGGGCACGTGAGCGTAGCCTTGTCTGATGAATCACATCTTATTTTATATCTTGTGAACGACAGGGCGCTTGTGCGTCTGTCATTACACAATGTGTGTACACAGTGACATGATGGCCAATGTAACGACACATCAACCATTGCATACACACTGAACGATGTAATGAGCAACACAATGATCCGTTGTTCCAATCTGGCATTCCAATCAGTAGGAAATTGGCAAAACGTTCAAGATATCGTCTAGTGTGTACCCAGCTTTACTTGGGGAACTGGATGCACGATAGGAAGAAGACAGGCTCTCGGCAACGTTCTGCTGGGAAAAACTTTGGTCCTGGCATTCGTGTGGATTTTGCTTTGACACGTACCACCTTCCTAAACATTGTTGCAGGCCAAGTACACCCCTTCATGGCAACAGTATTCCCTGATGGCAGTGGCCTCTTACAGCAGGATAATGCACCCTGCAAAAATTGTTCAGAAATGGTTTTAGGAAGATGACAGAAGTGGTGACTTGGCCTCCATATTTCCCAGATCTCAATCCGATCAAGCTGGAAATACAAGTCCGAGACATGGAGGCTAATGTCTTGGTGGTGGGTACCACAGGACATCTTCAGAGGACTTGTAGCGTCCATGCCTTGAGAGGTCAGAGCTGTTTCGGCGCCATGAGGGGGACCTACACAATATTAGGTAGGTAGTTTTATGGATGATCAACGAAAAGGGAATGTCTGTCCTCAGTAAGTGCATAACAAGGAGGAAATATCTGTCCTAAGTGAGTGTACAACAGATAGCGACTGTCTATCCTCAGTGTGTGTATAAAAAGGACAGGTCTGTTCTCAGTGAGTGTGTGTGTGTATAATGAGTGAACGTCTGTCCTCAGTGAGTGAGTGTATAATAAGGAGTGACTGTCCTTAGTGAGTGCGTGTATAACAAGTAGTAGTAATAGTAGGGTGTCCTTGTTTATCTGTGTAAACATGTAATGATAACGTTATTGGCAGGTGTAATAATCATTATACGGTGATTATATTGGATCTATAAAACATAATTTTCAAAACATACCAATAGAGTAAACAGAACAGATATATTGTGTTACTTTGTATTAATGAAAGAGGTACAGTAAGCAGACATATTGCTATAAGTGGCAGTGCCGTCTACCCAGGCCCCTGCCCACACCCGGTATAACATGCATAAGAGAACATGCTGTACATTTAGTTTCACCACTTCTCATTTCCCATTACTTCCCTCCCGCGTCGCTGGGTTATTTCACGTCCTTATGGAAGTGATGGGATCAGTTACAATGCTTGGTACACAGCGCTTGGTACTAAAACGTGCAGGTGTTTGTAAACGCTGGACCCTGACCAAAGTTTCTGTACTGTATGTGGCCGTGTATAACTTCCGGGTTTACCCGGGGTTTTCTACTGCAATCATCTACAGATCATGTTTTCAGGATTTCTTTAATCATACACAGGTGAGTTAATCTGTTTTGTAATTATCGCACCTGCTTCCATAGACTTCAATCCTGAAACATGATCTGTTGGAGGTACTTGTGGATTGGAGTTGAAACCCACTCAATATACCAGAGGTTCCCAAACTGTGTGCCGTGGCTCCCTGGGGTGCCTCGGGACACTTGCAGCGGTGCGCTGGGTTGGTGGTCCAGGACCAATTCAAATTATTCATGGTCAATATAATAGGCAAAACCAGTGCTGGTGGCTGCCAGTCATAAAATATGTGGCCAAACAGAAGCAAATCTTGTCCCTCACCACACAACTGACCCTAAGGATGACATATAAACGCGATCTACTTAATGTAATATTTCTTTCTAAATTTCTCAATAAGAAATTTTTGGCCTAGGGGTGCCGTGAAAAAAAAATCTGATATTCTAGGGTGCCGTGATCCAAAAAAGTTTGGAAACGACTGCAATATACAATGCAGTCTGCGTACTGCGGCTACTTACCCAAAGGCTTACTTTATGCCATTGTAAGCGATATTTACAGCGTAAATAGAAACATTTACCAATTCCTCTGCTTACTGACATACAAACTCCCCAGGGCCATGACTGTGGTAACTTGTGCATTCGTTCAAGAGCAAACATATCTAGAAGAATCTTTCACATATGTATCCGAAGATGTTTCACAGGAGTATGAGAGTACAGTATAGCCAGCCACTGAGAGGCTTCAGATTCTCTACTGACTGTTATAGCTGCTGCCGCCAAAGGCTGAGAGCTGCCCACTTGTGACACTTAGTGGCTGGTGTGAGAACAGCAGGTTTAAATGCGATAATAAATCATAAAATAGTGCTCAATATCAAGCAGATAAATAGAATAAAAAAAAATTGAAGTAATTTAGTAGCTGCTTGGTTTTTGATTCAAATCCACAACCAGCAACAGTTTGTTCTGAAGAAGTAGAAAAAATAAAAAATTATATACTTCCCTCTCTCTGACCACCATCTACTTTCTTTCACCCTCTCCTCTCCACACCCAGACCCACCATCACCAGATGCAATCTCAGGACTCTCAACCCCGCTATCCTGTCCTCCCTCAAGACCTTTCTCTCTCCTCTTTCCACTATGACTTGTCCCAACCAGGCAGCCTCCTTCTATAACTCTTCCCTTACCGCTGCTCTCGACTTTGTGGCCCGCCTCTCCTCTGTCCCCCTCCGCCGTTCCAAACCCCAACCCTGGCACACCAAACTAACACGATTCCTACAAAAATGTTCACGCTCCGCAGAACGCTCCTGGAGGAGATCTCGCTCTCTGGCAGACTTCCTCCATTTCAAGTTTATTCTCTCCTCCTACAGCTCTGCTCTCTCTCTTGCCAAGCAATCCTTTTTCCAAGCACTCATCTCTTCTCCAGTCCACGCTGTCTCTTTGAAACTTTCAACTCTCCTTCGTCCCCCTCCTCCTCCCTCACTGCCACTGACTTTGCCTCCTTCTTCATCTCCAAAATGGAGGATATAAAAAATTACATCTCCTCCCGTCACCCCTATGCTGCCCCCCTCATCCCTCCCCTCCATCTATCCCACCCTGTCCTGCTTCCGTCCCACCTCAGACAAGGAAGTCCACTCCCTCATCTTATCACCCCCCCCCCCTCAACCTGCCCCTTGGACCCCCTCCCCTACCGTCTTCTCCACTCCCTCCCCCCCACTGCTTGCTCCCACCTTGCTCACCTCTTTAACCTATCGCTCTCTACCAGTATCTTTTCCTCACCATTCAAACATTCTCTGGTCTCCCCTATTTTCAAAAAAACCAACCTCGACCCTTCATCACTCACTAGCTACCGTCCCATCTCTCTTCTCCCATTCGCCTCCAAACTACTTGAACGACTGGTCTACAGCTGTCTCACAAGCTTCCTCTCTGACAATTCCATCCTTGATCTACTACAATCTGGCTTTCGCCCACTCCACTTCACCGAGACAGCCCTGGTGAAAGTCACCAATGACCTGTTTTCGGCCAAATCCAAGGGCCACTTCCCTTTGCTCATCCTCCTGGACCTCTCTGCTGCCTTTGACACCGTGGATCACCCTCTTCTCCGCACACTCCAAAACGTTGGCCTCTCTAGCACCGTCCTTGACTGGTTTACCTCTTACCTCACTAACCACTCCTTCTCTGTGTTTGCCTCCGGAACCACCTCACACCCTTCCTGTCGGTGTCCCTCAGGGTTCTGTCCTAGGTCCCCTTCTGTTCCTGTACACCTCTTCCCTGGGTGCGATCATTAACTCCTTTGGCCTTCAATACCACCTCTATGCTGATGACACACAACTCTACCTCTCATCTCCTGATCTGTCACCCTCTGTCCTCTCTCAGGTTTCCAGCTGCCTCTCTGCCATCTCCTCCTGGATGTCTGAGCGCTCTCTGAAGCTCAACATGGACAAAACTGAACTCATTATCTTTCCCCCAGCCAGAGCAACACCCCCTACAAATATCTCTATCACTGTTGACAACACAATCATCTCCCCCATTCCCCAACTCCGCTGCCTGAGCGTCACTCTTGACTCCTCCCTCTCCTTTGCACCCCACATCCAAGCTCTGGCGCAATCCTGTCGGTTCCAGCTATGCAACATTGCTTGCATCAGGCCATTTCTCTCCCAGAGTGCAACTAAACTTATCATCCACTCACTGGTCATCTCACGACTTGACTACTGCAATGTTCTCACTGGCCTCGCTTGCTCCCATCTCACTCCCCTCCAATCTGTCCTCAACTCCGCAGCTAGGCTCATCTTCCTCTTCCGCCGCTCCACATCTGCCACTCCCCTTCGACAAAATCTACACTGGCTCCCATTACCCTATAGAATCCTCTTCAAACTCCTCACCCTCACATACAAGGCCATCTCTAATTCCACTGCTCCCTACATCTCCAACCTCCTTTCCCTTCATACTCCCTCCCGCCCACTACGATCGGCCGATGACCGTCGCCTCTCCTCTACCCTGGTCACTGCTTCCCATGCTCGAGTTCAAGATTTTGCCCGTGCTGCACCCCATCAGTGGAACGTGCTCCCCTGCTCCATTAGACTCTCCCTGACCTTGCAAAGCTTCAAACGGGCACTGAAAACCCACCTATTTATCAAAGCACACCCCTCCGATGCATAACCTAGTCCTTAGGCTACTCCTCCATCCCCCTGCCCTATGCCTTGAACATCTCTGCTTTGCTTGCATACTGCCATCAAGCTTCTTCCCGCTTGCTTGCACCTCATGTCATCTGTCTGTCGCTCCTCCCCACTAGATTGTTAGCTCTTCAGAGCAGGGCCCTCTTTCCTCTTGTTGTCAAAGCCCTCTTCTCGACACATTTCACTCACAGCCCTCTCCTACTCAGCGACCATCTTTACCGCTTTCTCTCCTGCTGGTAAAGGCTCATCTCCATCTATGGCCACCAGCCCCTAGTAGTACGATGATCACTCCCTCACTACTTACATCTTAGCTGTATTATGTCTTGAGAATGTGTGGTGCTCTTTGTTACCTGTACTCTATTTTTGTTATTTATTTACTGTAATGCTAAGTTTTGTCTCCCTGTACTGTCCTTTGTACGGCGCTGTGAAACACTTGTGGCTCCCTATAAATAAAATGTAATAATAATAATAATAATAATAATAATAATAAATAATAATATTATACAGGGCGAGGCAAAAACAAAAAAAAACACTTACCAGAGTTTAATTGTCAACAAAAAAAGGCATGTTACATGTTATTCGGCAGGTTAGTTCCAGCGTTATCACTGCAATTCTTGAAATATCTGACTTTCATTGGTCTCTCATTCCGTCATCACATAAAAACTACTGGATGAATTTGGATCATGCTTTCATTATTGTATAGCTTAGAAACCTAGAAAGAAACTGAGGTATGTATTATGGGAATACATATGTATTACCGGCAGGCGGTATGTCGGCTGTCAGTATCCCAACAGCGGCAGCCTGCCCGCCAAAATGCCAGCAGCAGGGTGAGCGCAGAGTCCCCTTGCGGGCTCGTTGTGCTCGCCACACTGCGGTCGCTGTGGCTCCCTGCGCTCGACACAGGTTCTATTCCCGCTCTAGAAGTGTCAAGGAAACCCACAAGTGGGAATAGCCCCTGTAAGGCAGGATTCCAGCTATCGGCATTGTTAGCTCGGGATTTTGGCGTCAGTATCCAGTATCCTGACCGCTAGAAACCCGACAGCCAAGAAAACTGATTGCCTTCCATATTATGTGACATCAGGGAGAGGAGCAATAAAGGAAAAGCCAGACGCTTGACACTCGGGGTGAAACGCTCAGGGCTGAAAGCGTAGATCTTAGGACCAGCTGCTTCTCCCAAGGGCAGCTTTACGTGGCTTGCTCACGAGTTAGTAGCCCCAAGCATCTGTCTGTATTAATCCCTGAAGGATAAACGGCAAATATTGTTTACAAAGAAATGTTGTGTTGTGATCAATGTGTACAATATAAAATATACATCGCAATATTAGATGGCACTACTGTCTTTGTAAAATTGGTTCTGCTGTGCAATAACAGACATCCACGTGAGCGAAGCAGCGGGCAAACGCTAGTGTATGTATATATATATATATATATTCTCCAAAAAGAGAGCTTTTATAGGGCAATAACTTAAAGGCAGGTTGGTTTTGCCCTTTAAATTATTGTCGCTTTAAAAAAAAAAATCGGCCAGACTCGTCAGAACCGCGCTGTTACATAAGGCTCATACTGTAATATTTAAAATAAAGTGTATGTCAAGAAAACTGGTAGAACGCTGTTCTATATAATTATGCACCCGTTCAGTGTTTGTAAGCACTTCCTTTACAGTGGTTTTGAACTATAAAAGCCTATATAATTATACCAGCTCATCCCCTTGGGAGGTTAGATACTGAAATTTGATTCTCGCAAAGTGACAAAGTTGTGTGTGGTATTTTGTAGGAAGGCAGCACCTGTATTAAATGTACTAATTAGCACATACCAAACCCATCACATATGTTTGCTGCATGATTAAAGGGCAGAACCATTACATATAATGACACCTTCCCACAGCCGTACTTATCCGACACTACAACCCTTAAAACCCAGAGGATCTTTGCCCGTGCAAAACGGATGACCCTAAAATCAACACTGACAACATTGCTCAGAACTTCAATTTAATTTAAAGAAACTTTTTTTTTAAAATGGTCACATTTGCATTATAAACTATCATTTCTGTAAACCATTTGAGAACATCTTGATTGGGTTGCAAGGCACTTGTGTAGAAAATAATACATCTCACAAACAGAATTTTGCATTGGGTATACAATAATGATGGCAATTAAAAAACAGTGGTAAATATATAGCTTGGTCTCATCACAAGTAACAGCTTTATCGGCATAATATAAAACATTTCTTCCATATTATTCACTATTTTGCTATTACAGAGCATGGCGGACTCCTGTAATTGGGATGTGATGTCAGTATAATCTATAGAGAACGGAATGACGGCACAATATAGTTAAGGCCACTTAAAAGACAATTTTGAGTAAAAAGCCTAGGAAGTCGAACCTCCATAATGCTATAAAATCAATTCACGTCTATAGTAACAAATAATAATTTTGCATTCCGATTACGGAATAGTGTAAAAATAATGATGCATGTAAAACAAAGAACTATTCATTCACCTGGGCCTTCTGGTTCCACAGCGGCTGGCGAGCCAGAGGTTGCCTGTGTCAGCATTAGATAGGTAACGTTTTACCGAAGGTCCCGAATAATTGCACTTTGTAAATGAGGTTCTCTCATAGCTGATCTCAGACCGCATAACGTAGAACAGTCAAATCGCTGAGATCTGTTACGTGATAAACAGGCGGGATCCGGTCTTTAGGTCGACACTCATTAGGGCGACCACTACTGGTCGACATGGTCACTAGGTCAACTTGTACAAGGTCGACATAAGTTGTTTTTTTTTAAGTTTTTTTTTTATTTTTGGAACTTTTTCATACTTTTACGATCCACGTGGACCATGACTGGGAATAGTAACCTGTGCCGAGCGCAGCGGTAGCGGAGTGAGGCACCGTGCCCAAAGCGTGAGCCATACGAGGGGGCACGGTGCACTCACTGGGGTTCCCCGTCACTCTACAAAGAAAATTACACCAAAAAAAAAAAAATGAAGAAAAAACAACAACTCGTCAACCTTTTTCCATGTTGACCGTGTACGTGTCGACCTAATCACAGTGTCGACCTAGTCACTGTCGACCGACAGTGGTTGACCTAATGACTGTTGACCTAGTTACAGTCGACCCTACGATACACACCCAAACAGGCTTACTGTCACAGCAAGTGCCATTATCATGATCAAAGGACAAAGAGTAACAGGAAGGGAACTAGCGGAGAAGCTTCTTCCCATCCATGCTATATTGCTGCATGACAACGATCAGCACCGGCCAGCAGTTTGCATTATATATGTACAGTCTCAAAGGCAAATATCAAGGGTTACTTGGCCCTTTACCTCCAGATTTTAAGAAACATGCCCCCCTAGGAGGTGGACTAATCATAAAATCATAATAAAAATATTTTACTGCTTTTCCTGCAGAATCACCGACACCCCCAAAAATATTCACTGAATTAAGGTATCATCTTATCATCAGATATTGGACAATACAGCCAAGATATAAAAAAAGTGATATATACGTATTTTGGGCCGGCCGACCTTCCGTCAACGGGATTAATGTCCTAGAACTCAGTTTATGTCGAAGCTCAGTTCACAATATTCCACATTTTGTGTGAATTAGCTTGTAGATGGGCTCATCCCATGTAAACACTGACCAAGAGCAGATTGTAATAACACATCCAAGCGCAACATGCAATACACAGACCAGACAGCGGGCTCAGGGACTATTAGACAGAACCACACAGTGACTTGTACTCCGCCACGCTTCATGTGGGTGCTATTTATAGACTGGGCAGCTCTGAAAACAGGTCACACCAGACAAGCAGACAGGATATCACACCCGTAATAAAATCACAGCGACAAAGCAGATAATTATAACTAATAGAAGCGTTTGAACTTGAGAAAGGGACATACATTTACCAAGTACTGTGCGGGAAAAATAAGACATACTGACCATTTAAATCATCCAAAAATTAATTTAGGGTGCACAAATCTGTCTCTTGGGGGGGATAACACCTTGGGGGCTTCTACAGCAATGACCTGAAGAATATGTTTATTTTTCCTAATTATGCAACATATCTGCATGCAGGGTAAATGCAACTTTAATCTTCTTGAACAAGTTAAAATAATAGGTATGGGGGAAAAAGACATAATGGGAGGAATTCAATTGTAGCCCTGTTCGGGCGCGAACATCTACTGGTGCTGGAATTTCTACTCTCAGCCTCCCATGTTGGCAAATAGAAATGTGCGGTTCGAAAGTGACCCGTTTGGGCGCCCAAACAATACTTTTGGTGTTGCGCCCAGCACTTTGGTTGGGTTTGGCCGTTTTATGCAGCTAAACCCAACACTGCAGGGCGCAATCATCGCTATTAAAACAAATTAATAGAATAGTGCCCCCTGATCTCCTGTCACTTTAAACAGGGAATCGAGCGCACATAAACAATTGAATTGCTCCTCAAAAAAACTAAATCGAAAACTTATACTCTAAAGACACTATTATAAATGTACCTTACAGCACTTTTAAGGCAATAAGGGTTAATATAATAGGTCTTGTGAGAATTTCCTCCTATGATCCTAACACAGGGGGCTTCAGTATATTGCTGCGGTTATATACCAGCTTACTGGTTCAGCTTCTACAAACAAGAGACTCAAAGAAACCAAAACAATCTATGTACCATGGAACATTGCCCCAGATACCAGCCGGAAAGGTGATAGAAGTACACACACGCCTGAGCAGCGAAGTGAAACCAAGATGGGCAGAATTTCTGCCAGGTGCTACTAAAAACAAGGAACCAAGTAAAAACTGTTCCTCATTTACACTCAGCGACACTGACTACCCCCCCAAAATGCTCCTGTTCACCCCAAAGTCGTTGTTTTCTATCACATGCAATATAGGAAATAACAGAATAGTGCTGAAAGTGCAGCAGAGAACAATACCAGGAAGAGGAAACCGGCCGCAGAACCAGATATCACGTTGCAGTGCTGTTAAACAGGGTGGCCGGCTTCTGCCCCCAGATAATCCGGTTCTGCTATCAGCACGTGGAATATGGCTGCAGACCACCAATAAACTCTGAATGTCACAGCGGCAGCTACGCAGGTTTCTATGGACAGAAAAATGTAATATGAAAATTACGGTCACTGCAGCCCACGTACTAATAATCAGTATTCCTCAGGTTACAGTTTTGCTTAGAAATATTTAAAAGTACAGTATTTGCTGGCGTATAAGACTACTTTTTTGCCCTGAAAAAAATGCCTCCAAGTGGGGGGGTCGTCTTATACGCCGGGTGCACTTCAGTTGGGATAGACATAGCTGCCATAGTGGCCTTCCGATACTCGCCTGGTGCCCATAGTGGCCTCCCGATGCCCGCCCACCTCATTCTACATACCATCCAGTATTGCGCGGTACCCAGTGCGGCCGCGGCGGGTCACTAGTGCCAATTACAGGGAGATGCAGGGACTGGCCGGAGGCGCTGCAGTCGCGTTGTGGCCGTACAATGGTGACAATGACAGGTACTGTAATGGCACTAATACTAATACTAATGGCACTCATGTGAAACCGGTAACAATAAATGCACACAGGGGTATACACTTTTATACATTTTACAACTTTCTCCTCGCCCCCTCCCCCCTTCTTATGCATACCTTGATAAATACTCCCTATCCAAATCTCTTATCAGGTCAAAATATACAGTATGTCACAAATCTGATGCTCTTTCACGTTTTAATTGGTGTGTGGAAGGGGGTAGTCTTATACGGCGAGTATATAACAAACTCTATATTTTGAGTGGAAATGTTGGGGGTAGTCTTATACGCCCAGTCGTCTTATACGCCGGCAAATACGGTACATATTTCAATTTTCATTTGCCAGGACACTTGTGTACACTTTATACCGGCTACCTGACCGCAACGGCTTCAACCAGTTCTCCAGCTGGTCTGGAAACTACAGGTGCCAGCATTCCCTATAGCTCACTAGCTACCATTGTGTGCTGGGATTTTTAGTTCCACCATTGCTCTCATGCCGACAATTCCGTACTAGCATTTGTAGTTCCCCCAACGGCTGGAGAACTGCATATTATCTATGTCAAACATCAACTATATTTCCTAAAGGTGCACTGTGCGGGTAATTCCAAGTTGATCGCAGCAGCAAATTTGTTAGCAGTTGGGCAAAACCATGTGCACTGCAGGTGGGGCAGATGTAACATTTGCAGAGAGAGTTAGATTTGGGTGGGTTATTTTGTTTCTGTGCAGGGAAAATACTGGCTGCTTTTTTTTTTACACTGCAATTTAGATTTCAGAATCTAACCCAAATCTAAAGGTGGCCATCCACTACTCAGACTTGTCTGAACTGCAGATAGCATCAGATTTCTCTTGAACTCTCACGGGAATTGGATCAGACCCTGGCTTTAATTTTAATTACATTCACTTCAGATATATCTGATGCGATATATATCATGTGCCAGATCGCATCAGATATATCTGATGCACACATGCTACATGCGATTGATCTGATGCTGCTGCTGCCGCTGTTCCCCCTCTTGGTGGGTGGGAGTGGCTAGGGAGATGCCAGTCAAGTGACGCTTCAGATGAATCTGATCAGATACATCTGAAGTAAAAAAAACAATCCGATGTGCACCTGTTTTCTTCAGATTCAGATAAATAGTTGGGGCAGCCTCAGAGATCTGTAGTTCAGATATATCTGACATGGGAGTGCGCATCGGATCGGAAGAGCCATCCGATGTGACACTTTTCTTCAGATATGTCGGTCAGATGTGTCGAAATCGAAGAAAACTGCCCAAATCGGACTAGTGGATGGGGGCCTTAACTCTCTCTGCACATGTTATATCTGCCCACCCTGCAGTGCACATGGGGGGTAATTCCAAGTTGATTGCAGCAGGAAATTTTTTAGCAGTTGGGCAAAACCATGTGATTTTGCCCAAGGGGGAGGGGGACGACGACAGATATAACATCTGCAGGGAGAGTTAGATTTGGGTGGGTTATTTTATTTCTGTGCAGGGTAAATACTGGCTGCTTTATTTTTACACTGCAAATTAGATTGCAGATTGAACACACCACACCCAAATCTAACTCTCTCTGCACATGTTATATCTGCCTCCCCTGCAGTGCACATGGTTTTGCCCAACTGCTAAAAAAATTCCTGCTGCGATCAACTTGGAATTACCCCCATGGTTTTGCCCAACTGCTAACAAATTTGCTGCTGCGATCAGGTCTGAATTAGGCCCTGAGTGTCTTAGTGGTGTGTGCAGGAGCTGAAACATATATTGCAAGGGTCACACCAACAAGCATCCATTCTACAGTACATCCTGTCCCCAGGCCGGAAAGATACATTCTGCTGGTTTGCAATGAACATTTTCCCAATGCACCAAGAAACTGGTTTCAGCTTAATAATACAGCTGTAGCGCTGGCCAAACATCATATAACACATAACAGCGCTGATCTGGCCAATGTGAGGAGTGACTAGTGCACCCTGGAATTAAGTTATTTTGATTGCATTCCCCAAAGCATTAATAGCTATTGCGATTACGCTAGGCTCAACAAACAGTGACGTTGCATTTTACAGAGCTTTGCAGCGTGCCAAGTCTCGGTGTACAAGGAATGACCTAACCTCAACGGTGCGTCATGCCTCACCAGTGAAAAAATTCCTAGTGAATAGACAGGCAGCTTCTACGGTGTGCAACCTTAGGCAGATTTTAATCTGTATGTAACACCTACATTGTGGCAGGTACCTATCAACAAGGAAAGAACTCTGTGATACATCTGGTTGACTAAACAGAAGGCTGAAGATATTTAAAAAATGCCTTAAGAAATGAGAGGACTGGGATGTGAAGCTGACAGCGAACTGTCATGTAAAGCTATGATTTGCTGCAAGTCGGGTGCTCTGTGACCTCTGTAAATATTTGGTCACCGACCAGGAGATTTTAAGATTATGTAATACGCTGACAAACGAGGTCACAGAGAAGTCCGACTAGTAACTCATTAACCCCCAATGTGCAACGGGGTTACAGGTCAGACAATATATCACAATAAAACTTCTTATAAAAGCAACATTCACACTATGAAAAAGCCATGGCTTGAGGTTTTCATGCCCGCACAGCGTACAAGAGATGAGGATTTGTCACGGTTTAAATAAACTTCATTTTTTTTTTTGTCAGTATATTCCCACAAATTGTGACATCCTAATTGCATAAACACAACACATGGCTCGGTGGTGTGGCTAGATCGCACAACCATACACGCTGGTCTCTTCCGCAGAGCACATGACAGTGCACAATGTCAAGTCCAAAGAGTAAAAAGCGGCAGATAAAGCTGAAGGAATCTTTGGCTTTCCGGTTACGACGCTGGGCTGTCAGCCTGCAGCAATCTCAGAGATGAACACGTAAGATACTGTCGAAGTCTTAACCCTGCAATCACATAGTAAGACACTGTTACAACTTAATTCCCAGTGGCAATTGGAGAAGCAGCGTACAACTGGTAGCAACGTGTTGCACCTCTGGTTGAGGGAATGGAGATTATATCCAAAAAGCACCAGGAGGTTGGCACAATCTTCTTGCAGCGTGTCAGAAGGCACGGTGTGATAATGAGCAGCAATTCCAGACAACGCCGGGGATCGAATTCCTGAGTAAACAACTTTGGTCACAGTTTGATTTTGGTCCCCAGAAAAGGAGGAAAAAAAAGTTACAAATTGGCACTTTACAGTCTGGCGTAAGACTGGCAAAGAGTGTGGTCTCTGATATCCCCCCAGCCGCCGTTCTTGGTGGGTGGCGGATTGCGCACTTCTTGTTGCCTGGCAGATACGGTGAGGGTTTTTGGGAAGAGGCGTCCGCTGAGCTCCCTCACTTTCCCACGCAGAGCTTGTGAAGCGGCGTCCATGTTTGGGCAGGGTCCAGTCTGCCCGCACATTCCTCCTTCCTCCGCTTTAGCTGGGAGGCTGAGTACCCGAGGCAGGCGGGCAGACAGCACCTTTAGGGGGTGAGCCAGGCAAGTGGCAGACACGTGCTGCAGGCTCCAGTCCCAATTGTAGTCGTCATAGGTGCAGAATTCTCCCAAGCAGCCCATCAGCTGGTAATATTGCTGTCTTGACATCACTATTGCAGTCCGATGCCTGGGGGCCACGAATCCGCTCACTTCCACGTGCTGCGGGTCTGATGAGGGCTCCGGCGCAGAAAGGCCACCAAGGCTGAGCAGGTGGCAACCCTCTTCTTGGCACTGTTTTTCCATGAGCCTCAGGACATGTAGCCAGTCTGGGAGTAGGTAGCTGCCCTCTTCCAGGAAGATAATATGGCCGCTGTGCCCACTCACCTCTCGCAGTTTCTCCCAGGTGAAGTGCAGTTTCCACCACCAGTGGTGCTTGTCTTGGGTAAAAGCAGCCTCCCTGTAATGCCCATGGCTGTCAGGGTACTGCGCGTTGGTACAGCCTTTCAGAATGGCAGATTCCTTCGGCATGTCCCGTGGACAGTCTGCAGGGTCACTCCCAGGAAACTCATCCGGATAGAAGTTCAGACTGTACGGGAAGTAGATTGGCAAGACTCGGCAAAAGTCTATAGACTGCATGGCTTCCGTGGCTTCTGGGCAAGGCCGCTCCATGCTCAACACCAGCAAAAGGCGTCCCGTAGCACCTGGTCCAGCGGCCTGTAGAGACTCCGCAAGCAGCCGCAGGCGGGAGCCACTTCCCCGCCCTCCGCGCACCTGGACCACCACCACCAGCTCTGGCCGACCCTGAAACCGCTCAGCATTGAACACCGGCTGGCGAAGGTTGTTGCGGTAAGCGGACAGTCTCTTCTGCAGGGGAGTGCCACGGGGAAGCTCAAAGCCGCTGGGATATTTAATCTCACCGGGTAGTGATGTCACATGTAAGGACCCCGATCCATCTGGACTGGAGGAGGTGAGCAGCAGCCAGGCGCAGAACCCCATGCCAAGCAGCAGCAGCAGGACGGCGATCTTCTTCTTGTGCAATGTTAGCCGCATGGTGAGTGGTGGGATTTACACGGAGGTGTAATAGAGCTTGATGCCCTCTGCCAATGTGTGTTTCACCTGAAATGCCACCCACCCCTTTGTCACACTACTGACTCCCCCTATTTACCTCTGCAGCTTACAGCCCCTTATACAGACCCCTATACAACCCTCACACGCTTATAAGTACTCTATACACAATACGATATAGATCCCTATATACCCTCTGTCACAGTACTGGACCACTATATACTACTGATATAGACCCCAATATAAACTACATACCACCTAACAGGTCTGTGTCTGCCCCTACATACCCTGACAACCCCTATATACCCCCTGACAGCACAGTATCTGCCCCTATATACCCCCTGACAGGTCAGTATCTGCCCCTATATACCCTGACAGGTCAGTATCTGCCCCTATATACCCCAGGACCGGTCAGTATCTGCCCCTATATAACCTGACAGCCCAGTATCTGTCCCCATATACCCCCTGACAGACCTGAATACCCCTATAGCCCAGTATCTACCACTAGATACCCCTGACAGCCCAGTATCTGCCCCCTATATACCCCCTGACAGCCTCCTTGCAAATCCGCACTATGAGCCACCACCCCCCTCAGTATCCCAGTGTGTATACCGTCAGTTAGCGTCACCCCCCGGCGGCTACAGGCTCTCACACACCGGCAGAGGCTCCGGGCTCCGCCAGGTCCCGCACACCTGAACTATCTGACCGGACTTCACCCGGCCATGGTGCACGTTACGTCACTGCCCACCGTCCAATAGGAGAACGCTGACGACGCTACCAGCAAGCCGCCCCGCCTAATGGGGAGTATCCGCCAGTAACTTTTGACCAATGGGGACGCGAGGCTGCGGCGGCCATCTTTGTCAAGGGCACATGCAAAGGAACTGGTTTGCAGTCTACTGTAGTGTATGCTTGCTATGGTGCTGGGTGAGTCAGTACTAGTAGTACAGGTGCATGATGGTGCATACCTTGCCTCAGTCTTGCAGGGCATTCATTCTAGCAAGAGCTTTGTACTTGTCATTTTGATTGTCGACATTTTGTACATGAGTATTGACATTTCGCCTGTGTCGACATTTTGAACGCTGACATAGGGGTATCAACATTTTACCCCTCCACATTTTCACTGTCAATATTGTGACTGCATCCCCTCTAGCAATAGTTACTTGATATACCACCCCTGTTAGCCGCAGTACTGTCACAGTTACATGTGTTATATACATTATGACATTGGTTAGCGCCAGGGGCGCCATAAGGTTTTTAGGTTGGGGGGAGCCAAGATATAATTTCATTTTGATGCCCCTAAATTCTTAATGTCGCACCCACGGGGGCAGCTGGAGTAAGCCTGAGGGGTCTTTGCTTCTGCTGATTTGGCCGCTGTATGCGAACGACACAATGCTGACACAGTGCTATGGCGCAGCTACGGGAACACATGCAGCCAATAGTGCTTCCCTTTACAGACAAGGTATCTGACTAGCGGCGGTAGAGGAGCAGGATGGGCACCCACATGCTGCCACTGCCAGGCGTTGTAGTTTGGTGTTGGCTTTAGGACAGGGCTGGCCAAATCAGTCCTCGAGATCTACCAACAGTTCACATTTTCCAGACCACCTAGCGGGTGCACAGGTGTAGTCATTGCTAATTAAGATGTGCTGCATTCATTCCTAACTGACAATTCTACAGATCTCCAGGAGGCCTGGAAAACATGAACTGTTCGTAGGTCTCGAGGACCGGTTTGGCCAGCCCTGGCTTAGGAGCTTATTGCTGTGATGCAGCAAGCCCCGATCTAGGACTACAGAAACCATCATGCAATGCAAAGCCGGCTACTTTCCTAACATTATCAAACCGGAGCAATGTTCAAAAATGTGTATTTTTTAAATCTTATTTATCTGGGTTATATGCACATCTTTAATTATCGGCCCTGTGATACCAGTATTTAGCGCTTCACATCGTTTAGAATCTGTTAGTAGGGGACTGACTATCCCGACCTTTAACAGCTGCCCCTGGTAATCACCTGATTTGAGTTACACTATCTTGTATATCTCTCTTTACGTAATAATAAGACCTGTGTGCTACGTCCGTCCCTGCATTGACTGTCGCCCCGCTACCCAGTACATTTACTGGCACCTCTCTCAAATGTGTGTGTGGGTGGAGCCCCCTTCCCCTGGATTCGGGCACTTATGCCATTGGTAGATACCAGTAACGTGAGGTACATAGGAGCCTTTGCAAACTTTTGCCTTGGGGGTCTACAATATATCTAGTTATGCCTCTTGGCCTACTCTCCCGGAACGGCCAGGAGGCTCCTAAAAATCGTATGGTGCTCCCTGCCAACCAGAAATAAAGGCAAGTCTTCTGGAACTTTCAAACCCAACCCCCCCTGTCCTTAATCCGCCCAATTACTATGGGACAGAGGGCGGGGCAATTACACAATCTGCCCTGAATTGCATCATCACAGCCTTGTCCCCTGCTTTACAATGTCATAACCTGGGAATTGTATAGCAGAGGTGCGGCTGCGATTAATCAATTGCACCTCCCCCCCGTCCCCCCTCCACACTGCCCACCTATACCGATGCCCACCAATCCTGTTGGGCTGCCGCCTCACGGCTGTTTGAAATCCCCACAGCCGCCCACAACAGAGCACAAGTGGGAGGTATCACTGACCTGGTTTTGGGAGTGTTGTGGACTCGGGGTTTCTTCCGGTGACCGGGAAGAGGAACCGCAACTGGGCCGCAGCAGAGATGGCCGAATGTAAGTTTTCCTCATGCAGGATCAGGTCGGCAGATCTGGACGCTGGACGCTGAAGGTCTCCTGAAAGACAGAACTTGAAAGGTGCTGGTGAATCACAGAAGAATACCAGGTGCTGGAGGCACAACTGCGCTAACGTGCACTGGGGCTTGGAGACACTGAAGTGTTTGTAGGCGCTGAAGTGCTTGGAGGCACTGAGGTGCAGGGAGGCGCTGAAGTGCTTGGAGGCGCTGAGGCGCTTGGAGACACTGAGGTGCTTGGAGGCACTGAGGTGCTTGGAGGCACCGAGGTGCTTGGAGGCGCTGAGGCGCGTGGAGACACTGAGGTGCTTCGAGGCGCTAAGGCGCTTGGAGGCACTGAGGTGCTTGAGGCACGGAGGTGCTTGGAGGCACGGAGGTGCTTGAGGCACGGAGGTGCTGGGAGGCACGGAGATGGTCGGAGGCACGGAGGTGCTGGGAGGCACGGAGATGCTCGGAGGCACGGAGATGCTCGGAGGCATGGAGATGCTCGGAGGCGCTGGGAGGCACGGAGATGCTCGGAGGCATGGAGATGCTCGGAGGCACGGAGGTGCTTGGAGGCACGGAAGTCTGGCGATCACCACTCCTGGGGAACTGATGATACTCAGGCACTGATGCAGTGCCTGGTGCCTGAATTTATACTTCCCACCACCAGCTGGTTGGTGGGAAGTGCCTGATGACGTCACCCGCCCAGACGCCGGGCTGAGCGACGGGGGCCGGGAGCCGCCAGCGAGGACGGCCGCAGAGAGGACCAGCGCGCCCGGAGAGGTAAGTAAGGGGCCCGGGGCGGCGGCGTGACAGTACCCCCTCCTCTAGGGGTGGCCCCTGGACACTTCCCAGGTTTCGTAGGGTGCTTGGCATGGAAGATCCGGATTAGTCGAGGAGCTGAGACCTCAGAAGCTCCTATCCAACTTCTCTCCTCAGGACCATAACTTTTCCATTCTACCAGATATTGCAGGTTCTTATGAAGATAACGAGAGTCCAGAATAGTTTTGATCTCGAAGTCTGTCCCAGTTTCAGTTTCTACCGAAGTGGGGCTTGAGGGCTTAGAATGAAAACGATTAAGGATGAGAGGACGAAGGAGAGAAACATGAAAGGCATTTGGTATGCGTAGATGGGAAGGTAATCCCAACTTGCAGACCACAGGATTCAGGATTTGTAGCACAGGGTATGGACCGATGAACCTTGGGGCGAACTTCATGGTGGGTACCTTTAGCCGGAGGTTACGTGTGGAGAGCCATACCCTGTCACCAACCTTGTATTGAGGAGCGACTCGCCGTTTCTTGTCCGCGAAGAACTTGTATCGGACAGAAACCTTTTTAAGACTAGCATGAACCTTACTCCAAATTTGTCTGAAGTGTAGTAGAGTGGAAGTCACAGCTGGAACCTCTCCTGTTGGAAGAATTGGTAATTCCGGAACTTGTGGGTGGAAGCCATAGTTGATGAAGAACGGATATTCGCCAGTGGAGGAATGAAATGAATGGTTATGTGCAAACTCTGCCCAAAGCAATAACTCTACCCAGTTGTCCTGTGAAGGGGATAGATACAGGCGGAGGAAAGTCTCCAAGTCTTGATTGACTCGTTCCGTTTGCCCATTAGTTTGGGAGTGATAAGCGGACGAAAACTTAAGTTTAATTTGTAAGGCCGAGCAGAGAGCTTTCCAAAACCTTGCGGTGAACTGTACCCCTCGATCAGAGACTATTTCTTGAGGCAACCCATGCAACCGAAAATGTTCTCGGACAAATATTAGAGCTAATTTAGGAGCTGTCGGCAGACCAGTCAATGGAACGAAATGCGCCATCTTCGAAAAACGGTCGACGATCACCCAGACAGTGTTGAAACCTTTGGAATAGGGCAAGTCGGTGACGAAGTCCACGGAAATGTGAGTCCACGGTTTCATAGGAATGGACAGAGGACGAAGTAACCCAGCAGGAGGTAGGCGGGGAGATTTATGCTGTGTACACTGTGGACAAGAATATACGTAATCCTGTACATCCTTCCTCATGGAGTCCCACCAGTAAGATCTTTGCAGAAACTTGTACATCTTCTGGGCGCCGGGATGACCGGAAAACTTGGAGATATGGGCCCACTGTAGTATCCTCGACCGGAATTTAGCTGGTACGGACATTCTTCCAGGGGGAGGACCTGGAGTAGTTGAGGCAGCGGAGACAGAAATTGGATTCAGAATTAAACTCCGCTCAAAAGAATCCTCTTCATCTGTGGGAGTTTGTGAACGGGACAGTGCATCCGCTTTAGTATTGAAAGTCCCGGCTCGGTACTTGATAACAAAAGAAAATCGAGTGAAGAAGAGTGCCCATCTAGCTTGGCGAGGATTCAAGCACTGTGCGGTTTTGATATACAACAAATTTTTGTGATCAGTGTAAATGGTAATCACATGTTTGGCCCCTTCTAAGAGATATCTCCACTCTTCCAAGGCAGATTTAATTGCCAAGAGTTCCTGGTCTCCAATAGTGTAATTTCGTTCAGCCGGAGAGAATTTACGAGAGTGAAAGCCACACGGATGTAATTTCTTATCTGAGGCGTACTGAGAGAGAACGGCCCCAACTCCGACCGAGGATGCGTCAACTTCTAGGAAGAAAGGTTCCTCGAAATTTGGTTGTTGGAGTACTGGAGCGGACATAAAAGCCGATTTCAAGTGGGAAAAGGCCTCTATGGCTTCGGGGGGCCACAAACCCGGTGTGGAACCCTTTCTCGTCAAGGCGGTAATGGGTGCAACAATGGTGGAGAAACTTCTAATGAACTTTCTATAATAGTTAGCAAAACCCAGGAATCTCTGTATTGCTTTCAAGGAGTGTGGCTGTGCCCAGTCCCAAATGGCGGAAAGTTTCTCCGGGTCCATGCGAAGCTCCATCCCCGAGATGATATAACCGAGGAACGGTATTGATGTTACTTCAAAGGTACACTTGGATATCTTGGCATAGAGATGATTCTCACGTAGACGGCGGAGTACCTCTTTGACCTGGAGGGTGAAAAGAATGGTTAAGGGAATTGGCGCTGAGAGAGTATGTGGAGAAGAATACTTATCTTAGATAACGTGATGACTTGGACCTATGGGTGTTTTTCTAATTCTTCTTTGATTTTCCTCCTTCAGTATTCTTCCAACGAGTTTTTCAATACGGAAAGAACATGAAAAAAATGGCTAGGGGTTAACCACTGATATGAGGGAATATTCTGAATAAAGATTCTTAGGAGGTGTTGTCTATTTCTTTTCCACACACAGTAGGTATAATGGTAGATATACCTTGCTTACATTAATTAATTTATTCACAATGCTCATCAAGGTTTCTTTCAAATATATCAGCGGGATAACTCTCTACAGTAGATGCGTACCTTACTTACACATATATAGTGTGTTATCCTCTCATCAAGGTTTCTTTAAAAAACAAGGGTGCGTACCAGTACTCACAGATGTTGTCGATACGCCATGCTCATCAAGGTTTCTTTGACCTGTATCCTGTGTTCAGCAAAATCTTTGGAAAAAATCAGTATGTCATCCAAATGCACCACGACACTTAGGTATAACATGTCTCGGAAGATTTCGTTGACGAATCCCTGGAAGACAGCAAGAGCATTGCTAAGACCGAACGGCATCACCAGATACTCATAATGCCCATCCCGGGTATTGAAGGCGGTCTTCCATTCATCTCCCTCTCTGATGCGTATAAGGTTATAGGCCCCCCTCAAATCGAGCTTGGAAAAAAGGTGGGCACCACGAACTCTATCAAATAGCTCTGTGATTAGAGACAAGGGGTATTTATTTTTGATGGTAATATCATTTAGGCCGCGGTAGTCGATACATGGTCTTAACCCTCCGTCCTTCTTTTTCACGAAGAAGAAGCCCGCTCCAGCTGGGGAGATAGAGGGGCGAATGAATCCCTTGTGAAGATTGGACTTGATATAGTCTGACATAGCTTGTGTCTCTGGAAGGGACAGAGGATAAATGCGACCCCGGGGCGGCATTTTCCCTGGGATGAGGTCAATGGGGCAGTTCCAAGACCTATGGGGTGGTAACTGGTCAGCCGCCTGTTCCGAGAACATCCTTGAACTCTTGGTACGCCTCCGGAATAAGTTCTTCCTCCGCCTTAGTAGAAACACGAAGCGGACAGACAGGGGTGAGACAGTTAGCGTGACAAAAAGAACTCCAAGACCGAATCTGTGCGGTCTTCCAATCGATATGGGGATTGTGAATTCTGAGCCAAGGCATTCCGAGAACCAGATCGTGATGCATCTCCGGAATCACCAGGAACTCCAAATATTCTTGATGTAGAGCCCCGACCTGTAATTTAACTGGAACCGTGCGTTCTGTTATGATACCCTTGGATATCCTAGTACCATTGATAGCTATCAAGGAAATAGGCCGTTCGATGGACCGTACTTCCAAATTCAGGCTTTGGACACAGAGAGAAGAAACGAAATTCCCCACAGCCCCGGAGTCTAACAGGGCTTCAAAAGACTTGGAAGTAACCTTGGTGGTTAACGTTACAGGAAGCAAACAGTCCGAAGTCGGAGAAGATTTGGTCGTAACCCCCAACTTGACTCCTCCGGAACAAGCTAGGCCTGCCCGTTTCCCGGACGGGATTTGCAGGACTTGATGAAGTGACCCGCAGCTCCGCAGTACAGACAGAGTTTACCCTCATGACGACGCTGTCGCTCCTCCGGGGACAATCGGGATCGGTTAATCTGCATGGGTTCGTCTGGACTTGGGACCACCGCTTGCCTTGCAGGGGGAAGCCGGAACCTAGAACGATCCGATCGACTACGTTCACCTCCACGTTCCTGCATCCGGAGATCTACCTTGACACAGAGAGAGATCAATTCCTCTAAAAAATCCGGAAGCTCCCGAGTGACCAACTCATCCTTCAGGCGATCAGAGAGACTGTTCCAGAAAGCAGCTCTCAGAGCCTCATTATTCCAGCGAAGTTCAGAGGCAATGGTTTGAAAATTAACCACATACTGACCCACGGATCGGGAGCCTTGACGGATGCGGAGCAAGTCAGAAGAGGCCGAGGTCATCCTGCCGGGCTCGTCAAAAAATAAGAATTTACTCACCGGTAATTCTATTTCTCGTAGTCCGTAGTGGATGCTGGGAACTCCGTAAGGACCATGGGGAATAGCGGGCTCCGAAGGAGGCTGGGCACTCTAGAAAGATCTTAGACTACCTGGTGTGCACTGGCTCCTCCCACTATGACCCTCCTCCAAGCCTCAGTTAGGTACTGTGCCCGGACGAGCGTACACAATAAGGAAGGATTTTGAATCCCGGGTAAGACTCATACCAGCCACACCAATCACACCGTACAACTCGTGATATGAAACACAGTTAACAGTATGAAACAATAGAGCCTCTCAACAGATGGCTCAACAATAACCCGATTTAGTTAACAATAACTATGTACAAGTAATGCAGATAAACCGCACTTGGGATGGGCGCCCAGCATCCACTACGGACTACGAGAAATAGAATTACCGGTGAGTAAATTCTTATTTTCTCTAACGTCCTAGTGGATGCTGGGAACTCCGTAAGGACCATGGGGATTATACCAAAGCTCCCAAACGGGCGGGAGAGTGCGGATGACTCTGCAGCACCGAATGAGAGAACTCCAGGTCCTCCTCAGCCAGGGTATCAAATTTTTAGAATTTTGCAAACGTGTTTGCCCCTGACCAAGTAGCTGCTCGGCAAAGTTGTAAAGCCGAGACCCCTCGGGCAGCCGCCCAAGATGAGCCCACCTTCCTTGTGGAATGGGCATTGACAGATTTTGGCTGTGGCAGGCCTGCCACAGTATGTGCAAGTTGAATTGTACTACAAATCCAACGAGCAATAGTCTGCTTAGAAGCAGGAGCACCCAGCTTGTTGGGTGCATATAGGATAAACAGCGAGTCAGATTTTCTGACTCCAGCCGTCCTGGAAACATATATTTTCAGGGCCCTGACAACGTCTAGCAACTTGGAGTCCTCCAAATCCTTAGTAGCCGCAGGCACCACAATAGGCTGGTTCAGGTGAAACGCTGACACCACCTTAGGGAGAAACTGGGGACGAGTCCTCAATTCTGCCCTATCCATATGGAAAATCAAATAAGGGCTTTTACAAGACAAAGCCGCCAATTCTGATACTCGCCTGGCAGAAGCCAAGGCCAATAACATAACCACCTTCCATGTGAGATATTTCAGATCCACGGTTTTTAGTGGTTCAAACCAAAGTGATTTTAAGAAAACTCAACACCACGTTGAGATCCCAAGGTGCCACAGGAGGCACAAACGGGGGCTGACTATGCAGCACTCCTTTTATAAATGTCTGAACTTCAGGTACTGAAGCTAGTTCTTTTTTGAAAGAAAATCGACAGAGCCGAGATCTGTACCTTAATGGAACCCAATTTAAGGCCCATAGTCACTCCTGCTTGCAGGAAATGCAGAAATCGACCTAGTTGAAATTCCTCTGTTGGGGCCCTTTCGGCCTCACACCATGCAACATATTTTCGCCATATGCGGTGATAATGAGTTGCTGTAACCTCTTTCCTGGCTTTAGTAAGCGTAGGAATTACTTCCTCCGGAATACCCTTTTCCTTCAGGATCCGGCGTTCAACCGCCATGCCGTCAAACGCAGCCGCGGTAAGTCTTGGAACAGACAGGGCCCCTGCTGCCGCAGGTCCTGACTGAGTGGCAGAGGCCATTGGTCCTCTGATATAAATTCTTGAAGTTCTGGGTACCAAGCTCTTCTTGGCCATCCACGAGTATCGTTCTTACTCCTCGCCTTCTTATTATTCTCAGTACCTTTGGTATGAGAGGCAGAGGGGAGAACACCTAAACCAACTGGTACACCCACGGTGTTACCAGAGCGTCCATAGCTATCGCCTGAGGGTCCCTTGACCTGGAGCAATATCTTTTATAGCTTTTTGTTAAGGCGGGACGCCATCATGTCCACCTGTGGCCTTTCCCAATGGTGTACAATCCTATTGGAAGACTTCTGGAGGAAGTCCCCATTCTCCCGGGTGGAGGTCGTGTCTGTTGAGAAGATCTGCTTCCCAGTTGTCCACTCCGGGAATGAACACTGCTGACAGTGCTAACACATGATTTTCCGCCTATCGGAGAATCCTTGTGGCTTCTGCCATCGCCATCCTGCTTTTTGTGCCGCCCTGTTGATTACATGGGCGACTGCCGTGATGTTGTCTGATTGGATCAGTACCGGCTGGTTTTGAAGCAGAGGCCTTGCTGGCCTCAGGGCATTGTAAATGGCCCTCAGATCCAGAATATTTATGTGTAGGGAAATAACCTGACTTGACCAAAGTCCCTGGAAGTTTCTTCCCTATGCGACTGCCCCCCAGCCTCAAAGGCTGGAATCCATGGTCACTAGGACCTAGTCCTGTATGCCGAACCTGCGGCCCTCTTGAAGATGGGCACTCTGCAGCCACCACAGTAGAGATACCCTGGTCCTTGGAGACAGGGTTATCAGCCTATGCATCGGAAGATGCGATCCGGACCACTTGTCCAACAGGTCCCTCTGAAAAGTTCTTGTATGGAACCTGCCTAATGGGATTGCTTCGTAAGAAGCTACCATTTTTCCCAGGACTCGCGTGCAATGATGCACCGCTACCTATTTTGGTTTCAGGAGGTCTCTGACTAGAGATGACAACTCCTTGGCTTTCTCCTCCGGGAGAAACACTATTTCTGGTTTATGTCCAGAACCATCCCCAGGAACAGTAGACGTGTCATAGGAACCAGCTGTGACTTTGGACTGTTTAGAATCCACCTATGCTGTTGTAGCACTTTCCAAAATAGTGCTACCCCGACTACCAACTGCTCCTTGGACCTCGCCCTTATAACGAGATTGTCCAATTACGGGATAATTACAACTCCCTTTTTTTTTTTTGAAGGAGTATCATCATTTCGGCCATTACCTTGATAAAACACCCTCGGTGCCATGTACAGTCCAAACGGCAGTGTCTGGACTTGGTAATGGTAATCCTGTACCACAAATCTGAGGTACTCCTGGCGAGGATGGTAAATGGGGACATGCAGGTAAGCATCCTTGATGTCCCGGGATACCATGTAATCCCCCTCGTCCAGGCTTGCAATAACCGCCCTGAGCGATTCCATCTTGTGTTATGATTCCTGTACTCCAGACCGGAGGAGATCTTATGGCAGGGATCTGAGTACAGGAAAATAAGCTGGTTGTGGGAGCTGGATAGCCTAGTAACCCCTGGCGCCCTAACTCCGTTGTCTCGCCCGTGTTATCAGAAATCCCCTGCGAGACTATGGTTGCTTGAGCCCATGGCAGCCGCGTTCGAAGGGCGGATTATGTCTGCCCAACCCCGATGCCCCCGCAGGTCTTAATGGGAGACAAGGGGAAGTCCGAGACAGGGTGATAACAAGGGGCCCTCTGACTAAGCAACCAGGCCAGGGGTTACAAGCTAACTAACTAAATCAAAAGGTATGTGCGGACTAGCCGCCAGGAAAAAGGACAACCAAGGATCCACTGATCCGACACTCCTATCCGGCTCCGCCGGACACCAGAGTGGATCTGTGGAAGCGGAATCCTCCGCAAAGCTCCAGAACACAATTAAACAAAATAATAAACAGAAGCGGACAAGCCGCAACACACGGCTGCGCCGCGACTCACGAACACCACCAGATGTTAAAGGTGCTCGGTCAGACTCCAGGAACAGATGGTAACTTCCGAGTACAGGATCTCTGAGGACAGGAACAACCGAAAAGACCGGGACTAGGAACTCTCTGCAGCAGACACAGGCAAACAGGAAGCTCAGGAACTAGCAGGAACCAAGCTCAGAACTCAAGCAGACTGAAAACCCAGAAATATCACCAGCGTCTGTGAACTGCAATCAGCCAGCATATAACAGAGAGGCCTAATTAATAATCCAGAGCAGCTGGCCTATTGCATGATTCCAGCTGACAAGATGCAATTAGCAGCCAGGTGAGGCTGAACACATGGAACAAGCTGCAATTACACAGACTAACCAGCGGCAGCAGACAAGAGCATACTAAAACAGAGCAACAGGAAATCCTGGCATGCAAGACAACTTAATAAACATAAAATAGAAATGAACCACTACCTGTGGTTCATAACAGTATCCCCTCCTTAAGGGTGAGCTCCGAGCACCCCATGATACCCACGGGGAACATAAACAGAAGTATAACATAAAATACAGAACCAAAATGCAAAACAGGAATGAGCCACAGCCGTGGCTCATAACATCTTGAACTTGAATTTTTTTATGTTCAAGGATTTTAAATATAAAATGGGTCACACCGAACCATGCGGTTTCGGTACCCCAACCCGTGTGGAATAGTAACCCCGTCCTTGTTGAAGTAGGGGCACCTTGAGTATTACCTGCTGGGAATACCGCTTATTAATTGCCTCTAGCACAGCCTCCCTGCTTGAGGGAGTTGTCAGCAAGGCATATTTTAGGAAACGGCTGGGGGGAGACATCTCTAATTCCAGCTTGTACCCCTGAAATACTACTTGGAAGAAACAGGGATCCACCTGTGAGCGAGCCCACTAATTGCTGAAATTTTTGAGGCGGCCCCCCACCGTACCTGGCTAGACCTGTGGAGCACCCGCGTCATGGTGTGTACTCACAGGAGGCGGGGGAAGAATCTTGATTCTGGGAACAGGCTGACTGGTGCAGCTTTTTCCCTCTACCCTTGTCTCTGTACAGAAAGGAAACGCCATTTGACCCGCTTGCTTTTCTGAAGCCGAAAGGACTGTACCTTTTTCTGTGAGGAAACCTGAGGTAAAATTATTTCTTCCCAGCAGTTGCTGTGGATACGAGGTCCCAGAGACCATCCCCAAATAATTCCTCACTCTTATAAGGCTCTCTATGCGCTTTTTAAGTCAGCATCACCTGTCCAGTGACAGGTCTCTAATACCCTCCTGACAGAATGGACATTACATTTATTTTGGATGCCAGCCGGCAAAATATCCCTCTGTGCATCCCCCATATATAAGACAACGTCTTTAATATGTTTTTATGTTTGCCAACTATTATCCCTGTTTGACAGGGTCACCAACCACGCTGCAGCAGCACTATCTGCAGGTCTCAGTCTAGTACCTGAGTGTGTAAATACAGACTTCAGGATAGCCTCCTGTTTTTTTTATCAACAGGTACCTATTAAAGTGGCCGTATCCTAAGACGGCAGTGCCACCTTTTTTGACAAACGTGTGAGCGCCTTATCCACCCTAGGGGATATCTCCCAGCTTAACTTATCCTCCTGGCGGGAAAGGGTACGCCATCAGTAACTTTTTCTAAATTACCAGTTTCTTAACGGGGGAACCCACGCTTTTCACACACTTCATTTATTCATCTGATGGGGGAACAAAACACTGCCTGTTTTTTCTCCCCAAACCTAAAACCCATTTATAGAGGTTAAAGTCAGAAATGTATAACACATTTTTTATTGCCGGGATCAAGTCACGGATTGGATTGTGTATATGTCTCCACCTTGTCGACACTGGAGTCAGACTCCGTGTCGACATCTGTGTCTGCCATCTGAGAGAGCGGGCGTTTTTGAGCCCCTGATGGCCTTTGAGACGCCTGGGCAGGCGCGGGCTGCGAAGCCGGCTGTCCCACAGCTGTTACGTCATCCACCCTTTTATGTAAGGAGTTGACACTGTCGGTTAATACCTTTTACCTCTCTATCCACTCTGGTGTCGGCCCCACAGGGGGCGACATCACATATATCGGCCTCTGTTCCGTCACCATATAAGCCTCCTCATTCAACATGTCGACACAGCCGTACCGACACACCGCAGACACACAGGGAATGCTCTAAACGAGGACAGGACCCACAAAAGCCCTTTGGGGGGACAGAGTGAGAGTATGCCAGCACACACCAGAGCGCTATATACTGCAGGGACTAACTGAGTTATGTCCCCTATAGCTTTATATCTATATATATAATGTATACTGCGCCTAAATTTAGTGCCCCCTCTCTCTTTTTTTAACCCTTGTAGACTGCAGGGGAGAGCCAGGGAGCTTCCCTCCAACGGAGCTGTGAGGGAAAATGGCGCCAGTGTGCTGAGGAGATAGGCTCCGCCCCTTTTTCGCGGCCTATTCTCCCGTTTTTTATGGACTTCTGGCAGGGGTATTTACCTCATATATAGCCCCTGGGGCTATATATTGAGGTATTTTTTGCCAGCCAAGGTGTTTTTATTGCTGCCTCAGGGCGCCCCCCCCCCCAGCGCCCTGCACCCTCAGTGACCGGAGTATGAAGTGTGTGAGAGGAGCAATGGCGCACAGCTGCAGTGCTGTGCGCTACCTTGGTGAAGACTGAGTCTTCATGCCGCCGATTTTCCGGACCATCTTCTTGCTTCTGGCTCTGTAAGGGGGACGGCGGCGCGGCTCCGGGACCGAACATCAAGGCTGGGCCTGCGGTCGATCCCTCTGGAGCTAATGGTGTCCAGTAGCCTAAGAAGCCCAATCCGGCTGCAAGCAGGCGAGTTCGCTTCTTCTCCCCTTAGTCCCTCGCTGCAGTGAGCCTGTTGCCAGCAGGTCTCACTGAAAAGAACAAATTCTAAGACTATAACTTTCTAAGAGCTCAGGAGAGCCCCTAGTGTGCATCCAACCTCGGCCGGGCACGAAATCTAACTGAGGCTTGGAGGAGGGTCATAGTGGGAGGAGCCAGTGCACACCAGGTAGTCTAAGATCTTTCTAGAGTGCCCAGCCTCCTTCGGAGCCCGCTATTCCCCATGGTCCTTACGGAGTTCCCAGCATCCACTAGGACGTTAGAGAAATGAGTTGAAAAGACGTGATGAATTCGGAGTAATTGGAAACCAGTGAATCGGAACGTTCCCATAATGGAGACACCCAATCCAAGGCAGATCCTTCCAGCAGAGAAATAATATATGCCACCTTGGACCGGTCTGTAGGAAAGTTATGTGCAAGTAGCTCGAATTGTACCTCGCATTGGTTTAAAAAACCATGACAATTTTTAGGATTCCCATTATAACGGGACGGAGTAGGCAGCTGAAGGCGCGGAGTGGCACCGGCCGATGGTTGAACATTGCTGGAAGCGGCAACTGGTGCGGCTACTGGAACTGGTGCCGGAATTACCGAGGCTAGAGACGCCTGAATCTGATCCAGACGCCCGGACAACTCCTGGAGGTACTGCATCACCTGACCTTGTGCCGCTTCCTGACTTTGTACTCGGGAAGCCAGATTCTGGATGGCACTTGAGTCCGTGTTCCGATCCCCCGGGTCCATGAGGCCTGAGTATACTATCACTGACCTGGTTTGGGAGTGTTGTGGACTCGGGGTTTCTTCCGGTGACCGGGAAGAGGAACCGCAACTGGGCCGCAGCAGAGATGGCCGAATGTAAGTTTTCCTCATGCAGGATCAGGTCGGCAGAGAGGAGGCACGTGTGAACGCTGAAGGTCTCCTGAAAGACAGAACTTAAAAGGTGCTGGTGAATCAGAGAAGAATACCAGGTGCTGGAGGCACAACTGCGCTAACGTGCGCTGGGGCTTGGAGACACTGAAGTGTTCGTAGGCGCTGAAGTGCTTGGAGGCACTGAGGTGCAGGGAGGCGCTGAAGTGCTTGGAGGCGCTGAGGCGCTTGGAGACACTGAGGTGCTTGGAGGCGCTTGGAGGCACTGAGGTGCTTGGAGGCGCTAAGGCGCTTGGAGGCACTGAGGTACTTGGAGGCGCTGAGGCGCGTGGAGACACTGAGGTGCTTGGAGGCGCTAAGGCGCTTGGAGACACTGAGGTGCTTGGAGGCGCTAAGGCGCTTGGAGGCACTGAGGTGCTTGGGGCACGGAGGTGCTTGGAGGCACGGAGATGCTCAGAGGCACGGAGATGCTCAGAGGCACGGAGGTGCTGGGAGGCACGGAAGTGCTCGGAGGCACGGAGGTGCTTGGAGGCACGGAGGTGCTCGGAGGCACGGAAATGCTCGGAGGCATGGAGGTGCTGGGAGGCAAGGAGATGCTCGGAGGCACGGAGGTGCTTGGAGGCACGGAGATGCTCGGAGGCACGGAGGTGCTTGGAGGCACGGAAGTCTGACGATCACCACTCCTGGGGTACTGATGATACTCAGGCACTGATGCAGTGCCTGGTGCCTGAATTTATACTTCCCACCACCAGCTGGTTGGTGGGAAGTGCCTTATGACGTCACCTGCCCAGACTCCGGGCCGAGCGACGGGAGCCGCCAGCGAGGACGGCCGCAGAGAGGACCAGCGCGCCCGGAGAGGTAAGTAAGGGGCAAGGGGGGGCGGCGGCGTGACAGGAGGCCCAAGAGAGCCACAATGACACGTCCGTGCTGGCATATCCCCTATGTACCGGTCATGACCCCTTTGTTCCAGCAACGTTCCCTTACAGCCCACCTTCGAGCCAGCCATGCCCCATATGTGCCGACTGGCTGCTCTCTCCCGAAGGAGGGGGCAGCCAAGTCAGCAAGTATGTGCTGTGCAGAGGGGTCTAGAAGCATTTGGCCGGGGGCCTCTTCCAAATGATGCTATGGGACCCACAAAGTTCTGACTACGCACCTGTATACAATTTATAGATAAGGCAGTATTCACATATACTGTACAACACTATTAAGAACAGCGCACGCTGTATCCGAGCAGTTCAGGCAGGTAATTACTCTGTTATATAAACAGGAATTATACGTATCTTGCCCAAGACGCAGTCAGAGTTCTAAAGCTGAGGAACAATTTTAATTTTTGTTTTATCCTTTGGCTTCCGTGCTGAGATGTAAAACAATGGACACGTTACCGTGTAACCATCTACATCATATCCTGCCACGTAGGCATAGATTTATCCTGTCACGCAGGCATAAGTCTATTTAATTATTGTAAAATGCTAGGCCCTAAAGCGAGAGTAGAAAGCAGTGCCAGACTGTTTGGGAGGGGGGTGAGGTAATACTAAATATGCCTGAGGTAGGTAACCGAAAGCTGGCAAATTTGAGCATCATGTTAATTGTGGGTATGCACATAGCTCGATATACACATAGATGACACAATTCACGCTAAATCGTGTCATCATAGCTACGCTTCCTTCTGTGCAATGCCATAATCTTGCCATTGTATAGCGGAGGGCGTGGATATGATGATGCAATCACTGAAATCATCCGCAATTGCCTTGCAGTGCCTCCTTTATCTCATCACGCCACCCACACTGCTCCGTGTTATGCCGACCTGTCTGCCCTCTCCTGGAATCGGCAGCCATAGTGTTGGTAACTATGGTCCAGGTTCCGGGTACCTATTGTGGGGACTGTCTATGTGTGGTGGCCCGGAGGCGACTGCTCCTGCCGCCTGCCCCCCCCCCCCTTTAATCTGGCACTGATTGGCATAATGTCGACGTTGACCAAGTTGATATGCCTCATGTAGACAGTAATGAAATGTTGACATGTTAGAATGTCCACTTATCGTCCCTGGTGGACCAGCAGCAACTTACCTTCTCCTAACGCTGCAGCAGCGTCTTCCGGGTCTCAGCAGTCATGTGACCATAACTTTCAGGTCAGACCTCTGATCCTCCGGCGTTTGGTAAGTATTTCTCCGATATCCCTAATCTTTACCCCCTAACCCTTCCTCTAGTGCTTGACCCTAACCCTCCCACCGGCAGCCTATCTCTAATATCGTCATTTTTACTATGTCAGCATTTCAACTGTCAACATGTTGCCTGACGACTCTTTAACAATGTCATCATCATAGCTGTCAACATTGTGGTGCATACATTCTGAATGTTACTGTCGATATATTGACTACATCCCGACTTACTGTATCCTCATGTATAAATCTCCATTTTTCCTACAGACTGTAAACTTGTAGGCAGCACCCTCTTACCGCTGGGTCTTGGACTCACGGTCAACACTAATTAGGACGACACCACTTAGGTCAACACTAATTGATCAACACACATTTGATTGACACCAGAAATAGGTTGACACGGACAAAAGGTCGACATTCATTTTTTTACTGTTTTTGGTGTCATTTTCTTCGTAAAGTGACGGGGAACCCCAATTGGCTCGGCACAGGTTACCGTTCCCAATTGTAGCCCACGTGGATCATAAAGTATGAAAAAGTTCAAAAAATTTGAAAAACTCATGTCGACCTTGCTTATGTCAACCTTTTGTCTGTGTCGACCTAAGGTGTGTAGCCCAATTGGTGTCGACCTGGAGTCCGGATACCCTTACCGCTTTATCTTTCTGCCAGAGCACTTGTCTTGTTTTATTATTGTGTCTGTCCACACCGGTAAAGTGTTACACAATACGCCGGCAATAAACATTCATAATAAAATAAATCAAATGTGTTATTTCCTGTGTCCCAGCCCAGCAGATCCCTGTGTGGCTGTCTCCACACTATGTATGCCCGTCAGCAGATGCTGACATGACAGTTGCCTGACGCCCTGTCTTTGTAATGAGACATTACTGCTATAGGTATGTGGTTTATAGTCTCATGTTTCACTTGTATTTCCAGTTAGGATTCAAGTACCAAGAATGTCGCAGCATAGCAACAAGATAAGGGTGTCACAACCCTGAACAGATAGGACAATGCATGCGGAAGAGGCTCGGTTTCAGGTGGGATGAAGCATCCTCCTGGGACTGAGAAGTGTTGCGTTACATGTTGTTGATGTCTACCAGGGAACAAGGATTGGTGATTACTGACATAGGGGGTAATTCAGACCCGATCGCTGGGCAGTGATTTTTGTACTGCTGTGATCAGATAGTCGCCGCCTACAGGGGGAGTGCATTTTTGCTGTGCAAGTGTGTGATCGCATGTGTAGCAGAGCTGTACAAACTGATATTGTGCAGTCTCTGCACAGCCCAGGACTTACTCAGCCGCTGCGATCACTTCAGCCTGTCTGGGACCGAAATTGATGTCAGACACCCGCCCTGCAAACACATGGACACGCCTGCGTTTTTCCAAACACAGAAAACGGTCAGTTGCCACCCACAAACTCCCTCTTCCTGTCAATCTCCTTGCGATCGTCCGTACGTTCGGAAATTTCGCACCATCCCGTCTCTGCCTGGCGATCCCCATTGCTGCTGTGCATACCTATGCGCAATTCAGATCTGAGAAAACGTAGCCTAGAGATCAGGTCTGAATCGGCCCCATAAGCCAGACACGGCAAATACTTGTCATATTGTAGTGCAATCTAACGTGAAGTAGTGATGGTCATCGAACCATCATTGATGGTCTATGGCCAGTGTTAAATACTTTTACCACTGATGGGGGGTGGGGATCATATGGTCTACATGCAAATTCACCCAGTATTTATCCTGCATGCAATTAATACATGTATTTGCACCCCTTGCAATGCAGCATGATGTGTCCAGGTGCAAATGTTGTTCCTTTTATTTTCTTTGCTTTGTTCCCATTATCTGTAAGTACCACCTAAGCCCTGGCTCATGCTCTGGCAGAGTCTCCCTGTATTTGTGCCTTTCACGGAGTCTGAGATGCTCCAGGCTGCACCTCTTCTGCCCACCTACACTTCCATCTGGGTGACGTGCCCTGTGGCCATTGTGCACTATTGAATTTCACACCCTTGCCGCCGAGAACAGGAAGAACAATGATACGTTTGTGGCTTCCTTTTGGCAGGAACGTCCTGAAAATCTTACTTAATGACCTGCCGAGATTTACCTATGTTACTGGAGAAGCTTTCTGCCCCTCGTGTCAAAGCGAAAGCACTAACCAGGACAGTTTCCTATGCAGGGCCCTCCGGGACAAGTATCATATTGTTTTCGCATGTTATGGGGACCATTTATCACATAGGTCTGCAAACTCGGTACCCCACACAGTGCATGTTTTGCAGGTAACCCAGCAGGTGCACAGGTGTATTAATTACTCACAGACACATTTTAAAAGGTCCACAGGTGGAGTTAATTATTTCACTTGTGATTCTGTGAGGAGACCTGCAAAACATGCACCGTGTGGGGTCCTGAGGACCGAGGTTGCAGACCTATGATTTATCGAGTGACAAAACTTGTTTATGATAAATGGTGCTCCAGCCAATCAGCTTCCAACTGTCATGTGTTCAGCTCCTAATTGTCATGTGTTTGAAAATGAATTAGAAACTGATTGGCTGGAGCGCCATTCATCATACGCAACGAGTTTTATCACTTGTTATTTTGAAATGTGTAATGAAAAATGTGGAAAATTAAATATATCCCCAAGTAGTTCCTAGATTCCGGGCCTGATCCAGAGATGGATGTGATATATATATTTATATATATATATCTATATATATATATTTATTTTTAAAAAAATTTTTGTTTTTTTTGCATATGAGCAATTTTTTTGCTACTGCTCATGAAGGAAAAGTCCTGGAGACCCTTAGGGGTATATTTACTAAAGTGTGGGTTTATAGAATTGGAGGTGTTGCCCATAGCAACCAATCAGAATGTACTTTTCATTTATCTAGCACCTTCCAGAAGATAATAGAGGCGTCTATTCATGAAGCAGTGGAGAAGTGAGTCAGTGGAGAAGTTGCTCATGGCAACCAATCAGCTGCTCTGTATAATTTTATAGCATGCAAATTGTAAATGTTATGTCAATGCTGATTGGTTGCCATGGACAACTTCTCCACTGACTCACTTCACACTTTTCACTGCTTCATGAATAAATCCCAGAATCTGATTGGTTGCTACAGGCATCAACTCCACTTCTATAAACGCACGCCTTAGTAAATATGTCCCTTACTGCACAGTTGCGTATTTCATCGATAATGCTTGAGAAGGGGTTTGTATCCCTGGGAGTTTCAGGGTGGAGACTGGGAGTTGACCTAAAGTGAATAACGCAAAAAGGGCCATTTCATCAGCGTGTTACTGAGGCGTCTCTTGGAACGCTATTGCATTCCCAGTCGGAACTCCACAGCCTCAGAGGCCATGTGTAGTTGGAGTTGAGGAGAGTAGACCATAGGCTACCACAAATGTCAATGGTGCAACAAATGTTGCATTGTTGGAGTGTTTACAATCTCCATCGAAACTGCACAGACCTCGCAGCGTGAAAGTGGGAGTCTGAGCGCTCGTACGCTCCATCGCAGGGTGCAGCTCAAAGGGTAGGCTGAGATTAGCATTTGTATATTTCTATGCGGCTCATTCCTAAATCAGGCCCTCAGTACAGTACTCAGTCCTACCTGCGGAGACATCAGGCAGCTCCCAGGGAGCAATAGCTCAGAATGCAAAGTTAATGAATAATTCCTATAGAACACATTTAAGCATGGAGAGTGTATAGACATTTTCCTGCTGTGTGTGTAATTCACCATGTGTGTAACTCCAAATGTAAGTTATTTAGGGGTCTATCCATGAAGCAGTGAAAACAGTGGAGAAGTGAGCCTGTGGAGAAGTTGCCCGTGGCAACCAATCAGTTGCTCCGTACAGTTGTATTAGTATGCAAATTATAAATGTTACTTCAATGCTGATTGGTTACCATGGGCAACTTCTCCACTGGCTCACTTCTCTGCACTTTTCAGTGCTTCATGAATAGACCCTTTTATGTTTGCCCTTCTGTGGCCTTTACACTATATTATTCTAATTTCTCATTGGTGGAAAGAGATTTTACGTAAGAACTCAGATAATCTTCCTACCATAAAACTATTCATACAACCGATCCATGCCTCACAAGGGCCGGGCCCTACACCCTCCCCAATAAAAGAGGACCCCTCCTGACAGGTCACAGAAGCCATCAGTGTAAATGGGAAGCGCTGCGCACTTTACCTATTATTCTGTGTTATTACACAGTCATTAGTGGTGACCTCATTTCTACAACACTTTATAGTCTGGCCACTTACCCGAGTCACTCCCTGGCTGTCTGCACTAATGACACTTATTCCCGTCCAGCTCTATCCACATCTCCATTACTGATTTACAGTATTTTCAGTCTTTTTATTGACTTTTAATCTTCATTGTATTCCTGAACTTTGGCGTTATTATAAAGCCTACTTATGCCTTATTTATGCACACTTTGTAAGTAAAGTCTGGAGTCCGCTACACAATGTCATTTTAAAAAAAATCTAATATAAAAGCAAATGAAGCTTTTTAATCCATGAATTTCTATATACTGAAACAAGCAGCGGTCACAACCAGACTAATAGGCTGCAGTTTTATATCACACCATGACCTCTACCTTATCAGTAGTTGCTTGGCTAATAATTGTCCTTTTAACGCAAATGTACTTTTAACCTTTATTTATGGGACTAAATGGTGGGCTGCTTCCTATTGGTCAGGGGCTGACTTCAGCTCCAGACTGTTAAATGACATATCTTCTATTTTAGCATTTATATTGCAGTGTTTAAACATTCCCAGCCCCAGTGGACTTTTACAATGAGTGGGAGAGATGTACTAAGCAGTGAAAAGAGTGGAGAAGTGAAAAGGTGGAGTAGTGAGCCAGAGGAGAAGTTGCCCATGACAACCAATCAACACTAAAGTAACATTTATAATTTGCATACTATAAAAGTATACAGAGCAGCTGATTGGTTGCCATGGGCAACTTGTCAACTGTTTTATCAGAAGTAAATTAACCTACCACCATGTCTGCGAAATGTGGAAGGAAGCATTGCAAACACAGGGAGAACATATAAACTCCATACAGGAAGGGGAATATTACAAAAAAAATGTTTACAAAATGTTGATTTTACAGGCAGCCATAGCATTATACAGTATGTATCTGTTGCTTCTAATTAGAGACTAATTACCGTTTCTAAAGTGTCGCTTAAAATACAATTGGCTGAAAAGTTTTGCCTATTTCAGTATCCGCATATAGCACAAGACTAGACTAATCACACCCATATTCTCCAGCATAGGTGCCCATTTAAAAACAGACAAACCATAAACTAACCCCTTGGTCCTGATCACAGGTGGGGTTGTGGGGAGTCACAAGAAGCATCATGGGAAGTCCCAGTGAAGTGACGTCGCTGCACATGGATGATAATATCAAGGTTTTTTTTGTTTTGTTTTTTTAAATAAGTCTTTATAACTTTACCCTAAATCCCCATAGGGGCAAGTATGAAGTTACTGCCTACACTAGAGCAAAATCCTGATAGTCCAGGGATGAGGGAAACATAATCTGGTCAGTGGCGGCACTGGGGTCAGTGGCAGCCCCCATTTGCGGCACTGGGGTGTGGCCTCATAGTAAGCTACCCACGGTTACATCACTCCTGGGTGTATCCAGCATCCCCAGAGATGCCGGGCTGTCCCCAGAGACTAGTGTCTTCACTGCCAGCTCCTTTTCATTGACTGGAGCGGAGTGCTGCAGGAGGTCACACTGCAGCACCCGGCTCCCGTCACAGTGGAGGAGCCGGCATCTTGGTGTCGCCCGCATCCCCGTTGTGACGCCTCTGCATCTGATCATGCATGTATTTAGCACTTTCTGCTGTTTCACCTCTTACCATGGCTATTAACTTGGAAAGGATGGAAGATGTGCAGTGATATTTGTATTGGTCATATAATATTGTGAGTGTGTTGCCAAACTTCAGGAAACCTGAGGAGCCCACTGACTGCATGGACATTTCCATCTGAAAATTTACAGAGTTTATAGCATCTAAAACCCTACAGCGGGAGCAACTGTGACATTTGCAGTGTGTGAGTGGGGAGGGTGTTAGGGGAGGCAATCTTTGGCAATGTGTGTCACAATGTGGAATAACAGGTACGTGCTGTTCTAGCCTGGGGAATCCTACAAGCATTGTGCAAATATTAGAGGTGGAAAAACATAGATCATCACAGCTAATGCAGAATTTCTGAATGATGGTTATCACTCATCACCACCAGAGTGGACATAACCAGTATGCACTCTCAGGGGTGTCACTGGCAACTAGTGAGTGGATATGCTGCATTCCCAGTGCTGTCACTGGTTCCTAGTAAATGGATAGGCTGCACTATAAGTGATGTCACTGGTTCCTGGTGACTGGATAGGCTGCACTCTCAGTGATGTCATTGGTTCCTGGTGACTGAATAGGCTGCATTCCCAGTGATGTCACTGGTTCCTAGTGACTCGGTGGGCTGCATTCTCAGTGATGTCACTGGTGGATGGATGCGCTGCACTCCCAATGATGTCACTGGTTCCTAGTGACTCGATAGGCTGCATTCTCAGTGATGTCACTGGTGGATGGATGCGCTGCACTCCCAGTGATGTCACTGGTTCCTGGTGACTGCATAGGCTGCATTCCCCAGTGATGTCACTGGTTGCTAGTGAGTGGATAGGCTACACGCTCAGTGATGTCACTGATTGCTAGTGAGTGGATAGGCTTCACTCTCAGTGGTGTCACTGGTACCTAGTGAATGGATAGGCTGCACTCTCAGTGGTGTCACTGATTCCTAGTGAATGGATAGGCTGCACTCTCAGTGGTGTCACTGATTCCTAGTGAATGGATAGGCTGCACTCTCAGTGATGTCACTGGTTCCTAGTGATTGGATAGGCTGCACTCTCAGTGATGTCACTGGTTCCTAGTGATTGGATAGGCTGCACTCTCAGTGATGTCACTGGTTCCTAGTGACTGGATAGGCTGCACTCTCAGTGGTGTCACTGGTACCTAGTGAATGGATAGGCTGCACTCTCAGTGGTGTTAGTGGTTCCTAGTGAATGGATAGGCTGCACTCTCAGTGGTGTCACTGATTCCTAGTGAATGGATAGGCTGCACTCTCAGTGATGTCACTGGTTCCTAGTGACTGGATAGGCTGCACTCTCAGTGGTGTCACTGGTTCCTAGTGGATGGATAGGCTGCGCTCTCAGTGGTGTCACTGGTTCCTGGTGAATGGATAGGCTGCGCTCTCAGTGATGTCACTGGTTCCTAGTGATTGGATAGACTGCACTCTCAGTGGTGTCACTGGTTCCTAGTGGATGGATAGGCTGCACTCTCAGTGGTGTCACTGGTTCCTGGTGACTGGATAGGCTGCACTCTCAGTGATGTCAGTGGTTCCTAGTGAATGGATAGGCTGCACTCTCAGTGGTGTCACTGGTTCCTAGTGGATGGATAGGCTGCACTCTCAGTGGTGTCACTGGTTCCTAGTGGATGGATAGGCTGCACTCTCAATGGTGTCAATGGTTCCTAGTGAAAGGATAGGCTGCACTCTCAGTAGTGTCACGGGTTCCTAATGAATGGACAGACATCGCAAATATGAATGAGCATGCTTTGTTTTTTTTGGCTAAACTAAGTCTCTCTCTTAATGCACAATAACACATTAAACTTGTGTCCGCAATATTGTACACAGAATGTCTCCTGACATTATCAGCTTTCCCATTAGGCACTTACTGCTTTTTTGCTACAAAAAAAACCCTTCTCATATTTTCTTTTCTGTTTTCACATTGTAGAGAAGGTCATTTCTACTACATGGCCAGGATAATTGGAGATTTGATTGCATTTCTTTCATGATAAATCAGGAATGTGCAATCAAATCCCTTGCACACTTGACCTAACCTTTTAAATATTGCCAAAAAGTGAATTTATCCAATAAACGTAGTTTCAAAACACAAATTGAACTCCACAGTGACTTAAGGTTTTAAAATCATAAAAGCAATTAAGTGACAATTTCTAAGAATAAAATCGACTATAATGAAATACAATAAGGATCAAACTACATACACCACCAGAGCACTCAGTCACAGTTCCTTGAGGAAATCCCAGGGCAGATGTATTAAGCCTGGAGAAGGGATAAAGAAGTGATATAGCAGTGATAACTCACCAGCCAATCAGCTCCGAACTGTCATTTTTAAAATCCGTAATGATTGGCTGGTGCGTTATCACCTTGCACTTATTACTTCTTTATCCCTTCTCCAGGTTAATGCATCTGCCCCCCTATTTGAACAGTGATCGAGATCCATCTAGAGCAGTGGTTCTCAAACTCGGTCCTCAGGACCCCACACAGTTCACGTTTTGCAGGTCACGTAGCAGGAACACAGGTGTATTCATTACTCTGACACTTTTTAAAACATCCAGAGGGGGAGCTAATTATTTCACATGTTATGCTGCAAGGAGTCCTGGAAACATGAACTGGGTGGGGTCCTGAGGACAGAGTTTGAGAACCTGTGATCTAGACTAAGCATAGGTTCTCAAACCCGGTTCTCAGTACATGGTCCCAGGTCTCCTGCGTCCCAGTGTGAACCCCAAAAGTGTTAGGGACTTGCTCGATAGAGGTGACCTCGACGCGGTGAGCAAGCCCGTATCATTGGCCAATTATATGCTAACAACCTCTTAGTATATTATATACTGTAATTTATAGTAATGATTGTATAGTGCATCTGCACCCATTTCTTCCCCTGTATTACCATAAAATCTCAGCAGATAGCACCTTTCATTACAACCACTAGGGTGTGCAGTCTAGACCCATTTCCTCCTGACAGAATCACAACTGAAATAATTAGCTCCACATGTGAATCTTTTAAAACGGGTCAGTGAGTAATGAATACACTTTTGCACCTGCTGGGTGACCTGTTAAACAAGACCTGTTTGGGGCCCCAAGGACTGAGTTTGAGAACCATTAATTTAGAGTATACAACTCCGTATTTGACTGTAGCTCAAGTATATCTAGTTCCTCACGGGCAAGATAATCAGCGCAGTGGGAGAGAGGTGATACTTCCTAGCGCAGGGGTTCTCAACTCCAATCTCAAGTATCCCCAACAGGTCATGTTTTCAGGATTTATTTAGGATTGGAGTGGAGACCCATTGTTTCTAGTATAAAATCAGATTTTATTTATATATTTTATATCGCCCATGGAAGCATACTAGATGAAAAGTACAAATTGCAGTGACTGGCTGTCAGCGGTACACTTCAGGCTTAGGATAAAATGTATTATGTGGGTATGGTATTGCTTTTCTAACTCAGACCTCAAGCTACCTTACCAGTCCAGATTTTAAAGGATATCCATGAAATTAGTATCACAGGTTTATCACTTCCTTATGCCTTCTCCAGGGTAATACATTTGCCCCAATGTGTGTACAGCCCAAGTGCTTGCGTACATTGGGGCAGATGTATCAAGCCTGGAGTGATAAAGCAGTGATAAGTGCAAGGTGATAACGCACCAACCAATCAACTCCTAACTGTCTATTTACATATTGGAGCTCACTGGCTGGTGCATTATCACCTTGCAGTTATTAATGCTTTATCACTTCTCCAGGCTTAATACATCTGCCCCATTATTCCAAATTATGACCGTTCACTTAAGAAGTAAAGTAGTCCTATATTGTGTAGCAGCATGCAGAATTTGAAGAGGGGGAAAAAAAATGGACCAAATCTGCCCACCTAGAAAGTCCAACAGCATTCCACCCGGTGTGTTCCGCACTCACTCCTTAAGATGGTGACAGGCATAATAAGCGAAACCTCCAGTGGATTTAGATCTATACAGAGTGGGGATTTAAACATTTCCCCTTTGGTCCATCTAAATCATTGAGGATATGTGTTTGTTGCTTAACTCACAACAAAGGTTTGATAGTAACTAGAATGTTGTGTGGAGTTTGTATGTAAAATGAATTCCATTGTACATATATGTAGGGAACAGATTGGATAAAAGCACTATTGTGCCTTGTTCAATCAGCTTTTTCCTCACACATACAGCGGGAATTAATGCTGCCAGAGTTTGGCAGCTGTGCATAATGCCGGCCGAAGTCTGACCTTTTTTTTTTTTTAAAAGGGGCAATCAATTTTGTCTTGTAAGTGATTGCCCCTTTAAAAAAAAAAAATGTCAGAGTTCGGCCGGCATTCGGCACGGCTGCCGGACTCGGGCGGCATTACATCCCACCGATGGCCTCACCCATGGCTCCGGTTTCCTGAATGACAATCCGAGTTGGGATATAAACCTGGCTGAGGGCCACAGATGAAAGTCCACCAGGCTGGTTGCTGTCTCCCGGTGCTATAAATCTATTGCATAGTGCCGCTGTCAAAAGCGAGTCACTACCACAGCAGCATCAGTCATGTTGTCCGACCTGGTACTTAAAATAAGAATTTACTTACCGATAATTCTATTTCTCGGAGTCCGTAGTGGATGCTGGGGACTCCGTCAGGACCATGGGGAATAGCGGCTCCGCAGGAGACAGGGCACAAAAATAAAGCTTTAGGATTAGGTGGTGTGTACTGGCTCCTCCCCCTATGACCCTCCTCCAAGCCTCAGTTAGGATACTGTGCCCGGACGAGCGTACACAATAAGGAAGGATATTGAATCCCGGGTAAGACTCATACCAGCCACACCAATCACACAGTATAACTTGTGATCTGAACCCAGTTAACAGTATGACAAACTTAGGAGCCTCTGAACAGACGGCTCACAACAATAACAACCCGAATTTGTTTTTAACAATAACTATGTACAAGTATTGCAGACAATCCGCACTTGGGATGGGCGCCCAGCATCCACTACGGACTACGAGAAATAGAATTATCGGTAAGTAAATTCTTATTTTCTCTAACGTCCTAAGTGGATGCTGGGGACTCCGTCAGGACCATGGGGATTATACCAAAGCTCCCAAACGGGCGGGAGAGTGCGGATGACTCTGCAGCACCGAATGAGAGAACTCCAGGTCCTCCTCAGCCAGGGTATCAAATTTGTAGAATTTTGCAAACGTGTTTGCCCCTGACCAAGTAGCAGCTCGGCAGAGTTGTAATGCCGAGACCCCCCGGGCAGCCGCCCAGGATGAGCCCACTTTCCTTGTGGAATGGGCCTTGACAGATTTAGGTTGTGGCAAGCCTGCCACAGAATGTGCAAGTTGAATTGTGCTACAAATCCAACGAGCAATCGTCTGCTTAGAAGCAGGAGCACCCATCTTGTTGGGTGCATACAATATAAACAGTGAGTCAGACTTTCTGACTCCCGCCGTTCTTGAAATATATATTTTCAATGCCCGGACCACGTCCAACAACTTGGAATCCTCCAAATCGTTAGTAGCCGCAGGCACCACAATAGGCTGGTTCAGGTGAAACGCTGACACCACCTTAGGCAGAAAATGAGGACGCGTCCGCAGTTCTGCCCTGTCCGTATGGAAAATCAGATATGGGCTCTTATATGATAAAGCCGCCAATTCTGATACTCTCCTGGCTGAAGCCAGGGCCAGTAGCATGGTTACTTTCCATGTAAGATACTTCAACTCCACCGATTTGAGCGGCTCAAACCAATGGGATTTGAGAAAATCCAAGACTACATTAAGATCCCACGGTGCCACTGGGGGCACAACCGGGGGCTGTATATGTAGTACTCCTTTTACAAAAGTCTGGACTTCAGGAACTGAAGCCAATTCTTTCTGGAAGAAAATCGACAGGGCCGAAATTTGAACCTTAATGGACCCCAATTTGAGGCCCATAGACAATCCTGTTTGCAGGAAATGTAGGAATCGACCCAGTTGAAATTCCTCCGTGGGGGCCTTCCTGGCCTCACACCACGCAACATATTTTCTCCAAATGCGGTGATAATGTTGTGCAGTCACCTCCTTCCTGGCTTTTACCAGTGTAGGAATGACCTCTTCCGGAATGCCTTTTTCCCTTAGAATTCGGCGTTCAACCGCCATGCCGTCAAACGCAGCCGTGGTAAGTCTTGGAATAGACACGGTCCCTGCTGAAGCAGGTCCGGTCTTAGAGGTAGAGGCCACGGATCCTCCGTGAGCATCTCTTGAAGTTCCGGGTACCAAGTTCTTCTTGGCCAATCCGGAGCCACTAGTATCGTTCTTACTCCCTTTTGCCGTATAATTCTCAGTACCTTTGGTATGAGAGGCAGAGGAGGGAACACATACACTGACTGGAACACCCACGGTGTTACCAGAGCGTCCACAGCTATTGCCTGAGGGTCTCTTGACCTGGCGCAATACCTGTCCAGTTTTTTGTTGAGGCGGGACGCCATCATATCCACCATTGGTTTTTCCCAACGGTTCACAATCATGTGGAAGACTTCTGGATGAAGTCCCCACTCTCCCGGGTGTAGATCGTGTCTGCTGAGGAAGTCTGCTTCCCAGTTGTCCACTCCCGGAATGAATACTGCTGACAGTGCTATCACATGATCTTCCGCCCAGCGAAGAATCCTTGCAGCTTCTGCCATTGCTGTCCTGCTTCTTGTGCCGCCCTGTCTGTTTACGTGGGCGACTGCCGTGATGTTGTCCGACTGGATCAACACCGGCTGACCCTGAAGCAGGGGTTTTGCCAGACTTAGAGCATTGTAAATCGCTCTTAGCTCCAGTATATTTATGTGAAGAGACATCTCCAGGCTTGACCATACTCCCTGGAAGTTTCTTCCCTGTGTGACCGCTCCCCAGCCTCTCAGACTGGCATCCGTGGTCACCAGGACCCAGTCCTGTATGCCGAATCTGCGGCCCTCTAACAGATGAGCACTCTGCAACCACCACAGAAGAGACACCCTTGTCCGTGGCGATAAGGTTATCCGCTGATGCATCTGCAGATGCGATCCGGACCATTTGTCCAGCAGATCCCACTGAAAAGTTCGTGCGTGGAATCTGCCGAATGGAATCGCTTCGTAAGAAGCCACCATCTTTCCCAGGACTCTTGTGCATTGATGCACAGACACTTTCCCTGGTTTTAGGAGGTTCCTGACAAGTTCGGATAACTCCCTGGCTTTCTCCTCCGGAAGAAACACCTTTTTCTGAACAGTGTCCAGAATCATTCCCAGGAACAGCAGACGTGTCGTCGGGGTCAACTGAGATTTTGGAAAATTCAGAATCCACCCGTGTTGTTGCAGCACTAGTTGGGTTAGTGCTACTCCGTCCTCCAGCTGTTCTCTGGACCTTGCCCTTATCAGGAGATCGTCCAAGTAAGGGATAATTAATACGCCTCTTCTTCGCAGAAGAATCATCATTTCGGCCATTACCTTGGTAAAGACCCGAGGTGCCGTGGACAATCCAAACGGCAGCGTCTGAAACTGATAATGACAGTTTTGCACCACGAACCTGAGGTACCCTTGATGTGAAGGGCAAATTGGGACATGTAGGTAAGCATCCTTTATGTCCAGGGACACCATAAAGTCCCCTTCTTCCAGATTCGCTATCACTGCTCTGAGTGACTCCATCTTGAACTTGAATTTTTGTATGTACAGGTTCAAAGATTTCAGATTTAGAATAGGTCTTACCGAGCCGTCCGGCTTCGGTACCACAAATAGCGTGGAGTAATACCCCTTTCCCTGTTGTAGGAGGGGTACCTTGACTATCACCTGCTGAGAAAACAGCTTGTGAATGGCTTCCAATACCGTCGCCCTGTCTGAGGGAGACGTTGGCAAAGCAGACTTTAGGAACCGGCGAGGGGGAGACTTCTCGAATTCCAACCTGTAACCCTGAGATACTACCTGCAGAATCCAGGGGTCCACCTGTGAGCAAGCCCACTGTGCGCTGAAATTCTTGAGTCGACCCCCCACCGCTCCTGAGTCCGCTTGTAAGGCCCCAGCGTCATGCTGAGGGCTTTGCAGAACCCTGGGAGGGCTTCTGTTCCTGGGCAGGGGCTTGCTGCCCTCTCTTACCCCTTCCTCTGCCCCGAGGCAGATATGACTGTCCTTTTGTCCGCTTGTTCTTATAGGACCGAAAGGACTGCGGCTGAAAAGACGGTGTCTTTTTCTGTTGGGAGGGGGTCTGAGGTAAAAAGGTGGATTTTCCGGCAGTTGCCGTGGCCACCAGATCCGATAGACCGACGCCAAATAATTCCTCCCCTTTATACGGCAATACTTGCATATGTCTTTTGGAATCCGCATCACCTGACCACTGTCGCGTCCATAAACTCCTTCTGGCAGATATGGACATCGCATTTACTCTCGATGCCAGAGTGCAAATATCTCTCTGAGCATCTCGCATATAAAGGAAAGCATCCTTTAATTGCTCTATAGTCAATAAAATACTGTCCCTATCCAGGGTATCAATATTTTCAGTCAGGGAATCCAACCAGACGACCCCAGCACTGCACATCCAGGCTGAGGCGATGGCTGGTCGCAGTATAACACCAGTATGTGTGTATATACTTTTTAGGGTAGTTTCCATTCTCCTATCAGCTGGATCCCTGAGGGCGGCCGTATCAGGAGACGGTAACGCCACTTGTTTTGATAAGCGTGTGAGCGCCTTATCCACCCTAGGGGGTGTTTCCCAGCGCGCCCTAACCTCTGGCGGGAAAGGGTATAATGCTAATAACTTTTTTGAAATTAGCATTTTTCTATCTGGGTTAACCCACGCTTCATCACATACATCATTTAATTCCTCTGATTCAGGAAAAAATAAGAATTTACTTACCGATAATTCTATTTCTCGGAGTCCGTAGTGGATGCTGGGGTTCCTGAAAGGACCATGGGGGGATAGCGGCTCCGCAGGAGACAGGGCACAAAAAGTAAAGCTTTAGGATCAGGTGGTGTGCACTGGCTCCTCCCCCTATGACCCTCCTCCAAGCCTCAGTTAGGATACTGTGCCCGGACGAGCGTACACAATAAGGAAGGATTTTGAATCCCAGGTAAGACTCATACCAGCCACACCAATCACACTGTACAACCTGTGATCTGAACCCAGTTAACAGTATGATAACAGCGGAGCCTCTGAAAAGATGGCTCACAACAATAATAACCCGATTTTTGTAACTATGTACAAGTATTGCAGATAATCCGCACTTGGGATGGGCGCCCAGCATCCACTACGGACTCCGAGAAATAGAATTATCGGTAAGTAAATTCTTATTTTCTCTATCGTCCTAGTGGATGCTGGGGTTCCTGAAAGGACCATGGGGATTATACCAAAGCTCCCAAACGGGCGGGAGAGTGCGGATGACTCTGCAGCACCGAATGAGAGAACTCCAGGTCCTCCTTAGCCAGGGTATCAAATTTGTAGGATTTTACAAACGTGTTTGCCCCTGACTAAGTAGCCGCTCGGCAAAGTTGTAAAGCCGAGACCCCTCGGGCAGCCGCCCAAGATGAGCCCACCTTCCTTGTGGAATGGGCATTTACATATTTTGGCTGTGGCAGGCCTGCCACAGAATGTGCAAGCTGAATTGTATTACACATCCAACTAGCAATAGTCTGCTTAGAAGCAAGAGCACCCAGTTTGTTGGGTGCATACAGGATAACAGCAAGTCAGTTTTCCTGACTCCAGCCGTCCTGGAACCTATATTTTCAGGGCCCTGACAACATCTAGCAACTTGGAGTCCTCCAAGTCCCTAGTAGGCGCAAGGCACCACAATAAGCTGGTTCAGGTGAAACACTGACACCACCTTAGGGAGAGAACTGGGGACGAGTCCGCAGCTCTGCCCTGTCCGAATGGACAAACAGATATGGGCTTTTTTTGAGAAAAAACCCACCAATTTGACACTCGCCTGGCCCAGGCCAGGGCCAAGAGCATGGTCACTTTTCATGTGAGATGCTTCAAATCCACATATTTGACTGGTTTTAAACCAATGTGATTTGAGGAATCCCAGAACTACGTTGAGATCCCACAGTGCCACTGGAGGCACAAAAGGGGGTTGTATATGCAATACTCCCTTGACAAACTTCTGGACTTCAGGAACTGAAGCCAATTCTTTCTGGAAGAAAATCGACAGGGCCGAAATTTGAACCTTAATGGACCCCAATTTGAGGCCCATAGACACTCTTGTTTGCAGGAAATGCAGGAATCGACCGAGTTGAAATTTCTTCGTGGGGCCTTCCTGGCCTCACACCACGCAACATATTTTCGCCACATGTGGTGATAATGTTGTGCGGTCACCTCCTTCCTGGCTTTGACCAGGGTAGGAATGACCTCTTCCGGAATGCCTTTTTCCCTTAGGATCCGGCGTTCCACCGCCATGCCGTCAAACGCAGCTGCGGTAAGTCTTGGAACAGACATGGTACTTGCTGAAGCAAGTCCCTTCTTAGCGGCAGAGGCCATAAGTCCTCTGTGAGCATCTCTTGAAGTTCCGGGTACCAAGTCCTTCTTGGCCAATCCGGAGCCATGAGTATAGTTCTTACTCCTCTACGTCTTATAATTCTCAGTACCTTAGGTATGAGAAGCAGAGGAGGGAACACATACACCGACTGGTACACCCACGGTGTTACCAGAACGTCCACAGCTATTGCCTGAGGGTCTCTTGACCTGGCGCAATACCTGTCCCGTTTTTTGTTCAGACGGGACGCCATCATGTCCACCTTTGGTATTTCCCAACGGTTCACAATCATGTGGAAAAACTTCCCGATGAAGTTTCCACTCTCCCGGGTGGAGGTCGTGCCTGCTGAGGAAGTCTGCTTCCCAGTTTCCATTCCCGGAATGAAACACTGCTGACAGTGCTATCACATGATTTTCCGCCCAGCGAAAAGTCCTTGCAGTTTTTGCCATTGCCCTCCTGCTTCTTGTGCCGCCCTGTCTGTTTACGTGGGCGACTGCCGTGATGTTTTTCCCACTGGATCAATACCGGCTGACCTTGAAGCAGAGGTCTTGCTAAGCTTAGAGCATTATAAAATTACCCTTAACTCCAGTATATTTATGTGGAGAAAAGTCTCCAGACTTGATCACACTCCCTGGAAATTTTTTCCTTGTGTGACTGCTCCCCAGCCTCTCGGGCTGGCCTCCGTGGTCACCAGCATCCAATCCTGAATGCCGAATCTGCGGCCCTCTAGAACAGGCCTGGCCAACCTGTGGCTCTCCAGATGTTTTGAAACTACACATCCCAGCATGCCCTTGTACTGTTCTAGCGTTCCTTAATAGCAAAACTGTGGCAAAGCATGATGGTACTTGTAGTGTTACAACAGCTGGAGAGCCACAGGTTGGCCAGGCCTGCTCTAGAAGATGAGCACTCTGTAACCACCACAGGAGAGACACCCTTGTCCTTGGATATAGGGTTATCCGCTGATGCATCTGAAGATGCGATCCGGACCATTTGTCCAGCAGATCCCACTGAAAAGTTCTTGCGTGAAATCTGCCGAATGGAATTGCTTCGTAGGAAGCCACCATTTTTACCAGGACCCTTGTGCAATGATGCACTGACACTTTTCCTGGTTTTAGGAGGTTCCTGACTAGCTCGGATAACTCCCTGGCTTTCTCTTCCGGGAGAAACACCTTTTTCTGGACTGTGTCCAGAATCATCCCTAGGCACAGCAGACGTGTCGTCGGGATCAGCTGCGATTTTGGAATATTTAGAATCCACCCGTGCTGTTGTAGCAGTATCCGAGATAGTGCTACTCCGACCTCCAACTGTTCCCTGGACTTTGCCCTTATCAGGAGATCGTCCAAGTAAGGGATAATTAAGACGCCTTTTCTTCGAAGAAGAATCATCATTTCGGCCATTACCTTGGTAAAGACCCGGGGTGCCGTGGACAATCCAAACGGCAGCGTCTGAAACTGATAGTGACAGTTCTGTACCACGAACCTGAAGTACCCATAGTGAGAAGGGCAAATTTGGGACATGGAGGTAAGCATCCCTGATGTCCCGGGACACTATATAGTCCCCTTCTTCTTGGTTCGTTATCACTGCTCTGAGTGACTCCATCTTGATTTGAACCTTTGTAAGTGTTCAAATTTTTTAGATTTAGAATAGGTCTCACCTAGCCTTCTGGCTTCAGTACCACAATATAGTGTGGAATAATACCCCTTTCCTTGTTGTAGGAAGGGTAATTTGATTATCACCTGCTGGGAATACAGCTTGTGAATTGTTTCCCATACTGCCTCCTTGTCGGAGGGAGACCTTGGTAAAGCAGACTTCAGGAGCCTGCGAGGGGGAAACGTCTCGACATTCCAATCTGTACCCCTGGGATACTACTTGTAGGATCCAGGGGTCCTGTACGGTCCCAGCGTCATGCTGAGAGCTTGGCAGAAGCGGTGGAAGGCTTCTGTTCCTGGGAATGGGCTGCCTGCTGCAGTCTTCTTCCCTTTCCTCTATCCCTGGGCAGATATGACTCTTATAGGGACGAAAGGACTGAGGCTGAAAAGACGGTGTCTTTTTCTGCAGAGATGTGACTTAGGGTAAAAACGGTGGATTTTCCAGCAGTTGCCGTGGCCACCAGGTCCGATGGACCGACCCCAAATAACTCCTCTTCCTTTATACGGCAATACACCTTTGTGCCGTTTGGAATCTGCATCACCTGACCACTGTCGTGTCCATAAACATCTTCTGGCAGATATGGACATCGCACTTACTCTTGATGCCAGAGTGCAAATATCCCTCTGTGCATCTCGTATATATAGAAATGCATCCTTTAAATGCTCTATAGTCAATAAAATACTGTCCCTGTCAAGGGTATCAATATTTTTAGTCAGGGAATCCGACCAAGCCACCCCAGCTCTGCACATCCAGGCTGAGGCGATCGGTGGTCGCAGTATAACACCAGTATGTGTGTATATACTTTTTATGATATTTTCCAGCCTCCTGTCAGCTGGCTCCTTGAGGACGGCCCTATCTATAGACGGTACCGCCACTTGTTTTGATAAGCGTGTGAGCGCCTTATCCACCCTAAGGGGTGTTTCCCACCGCGCCCTAACTTCTGGCGGGAAAGGGTATACCGCCAATAATTTTCTATCGGGGGGAACCCACGCATCATCACACACTTCATTTAATTTATCTGATTCAGGAAAAACTACAGGTAGTTTTTTCACATCCCACATAATACCCTCTTTTGTGGTACTTGTAGTATCAGAAATATGTAACACCTCCTTCATTGCCCTTAACAAGTAACGTGTGGCCCTAAAGGGAAATACGTTTGTTTCTTCACCGTCGACACTGAAATCAGTGTCCGTGTCTGTCGACCGACTGAGGTAAAAGGACGTTTTAACGCCCCTGACGGTGTTTGAGACGCCTGGACAGGTACTAATTTGTTTGCCAGCCGTCTCATGTCGCCAACCGACCTTGCAGCGTGTTGACATTATCACGTAATTCCATAAATAAGCCATCCATTCCGGTGTCGACTCCCTAGAGAGTGACATCACCATTACAGGCAATTTGCTCCGCCTCCTCACCAACATCGTCCTCATACATGTCGACACACACGTACCGACATATAGCACACACACACAGGGAATGCTCTGATAGAGGACAGGACCCCACTAGCCCCTTGGGGAGACAGAGGGAGAGTTTGCCAGCACACACCAAAGCGCTATATTTTACAGGGATAGCCTTATAATAAGTGCTCCCTTATAGCTGCTTTTATAAAATCACAATTTCGCCAAATTTTGCCCCCCCTCTCTTGATTTAACCCTGTTTCTGTAGTGCAGTGCAGGGGAGAGCCTGGGAGCCTTCCTGACCAGCGGAACTGTGTGAGGAAATGGCGCTGTGTGCTGAGGAGATAGGCCCCGCCCCCTTTTCGGCGGGCTCGTCTCCCGCTTAAAAATGGATTCTGGCAGGGGTTAAATATCTCCATATAGCCCCGGAGGCTATATGTGAGGTATTTTTTGCCAAAAAAAGGATTTTCATTGCTGCCCAGGGCGCCCCCACCAGTGCCCTGCACCCTCAGTGACTGCCGTGTGAAGTGTGCTGAGAGCAATGGCGCACAGCTGCAGTGCTGTGCGCTACCTTAAGAAGACTGAGGAGTCTTCTGCCGCCGATTCTGGACCTTCTTCTCTTTTCAGCATCTGCAAGGGGGCCGGCGGCGAGGCTCCGGTGACCATCCTGGCTGTACCTGTGATCGTCCCTCTGGAGCTAATGTCCAGTAGCCAAAGAAGCCAATCCATCCTGCACGCAGGTGAGTTCACTTCTTCTCCCCTAAGTCCCTCGATGCAGTGATCCTGTTGCCAGCAGGACTCACTGTAAAATAAAAAACCTAAGCTAAACTTTTCTAAGCAGCTCTTTAGGAGAGCCACCTAGATTGCACCCTTCTCGGCCGGGCACAAAAACCTAACTGAGGCTTGGAGGAGGGTCATAGGGGGAGGAGCCAGTGCACACCACCTGATCCTAAAGCTTTACTTTTTGTGCCCTGTCTCCTGCGGAGCCGCTATCCCCCCATGGTCCTTTCAGGAACCCCAGCATCCACTAGGACGATAGAGAAACTACAGGTAGTTTTTTCACCCCCCACATAATACCCCTTTTTGTGGTACTTGCAGTATCAGAGATATGCAAAGCCTCCTTCATTGCCGTGATCATATAACGTGTGGCCCTACTTGAAAATACGTTTGTTTCATCACCGTCGACACTAGATTCTGTGTCTGGGTCTGTGTCGACCGACTGAGGTAAAGGGCGCTTTACAGCCCCTGACGGTGTCTGAGACGCCTGGGCAGGTACTAACTGGTTTGCCGGCCGTCTCATGTCGTCAACTGATTTTTGTAATGTGCTGACATTATCACGTAATTCCATAAACAAAGCCATCCATTCCGGTGTCGACTCCCTGGGGGGTGACATCACCATTATCGGCAATTGCTCTGCCTCCACACCAACATCGTCCTCATACATGTCGACACACACGTACCGACACACAGCAGACACACAGGGAATGCTCTTATCGAAGACAGGACCCCACTAGCCCTTTGGGGAGACAGAGGGAGAGTTTGCCAGCACACACCCAAGCGCTATAATATATATGGGAACAACCTTATATAAGTGTTGTTCCTTATAGCAGCTTAAATATATCAAAATATCGCCAAAAAATGCCCCCCCTCTCTGTTTTACCCTGTTTCTGTAGTGCAGTGCAGGGGAGAGTCCTGGGAGCCTTCCTCACAGCGGAGCTGAGCAGGAAAATGGCGCTGTGTGCTGAGGAGAATAAGCCCCGCCCCCTATTTCGGCGGGCTTTTCTCCCGGAGTTTTAGATATCTGGCATGGGTTAAATACATATATATATATAGCCTCAATGGCTATATGTGATGTATTCTTTTGCCATAAAGGTATTAAATATTGCTGCCCAGGGCGCCCCCAGCAGCGCCCTGCACCCTCCGCGACCGCTTGGTGTGAAGTGTGTGACAACAATGGCGCACAGCTGCAGTGCTGTGCGCTACCTTCATGAAGGCTGAAGAGCCTTCTGCCGCCTGTTTCCGGACCTTCAATCTTCAGCATCTGTAAGGGGGGTCGGCGGCGCGGCTCCGGGACGAACCCCAGGGTGAGACCTGTGTTCCGACTCCCTCTGGAGCTAATGGTGTCCAGTAGCCTAAGAATCCAATCCATCCTGCACGCAAGTGAGTTGAAATTCTCTCCCCTAAGTCCCTCGATGCAGTGAGCCTGTTGCCAGCAGGACTCACTGAAAATAAAAAACCTAAAAACTTTTTCTAAGCAGCTCTTTAGGAGAGCCACCTAGATTGCACCCTGCTCGGACGGGCACAAAAACCTAACTGAGGCTTGGAGGAGGGTCATAGGGGGAGGAGCCAGTACACACCACCTAATCCTAAAGCTTTATTTTTGTGCCCTGTCTCCTGCGGAGCCGCTATTCCCCATGGTCCTGACGGAATCCCCAGCATCCACTTAGGACGTTAGAGAAAACTACTGTAAAACAGCGGAAGACGAGAAGCTCTGACACACACACAAAAAAAGCAATACAAAGAACGTAACACAAAGACAGGTCTGTAGAAGGGCAACAAATCACCCACACTATAAATTACAACTGTTTTTTAAAAAAAAGTGTTCCAGTGCGAACCAAAATTCAGAGGACACGGCCTAACCCCAGTGACCTCACTAAGATGGGTCCTTTCCATGCACTGACCAGTGTTCAATTCAGCAAGCTGAACCCAGTCCAACTCAAACTCATAATGGGGGCAGATGTATTAAGCATGGAGAAATGATAAAGCAGTGATAAGTGGAAGGTGATCATGCATCAACCAATCAGCTCCAAACTGTTCATTTACATATTGGAGCTGATTGGCTGGTGTGTTATCACCTTGCATTTATCACTGCTTGATCATTGCTTTATCACTTCTCCAGGCTTAATACATCTGCCCCAAAGTCATCACTCTCTCCAAAACAATATACAATAACACATTGGCCCCCACAGGTAAAAACCTCAAACACATATGCCCCCACAGTGCCATCTGCCAGATATGCCCCCACAGTGCCAGATACAGATATGCCCCCACAGTGCCAGATACAGATATGCCCCCACAGTGCCATGTGCCCACACTGCTAGATATGCCCCCACAGTGCCAGATTACAGATATGCCCCCACAGTGCCATGTGCCCGCAGTGCCAGATATGCCCCCACAGTGCCAGATTACAGATATACCCCCACAGTGCCATGTGGCCGCAGTTCCAGATATGCCCCAGTGCCAGATATGCCCCACAGTGCCAGATATGCCCCACAGTGCCAGATTACAGATATGCCCCCACAGTGCCATGTGCCCGCAGTGCCAGATATGCCCCCACAGTGCCAGATATGCCCCCACATTGCCACATATGCCGCCACTGTGCCATGTGCCCGCAGTGCCAGATATGGCCCCACAGTGCCAGATATGGCCCCACAGTGCCAGATATGCCCCCACAGTGCCAGATATGACCCCACAGTGCCAGATATGACCCCGCAGTGCCAGATATGACCCCACAGTGCCAGATACACCCCCACAGTGCTCACCGTGCTGTGTGGAGAGCGCAGCACGCGCTTCTCCTGCCTGCCGTCCTGCCCCTCAGTCTGATCTCCGGCAGTGACGGCAGCGTGTATAGCTCAAATCAGGCGCCGGTTCGCGAGCTCTGATTGGCTAACGAACCGGCGCCTGATTTGAGGTATACACTCCGCCGTCACTGCCGGAGACCAGACTGAGGGGCAGGACGGCAGGCAGGAGAGGCGCGGCTACGGGTGGCTGGGCAGCGGATCGCGATCGACTGGTCGCATGTCCGCGATCGACCAGTCGATCGCGATCGACTGTTTGGCCACCCCTGATTTATAGCATCACAGCAATCACCACCAAAACACTTTCCCGTCATTAAAAAAACAAAATCGTTTGGATGATGAATGAAAGCTCTGTTCTATCCGTCTGCCTTATCACAGGGTTCCCCACCAACATCACTGCTTTATATGACCGTAACACAACAACATGGGGTCCATCGTCATCAGACAACATTTGTATGGAGAGCACTTGGTGGTTCCACCGTGGTATCCCAGAGATGGTGGTTTGTCCAGAACATTAGAGCTGTACAGAAAGAACTTGCGATATATAGAACAGATGGTGAACACGAGGTTGGGAGTTGTAGTGCAACAAACAGATCCTGGCTGCAGAGAGATAAAGCCAGCCACATAGTAACAGCATGAGAGACAACGTGTTCACAAATCGCAAAATAACGACATCTTCAGGAACAAAAACACATTATTCAAGAAGCCTGCTTTTATGAACAGTGTATATTAACAGTACAAAAAAAAAAAAAAAATCTAATGAAACAAAATAATAATATGTTTGAGTCCCAAACCCTTAACTGAAGTCTATGTTCATTACTGTACAGATGTTATGGAAAATAAATACCGTCCACCATAACAATGATCCCCATTGGTCACCAGCTCTGCAAACAGTACAAATAATGTCACTCATTTAGGTTCTGCGAACAGCCGCTAGGGTTTTATTCAGCTGCACTTTGACCTCTTTCATTCCCGAGGAAGAACCAAGTCTGTAACGCTAGCAAGGAGAGATGAACTACATGATAAGTAAAAGATCGTAATCATCGTCTTCGTCATCCTCAGAATCCATGTCCAGCTGATCTTCGCCGTAAGAGATTTCATCAAGCTCCGTGTCACTGCCCAGCCCGTCGCTGTCCCCGCTGCTGGAAAGCAGAGATGTGTCGGAGGGGAGAGAGCTGCTGTCACTGTCGGTCAGGATGGGGATTACTTCCTCTGCCAGATCTAATGGGAAGAATGAGACCGTGTCACTTACATCGTATTGGGACAATATAGGTCAGTGGGCATTAGGCGAATCCCAGGTAAACACACAATGCATAGAACTATCAAAACATCAGGACCTGGGTCAGACATGTACATTCAAACCTGGAGACAATCAGGGGACAGGTAATAACTACTGACCCAATAAAATGGATTTGTGCCAGTGCAAGATAAAGAGAGGAATTCAATTGGGCACAAGGTTTAGCGAGGTAAAAAAAAAAAAAAAACCTGCGTACCTTGCACCCAATTTTATATTACCGGGGAAAGGGGGTGCCACTGCAAGTCCCGGTGATTTTTCCTAAAAATAACCAATTTAGGGAAAATCAGACTTGCATCAGGAAGTGCATATCATTTTCTCTACTGCAATTGAATAGGAAAAACCCTGCGGCTGCAGGAAAACACCCAGAGCCGCAGGGTTTTTCAAATTTCCCAACCTCAACTGAAATCCCCCCAAAGGATGTGCTGAATATGTGAACTGCTTGGTGGCATTTAGGAACGGGAGCTAGAACGTTACACAGGGTGATAAGAGTTCTGCAGCCTGTCTGGATACTGTTATGTCGTCGGAATGTAACTGTGGATGACCTCAGTGTGTGACGCCTCCCTGCACTACAATAGCCGACAATGCCGGTTAGCATTGGATCCCAATAATAAGTGACTATGCAGTGCCCCCATACAGGGGAGACCTAGACCATGTCACCGTGCTCTGTGTTATGTATCCTCTGTCCGGGGAGTATAATACTGGGTGCAGAAGCTGCCCGGACAACCAGCAGGCCAGCTAAGCATTGTAAATAGAAGCCAACGTGTGGACAGGTTCTCATACCAATATCTATCAGTGACTCTCATGCAGAAAGAGGTTCAAATGAAATTGTGTTGGAACAACTGAAATGTTTATTTTTAGGCTTTCTGCTCATTGTATGTGCAATTACATTGCATATCTTCTGTTGCCCAATATTAAACACCTCAGAGATATTCCCTGGATGTTTTCTACTAATAAGATGTTTTATAGGTGTACAGATAAGTGTATTTATTATCTGCACGTTTTCTGGTCCATGTTAACAGGAAACAAATCACTCTTTGTGCTGGGCTCAACCGCAGAGTTTCCTATTGCTTCACAGCACGAAGATCTACACACAGCAGCTGTCATCTACACACATTGGGGACCTGAGCCAAGAACCATGAGAATGCAGCCAAACAGGTTGTTCTGTACTAGGAACTAGCAATGTGGTGATGCAGGGAGACAGCAGCCTCTAGTGGTGGAAGAAGAAAAAGCTACTATCACTCAGTGACCATGGGGGTCATTCCGAGTTGTTCGCTTGGTATTTTTTTCTCGCAACGGAGCGATTAGTCGCTAATGCGCATGCGCAATGCCCGCAGTGCGACTGCGCCAAGTAAATTTGCTATGCAGTTAGGTATTTTACTCACGGCATTACAAGGTTTTTTCTTCGTTCTGGTGATCGTAATGTGATTGACAGGAAGTGGGTGTTTCTGGGCGGAAACAGGCCGTTTTATGGGTGTGTGCGAAAAAACGCTACCGTTTCTGGGAAAAACGCGGGAGTGGCTGGAGAAACGGAGGAGTGTCTGGGCGAACGCTGGGTGTGTTTGTGACGTCAAACCAGGAACGACAAGCACTGAACTGATCGCAGTGGCAGAGTAAGTGTGGAGCTACTCAGAAACTGCTAAGAAGTGTCTATTCGCTATATTGCTAATCTTTCGTTCGCAATTTTGATAAGCTAAGATTCACTCCCAGTAGGCGGCGGCTTAGCGTGTGCAAAGCTGCTAAAAGCAGCTTGCGAGCGAACAACTCGGAATGAGGGCCCATGAGCCAATACTTACACATCCTTTATACAATTAGAAAATGAAAAACAGAGGTAGATAGATTGGTGGCGATACCCTGTGCACACGTGTCTGTAACTATATTCGGTGTGCAGGAGACATGGGATCGGTATGAAATACCTACAATCAAAATCCCAACGGTCGACATCCCGATAGCAATTGACCGACGGTCAAAATCCCGACATGGACAAAATGCCGACGTGAGTTTTTCATTGGTTTTTGGTGTGTATGTCGACATAGGTCGACATGGACACCATGTAAGTGTACCGCTGCGCTCGGCACACTATTATATTCCCCCTCCAGGTCCACTGGGATGGATGGTGAAGTATGAACAAGTCAGTTTCAATGAAAAAAAAATCATGTCGGCATTCTGACCTGTCGACATTTTACGCGTCGGTATTTTGACCTTGTCTGTATTTTAAATGTCGGTATTTTGACAGTCGGTCAATTGCTGTCGGGATTTTGATTGTCGGTATATTGACTGCATCGCAGAGACATATTAGGTGCCAATAATTCTGAATGAACTTTAATCTGCTTTAGATAACTCCCTTTCACCTATTTACTTATCTTCAAGTGTCCCGCTTACTGGCATTCAAAAGAGGTGGCGCTTTCATGCGAGGGGGTAGAGTAAGCTCAAAAGTAAGCCTTGCTGGGATTAGTTTCACCCCCAAGGGGCAGATTCAACTAGCCGTCGATTTAGTTGCACCGTCTGTTCTATTAGGTAAAGTGGGCAGAGCTAGGGGGGCTTATGAAATCACCTGCGTCCTGCTCGCTCTTTTTTCAAGAATAAAAACAACATGGTTTTGCCTTTTACGTGATTGGCGATTTAAAAATAAGGGAAGACTCGCTGGAATTTTCGCAGAGCGTGCAGCTGGCAGGCTATTACATAAACCATTATATAATCAGCCCATGAGCAGCAGATAATACTCATTTCTGCTTGCACCCCCGGAGGGTTAGAACAGAAGTACGTGACAGCGGTTGCCTTGTGGGTCAGCTCCGGGCCCTTTACACGGGAGAAAGGCTGTGTGACTGAACCACTGGCTAATTGTATCTGTCCCCAAAAGTATGTGTTACTGAAAGGTGTTTATTTTGCCTGTTCTGTATTTGTAAGTGTTGGTAATAATAAAAAAGCTTTGTTGAATGAGAATGAATATGCAGATTCAGATATTATTAAGTGCTCTTCTCATGTAAGCTGGATATTTCTATCTACAAATAATCAGATTGAAGTTTCTCAATAGTAGAGCACAAGGTGGTAATACAGAGTACACTAAGGGGGTATCCAATTACTCGTGGTACATTACCACGGGTAGTTGTCTTGCCGAGGGTTATCCAGTTAGCCCTGATAAGCCGCCAGGAACCTCGTCTTATCTGGGATTTTGTTTCACCTGCCTTAGGCAGGCGAAACCGAATCCATGAAAACAACCCTGATGTCTCTTCACAGTTAACTGGATACCCCCCTAAGTGTGCATGGGGGTGGGTTGACTATTTAAAAGTGTGGAGCTCAGAGATCATTTACCGCCGCCGTGGCCGCAGATCCAGCAACTATCACAGGATCAACTCCTAGGAATGGTGATGCAGTAATTGCTTTAATCTCAGGCTTCGAGTTCCATAGTGTGAAAGCCTTTGTTATACTGATTAGATGCCAGAGCACCGTTAATATAGTAATAATGTGGTGATAAAAAAAATAAAATAAAAGTAAAATATATATATATATATATATATCTGATACTACAGCAGCTAATTAGCAATTTTATAATCGTGGTATCACTGAATGATGCAATGAAGCATATTTTTTTTCTGCCAGCATCAAGCAATGTAATTACACTGCTCTGGAAGAGAGTTACAGTGACTGGTGGCACAGAGATTAGAGAGCATTTCCAGAGGCGGAACGGCGGAAACTGTCTGGAGAGAAAGATGGGGGGAGAACATGAAATATGGATAAACATTCAATCAAAACAGAGATTTAATGTCTACAAGTGACCTTACCCACTCCCTTCCCTGCACTAACACACTTCTGACAACTACAGTATATACGGAGATTATTATAAATATCCGTTTAGTAGTCACAGTAAATTTCTGCAGCTCTTGTTACAGTATGACTCACATGAACAAACTGCACAATGTGGTGAAAGGGAATGTGGCCTGAGAGGTGAGTGGGGGGCAGTACATGCAGTAATATTCAAGACACAATACCACCACACAAGAGCGCACACAATACTTATAGATGAATCGAGGGGGGGAGGATTTAAATCCTTCACAGAATATCTCAGGAACTTCTGTTGTAGCTCATCGGTGTTCCTTGATACCTCAAAAATAAAACATATACAGAAAATAATAGGATTTTAATACCTACCGGTAAATCCTTTTCTCCTAGTCCGTAGAGGATGCTGGGGACTCCAAAAGGACCATGGGGTATAGACGGGATCCGCAGGAGCTTGGGCACACTAAAAAGACTTTGGGGTATATGCAATTAGCAGCGAATCGCGGCAATTTTTCGGCCGTTTTTTAATTCGACACAATTCGACCATCTAATTTCTGCAAGTGGGTGCCGAAATGGACCATATTCAATAAAAAACGGATTCGACAGTCCCGCTGACGAAAAACGGCCGATTTGACGGATTTTGTTCTGATTTTTAAAAAACGGGCAAAAACACGAAAAAAATGGCGTGGGGTCCCCCCTCCAAAGCATAACCAGCCTCGGGCTCTTCGAGCCGGTCCTGGTTCTAAAAATCCGGGGGGAAAATGGACAGGGGATCCCCCGTATTTTTAAAACCAGCACCGGGCTCTGCGCCTGGTGCTGGTGCAAAAAATACGGGGGACAAAAAGAGTAGGGGTCCCCCGTATTTTTTACACCAGCATCGGGCTCCACTAGCTGGACAGATAATGCCACAGCCGGGGGTCACTTTTATACAGCGCCCTGCGGCCATGGCATTAAATATCCAACTAGTCACCCCTGGCCGGGGTACCCTGGGGGAGTGGGGACCCCTTCAATCAAGGGGTCCCCCCCCAGCCACCCAAGGGCCAGGGGTGAAGCCCGAGGCTGCCCCCCCCCCCATCCAAGGGATGCGGAAGGGGGGCTGATAGCCTTGAGAAAATGACAAGAATATTGTTTTTTTCCTGTAGTACTACAAGTCCCAGCAAGCCTCCCCCGCAAGCTGGTACTTGGAGAACCACAAGTACCAGCATGCGGGAGAAAAACGGGCCCACTGGTACCTGTAGTACTACTGGGGAAAAAATACCCAAATAAAAACAGGAGACACACACCTTGAGAGTAAAACTTTATTTCACATCTGCCGACACACACATACTTACCTATGTTGACCCGCCGACTGCCACGTCTCCTGATCCGACGATCCGGGGTACCTGTGAATAAAATTATACTCACCTCAATCCAGTGTCCAGATATAAATCCTCGTACTTGGCAAAACAAATAAACGAACACCCGGACCAGCGGACTGAAAGGGGTCCCATGTTTTCACATGGGACCCCTTTCCCCGAATGCCGGGACCCCACGTGACTCCTGTCACAGAGGTCCCTTCAGCCAACCAGGAAGCGCTACTTCGTTGCACTCACCTGATTGGCTGTATGCGCGTGTGACCGCAGACAGCGCATCGCACAGCTCCCTCCATTACTTTCAATGGTGGGAACTTTGCCGTCAGCGGTGGGGTTACCCGCGGTCAGCCGCTGACCGCGGGTGACCTCACCGCTGACGCAAAGTTCCCACCATTGAGTATAATGGAGAGGCTTTGCGATGCGCTGTCTGACAGCTCAGACGTGCAGCCAATCAGCAGAGTGCCAGGACGTTGCGCTCGCTGATTGGCTTAAGAGACCTTTCTGTGACAGCAGTCACGTGAGGGGTCTCTGCATTCGGGGAAAGGGGTCCCATGTGAAAACATGGGACCCCTTTCAGTCCGCTGGTCCGGGTGTTCGTTTATTTGTTTTGCCAAGTACGAGGATTTATACCTGGACACTGGATTGAGGTGAGTATAATTTATTCACAGGTACCCCGGATCGTCGGATCAGGAGACGTGGCAGTCGGCGGGTCAACATAGGTAAGTATGTGTGTGTCGGCAGGTGTGAAATAAAGTTTTACTCTCAAGGTGTGTGTCTCCTGTTTATATTTGGGTATTTTTTTCCAGTAGTACTACAGGTAACAGCGGGCCCGTTTTTCTCCCGCATGCTGGTACTTGTGGTTCTCCAAGTACCAGCTTGCGGGGACTTGTAGTACTACAGGAAAAAACAATATTCTTGTCATTTTCTCAAGGCTATCAGCCCCCCATCCGCAGCCCTTGGATGGGGGGGACAGCCTCGGGCTTCACCCCTGGCCCTTGGGTGGCTGGGGGGGGGACCCCTTGATTGAAGGGGTCCCCACTCCCCCAGGGTATCCCGGCCAGGAGTGACTAGTTGGATATTTAATGCCACGGCCGCAGGGCGCTGTATAAAAGTGACCCCCCCGGCTGTGGCATTATCTGTCCAGCTAGTGGAGCCCGATGCTGGGGTAAAAAATACGGGGGACCCCTACTCTTTTTGTCCCCCGTATTTTTTGCACCAGGCGCAGAGCCCGCTGCTGGTTTTAAAAATACGGGGGATCCCCTGTCCATTTCCCCCCCGGATTTTTAGAACCAGGACCGGCTCGAAGAGCCCGAGGCTGGTTATGCTTTGGAGGGGGGACCCCACGCCATTTTTTACCGGGATTTTACCATTCCATCTAAAAAAAATAAAAATATATTTTTAAAAATATATAAATAATACTTGTGCCTCCCAAAAAGACAAACCAAGTACCTAATCCCTTCTAATATAAATAGATATGCTATTACCAATAAAAAAAAAACACCAAAAAAAACATGTTTTTAATTTTTTTTATTAGATTCACCCACCAAAGTGTGGCGGATTGAAAATGACGAATTTACTGTCTAAAAGCACTGTTGTCGAATTTCCAAACTTCAATTGAATATACTTTTGTCGAATTGTCGCATTTGTACCATGCAGAAAAGTCGAATTTGACAAATGTCGAATTTCAAAAAGTCGAATTTTGAAAGTCCGTTTTTTTGACGGAAAGTACTGAATTGCATTGTCGAATTTTTTTTTGGGGCGAAAAAGTCCAGTTTTTCGACAATTTCGGGAATTCGACCGCAATTGCATATACCCCTTTGACTGGGTGTGAACTGGCTCCTCCCTCTATGCCCCTCCTCCAGACCTCAGTTATAGGAACTGTGCCCAGGAGAGACGGACATTTCGAGGAAAGGATTTTTGTTAAACTACAGGCGAGAAACATACCAGCCCACACCACAAACATACCGTACAACCGGAGTAGCAGGAAACCAGATAACAGTATGAACTAACAACAGCAACAAGCTGAAGCAACTAATACACAACCCATGTGTAACCAAAAACAACCAGTATCAATACAACTGCAAAGAACAGTCCGCACTTGGGACGGGCGCCCAGCATCCTCTACGGACTAGGAGAAAAGGATTTACCGGTAGGTATTCAAATCCTATTTTCTCTTACGTCCTAGAGGATGCTGGGGACTCCAAAAGAACCATGGGGTCTATACCAAAGCTCCAGAGCGGGCGTGAGAGTGCGGACGACTCTGCAGCACCGATTGAGCAAACATGAGGTCCTCATCAGCCAGGGTAACAAACTTGTAGAACTTAGCAAAAGTGTTTGAACCCGACCACGTAGCTGCTCGGCAAAGATGAAGTGCCGAGACCCCTCGGGCAGCCGCCCAAGATGAGCCCACCTTCCTGGTAGAATGGGCCTTTACTGACTTCGGCAACGGTAACCCAGCCGAAGAATGAGCTTGCTGAAACGTATTACAAATCCAGAGTGCAATAGTCTGCTTAGAAGCAGGATTTCCAATCTTGTTGGAACATACAGGACAAACAGAGCCTCTGTCTTCCTAGTAAGAGCCGTTCTGGCGACATAAATTTTCAAAGCTCTTACAACATCAAGAGATTTTGGGACCGCCACAGCATCCGTAGCCACAGGTACCACAATAGGTTGGTTTATGTGAAACGAAGAAACCACCTTCGGCAGAAATTGTTGACGAGTCCTCAATTCCGCTCTATCTGAATGAAAGATCAAATACGGGCTCTTGTGAGACAAAGCCGCCAACTCGGACACTCGTCTGGTAGACGCCAGAGCCAAAAGCATGACCACTTTCCAACTTTAACTCAACCTTACGCAAAGGTTCAAACCAGTGAGACATAAGAAACTGCAACACAACTTCAAGATCCCACGGCGCCACGGGTGGCACAAATGGAGGATGGATATGCAGCACTCCCTTCATGAAAGTCTGAACCTCAGGAAGGACGGCCAATTCTTTTTGAAAGAAAATAGATAAAGCCGAAATCTGCACTTTGATGGAACCCAATTTCAGGCCCGCATCCACGACTGCCTGCAAAAAATGGAGGAAACGACCCAAGTGAAACTCCTCCGCAGGAGCTGCTTCGGTTTCACACCACGACACATACTTTCTCCAAATACGGTGATGTTTTGCCGTAACCTCCTTCCTAGCTTTAAGGAGAGTGGGGATGACCTCCCCGGGAATATCTTTCCAAGCTAGGATTTGGCGCTCAACTTCCACGCCGCCAAACGCAGCCGCGGTAAGTCCAGAAACACGCAGGGCCCCTGCAGTAACAGGTCCTCTCTTAGAGGAAGCGGCCAAGGATCTTTTACAAGCAATTCCTGAAGATCCGGATACCAGGCCCTCCGTGGCCAATCTGGAACGACGAGTATTGCCTGAACCCTCGTTCGTCTTACGATCCTCAGCACCTTTGGAATGAGAGGAAGCGGAGGGAACACATACACCGACTGAAACACCCACGGAGTTACCAGGGCGTCCAATGCACTGGCTTGGGGGTCCCTTGACCTGGAACAATACCTCGGAAGCTTCTTGTTGAGGCGAGACGCCATCATGTCTATCAGAGGAATTCCCCAACGCCTTGTCACTTCTGCAAATACCTCTTGATGAAGAGCCCACTCTCCCGGATGGAGATCGTGTCTGCTGAGGAAGTCTGCTTCCCAGTTGTCCACGCCCGGGAGGAAGACTGCTGACAGAGTGCTCACGTGCTGTTCCGCTCAGCAAAGGATTCTTGTGGCCTCCGCCATTGCTGCCCTGCTTCTTGTTCCGCCTTGGCGGTTTACGTACGCCACCGCTGTTATGTTGTCTGACTGGATCAGAACAGGGAGACCCTGAAGAAGGTTCTTCGCTTGCAGTAGGCCGTTGTAAATGGCTCTTAACTCGAGAACATTTATGTGGAGACAAGATTCCTGGCTTGACCACTTTCCCTGGAAACTTCCTCCTTGTGTGACTGCGCCCCAGCCTCGGAGACTTGCATCTGTGCTCAGCAGGACCCAGTTTTGGATTCCGAATCGGCGCCCCTCTAGAAGGTGAGAACCTTGCAGCCACCACAGGAGAGAAATCCTGGCCCTGGGAGAATGACTTATTTTCCGGTGCATATGCAGGTGAGACCCGAACCATTTGTTCAGCAGATCCCACTGAAACACCCGGGCATGAAACCTGCCAAACGGAATGGCTTTGTAAGCCGCAACCATCTTCCCTAGCACCCGAGTGCATTAATGAATCGACACACTTGTCGGCCTCAGAAGCTCCCTGACCATGGTCTGGATTTCCATAGCTTTGTCCTCCGGAAGAAACACTCTTTGTAGCTCCGTGTCTAAGATGATGCCCAGGAAGGGCAGCCGAGTGGACGGGATCAACTGAGAATTTGGCAAATTTAGAATCCAACCGTTATGTCGCAGAACAGACAGGTAGAGTTCCACATTCTTTAGCAATTGTTCCTTTGACCTCGCCTTTATCAGAAGATCGTCCAAGTACAGGATAATTGTGACCCCTCACTTGCGAAGGAGTACCATCATTTCTGCCATAATCTTGGTGAAAACCCTCTGGGCCGTGGAAAGCCCAAACGGCAACGTCTGAAATTGGTAATGACAATCCTGCACCGCAAATCTCAGGAAGGCTTGATGCGGAGGATATATCGGGACGTGTAAGTAGGCATCCTTAATGTCGACTGACGCCATAAAATCCCCCCCTTCTAGGCTGGAGATCACAGCTCGAAGAGATTCCATCTTGAACTTGAAAGTTTTCAAGTATGGATTTAGGGATTTTAGGTTCAGAATCGGTCTGACCGAACCGTCCGGCTTCAGTACGACAAAAAGGCTCGAATAGAACCCTTCCCCCCCTTGGGACGGGGGAACGGGTACAATGACCCTCTGTTGACACAACTTTTGTATTGACACAACTTTTTGTATCGGGGGGGGGGGGGGGGGTTGGGCATCTCCTGAAACTCCAGTTTGTACCCTTGGGACACTATGTCTAAGACCCAAGGATCCAGGGCTGTTTGAAACCAGACCTGACTGAAGATTCGGAGACGGCCCCCCACCGGCACGGACTCCCGTAGGGGAGCCCCAGCGTCATGCGGTGGACTTGGTAGAGGAGGGGGAGTACTTTTGGTCCAGGGTGCCTGACACTGCAGGCGACTTCTTTCCCCTTCCTCTACCCTTTGAAGCGAGAAGGACGAGCCCTTACCTCTTTTATATTTATTAGGCCGAAAGGACTGCATCTGCTGATGGGGCACCTTTTTCTGTTGAGTGGGAACATAAGGAAGAAAAGATGACTTACCCGCAGTAGCGGTAGACACCAGGTCAGCAAGGCCGTCACCAAACAAGACACTACCTTTGAAGGGGAGAGCTTCCATATTTTTCTTGGAGTCGGCATCAGCATTCCATTGATGGATCCACAGCGCCCTCCTGGCCAAGACCGCCATGGATCAAGAGGCCAACATCCCTCGCCGCATCCTTTAGGTAATCTGCAGCGTCCTTGATACAACCAAGAGTCAAAAGAATGTTATCCCTATCCAGGGTATCCATGTCAGATGCCAAATTATCAGCCCACTTAGCAATAGCACTACTCACCCATGCCGACGCCACGGCAGGTCTGAGCAATGCACCAGTATTAACGAAAATGGACTTCAGAGACGTCTCCAGCTTGCGATCCGCCGGATCCTTGAGAGCAGCCGTGTCAGGGGACGGAAGCGCCACCATCTTGGAGAAACGGGATAGAGCCTTGTCGACATTTGGAGACGACTCCGATTTTTCCCTGTCATCAGAGGGGAAAGGATACGCCATAAAAATTCTCTTGGGAATCTGCCACCTCTTGTCCGGCGACTCCCAAGCTTTTTTCACAAAGAGCATTCATTTCATGAGAGAAGGCAAATCCTTGTGTCCTGAACAGCAGGTTCGTCAGATATATGTAAAACATCTTTAATAGCCAGAATCATGTACTGAATACTCTTAACAACCCTTGGGTGCAAAGTAGCCTCATTAAAATTGACATCGGAATCAGAGTCCGTGTCGGTATCTGTATCTACCATCTGGATAAATGAATGCTTTTGTGACCCTGAAGGGGTCTGTACCTGAGCCAAAGCATCCTCCATGGATTTTCTCCATGCTTGTGTCTGAGAATCAGATTTATCCAGCCTTAGACCATAATGCCACGTTAGCATTAAGTGTACTAAACATAGTAACCCAATCAGCAGTCGGCTGTGCCGACAGAGCCATTTCCAGCTCCTTTTCTGCGTCTCCAGTAACCTCCTCCGGGGAGGAACACTCCGCCTCAGACATGCAGACACGTAGTACCGACACCCCCACACTCACACTGGCCAAATAAAGGGGACAGCCTACAGGGAAGCCTGGAGAGAGAAACACAGAGGGAGTATGCCAGCTCACACCCCAGCGCCCATATACCACACAACTATAATATATGATAGTAGCGCTGTTAACAATAAGAAAGCACCAATTTGTCTGCGCCCCCCCGTTTTGCTCCCTTTTACTTATGAGGAGCTTGGAGGTCCGGGCCAGCGTCTCTGCAGCGGCTGTGGAGAGAAGAAAATGGTGCTGGTGAGCTGTGCGGCTAAGCCCCACCCCTTCCCGGCGCGCTTCAGTCCCGCTAAAAATTTCAAATCTTTATGCTGGCGGGGGGTTAAATACGATGCCCGGGCACCGACTCTGCCTTTTTGCCAGCTTATTTTGACCCCAGTAACTTGCTGCCCAGGGCGCTCCCCCCCAGCGCCCTGCACCCTGTGAGTGCCGTTGGTGATGTGTGTGGGAGCATGGAGCGCAGCGCTACCGCTGCGCTGTACCGTTACTGAAGTCTTCTGCCGTCACTGAAGTCTTCTGTTCTTCTCATACTCACCCGGCTTCTTTCTTCTGGCTTCTGTGAGGGGGGCGACGGTGCGGCTCCGGGAACAAGCAGCTAGGCGCACCAAGTGATCGAACCCTCTGGAGCTAATGGTGTCCAGTGGCCTAGGAAGCAGAGCCCTTAACTAAGAAGAAGTAGGTCTGACTTCTCTCCCCTCAGTCCCACGATGCAGGGTGGCTGTAGCCAGCAGGTCTCCCTGAAAATAAAAAAACCTAACAAAAGCCTTTCTAGAGAAACTCTGTAGAGCTCCCCTAGTGAGTGTCCAGTCACTCCTGGGCACAGAGTCTAACTGAGGTCCTGGGGAGGGGCATAGAGGGAGGAGCCAGTTCACACCCAGTCAAAGTCTTTTTAGTGTGCCCAAGCTCCTGCGGATCCCGTCTATAACCCCATGGTCCTTTTGGAGTCCCCAGCATCCTCTAGGACGTAAGAGAAAGTGTGATACTGTAAAACGTCCTGGGTTTTTGCCGTATATGATATACGTATTTTATTATAATCATGTACGGCAAAAACCCAGTACGTTTTACAGTATCACACTATTTTCTGTGTATGTTTTATTTTTGAGGTATTAAGGAACACCGATGAGCTACAACAGAAGTTCCTGAGATATTCTGTGAAAGACTTAAACCCTCCCCCGCTCAATTCATCTATAAGTATTGTGTGCGCTCTTGTGTGGTAGTATTGTGTCTTGAATATTTTGTTTGTTTGGAGTGTGGACGATACTCCTTCCATCAACACATCAGCAGCCTTTTGCGCAGTAGTGATATTCTACCTGTTGTATTTTGATTTATAGTACATGCAGTAAGTTGGCATTAATTGCTGACATTGCATCAGAAAAGGTTTAGGCAAATTACAGCGGTATGGTCTAACGTACAATGTCCCTAAAACAGGGAGTCTCTGATAAACAAGCATAGCAATTATTATCTATACTGAATTCTCAAGTTTGATTTCTGTGTCTCATGGATGGAATCATTTTTATAAAGAATGGTCTGAGCCCCGAACCAGTGCATTGTAGACAGGGCAGCCAGGATGAACTAAATGCCCCTCTACCCCAGGAGGTAAGCAGAAGACCACCCTCTCCCCCTTCATCTCACTTACTGTTTGGCGCACTCCGGGTAGGAGATGGGGAGGGTGTGTCTGAAGTGCCTGCCCCTACAGTGCAGTTTGGCCCGGGGTCCAGGCAGATCTGAGGCTTACTGAGCACACAATGGTCCTACGCCGAGTGCTAATGAAAAGGAGTCTACAGGAGTGGTCACCCACCTCTCACCTTTACGCTCTAGTATCAGGGCCATCCTTCGGTCCTTCATTTCTGGGCTCAGCTTGTCCACCATGCGGTCGATGCAGTTATCCAGGACGAGGGAGCGCGTCTGAGACTTAATTTCCTGCCGGCAGATGGGACACTCGTCCTTCCTCTTCCGCCACGACTGGATGCAGAAGGAGCAGAAGCTGTGAGCGCAGTTCAGGGTGACAGCCTGGGAAAGGTTAATTGGGACAGAGAAAAGCAATGAAAGCATTATTTAAACAATGTTCTAAAATATAAAACCACTGCATCATCCTGGACCTTTACTAAGATAATCACAGTGATCGACCACATTAAATATTTCTGTCACTGACATGACCAGTCCAGCACCAGCTATTTGTTTCTCCAACAATTAATGATTTCTTGCAGGTCACAGTTCTCACCCCCCTATCCTGAGCGGACTCCCGCGCTCTAGTCAGGTTCCTCACCTCTATAAAATGTTCCGAGCAGATGATGCACTGCAGCTCGTTATCCAGGACATCATTCATGTGATTGAAGACCTCCTGTCTCTGGGCCTCCACTTTCTGTAAAGATGCGACCATGAGACACACAACATGCAGATCACATGACCACATATACATCACATGATTTCTAGGACGGAATATAATTTCCTATTATCATTGCTGCGGCTAACAGCGACACAAATTAAAATTGGCTGATAATTTACAGGGTGTCTGTAGGAGTTCTGTCCGATTTCTCTTTATCGCTACATAATAAGAATTTACTTACCGATAATTCTATTTCTCGTAGTCCGTAGTGGATGCTGGGAACTCCGTAAGGACCATGGGGAATAGCGGCTCCGCAGGAGACTGGGCACAAAAGTAAAGCTTTAGGACTACCTGGTGTGCACTGGCTCCTCCCCCTATGATCCTCCTCCAAGCCTCAGTTAGGATACTGTGCCCGGACGAGCGTACACAATAAGGAAGGATTTTGAATCCCGGGTAAGACTCATACCAGCCACACCAATCACACCGTACAACCTGTGATCTGAACCCAGTTAACAGCATGATAACAGAGGAGCCTCTGAAAAGATGGCTCACAACAATAATAACCCGATTTTTGTAACAATAACTATGTACAAGTATTGCAGACAATCCGCACTTGGGATGGGCGCCCAGCATCCACTACGGACTACGAGAAATAGAATTATCGGTAAGTCAATTCTTATTTTCTCTGACGTCCTAGTGGATGCTGGTAACTCCGTAAGGACCATGGGGATTATACCAAAGCTCCCAAACGGGCGGGAGAGTGCGGATGACTCTGCAGCACCGAATGAGAGAACTCCAGGTACTCCTCAGCCAGGGTATCAAATTTGTAGAATTTAGCAAACGTGTTTGCCCCTGACCAAGTAGCTGCTCGGCAAAGTTGTAAAGCCGAGACCCCTCGGGCAGCCGCCCAAGATGAGCCCACCTTCCTTGTGGAATGGGCTTTTACAGATTTTGGCTGTGGCAGGCCTGCCACAGAATGTGCAAGCTGAATTGTACTACAAATCCAACGAGCAATAGTCTGCTTAGAAGCAGGAGCACCCAGCTTGTTGGGTGCATACAGGATAAACAGCGAGTCAGATTTTCTGACTCCAGCCGTCCTGGAAACATATATTTTCAGGGCCCTGACTACGTCCAGCAACTTGGAGTCCTCCAAGTCCCTAGTAGCCGCAGGTACCACAATAGGCTGGTTCAAGTGAAACGCTGAAACCACCTTAGGGAGAAATTGAGGATGAGTCCTCATTTCTGCCCTGTCAGTATGAAAAATTAGGTAAGGGCTTTTATAGGATAAAGCCGCCAATTCTGAGACACGCCTGGCTGAAGCCAGGGCCAACAGCATTACCACTTTCCATGTGAGATATTTTAAGTCCACAGTGGTGAGTGGTTCAAACCAATTTGATTTTAGGAACCCCAAAACCACATTGAGATCCCAAGGTGCCCCTGGAGGCACAAAAGGAGGCTGTATATGCAGTACCCCCTTGACAAACGTCTGAACTTCAGGAACTGAAGCCAGTTCTTTCTGGAAGAAAATCGACAGGGCCGAAATTTGAACCTTAATGGACCCTAATTTTAGGCCCATAGACAGTCCTGTTTGCAGGAAATGCAGGAAACGACCCAGTTGAAATTCCTCTGTAGGGGCTTTCCTGGCCTCGCACCACGCAACATATTTACGCCAAATACGGTGATAATGCTGTACGGGTACATCCTTCCTGGCTTTGATCAGGGTAGGGATGACTTCATCCGGAATGCCTTTTTCCTTCAGGATCCGGCGTTCAACCGCCATGCCGTCAAACGCAGCCGCGGTAAGTCTTGGAACAGACAGGGTCCCTGCTGGAGCAGGTCCTTTCTTAGAGGTAGAGGCCACGGGTCCTCTGTGAGCATCTCTTGAAGAGCCGGGTACCAAGTCCTTCTTGGCCAATCCGGAGCCACGAGTATAGTCCTTACTCCTCTCCTTCTTATGATTCTCAGTACCTTGGGAATGAGAGGCAGAGGAGGGAACACATACACTGACTGGTACACCCACGGTGTTACCAGAGCGTCCACAGCTATTGCCTGAGGGTCCCTTGACCTGGCGCAATACCTGTCTAGTTTTTTGTTGAGGCGGGACGCCATCATGTCCACCTTTGGTTTTTCCCAACGGTTCACAATCATGTGGAAGACTTCTGGGTGAAGTCCCCACTCTCCCGGGTGGAGGTCGTGTCTGCTGAGGAAGTCTGCTTCCCAGTTGTCCACTCCCGGAATGAACACTGCTGACAGTGCTATCACATGATTTTCCGCCCAGCGAAGAATCCTTGCAACTTCTGCCATTGCCCTCCTGCTTCTTGTGCCGCCCTGTCTGTTTACGTGGGCGACTGCCGTGATGTTGTCTGACTGGATCAGCACCGGCTGACCTTGAAGCAGAGGTCTTGCTAGGCTTAGAGCATTGTAGATGGCCCTTAGCTCCAGGATATTTATGTGAAATGACGTTTCCATGCTTGACCACAAGCCCTGGAAATTTCTTCCCTGTGTGACTGCTCCCCAGCCTCTCAGGCTGGCATCCGTGGTCACCAGGACCCAGTCCTGAATGCCGAATCTGCGGCCCTCTAGAAGATGAGCACTCTGCAACCACCACAGGAGAGACACCCTTGTCCTTGGTGACAAGATTATCCGCTGATGCATCTGAAGATGCGACCCGGACCATTTGTCTAGCAGATCCCACTGGAAGGTTCTTGCGTGGAATCTGCCGAATGGGATTGCTTCGTAAGAAGCCACCATCTTTCCCAGGACCCTTGTGCATTGATGCACAGAGACTTGGCCTGGTTTTAGGAGATTTCTGACTAGTTCGGATAACTCCCTGGCTTTCTCCTCCGGGAGAAACACCTTTTTCTGGACTGTGTCCAGGATCATCCCTAGGAATAGAAGTCGTGTCGTCGGGATCAGCTGCGATTTTGGAATATTGAGAATCCAACAGTGCTACTCCGACTTCCAACTGTTCCCTGGATCTTGCCCTTATCAGGAGATCGTCCAAGTAAGGGATAACTAAAACTCCCTTCCTTCGAAGGAGTATCATCATTTCGGCCATTACCTTGGTAAAGACCCGGGGTGCCGTGGACAATCCAAACGGCAGCGTCTGAAACTGATAGTGACAGTTCTGTACCACAAACCTGAGGTACCCTTGGTGAGAAGGGTAAATTGGGACATGTAGGTAAGCATCTTTGATGTCCAGAGACACCATATAGTCCCCTTCTTCCAGGTTTGCAATCACTGCTCTGAGTGACTCCATCTTGAATTTGAACCTTTGTATGTAAGTGTTCAAGGATTTTAGGTTTAAAATTGGTCTCACCGAGCCGTCCGGCTTCGGTACCACAAATAGTGTGGAATAGTACCCCTTTCCCTGTTGTAGGAGGGGTACCTTGATTATCACCTGCTGGGAATATAGCTTGTGAATGGCTTCCAATACTGCCTCCCTGTCTGAGGGAGACGTCGGTAAAGCAGACTTTAGAAAACGGCGAGGGGGAGACGTCTCGAATTCCAATTTGTACCCCTGAGATACCACCTGAAGGATCCAGGGGTCCACTTGCGAGTGGGCCCACTGCGCACTGAACTTCTTGAGACGGGCCCCCACCGTGCCTGAGTCCGCTTGTAAAGCCCCAGCGTCATGCTGAGAACTTTGCGGAGGCGGGAGAGGGCTTTTGTTCCTGGGAACTGGCTGTTTGTTGCAGCCTTTTTCCTCTCCCTCTGCCACGGGGCAGAAATGAGGCGCCTTTTGCCCGCTTGCCCTTATGGGGCCGAAAGGACTGCGCCTGATAATACGGCGTCTTCTTAGGTTGAGAAGCTACCTGGGGTAAAAATGTGGATTTTCCAGCAGTTGCCGTGGCTACCAGGTCTGATAGACCTACCCCAAATAACTCCTCCCCCTTATAAGGCAATACTTCCATGTGCCTTTTAGAATCCGCATCACCTGACCACTGCCGCGTCCATAAACCTCTTCTTGCAGAAATGGACAGCGCGCTAACTCTTGATGCCAGTCGGCAAATATCCCTCTGTGCATCACGCATATATAGAAATGCATCCTTCAAATGCTCTATAGTCAGTAATATACTGTCCCTATCTAGGGTATCAATATTTTCAGTCAGGGAATCCGACCACGCCAGGCCCGCACTGCACATCCAGGCTGAGGCAATTGCTGGTCGCAGTATAACACCCGTGTGAGTGTATATACATTTTAGGATATTCTCCAGCTTTCTATCGGCAGGTTCCTTTAGGGCGGCCGTATCAGGAGAGGGTAGTGCTACCTGTTTAGACAAGCGTGTGAGCGCTTTATCCACCCTAGGGGGTGTTTCCCAACGTGCCCTATCCTCTGGCGGGAAAGGGTACGATGCCAATAACCTTTTAGGAATTATCAGTTTTTTATCGGGGGAAACCCACGCCTCATCACACACTTCATTTAATTCCTCGGATACAGGAAAAACTACAGGCAGTTTTTTCTCACCAAACATAATACCCTTTTTAGTGGTACTTGTATTATCAGAGATATGCAATACATTTTTCATTGCTTCAATCATGTAACGTGTGGCCCTAGTGGAAGTCACGTTTGTCTCCTCATCATCGACACTGGAGTCAGTATCCGTGTCTGTGTCTGCCATTTGAGGTAACGGGCGTTTTAAAGCCCCTGATGGCGTTTGAGACCCCTGGACAGGCACAAGCTGAGTAGCCGGCTGTCTCATGTCGTCAACTGTCTGTCGTAAAGAGCTGACACTGTCACGCAATTCCTTCCATAAGCTCATCCACTCAGGTGTCGACTCCCTAGGGGGTGACAACTCTATAATAGGCAATTGCTCCGCCTCCATCTCATTTTCCTCCTCAAACATGTCGACACAATCGTACCGACACACCGCACACACACAGGGAATACTCTGATAGAGGACAGGACCCTACTAGCCCTTTGGGGAGACAGAGGGAGAGTATGCCAGCACACACCAGAGCGCTATATATAGACAGGAATACCACTATAAAATGTGCTTTTCCCTTTATAGCTGCTGTTAGTATTAAAACTGCGCCAAATTAGTGCCCCCCTCTCTTTTTTACCCTTTTCTGTAGTGCAGGACTGCAGGGGAGAGTCAGGGAGACGTCCTTCCAGCGGAGCTGTGATGGAAAATGGCGCCCGTGTGCTGAGGAGATAGGCTCCGCCCCCTTCTCGCAGCCTTTTCTCCCGCTTTTTGGTGAGTTCTGGCAGGGGTTAAAATACATCCATATAGCCCTGGGGGTTATATGTGGTGTATTTATGCCAGCCAAGGTGCTTACATTGCTGCTCAGGGCGCCCCCCCCCCTAGCGCCCTGCACCCTCAGTGACCGAAGTGTGAAGTGTGCCTGAGTAACAATGGCGCACAGCTGCAGTGCTGTGCGCTACCTTGTTGAAGACTGATGTCTTCTGCCGCCGATTTTTCCAGACCTCTTCTTGCTTCTGGCTCTGTAAGGGGGCCGGCGGCGCGGCTCTGGGACCGAGCTCCGAGGCTGGGCCTGTGTTCGGTCCCTCTGAAGCTAATGGTGTCCAGTAGCCTAAGAAGCCCAAGCTGGCTGCAAGCAGGCAGGTTCGCTTCTTCTCCCCTTAGTCCCTCGATGCAGTGAGCCTGTTGCCAGCAGGTCTCACTGAAAATAAAAAACCTAAAACTAAACTTTCACTAAGAAGCTCAGGAGAGCCCCTAGTGTGCACCCTTCTCGGCCGGGCACAAAAATCTAACTGAGGCTTGGAGGAGGGTCATAGGGGGAGGAGCCAGTGCACACCAGGTAGTCCTAAAGCTTTACTTTTGTGCCCAGTCTCCTGCGGAGCCGCTATTCCCCATGGTCCTTACGGAGTTCCCAGCATCCACTAGGACGTCAGAGAAATACAGAAAGCATATATGAACATTATATTTATAAACACACAAATAATATACACTACCTGTGTTTCCTGTAGTTCTTTATTCTTTGCTTGAATCATCTCATCCATGAGCAAAGAGTACTGTGAAAGCAGAAAGTCACTGTCACTTATCTTACACCTCAATACAGCACTAAGGCAGTGGCACAGTCCTCTCTCCCCTGAATATCTCCATGTTCTCCAATGTACAGTCCTCTCTCCCCTAAATATCTCCATGTTCTCCAATGTACAGTCCTCTCTCCCCTATATATCAGTGTCCTCCAGTGTACAGTCCTCTCTCTCCTATATATCAGTGTCCTCCAGTGTACAGTCCTCTCTCCCCTGAATATCTCCATGTTCTCCAATGTACAGTCCTCTCTCCCCTAAATATCTCCATGTCCTCCAATGTACAGTCCTCTCCCCTAAATATCTCCTTGTCCTCCAATGTACAGTCCTCTATCCCCTAAATATATCCATGTCCTCCAATGTACAGTCCTCTCTCCCCTAAATATCTCCATGTTCACCAATGTACAGTCCTCTCTCCCCTAAATATCTCCATGTTCACCAATGTACAGTCCTCTCTCCCCTAAATATCTCCATTTCCTCCAATGTACAGTCCTCTATCCCCTAAATATCTCCATGTCCTCCAATGTACAGTCCTCTATCGCCTAAATATATCTATGCCCTCTAATATACAGAGACTGCACAATCCTCTCTCCCCTAAATATCTCCATGTCCTCCAATGTACAGTCCTCTCTTCCCTAAATATATCCATTTCCTCCAATGTACAGTCAACTATCCCCTAAATATCTCCTTGTCCTCCAATGTACAGTCCTCTATCCCCTAAATATATCCATGTCCTCCAATGTACAGAGAATGTACAGTCCTCTCTCCCCTAAATATCTCCATGTCCTCCAATGTACAGTCCTCTCTCCCCAAAATATCTCCATGTTCACTAATGTACAGTCCTCTCTCCCCTAAATATCTCCATGTTCACCAATGTACAGTCCTCTCTCCCCTAAATATCTCCATTTCCTCCAATGTACAGTCCTCTATCCCCTAAATATCTCCATGTCCTCCAATGTACAGTCCTCTATCCCCTAAATATATCTATGTTATCTAATATACAGACTGCACGTCGTCTTTCCCCTAAAAATCTCCATGTCCTCCAATGTACAGTCCTCTATCCCCTAAATATCTCCATTTCCTCCAATGTACAGTCCTCTCTCCCCAAAATATCTCCATGTTCACTAATGTACAGTCCTCTCTCCCCTAAATATCTCCATGTTCACCAATGTACAGTCCTCTCTCCCCTAGATATCTCCATTTCCTCCAATGTACAGTCCTCTATCCCCTAAATATCGCCATGTCCTCCAATGTACAGTCCTCTATCCCCTAAATATATCTATGTCCTCTAATATACAGAGACTGCACAGTCCTCTTTCCCCTAAATATCTCCATGTCCTCCAATGTACAGTCCTCTCTTCCCTAAATATATCCATTTTCTCCAATGTACAGTCCTCTATCCCCTAAATATATCCATGTCCTCTAATGTACAGAGACTGCACAGTCCTCTCTCCCCTATAAATCAATGTCCTTTAATGTATGGAGAATGCACAGTCCTCTCTCCCCTCTCAGTGTCCTCTAATATACAGAGACTGCACAGTCCTCTCTCCCCTCTGTGTCCTCTAATGTACAGTCCTCTATCCCCTAAATATATCCATGTCCTCTAATGTACAGAGAATGCACAGTCCTCTCTCCCCTCTCAGCTTCCTCTAATGTACAGACTGCACAGTTCTCTCTTCCCTCTCAGCTTCCTCTAATGTACAGACTGCACAGTTCTCTCTTCCCTCTCAGCTTCCTCTAATGTACAGAGACTGCACAGTCCTCTCTCCCCTCTCAACTTCCTCTAATGTACAGACTGCACAGTTCTCTCTTCCCTCTCAGCTTCCTCTAATGTACAGAGACTGCACAGTCGTCTCTCCCCTCTCAACTTCCTCTAATGTACAGAGACTGCACAGTTCTCTCTCCCCTCTCAGCTTCCTCTAATGTACAGAGACTGCACAGTCCTTTCTCCCCTCTCAGTGTCCTCTAATGTACAGAGACTGCACAGTTCTCTCTCCCCTCTCAGCTTCCTCTAATGTACAGAGACTGCACAGTTCTCTCTCCCCTCTCAGCTTCCTCTAATGTACAGAGACTGCACAGTCCTCTCTCCCCTCTCAGCTTCCTCTAATGTACAGTCCTCTATCCCCTAAATATATCCATGTCCTCTAATGTACGGAGACTGCACAGTCCTCTCTTCCCTATAAATCAGTGTCCTCTAATGTACAGAGACTGCACAGTCCTCTCTCCCCTCTCAGCTTCCTCTAATGTACAGAGACTGCACAGTCCTCTCTCCCCTCTCAGCTTCCTCTAATGTACAGAGACTGCACAGTCCTCTCTCCCCTATAAATCAGTGTCCTCTAATGTAGAGACTGCACAGTCCTCTCTCCCCTCTGTGTCCTCTAATGTACAGTCCTCTCTCCCCTAAATATATCCATGTCCTCTAATGTACGGAGACTGCACAGTCCTCTCTTCCCTATAAATCAGTGTCCTCTAATGTACAGAGACTGCACAGTCCTCTCTCCCCTCTCAGCTTCCTCTAATGTACAGAGACTGCACAGTCCTCTCTCCCCTCTCAGCTTCCTCTAATGTACAGAGACTGCACAGTCCTCTCTCCCCTATAAATCAGTGTCCTCTAATGTATGGAAACTGCACAGTCCTCTCTCCCTTCTCAGTGTCCTCTAATGTATGGAAACTGCACAGTCCTCTCTCCCCTCTCAGTGTCCTCTAATGTATGGAAACTGCACAGTCCTCTCTCAGTGTCCTCTAATGTACAGTCCTCTCTCCCCTAAATATATCCATGTCCTCTAATGTACAGTCCTCTCTCCCCTCTCAGTGTCCTCTAATGTACAGTCCTCTCTCCCCTAAATATATCCATGTCCTCTAATGTACAGTCCTCTCTCCCCTCTCAGTGTCCTCCAATAGACGGAGACTGCACAGTCCTTTCTCCCCTCTCAGTGTCCTCCAATATATGGAGACTGCACAGTCCTCTCTCCCCTCTCAGTGTCCTCCAATAGACGGAGACTGCACAGTCCTCTCTCCCCTCTCAGTGTCCTCCAATAGACGGAGACTGCACAGTCCTTTCTCCCCTCTCAGTGTCCTCCAATATATGGAGACTGCACAGTCCTCTCTCCCCTCTCAGTGTCCTCCAATATATGGAGACTGCACAGTCCTCTCTCCCCCCTATATCTGTGTCCTCTAATGTACAGAGTCCTCTTTCCACTTAATATCTAAAGGCCCCCATACACTAGTACGATATGGACCATTTCTAGTCGAGTTCGACCCATTGGGCCGATAAACAGTGTGAAAAGTGTCAAATCAGGCGTCATTTACTTCCCATTCCGATCCAATGCGTGGTCCTGTGCGCATCGGATCAGGAGAGTGCCATTGCTGCACCAAGAATACATCTTATCCCGGAGCAGTGAGTGGGATCGCATATGAAACACTGTATGCAAAACTACAGCATATAATGTATCGTATGCGAGATAGCCGCCGGCGGGGAGTCGCAGAGGTATCGCATGCGAGGCTGCATGTAATACCTCAGCTTAATGTATGGCCACCTTTAATCTTCCATTAATACGAGCTAGATTTACAGTAGGCGTGTAACTGGCTCTAGGTCTGAACATATCTATCCAGGGCCATGAGAACATGGTTTCTGCCCATATGAACGAATGTTATCCGATGTCCTCAGCGTATCTGCCTTTCCCAGACTGCACTAACATTACCTCCTGAAAAGTTTGTGCCAGCTGTTCCTTAAGACCTGTATCTTCTGCCAGTAAGGATTCATCCTGTGAACACACACAAAAAAAAAGTCTGTGACATCATAATAAATACTCAGCTCAGCTTTGTGTGTGTTTCCTCCCATAGTACAAATACACATTAGTAGGGTAACTGGCTACTGACAACATTAACCCTAGTCTGTGTGTCCATGCGGTAGGGAATATGGACTGTAAGCTCCTGTGGTGTAGGGACTGATGTGAATGAGGACATAACACTGTAATGTGCTGTGGGCATTATATAAAAGATGAAAAAACAAGACCATAAATATACTGTATTCTGAATTAAAGGCCGGATAACCGGAACTTGGTTCGCACTGGTTCCCCCCTCCCCTTCATATATGGCAGGCTCCTGTTAATGACACTACAGACCATGAAAGGTACTCTTATACATCTAGGAACGCTGCTCATTAAGCATCATAAGATTTGGGATCGCTGCTGTCAGTCTCGTCATGGTCTCTGCTGAGGACGGGGATAGAGGTGTCTGTTTTTTGTTGGCCTCGCCCTGTGCACCCTGGAATGGTTCATCTGCTCATATGCAATACTGGCTTGATGCTTTATATGGCTTTTTATTCTATATTTGCATACCTTACATTGACTTCATTATATTTTCCAGGATTTGTAAATTTTGTTCCTGTCTTTGCTACGTCTCTTTTTCGCTGCTTATTTTGTTATCTGTTTTGTTTTTTTCTTAAAATGCCAATTAAAAAAAAAATGATGCCAGTTTTTTTTTTTTAAAAAGTCATGCTAACCAGGTTATTATTTCCATGTGTCTACTGTACATGATGACCCATCGCTTGGAATGCCTCTCACATGAAGGAGGCAGCCATCTGTACGAGCCTGCAGCCTTTACCAGCTCCTCATATATATTACTCATGAAGCGGCCCCAGTGACGGCAAGGGATCACAGTAAACCAACTGTGTGCAGTTCTACTACAAATACTGTTTACTACGGGGTGCGGGTTAAAAGATTGCCAGTCTCTAGCTAGACGGTCAGTAGGGTCAAAAAGTCGAAATGTAGTGTTCATTCTAGCACCCTGCACCTTTCAAAATCCATGCAGTTCTCCTTTCCTACCTGGGGTGTCGCTCTCTGCTCTGGTGCTTCTCAGAACGCTCTGGTCTGTATCTCGGCACTGAAATACAGACCTGAGTGTGCTGAGAAGCACCAGAGGAGAGAGCGACACCCCAGGCAGGAAAGAGGAACTGCACGTGTTTTGAAAGGTGCAGGGTGCTAGAATGAACACTAGACATGCAAATGGTCAACACAAAAAAGGTTGACACAAGTTTTCTTGTGTTATTTTAACCTTAATCCTTACCCTCCTCCTAATGCCTAAACCCTGACCCTCCCAGTGGTACCTAACCCTATCCATTCCCCTAGTGCGTAACCCTACCCGTTCGCCAAGTGCCTAATCCTGACCATCCCCACCGGCAGTCTAACCCTAACCCTCTCCCAAGCGCCTCACCATCATGAAAAACAATGTGTCAACCTTTTTTGGGTCGATAATTTGTATGTTGACTTTTTGACCCTGTCGACCATTTAACTGTCAACCTTTGACTATGCTGACCTTTTGATTATTTACCATCTTCCATCCGGATACAGTTTCATATGGTGTATGGCAGGACTCGATAAATACCTGTTGCCAGGTGGAATAATATTTTAGCACTGGTGACGGGATCCGTTCAGGATCCCGGCAGCCGAAATACCGCCGGTGGGATCAAGACACTGCTCGGAATGTTGGCGCCAGCATCCAGACTAGAATCCCAATCCCGGCCTCCGGAATCTCTGGGCTGCCAGAGAGGTAAGCTGGGGGTGGGTTGTTAGGTTTAGGCTGCGGGGGGAGGTTAGGGTTAAAGGGTCATAGAAGAAAGGCAAGTATACTTACCTTGCCCCTGTTGGGATTCTTACCACCGGGATGCCACGGTCTGCATTTTGACCGACGGTATATCAAACCCAACCCCTGGGGACTGCATGTAGTGATAGTAAGGTTGAATGAGGGCTCACCCCTGTTTCGGGATTGGAAGAGGTGGTTAGAGCGCTCGACCTCAAATCTCCCGTTGCAGAGTTCAGCTCTACTAAATCTAACTTGGGTAACATGGCAATCTCCAGCCATACTAAACCCGATAACAGCGGTCACTGAAGAGACTGCTTTAGAGAGTAGGAGACTCTGCTGACTGGCTACCTCTGACCAATCAAGCGGCAAGGCTATCTCAGACCGCATACTCATGTCACTGACCGTTTATATACTGTGCAGATCTCTAGATGGGATGCGGTTATGTTACCGGCGCTCGGGATCCCGGCGGTCAGCATGTCAACGCCAGGATCCTGAACGCTAAAAATGCAGGCAAAAAGGGGGTTTATTCCCATTCGTGGGTGTCCACGACACCCATAGAAGTGAGAATAGAACCTGTGGCAAGCGCAGCGAGGGGCTTTGTTGCGCTCACCCCTCCTGCCAGCATTCTGCTGCCGGGATCCAGTTGTTGTTACGCTGACCGCCGGGATCCCGGCAGCTGGCATATCATACTTAACCCTAGACAGCTGTATCCAAGCTCCAGCTGCCTAGCAGTTCTGTAAATGATGTCCGCTAGGCAGCAGCAATTATAATTTGCATTATCTGTAATTAAGCATGCTGCTCTTTCAAGTAAAACCAGAGGAGCTTAGCCCCAACTAAACCTATCTGTGCTGCTATGGCAATACCGGGAATTTGAACTCAGATTGCAGAATGCTCTGTTCCGCACAGATTAGAGGGCAGCCTGTATCACTCTCCTCAATAACGTCTAGTAGATGCAACGGAAACGTTAAATAAAAACACAAAATACTGACACTTGCAGACAAAACCTCAAAATTCCATTTTTTTTTTTACCGATGTTAAAACGACTTCCAAAACCTGTTAAATTGTATGTGTCACTGCTTTCATGGAAACAGCAGTATTGCGACTCATTCTAAATCACCACTGGCTGTTCTCCTATTGTGATCCCGTCTCACACAGGTGGCTACAATCAATGCAAGCATCTGATCAATTTCAGATGCAGAGGACAGTAGAGAATGAATGTAGATCTGATCGCTCAGCAATTAGGCTCTGGAAACGCCCTCACCGCCCGCTACAAACTGCAAGGTGCGGGAGCTGTGCCGAGTACTGCCTGCCCCTACTGCCGCATTAGCAAAGAGCTCAGCCTGCGGCTGCCATGGGGAAGTGGCGGTAGGAGAGCGCACACAGCCTGTAGAGCTCCCGCCCAACTTCCAGGCTGCACACACATGGGGCGTGGCTTGATGGCACCACCGGGAGGACATGTATTCGGCTACTGTAGGGGGGAGGAGGAGGCAGCAGCACCACAGGAGCATCTGCTGCTAGGAAACTGCCACAACTCTACGCGCCTCCATCACTACCCAGCACCAGCCAGCCCAGCAGGGAGACTCTGACAGGTACAGGCGGATCCCATGTGACCACAACCCCGGAAGTGGGGGACAGCACTGGTGTCGAGTGTAAGCTCTGTGGGCTACAGATGATAGTCACACAGACCTGTGGATGTAAGGGGTGCCACAGGAGTGTATGCACTGTAATGCAGAATAAGGGACATTATTATGGAGTGATCGTGCAGAGCAAAAAAATTTGTGAGCCCCAGGGTCCCCTCACTTTAATAAAATTGGGGTCCTACGGCACTATTTCTGGGTTCCATCACATATTATGGGACGTGAAGGCAGGCACAGAGGAGGTTGGGGGCAGACAATACTGGGGGTTTGGAGGTGGTAAGGGTATATAGAAGTAGGGGCAGGCAATACTGGGGGCATGGAGGGGATAAGCAGTTGGGGCAGTGCTGTGGGCAAGGAGGGGGTTGTATTCGGTCTCTACGGTCTCTAGGTCGACAGTTTTTTTTTGGGGGGGGTTTGGGGACCTTTTCATACCTCCTCTATCCAAGTGGGCAAAGAGTTGGTCATAAACCTTGTGGCGAGCGTAGCGAGCCACCGTGCCCGCAGTGTGGCGAGCAAAGCGTTTCAACTGTCGGTGGTCCCAGAAGGAAATTAGGTTCAAGAACCCCTCCCCCGCCCCCCCAAAAAAAGATTGTCGACCTTTTGTGTGTAGACCTTGCCAATGTCGACCTAACGATCATGTTGACCTTCCATAACTGTCGACCTAGTCATGTGACAACCTTCAGTCAGTGTCGACCTAGTGACTGTCGACCTAGACAGGGTTGACCCAATGATCCACAACCAGGAGGGGGTTAGGGGCAGGCAATAGGATCTCTACTGTGACATTATACTGGGTGTATATTATATACACACACACACACACTATGTTCATAGCATATCCCAAAACCGTGCGGCACTTCCGGCTACAGACATACGACACTGGACACAGTGGTAAGTGATATCAATTGATTAAAATATTAATATCAATTACCACTGTGTCGTCATTTTTCTATAGCCGGGAGTTCCTCATTGTGTTGGATAGGAGATATAAAAAAAAAAATTCTACACATCCCCTGTGTAATATCACGACAAAAGATCCTGGACAGGTCAATCACATAATTATATATACGGGGCAGTACGGATGGTGTAATAGTTAGCATTACTGCCTCACAGCACTGAGGTCATGGGATCGATTCCCACCATGGCCCTAACTGTGTGGAGTTTGTATATACTCCCCGTATTTGCGCGGGTTTCCTCCAGGTACTCCGGTTTCCTCCCGCAATCCAAAAATATACTGGTAGGTTAACTGGATCCTTTAAAAAAATAACCCTAGCGTAAAATGTGTGTGCGTGTATCCGTGGTAGGGAATATAGAGTGTAAGCTCCACTGGGGCAGGGACTGATGTGAATGGCCAAATATTCTCTGTACAGTGCTGCGGAATGTGTGCGCACTATATAAATAACTGGTAATAAATAATAATAATAAATATACACATAATAAATAAATGTATGTGTATATATAATTATGCATGTGATTCACCTGTCCAGGATCTTTGTAGTGACACTACACAGAGTATGTGTAATATATATGGGATATATACCTGCCCATAGAGTGGAATACAGTACAGCCTCTGAGGTAGGCCCCCCTTCCCTGTACGACACAGCACAGCCTCTGAGGTGCTCCCACCTCCCTGTTTGATCTTACATGCTTGAGGCACCTCTCCTACAGCCTACCCACAGTCATGTCCTCTGTCAGTTCCTCCAGTCACTCGGCCCCTGCATGGTGCAGACATGGAACCAGAGCACCAGCCCCGTGAAGATCTTCTCCTGCACAAACGCGCTGGGTGCAGGGAGTTAGCTGCCATTACACAGCACAGTGCCGCGTGCCTGCAGCTTTTCAAGCAGTCTCTAAGTTCTTGGAGGCTGGAGCGGCGCTGTTGGCATGTAAAAGGGAGTACTCTCGGGAGGCGCCGGCGGTGAGCTAGGGAGACGGGCAATGAGTGGCTTTCTGCAGGACGCGCTGAGTCTCAGAGTCCTGTGTGTGCCTCAGCCAATACCATTTAAGTATTGGCTGAGGCGCACACAGGACTATGGGGTATATGCAATTCCGGGCAAATTGCGGCACTTTTTCGCCCGTTTTTAAATTCGACACAATTCGACCGTCGAATTCCGGCAGGTGGGTGCCGGAATTCGACATATTCAATAAAAAACGAATTCAACAGTCCCGCAGTCGAAAAACGGCCGATTTGACGGATTTTGATTCGATTTTTAAAAATTAAAAAAAAACCCGAAAAAAAATTGCGTGGGGTCCCCCCTCCTAAGCATAACCAGCCTCGGGCTCTTTGAGCCGGTCCTGGTTGCCAAAATACGGGGGGAAAAATGACAGGGGATCCCCCGTATTTTAACAACCAGCACCGGGCTCTGCGCCTGGTCCAAAAAAATATGGGGGACAAAAAGAGTAGGGGTCCCCCGTATTTTTTGGACCAGCACCGGGCTCCACTAGCTGGACAGATAATGTCACAGCCGGGGGTTGCTTTTATACAGCGCCCTGCGGTCGTGGCATTAAATACCCAACTAGTCACCGCTGGCCGGGGTTCCCTGGAGAAGTGGGGACCCCTTCAATCAAGGCCCCCCCCCCCCCCAGCCACCCAAGGGCCAGGGGTGAAGCCCGAGGCTGTCCCCCGCATCCAAGGGCTGCGGATGGGGGGCTGATAGCCTTGTTGAAAATGGAAGAATATTGTTTTTGCAGAAGAACTACAAGTCCCAGCAAGCCTCCCCCGCAAGCAGGTACTTGGAGAACCACAAGTACCAGCATGCAGGGGGAAAAACGGGTCCGCTGGTACCTGTAGTTCTACTGCAAAAAAAATACCCAAATAAAAACAGGACACAGACACCGTGAAAGTATAACTTTATTACATACATGCTGACACACATACTTACCTATGTTGACACGCCGACTCTGGCCTCGTCTCCAATGTCGACGTCCGGGGTACCTGAAAATAAAATTATACTCACCTGATCCAGTGTCCAGTTCTTTTATTATAATCCACGTACTTGGCAAAAAAACTAACCGCATACCCGAACCAGACGGACTGAAAGGGGTCCCATGTTTACACATGTTTTTTGTTGAAACTAATGGAGGGAGCTGTGCGATGCGCGTCGGACAGCTCCGACGCGCATACAGCCAATCAGGAGAGTGCCACGACGTGGCGCTTCCTGATTGGCTGAAGGGACCTTTCTGTGACAGGAGTCACGGGGGGTCTCTGCATTCGGGGAAAGGGGTCCCATGTGTGAACATGGGACCCCTTTCAGTCCGTCTGGTACGGGTTAATGCGTTTTTTTGTTTTGCCAAGTACGTGGATTACAATAAAAGAACCGGACACTGGATCAGGTGAGTATAATTTTATTTTCAGGTACACCGTGGATTCTACTTGGAGAAGTGGACCGAACCTCATGTCAACATAGGTAAGTATGTGTGTCGGCATGTATGTAATAAAGTTTTACTTTCACGGTGTCTGTGTCCTGTTTTTATTTGGGTATTTTTTTTGCAGTAGAACTACAGGTACCAGCGGGCCCGTTTCCCCCCCACATGCTGGTACTTGTGGTTCTCCAAGTACCGGCTTGAGGGAGAGGCTTGCTTGGACTTTTAGTTCTTCTGCAAAAAACAATATTCTTCCATTTTCAACAAGGCTATCAGCCCCCCATCCGCAGCCCTTGGATGGGGGGACAGCCTCTGGCTTCACCCCTGGCCCTTGGGTGGCTGGGGGGGACCCCTTGATTGAAGGGGTCCCCACTCCTCCAGGGTACCCCGGCCAGGGGTGACTAGTTGGGTATTTAATGCCACGGCCGCAGGGCGCTGTATAAAAGTGACCCCCAGCTGTGGCATTATCTGTCCAGCTAGTGGAGCCCGGAGCTGGTCCAAAAAATACGGGGGACCCCTACTCTTTTCGTCCCCCGTATTTTTTGCACCAGGACCAGGCGCAGAGCCCGGTGCTGGTTGTTAAAATACGGGGGATCCCCTGTAATTTTTACCCCCGTATTTTGGCAAACAGGACCGGCTCAAAGAGCCCGAGGCTGGTTATGCTTAGGAGGGGGGACCCCACGCATTTCCCCCCCCTGATTTTTACACCATTCCATAAAAAAAAATAAAATAAAATATATATATATTTTTAAAAATATATAAATAATACTTGTGCCTCCTAAATAGACAAACCAAGTACCTAATCCCTTCTAATATAAATAAATATGCTATTACCCAAAAAAAAATAAGAATTTACTCACCGGTAATTCTATTTCTCGTAGTCCGTAGTGGATGCTGGGAACTCCGTAAGGACCATGGGGAATAGACGGGCTCTGCAGGAGACTGGGCACTCTAAAGAAAAGATTAGGTACTATCTGGTGTGCACTGGCTCCTCCCTCTATGCCCCTCCTCCAGACCTCAGTTAGGGAAACTGTGCCCGGAAGAGCTGACATTACAAGGAAAGGATTTTTGGAATCTAGGGTAAGACTCATACCAGCCACACCAATCACACCGTACAACTTGTGATAACCTTACCCAGTTAACAGTATGAACAACAACTAAGCCTCACTCAACGGATGGCTCATAACAATAACCCTTATTTAAGCAATAACTATATACATGTATTGCAGAAAGTCCGCACTTGGGACGGGCGCCCAGCATCCACTACGGACTACGAGAAATAGAATTACCGGTGAGTAAATTCTTATTTTCTCTGACGTCCTAGTGGATGCTGGGAACTCCGTAAGGACCATGGGCTCCCAAACGGGCGGGAGAGTGCGGATGACTCTGCAGCACCGAATGAGCAAACACAAGGTCCTCCTCAGCCAGGGTATCAAACTTGTAGAACTTTGCAAAGGTGTTTGAACCCGACCAAGTAGACGCTTGGCAAAGCTGTAAAGCCGAGACCCCTCGGGCAGCCGCCCAAGAAGAGCCCACCTTCCTTGTGGAATGGGCTTTTACTGATTTTGGATGCGGCAATCCAGCCGCAGAATGAGCCAGCTGAATCGTGCTACAGATCCAGCGAGCAATAGTTTGCTTTGAAGCAGGAGCACCCAGCTTGTTGGGTGCATGCAAGATAAACAGCGAGTCAGTCTTCCTGACTCCAGCCGTTCTGGAAACATATATTTTCAAAGCCCTGACTACGTCCAGCAACTTGGAGTCCTCCAAATCCCGAGTAGCCGCAGGCACCACAATAGGTTGGTTCAAATGAAACGATGATACCACCTTTGGGAGAAATTGGGGACGAGTCCTCAATTCTGCCCTGTCCATATGGAAGATCAGATATGGGCTTTTACATGACAAAGCCGCCAATTCCGACACACGCCTAGCCGATGCTAAGGCCAACAGCATGACCACTTTCCACGTGAGATACTTTAGTTCCTCGGTCTTAAGTGGCTCGAACCAGTGGGATTTCAGGAAATCCAACACAACGTTAAGATCCAAGGGTGCCACTGGTGGCACAAAAGGGGGCTGAATATGCAGCACTCCCTTAACAAACGTCTGAACCTCAGGCAGTGAAGCCAGTTCTTTTTGAAAGAAAATGGATAGGGCCGAAATCTGGACCTTTATGGACCCCAATTTTAGGCCCATAGTCACCCCTGACTGTAGGAAGTGCAGGAATCGACCCAGCTGGAATTCCTCTATAGGGGCCGTCCTGGCCTCACACCAAGCAACATATTTTCGCCATATACGGTGATAATGCTTTGCTGTCACGTCCTTCCTAGCCTTTATCAGCGTAGGAATAACTTAATCAGGAATGCCTTTTTCCGCTAGGATCCGGCGTTCAACCGCCATGCCGTCAAACGCAGCCGCGGTAAGTCTTGGAACAGACAGGGCCCTTGTTGCAGCAGGTCCTGTCTGAGAGGCAGAGGCCATGGGTCCTCTGTGCGCATTTCTTGCAGTTCCGGGTACCAAGTCCTTCTTGGCCAATCCGGAACAATGAGTATTATTCTTATTCCTCTCTTTCTTACTATTCTCAGTACCTTGGGTATGAGAGGAAGAGGAGGAAACACATATACCGACTGGTACACCCACGGTGTCACTATGGCGTCCACAGCTATCGCCTGAGGGTCCCTTGACCTGGCGCAATATCTTTTTAGCTTTTTGTTGAGGCCGGACGCCATCATGTCCACCTGTGGCAGTTCCCATCGCTTTGCAATCTGTGTGAAGACTTCTTGATGAAGCCCCCACTCTCCCGGGTGGAGGTCGCTCTGCAGCCACCACAGAAGAGACACCCTGGCCCTTGGGGACAGTGTGATCAGCCGATGCATCTGAAGATGCGATCCGGACCACTTGTCCAACAGATCCCACTGAAAGATCCTTGCATGGAACCTGCCGAAGGGAATGGCTTCATATGAAGCCACCATCTTTCCCAGGACTCGCGTGCAGTGATGCACCAAAACCCGTTTTGGTTTCAGGAGGTCCCTGACCAGAGATGTTAATTCCTGGGCCTTCTCCACCGGGAGAAACACCTTCTTCTGTTCTGTGTCCAGAATCATGCCCAGGAAAAGCAGACGCGTCGTAGGAATCAGCTGCGACTTTGGAACATTCAGAATCCAGCCGTGCTGTTGCAACACTTCCTGAGAGAGTGCTACGCTGATCAACAACTGCTCTCTGGACCTCGCCTTTATAAGGAGATCGTCCAAGTACGGGATAACTATAACTCCCTTCTTCCGAAGGAGTATCATCATTTCGGCCATTACCTTGGTAAATATCCTCGGTGCCGTGGACAGGCCAAACGGCAACGTCTGGAACTGGTAATGACAGTCCTGTACCACAAACCTGAGGTACTCCTGGTGAAGTGGGTAAATGGGGACATGCAAGTAAGCATCCTTGATGTCCAGCGACACCATAAAATCCCCCTCTTCCAGGCTTGCAATAACCGCTGAGCGATTCCATTTTGAACTTGAATTTCTTTATATAAAAGTGTACAAGGATTTTAAATTCAGAATGGGTCTCACCGAACCGTCCGGTTTCGGTACCACAAACATTGTGGAATAGTAACCCCTTCCCTGTTGAAGGAGGGGGACCCTGATAATCACTTGCTGGAGGTACAGCTTGTGAATTGCCGCCAGTACTACCTCCCTTTCCATGGGGGAAGCTGGCAAGGCTGATTTGAGGTAAAGGCGAGGGGGAGGGGGGGGGGGTGTCGCATCGAATTACAGCTTGTATCCCCGAGATACAATTTGTACAGCCCAGAGATCCACCTGTGAGCGAACCCACTGGTTGCTGTAGTTTCGGAGACGCGCCCCCACCGCACCTGGCTCCGCCTGTGGAGCCCCAACGTCATGCGGTGGACTTAGTGGAAGCAGGGGAGGACTTTTGTTCCTGGGAACTGGCTGCATGGTGCAGCTTCTTACCTCAACCCCTGCCTCTGGCAAGAAAGGATGCGCCCCTGACCCTCTTGCCTTTCTGAGAACGAAAGGACTGCATTTGATAATACGGTGCTTTCTTAGGCTGTGAGGAAACCTGAGGCAAGAAAGTCGACTTTCCAGCTGTCGCTGTGGTCCGATAGACCGTCCCCAAACAATTCCTCACCCTTATAAGGCAAAACCTCCATGTGTTTTTTAGAATCAGCCTCTCCTGTCCATTGCCGAGTCCATAAGACCCTCCTGGCAGAAATGGACATAGCATTAATTCTAGAGCCCAGCAGGCAAATGTCCCTCTGAGCATCCCGCATATATAAGACAACGTCTTTTATATGGCCCAGGGTTAGCAAAACAGTATCCCTGTCGAGGGAATCTATGTCATCTGACAGAGTATCTGTCCATGCTGCTACAGCACTACACATCCAGGCTGAAGCAATAGCAGGTCTCAGTAGAGTACCAGAGTGTGTATACACTGACTTCAGGATAGCTTCCTGCTTTCTATCCGCAGGCTCCTTTAGGGCGGCCGTATCCTGAGAAGGCAGGGCCACCTTTTTAGATAAGCGTGTCAGTTAATTCATCAGATGGGGGAAAAGTCACTGGCTGCTTTTTCTCCCCAAACATATAAACCCTCTTGGTATTAACAGGGTTAATCTCAGAAATGTGTAATACATCTTTCATTGCAATAATCATGTATCGGATGGCCTTGGTCATTTTAGACTGTAAATGTGCCTCATCATCGTCGACACTTGAGTCGGACTTCGTGTCGACATCTGTGTCAACCATCTAAGATAGAGGGCGTTTATGAGCCCCTGACGGTTTCTGAGTCACCTGGGCAGGCGCGGGCTGAGACCCCGGCTGTCCCAAGGCTGCAGCGTCATCAAACCTTTTATGTAAGGAGCTTACATTGTCGTTTAAGACCTTCCACATATCCATCCAATCAGGTGTCGGCCCCGACGGGGGCGACACCACACTTATCTGCCCTTGCTCCGCCTCCACGTAACCCTCCTCATCAAACATGTCGACACAGCCGTACCGACACACCGCACACACACAGGGAATGCTCAGACTGAGGACAGGACCCCACAAAGTCCTTTGGGGAGACAGAGAGAGAGTATGCCAGCACACACCACAGCGCTATATAACACAGGGATTTTTACTTATAATAATAAGAATTAACTTACCGATAATTCTATTTCTCGGAGTCCGTAGTGGATGCTGGGGTTCCTGAAAGGACCATGGGGAATAGCGGCTCCGCAGGAGACAGGGCACAAAAAGTAAAGCTTTACGATCAGGTGGTGTGTACTGGCTCCTCCCCCTATGACCCTCCTCCAAGCCTCAGTTAGGTACTGTGCCCGGACGAGCGTACACAATAAGGAAGGATTTTGAATCCCGGGTAAGACTCATACCAGCCACACCAATCACACTGTACAACCTGTGATCTGAACCCAGTTAACAGTATGATAACAGCGGAGCCTCTGAAAAGATGGCTCACAACAATAATAACCCGATTTTTGTAACTATGTACAAGTATTGCAGACAATCCGCACTTGGGATGGGCGCCCAGCATCCACTACGGACTCCGAGAAATAGAATTATCGGTAAGTAAATTCTTATTTTCTCTATCGTCCTAGTGGATGCTGGGGTTCCTGAAAGGACCATGGGGATAATACCAAAGCTCCCAAACGGGCGGGAGAGTGCGGATGACTCTGCAGCACCGAATGAGAGAACTCCAGGTCCTCCTTAGCCAGGGTATCAAATTTGTAGGATTTTACAAACGTGTTTGCCCCTGACTAAATAACCGCTCGGCAAAGTTGTAAAGCCGAGACCCCTCGGGCAGCCGCCCAAGATGAGCCCACCTTCCTTGTGGAATGGGCATTTACATATTTTGGCTGTGGCAGGCCTGCCACAGAATGTGCAAGCTGAATTGTATTACACATCCAACTAGCAATAGTCTGCTTAGAAGCAAGAGCACCCAGTTTGTTGGGTGCATACAGGATAACAGCAAGTCAGTTTTCCTGACTCCAGCCGTCCTGGAACATATTTTCAGGGCCCTGACAACATCTAGCAACTTGGAGTCCTCCAAGTCCCTAGTAGGTGCAAGGCACCACAATAAGCTGGTTCAGGTGAAACACTGACACCACCTTAGGGAGAGAACTGGGGACGAGTCCGCAGCTCTGCCCTGTCCGAATGGACAAACAGATATGGGCTTTTTTGAGAAAAAACCACCAATTTGACACTCGCCTGGTCCAGGCCAGGGCCAAGAGCATGGTCACTTTTCATGTGAGATGCTTCAAATCCACAGATTTGACTGGTTTTAAACCAATGTGATTTGAGGAATCCCAGAACTACGTTGAGATCCCACAGTGCCACTGGAGGCACAAAAGGGGGTTGTATATGCAATACTCCCTTGACAAACTTCTGGACTTCAGGAACTGAAGCCAATTCTTTCTGGAAGAAAATCGACAGGGCCGAAATTTGAACCTTAATGGACCCCAATTTGCGGCCCATAGACACTCCTGTTTGCAGGAAATGCAGGAAACGACCGAGTTGAAATTTCTTTGTGGGGCCATCCTGGCCTCACACCACGCAACATATTTTCGCCACATGTGGTGATAATGTTGTGCGGTCACCTCCTTTCTGGCTTTGACCAGGGTAGGAATGACCTCTTCCGGAATGCCTTTTTCCACCGCCATGCCGACAAACGCAGCTGCGGTAAGTCTTGGAACAGACATGGTACTTGCTGAAGCAAATCCCTTCTTAGCAGCAGAGGCCATAAGACCTCTGTAAGCATCTCTTGAAGTTCCGGGTACCAAGTCCTTCTTGGCCAATCCGGAGCCATGAGTATAGTTCTTACTCCTCTACGTCTTATAATTCTCAGCACCTTAGGTATGAGAAGCAGAGGACAGAGGACACATACACCGACTGGTACACCCACGGTGTTACCAGAACGTCCACAGCTATTGCCTGAGGGTCTCTTGACCTGGCGCAATACCTGTCCCGTTTTTTGTTCAGACGGGACGCCATCATGTCCACCTTTGGTATTTCCCAACGGTTTACAATCATGTGGAAAAAACTTCCCGATGAAGTTTCCACTCTCCCGGGTGGAGGTCGTGCCTGCTGAGGAAGTCTGCTTCCCAGTTTCCATTCCCGGGATGAAACACTGCTGACAGTGCTATCACATGATTTTCCGCCCAGCGAAAAGTCCTTGCAGTTTTTGCCATTGCCCTCCTGCTTCTTGTGTCGCCCTGTCTGTTTACGTGGGCGACTGCCGTGATGTTTTTCCCACTGGATCAATACCGGCTGACCTTGAAGCAGAGGTCTTGCTAAGCTTAGAGCATTATAAATTTACCCTTAGCTCCAGTATATTTATGTGGAGAAAAGTCTCCAGACTTGATCACACTCCCTGGAAATTTTTTCCTTGTGTGACTGCTCCCCAGCCTCTCGGGCTGGGCTCCGTGGTCACCAGCATCCAATCCTGAATGCCGAATCTGCGGCTCTCTAGAAGATGAGCACTCTATAACCACCACAGGAGAGACACCCTTGTCCTTGGATATAGGGTTATCCGCTGATGCATCTGAAGATGCGATCCGGACCATTTGTCCAGCAGATCCCACTGAAAAGTTCTTGCGTGAAATCTGCCGAATGGAATTGCTTCGTAGGAAGCCACCATTTTTACCAGGACCCTTGTGCAATGATGCACTGTTTTTAGGAGGTTCCTGACTAGCTCGGATAACTCCCTGGCTTTCTCTTCCGGGAGAAACACCTTTTTCTGGACTGTGTCCAGAATCATCCCTAGGCACAGCAGACGTGTCGTCGGGGTCAGCTGCGATTTTGGAATATTTAGAATCCACCCGTGCTGTTGTAGCAGTATCCGAGATAGTGCTACTCCGACCTCCAACTGTTCCCTGGACTATGCCCTTATCAGGAGATCGTCCAAGTAAGGGATAATTAAGACGCCTTTTCTTCGAAGAAGAATCATCATTTCGGCCATTACCTTGGTAAAGACCCGGGGTGCCGTGGACAGTCCAAACGGCAGCGTCTGAAACTGATAGTGACAGTTCTGCACCACGAACCTGAGGTACCCTTAGTGAGAAGGGCAAATTTGGGACATAGAGGTAAGCATCCCTGATGTCCCGGGACACTATATAGTCCCCTTCTTCCTGGTTCGTTATCACTGCTCTGAGTGACTCCATCTTGATTTGAACCTTTGTAAGTGTTCAAAATTTTTTTAGAATAAGTCTCACCTAGCCTTCTGGCTTCAGTACCACAATATAGTGTGGAATAATACCCCTTTTCTTGTAGTAGGAGAGGTAATTTAATTATCACCTGCTGGGAATACAGCTTGTGAATTTTTTTCCCATACTGCCTCCTTGTCGGAGGGAGACCTTGGTAAAGCAGACTTCAGGAGCCTGCGAAGGGGAAACGTCTCGACATTCCAATCTGTACCCCTGGGATACTACTTGTAGGATCCAGGGGTCCTGTACGGTCTCAGCGCCATGCTGAGAACTTGTCAGAAGCGGTGGAACGCTTCTGTTCCTGGGAATGGGCTGCCTGCTGCAGTCTTCTTCCCTTTCCTCTATCCCTGGGCAGATATGATCTTATAGGGACGAAAGGACTGAGGCTGAAAAGACGGTGTCTTTTTCTGCAGAGATGTGACTTAGGGTAAAAACGGTGGATTTTCCAGCAGTTGCCGTGGCCACCAGGTCCGATGGACCGACCCCAAATAACTCCTCTTCCTTTATACGGCAATACACCTTTGTGCCGTTTGGAATCTGCATCACCTGACCACTGTCGTGTCCATAACATCTTCTGGCAGATATGGACATCGCATTTACTCTTGATGCCAGAGTGCAAATATCCCTCTGTGCATCTCGCATATATAGAAATGCATCCTTTAAATGCTCTATAGTCAATAAAATACTGTCCCTGTCAAGGGTATCAATATTTTTAGTCAGGGAATCCGACCAAGCCCCCCCAGCTCTGCACATCCAGGCTGAGGCGATCGCTGGTCGCAGTATAACACCAGTATGTGTGTATATACTTTTTATGATATTTTCCAGCCTCCTGTCAGCTGGTCCTTGAGGACGGCCCTATCTATAGACGGTACCGCCACTTGTTTTGATAAGCGTGTGAGCGCCTTAGCCACCCTAAGGGGTGTTTCCCAACGCGCCCTAACTTCTGGCGGGAAAGGGTATACCGCCCCTAATTTTCTATCGGGGGGAACCCACGCATCATCACACACTTTATTTAATTTATCGGATTCAGGAAAAACTACGGTAGTTTTTTCACATCCCACATAATACCCTCTTTTGTGGTACTTGTAGTATCAGAAATATGTAACACCTCCTTCATTGCCTTTAACGTGTGGCCCTAATAAGGAATACGTTTGTTTATTCACCGTCGACACTGGATTCAGTGTCCCTGTCTGTGTCTGTGTCGACCGACTAAAGTAAACGGGCGTTTTAAAACCCCTGACGGTGTTTTTGAGACGTCTGGACCGGTACTAATTGTTTGTCGGCCGTCTCATGTCGTCAACCGACCTTGCAGCGTGTTGACATTATCACGTAATTCCCTAAATAAGCCATCCATTCCGGTGTCGACTCCCTAGAGAGTGACATCACCATTACAGGCAATTGCTCCGCCTCCTCACCAACATCGTCCTCATACATGTCGACACACACGTACCGACACACAGCACACACACAGGGAATGCTCTGATAGAGGACAGGACCCACTAGCCCTTTGGAGAGACAGAGGGAGAGTTTGCCAGCACACACCAAAAACGCTATAATTATATAGGGACAACCTTATATAAGTGTTTTCCCTTATAGCATCTTTATTATATATTTCTAACGCCAAATTAGTGCCCCCCCTCTCTGTTTTAACCCTGTTTCTGTAGTGCAGTGCAGGGGAGAGCCTGGGAGCCTTCCCTCCAGCCTTTCTGTGAGGGAAAATGGCGCTGTGTGCTGAGGAGATAGGCCCCGCCCCTTTTTCGGCGGCCTCGTCTCCCGCTCTTAACGGATTCTGGCAGGGGTTAAATATCTCCATATAGCCTCCGGAGGCTATATGTGAGGTATTTTTAGCCAAAATAGGTTTTCATTTGCCTCCCAGGGCGCCCCCCTCCCAGCGCCCTGCACCCTCAGTGACTGCCGTGTGAAGTGTGCTGAGAGGAAAATGGCGCACAGCTGCAGTGCTGTGCGCTACCTTTAGAAGACTGAGGAGTCTTCTGCCGCCGATTCTGGACCTCTTCTTACTTCAGCATCTGCAAGGGGGCCGGCGGCAAGGCTCCGGTGACCATCCAGGCTGTACCTGTGATCGTCCCTCTGGAGCTGATGTCCAGTAGCCAAGAAGCCAATCCATCCTGCACGCAGGTGAGTTCACTTCTTCTCCCCTAAGTCCCTCGTTGCAGTGATCCTGTTGCCAGCAGGACTCACTGTAAAATAAAATACCTAAGCTAAACTTTTCTAAGCAGCTCTTTAGGAGAGCCACCTAGATTGCACCCTTCTCGGCCGGGCACAAAAATCTAACTGAGGCTTGGAGGAGGGTCATAGGGGGAGGAGCCAGTACACACCACCTGATCGTAAAGCTTTACTTTTTGTGCCCTGTCTCCTGCGGAGCCGCTATTCCCCATGGTCCTTTCAGGAACCCCAGCATCCACTAGGACGATAGAGAAAAGTGATTACCCAATAGCTGCCTTATATGTTTTATTTGCGCCTAAATTTATGTGCCCCCCCTCTCTTTTTTACCCTTCTTGTACCTGGATACTGCAGGGGAGAGCCTGGGGAGCTGCTTTCAGCGGAGCTGTGAAGAGAAAATGGCGCTGGTGTGCTGAGGAAGAAGGCCCCGCCCCCTCAGTGGCGGGCTTCTGTCCCACTTTCTGTGTAAAAAAATAGCGGGGTTTTTTACATATATACAGTGCCAGACTGTATATATATGTATTTTTATTGCCAAAAGGTACTTCAATTGCTGCCCAGGGCGCCCCCCCCCCCCCCCCGGCGCCCTGCACCCTACAGTGACCAGAGTGTGTAAGTGTGCTGGGAGCGATGGCGCACAGCTGCGGTGCTGTGCGCTACCTTAAATGAAGACAGGAGTCTTCTGCCGCCGATTTCGTCGTCTTCAAGCTTCTGTTCTTCTGGCTCTGCGAGGGGGACGGCGGCGCGGCTTCGGGAACGGACGATCGAGGACAGGTGCCCGTGTTCGAACCCTCTGGAGCTAATGGTGTCCAGTAGCCTAAGAAGCACAAGCTAGCTGCAAGCAGGTAGGTTTGCTTCTCTCCCCTTAGTCCCACGTAGCAGTGAGTCTGTTGCCAGCAGAAGCTCACTGAAAATAAAAAACCTAATAAATACTTTCTTTACTAGTAAGCTCAGGAGAGCCCACTAGGAGCACCCAGCTCTGGCCGGGCACAGATTCTAACTGAGGTCTGGAGGAGGGGCATAGAAGGAGGAGCCAGTGCACACCAGATAGTACCTAATCTTTTCTTTAGAGTGCCCAGTCTCCTGTGGAGCCCGTCTATTCCCCATGGTCCTTACGGAGTTCCCAGCATCCACTAGGACGTCAGAGAAAACATGTTTTTAAATTTTATTAGATTCCGCCAGCAAAGTGTGGCGGATTGAAAATTACAAATTTAATGTCTAAAAGCACTGCTGTCGAATTTACAATCTTCAATTGAATATACTTTTGTCGAAATGCCGCATTTGTACCATTGCAGAAATGTCGAATTTGACAAATGTCGAATTTCAAAAAGTTGAATTTGGAATGGCCGTTTTTTTGGCGAAAAGTAGTGTATTGCATAGTTTAATTTTTTTGGGGGGCGAAAATGTCCCGTTTTTCGACATTTTCGGGAATTCGACCGCAATTGCATATACCCCTCTGACTCTTAGCGCATCCTGTGGGACCCGCTCATTTTTACAAAGTGAGTCCCCTGCTGTCTGCAGCGCGTAAAAACGCGCTATAGCGGTTATTTTGCAAACACTTATGAGACTGCAGTATGTTGCTGGGGTTATATATCAGCTGATCAGTTGATATGGGGCTGTACTGTCTACTGTTGATTATGAACAGCTCTACTGTGGCGTAACATGCACAAGGGGCTCTACCATGGCATGTGTTTAAGGGGCTCTACCATGGCATAATGTGTTTAAGGGGCTCTACTGTGGTGTAACATGTATAAGCAGCTGTACTGTGATGTAACGCGTATAAGGGGCTCTACTGTGTGGTGTACTGTGTATAAGGGGTATTACCGTGTGGTGTGATGTGACTAATGGACACTCCTGTGCAGTGTAATGTGAATTGGTACTATTATGCGGCCATGCCCCTATATTTTCTGCACGCACACTGTCGCTATTTTGAATATGGTGGGGGGACACAAGGAAAATTTTGCTCTGAGCTACAAAAAGTCTAGAACGGGCCCTGTGTGATGCTGAATGTAATACGTCTGTGGCAATACGTATCGTATTAAATGGAATCTAGATGTCTAATCCTGTTCCGCTGGGTTTATGGTGCATTACTAAATAAATCTTAAGACTAAAGATAAACTCTGTCTAGAAGAAAAGAAGTTATTCTGTCAAGGAGTACAGTACGGACCGGCGACACCTCAGAAGACAATGGGCACTTCTCTCAGAAGAGGCTATAAAACCACAGTAACATCCACACAAAGGAAATGGTAATCTGAACTGTAATTACTCTACTGTCTAATGCTATGATATTACAATTAAGTAAAAAAAAAAACTTTGCCGGACAAAATTCAAGCGAGTCCTTCCTCTGCTCCTTACCTCCTTCTTCTGTTCTTCCTCCTGGAGAAGCTTCTTCAGTTCATTCACACTCTGGAGAACATCTTCACGCTTAACATCAAGCTCACTGAAACGACTATTAAGTTCCTGCAGATATTTGCTGCCATTTAATCCACTCTTTTGCTTATCTCCCATGGCCTCCTGTATCTCCTGGAGTTGTGCATTAAGACTTCTGACCTCTGCTATTGACTGCCGCAGAATGGACAACTGTAAAGGGATGGGACACTGCAGCTGAGTAGCTGTCACTTCCTCCATAGAGCCTTCTAGTCCAGGTTCCGCCACAACCACTTTCACAGTGGGCTGTTTGGACAACTCTGTTTTGTACGATTTAGCTGCTTCATCTCCATCCCTTAAGGAGCGGTGGACCTTTGCTTTACCACTGTTGGAGGTACCCTCTGTTCCAGAGGCCTCAGAATCATCACAGTTGTGTTTCCTTTTGGTTCTAGGTGGTTTGGACTTTCCCGGTAGCGGGCGAATCAGGAATCTCTTGATTTGTTCCAGACTCTCCTGAACCAGCTGATACTCAAACTCTGCCATGTCCATGTTTGGCGGGGGTACGCCCAGCTGGATGCAGCTTCCCTTAGTCAGGATGTATGTCTTCTGAGGCTCCATCTTCTCCTTGTTCAGCCAAGCTCCATTCAAGCTCTGCAACAAAAAATAAAACACAACCACATTACAAAAGGGACGTTTCTATTCACATATTAATGGCACTGACAACACAAATAGATCCGCTAAATAACATAATACACGGGCAGCTTCATTTTGATAACTTTCTGACCTACGTTTAGTAAGATTCCTACACAGGCTTTGGTCATTTCCATCATGCCATCTAAAAGCACAAAGAGGTGTAACTGGAGACTGAACCCTGTCTCTCCTCTCCCCACAGGTAACGCCATCTTCATCTTACATATCTGATGTTTCTCCCTGGCTCTACTTTTCGCAACTGAAGGAAGTTTGCTTTTTACGGTGATGTTATCTTTCTGCAACATCCATTATTTTAATGAGCCTCCTGTACTTATTGATAAACAATTAGCCACTACAAAGAATGGCAATTAAAGCATGAAGAATTCTAACTGGAGTTGTGACCGGGCATGGACTGGACTTTGATATACTCTAACCGTTACAAATCCAGATGTTCTCAAGCACTGCACCATGACCATGGTATTCTTCAATTCCATACTCCTACAAATTTGTCTGGCCTCCTTAAAATGGGGGGAATTCAAGTGAGAGTGAAGGGTACGAATTGCTGTTGCGCTTAAATGCCGGAAACAGCAACCTCTCTCGCATCCTTCCCCAAGTCAATTCACTAAAAAGTGCTTGCTACCCAATTGGGTAGCGCACACTTTTGGGCAAGATCACACTGCCATAAAATATGGTAGCTGCTGCGCATATTCAATCGGGCAAATCCATTCTCCCTCAATTGAATTCACCCCAATGTGCATTTATCCAGGCCCACAGCTCAGTAGCCACTGCGATACGCCCACGATGGTTGCTGTCCTGTTTTTTTATTTCCTTTCTGTTCCCCACTGCATATTATTTCTACGAATTGCTCATTTCACTGAAACTTATGTAGTGCAACCAAGATGGCTGCCTTGGCTAGGCCTTTCAAGGGGCACTAAGAAGAACCTGTCGAAATTAGATCCTTTGGGTATCTGGTTTGTTGTTCCTCATTTTTTCCCCCAATGCCTCACCTGGTTATAGGATGAATAATTCATTTATGTAATAATTCCATGCATATCCTGTATCACACTTTTCTATTCCATATCTTTCCCAATTCACATATCCATGCATTGCCCGCCTCGCACACTGTAACCTATGTGGTGTGCATGGATCTAAACATTTTGTAAAGTCAGTGTATCTTGCCCAGGTGTTACCTATTCAACCCAGTGTAACCTATGTAGTGTGCCCAAGATGGCTACCTTGCCTGGTACCTTTGTGGGTATGATAAAAAAATGATTGGAACAGATGACACATTGGCCCTCATTCCGATTTGATCGCAGCCAGCAACTTTTTGCTGCTGGTGCGATCAACTAATCTCCGCCTATGGGGAGTGTATTTTAGCATAGCAGGGCTGCGAACGCTTGTGCAGCCCTGCTATACTAAAAAAGTTTCACTTAAAACAAGACTAGCCCTGCAGCTACTTACCCAGTGCGACGGATCCAGCGATGAAGGTCCCGGTCCTGACGTCAGACATCCGCCCTCCGTTCGCCTGGACATGCCTGCATTCTTCTTACCACTCCCCCAAAACAGCTGGAAACGGTGAGTATCCGCCCCGGAACACCTCCCGCCTGTCCATCTTCTTGCGATCGCCGCTGCGATCACATTTGTCGCTGGCGGCGTCACTGCCTGGCGACGATCGTCGCCAGGCAACGACGCGCATGTGCAATGCGTCCGCCGCACATGCGCATTTCCGACCTGTCCGCACCACGCCAACGGGTCGCAATGACCCCCATTATGTTAATGGTTTCTGAATTTTATGGAAATGTTAAGTGCCCTTAATTGCTATATAAAATTATTTTTCTGCGTTTCAAGAAAGTGGGGTCAATTCTATTCTCCGACAGTTGAATAGCGCCGGGAATTAGCTCCCGACGCCATTCAATTCAGCTCCAGTTAAGTCGGCGATGGCCGGTTCTCGCCGACTAAACGGGTTAAATTGTTGGGAGAACGGGCATTCTCCGACTTAACTCCCCGGCGCGAGGCTGATTCCCGACAGAATCAGCCTCGCGCCGGCCGCGAGGAAGCACTTTTGTCGGGTTTCTTCTCTCACCCCCCCGGGATGAGAGAAGAATTCCCGACAATTGAGGGTCACTCGTCGCTGCATTGAATAGCGCCGAGGGCAAACTCCTGGCGCTATTCAACTGTCGGAGAATAGAATTGACTCCAATGGGTCTTTCAGTTTCCTTCAATATTTATATTTTCTTTTCAAAATAATTAATTTAGCCCAAAGGAACACTTTACCATTCTAGAAGAAAAAAAAAAAAAAAAAAAGGAAAGTGGGAAAAAATGCTCCACATTGCTTTGTACCCACATCCACAATTATTTCAGTAATTACCACATCTGTCCAATACCGAAATAAAGATGGGAATATGGGGTCTACAGTAATTTGATAAATATGGAGTTGCAGAGAGAAGGGAGAAGATTAGAGCTGTAATAACTGCATACAAGGTAAAAGGCAAAATGTCCAATGTATTCGGGAGACTTACATTGTTGTCAGTGACCGTCCACTGGCCTGCGGTGTTCTGCCTGAATATGCAATGTGTGCGGGAAATCATAAGGGGACATTCTTTAGAGACCAGCTGGTAGGTAACTCCAAGCCCTCTTCCCACCGTGACCTGACGGAGACAGAACAACTAATCACAAACCGCTACCTGCACATAGGTAAAGGATTAGAAGAAATATGATCAACCTCTCAGATATCCAGCAGGACAGGACAATGCATAAAGTACTGCATCCAAAAATACATCTCCAAATAATCCGCCTATGCAGATAAATATAATAATAGGTAAAACAGACAATAACAAGAATTATATAATAATAGTAATAATGGGGACACTCACAAAACATGTTCCCCTATTGCCACCTAGTGGTTACCAGATGGTAATGGCTGCTTATATAAATTATGATGAGGCAAATAATTGTAGCAAGAAAACTGCAAATAATAAGCTGCCTGTCCCCACCCCAGGGCTGTGAATTGTCCCATTTATCATGTTAAAGAGTTATGCATGGACTCAGACAGGTATATGCAGAGCAATTTATATTAGCTATGCAAACTGGTGCAGTACTTGTTCAACCCCAAAGTATCTGGTAACAGGTATGGGACTCAGGGTAGACATTGGGCCATATGCAATTGCAGGTCGAATTGCCGAAAAACGGGGCATTTTCGACACAAAAAAAAAAAGAATTTACTTACCGATAATTCTATTTCTCGTAGTCCGTAGTGGATGCTGGGAACTCCGTAAGGACCATGGGGAATAGCGGCTCCGCAGGAGACTGGGCACAAAAGTAAAGCTTTAGGACTACCTGGTGTGCACTGGCTCCTCCCCCTATGACCCTCCTCCAAGCCTCAGTTAGGATACTGTGCCCGGACGAGCGTACACAATAAGGAAGGATTTATGAATCCCGGGTAAGACTCATACCAGCCACACCAATCACACCGTACAACCTGTGATCTGAACCCAGTTAACAGCATGATAACAGAGGAGCCTCTGGATAGATGGCTCACAACAACAATAACCCGATTTAGTTAACAATAACTATGTACAAGTATTGCAGACAATCCGCACTTGGGATGGGTGCCCAGCATCCACTACGGACTACGAGAAATAGAATTATCGGTAAGTAAATTCTTATTTTCTCTGACGTCCTAGTGGATGCTGGGAACTCCGTAAGGACCATGGGGATTATACCAAAGCTCCCAAACGGGCGGGAGAGTGCGGATGACTCTGCAGCACCGAATGAGAGAACTCCAGGTCCTCCTCAGCCAGGGTCTCAAATTTGTAGAATTTAGCAAACGTATTTGCCCCTGACCAAATAGCTGCTCGGCAAAGTTGTAAAGCCGAGACCCCTCGGGCAGCCGCCCAAGATGAGCCCACCTTCCTTGTGGAATGGGCTTTTACAGATTTTGGCTGTGGCAGGCCTGCCACAGAATGTGCAAGCTGAATTGTATTACAAATCCAACGAGCAATAGTCTGCTTAGAAGCAGGAGCACCCAGCTTGTTGGGTGCATACAGGATAAACAGCGAGTCAGATTTTCTGACTCCAGCCGTCCTGGAAACATATTTTCAGGGCCCTGACTATGTCCAACAACTTGGAGTCCTCCAAGTCACTAGTAGCCGCAGGTACCACAATAGGTTGGTCCAGATGAAACGCTGAAACTACCTTAGGGAGAAAATGAGGACGAGTCCTCAATTCCGCCCTGTCTGAATGGAAGATCAGATAAGGGCTTTTACAGGATAAAGCCGCCAATTCTGACACGCGCCTGGCCTAGGCCAGGGCCAACAGCATGACCACTTTCCATGTGAGATATTTTAACTCCACAGATTCAAGTGGTTCAAACCATTGTGACTTTAGGAACCCCAAAACTACATTGAGATCCCAAGGTGCCACTGGAGGCACAAAAGGAGGCTGTATATGCAGTACCCCTTTTACAAACGTCTGAACTTCAGGAACTGAAGCTAGTTCTTTCTGAAGAAAATTGACAGGGCCGAAATTTGAACCTTAATGGACCCCAATTTTAGGCCCATAGACACTCCTGTTTGCAGGAAATGCAGGAATCGACCTAGTTGAAATTCCTCCATCGGGGCCTTACTGGCCTCGCACCACGCAACATATTTTCGCCTAATGCGGTGATAATGCTTTGCGGTTACATCCTTCCTGGCTTTGATCAGGGTAGGGATGACTTCATCCGGAATGCCTTTTTCCTTCAGGATCCGGCGTTCAACCGTCCTGCCGTCAAACGCAGCCGCGGTAAGTCTTGGAATAGATAGGGTCCTTGATGGAGCAGGTCCCTTCTTAGAGGTAGAGGCCACGGGTCCTCCGTGAGCATCTCTTGAAGTTCCGGGTACCAAGTCCTTCTTGGCCAATCCGGAGCCACGAGTATAGTTCTTACTCCCCTCCGTCTTATAATTCTCAATACTTTTGGTAAGAGAGGAAGATGAGGGAACCCATACACTGACTGGTACACCCACGGTGTTACCAGAGCGTCCACAGCTATTGCCTGAGGGTCCCTTGACCTGGCACAACACCTGTCCAATTTTTTGTTTAGGCGGGACGCCATCCTGTCCACCTTTGGTTTTTCCCAACGGTTTACAATCATGTGGAAGACTTCTGCTGAGGAAGTCTGTTTCCCAGTTGTCCACTCCCGGAATGAACACTGCTGACAATGCTATCACATGATTTTCCGCCCAGCGAAAAATCCTTGCAGCTTCTCTACGTGGGCGACTGCCGTGATGTTGTCCGACTGGATCAGCACCGGCTGACCTTGAAGTAGAGGTCTTGCTTGGCTTAGGGCATTGTAAATGGCCCTTAGCTCCAAGATATTTATGTGAAGTGATGTCTCCAGGCTTGACCACAAGCCCTGGAAATTTCTTCCCTGTGTGACTGCTCCCCAGCCTCGCAGGCTGGCATCCGTGGTCACCAGGACCCAGTCCTGAATGCCGAATCTGCGCCCTCTAGAAGATGAGCACTCTGCAACCACCACAGGAGAGACACCCTTGTCTTTGGTGACAGGGTTATCCGCTGATGCATCTGAAGATGCGATCCGGACCACTTTTCCAGCAGGTCCCACTGGAAAGTTCGTGCGTGGAATCTGCCGAATGGAATTGCTTCGTAGGAAGCCACCATTTTTCCCAGGACCCTTGTGCACTGCTGCACTGACACTTGGCCTGGTTTTAGGAGGTTTCTGACTAGTTCGGATAACTCCCTGGCTTTCTCCTCCTGGAGAAACACCTTTTTCTGGACTGTGTCCAGGATCATCCTTAGGAATAGAAGACGTGTCGTCGGGATCAGCTGCAATTTTGGAATATTAAGAATCCAACCGTGCTGCCGCAACACTACTTAAGATAGTGCTACCCCGACTACCAACCGTTCCCTGGATCTTGCCCTTATCCGGAGATCGTCCATGTAAGGGATAATTAAAACTCCCTTCCTTCGAAGGAGTATCATCATTTCGGCCATTACTTTGGTAAAGACCCGGGGTGCCGTGGACAAACCAAACGGCAGCGTCTGAAACGGATAGTGACAGTTCTGTACCACAAACCTGAGGTACCCTTGGTGAGAAGGGTAAATTGGGACATGGAGATGAGCATCCTTGATGTCCAGAGACACCATATAATCCCCTTCTTCCAGGTTTGCTATCACCGCTCTGAGTGACTCCATCTTGAATTTGAACCTTTGTATGCAAGTGTTCAAGGATTTCAGATTTAAATTAGGTCTCACCGAGCCGTCCGGCTTCGGTACCACAAACAGCGTGGAATAATACCCCTTTCCCTGTTGTAGGAGGGGTACCTTGATTATCACCTGCTGGGAATACAGCTTGTGAATGGCTTCCCATACCGCCTCCCTGTCGGAGGGAGACGTCGGTAAAGCAGACTTTAGGAAAACGGCGAAGGGGAGACGTCTCAAATTCCAATTTGTACCCCTGAGATACCACCTGAAGGATCCAGGGGTCCCCTGTGAGTGGGCCCACTGCACGCTGAAATTTTTGAGACGGGCCCCCACCGTGCCTGAGTCCGCTTGTAAAGCCCCAGCGTCATGCTGAGGACTTGGCAGAAAACGGGAGAGGGCTTCTGTTCCTGGGAACTGGCTGTTTGCTGCAGCCTTTTTCCTCTCCCTCTGCCACGGGGCAGAAATGAGGAGCCTTTTGCCCGCTTGCCCTTATGGGGCCCAAAGGACTGCGCCTGATAATACGGCGTCTTCTTATGTTGAGAGGCTACCTGGGGTAAAAATGTGGATTTTCCAGCCGTTGCCGTGGCCACCAGGTCTGTTAGACCTACCCCAAATAACTCCTCCCTTTTATAAGGCGATACTTCCATATGCCTTTTGGAATCAGCATCACCTGACCACTGTCTTGTCCATAACCCTCTTCTGGCAGAAATGGACAGCGCACTTACTCTTGATGCCAGTCGGCAAATATCCCTCTGTGCATCACGCATATATAGAAATGCATCTTTTAAATGCTCTATAGTCATTAATATACTGTCCCTATCTAGGGTATCAATATTGTCAGTCAGGGAATCCGACCAAGCCACCCCAGCACTGCACATCCAGGCTGAGGCGATTGCTGGTCGCAGTATCACACCCGTGTGAGTGTATATACATTTTAGGTTATTTTACTGCTTTCTGTCAGCAGGTTCCTTAAGGGCGGCCGTATCCGGGGACGGTAGTGCCACCTGTTTAGACAAGCGTGTGAGCGCTTTATTCACCCTAGGGGGTGTTTCCCAACGTGCCCTATCCTCTGGCGGGAAGGGGTATGATGCTAATAACTTTTTAGGAATTAACAGTTTTTATCGGGGGAAACCCACGCATCATCACACACTTCATTTAATTCCTCAGATGCAGGAAAAACTACAGGCAGTTTTTTCTCACCCAACATAATACCCTTTTTAGTGGTACTGGTATTATCAGAAATGTGTAAAAACATTTTCCATAGCCTCAATCATGTAACGTGTGGCCCTACTGGAAGTCACATTCGTCTCTTAATCGTCGACACTGGAGTCAGTATCCGTGTCGGCGTCTGTATCTGCCATCTGCGGTAACGGGCGTTTTAGAGCCCCTGATGGCTTTTGAGACACCTGGACAGGCACAGGCTGAGTCGCCGGCTGTCTCATGTCATCAATCTTTTGTAAAGAGCTGACTCACATAATTCCTTCCATAAGCTCATCCACTGAGATGTCGACTCCCTAGGGGGTGACATCTCTGTTACAGGCAATTGCTCCGCCTCCACCTCATTTTCCTCCTCATACATGTCGACACAACGTACCGACACACAGCACACACACAGGGAATGCTCTGATAGAGGACAGGACCCCACTAGCCCTTTGGGGAGACAGAGGGAGAGTATGCCAGCACACACCAGAGCGCTATATATATATATATATATATATATATATATATATATATATATATATATATATATATATATACACACAGGGATAACCTTATATAAGTGTTTTTCCCCTTATAGCTGCTGTATTGTTATACTGCGCCTAATTAGTGCCCCCCTCTCTTTTTTAACCCCTTTCTGTAGTGTAGTAACTGCAGGGGAGAGCCAGGGAGCTTCCCTCCAACGGAGCTGTGAGAGAAAATGGCGCCAGTGTGCTGAGGAGATAGGCTCCGCCCCCTTCTCGGCGGCCTTTTCTCCCGTTTTTCTGTGGAATCTGGCAGGGGTTAAAATTCATCCATATAGCCCTGGGGGCTATATGTGATGTATTTTCGCCAGCCAAGGTGTTTTTATTGCTGCTCAGGGCGCCCCCCCCTAGCGCCCTGCACCCTCAGTGACCGAAGTGTGCTGAGGAGCAATGGCGCACAGCTGCAGTGCTGTGCGCTACCTTGGTGAAGACAGGATGTCTTCTGCCGCCGATTTTCCGGACCTCTTCTTGCTTCTGGCTCTGTAAGGGGGCCGGCGGCGTGGCTCTGGGACCGAGCTCCGAGGCTGGGCCTGTGTTCGGTCCCTCTGGAGCTAATGGTGTCCAGTAGCCTAAGAAGCCCAATCCACTCTGCACGCAGGTGAGTTCGCTTCTTCTCCCCTTAGTCCCTCGATGCAGTGAGCCTGTTGCCAGCAGGTCTCACTGAAAATAAAAAACCTAAAACTAAACTTTCACTAAGAAGCTCAGGAGAGCCCCTAGTGTGCACCCTTCTCGGCCGGGCACAAAAATCTAACTGAGGCTTGGAGGAGGGTCATAGGGGGAGGAGCCAGTGCACACCAGGTAGTCCTAAAGCTTTACTTTTGTGCCCAGTCTCCTGCGGAGCCGCTATTCCCCATGGTCCTTACGGAGTTCCCAGCATCCACTAGGACGTCAGAGAAATGATTCGACAATGCAATACAGTACTTTGACAAAAAAACGGCAGTCAAATTCGACTTTTTGCAATTCGACAGTTGTCAAATTCGACATGTCTGCAATGGTAAAAATGCGGCTTTTCGACAAAAGTATATTCAATTGAAGAATGTCGATTCGACAACAGTGCTTTTCGACAGTAATTTTGTCAATTTCAGTCCGCCTCATTTTGCTGGCGGGATCTAATAAAATATGTTAAAAACATGTTTTTTTTGTGTGTTTTTTTTATTGCTAATAGCATATCTATTTATATTAGAAGGGATTATCTACTTGGGTTTGTGTATTGGGAGCCACAAGTATTATTTAATGTTTTTTTAAAGAATATATATATATTTTTTTTACTGACTAAAATAATCAGAGCATGTTTTTCAGTGGGAAGGGGTGGGAATGGGTTAAAAATCCTGAAAAAAAATGCGTGGGGTCCACCCTCCTAAGCATAACCAGCCTCGGGCTCTTTGAGCCGGTCCTGGTTGTAAAAATGCGGGGGGGGGAATGACAGGGGATCCCCCGTATTTTCACAACCAGCACCGGGCTCTGCGTCCGGTCCTGGTGCAAAAAATATGGGGGACAAAAGACGTAGGGGTCCCCCGTGTTTTTCACACCAGCACCGGGCTCCACTAGCTGGAGAGATAATGCCACAGCCGGGGGACACATTTATATCGGTCCCTGCGGCCGTGGCATTAAATCCCCAACTAGTCACCCCTGGCCGGGGTACCCTGGAGGAGTAGGGACCCCTTAAATCCAGGGGTCCCCCCCTCCAGCCACCCAAGGGCCAGGGGTGAAGCCCATCCAAGGGCTGCGGATGGGAGGCTGATAGCCAAGTGACAAAATAAAGAATATTGTTTTTTGTAGCAGAACTACAAGTCCCAGCAAGCCTCCCCTGCAAGCTGGTACTTGGAGAACCACAAGTACCAGCATGCGGGGGGGAAACGGGCCCGCTGGTACCTGTAGTTCTACTGCAGGGGACCCCTTTCCCCGAATGCCGGGACCCCCCCGTGACTCCTGTCACAGAGGGTCCCTTCAGCCAATCAGGGAGCGCCACGTCGTGGCACTCTCCTGATTGGCTGTGCGCGTCTGAGCTGTCAGACGGCGCATAGCACTATGCCGCTCCATTATATTCAATGGTGGGAACTTTGCGGTCAGCGGTTGACCGCGAGTAACCTCACCGCTGACCGCAAAGTTCCCACCATTGAATATAATGGAGCGGCATAGTGCTATGCGCCGTCTGACAGCTCAGACGCGCACAGCCAATCAGGTGAGTGCCACGACGTGGCGCTCCCTAATTGGCTGAAGGGACCCTCTGTGACAGGAGTCACGGGGGGTCCCATGTGTAAACATGGGACCCCTTTCAGTGCGTGGTCCGGGATTTTCGTTTTGTTTTTTTGCCAAGTACGAGGATTACAAGTAGAAGAGGACAGATCTACACTGGATTTTGGTGAGTATAATTTTATTTTCAGGTACCCCGTGGATTCTACTTGGAGAAGGGGACAGAGTCGGCGTGTCAACATAGGTAAGTATGTGTGTGTCGGCGTGCATGTATGTAATAATAAGAATTTACTTACCGATAATTCTATTTCTCGGAGTCCGTAGTGGATGCTGGGGTTCCTGAAAGGACCATGGGGAATAGCGGCTCCGCAGGAGACAGGGCACAAAAAGTAAAGCTTTAGGATCAGGTGGTGTGCACTGGCTCCTCCCCCTATGACCCTCCTCCAAGCCTCAGTTAGGATACTGTGCCCGGACGAGCGTACACAATAAGGAAGGATTTTGAATCCCGGGTAAGACTCATACCAGCCACACCAATCACACTGTACAACCTGTGATCTGAACCCAGTTAACAGTATGATAACAGCGGAGCCTCTGAAAAGATGGCTCACAACAATAATAACCCGATTTTTGTAACTATGTACAAGTATTGCAGATAATCCGCACTTGGGATGGGCGCCCAGCATCCACTACGGACTCCGAGAAATAGAATTATCGGTAAGTAAATTCTTATTTTCTCTATCGTCCTAGTGGATGCTGGGGTTCCTGAAAGGACCATGGGGATTATACCAAAGCTCCCAAACGGGCGGGAGAGTGCGGATGACTCTGCAGCACCGAATGAGAGAACTCCAGGTCCTCCTCAGCCAGGGTATCAAATTTGTAGAATTTAGCAAACGTGTTTGCCCCTGACCAAGTAGCTGCTCGGCAAAGTTGTAAAGCCGAGACCCCTCGGGCAGCCGCCCAAGATGAGCCCACTTTCCTTGTGGAATGGGCTTTTACTGATTTTGGCTGTGGCAATCCTGCCACAGAATGTGCAAGCTGAATTGTACTACAAATCCAACGAGCAATCGTCTGCTTAGAAGCAGGAGCACCCAGCTTGTTGGGTGCATACAGGATAAACAGCGAGTCAGATTTTCTGACTCCAGCCGTCCTGGAAACATATATTTTCAAGGCCCTGACAACGTCAAGCAACTTAGAGTCCTCTAAGTCCCTGGTAGCCGCAGGTACCACAATAGGTTGGTTCATGTGAAATGCAGAAACCACCTTAGGTAGAAATTGAGGACGAGTCCTCAATTCCGCCCTGTCAGAATGAAAAATTAAGTAAGGGCTTTTACATGATAAAGCCGCCAATTCTGACACACGCCTGGCTGAAGCCAAGGCTAACAGCATCGACACCTTCCATGTGAGATATTTTAAGTCCACAGTGGAAAGTGGTTCAAACCAATGTGACTTTAGAAAACTCAACACCACATTGAGATCCCAAGGTGCCACTGGAGGCACAAAAGGAGGCTGTATGTGCAGGACCCCTTTTACAAATGTCTGAACTTCAGGTACTGAAGCCAGTTCTTTCTGGAAGAAAATCGACAGGGCCGAAATTTGAACCTTAATGGACCCTAATTTTAGGCCCATAGACAGTCCTGTTTGCAGGAAATGAAGGAAACGACCCAGTTGAAATTCCTCTGTAGGGGCCTTCTTGGCCTCACACCACGCAACATATTTACGCCAAATGCGGTGATAATGTTTTGCGGTTACGTCCTTCCTGGCTTTGACCAGAGTAGGGATGACTTCTTCTGGAATGCCTTTTTCCCTCAGGATCCGGCGTTCAACCGCCATGCCGTCAAACGCAGCCGCGGTAAGTCTTGGAACAGACAAGGCTCCTGCAGTAGCAGGTCCTTTCTTAGAGGTAGAGGCCACGGTTCGTCCGTGAGCATCTCTTGAAGTTCCGGGTACCAAGTCCGTCTTGGTCAATCCGGAACCACGAGTATAGTTCTTACTCCTCTCCTTCTTATGATTCTCAGTACTTTTGGTATGAGAGGCAGAGGAGGGAACACATACACTGACTGGTACACCCACGGCGTTACCAGAGCGTCCACTGCTATTGCCTGAGGGTCCCTTGACCTGGCGCAATATCTGTCCAGTTTTTTGTTGAGGCGGGACGCCATCATGTCCACCTTTGGTTTTTCCCAACGGTTTACAATCAGGTGGAAGACTTCTGGGTGAAGTCCCCACTCTCCCGGGTGAAGGTCGTGTCTGCTGAGGAAGTCTGCTTCCCAGTTGTCCACTCCCGGAATGAATACTGCTGACAGTGCTATCACATGATTTTCCGCCCAGCGAAGAATCCTTGCAGCTTCTGCCATTGCCCTCCTGCTTCTCGTGCCGCCCTGTCTGTTTACGTGGGCGACTGACGTGATGTTGTCCGATTGGATCAACACCGCCTGACCCTGAAGCAGAGGTTTTGCTTGACTTAGGGCATTGTAAATGGCCCTTAGTTCCAGAATGTTTATATGAAGAGACGTTTCCAGGCTTGACCACAGGCCCTGGAAATTCCTTCCCTGTGTGACTGCTCCCCAGCCTCTCAGGCTGGCATCCGTGGTTACCAGGATCCAATCCTGAATGCCAAATCTGCGGCCCTCTAGTAGATGAGCACTCTGCAGCCACCACAGGAGAGACACCCTTGTCCTTGGCGACAGGGTTATCCGCTGATGCATCTGCAGATGCGATCCGGACCATTTGTCCAGTAGATCCCACTGAAATGTTCTTGCATGGAATCTTCCGAATGAAATCGCTTCGTAAGAAGCCACCATTTTCCCCAGGACCCTCGTGCACTGATGCACTGAGACCTGTCCTGGTTTTAGGAGGTTCCTGACTAGCTCGGATAACTCCCTGGCCTTCTCCTCCGGGAGAAACACCTTCTTCTGGACTGTGTCCAGAATCATTCCTAGGAACAGTAGACGTGTCGTTGGAATCAGCTGCGATTTTGGAATATTTAGAATCCACCCGTGCTGACGTAACACTACCTGAGATAGTGCTACTCCGACTTCTAACTGTTCCCTGGATCTTGCCCTTATCAGGAGATCGTCCAAGTAAGGGATAATTAAAATGTCTTTTCTTCTTAGAAGAATCATTTCGGCCATTACCTTGGTAAAGACCCGAGGTGCCGTGGACAATCCAAACGGCAGCGTCTGAAACTGATAATGACAGTTTTGTACTACAAACCTGAGGTACCCTTGGTGAGAAGGGTATATCGGGACGTGGAGATAAGCATCCTTGATGTCCAGAGACACCATATAGTCCCCTTCTTCCAGGTTTGCTATCACTGCTCTGAGTGACTCCATCTTGAATTTGAACCTTTTTATGTAAGTGTTCAAGGATTTCAGATTTAAAATTGGTCTCACCGAGCCGTCCGGCTTCGGTACCACAAACAGCGTGGAATAATACCCCTTTCCTTGTTGCAGGAGGGGTACCTTGATTATCACCTGCTGGGAATACAGCTTGTGAATGGCTGCCAAAACTGCCTCCCTGTCGGAGGGAGACTTTGGTAAAGCAGACTTCAGGAAACGACGAGGGGGAAACGCCTCGAATTCCAGTTTGTACCCCTGCGATACTACCTGTAGAATCCAGGGATCCACTTGCGAGTGAGCCCACTGCGCGTTGAAATTCTTGAGACGGGCCCCCACCATATCTGAGTCTGCTTGTAAAGCCCCAGCGTCATGCTGAAGACTTGGCAGAAGCAGGGGAGGGCTTCTGCTCCTGTGAAGCGGCTGCATGGTGCAGTCTTTTTCCTCTTCCTCTGCCCCGGGGCAGAAAAGAGTGGCCTTTTGCTCGCTTGTACTTATGGGAACGAAAGGACTGAGTTTGAAAAGACGGTGTCTTTTTCTGCTGATGTGGAGTGACCTGGGGTAAAAAGGTGGATTTTCCAGCCGTTGCCGTGGCCACCAGGTCCGATAGACCAGCCCCAAATAACTCCTCCCCTTTATACGGCAATACTTCCATGTGCCGTTTGGAATCCGCATCCCCTGACCACTGTCGCGTCCATAACGCTCTTCTGGCAGAGATGGACATAGCACTTATTCTTGATGCCAGGGTGCAAATATCCCTCTGTGCATCACGCATATATAGTAGTGCATCCTTTAAATGTTCTATAGTTAACAAAATATTGTCCCTATCCAGGGTATCAATATTCTCGGTCAGGGAATCCGACCATGCGACTCCAGCACTGCACATCCAGGCTGAGGCGATTGCTGGTCGCAGTATAACACCAGTATGTGTGTATATACTTTTTAGGATATTTTCCAGCCTTCTATCAGCTGGTTCTTTGAGGGTAGCCGTATCAGGAGACGGTAACGCTACTTGTTTTGATAAACGTGTGAGCGCCTTATCTACCCTAGGGGGTGTTTCCCAACGCGCCCTAACCTCTGGCGGGAAAGGATATAATGCTAATAATTTTTTAGAAATTAGCTGTTTTTTATCGGGGGAAACCCACGCTTTTTCACACACCTCATTTATTTCCTCTGACTCAGGAAAAAATATTGGTAGTTTTTTCTCTCCCCACATAATACCCTTCTTTGTGGTACTTGTAGTGTCAGAAAGGTTCAATGCCTCTTTCATTGCCATGATCATGTAACGTGTGGCCCTACTGGACATTACGTTTGTCTCGTCACCGTCGACACTAGACTCAGTATCTGTGTCAGGGTCTGTGTCGACCCACTGAGGTAACGGGCGTTTTAGCGCCCCTGACGGTGTCTGAGACGCCTGGACAGGCACTAATTGATTTGCCGGCTGTCTCATGTCGTCAACAGTTTTCTGCAAATTGCTGACATTATCACTTAATTGTTTAAATACAATCATCCAGTCAGGTGTCGACTCCCTAGGGGGTGACATCACCAACACAGGCAACTGCTCCGCCTCCACATAATTTTCCTCCTCATACATGTCGACACACGCGTACCGACACACAGCACACACACCGGGAATGCTCTGATAGAGGACAGGACCCCACTTAGCCCTTTGGAGAGACAGAGGGAGAGTCTGCCAGCACACACCCAGCGCTATATATATATATATACACAGGGATAACCTTATATAAGTGTTATTCCCTTATAGCTGCTGTTATTATCGTTATTTGCTGCCAAAAATGCCCCCCCTTCTCTTTTTTACCCTGATTCTGAAGCAGGACTGCAGGGGAGAGTCAGGGAGCCGTCCTTCCAGCGGAGCTGTGAGGGAAAATGGCGCTTGTGTGCTGAGGAGATAGGCTCCGCCCCTTCACGACGTCCTTATCTCCCGCTTTTCTGTGTAAAATGGCAGGGGATTAAAATACATCCATATAGCCCAGGAGCTATATGTGATGTATTCTGTTTTGCCACCTAAGGTATTCCGTTATATTGCGTCTCAGGGCGCTCCCCCCCCAGCGCCCTGCACCCTCAGTGACCGGAGTGTGAAGTGTGCTGAGAGCAATGGCGCACAGCTGCGGTGCTGTGCGCTACCTTAGTCTGAAGACAGGATGTCTTCTGCCGCCGATTTCACCGGACCTCTTCGTCTCTTCTGGCTCTGTAAGGGGGACGGCGGCGCGGCTCCGGTGACCCATCCAGGCTGAACCTGTGATCGTCCCTCTGGAGCTAGTGTCCAGTAGCCTAAGAAACCCGATCCACTCTGCACTCAGGTGAGTCCGTTTCTTCTCCCCTTAGTCCCACGATGCAGTGAGCCTGTTGCCAGCAGGACTCACTGAAAATAAAAAAACCTAACTAAACTTTTATTCTAAGCAGCTCAGGAGAGCCACCTAGATTGCACCCTTCTCGGCCGGGCACAAAAATCTAACTGAGGCTTGGAGGAGGGTCATAGGGGGAGGAGCCAGTGCACACCACCTGATCCTAAAGCTTTACTTTTTGTGCCCTGTCTCCTGCGGAGCCGCTATTCCCCATGGTCCTTTCAGGAACCCCAGCATCCACTAGGACGATAGAGAAAAAGTTTTACTATCACGGTGTCTGTGTACTGTTTTTATTTAGGTATTTTGTTTGCAGTAGAACTACAGGTACCAGCGCCCCCCCCGCTGGTACTTGTGGTTCTCCAAGTACCAGCTTGCAGGGGAGGCTTGCTGGGACTTGTAGTTCTGCTACAAAAAACAATATTCTTTATTTTGTCACTTGGCTATCAGCCTCCCATCCGCAGCACTTGGATGGGGGGGGGGGGGGGGGGGGAGACGACAGCCTCGGGCTTCACCCCTGGCCCTTGGGTGGCTGGAGGGGGGGGACCCCACTCCTCCAGGGGTGACTAGTTGGGGATTTAATGCCACGGAGGCAGGGACCGATATAAAAGTGTCCCCCGGCTGTGGCATTATCTCTCCAGCTAGTGGAGCCCGGTGCTGGTGTGAAAAATACGGGGGACCCCTACGTCTTTTGTCCCCCGTATTTTTTGCAACAGGACCGGACGCAGAGCCCGGTGCTGGTTGTGAAAATACGGGGGATCCCCTGTCATTTCCCCCCCCCATATTTTTACAACCAGGACCGGCTCAAAGAGCCCGAGGCTGGTTATGCTTAGGAGGGGGGACCCCACGCATTTTTTTTAAGGATTTTTTACACACTTTTGTGCCGTCCATGAAGTCGAATACAGGACGCACACTATCGTCAATTGGTCCGTTTTTCGACAGCAGGACTGTCGAATCCGTTTTTTATTGAATATGTCGAATTTGGGTCCCGGCGGGAGGGTATGTGACTGTCGAATTGTGTAGAATTTAAAAACGCAACTGCATATACCCCTATGTCTAGGTCGAAACCTATTGGTCGACAGTGACTAGGCCGACGCATGAAATGAGTCGACACGTAAAAAGGTTGACATGTGTTTCAAATTTTGTTTGTTGTCGTTTTCTTCATAAAGTGACAGGGAACCCCAATTAGTGCACTGTGTCCCCCCCGCATGCAAGGTGCCTCGCCCCGCTACGACGCTCGGCACAGGTTACCGTTCCCAATTGTAGTCCACGTGGATCGTAAAGTTTGAAAAAGTAAAAAAAAAAAGAAGTGAAAAACTCATGTCGACTTTTTTCATGTCGACCTAATGGTCGCGTTGACCTACTCAATGTCGACCTAGTCAGTGTCGACCTGCAGTCCGGATACCTCTGTAAACTTACATCAGAAGCGCAGTTTTGGTGAAAGCTTTCAGCAATATACACCTTTATCTTTTTCCCAGTTTTTATTGAAATATGCAGTTTAATGTCTCAGTGTATTTTGATATTAAAGTAAAGAACAAATACGTGTGTGTGAGTGTGGGGGTGGGTGCTGTCAGGGTACTAGGGTATGTCTATGGGCACTGGCAGCAGTATTGGAGTACTGGCAGGAATACTGGGGCAGTGAGATAATAATGGTGGGGTGTTAGGGCACCGGGTGGGTATAAGGGTGCTGGCAGCAATATTAGGGCTCAGGCAGTAATATTGGGGCAGTGAGGAGATAATGGGGGGGGGGGGCTCTCGGGGCACTGGGGTGTGTCTAAGGGTAGTGGCAGCAGTACTGGGGCACAGGCAGGAATACTGGGGCAGTGAGGAAGGTAAAGGGGGCTGTCAGGGCACTGGGATGGGTATAAGGGCACTGGAAGGAATAATAAGAATTTACTCACCGGTAATTCTATTTCTCGTAGTCCGTAGTGGATGCTGGGACTCCGTAAGGACCATGGGGAATAGCGACTCCGCAGGAGACTGGGCACAACTAAAAGAAAGCTTTAGACTAACTGGTGTGCACTGGCTCCTCCCACTATGACCCTCCTCCAGACTTCAGTTAGGATACTGTGCCCGGAAGAGCTGACACAATAAGGAAGGATTTTGAATCCCGGGTAAGACTCATACCAGCCACACCAATCACACCGTATAACTCGTGATACAATACCCAGTTAACAGTATGATAACAACTGAGCCTCTCAACAGATGGCTCAACAATAACCCTTTAGTTAAACAATAACTATATACAAGTATTGCAGACAATCCGCACTTGGGATGGGCGCCCAGCATCCACTACGGACTACGAGAAATAGAATTACCGGTGAGTAAATTCTTATTTTCTCTGACGTCCTAGTGGATGCTGGGACTCCGTAAGGACCATGGGGATTATACCAAAGCTCCCAAACGGGCGGGAGAGTGCGGATGACTCTGCAGCACCGAATGGGCAAACTCTAGGTCCTCCTCAGCCAGGGTGTCAAACTTGTAGAATTTAGCAAATGTGTTTGACCCCGACCAAGTAGCTGCTCGGCAAAGTTGTAGAGCCGAGACCCCTCGGGCAGCCGCCCAAGAATAGCCCACCTTCCTCGTGGAATGGGCTTTCACTGATTTAGGATGCGGCAGTCCAGCCGCAGAATGTGCAAGCTGAATCGTACTACAGATCCAGCGAGCAATAGTCTGCTTTGAAGCAGGTGCACCCAACTTGTTGGGCGCATACAGGATAAATAGCGAGTCAGTCTTTCTGACTGCAGCTGTCCTGGAAACATAAATTTTCAGGGCCCTGACTACGTCCAACAACTTGGAAGCCTCCAAGTCTTTAGTAGCCGCAGGCACCACGATAGGTTGGTTCAGAAGAAAGGCTGATACCACCTTAGGGAGAAATTGGGGACGAGTCCTCAATTCTGCCCTATCCATATGGAAAATCAGATAAGGGCTTTTACATGACAAAGCCGCCAATTCTGATACACGCCTGGCTGAAGCCAAGGCCAACAACATGACCACTTTCCACGTGAGATACTTCAATTCCACGGTTTTAAGTGGCTCAAACCAATGTGACTTTAGGAAATCCAACACCACGTTGAGATCCCAAGGTGCCACTGGAGGCACAAAAGGGGGCTGAATATGTAGCACTCCCTTAACAAAAGTCTGAACTTCAGGTAGTGAAGCCAGTTCTCTCTGGAAAAAAAATCGATAGAGCCGAAATCTGGACCTTAATGGAACCCAATTTTAGGCCCATAGTCACCCCTGACTGTAGGAAGTGCAGGAAACGGCCCAGCTGAAATTCCTCCGTTGGGGCCTTCCTGGCCTCACACCACGCAACATATTTTCGCCATATGCGGTGATAATGGTTTGCGGTTACTTCTTTCCTAGCTTTAATCAGCGTAGGAATGACTTCCTCCGGAATGCCCTTTTCCTTCAGGATCCGGTGTTCAACCGCCATGCCGTCAAACGCAGCCGCGGTAAGTCTTGGAACAGACAGGGCCCCTGCTGCAGCAGGTCCTGTCTGAGCGGCAGAGGCCATGGGTCCTCTGAGATCATTTTTTGAAGTTCCGGGTACCAAGCTCTTCTTGGCCAATCCGGAACAATGAGTATAGTTCTTACTCCTCTTCTCCTTATTATCCTCAGTACCTTTGGTATGAGAGGAAGAGGAGGGAACACATAAACCGACCGGTACACCCACGGTGTCACTAGAGCGTCCACAGCTATCGCCTGCGGGTCTCTTGACCTGGCGCAATATCTTTCTAGCTTTTTGTTTAGGCGCGACGCCATTGTGTCCACCTGTGGCCTTTCCCAACGGTTTACAATCAGTTGGAAGACTTCTGGATGAAGTCCCCACTCTCCCGGGTGGAGGTCGTGCCTGCTGAGGAAGTCTGCTTCCCAGTTGTCCACTCCCGGAATGAACACTGCTGACAGTGCTAACACGTGATTTTTCCGCCCATCGGAGAATCCTTGTGGCTTCTGCCATCGCCGTCCTGCTTCTCGTGCCGCCCTGTCGGTTTACATGGGCGACCGCCGTGATGTTGTCTGACTGGATCAGTACCGGCTGGTTTTGAAGCAGGGGTTTTGCCTGACTTAGGGCATTGTAAATGGCCCTCAGTTCCAGAATATTTATGTGTAGGGAAGTCTCCTGACTTGACCATAGTCCTCGGAAGTTTCTTCCCTGTGTGACTGCCCCCCAGCCTCGAAGACTGGCATCCGTGGTCACCAGGACCCAATCCTGTATGCCGAATCTGCGGCCCTCTTGAAGATGAGCACTCTGCAGCCACCACAGCAGAGACACCCTGGTCCTTGGAGACAGGGTTATCAGCCGATGCATCTGAAGATGCGATCCGGACCACTTGTCCAACAGGTCCCACTGAAAAGTTCTTGCATGGAACCTGCCGAATGGAATTGCTTCGTAGGAAGCTACCATCTTTCCCAGGATCCGCGTGCAGTGATGCACCGACACCTGTTTTGGTTTTAGGAGGCCTCTGACTAGAGTTGACAGCTCCTTGGCCTTCTCCTCCGGGAGAAACACTTTTTTCTGTTCTGTGTCCAGAACCATCCCCAGGAACAGTAGACGTGTCGTAGGGACTAGCTGTGACTTTGGAATATTTAGAATCCAGCCGTGCTGTTGTAGCACCTCCCGAGATAGTGCTACCCCGACCAACAACTGCTCCCTGGACCTCGCCTTTATCAGGAGATCATCCAAGTACGGGATAATTAAAACTCCCTTCTTTCGAAGGAGTATCATCATTTCGGCCATTACCTTGGTAAAGACCCTCGGAGCCGTGGAGAGACCGAACGGCAACGTCTGGAATTGGTAATGACAATCCTGTACCACAAATCTGAGGTACTCCTGGTGAGGATGGTAAATGGGGACATGCAGGTAAGCATTCTTGATGTCCAGTGATACCATGTAATCCCCCTCGTCCAGGCTTGCAATAACCGCCCTGAGCGATTCCATCTTGAACTTGAATTTTTTTATATATGTGTTCAAGGATTTCAAATTAAAATGGGTCTCACCGAACCGTCCGGTTTCGGTACCACAAACATTGTGGAATAGTAACCCCGTCCTTGTTGAAGTAGGGGCACCTTTACTATCACCTGCTGGGAATACAGCTTGTGAATTGCCTCTATCACTGCCTCCCTGCCTGAGGGAGTTGTTGGCAAGGCAGATTTGAGGAAACGGCGGGGGTGGGGGGGGTGGGGGGAGATGTCTCGAATTCCAGCTTGTACCCCTGAGATACTACTTGAAAGATCCAGGGATCCACCCGTGAGCGAGCCCACTGATCGCTGAAATTTTTGAGACGGGCCCCCACCGTACCTGGCTCCGCCTGTGGAGCCCCAGCGTCATGCGGTGGACTTAGAGGAAGCGGGGGAGGACTTTTGCTCCTGGGAACTGGCTGTATGCTGCAGCTTTTTCCCTCTACCTCTGCCTCTGGGCAGAAAGGACGCGCCTCTAACCCGCTTGCCCTTATGGGGCCGAAAGGACTGTACCTGATAATACGGTGCTTTCTTTGGCTGTGAGGGATCATGGGGTAAAAATGCAGACTTCCCAGCTGTTGCTGTGGAAACTAGGTCCGAGAGACCATCCCCAAACAACTCCTCACCTTTATAAGGCAAAACTTCCATGTGCCTTTTAGAGTCTGCATCACCTGTCCACTGCCGAGTCCATAACCCTCTCCTGGCAGAAATGGACATTGCACTTATTTTAGATGCCAGCCGGCAAATATCCCTCTGAGCATCTCTCATGTATAAGACTGCATCTTTAATATGCTCTACGGTTAGCAATATAGTGTCCCTGTCTAGGGTATCAATATTTTCCGACAGTTAATCTGACTACGCAGCTGCAGCACTGCACATCCATGCTGAAGCAATAGCTGGTCTCAGTATAATACCTGTGTGTGTATATACAGACTTCAAGATAGCCTCCTGCTTTCTATCAGCAGGTTCCTTTAGGGCGGCCGTATCCGGAGACGGTAGTGCCACCTTCTTTGACAAGCGTGTGAGCACCTTATCCACCCTAGGGGATGTTTCCCAACGTGACCTATCCTCTGGCGGGAAAGGGTACGTCATTAGTAACCTTTTAGAAATTACTAGTTTCTTATCGGGGGAAGCCCACGCTTCTTCACACACTTCATTTAACTCCTCAGATGGAGGAAAAACTACTGGTAGTTTTTTCTCTCCAAACATAATACCCTTTTTTGTGGTACCTGGGGTAACATCAGAAATGTGCAACACATTTTTCATAGCCTCAATCATGTAACGTGTGGCCCTATTGGAAGTTACATTAGTCTCATCGTCGTCGACACTGGAGTCAGTATCCGTGTCGACATCTGTGTCTGCCATCTGAGGTAGCGGGCGTTTTAGAGCCCCTGATGGCTTTTGAGACGCCTGGGCAGGCACAGGCTGAGAAGCCGGCTGTCCCATATTCGGTATGTCGTCAAACCTTTTATGTAAGGAGTCGACACTGTCACGTAATTCCTTCCACATAACCATCCACTCATGTGTCGGCCCGCAGGGGGTGACATAACATTTATAGGCATCTGCTCCGCCTCCACATAAGCCTCCTCATCAAACATGTCGACACAGCCGTACCGACACACCGCACACACACCGGGAATGCTCTGACAGAGGATAGGACCCCACAAAGCCCTTTGGGGAGACAGAGAGAGAGTATGCCAGCACACACCAGAGCGCTATAATAATACAGGGATTAACTGATTATTTCCCCTTATAGCTGCTATATAAGTTATACTGCGCCTAAATTTAGTGCCCCCCCTCTCTTTTTTTACCCTTTGTAGCTTGATACTGCAGGGGAGAGCCAGGGAGCGATCCTTCCAGCGGAGCTGTGAGGAAAAATGGAGCCAGTGTGCTGAGGGAGTTAGCCCCGCCCCTTTTTCGGCAGACTTTTCTCCCGCTTTTTTCAGGAATTCTGGCAGGGGCAATTTATCACATATATAGCCCTGGGACTATATATTGTGATGATTTGCCAGCCAAGGTGTATTATAATACTGAGGCAATGAGAAGATAATAAGAATTTACCCATCGGTAATTCTATTTCTCGTAGTCCGTAGTGGATGCTGGGTACTCCGTAAGGACCATGGGGAATAGACGGGCTCCGCAGGAGACTGGGCACTCTAAAAGAAAGATTAGGTACTATATCTGGTGTGCACTGGCTCCTCCCTCTATGCCCCTCCTCCAGACCTCAGTTAGGGAAACTGTGCCCGGAAGAGCTGACATTACTAGGAAAGGATTTGGAATCCAGGGTAAGACTCATACCAGCCACACCAATCACACCGTACAACTTGTGATAACTATACCCAGTTAACAGTATGAACAACAATTGAGCCTCATTCAACAGATGGCTCATAACAATAACCCTATAGTTAAGCAATAACTATATACATGTATTGCAGAAAGTCCGCACTTGGGACGGGCTCCCAGCATCCACTACGGACTACGAGAAATAGAATTACCGGTGAGTAAATTCTTATTTTCTCTTACGTCCTAGTGGATGCTGGGTACTCCGTAAGGACCATGGGGATTATACCAAAGCTCCCAAACGGGCGGGAGAGTGCGGATGACTCTGCAGCACCGAATGAGCAAACTCAAGGTCCTCCTCAGCCAGGGTATCAAACTTGTAGAATTTTGCAAAAGTGTTTGATCCCGACCAAGTAGCAGCTCGGCAAAGTTGTAAAGCAGAGACCCCTCGGGCAGCCGCCCAAGAAGAGCCCACCTTCCTCGTGGAATGGGCTTTTACTGAATTAGGATGCGGCAGTCCAGCCGCAGAATGTGCAAGTTGAATCGTGCTACAGATCCAGCGAGCAATAGTCTGCTTTGAAGCAGGAGCACCCAGCTTGTTGGGTGCATGCAGGATAAACAGCGAGTCAGTTTTTCTGACTCTAGCCGTCCTGGAAACATAGATTTTCAGGGCCCGGACTACGTCCAGCAACTTAGAATCCTCCAAGTCCCGAGTAGCCACAGGCACCACAATAGGTTGGTTCAAATGAAACGCTGATACCACCTTTGGGAGAAATTGGGGACGAGTCCTCAATTCTGCCCTGTCCATATGGAAAATCAGATATGGGCTTTTACAGGACAAAGCCGCCAAATCTGACACACGCCTAGCTGAGGCCAAGGCCAACAGCATGACTACCTTCCACGTGAGATACTTCAACTCCACGGTCTGAAGTGGCTCAAACCAATGTGATTTTAGGAAATCCAACACAACGTTGAGATCCCAAGGTGCCACTGGAGGCACAAAAGGGGGCTGAATATGCAGCACTCCCTTAAACGTCTGAACTTCAGGCAGTGAAGCCAGATCTTTTTGAAAGAAAATAGACAGGGGGGACTTCCGGTGGGCGGGCCATCCAGCATGGCTGCTTTTTAGCTGAGCTCCAGCCTGCAGGTGGAAAATCCACAAACATCCCCTGCTATCCGGCATCTATCCTCCTGATAGACCCTCTACAAAAGTCCCTATAATTGAGGGAGCCTGGAGAGACCCTGCAGGGGTAGGAGCGTGACTGTATGCCCCCGAAGTTTGGCCTTCAAAGAGACGGCCTATATGACCGCCGGTGTGACGCCTGGCGCGAAAGCTGGAGGCCTGGTGGCACTCATCCCCACCCGCTCACGAGAGGTTTACATTTTACTTACAGCCCTCTGGGGATATTCCATCCGGTGGGAGACAGTGCGGAGGCTCTGTGTTCTGCTGGCGGGGCTGTGGCCTTTGCTCCCCAATGCCCGCAGGCCCCTGCTGCCTCTGGACGCAAGTAGAGGCTGGGCGGCAGTGATCGGAGACGGATCTGGACGGCGGGGCGAGCTGCGGCTGACGGCGGTGCAGGGCTGACCCGGAGGAGGCCCCTGGAGCGAGGGACACTGACCCGGCTGCCCCCCCCCCCCCCGCTTCTGATTCCGGTGCAGGGAAGCGGGAACGAGCGGCGGGTCAAGAGTCGATTGGCGGAGACGAGGCGCTGACCCGAGGACGGCCCTTGAAGTGGAAGACACTGATCTGGATCCCCCCCTGCTGTAGAGTCTACACAGAGGTGCCCGGGAACGAGGCTGGGTGAGCGGAGGAGAGCGGAGTCGCTGTCGGGCGCTGCCGGAGGATCCCTGGAGACATCTGCCGGAGAGGAAAGAGAGAGTGCCCGCTGCACGGTGGCTGGGCGTCTTCTGAGAGGTGATGCCCTTGAAGTCCGGGGTGTTGAATTCCCTATCCTGCACTCTGGTCCTGGTTACCTGTCTGGACTTTTGAATTCTGCAGTGCGTTGGTGGTGAGTGATGAGATGGGCCCTGTGTCTGCTTGACTGACCCGTCGACAGTAGCTGGAGCAAGAGGTTGAGCTGTGCCCTTGAGCACACACTAAAGTGGGGGACGCTATCCTGAGAGAGGGTGGCTGCTTAGGGGTCTTGCTGGACACTGGCTGCGTGATCATACTACCCGACTACATTTTCACGGGAGAGGCTTGTGCAGCCCCCCTTTACAAAGGGTGACTTTAGCTTAAAATACACCTTTTCCTAACCTCTCCTGCACTTCCCTATACCTACCTCCAACAGATTACATAATCTCTCCCTTCCGCTTTGACTTCTCTGCCTGGGGGTGTGGGAATCCAGGCCTCTCTTTCATTCTTTCTTCTATTACTTGCTAAAATTTCCCCCCTTTATTTCTCTCCTTTTCTCTATTCCTATCTACCCACCATTAACACTGTACATAGTGAGATGGTATGCAACTGCCTCAAACGATACAGGTAAAACAGATTATTGCAGCCTCTGCTATTCCTGAGCAGGAACTTTTGAGGTTATATTGCCACCTGGTGGCTACCCAATGTTAGTGCGCCTAACTGGTTATATTAATCCATTGTTACCTTTTGCATAGTCCCCTACTTGGGGAAATTTGAAATATTTCTCATACTAGTTGTTTTATTATTGTTTTGCCCTGCCATCCACTTTACTTTGAAGGTTTCAGGGCGCACCGCCGCGGTACGGCTTTTACTTGTATAACGTATCGAGTTGATGCCTATTACCTACATCTGTATCATATGTAACATGATGTTTATTTAAATTTTGCAGTTATTTTTTTCTGCTGAGTAGCGCTGACATAACTTCTGACTCGATCCTTTACGTGAGGTGTCTTATTATCATATACCATAGTGTGTTGGTATAGGAGTCCCTAGCTTGTTACAGTTAACGGTCTACGGACTGGGGGATGGACAAATTCGTCCATAAAACTCCAGCGGTTAGATCCTCCCAGTCCTCAGTTACTACAAGAATGAGTAAGTCCAAAAACACGGCGGTGAAACCTAACCCCCCCTCGCCCCCAGAGACGGGGAACTCCAGTGACCAAACTCTGGAAGTGGAAACGCTTCCCGATCAACCCACGTTGATGCATATGGCCCAGGAGCTCTCTCGGCTCCTCATGCCCCAAATTGACAAGAAACTTGAGAATATCCCTTTAATTGACAAAAGGCTTGAACAGATACAGACACTGCTTGATTCGTCACTTGCAAAAATTGACCATAACACCTCACGGATCACCTCACTAGAACAACGGGTTAGCGATGGAGAGGATCAGATACACACACTCCAGCGCTCCACTGACACCCAGGATTCCTCTCTTAAAACCTTACAGGCAAAAATAGATGAGCTTGAGAACAGGGACAGAAGATCGAACCTACGATTTGTGGGCATCCCCGAATCAGTTAAGGACAGGCAATTGTCAGATTTTGTAACGACTGATCTATTTCAGGCCTTGGGAATCACAGATGCCCCATTTTTATCGCACATAGAAAGGGTGCATAGAATTGGTCCTATCCGACCGGATGTTGAAATTAAGCCTAGGCCCGTCATTGCGAAATTCATGGACTTCCGAATGAAGGAGCATGTGCTGCGCTCTTATAGCAGGCTCCCGCAAACGGTAGTGCAGGGAAAACGTATTTTGATCTTCCAGGATTTCTCGGCCTCTGTTGCACAGAAGAGGAGAGAGTTCTCGGATGTATGCAAAATACTACATGAGAGTAATACCAGATTCGCACTGATGTATCCCGCCAAATTACGCATCCATGACAACGGGCGCACATTGATTTTTGCTGATCCAGCCACTGCACACTCCCATGTTACACATATGTTGAACCCGGTGAATCCACCACAACAAGTCTAAATATTATGCTGTTAGATACTTAATGTCAGAGTCGGTTTACATTCCACTCGAGAGAGACATTGGGTCTCTGCACTTGCTACTCAGCTTAAATTTTAATGTTGCATATACTTTTGATAGGTTTCTCGCCAGTGCTACCGGAGGGTTTAGCACTTGCGTGGTCTTTAGTTTGGTTTGGAAAAAATGAAAAATGTTTTGTGAAGCAATGTGTGTTTTTTTTATTTAATTTTCTTTTTTTGTTCTACCCGTGCCGTTCCTTCCTCGCCCGATCTGCTCCCGGGCTCAATGGCACTATGTGGTCTAGGTCGTTCCTCCCCGCTCGCTGGGAAGGAGGGGGACGGCGATGTGACATGATATTCCCGCTGGAGTGTCACCCTAGGGTGGGCGTGGGTTGATAGACAATGACGGATCCTAGGATAGAAACCTCTACTGCAGATTCCTGTTTTAAAATTTTATCCTGGAACGTGGGCGGCCTTAACTCCCCGATAAAACGTAAGTGGGTTGTCACACACCTGAAGCGGTTTAGACCTCAAATTATATTTCTCCAAGAAACCCACTGGATGGTGGGCGCCTCCTCTGCTCTTCGGGCACCGTGGTTGGATAGATGTGTTTCTGCGGATAACACGAGGAAGACTAGGGGGGTGGCGATCCTATTTAGCAAACACCTACACTATACTGTCTTAAACTCTGTAGCTGACCCGGAGGGGCGTTATTTAATCTTAGATGTAGACATTTGGGGTAACAAATACACACTGGTTAATGTTTACGCACCAAATGGCGAGACAGCTGCTTTTTTCCAAGAAATTAGCTCTCAACTGCTTCAACGCGATAATTCTCAGCTTATCCTGGGAGGGGACTGGAACACAGTTGATGATCCCACTATTGATAAACGCCCTGTCCCACGCACTGCCGGTTCCCCTTCTTGGACACATCTCCAGACACTGAAAACCTCCCTTCAGCTTACTGATATTTGGCGTCTCCTCAATCCCTCTGACAGATCATTTACTTTCTTTTCCGGGGTTCATAGCTCCTGGTCCAGGATTGACTCCATATTGGTTGCAGATTCCCTAGTGACGCGAGTCAAGAAAGCGGATATACATAACATTCTGATATCTGACCATGCTCCTGTGACATTGACGCTGCAGGGAAATCTTCAGTCAGGGGGCTCAAGGATTTGGAGATTTCCAAGCTATCTCTATAACTGCGATGATTTCAGAAAATTTTTAATAACAAGCTGGGCCGACTATTTAGACGATAATTTAGAACATTGGGACCGTCCAAACATTTTTTGGGGTGCGGCAAAAGCAGTCCTAAGGGGTCAATTATTGAGTATGTTCACAGATTGAAAAAGAAAAATTTAACGATTTATACCACCTTACACTCAGAAGTAACTGACACAATGCAACGCCACCTTACCCTACAGACTGAGGAGTCCTTGCGGCTTTATTTACAGGCTAAACAGCTCTTAAACGACCACTTACTAGCGCAAGCAAAACGTGACATGGTATTTTCTTCCCATAAATACTACAGATGGGGTAATAAATCCGGTAGACTACTGGCAACCATGGCTAGGAAAAAAACTACACGCAAATTCATAACAGCTGTGAGACACCGAGCCTCGGGTCAACTCCTTACCAATTCCCCGGCCATATTAGTTCATTTTGAATCTTACTACGCTGACCTATACTCCGATCTCCCCTTCAACGAATCCACCCACACCACACTCCTCCCAAACACTTTATTACCGCCAATCACGACTGCACAGTCGGACCTACTGGTGAGAACTATTACAGAGGACGAATTGGTCTCTGCAATGGCCAAACTCAAGTTACACAAGTCTCCAGGCCCTGACGGCCTCTCTAATGAATTTTACAAAATCCTTCAGCCCCATGTGGTTCCGACTCTGCTAGAAGTGTTCAACAGTCTTTTACAACACCGTTCCCCCTTCCACCATTTCACGACAGCACATACTATTTTAATCCCTAAACCTGCACAGGACCCACAATTGGTGACCTCTTATAGGCCAATTATGTTGCTAAATACCGACATTCAATTATTTACTAAGATTCTAGCAGATCGGCTGCAAGTTATTCTCCCCCACACTTTAACTAACCACCAACTTGGCTTTGTTCGCAATACTCATTCGGTTAAGGGAATTAGAGCGGCGATCGCGGCAGTTGTAGCTTCCGCTCAATCGCCCCAATCCAGAAATATACTCCTCAGTTTAGACACCACCAAAGCCTTCGACACAGTACTCTGGCCCCATCTATTTAAGGTCCTAGAACGTAGACTGTTCCATCCAGACTTTATTGAAATTATCCGCTACCTATACGATTCTACCTCGACTTCCCTTTTGCTCAATGGCTATATGAGCAACCCAGTGGTGATGCATCGTGGCACGCGGCAGGGTTGCCCCTTATCTCCCCTGCTGTTCAACCTGGCCATAGATCCCCTACATCGTTTGCTGTTAAATGATAATCAGTTTCAAGGAATCCAGGTTGGTCGCAGAAACCTAAAACTCACTGCTTTTGCCGATGATCTTCTGCTATATATCTCTGATCCGGAGGCTTCTCTGACCCATATATTTAATTTATTACAGGCTTATGGACAAGTTTCAGGCTTTAACGTTAACTGGGCAAAATCGGTGGCACTCAGACTGGGAAATGGTTCATTTATGAAGCAGGGGGCGACGAATCTACCATTACAATGGAGTTCGGATCACATAACTTATCTAGGGATTCAAATATCGAGAAAGCCGGAGCGATTATATGCCCTAAATTTTACCTCGGCCATCCGAGCAATTGAAACAGAACTCGAGACTTGGAAATCTTTGCCTTTATCATACCTGGGGAGGGCTAGCTTGATCAAAATGATATCATTCCCCCGTCTGATGTACTTCATTCAAGCCATGCCACACACACTTCTACCTAAAGACGTTCAACGTCTCAATTTTCTCTTTAGGAGATTCATTTGGCAGGGAGAGAGACCGCGTATAGCGTTAATCAAATTACAGCAGACTGTAGGGAATGGGGGAATTAACTTCCCTAATATCCTCTGGTACTCCCAGGCGGCCCAACTACGTTACTTACATGACTGGATGCATAATGATAACACATACACAAATACAGAATTAGATAGAGAATTTATGCAGGAGGGGGATCTCATTACATTTCTTCATCTGCATGATCGGGAGGTGCCCGAGGAGCTGAGGGGAAAACCCTTACTGTGGAACATAAAAAAACTTTGGAAAGAAATGCGACATAAACTAAATCTAAATGCCCACAAATCATTACACCTTCCGTTCGTGGCTAATCCTGACTTCCAAGAGGGTCAGGCACACTACCCGTTTAATATATGGAGGCTGGGAGGGGTGTCCAGGATCGGTGATTTAGTGGACATGCGGGGCTCGAGGCCGCTCACGTTCCAGGAGGCCACTACTAAATACCCAACTCTGAGGGCCTTTCCTGTGGCCTTTCTTTTGGCTCAACACTATATTTCATCCACTATCAGATGTCTTTCACCTGGGGATTGGGATAATCCGATGGATAAAATGTTGAAACAATCCCCTAGAGTTAAGAAGGCAATCTCGACTGCGTATGGGTACTTCCGGAACGTCCTGGACTACTCGAGGGGTCCGGGAGGTGTTATGTCTTGGAGGGATTGTCTCCCGAACGTTGAAATTACAGACCTACTGGCGGCACATGTTAAAACCTGCAAATTATTTCCCTCTTCTAGATATAAAGAAATGTCTCTCAATATTTTGCATAGGACTTATCTATCGCCCCATAGACGACACTTGATAGGACTTGCTGACACACATGCATGTTGGAAATGTGGCACTCCTCAGGCGGATATGTTTCACTGCCTGTGGACATGTCCTTTAATCAGACAGTTTTGGATTCAGATACGAAACTACTTGACGACCGAACTGGTAAATTATTGGAGGTTGTCCCCGGAGTGGGCACTTTTTGGTATCATGCCACCGAATCAACGCCTCTCTTTGGGCAGTAAAAAATAGTTGCTGGCAATTAGTTTGGCGGCTAGGAAAGCCATTCTGCAGGTGTGGATAGCGAAGGATCCACCGACTCTATCACTGTTTAAAGCCAAACTATTCTATCTCTTTAGGATGGAATGGATAAGTGTCCTGCTGGAAAAAGACACTAAGATACACAATTTCTTTGAGGTTTGGGAGAGTTATATAATGACCTTGTCGACGACGGTTAGGAAACAGCTCCACGACTCGTTGTCCAACACAGAATGGTTTCTAACTAGAATGGCTGCTGGGGATCCGCCAATTGTGCCTTAAAAGTTAATTGACGAACAGGGCGCTGTGGGCGGGTTGGGGGGGGAAATCGGGTACGGCACGGGTATTACACATATGTGTACATACATGTATGTGTATAATTTTTATTTATTTTTTATCTTACTTTAATTTTTTTTTTTTCCTCCCCTTTTCTCTTATGTTCAAAAGTACAAATATGGGTCAGTCGACCGAGTTGAATTTCAAACCTGTATAACAAATGATCGTATAACAAGATATGTCCCTTGATCAAGGACTCAACTGTACTTTTCTTGTTCTGTTTGCTTATAATACCCTTCTATCAAAGATTTGAAACATGTCGAACATTTATGTATGTATAACATGTATTGCTTCAATAAAAAAATTATGGAAGAAAAAAAAAAAAAGAAAATAGACAGGGCCGAAATCTGGACTTTAATGGATCCCAATTTTAGGCCCATAGTCACTCCTGACTGTAGGAAGTGCAGAAATCGACCCAGCTGAAATTCCTCAGTTGGGGCCTTCCTGGCCTCACACCAAGCAACATATTTTCGCCATATGCGGTGATAATGTTTTGCTGTCACATCCTTCCTAACTTTTATCAGCGTAGGAATTACTTCATCTGGAATGCCCTTTTCCATTAGGATCCGGCGTTCAACCGCCATGCCGTCAAACGCAGCCGCGGTAAGTCTTGGAACAGACAGGGCCCCTGCTGTAGCAGGTCCTGTCGGAGCGGCAGAGGCCAAGGGTCCTCTGAGATAATTTCTTGTAGTTCCGGGTACCAAGTTCTTCTTGGCCAATCCGGAACGATGAGTATAGTTCTTACTCCTCTCTTTCTTATTATCCCCAGTACCTTTGGTATGAGAGGAAGAGGAGGGAACACAAACAGACTGGTACACACACGGTGTCACTAGAGCGTCCACAGCTATCGCCTGAGGGTCCCTTGACCTGGCGCAATATCTTTTTAGCTTTTTGTTGAGGCGGGACGCCATCATGTCCACCTGTGGCCTTTCCCAACGATTTACTATCAGCTTGAAGACTTCTGGATGAAGTCCCCACTCTCCCGGGTGGAGGTCGTGCCTGCTGAGGAAGTCTGCTTCCCAGTTGTCCACTCCCGGAATGAACACCGCTGACAGTGCTAGCACGTGATTCTCCGCCCATCGAAGAATCCTTGTGGCTTCTGCCATCGCCATCCTGCTTCTTGTGCCGCCCTGTCGGTTTACATGGGCGACCGCCGTGATGTTGTCTGACTGAATCAGCACCGGTTGGTTTTGAAGCAGGGGTTCTGCTTGACTCAGGGCATTGTAAATGGCCCTTAGTTCCAGAATATTTATGTGTAGGGAAGTCTCCTGACTCGACCACTGTCCTTGGAAGTTTCTTCCCCGAGTGACTGCCCCCCAACCTCGGAGGCTTGCATCCGTGGTCACCAGGACCCAGTCCTGAATGCCGAATCTGCGGCCCTCGAGAAGATGAGCACTCTGCAGCCACCACAGCAGAGACACCCTGGCCCTCGGGGACAGGGTGATCAACCGATGCATCTGAAGATGCGATCCGGACCACTTGTCTAACAGATCCCACTGAAAGATCCTTGCATGGAACCTGCCGAAGGGAATTGCTTCGTAAGAAGCTACCATCTTTCCCAGGACTCGCGTGCAGTGATGCACCGACACCTGTTTTGGTTTCAAGAGGTCCCTGACCAGAGATGACAATTCCTGGGCCTTCTCCTCCGGGAGAAACACCTTCTTCTGTTCTGTGTCCAGAATCATGCCCAAGAACAGCAGACGCGTCGTAGGAATCAGCTGCGACTTTGGGATATTCAGAATCCAGCCGTGCAGTTGTAGCACTTCCCGAGATAGTGCTACTCCGACTAACAACTGCTCCTTGGACCTTGCCTTTATAAGGAGATCGTCCAAGTACGGGATAATTATAACTCCCTTCTTTCGAAGGAGTATCATCATTTCGGCCATAACCTTGGTAAATACCCTTGGTGCCGTGGACAGACCAAACGGCAACGTCTGGAATTGGTAATGACAGTCCTGTACCACAAACCTGAGGTACTCCTGGTGAGGTGGGTAAATGGGGACATGTAGGTAAGCATCCTTGATGTCCAGTGACACCATAAAATCCCCCTCTTCCAGGCTTGCAATAACCGCCCTGAGCGATTCCATTTTGAACTTGAAGTTCCTTATATAAGTGTTCAAGGATTTCAAATTTAGAATGGGTCTCACCGAACCATCTGGTTTCTGTACCACAAACATTGTGGAATAGTAACCCCGTCCCTGTTGAAGGAGGGGAACTTTGATTATCACCTGCTGAAGGTACAGCTTGTGAATTGCTGCCAGTACTACCTCCCTTTCCTTGGGAGCAGCTGGCAAGGCTGATTTGAGGTAACGGCGAGGGGGAGATGCCTCGAACTCCAGCTTGTATCCCTGAGATACCACTTGTAGAACCCAGAGATCCACCTGTGAGCGAACCCACTGGTCGCTGAAGTTCCGGAGACGCGCCCCCACCGCACCTGGCTACACCTGTGGAGCCCCAGCGTCATGCGGTGGACTTAGTGGAAGCAGGGGAGGATTTTTGTTCCTGGGAACTGGCTGTCTGGTGCAGCTTTTTCCCTCTACCCCTGCCTCTGGGCAGAAAAGACGCGCCTCTGACCCGCTTGCCTTTCTGAGGCCGAAAGGACTGTACTTGATAATACGGTGCTTAGGCTGTGAGGGAACCTGAGGTAAAAAAGTCGACTTCCCAGCTGTTGCTGTGGATACGAGGTCCGAGAGACCGTCCCCAAACAATTCCTCACCCTTATAAGGCAAAACCTCCATGTGCCTTTTAGAATCAGCATCACCTGTCCACTGCCGAGTCCATAATACTCTCCTGGCAGAAATGGACATTGCATTAATTCTAGATGCCAGCCGGCAAATGTCCCTCTGTGCATCCCTCATATATAAGACGACGTCTTTAATATGCTCTATGGTTAGCAAAATAGTATCCCAGTCAAGGGAATCAATGTTATCTGACAGGGTATCAGACCAAGCAGCTGCAGCACTACACATCCATGCTGAAGCAATAGCAGGTCTCAGTATAGTACCCGAGTGTGTATATACAGACTTCAGGATAGCCTCCTGCTTTCTATCTGCAGGCTCCTTAAAGGCGGCCGTATCCTGAGACGGCAGTGCCACCTTTTTTGATAAGCGTGTGAGCGCCTTGTCCACCCTAGGGGATGTTTCCCAACGTAACCTGTCCGTTGGCGGGAAAGGGTACGCCATTAGTAACCTCTTAGAAATCACTAATTTCTTATCTGGGGAACACCACGCTTCTTCACACAATACATTTAACTCATCAGATGGGGGAAAAGTCACTGGCTGCTTTTTCTCCCCAAACCTAATACCCTTTTTAGTGGTAACCGGATTAATGTCAGAAATGTGCAACACATTTTTCATTGCCGTCATCATGCATCGGATGGCCCTTGTGGACTGTACATTTGTCTCATCCTCGTCTACACTGGAGTCAGACTCCGTGTCGACATCTGTGTCTGCCATCTGAGGTAGCGGGCGTTTTTGAGCCCCCGATGGCCTCTGAGACGCCTGGACAGGCGCAGGCTGAGATGCCGGCTGTCCCAAAGCTGTTACGTCATCGAACCTTTTATGCAAGGAGTTGACACTGTCGGTTAATACCTTCCACATATCCATCCACTCTGGTGTCGGCCCCGCAGGGGGGCAACATCACACTTATCGCCTCCTGCTCCGCCTCCACGTAAGTGTCCTCATCAAACATGTCGACACAGCCGTACCGACACACCGCACACACACAGGGAATGCTCAGACTGAGGACAGGACCCCACAAAGTCCTTTGGGGAGACAGAGAGAGTATGCCAGCACACACCAGAGCGCTATATAACAGAGGGATTTACACTAACACAAAGTGAATTTTCCCCCAATAGCTGCTTATATCACCTTTTGCACCTAAATTTATGTGCCCCCCCTCTCTTTTTTACCCTTCTTGTAGTGTATACTGCAGGGGAGAGCCTGGGGAGCGTCCTTCCAGCGGAGCTGTGAAGAGAAAATGGCGCCGGTGTGCTGAGGGAGATAGCCCCGCCCCCTCCGTGGCGGGCTTCTCCCGCTTTTTTAATAAAGTTAATGGCGGGAGATTAGGCACATATACAGTTTATAACTGTATTATGTGCACATTTGCCAAAAGGTATACTTATTGCAGCCCAGGGCGCCCCCCCCCCAGCGCCCTGCACCCACCAGTGACCGGAGCGTGTGGTGTGCTGTGGGAGCAATGGCGCACAGCTGCAGTGCTGTGCGCTACCTTATTGAAGACCGGAGTCTTCAGCCGCCGATTTTCTCCTGGTTCGTCCGTCTTCTGGCTCTGCAAGGGGGACGGCGGCGCGGCTCCGGGAACGGACGATCGAGGTCGGGCCCTGTGTTCGATCCCTCTGGAGCTAATGGTGTCCAGTAGCCTTAGAAGCACAAGCTAGCTGCAAGCAGGTAGGTTTGCTTCTCTCCCCTCAGTCCCTCGTAGCAGTGAGTCTGTTGCCAGCAGATCTCACTGAAAATAAAAAACCTAACAAATACTTTCTTTTCTAGTAAGCTCAGGAGAGCCCACTAGGTGCATCCAGCTCTGGCCGGGCACAGATTCTAACTGAGGTCTGGACGAGGGGCATAGAGGGAGGAGCCAGTGCACACCAGATATAGTACCTAATCTTTCTTTTAAGAGTGCCCAGTCTCCTGCGGAGCCCGTCTATTCCCCATGGTCCTTATGGAGTACCCAGCATCTACTAGGACGTCAGAGAAAATGGTGGTGTGTATAAGGTACCGACAGGAATACTGAGGCAATGAGAAGATAATGGGGGGCTGTCAGGGCAATGGAGTGTGTATAAGGGTACCGGTAGCAGTATTACATATAAACATAGAATGTGACGGCAGATAAGAACCACTTGGCCCATCTAGTCTGCCCCTTTTTATATCCTCTAGGTAATCTCAACCCTTTTTGAACCTTAATTCTTTGTAAGGATATTCATATGCCTATCCCAAGCATGTTTAAATTGCTCTACAGTCTTAGCCTCCCATCAGAGGTGGTAGAGGCTATGCCACTTGTCAAGTACAGTATTAGGGCACTGGCAGGAATACTGGGGCAGTGAGGAGATAGTGGTGGTGTGTTAGGGCACTGGGGTGGGTATATGGGTACTGGCAGTAATAATGGGGCAGTGAGGAGATCGTGGTGGTGTGTTAGGGCACTGGGGTGGGTATAAGGGTACTGGCAGTAATAATGGGGCAGTGAGGAGATAGTGGTGGTGTGTTAGGGCACTGGGGTGGGCATAAGGGCACTGGCAGCAGTATTGGGGCACTGGCAGGAATACTGGGGTAGTGAGGATATAACGCTGGTGTCTTAGGGCACTGGGGTGGGTATAAGGGTGCTGGCAGCAGTATTGGGGCACTGACAGGAATACTGGGGCAGTGAGGAGATAATGGTGGTGTGTTAGGGCACTGCGATGAGTATAAGGGTACTGGCAGTAATAAGGGGGCAGCGAGGAGATATTAGGGGGGTGTCAGGGTACTGGGGTGGGTATAAGGGTACTGGCAGCAGTATTAGGGCACTGGCAGTAGTACTGGGGCAGAGAGGAGATATTGGGGGTGTATTAGGAGACTGGGGTGTGTATAACGGTGCTGGCAGCAATATTAGGGCACTGGCAGGGTGCTGTGGTTCAGGTCACCTCACCTCCTCTCCCTCCGGCAGCAGTAGCCGGTCCTGACTCTCCCCGAGCCTCTTCAGGCACCAGCACAAGTCGCTGCTCCCCGCCATCTCGTCCACCGGTCACCCGGAATAGAGAGCGTCCTAGACAGGAGCTGGCGCCAACACCGGATCAGCCAGCCCAGAGCAATCCAGTACCGAGCGCTTCCTCATCGAGAACCGATAGTACGCACTGCAGGCGAGCGCTTCCGCAGCCAGAACTAGTCACACCCGGAGCGCTCCAGCCAGCCAGGAGTCAGGCATGTGTAAACGAGCACCGAGCAACTGCCTCTGTATCCATAGCAACTGAGAAGAGGCTGAAGGATTTCGCTATCTGCAGGACTCCACCATTGCCACTGGCCAACGTCATGTGTATCGCTACAGGACGGGGCTCAGCTTAGTCACCTGTATTCACATCAGAACACATTCTTATCAGCTTTATAAACCAGTGATGTGTATATTACAGTGTATATTACATCATACTTGCCTACCTGACCCTCTCCATGAGGGAGAAAATGCTCTGTTCCTGGACTTTCCTGGTAATGTATGATTGCCATCACCTGTGGTGAGCTAGTTAATTGATAAGAAAGGGTTTCACCACAGGTGATGGCAATCATACATTACCAGGAAAGTCCAGGAACAGAGCATTTTCTCCCTCATGGAGAGGGTCAGGTAGGCAAGTATGTATTACATGCACATGTAACCTGACATAATATAATATATTGGGGGCCTATTAATGAAGGTGAAGGGGTTTGTTATACCTTACATCTCTGCATGCATTGTGCATTCTTCCCAACAGTAAGGGTAATTCCAAGTTGATCGCAGTAGGATTTTTGTTAGCAGTTGGGCAAAACCATGTGCACTGCAGGGGAGGCAGATGTAACATGTGCAGAGAGAGTAAGATTTGGGTGGGTTATTTTGTTTCTGTGCAGGGTAAATACTGGCTGATTTATTTTTACACTGCAATTTAGATTGCAGATTGAACACACCACACCCAAATGTTACTTTCTCTGACGTCCTAGTGGATGCTGGGGACTCCGTAAGGACCATGGGAATAGCGGGCTCCGCAGGAGACTGGGCACTCTAAAGAAAGATTCAGTACTATCTGGTGTGCACTGGCTCCTCCCACTATGCCCCTCCTCCAGACCTCAGTTAGAATCTGTGCCCGGACAGAGCTGGGTGCTTTTAGTGAGCTCTCCTGAGCTTGCTAATAAGAAAGTATTTTAGTTAGGTTTTTTACTTTCAGAGAGCTTCTGCTGGCAACAGACTCTCTGCTACGAGGGACTGAGGGGAGAGAAGCAAACCTACTAACTGCGGCTAGGTTGCGCTTCTTAGGCTACTGGACACCATTAGCTCCAGAGGGATCGAACACAGGACCTGACCTTGTCGTCCGTTCCCGGAGCCGCGCCGCCGTCCCCCCCGCAGAGCTAGAAGACAGAAGCCGGCAGAAGCGGAGAAGACATCGAAATCGGCGGCAGAAGACTCCTGTCTTCACATGAGGTAGCGCACAGCACTGCAGCTGTGCGCCATTGCGCCCACACTAACCCACACACTCCGGTCACTGTAGGGTGCAGGGCGCAGGGGGGGGCGCCCTGGGCAGCAATTGTTACCTCCTGGCAAATGCTGCATATAGACAGTGGCACACTGTTATATGTATGAGCCCCCGCCATTTATTTTACAAGAAATCGCGGGACAGAAGCCGGCCGCTGAGGGGGCGGGGCCTTCTTCCTCAGCACTCACCAGCGCCATTTTCCTTCCACAGCTCCGCTGAGAGGAAGCTCCCCAGGCTCTCCCCTGCAGAATCACGGTAGAAGGGTAAAAAAGAGAGGGGGGGGGGGCACATAAATTTAGGCGCATAAATCATAATACAGCAGCTACTGGGTAAACACTAAGTTACTGTGTAATCCCTGGGTTATATAGCGCTGGGGTGTGTGCTGGCAAACTCTCTGTCTCTCCAAAAAGGCCTTGTGGGGGTCCTGTCCTCATTTAGAGCTTCCCCTGTGTGTGTGGTGTGTCGGTACGCGTGTGTCGACATGTTTGACGAAGAGGGCTATGTGGCGGCAGAGCAAGTGCAGTTGACTGACGTGTCGCCGCCGACGGTGCCGACACCTGATTGGATGGATATGTGGAAGGTGTTAAATGATAATGTAAACTCCTTACATAAAAGGTTGGATAAAGCTGATACCTCGGACCAGTCAGGGTCTCAACCCATGCCTGATCCTACAGCGCAGAGGCCCTCAGGGTCTCAAAAGCGCCCACTATCCAAAATGGTTGACACAGACGTCGACACGGATTCTGACTCCAGTGTCGACGACGATGATGCAAAATTGCAACCAAAAATGACAAAAGCTATACGTTACATGATTATAGCGATGAAGGATATTTTACACATATCAGAGGTAAACCCTGTCCCTGACAAGAGGGTTTATATGTATGGGGAGAAAAAGCAAGAGGTGACTTTTCCCCCTTCACATGAGTTAAATGAGTTATGTGAAAGAGCGTGGGATTCCCCAGATAAGAAAGTCCTGATTTCCAAAAGGTTACTTATGGCATACCCTTTCCCGCCAGAGGACAGGGGGCGCTTGGAATCCTCCCCTAGGGTAGATAAAGCTCTGACACGCTTATCTAAGAAGGTGGCCCTGCCGTCGCAGTATACGGCCACCCTAAAGGATCCTGCAGATAGAAAGCAGGAAAGTATCCTGAAATCTGTTTATACACATTCAGGGACTCTACTGAGGCCGGCAATTGCGTCGGCGTGGATGTGTAGTGCTGTAGCAGCGTGGACAGATAATCTATCTGAGGAAATGGATACTTTAGACAGGGATACCATTATGCTGACCCTGGGGCATATAAAAGACACCGTCCTATATATGAGGGATGCCCAGTGTCAAAGTCAGAAAAATATCACGCTGCACATTGCCATATATGCACCTCATGCGTGTGCCCGCTGCACGAGCATGAGCTCTCCCGTGCGTGCGTATACTCGCGGTCGCGTGCACTCGCAGGCGCGCGGTATGTGCATTTACGGTAGAGTTTGTGTGCGTCTAGCGGGCGACTCAATCGTAACATAATTTAGTCATATAATGTATTTTGTAGATTATGGTCCCTTTGATAGAATCTGAAAGTTTAGTTAATATAGCATGTTCGGGGACAAAGAGATTCCTCTTTGTTTGATACGAAGGGTCAGACAGGGGTTACACAGTGGTGTTTAGTATCCATCGGAAGAGAATATAATTAGCAATATTCCGGTGTTGGTTCGAAGCGGATTACTCGCTCGTGCGTATAGTTATGGACATAAGAAGTCTATGGACATTTACTATATTTGCACTTTATTACCCATGCGGCGGGAAACCCAGTTTCCCTCCCACCTGAGCAGTTTGAAATAGTCACAGCCCACCTGTATGAACCAACCTAAGACCTTTTGTTATAATGCAGAGACGAATTCCTGTGTCCAATGAACAATAAGAATGTAGGGACCATTGTACTGTACTGTGTGTAAGTGTATATAAAGACAAGCCGATCTGGGCCAGCTCTCTACTCTTCTCAACGGTTCTCATCACTGATAATCGGGAGCTGGATATCCAGAAAGGCGCTTGCGATTGTTCCCCTTGTGCGTAAGTTCTATGCAACCATATTTATCTCCTATTTTGTTGTAAGCCATTCTCTCTCTCCTTCCCACTTAAATGTAATTGTGTCTTTGTTGTATTTTAATGTGTAGTAACTCGGTTAGGTATTTTTATGTTAGTTTGGTAGTGTATAACTTGTATTGTGTATTCTTTTGCGATTGAACGTTCATTCATTTCCTTAAAAGGTGTTAGACCCTTAGACCGGTATTTGAGTGTTTATTATATTGCTAAAGGGTTCTCAGAGCGTAAGAGTCGCTCATACAGCTTTTAAACTAACAAGGTTACACTGTGTTGCATTTACACCTTATCACTGTTACAAAGGTTTAACTCTGTGAGCGTCAGCGCCGCTCGTGATCTCCTCGTGGTCTCGAGCGTCCGCTACGCTGATAGCGTATCATTACGTCAGTCGGCAGCCTATAGCGTGCTTGCCTTTACGCTGTAAGCCGTGAGCGAACGTGCCGCTCGTGCGTCTCGTCCACGGCTAAGCGTTTGTACGCTACGTGCGTACTCTTACGGTATTCCATACGCCAATTGCGTACTGTGTTCATTAACCTTTTAGAGTGTTTTAAATAGGATAAATTATAGGCTTTATCAATTGGGGACTCGCCCGCTCTTCACATATCTGCACTATGTAATTTCAGCAGACATTATCGGTCAGCAAAAGGCGGGAGGTAATATTCCTTGTAGTGCTGACCAGATAAGCGTCTGCTTCGCTTAGTAAGGAGTGCTGAAGGAATCCGGAACCGGAAGGTAGGAACAGTACGTTATTATCTTTTAAAACCTGTTTAGTTTCTGTTTTGCGAACGTACGCATAAGCACACACACCTGTATTTCGTGTTTAGCATTATTTGTCCGCACCTCATTCTCCTGATTGCCACACACTAGTGATAACGTGCTGAGACATTTGTTGTTATTAATAGGTAAAAGATAAATATTTAAGGGAATAATTGTAAAAGGCACGCACACAGTCTCGCCTAGAAAACAAGGGAGATTTGGGTGGTGTCAGTGAATGATTACTGTTAAAGATCATTCACATTGATAAACGTGTAGTGTGTTACTGTGGACGTACTTGGTCTGCGTACACGTGTCCTTACAAGGGCAGGGCGTACGCAACGCAAGGGTCGACGCACGGAGCGTATATCACGCAACGGAGCGTACGGATACGCCCACATAATACAAACCGCACGATAGTATTCTTTTAATAGGCGATAAGGAAGTAACGCGAAAATAACACAAATCTATCTCAAATCCAAAAGTTTAAAGTTAAAAGAAAAAGACTTTCTCTGTTGCAATTCTTCTGGGTTAGACTATTACTGAATGAAAGGAATTCTGTACAGAAATAAGAGTGTTCGAATGTAAGAGTGTGTATATATAAGATTTCTCTTTTATTACGGAAGTGGGAACCATAGGCCAGTAGAAAGAGGTACACCAGCGAGAGTGATAGCGTGGGGTGGCTTGGGAGGCGTCCCTTGTTAATCTCGACATATTTATGAGCAGTAGAGTCTGCTGTACATAACAGACCAGGAGGTTCAGGTACAGCAGACTAGAAGTAGAGAAGCACAACCGAAGAGGGTTGGTGCGAGACCCATATAGGCCAAAGAAGCTCATTGCTGAAGGAATTCGCAGCCGAAATTTTCGATTCCACTGATCGTTCCGCACATAAGATTAGTTGCTTGTGTGCAGATACGATTGTACCGCATGTGATTGTGTGCATTAGCGTGTCTTGAATTCAGAAGAACGCTACTTGCACATTGTTAACGTGATTTGTGTAATTTTTTTTATTTTAAGGGAAGTAGCCTGATCACTCAGGGACATTCCAGCGACTGATACTTGCTGGGGAGGGTAAGACACTCCCACACGCCCGAGCAAGTAGACGTACTTAGGTGCCCTAGGTTGGGTACGGAACCTCTGGGAACTTTGGTCGCCGTATTGGCCAGCGTGGGCGGAGTTAAGTGGGCGGACCTCGTTGCAAAACCCCCACCGCAGCCTTACCCCGAGCATCTTGGTTTTTGTAAGGGTTGCCGAAGACCCTGATTTGAAGTCAGAGGTAGTGAAAGCAGCACCTGCAGAGATGGGGGCCAGTTGTTCAGATAAGGGGCGATCAACCCAGGTTCAGGTTGATTTGGTAAACCGACCAATCGGGTCGGCAAGGTATATCACGTGTGAGAAATATGGTCATCACACAGAAATGTTGTGCAATGAATGGGAAAGGATGACTGTGCATGACGGGGAAAAGTTTCCCCGGGTAGGTAGTTTTAACCCAGAAGTATTACAGAATTTAAGGAGAAGAGTGTGCCTGATTAAATCTTCAAAAAGGCGTATTAAACATTATGATTATTTAACATTGTGGCAACAGGAAGGTGAAATACAAAGGGGGTTGGCGCAAGCCACTGGATCTAACCCTATCAGGAAACTGATAGCCACTGCACCCCCACCACCGTACATACCTGGAGAGAAATTGGTTGCAGAGAATGGCACTCAGGGTTATGTTAAATGTGTAGAAGTTAAGGATAATGTAACCAAAGTAATTAATGATAACACTAATCCGTGCAAGTTGTACCCTGTTTTGAACTTTCCCCAGGATTGTGACCAAGAGGATGAGCCCACAACAATATCAGCACTCTCCCTAGCAGCCACCATATCAGAAACAGCAGTGGGCACGACCCAACCCGTAAGATTAGTATCAAAGGCCCCTAGCGGAGGGACAGGTGAGGTCGTATCGACTGGTAAGTACGGCACCATGCACTATGCTGAAACCATTTCACCACATGTTGTAGAATCTACTCAGAATGATGTTATTGGACTTAATCCCGTTAGGGTAATAGCAGTGCCAAATGGGAAAACTGAAGCTTCAGGAGCAACTCCTGTCAGGAACATCGCCATGCACTGTCCCTTTTCCCGAGCAGAATTAAGATCAATGATGTCTGAATTCCCTGATCCTAGGAAAGACTTAGTTGCATGTCAAAAGTATATTAGGGAGCTAGGAAATTCTGCAGAGCCAAATAACAAAGATTGGAGGACAGTTTTGAGGGCATGTTTACCCCCCAGTGTTGATCCGTTAAAGTTTATCGCTGATTGCAAGTTAGATGAGGAAGTACCACTAACAGACGAGTATAATCAGGATAATGTAAAAAGAATCAGCTTACAGTTAGGGGTATATTTTCCTGCAGTAGTAAAGTGGAATAAAATCTTTACAATAAAACAAAAAGAAGGTGAATCCACACCAGAGTATTTTCACCGGGCTCTGCAGGATATGGCTAGGTACACTGGTATAGATGACATTAAAACTAATGTACACCACAGGGAAGTAGCTGTTTCAGTATTAATGGACGGTCTAAAGGAGGTTTTAAGAAATAGAATACAAACCACTAGGCCTGATTGGAGAGGTATGTCGGTGGATGCATTGGGAGAGGCTGCTGATGGGCATGATCGGAATATCATCAGACACAGGGAGTCACAGAGTGATAGATTAATGGCTGTAAGCATACTGGCCCTCACTACCCGGCCACCTCAGCCCAGAACTGTGACCCCTGTGGGTAAGTCAAGAGGTGTAAAATTTTATAGTTGTCACAGAGAGGGACACATGTCACGTGATTGTAAAGCAAGACAAATACAAAATTCATATCAATCCCCTAGACAACGACCTGATACGAGACATTGGGATCAAGGACCGAAAGGGCGGAGCTATGAGCCACATGCAGGGGAAACAAAAAGGTATCCCCCAAGAAGAGACTGGCAAATCTCTGATAGTTCCCATCTACCCCCACCACAAGTAATTGCTGCCAGCGCGATTCAGGGAGGTCACCATACCCAATAGGGGTGTGGCCACACCTGTAATCTGCAGCCAGTTAAATTGATTGCAAGTCTTGGAAGTGAACCCGAGATCACAATTGATGTAGCTGGTAAATCATTAAATTTCCTTGTAGATACGGGGGCGGCCAAATCAGTGATAAATTCGACAGTGGGCATGAGAACCACTGGTAAAACAATTCCAGCCATGGGAGTAACGGGAGTAGTACAGCACTACCCTGTTAGCAAACCAGCAGAGATTACAATAGGGCCCTTGCATACCAAGCATTCCTTTTTGCTGGCTGCATCGGCACCGACTAATCTCCTGGGAAGAGATTTATTGTGTAAAATGGGGTGCGTCATTTATTGTACTCCTGAAGGTGTATTCTTAGACATACCTGAGAATCACGCTCAGGAAGTACGAGACATGCTAGACTCCCCATCAAAATTAATGTCACATACCCTTATGATAAATAGGAGTCCATCCCAGGTAGAAGAAATGACATCCCAAATACCAGAGTCACTTTGGACTAAAGATGGACAAGACACTGGATTAATGGCAAACGTAGCTCCAGTCGTTGTGCAAGTAAAAGATGGTAGGATAGCTCCAAAAATCCCACAATACCCTCTGAAGCCAGAGGTGGAGTTAGGAGTATACCCCGTAATAGAGCGCTTGCTACAACAGGGCATTCTGGTAAGAACATCCAGCACTGCCAATAGTCCCATCTTCCCTGTGAAAAAGAGTGTGGGGAGGGGTTACAGGCTAGTGCAGGATCTAAGGGGGATTAACAAAATAGTTGAGAGTCAGTTCCCCGTAGTGCCAAATCCAGCTGTCATCCTTATGCAAATCCCTCCCACTGCGAAATTTTTCACTGTTATTGACCTCTGCTCCGCCTTCTTCTCGGTACCTCTGCACCCTGACAGCCAATATTTGTTTGCATTCACATACAGAGGAGTCCAATACACATGGACTCGATTACCACAAGGTTTCATAGACAGTCCAAGTATATTTTCACAGGCTTTGCATGATTGTTTACAGTCTTTCAAACCAGAGAGTGGATCAGTATTGATCCAGTACGTGGATGATTTACTACTATGTTCAGATTCACTGGAAGCGTCCCTGAAAGATACGAAACAGCTCCTGTTTCATCTTTCTTTGCAGGAGATGGTCTCATCAAACAAACCTGATCGGATCTCGCATAGAGACGAATCCGAGATGGCATTTGAGAGACTTAAACAGTGCCTAACACAGGCACCAGCATTAGGTATGCCAGACTATGGGAAACCCTTTGAGCTGTACGGAACAGAAAGTGCTGGTTGCGCGGCAGGCGTCCTAACCCAAAAGCACGGTGATGCCAGCAGGCCGGTAGCATACTACAGCGCTCAGCTAGATACGGTAGCGCGATCCCTCCCCACATGCTTGCGAAGTGTCGCTGCGATAGCATTGCTAGTAACGAAAAGCGAAGATGTAGTGCTAGGACACAACCTCACAATCCATACACCTCATGCAGTGTCAGCCTTACTAAATTCTGCCCAAACCAGACATGTCTCATCCGCACGGTTTACAAGGTGGGAATTAGCACTAATGGCCCCTGTAAACATCACCATAAAGAGATGCAGTGCACTAAATCCAGCAACGTATCTCCCAGGTGTGCCTGGACAGGCACAAAGGGTGGGGGATGAGAGTGATGGTGAAGGAGAATTTGGTACAGACACTGACTCACATGATTGTATGGAATATTTGACCCAAAATTTCACGGCAAGGCCTGACATCAGTGACAACCCACTGGAAGATGTAGATCTTACTTTCTACACTGACGGTAGTTGTCACAGACAGACGGACTCGGGAGACTTGTGTACTGGATACGCAGTCGTAGATGACCAAGGCACCATAGAAGCAGAACCGCTAGGCCCACCTCACTCAGCCCAGGTTGCTGAACTGGTTGCCCTAACCAGAGCATGTGAATTGGCTAAGGGCAAAACAGCCAATATCTATACCGACTCTAGATACGCCTTCGGGGTAGTCCATGATTTCGGAGCCCTATGGCGCCTCAGAAATTTCATGACGGCAGCTGGTACACCGGTAGCGCATGCAGCTCACATCAAAAGGCTTCTAACAGCGATACAGGAACCTGACAGAGTGGCTGTTATCAAGTGTAAAGCACATACATATAGCCAAGACCCGGTATCACTTGGTAACAGCCGAGCAGACGAAGCTGCTAAGTTAGCAGCTGGTACCCCCAGACAGACAGACACCACACAACTGATGGTATTTAATACCGTCAACACACAGAAATTGTGTGAAATGCAAAATTTGTGTTCCACACAGGAAAAGGCAGTTTGGAGGGCAAAAGGATATGGCCAGGAGTCCTCAGGACTCTGGACAGATGGGCAGGGTAAACCAGTGGCACCCAGAGCATACCTTCCAAGTTTAGCGGAAGCAGCACATGGGCTGACTCATCTAGGCAAGGAAGGGATGTGCAAGTTGGTAAGAGCATATTGGTGCGCCCCAGGATTTTCTTCCCATGCGGGAAAAAGGGCAATGACATGCCTCACCTGCTTGAGGAAGAATATCGGAAAGGCAATACCAACAGAACCATCTCATATCCCACCTACAGGCGGCCCTTTTCAGGTAATACAAATTGATTTCATACAATTACCCCTTTGTCGAAATTTGAAGTATGTACTAGTTTGTATAGATGTGTTTTCAAATTGGGTCGAAGCATTTCCTGCGGCCACAAACACTGCTATGTTTACTGCTAAGAAAATTGTGCAGGAATTTGTGTGTAGATACGGTATCCCTAGGATAATTGAAAGTGATAGGGGTACCCATTTTACAGGTGATGTCTTTCAAGGAATGTGTAAGTTGATGGGAATTGATAGTAAGCTGCACACTCCGTACCGCCCCCAGGCGAGTGCGAAGGTAGAAAGAGTGAACAGCACTATTAAAAATAAATTGAGCAAAGTTATGCAGAAACAGGATTAACATGGCCAGAAGCTTTGCCCCTTGTATTATACAGCATCAGAACCACTCCCAGGTCCCCTCTTAATCTGTCCCCTTTTGAAATTCTGTTTGGTCGACAACCGCATGTTATGATTAACCCTCAGGATGATTTGAAGTGTAATAATGAAGTGACTGTAAAGTATTTGGTTAAGATGAGTAAACAGCTAAGGAATCAGAATGACAATTTGAAGTTGGTGATTCCTGATCTGCCAGATAGTAATTGTCATGACATTGAACCTGGGGATTATGTAATGATACGGAATTTTCTACGCTCAGGTTGCCTTATTGACAGATGGGAAGGACCATACCAAGTCTTATTGATTAGCACGACAGCATTGAAGGTTGCCGAGAGAGAGACTTGGGTTCATTCGTCCCATTGTAAGAAGGTTGCTGATCCAGAGAGGTCCCGTGATAAAGAACAGACGGTAGGAGGAAGTTGTATCACTGGAGTGTCTGTTTCAGGAGGACTGAGACGGCACCTGAGCATTGAGAATAATAAGATCGGAGGCAGTTGTCGATTCCCTGTTCCCTTTTATTTTTTTTCTCCACTTCCCATCCCATCTCCCTCAATTATTTCTTTCCCCCTTCTCATTCTTCTCCATTTCCTCCTATAAGATGGACTTGCCCCAAGAGACTGTGATCCGGATTTTCCTGTTGACCATGATGTTGACCAGAGCAGTCTGTTCCGGCGAGAGTACCATGGAGGTCGAGAGAGGTTCTGGAATGGGTTCTGATGACAGAGATGGAGGCGTAGATTTCCAAGAGCAACATAATCACAGAGTAAAGGCGAGTATCAGAAAACGATCTGGTAGCATTGACAATAGAAGGAATTGTGAAGGATTGTTAGCTGAAGAGAACTGTATCTGTAGACTCTGTGACAGTGTAGTTGAGGATGGGTGTATCAAGAAATGCCAATCCAGTTTTAATATCCACATGGACCGGCATCCATTGAGTGACTATCACTCCTTAGTGGGTAAAGTGTTAAATCAGACAGATTGTTGGGTATGCTCTCAAGTACCTCAAGGCCATAGCAAATCAGGGTTAGTACCATTCCCTCTAACTATAGGGGAGGTACTTGAGCTAAGTGGTGGGAGGCCGGTGGACAGGAGGTTTAATATCTCCAGTCCTCCTAGTTTGAAGCTCCACCAATATCATGTGGATAGATCCCTAGTATGTTTTAACATTTCCAATCCCCGAAAGCCGGGAAATTGGGAAGTGTCATGGAACAACCAAACCATGACCTTTTCATACAGAGCCGATAGAATGCCTACAGATACAGAACTTATACGCCACATAGCCGGTAGTGGAAAATATTTCCGATATAGGTATACCCTAGGAAGTAGGATCATGAGAGTTGGAGAAGTATCACCAGGATACTGTGCACATATCGTACAAACAGATACGTGTACTAAACAGATGGGAGAATTAGGGTTAGGAGATTTCATATGGAAAATTTGTAATATGGTAATGTCCTATTCCGTCCCATATGTCCTCCCCGATGATGCATACTTCATATGCGGGAGGAAGGCGTATAAGTGGCTTGCCCCAAACTCAGAAGGGTTATGTTATATTGGAAAAGTACTGCCTGAGGTAATGACCGTATCTCACACTAAAATTAAGGATATTCACCGCAGTGCCCAAGCTCCTTATACTCACACTCATTACGAGCACATCGTTAAACGGCACCTGATAGAAAGAACAGAGCATCCGGCCTCTGACCTGATCCATGAATCCACCGGGATTCAATTCCTAATCGCGTTAGATATCACTCGTACCGCCAGAGGAGTGATAAATTATAAATATATATCTGCGCTTGCAAATTTATTAGACAATATCACTGAAATGTATGATGACACATTCAGGTATACCGGAAGGGAGCTCCAAGCTTATAAAACAGAACTGGTTCAGCATAGGATGATTCTCAATTATCTCACAGCTGTGACAGGCAGGTATTGTGTTACCCTAGCGACTCAGTACGGAATAAAGTGCTGCACGTATATTACAAACAGCACCGAGGACCCGGCCGAGGTCATAGACCAAAAGATGGATGACATTTTGCAATTAAAATGGGAGTTCCGAAGGAAACACAATCTCACCCTTGCCGCTGTGGGTAATGAGCTGACCGGTTGGGTGTCATGGTTGAACCCACGAAATTGGTTCTCTGGTTTAGGAGAATGGACCCAAGGTATTATCATGGATGTAGGGAAATTTCTTTTGTGTATCCTGGGTGTCATCATATTGGTCGGTCTGATATTTAGATGCATTCGGGTTTTAACAAAGTGTAAACGTAGCGCCCGAGTGATGAGTTTAAGAAGTGAAGATACTGTAATAACAACGACTGATTTGATTTACGACCCAACCATTGAGACAATGTTGTGATGAAAATGTGATTCCACGGTCCGTTTCTTTCACCCGTTTCTCCTTTGTTTTCCTCCAAGGTACAAAGACATCCGCTTGGAAGAAGAATTTGACAACCTTTTACACAGACAACTGATGGACTATGCCATAGACCCCCATATCCCTAGTAACTTTAACTTTACGCTAGCCAACACTTTTTGTAAGTCTATGGACATTGAAAAAGCTTTTTGCACACCGTTTATAGCAAAAGCATCGGGAGACTACAGTCAACATGTACATCGAGACAAGACAAGACACAAGACAAGACCTCAATCGGCAAATGTACATTAAACTCACATAGTTTACGACTGCATTTACCATAATTGCTTCTTATCTTCATCTCTACAACCTTCAGGTAATGACACACATAGTCGATAGGGAATACAGGCACAGATATCAGCACTCACATATCCCCCCATTCATGTATCATCAACTAAAATGTGCTCCCCCATTTTGTTGCAACCAAAAGCCGAAAAGAGCTCGGTAAAGTTTGACAGCCCATCCACAGACCCGTACCACGGGATAAGAAGGAATTCAAATGTATACTTCGCAATACCTCGAAGCTTGATTTAAAACACGTACGGCACGATGATACATGACCCCTCAAACATGGACTCATACATACATGCTTCTGCTATCTCACTAGGTCATACCGTTTTCCCACCTTCTTCTCTTCTCCCCTACCCAATCATAGAAATGTATTATACATGACATATATTTTTCTCTTTTTGAACTGTTTTAGGAAGTGGCAGTTATTGGTGACTGCCAAAGGGTGGACTGTCAAAGTCAGAAAAATATCACGCTGCACATTGCCATATATGCACCTCATGCGTGTGCCCGCTGCACGAGCATGAGCTCTCCCGTGCGTGCGTATACTCGCGGTCGCGTGCACTCGCAGGCGCGCGGTATGTGCATTTACGGTAGAGTTTGTGTGCGTCTAGCGGGCGACTCAATCGTAACATAATTTAGTCATATAATGTATTTTGTAGATTATGGTCCCTTTGATAGAATCTGAAAGTTTAGTTAATATAGCATGTTCGGGGACAAAGAGATTCCTCTTTGTTTGATACGAAGGGTCAGACAGGGGTTACACAGTGGTGTTTAGTATCCATCGGAAGAGAATATAATTAGCAATATTCCGGTGTTGGTTCGAAGCGGATTACTCGCTCGTGCGTATAGTTATGGACATAAGAAGTCTATGGACATTTACTATATTTGCACTTTATTACCCATGCGGCGGGAAACCCAGTTTCCCTCCCACCTGAGCAGTTTGAAATAGTCACAGCCCACCTGTATGAACCAACCTATGACCTTTTGTTATAATGCAGAGACGAATTCCTGTGTCCAATGAACAATAAGAATGTAGGGACCATTGTACTGTACTGTGTGTAAGTGTATATAAAGACAAGCCGATCTGGGCCAGCTCTCTACTCTTCTCAACGGTTCTCATCACTGATAATCGGGAGCTGGATATCCAGAAAGGCGCTTGCGATTGTTCCCCTTGTGCGTAAGTTCTCTGCAACCATATTTATCTCCTATTTTGTTGTAAGCCATTCTCTCTCTCCTTCCCACTTAAATGTAATTGTGTCTTTGTTGTATTTTAATGTGTAGTAACTCGGTTAGGTATTTTTATGTTAGTTTGGTAGTGTATAACTTGTATTGTGTATTCTTTTGCGATTGAACGTTCATTCATTTCCTTAAAAGGTGTTAGACCCTTAGACCGGTATTTGAGTGTTTATTATATTGCTAAAGGGTTCTCAGAGCGTAAGAGTCGCTCATACAGCTTTTAAACTAACAAGGTTACACTGTGTTGCATTTACACCTTATCACTGTTACAAAGGTTTAACTCTGTGAGCGTCAGCGCCGCTCGTGATCTCCTCGTGGTCTCGAGCGTCCGCTACGCTGATAGCGTATCATTACGTCAGTCGGCAGCCTATAGCGTGCTTGCCTTTACGCTGTAAGCCGTGAGCGAACGTGCCGCTCGTGCGTCTCGTCCACGGCTAAGCGTTTGTACGCTACGTGCGTACTCTTACGGTATTCCATACGCCAATTGCGTACTGTGTTCATTAACCTTTTAGAGTGTTTTAAATAGGATAAATTATAGGCTTTATCACCAGAGGGACATTTGCCTACTGGGCTCTAGAATTAATGCAATGTCAATTTCTGCCAGGAGGGTCCTGTGGACTCGGCAGTGGACAGCTGATGCCGACTCCAAAAAACACATGGAGGTGTTACCTTACAAGGGTGAGGAATTGTTTGGGGACGGTATCTCGGACCTGGTTTCCACAGCTACTGCTGGGAAGTCAAACTTTTTGCCATATATTCCCTCACAACCGAAGAAAGCGTATTACCAAATGCAGTCCTTTCGCGCACAAAGAAGCAAGAAGGTCAGAGGTGCTTCCTTTCTTGCTAGAGGCAGGGGCAGAGGAAAAAAGTGGCACCTTACAGCTAGTTCCCAGGAACAGAAGTCCTCCCCGGCTTCCACTAAATCCACCGCATGACGCTGGGGCTCCACGGGTGGAGCCAGGAGCGGTGGGGGCGCGTCTCCGATATTTCAGCCACCAGTGGGTTCGCTCACAGGTGGATCCCTGGGCTATACAGATTGTGTCTCAGGGATACAAGCTGGAATTCGAGGTGATGCCCCCTCAACGTTACCTAAAATCGGCCCTGCCAGCTTCCCCCATAGAAGGGGAAGTAGTGGTAGCGGCAATTCACAAGCTATTTCTCCAGCAGGTGGTGGTAAAGGTTCCCCTTCCTCAACAGGGGAAGGGATACTATTCCACAATGTTTGTGGTACCGGAACCGGACGGTTCGGTCAGACCTATATTAAATTTAAAGTCCCTGAACATTTATCTGAAAAGATTCAAGTTCAAAATGGAATCGCTCAGAGCGGTCATTGCAAGCCTGGAAGAGGGGGATTTTATGGTGTCTCTGGACATCAAGGATGCTTACTTGCATGTCCCCATTTATCTGCCTCATCAGGAGTACCTCAGATTTGTGGTACAGGACTGTCATTACCAATTCCAGACGTTGCCGTTTGGTCTGTCCACGGCACCGAGAATATTTACCAAGGTAATGGCAGAAATGATGGTGATCCTGAGAAAGCAAGGAGTCACAGTTATCCCATACTTGGACGATCTCCTCATAAAGGCGAGGTCGAGGGAGCAGTTGCAGATCAGCGTAGCGCACTCACAGGAAGTGTTGCAACAGCATGGCTGGATTCTGAATATCCCAAAGTCGCAGCTGATTCCTACGACGCGTCTGCCCTTTCTAGGCATGATTCTGGACACAGACCAGAAGAAGGTGTTTCTCCCGACGGAGAAGGCTCAAGAGCTTGTGACTCTAGTCAGAGACCTCTTAAAACCGAAACAGGTGACGGTGCATCACTGCACGCGAGTCCTGGGAAAGATGGTGGCATAGTATGAAGCCATTCCCTTCGGCAGGTTCCATGCGAGGATCTTTCAATGGGGTCTGTTGGACAAATGGTTCGGATCGCATCTTCAGATGCATCGGCTGATCACCCTGTCCCCCAGGGCCAGGGTGTCTCTTCTGTGGTGGCTACAGAGTGCTCACCTTCTCGAGGGCCGCAGATTCGGCATACAGGACTGGGTTCTGGTGACCACGGATGCGAGCCTCCGAGGGTGGGGGGCAGTCACTCAGGGAAGAAACTTCCAAGGGTTGTGGTCAAGTCAGGAAACTTGTCTGCACATAAATATCCTGGAACTAAGGGCCATATTCAACGCCATGAGTCAAGCGGAGCCCCTGCTTCGCGACCAACCGGTGCTGATTCAGTCAGACAACATCACCGCGGTGGCTCATGTAAACCGCCAGGGCGGCACAAGAAGCAGAGTCGCGATGGCGGGAGGCCACCAGGATTCTTCGGTGGGCGGAGAATCACGTACAAGCACTGTCAGCAGTGTTCATTCCGGGGGTGGACAACTGGGAAGCAGACTTCCTCAGCAGGCACGACCTTCACCCGGGAGAGTGGGGACTTCATCACGAAGTCTTCATTCAGATTACAAATCGATGGGAACTGCCACAGGTAGACATGACGGCGTCCCGTCTCAACAAAAAGCTGCAACTGTATTGCGCCAGGTCAAGAGACCCTCAGGCGATAGCTGTGGACGCCCTGGTAACACCGTGGGTGTTCCAGTCGGTCTATGTGTTCCCTCCTCTTCCTCTCATACCCAAGGTACTGAGAATCATAAGAAGAAGAGGAGTGAGAACAATACTCATTGTACCGGATTGGCCAAGAAGACCTTGGTACCCGGAATTGCAAGAAATGCTCACAGAGGACCCATGGCCTCTGCCTCTCAGACAGGACCTGTTGCAACAGGGGCCCTGCCTGTTCCAAGACTTACAGCGGCTGCGTTTGACGGCATGGCGGTTGAACGCCGGATCCTAGCGGAAAAAGGCATTCCGGAGGAAGTTATTCCTACGCTGATAAAGGCTAAGAAGGACGTGACAGCAAAGCATTATCACCGCATATGGCGAAAATATGTTGCTTGGTGTGAGGCCATGAAGGCCCCTACAGAGGAATTCCAACTGGGCAGATTTCTGCACTTTCTACAGTCTGGAGTGACTATGGGCTTGAAGTTGGGATCCATAAAGGTCCAGATTTCGGCCCTGTCCATTTTCTTTCAAAAGGAACTGGCGTCTCTTCCTGAAGTTCAGACGTTTGTTAAGGGAGTGCTACATATTCAGCCCCCTTTTGTGCCACCAGTGGCACCTTGGGATCTCAACGTGGTCTTGGGTTTCCTAAAATCCCACTGGTTTGAACCACTTAAGACCGTGGAGCTAAAGTATCTCACGTGGAAGGTGGTCATGCTGTTGGCATTGGCTTCGGCTAGGCGTGTGTCAGAATTGGCGGCCTTGTCATGTAAAAGCCCCTATCTGGTTTTTCATATGGACAGGGCAGAATTGCGGACTCGTCCCCAATTTCTGCCAAAGGTGGTGTCATCTTTTCATTTGAACCAACCTATTGTGGTGCCTGCGGCTACTCGTGACTTGGAGGATTCCAGGTTACTAGATGTAGTCAGGGCTTTGAAGATTTATGTAGCCCGAACGGCTGGAGTCAGGAAAACTGACTTGCTGTTTATACTATATGCCCCCAACAAGTTGGGTGCTCCTGCTTTAAAGCAAACCGTTGCCCGCTGGATCTGAAACACGATTCAGGAGGCTCATTCTGCGGCTGGATTGCCGCATCCAAAATCAGTGAAAGCCCATTCCACAAGGAATCTTCTTGGGCGGCTGCCCGAGGGGTCTCGGCATTACAGCTTTGCCGAGCTGCTACTTGTTCGGGTTCAAACACGTTTGCAAAATTCTACAAGTTTGATACCCTGGCTGAGGAGGACCTTGAGTTTGCCCATTCGGTGCTGCAGAGTCATCTGCACTCTCCCGCCCGTTTGGGAGCTTTGGTATAATCCCCATGGTCCTTACGGAGTCCCCAGCATCCACTAGGACGTCAGAGAAAATAAGATTTTACTTACCGGTAAATCTATTTCTCGTAGTCCGCAGTGGATGCTGGGCGCCCGTCCCAAGTGCGGACTTTCTGCAATACGTGTACATAGTTATTGCTTAATAATGGGTTATGTTATGTTGGCATCCATTGTTGATGCCCTGTTGTTGTTCATACTGTTGACTGGATAAGTGTATCACAAGTTACATGGTGTGATTGGTGTGGCTGGTATGAGTCTTACCCGAGATTCCAAAATCCTTTCCTTATAATGTCTGCTCTTCCGGGCACAGTTTCCTTAACTGAGGTCTGGAGGAAGGGCATAGAGGGAGGAGACAGTGCACACCAGATAGTACTGAATCTTTCTTTAGAGTGCCCAGTCTCCTGCGGAGCCCGCTATTCCCATGGTCCTTATGGAGTCCCCAGCATCCACTACGGACTACGAGAAATAGATTTACCGGTAAGTAAAATCTTATTTTCTCTACACATGTTATATCTGCCCCCCCTGCAGTGCACATGGGGGGTAATTCCAAGTTGATCGCAGCAGGACATTTTTTAGCAGTTGGGCAAAACCATGGCCCTCATTCCGAGTCGTTCGCTCGGTATTTTTCATCGCATCGCAATGAAAATCCGCTTAGTACGCATGCGCAATATTCGCACTGCGACTGCGCCAAGTAATTTAACAATGAAGATAGTATTTTTACTCACGGCTTTTTCATCGCTCCGGCGATCGTAATGTGATTGACAGGAAATGGGTGTTACTGGGCGGAAACACGGCGTTTTATGGGCGTGTGGATGAAAACGCTACCGTTTCCGGAAAAAACGCAGGAGTGGCTGGAGAAACGGGGGGAGTGTCTGAGCGAACGCTGGGTGTGTTTGTGACGTCAAACCAGGAACGACAAGCACTGAACTGATCGCAGATGCCGAGTAAGTCTGAAGCTACTCTGAAACTGCTAAGTAGTTTGTAATCGCAATATTGCGAATACATCGGTCGCAATTTTAAGAAGCTAAGATACACTCCCAGTAGGCGTAGGCTTAGCGTGTGTAACTCTGCTAAATTCGCCTTGCGACCGATCAACTCGGAATGAGGGCCCATGTGCACTGCAGGTGTGGCAGATATAACATTTGCAGAGAGAGTTAGATTTGGGTGGGTTATTTTATTTCTGTGCAGGGTAAATACTGGCTGCTTTATTTTTACACTGCAAATTAGATTGCAGATTGAACACACCACACCCAAATCTAACTCTCTCTGCACATGTTATACCTGCAGTGCACATGGTTTTGCCCAGTTGCTAACAGAATTTCTGCTGCGATCAACTTGGAATTACCCCCATGGTTTTGCCCAACTGCTAACAAAATTCCTGCTGCGATCAACTTGGAATTACCCCCAGTGGGGGTAATTCTGAGTTGATCGCAGCAGGATTTTTGTTAGCAGTTGGGCAAAACCATGTGCACTGCACGGGAGGCAGATATAACGGGGGTCATTCCGAGTTGTTCGCTCTGTATTTTTTTCTCGCAACTGAGCGATTAGTCGCTAATGCGCATGCGCAATGCCCGCAGTGCGACTGCGCCAAGTAAATTTGCTATGCAGTTAGGTATTTTACTCACGGCATTACAAGGTTTTTTCTTCGTTCTGGTGATCGTAATGTGATTGACAGGAAGTGGGTGTTTCTGGGCGGAAACTGGCCATTTTATGGGTGTGTGCGAAAAAACGCTACCGTTTCTGGGAAGTGTCTGGGCGAACGCTGGGTGTGTTTGTGACGTCAAACCAGGAACGACAAGCACTGAACTGATCGCAGATGCCGAGTAAGTGTGGAGCTACTCAGAAACTGCTAAGAAGTGTCTATTCGCAATTCTGCTAATCTTTCGTTCGCAATTTTGATAAGCTAAGATTCACTCCCAGTAGGCGGCGGCTTAGCGTGTGCAAAGCTGCTAAAAGCAGCTTGCGAGCGAACAACTCGGAATGACCCCCAACGTGCAGAGAGAGTTAGATTTGGGTGTGGTGTGTTCAATCTGCAATCTAAATTGCAGTGTAAAATAAAGCAGCCAGTATTTACCCTGCACAGAAACAAAATAACCCACCCAAATCTAACTCTCTCTGCACATGTTATATCTGCCTCCCCTGCAGTGCACATGGTTTTGCCCAACTGCTAACAAAAATCCTACTGCGATCAACTCAGAATTACCCCCAGTGACAGAACTAACGTGCGGTGGGCCCAGCTGCAACAATATCCTTGGGCCAATTGGCGTATCTATAGCGGTGCAGGGCATGCTTGCTTACCCTCTCGAAAATAGGTTGATGCTCCTGGCCATCCGGAAAGGTGGGCAAGTTCCCCGCCAGTTGATCGCACCCCCCTCCTCGACCGCCCACATCAGAGAACAAGTGGGCGGGCCTAATGGGACCCGATGACTCAATTTGCCTTGAATCGTGTCAAAGTAGCCCCCCCCCCCCCCCCCCACACACACACACACACTATAAAATGCCTGTTTTCTCTGCATTGTATAGCGGGGGGGCGGAGCAACAATGACGCAATCATTTACATGGCAAAACCAGGTTGATTTTGCATGTAATGTTTGCCACTTTTTTAAAAAAAACAACTCTCACAAAATCTCTCACTTTCTGATTCTCACACCCTATTACATTCCACCCTAGATCTGCCAATGTTAGTGTGTATGCAAGTGTTAAAGTGTGTAATATTTTTCTCATTAAAGAACAAGTCTGCATATTGGCTTTGCAACCAATTTTCTCTTACGTCCTAGAGGATGCTGGGGTCCACATTACTACCATGGGGTATAGACGGGTCCTCTAGGAGCCATTGGCACTTTTAAGAGTTTGAGAGTGTGGGCTGGCTCCTCCCTCTATGCCCCTCCTACCAGACTCAGTTTAGAAAATGTGCCCTGTGGAGCCGGTCACAGCTAGGGGAGTTCCTAGAGCTTCTTTAGTTTTATTTCTCATACGTCCTAGAGGATGCTGGGGTCCACTTCAGTACCATGGGGCATAGACGGCTCCACAGGAGCCATGGGCACTCCAAGACTTTTCTAGAGTGTGAACTGGCTCCTCCCTCTATGCCCCTCCTCCAGACCCCAGTTTAGAAAATGTGCCCAGGCAGACTAGTTGCACTCCAGTGGAGCTCTACTGAGTTTCACTGAAAGACTTTATGTTAGGTTTTTTATTTTCAGGGAGACTGCTGGCAACAGTCTCCCTGCTTCGTGGGACTTAGGGGGAAGAAGTAGGAACCAACTTCCTAAAGAGATTCATGGCTCTGCTTCTTGCTGGCAGGATATCATTAGCTCCTGAAGGGTACTGAACACTAGCTGCGGCTATGCGCTCACTCCCACAGCACACCGTCACCCCCCTAACAGAGCCAGAAGTCAGAAGACGCGTGAGTATAATACCGGAGATCTGCCAGAGAGACCTCTGGTCATCGTGGCGGCTAAAGGTACCGCACAGCGAGCGGGAACGCTGCGCGGACATGCTATCCATACACAGCGCACACCAGGGTGCAGGGCGAGGGGCGCCCTGGGCAGCATGAAAACCTACTCTGAACTGGCAAAAAGTAGTATATTATGCCGTGGCACAATCCTACACCCCCACCAGTATAAAAAATACATCATAATTTCTGAGGGGAAACGCGCAGGGGGCGGGGCTTCCTCCTCAGTCAGCCAGCACACTGCTCAGCGCCATTTTCTCCAGTACATGCTGCAGGGGAAGAAACGCTGGTCCTCCTCCACTTCTGAACCAAGTATCAGTGTAAATAAGGGGGGGGGCACAGTGTAATTGGGTGCTGTTTTGTCAATATTGGCAGTATAAAAGCGCTACAGGTCGCTGTGCACATTTTATATGCACAGGGATTTTGGTCATTTGCGCTGAGTTGTGAACTGGCAAATCTTTCTGTGTCCTACTGACAGATTTTACTGTGGGTCTGTCCACTATAAGCCCCGGAGTGTCTGTGGTGTGTTTGTGCACGTGTGTGACATGTCTGAGGCAGGGAGCTCTTCCCCTGAGGGAGCCATTTTAGGGACACAGAGTTGTAATGTGGTGGCGCTGCCGGCACACCATGAGCCTGAATGGGTGAAAGAATTACGTGATAGTGTGAATCATATCAGTAAGAGATTGGATAAGTCTGAGTCTCATGCAGAAAGCTGGAGAAAATCAGTCGAAGATGTGATTTTCTCATACGTCCTAGAGGATGCTGGGGACCACATCAAGACCATGGGTATAGACGGGATCCGCAGGAGACATGGGCACTCTTAAGACTTTTCATTGGGTGCGAACTGGCTCCTCCCTCTACGCCCCTCCTCCAGACCTCAGTTTTAGAAATGTGCCCAGGCAGACTGGATGAACTCTGAGGAGCTCTACTGAGTTTCTCTGAAAAGACTTATGTTAGGTTTTTTATTTTCAGGGAGAACTGCTGGCAACAGACTCCCTGCTTCGTGGGACTGAGGGGGCAGAAGCAGAACCAACTTCCTAAAGAGTTTCATGGCTCTGCTTCTGGCTGACAGGACACCATTAGCTCCTGAAGGGTACTGAATGCTAGCCGTGTCTAGATGCTCACTCCCACAGTACGCCGTCACCCCCCTCGCAGAGCCAGAAGTCAGAAGACAGGTGAGTATGAGAAGAATGAACTTCTATCAAGTAAGTGACGGCTGAGGTGTGGTGCGGCTGGCGGGAGTGCAGCGCGCCATTGCTGCCCACACATACAAGCACTGCAGGGTGCAGGGCGCGGGGGGGGCACCCTGGGCAGCAAAAATATACCTCAAACTGGCTAAAAGGGGGCATAAGATGCCGCTGGCACAGCCCTACCCCCGCCAGTATAAATATCATAATGTGTACTGAGTGTAATGACACGCCATTGCGGGGGCGGAGCTTCTTCCTCAGGCAGCCAGCACACTACTCAGCGCCATTTTCTCTCTCTCCTCAGGCTGCAGAGAACACGCTGGTCCTCTCCTCCACTTCTGACAAGTACAGGGTGCTATTAAGGGGGGGCACAAAGCGATTGTGGTGCATTTAATAGTGTGAATTACTGTTTAAAAGCACAATTTGGCTGTGGGCATTCTGTGTTCACAGGCATAGCATACTGGCGCTGGGATTGTGAACTGGCTGCTCCTATACTGTGTCCCTCTGACAGATTTTACTGCGGGTCTGTCCCCAAATAAGTCCCAGTGTGTCTGTGAGTGCGCTGTACACGTGTGAGGCATGTCTGAGGCAGGGAGTTCCTCCCCGGAGGAAGCCATTTTAGGGACACAGACTTGTAATGTAGTGGCGCTGCCGGCACTCCAAGAGCCTGCATGGGTAAAAGAGATATGTGACAGTATGCATCTGATTAACCGAAGATTAGATAAGTCTGAATCTAAGGCTGCATGCTGGAGAAAATCTGTGGAAGATGTGATTTTTCAGGATGCTGTTATTCCTTATGCGGGCGGCCCCTCTGGGTCACATAAGACACCATTTGCAAATGTTGTAAACACTGATACCGACACGAACTCTGATTCTTGTGTCAGCGATAGTGACTCCAGAGAGATAGATCATAAATTGGCAAAGAGTATACAAAATATGATTGTGGCTATAAGGGACGCGTTGGAGGTTACAGAAACCACTCCTGTACCTCAGGGAGAAGGCTTATTTATGTAAGGAAAAGAAATCCAAAGTCACGTTCCCTCCTTCACACGAACTAAATGCTCTTTTTGAAGGGATGTGGGTGAATCCTGATAAGAAATTTCGTATTCCCCAAAGGATTCAGATAGCTTACCCTTTCCCGGCTGAGGACAGGAAAAAATGGGAGTCACCCCCTGTGTTAGACAGTGCGCTTTCCAGGTTGACAAAGAAGGTAATTCTCCCTGCACCTGGCACGGCTTCACTTAAGGAGCCGGCAGACAGCAAAATAGAAACGACATTGAAATCCATTTATGTTACCAATGGTACACTGCTCAGGCGCACTCTTGCCTGCGCGTGGGTGAGTCGCGCTATTGAAAAATGGTCAGAAAGCGTGTCATCAGAAATTGACACGATTGATAAAGATTAGATACTCCTTAAGTTAGGGAATATCAAGGATGCTGCCGCCTACATGCTGGAAGCAATGAAGGATATTGGACTCTTGAGTTCACAAGCCGCTACCATGGCAGTATTGGCTAGGCGGGCATTGTGGATTCGTCAGTGGAATGCGGATGCAGATTCCAAAAGAAACATGGAGGCGCTCCCATATAAAGGTGAGGCCTTATTTGGCGATGGCCTAGATTCGTTAGTCTCGGCGGCTACCGCAGGTACGTTGACATTTTTGCCCTCTGCGCCTGCACCGCCAAAAAAGACCTATCACCTGCAAATGCAGTCCTTTCGGCCCAATAAATACAAAAAGACGAGAGGTTCCCCCTTCTTTGCAGGTAGGGGAAGAGGAAGGGGAAAGAAGCCCACAGCGGCTCCAGGTTCCCAGGAGCAGAAGTCTACCCCTACTTCTGCCAAATCCTCAGCATGACGCTGGAGCTCCCTTGCGGGAGGCCGCTCGGGTGGGGGCACGTCTCAAACTCTTCAGCCAAGGTTGGATTCTGTCTGGCCTGGATCCCTGGGTGTTGCAGATAGTATCCCAGGGATACAAACTGGAGTTTCAAGACGTTCCCCCATGCCGATTTTTCAAATCAACCTTGCCAGTTTCTCTGCCAGAGAGAGAAGCAGTAACAGCGGCAATCCAAAAATTATGTCAAGACCAGGTCATAGTCCTGGTACGGTTGTCACAACAAGGGTGGGGTTTTTATTCAAGCCTCTTTGTTGTTCCGAAGCCGGACGGCTCGGTCAGACCGATCCTAAACCTAAAGGATCTGAATTACTACCTGAAAAGGTTCAAGTTCAAGATGGAATCACTTCGGGCAGTGATTGCCAGTCTGGAGGAGGGGGACTACTTGGTGTCGGTGGACATAAAGGATGCTTACCTGCATGTTCCCATTTATCCTCCACACCAGGCTTATCTGAGATTCGCTGTTCAGGATTGCCATTACCAATTCCAGACGTTACCTTTTGGCCTCTCCACAGCGCCGAGGGTATTCACCAAGGTGATGGTGGAGATGATGGTCCTCCTTCGTCAGAAAGGAGTCAATATAATTCCTTATCTGGACGATCTCCTGATAAAGGTGAGATCCAGGGACCAGTTGTTACAAAACATATCACTCTCTCTGTCAATACTCCAACAACACGGGTGGATCATAAATTACCCAAAGTCACAGTTGGAACCGATGACAAGGTTGTCTTTCCTCGGGATGATTCTGGACACAGAAGTTCAGAGAGTATTTTTTGCCGTTGGAAAAGGCGGTGGAAATACAGAAAATGGTAAAACAGATACTGAAACCATCGAGTGTGTCGATCCATCAGTGCATTCGGTTGTTGGGGAAGATGGTGGCGGCCTACGAGGCCATACAGTTTGGCAGGTTCCATGCCAGAGTATTCCAGTGGGACCTGTTGGACAAGTGGTCGGGGTCACACCTACACATGCACCGAAAGATAATCCTGTCATCAAAAACCATGATTTCGCTCCTGTGATGGTTACACAGCTCTCACCTACTAGAGGGACGCTGGTTTGGGATTCAGGACTGGGTCCTGGTAACCACGGATGCAAGTCTCCGAGGCTGGAGAGCAGTCTCTCAGGGAGTAAACTTCCAAGGAAGCCTGCCTTCAAATAAACGTGCTGGAGCTAAGAGCCATTTACAACGGCTTTCAACAAGCGGTACATCTTCTTCAAGACCGTCCCGTGCAGGTACAGGCAGACAATGTAACAGCAGTCGCGTACATAAACAGTCAGGGCGGAACGAAAAGCAGAGCGGCAATGGCAGAGGCGACAAAAATCCTCCGCTGGGCAGAAAAACATCTACAAGCTCTGTCGGCAATTTTCATTCCGGGAGTAGACAACTGGGAAGCAGACTTCCTCAGCAGACACGATCTCCATCCAGGAGAGTGGGGCCTCCACCAAGAAGTCTTCGCAGAGGTGACAAGTCTCTGGGGAGTTCCTCAAGTAGACATGATGGCATCTCGTCTCAACAAGAAGCTTCAGAGATAGGAGGGCTTGGTACCCAGATCTTCAGCAGTTGCTCATAGAAGATCCTCGGCCTCTTCCTCCTCGCGAGGACCTGCTGCAGCAGGGGCCGTGCGTGTACCAAGACTTACCGCGGCTACGTTTGACGGCATGGCTGTTGAGCGCCGGATCCTAGCCAGGAAGGGTATTCCCAAGGAAGTCATCCCCACCCTTATTCAGGCCAGAAAGGGAGTAACGTCGAAACATTACCCCCGTATTTGGAGAAAATATGTGTCTTGGTGTGAATCCAAGAAAGCTCCTACGGAAGAGTTTCACTTAGGGCGTTTCCTCCATGTTTTACAGGAAGGTGTGGAGGCGGGCCTCCGCCTCCGATTGGGATCAATCAAGGTCCAGATTTTGGCCTTGTCAGTGTTCTTCCAAAAACAATTGGCCTCTCTTCCAGAGGTTCAGACCTTCGTGAAAGGGGTTCTGCATATCCAGCCTCCATTTGTGCCTCCAGTGGCACCATGAGTGGCACCATGGGATCTTAACGTGGTATTGCAGTTCCTTCAATCGGATTGGTTTGAGCCTCTACAAAAGATAGAGTTGAAGTTTCTCACTTGGAAAGTGGTGATGCTTTTGGCTTTGGCATCTACAAGACGGGTGTCTGAATTGGGGGCCTTGTCTCACAAGAGCCCTTACCTGATCTTCCATGAAGATAGGGCAGAGTTGAGAACTCTACAACATTTTCTTCCGAAGGTGGTTTCATCTTTTCACATAAACCAACCTATTGTAGTGCCAGTAGTTAGCTACACATTCACTGATTCAAAATCTCTAGATGTGGTTAGAGCTTTGAAAATCTATGTTGCTAGAACGGCTCGTATACGGAAAACAGAGGCCCTGTTTGTCCTGTATGCTCACAACAAAATTGGGTGTCCTGCTTCCAAGCAGACTATTGCACGGTGAATCAGAAATACGATTCAGCAAGCTCATACTACGGCTGGATTGCTGTTACCGACGTTGGTGAAGGCCATTTCCACTAGGAAGGTGGGCTCATCCTGGGCGGCTGCCCGGGGGGTCTCGGCATTACAACTGTGCTGAGCAGCTACTTGGTCAGGGTCAAACACATTTGCTAAGTTCTACAAGTTTGACACCTTGGCCGATGAAGACCTAAAGTTTGGTCAATTGGTGCTGAAGGGTCATCCGCACTCTCCCGCCCGCACTGGAGCTTTGGTATAAACCCCATGGTCTTGATGTGGTCCCCAGCATCCTCTAGGACGTATGAGAAAATAGGATTTTGATACCTACCGGTAAATCCTTTTCTCCTAGTCCGTAGAGGATGCTGGGCGCCCGTCCCAGTGCGTACTTTACCTGCAGTTTAGTTATTCGGGTTACACAAGTTGTGTTATCTTAGTTTCAGCATGTTGCTGCAATTGTTTCATGCCTGTTGGCATGTGTTATGTTGAATGCCATGTGTGCGGCATGGTTGAGGGTGTGAGTTGGTATGTATCTCACCACTAGTATTAAAGTAAGTCCTTTCCTCAAAATGTCCGTCTCCCTGGGCACAGTTCCTATAACTAAGGTCTGGAGGAGGGGCATAGAGGGAGGAGCCAGTTCGCACCCAATGAAAAGTCTTAAGAGTGCCCATCTATACCCTGCGGATCCCATCTATACCCATGGTCTTGATGTGGTCCCCAGCATCCTCTACGGACTAGAAGAAAAGGATTTACCAGTAGGTATCAAAATCCTGTTTTTTCCTTGTCTATTTTTAGTACTTCTGCCTTTTCATCCACAGGGGACCCCTCTGGGTCACATTAAAGATCATTTGCACATGTAGTACAAACTGATACCGACACAGACTCCGACTCCTGTGTCGACACTAGTGATTCCAAGTGAATAGATGCAAAGTTAGCAAAAAAACATTCAATACATGATTATTGCTTCGAGCCCATACAATTTGGCCGTTTCCATGCCAGAGCATTCCAGTGGGACCTGTTGGACAAGTGGTCAAGTTCCCATCTATACATGCATCAGAGGATAATCCTGTCATCCAAAGCCAGAATTTCGCTCCTGTGGTGGCTACACAGTTCTCACCTACTAGAGGGACGCAGGTTCGGGATTCAGGACTGGGTCCTAGTAACCACGGATGCAAGTCTCCGAGGGGAAAGCTTCCAAGGAAGATGGTCAAGTCAAGAAACTTTTCTTCACATAAATGTTCTGGAGTTGAGAGCCATTTACAACAGGCTTCTACAAGCGGTGCATCTTCTACAAGATCAACCCATACAGATCCAGTCGGACAATGTAACAGCAGTCGCGTACATAAACCGTCAGGGCGGAACGAAAAGCAGAGCACCAATGGCAGAGGTGACAAAGATCCTCCGGGCAGAAAGACATGCAAGAGCTCTGTCCGCAATTTTCATTCCGGGAGTGGACAACTGGGAAGCAGACTTCCTCAGCAGACACGATCTCCATCAAGAGAATGGGGCCTCCACCAAGAAGTCTTTGCAGAGGTGACAAGTCTTTGGGGAGTTCCTCAAGTAGACATGATGGCATCTTGTCTCAACAAGAAGCTTCAGAGATATTGTTCCAGGTCGAGAGACCCTCAAGCAATAGCAGTGGATGCACTAGTGACCCAGTGGGTGTTTCGGTCAGTGTATGTCTTCCCTCCACTTCCACTCATACCGAAAGTTCTCAAGATCATAAGAAGAACAAGGGTTCGAGCGATCCTCATTGTCCCAGACTGGCCAAGGAGGGCTTGGTATCCAGATCTTCAGGATTTGCTCATAGAAGATCCTCGGCCTCTTCCTCTTCGCGAGGACCTGCTGCAGAAGGGGCCGTGCGTGTATCAAGACTTACCACGGCTACGTTTGACGGCATTGGTGTTGAGCGCCGGATCCTATCCCGAAAGGGTATTCCCAAAGAAGTCATTCCCACTCTTATTCAGGCCAGGAAAGGAGTAATGTCTAGACATTACCACCATATTTGGAGAAAATATGTGTCTTGGTGTGAAGCCAGGAAGGCTCCAATGGAAGAGTTTCAGTTGGGACGTTTTCTCCGTTTTCTCCAGGCGGATGTGGATGCGGGCCTACGATTGGGTTCAATCAAGGTCCAGATTTAGGCCTTCTCTGTTTTCTTTCAGAAACAATTGGCCTCCCTTCCAGAAGTTCATACGCTCGTGAAAGGGGTTCTGCACATCCAACCTCCATTTGTGCCTCCTGTGGCACCATGGGATCTTAACGTGGTGTTGCAGTTCCTTCAATCGGAATGGTTTGAACATCTCCAGGAGATAGAGTTGAAGTTTCTCACTTGGAAAGTGGTCATGCTATTGGCCTTGGCATCCGCAAGGAGGGTGTCTGAGTTGGGGGCCTTGTCTCACAAGAGCCCTTACCTGATCTTCCATGAAGATAGGGCTGAACTAAGAAATCGTCAGCAATTTCTTCCAAAGGTGGTTTCTTCTTTCCATATAAACCAACCTACCGTGGTGCCAGTGGCTACTGACACCTTTGCGGCGTCTCTGGATGTTGTCAGAGCTTTGAAGATTTATGTTGCAAGAACAACTTGGATAAGGAAAACAGAGGCTCTGTTTTGTCCTGTATGCTCCCAACAAGATTGGATGTCCTGCTTCTAAGCAGACTATCGCACGCTGGATCAGAGGGACGATTCAGCACTCTCATTCCACGGCAGGATTGCCGTACCGAATTCGGTGAATGCCCACTCCACTAGGAAGGTGGGCTCATCCTGGGCGGCTGCCCAGGGGGTCTCGGCATTGCAACTTTGCCGAGCAGCTACTTGTTCAGGGGCAAACACGTTTGCTAAGTTCTACAAGTTTGACACCTTGGCCGATGAGGACCTCAAGTTTGGTCAATCGGTGCTGCAGGGTCATCCGCACTTTCCCGCCCGTACTGGAGCTTTGGTATAACCCCATGGTACTGAAGTGGACCCCAGCATCCTCTAGGACGTACGAGAAAACAGGATTTTAATACCTACCGGTAAATCCTTTTCTCCTAGTCCGTAGAGGATGCTGGGCACCCGGCCCAGTGCTTTCTTTACTTGCAGTAGTTATTTTGTTATAGTTTTACACAGGTGTTGTGTTATAATTATTTTCAGCATGTTGCTGATGTAAGTTATGCCCGTTGGCATGTGTTATGTTGAATGCCATGTGTGCGGCATGGTTGAAGTGTGAGCTGGTATGAATCTCACCGTTATCTTTAAAGTAAATCCTTTCTTCAAAATGTCCGTCTCCCTGGGCATCGTTTCCTATACTGGGGTCTGGAGGAGGGGCATAGAGGAGCCAGTTCACACTCTAGAAAAGTCTTGGAGTGCCCATGGCTCCTGCGGAGCCGTCTATGCCCCATGGTACTGAAGTGGACCCCAGCATCCTCTACGGACTAGGAGAAAAGGATTTACCGGTAGGTATTAAAATCCTGTTTTTTTTCTCTAAGAGTTAGTTAGGCACGGGGAGGCTACTGGCAACAGCCTCCCTGCTTCGTGGGACTTGGGGGGGAGTAGTGTCCCCCCTGCGGGGTTCGAGCCACTATCTCTCCTGACAGGACACTGAGCACCTGAGGGTGATGATCGTTAGCCGCCCCAGGTGACTGCTCACTCCCGCAGCATTCCGCCACCCCCTAACAGAGCCAGAAGATTCTGGTGGCGAGTGAGTGAAGATGGCGGCAACAGGGTGGGAGCGCAGTATTAACTGCGCTCTGGAGGCTGAGCGGTACATAGTGCGGCGCTGTGAGGGGCGCCCTGAGCCAGCGCCAATACCCTACACTGGTCACCAAGGCTGTCAGGGACCTCGGTAACGCTGATAGCACCATTCCTCAGGCCAGTATAAAGATGTGAAGAGTGGGATGCAACACCATGTTAGGGGGGCGGAGCTTCTCAGAGCGGACCCAGCAGCGTTCAGCGCCATTTTCCTGCCTGCAGATCCTGTACAGAGACACTGACAGGGAGAGCTGTCCCTACCAGCAACTCCAGCTACCCTGTGCGGTACCAGGGGGGGGGGGGGGGTGCTGAATTTACTGTGTAGTCTATTAAGGTACAGTCAGCGCCAGGTAGTTGTATTATAACTACCTAGGGAAGCGCTGTGTGTGTGCTAGCTCCAAGCTCTGTGTTTCTCTGTGGCATACTTGGGGGGAAACTGTGTCTGACATTTTCCTGTGTGGGTGTCAGTTGTCTCACATAGCCATGTCTAGGGACTCTGTGCCTTATGCTGCAGAGGACATTTCCTCTCAGGAGGAATCCATTCCATGTACACAGGAATGTAGTGTCTTGTATCAGATCCCTGTTAATGAGCCTGAGTGGTTAACCTCTATTAAGGGAATGATCTCTCAGATCTCTACTAGGGTAGCTCATACTGAGACTGAAACTCAGGTTTTAAAGAAGTCTATGGCAGTTTGGTCAGGTTCTGTTCCTATTTCTTCAAAATAGATTATGCAAGATGACACGGATACCGACTCTGACACTGCAGACGGTGATGGGGATGTGCTGAGTTGGGCGCATCCCTTGCAAAGGGGTTGCAACTCATGATTGAGGCCATTAGAGATGTGTTAAATATTACTGACACAACACCTGAGCAGGTTGAGGAGGCTTACTTCACAGACAATAAGAAAGCCTCGCTAAAGAATTAAACGCTTTATTTGAAAAATCCTGGGAAAACCCGGAGAAAAAAAATCCATATTCCCAAAAGGATTCTGGTTGCTTTTCCCTTCCCTGAAAAATGGGAACACCCACCCATAGTTGACGCATCTGTTCCCAGACAGTCGAAAAAGGTGGTTTTATCTGTCGCTGGGTCTACCGCGTTAAAAGAACCAGCTGATCGTAAGATTGACACTACGCTCAAATCCACATACACTGCTTCAGGGGTGGCGCTGAGGCCTACTATTGCCTGCACATGGATCTCTAAAGCTATAGTAAAGTGGTCAGGCACGTTACTAGAGGATTTGGATTCAATGGATAGAAGTGACATTGAATTATTTTTACGTAACATACAGGATTCTGCGGGGTTCATGGTGGAATCCATGAAGGACCTGGGTACGCTGACTGCAAGGATATCTTCCATGTCGGTCTCAGCTCGCAGGGGACTCTGGCTACGCCAATGGTCTGCAGTCGCGGAATCCAGGAGAAGTGTGGAGAACCTACCCTACACAGGTCAGACTCTATTTGGGGAAGTATTGGATGCATGGATATCCACGGCAACCGCGGGTAAGTCACCTTTTCTTCCCTCAGCTGCGCCTTCTACGAAGAAACCCTTTTCTTCACCTGCATCGCAGTCCTTTCGGACAGCAAAGACAAAAAGTCCAAGCCTCCTACCACCTTCTTTAGAGGTGGGTGGGCAAAATCCAAAAAGCCTGCATCTGCAGGCTCCCAGGACCAGAAACCTGCTTCTGGTGCCTTAAAATCCACAGCATGACGGTGGACCACATAGCCTGGAGGATGGGCTGAACTTGAAATCGCTAAACCCTTATCTAAGGGAGTTCAAATTCAAGATGGAGTCTCTGAGAGCAGTGATCTCAGGTCTGGAGGAGGGGGAGTTTCTGGTATCCCTGGATATCAAGGATGCGTATCTCCACATTCCGATTTGGCCTCCGCACCAGGCTTATCTCAGATTTGCACTGTTAGACAGTCTCTATCTGTTTCAGGCACTGCCATTTGGTCTCTCCACGGCACCAAGGGTGTTCACTAAGGTGATGGCAGAGATGATGGTTCTCCTCCGCAGACAGGGAGTGAACATAATTCCATACCTGGATGATCTGCTGATAAAGGCGTCATCCAGGGAGAAGATGTTGCAGTCCCATTGCTCTCACGACTCATCTGCTCATGGTCCATGGTTGGATCCTGAACCTTCCAAAGTCACATTTGGAGCCTACAAGGAGATTGTCTTTCCTGGGGATGATCCTCGACACGGAAGTGCAGAGGGTGTTTCTACCGGTGGAGAAAGCGTTGGTGATACAATCAATGGTTTGGGATGTCCTGAAGCCAGCCCGGGTATCGATTCATCTGTACATTCATCTTCTGGGGAAGATGGTTGCCTCTTACAAGGCTCTGCAGTTCCGAAGGTTTCATGCTCGATCCTTCCAATTGGATCTCCTAGACAAGTGGTCAGGTTCTCACCTACATATGCACCTGAGGATACGTCTGTTGCCGAAAGCAAGGATTTCACTCCTCTGGTGGCTACAAATGCCTCTCCTTCTGGAGGGCTGCAGGTTCGGGATTCAGGACTGGATCTTTCTAACCACAGATGCAAGTCTCCGAGGCTGAGGTGCAGTCCCTCAAGGGGATACCTTCCAAGGAAGGTGGTCAAGTCTGGAATCCAGTCTTCTAATAAACATTCTGGAACTAAGAGCCGTATACAACGGTCTTCTCCAAGCGACTCACCTTCTGCGAGATCGACCCATTCAAGTGCAGTCAGACAATGTAACGACAGTGGCCTACATAAACCGACAAGGTGGAACAAAGAGCAGGGCTGCAATATTAGAGGTAACAAGAATCATCCTCTGGGCGGAAAAGCACGCGTTAGCACTGTCAGCAATTTTCATTCCGGGAGTGGACAACTGGGAAGCGGACTTCCTCAGCAGACACGATCTCCATCCAGGAGAGTGGTCCTCCATCCAGAGGTGTTCACGGAGGTGACAAATCTTTGGAGGGTTCCTCAAATAGACATGATGGCCTCCCGCCTCAACAAAAAACTTCGGAGGTATTGCTCAAGGTCAAGAGACCTGCAAGCAGTGGTGATGGACGCCCTGGTAACTCCGTGGGTGTTCCAGTCAGTGTACGTGTTTCCTCCACTTCCATTAATTCCAAGGGTTCTAAAGCTCATAAGGAGAACAAGAGTTCAAGCAATCCTCATTGTTCCGGACTGGCCAAGAAGCGCTTGGTACGCGGATCTTCTGGATCTACTGCTGGAAGAGCCGAGGCCTCTTCCTCTTCGGGAGGACCTGCTGCAGCAGGGGCCGTTCACTTATCAAGACTTACCGTGGCTACGTTTGACGGCATGGAGGTGGAATGCCAGATCTTAGCTCGGAGGGGCATTCCGAACAAGGTTATTCCTACCCTGATACAGGCTAGGAAAGGAGTAACGTCTAAACATTACCATCGCATTTGGAAAAAGTATGTATCTTGGTCTGAGTCCAAGAAGTTTCCTACAGTGGAGTTTCAACTGGGACGGTTTCTCCTCTTCCTGCAAGCAGGTGTTGATATGGGCCTGAGGTTGGGATCCGTGAAGGTCCAGATTTTGGCCCTATCCATTTTCTTCCAGAAACAATTGGCTTCCCTCCCTGAGGTTCAGACTTTATTGAAAAGGACAAATACACAAACAAATAAAAATAAGTGGGCGCTAGTATAATGGCTATGAGACAACTATAATAATAATAATAATAATACTATTCGCTGACTGCAGCTTCCCAAATTGAGGTGCTGATCCTCAAAAAAATCATGGAAATAGTAGAAAACACAAACAAGCGCTGTCGATGAAAAGTATTAATAAAATTTATTAAGAAATTAGATATCTTTATCACAGTATAGTGAATAAACCAGGTATCCTGTCGTTTAAAAATATACCTTATAACATATGCCAAACATTAGTGGCTTAGATTTAAAATAGCAACAAATAAGAGACACATTAAAAAAGCTCCCTTGAAACAATGTAACCACCTGTGCTCCAGATGGAAATACAGCACTTGTGATTAAAGAATGCTCCTTAGAGTAAGCTCAATGCATGGGCTAATTAGACATATGAGCTCATTAGATGTTTCTTTAAATTTGAGAGTCCATCCACAATGAGAATATGATAAACACTTCACATTTAAATTGTCCACTGATTTATAATTAGCTTAGGTGCTCCCAATGTTGTCCACCGATATTTAAAAGGCTTTTAACAGGCAGCTTAATAAGCACAGTTCCATGCGCAGCACGATGACAGTTAAGCTTATGATGCTATTTAGACAGTCTAGTGCAGTGCTTACCCTGGCCTTTATCGTAATTAAATTGATCGGTATCTCCTTTACTGATAGTGGGCGCCGGCTGCCCACACCGCTAGCAGCGGCACAGAGGAGGCTGTCAGGAGCAGTGGATGACCGAGGACGAGACTCTCGAAGTGGTGCTGAGAAGCAAAGATCCACACCATTAGCCGCTCACTTGCGGTTACGTAGCGGGAGCCGTCAGTGACGTACTGCTGAATGTGATCAGTCTCTGGTGATGGCAATAAACAGGATACCGGGCAGGATATCGGGCGGAATGCATTCTTGTCATCGGGCAGAATGCATTCTCCTTGTCACCCTCTCCTCATCCACTGCCTCTCCCTGTCACTTACTGCTTCTCCCGTCAACTTCTCCTTGTCACCCTCTTCCTCACCCTGGCATCATAAACTACTTCTCCTCTTCACCTTTTCCTAACACCCTCTTCCTCTCCCTGTCACCCACTCTCCATATGCCCTGTTACCCACAGCCTCTCCTCTGCATCACTATCTCATAACCTCCTGTTACTCATCGCCTCAGCCTATCCAAGACATCACCCTCTCCCCTACACCCTCTGCTTCTTCCTGTCACCCACTGCCTCTCCCCATCACCCTCTCCCTGTCACTTACTGCCTCTTCCCCTCACCCTCTTCCCGTCTCTTACTGCCTCTCCCCCTCACCCTCTTCCTGTCACTTACTGCCTCTCCCCGTCGACTTCTGCCTGTCACACACTGCCTCTCCTCCTCACCCTTTCTTGTCATCCACTACCTCTCCATCTCCCACTATCTCTTCCTGTCACCTCTCCCTCCTGTCACCCTCTCCCTGTCACCCACTGCCTCTCACTGTCATCCTCTACATCACGCACTGCCTCCCCCTGTCATATGATTGGATGCCATTCTGACGCCAGAATGTGCATAACTGCAAATAATGGGGTCATTCCGAGTTGTTCGCTCTGTAAATTTCTTCGCATCGCAGCGATTTTCCGCTTAGTGCGCATGCGCAATGTTCGCACTGCGACTGCGCCAAGTAAATTTGCTATGAAGTTAGGAATTTTACTCACGGCTTTTTCATCGTTCAGGCGATCATAATGTGATTGACAGGAAGTGGGTGTTTCTGGGCGGAAACTGGCCGTTTTATGGGTGTGTGTGAAAAAACGCTACCGTTTCTGGGAAAAACGCGGGAGTGGCTGGAGAAACGGAGGAGTGTCTGGGCGAACGCTGGGTGTGTTTGTGACGTCAAACCAGGAACGACAAGCACTGAACTGATCGCAGATGCCGAGTAAGTCTGGAGCTACTCTGAAACTGCTAAGACTTGTGTAATCGCAATATTGCGAATCTTTCGTTCGCAATTTTACTATGCTAAGATTCACTCCCAGTAGGCGGCGGCTTAGCGTGTGCAAAGCTGCTAAAAACAGCTTGCGAGCGAACAACTCGGAATGACCACCAATATTGTATTGATCAATCTCTGCAAATGCCCTGTGTGTGGTTATGTATAAATCCTGTGTGAAAAGGTCATTCTAACAGCCCCTTCACAGCAGGAACTCTGCTATGTGTCAAGGTAGCCAAGCTCTTTGATAAGTCAGACAGAGAAGGATACAATATGCTTCAGGGAAGCATATTGTATCCTCTTCCTCTCTGTATCCATAAAAACTATATTAAGTACTGTATGTGATCTATTGTATTGTATGTGTTGTAAATGTCTTATTAGGACAAATGGAAGAATAGTACTGGCCTGACGTGCCACTGCTCCCATACTGATCTTAAAGGGGGAGGTGTCATGATCCAGGCTATTTTAAGTAGTAATAGGCCTGTTAAAATCAATGTATGTGATATCAATATTCTGATCGATGTATCAATGTACCAGTGTGTGATAACTGTCTTCGCATGTCAAATAGTTGAAGCTTGATTGATCTGCTGGCATTTCATTATAGCCACAGAACGCAGAGACACACTGGCTACTCAGGTGTGAAATTCCTCATGAGCTAGTTTAATTACCACAGAATCAGAACTCAGATCTTAAAGTAAATGCAGGTCAAATGTTTTTTCAACTGACTTGTGTATCTCCCAACAGGTTATTTACTGACCAAAGGAGGTCACCAGAGAGACCAGAAAGACATGCTGGCTAGGGAAGGTGATAAAAACTTCCTTCAGCTAGCTATAACAGTGTCTTATTATGATTGATGATTGCCCAGCTTCAAAAGGATTGGGAAAAGTAATTAGCCAGCCCCTGTGTATATGACCAAGAGACCTCATGTCACAGTAGTATTTACACAAAACCCATGGCCAGAGCTACAAGGCTACTAGACGATAAGGCCATTCGCCCCTGAGCACGTGGCTGGGAAGCCCTGTATGAGCTGAAACCCAATACCTTCTCTGGCTTTGGAAGGGCTAAAAACAAACTCTCCAGAGGGAGGGGGGCTGAACGTGCAGCCTGAGTTTTAAATAGGAGAAACACAGACTGCAAAGTGTGCATTTTCAAAGAAGCAAGTCAGGAGAAGCATCCTGGCTCTGTAATGTCCCGATAAGGGGGGTCATTCTGAGTTGATCGCACGCTGCCGATTTTCGCAGCGCAGCGATCAGGTTACTACTGCGCATGCGTATGCACCACAATGCGCACTCGCGTCGTACGGGTACAAACAGCATCGTTGCTGTGCAATGCTTCAAGCAACAAATCCATTTGCACAACCGATCGCAAGGATATTGACAGGAAGAGGGCGTTTATGGGTGTCAACTGACCATTTTCTGGGAGTGGTAGGGAAAACGCAGGCATGTCCAGGCGTTTGCAGGGTGGGTGTCTGACGTCAATTCCGGGACCGGACAGGCTGAAGTGATCGCAAGGGCTGAGTAAGTTCAGACCTACTCAGAAACTGCAAAAAAAATTTTTGTACCACTCCGCTGCACATGCGATCGCACACTTGCAAAGCAAAAATACACTCCCCCGTGGGCGACGACTATGCATTTGCATGGCTGGTAAAAGTAGCTAGCGAGCGATCAACTCGGAATGAGGGCCCAGCTCTGAAGAGGCTTCACTTCATCCCATCTTTCCACTCTGCATGTGTTGGGATCGGTGGGTTTTATCTCCCTATTTTTATTTTTCTTGAAACTGTTTTTACTCATGTGACTTTTACTTTTTACCATTATATCCTGTAACTTTTTTTTCTGTAACATAAGCTTTGAAGTGTTTTACTTAAATTAAAATCTAATTGTAGCTCTGGTTTTCTGTTGTGTATCCAACCCAACTCTCTGAAAGAGGCGTTACCAAATTATCAATAATTCTGGGTGCAGGCAAAAGCCATAAGTTTGCCTTGGGTCATACCCTAACTGTTTGTACTTTGGCTGGTGGCAGTGTTAGTGTTGAAATTAATGCACGTGCTCAGGTATCCAGTAACGGTGTCACGTGGCAGAGATTCACAGATTCACAGAATCGCTGTGCCTAGGATCATGACAAACCCTATCACCCAATCCTGGTGTCACCCACTGCCTCTCCTGGGCATCACCCACTGCCACTCCCTGTCTTCAGAAAAGCAGTTTGAGATTGAGGTGAAGAGCTGAGCAGTGCAGTGTGTGGGAAGAGGGGGCAGGAGGGAGAAGAGCCTTGAAAGAGGAGCCTGGTTGTGATTGCTGAGGGGAGTGAGTGAGAATTGAGGAGGCAAGGATGGCATGAGCTGGGTAGCTGGTGATAAGGCTGGAATAAGGGAAGTGGGTGAGGAAGCATGATGAATACAAGAACATGGCTCATGGATACATCATTCCTTTCTCTGGCAGGGTCCACAGGTTATCCACAGGATAACATTGGGATATGATAAAGCGACAGCGGATTTGCACCAAACGGTCAAAGCTTTCAGCCTCCCAGCATGCAATGTCCATATATCCCCGCCTCCTGGCTCAGGCAAATCAGTTTGGTACGGCAGGAGCCGGACCATGGTTAAAAGGGCTGCTGGTTTTTAGCAGCCATAAACTTTTTTATTTTATTTTTATAGTCTTACAATTTTTTTGAGCGATCTTTCTAAAAAGTGTCTTGTACCTTGGAAAGGTTTATTTTTATAGTCTTACTATTTTTTTGAGCGATCTTTCTAAAAAGTGTCTATGTACCTTGGAAAGAGTCATCCCAACAACTCCCCGCCGGGTCACGACAATGCTTTCCCACGAGTACAGTGCTGTTACGGGCGTCTATGTCGAATGTACTAGCAAGGCCAGCAGACGTTACTAGGCTGTGGCCGGAGCACGGGGAGAAGGTAAGGCATCTGTTCCGCTTAGAGGGGGAAAGTGGACACAGCCGCACTGTTTTGGGAGGAGACTACCAAACAGTCGCTGTCGCGGCTGCCATCTAGGGTGCACCAGTGCAAGGCCCTAGGGATCATAGGCTCCAGGGGTAGTGTGATGCTGTGATCCATATGGTTGATGTCAGCAGTGGGGAGTCAAATGCTCCCTTGATCGTCCCTCCCCCCGGTTCATGACCAGTTTCCTCTGAGTTTCCCGCCATGAACTGAGTACCCGCTTCCGTCTGAGATGCTGTGTATATAAAAGGACCCAGTTGCAGCATAGGTGGCGGTGTGACTGGTGCGTCAGTGTTTACTTGGACGTCTGTGTTCACTGTAGGTTCATGGGGCGAATGCGTACACTATTAGCATCTGGATCCACTCAACGTTCGCTAACGTAATTGATCGATCCTAGAAGCGGGCTAAAGTCTCCCTGTATCCCACTCTCCTGAGCCGGGTGATACAGCACTAAGGGGTCTTTTTACTAAGGAGATAAAGTAGCTGGAGATAAAGTACCAGCCAATCGGCTCCTAACTGCTGGAGATAAAGTACCTAGTCAATCGGCTCCTAACTGCCATGTCACAGGTTGGGTTTGAAAAATTACAGTTAGGATCCAATTGGCTGGTACTTTATCTCCAGTGACTTTATCTCCATCCAAAGCTTAGTAAATAGACCCCTAAGTCTTTATCTACCTTTCAGTATGAATAGTTGGATAAGTGCCTGATGCATATGAGTCTGATAAATATTGCTGCTGTTTCTTTTGCCGTGCGACTGGATACGTTTAAAACTCCTGTATAAGGTAATGCAGTAATATGTTCTCCTACATACTTGAAATGTATTTTGTAGTTTATTATTTGCTCATATTGCTTATTATACTAAGGTATAACCTGTGACTGATTGCTAGTGCGATTGCTGACTTGTCAGTTTTCTGTGTATTCCGATCCTCAATGCCAATGCAAAGCAGGATAGGGTCAGATTGTATGTCACTTTAACAAAATTTAAAGTGATTACATTCACAAATTGTGTAGTTAACACTGTACAGGTGTGTGATTATTTATCATGTCTAAGAGCGGTAAGGGTGAGGAAAATACACTCACAGCAGCACCAACACTCATGTCATGTTTGTCTTGCAAAGCTGGGTTAACCTCTCAGGATCTGGTTCAGAATGGTTTGTGAGCAAATTGTTTTAGCTTTCACCAAAGTCTCTTGAAAAATCCAAGGCAGACACAGGTGCAAGTGAATCCCCCATGGGCTACTTTTGCACAGATATTATCCAGTATAGCTGAGCGGATAATGCTAACTTCTGTACCAGGGATAGGTTACACTATTAACCCTTACATGCAACATTCCACCTGGGGTTTATTACATCCAGCAGGGGAAGCAGAAGCCTCTCAACAAAACAGGCTGAAAGGCCCGTGGTAACTAATCACATAGACATGAAACAACATCTTCACAGTCTACACATGTTTCAGATGATGATTCGTCGGAGGATGAAGACTCATCACACTCCGGTTCTCCATACGGAGTCGAGGAGGAAGACCTCAGCTCAGTTGACATTTCTGAGCTAATTAGTGCGATGAAAGCCATTCTATCCTTAGAGGAGGCAGCAAAGCCTGTCTTAAAATCTAAGGCACCTGTGTTTAAACATCCTAAAACAGTTAGGACTGAGTTTCCTGGGTCAGAACAGCTGACGGAAATTATGCAAGAGGCTTAGTTTACGCCCTCTAAGAAGTTTAGAATTCCAAGGAAATGGAATTCGAATTATCCTCTTCCGGCTGGGGACCGTTTAAAAAGAGAGGTGGCTCCCAAAGTAGATACGCATGTCATTCAATTGGTGCAAAAATCTACATTATCTCTGCCTTCAACATCATTAAATTATGTCATGGATAGGAGAGTCGATGGTTTTCTAAAAAAACATTTTCTCATACGTCCTAGAGGATGCTGGGGTCTACTTCATGACCATGGGGTATAGACGGTACCGCAGGAGCCATGGGCACTCTTAAGACTTTTCAATGGGTGTGAACTGGCTCCTCCCTCTATGCCCCTCCTCCAGACCTCAGTTTTAGAAATGTGCCCAGGCAGACTGGATGCACTCTAGGGGAGCTCTACTGAGCTCTGAAAAGACTTATGTGAGGTTTTGTTTGGCAACAGTCTCCCTGCTTCGTGGGACTGAGGGGGCAGAAGTAGGAACCAACTTCCTGAATAGTTTCATGGCTCTGCTTCTGGCTGACAGGACACCATTAGCTCCTGAAGGGTACTGAATGCTAGCCGTGTCTAGATGCTCACTCCCACAGCACGCCGTCACCCCCCTCACAGAGCCAGAAGTCAGAAGACAGGTGAGTAGAAGAAGACAGATCTTCTGTCAAGAAAAGTGACGGCTGAGGTACAGTGCGGCTGGCGGGAGCGCAGCGCGCCATTGCTGCCCACACACACAGGCACTGCTGGGTGCAGGGCGCGGGGGGGTCGCCCTGGGCAGCAAAAACACCTCTATAAACTGGCAAAAAGGGGGCATAAGATGCCCAGGCACAGCCCTACCCCCGCCAGTATAAATTTTATGAAACGTTTCTGAGGTAAAAAGGGCGGAGCTTCTTCCTCAGGCAGCCAGCACAATGCTCAGTGCCATTTTCTCTCTCAGGCTGCAGAGACATCGCTGGTCCTCCTTCACTTCTGACTACAAGTTTCAGGGTGCAAAACGGGGGGCACAAGCGAATTTGGTGCTTTATAAGTGTGTTTTACTGTGTAAACAGTGCTGCATGTCAGTGGGCATTCTGTGTTCACAGGCATTAGATACTGGCGCTGGGGTTGTGAACTGGCTGCTCCTAAACTGTGTCCCTCTGACAGATTTTACTGTGGGTCTGTCCTCTATAAGTCCCAGTGTGTCTGTGTGTGTTGTACACGTGTGTAAGACATGTCAGAGGCAGGGAGTTCCTCCCCGGAGGTAACCATTTTAGGGACACAGAAGTGTAATGTGGTGGCGCTGCCAGCACACCAAGAGCCTGCATGGGTGAAAGAAATACGTGATAGTATGCATCATATCAATAGGAGATTAGATAAGTCTGAATCTCATGCTGAGTGCTGGAGAAAATCTTGGAGGATGTGATTTTTCAGGGCTCTGTTCTTCCATCCGCAGGTGACCCCTCTGGGTCACATAAGAGACCATTTGCGAATATTGTGAATACTGATACCTACACGGACACTGATTCTTGTGTCAACGATAGTGACTCCAGAGAAATAGATCATAAATTGGCAAAAAATATACAATATAGGATTGTGGCTATAAGGGAAGTTCTGGAAGTCACGGCATACACTCCTGTACCTCAGGAGAAGGCTTATTTCTATAAAGAAAAGAAATCTAAGGTCACTTTCCCTCCTTCCCACGAGCTTAATACACTCTTTGAAGGGATGTGGGTGAATCCCGAAAATAAATTTCGTATTCCCAAAGAATTCAGATAGCTTATCCTTTCCCGGTGGAGGACAGGAAAAAATGGGAGTCACCCCCTGTGTTAGACAGTGCACTGTCCAGGTTGACAAAGAAGGTAATTCTCCCTGCACCTGGCACGGCTTCACTAAAAGAGCCGGCAGACCGAAAGATGGAAATGACATTGAAATCCATTTATGTTACCAATGGTACGCTGCTCAGGCCCACAATTGCTTGTGCGTGGGTCGCGCTATTGAAAAATGGTCAGAAAGCGTGTCATCAGAAATTGACATGATTGATAAAGATGAGATACTCCTTAAGTTAGGGAATATCAAAGACGCTGCCGCATACATGCTAGAAGCGATGAAAGATATTGGACTCTTGAGTTCACAAGCCGCTACCATGGCAGTATCGGCTCGGCGGGCGTTGTGGATTCGCCAGTGGAATGCGGATGCAGATTCCAAAAGAAATCTGGAGGCTCTCCCATATAAAGGTGAGGCCTTATTTGGCGATGGACTGGATGCGTTAGTCTCGGTGGCTACCGCAGGTAAGTCAACATTTTTGCCCTCTGCGCCTGCACCGGCAAAAAAGACACATGCAGTCCTTTTGGCCCAATAAATACAAAAAAGCGAGAGGTTCCCCCTTCTTTGCGGGTAGGGGAAAGGGAAATAAGTCCACAGCAGCTTCAGGTTCCCAGGAGCAGAAGTCTACCCCTACTTCTGCCAAATCTTCAGCATGATGCTGGGGCTCCTTTGCGGGAGGCCGCTCGGGTGGGGGCACATCTCAAACTGTTCAGGCAAGGTTGGATTCTGTCTGGCCTGGATCCCTGGGTGTTGCAAATAGTGTTCCAGGGATACAAGCTGGAGTTTCAAGACGTTCCCCCATGCCGATTTTTCAAATCAACCTTGCTAGCTTCTCTTCCAGAAAGGGAAGCAGTAACAGCGGCAATCCAAAAATTATGTCAGGATCAGGTCATAGTCCTGGTACCTTTTGTCACAACAAGGGGAGGGTTTTTATTCAAGCCTTTTTGTAGTTCCAAAGCCGGATGGCTCGGTCAGACCGATCCTAAACCTGAAAAATCTGAATCTCTACTTGAAACGATTCAAGTTCAAAATGGAATCACTGAGGGCAGTGATTTCCAGTCTGGAGGAGGGGGACTACATGGTGTCTGTAGACATAAAAGATGCTTACCTGCATGTTCCCATTAATCCTCCTCACCAGGCTTATCTGAGAGTCGCGGTTCAGGATTGCCATTACCAATTCCAGACATTACCTTTCGGTCTCTCCACGGTGCCGAGGGTATTCACCAAGGTGATAAGGAGTCAATATAATTCCTTATCTAGACGATCTCCCGATAAAGGCGAGATCCAGGGAGCAGTTGTTAAAAAAACATCACACTCTCCCTGTCAATACTCCAACAACACAGTTGGATCATAAATTATCCAAAGTCACAGTTGGAACCGACAACAAGATTGTCTTTTCTCGGGATGATTCTGGACACAGAAGTTCAGAGAGTATTTCTTCTGGTGGAAAAGGCTCTGGAAATCCAGAAAATGGCAAAACAGATATTGAATCCATCGAGTGTGTTGATCCATCAGTGCATTCGGTTGTTGGGGAAGATGGTGGCGGCCTACGAGGCCATACAGTTTGGCAGGTTCTATGCCAGGGTATTCCAGTGGGACCTGTTGGACAACTGGTCAGGATCCTACCTACACATGCACCGGAAGATAATCCTGTCGTCAAAAGCCAGGATTTCGCTCCTGTGGTGGCTACACAGTTCTCACCTACTAGAGGGACGCAGGTTCAGGATTCAGGACTGGGTCCTGGTAACCACGGATGCAAGTCTCCGAGGCTGGGGAGCTGTCACTCGGGGAAAGCTTCCAAGGAAAATGGTCAAGTCAGGAAGCCTGCCTTCACATAAACGTGCTGGAATTGAGAGCCATTTACAACGGCCTTCAACAAGCGGTACATCTTCAAGATCATTCCGTGCAGATCCAGCCGGACAATGTAACAGCAGTCGCGTGCATAAACAGGCAGGGCGGAACGAAAAGCAGAGCACCAATGGCAGAGGTGACGAAGATCCTCCTCTGGGCAGAAAGACATGTAAAGGCTCTGTTGGCAATTTTCATTCCGGGAGTAGACAACTGGGAAGCAGACTTCCTCAGCAGACACGATCTCCATCCAGGAGAGTGGGGCCTCCACCAAGAAGTCTTTGCAGAGGTGACAAGTCTTTGGGGAGTTCCTCAAGTAGACATGATGGCATCTTGTCTCAACAAGAAGCTTCAGAAATATTGTTCCAGGTTGAGAGACCCTCAAGCAATAGCAGTGCATGCGCTAGTGGCCCAGTGGGTGTTTCGGTCGGTGTATGTCTTCCCTCCACTTCCGCTGATCCCAAAGGTGCTCAGGATCATAAGGAGAACAAGAGTTTGAGATATCTTCATTGCCCCAGACTGGCCAATGAGGGCTTGGTACCCAGATCTTCAGGAGTTGCTCATAGAAGATCCTCGGCCTCTTCCTCTTCGCGAGGACCTGCTGCAGCAGGGGCCATGCGTGTATCAAGACTTACCGCAGCTACGTTTGATGGCATAGCTGTTGAGCGCCGGATCCTAGCTCGTAAGGGTATTCCCAAGGAAGTCATCCCCACCCTTATTCAGACCAGGTAAGGAGTAACGTTGAAACATTACCACCGTATTTGGAGAAAATATGTGTCTTGGTGTGCATCCAAAAAGGCTCCTACGGAAGAGTTTCAGTTGGGACGTTTTCTCCATTTTCTGCAGGCTGGTGTGGAGGCGGGTTTCCGATTGGGGTCAATCAAGGTCCAGATTTTGGCCTTGTCAGTGGTCTTCCAAAAAAGAATTGGCCTCTCTCCCAGAGGTTCAGACCTTCGTGAAAGGGGTTCTGCACATCCAGCCTCCATTTGTGCCTCCAGTGGCACCATGGGACTGTAAAAGCCTAATATATATCCTACATTAAACACTCTAAAAGGTTAATGAACACAGTACGCAATTGGCGTATGGAATACCGTAAGAGTACGCACGTAGCGTACAAACGCGTGGCCGTGGACGAGACGCACGAGCGGCACGTTCGCTCACGGCTTAAAGTGTAAAGGCAAGCACGCTATAGGCTGCCGACTAACGTAATGATACGCTAGCAGCGTGGCGGACGCTCGAGACCACGAGGAGATCACGAGCGGCGCTGACGCTCACAGAGTTAAACCTTTGTGCAGTGATAAGGTGTAAATGCAACACAGTGTAACCTTGTTAGTTTAAAGCTGTATGAGCGATTCTTACGCTCTGAGAACCCTTTAGCAATAATAAACACTCAAATACCGGTCTAAGGGTCTAACACCTTTTAAGGAAATGAATGAACGTTCAATCGCAAAAGAATACACAATACAAGTTATACACTACCAAACTAACATAAAATACCTAACCGAGTTACTACACGTTAAAATACAATAAAGACACAATTACATTTAAAAGGGGGAAGGAGAGAGAGAATGGCATACAACAAAATAGGAGATAAATATGGTTGCAGAGAACTTACGCACAAGGGGAACAATCGCAAGCGCCTTTCTGGATATCCAGCTCCCGATTATCAGTGATGAGAACCGTTGAAAAGAGTAGAGAGCTGGCCCAGATCGGCTTGTCTTTATATACACTTACACACAGTACAGTACAATGGTCCCTACATACTTATTGTTCATTGGACACAGGAATTCGTCTCTGCATTATAACAAAAGGTCATAGGTTGGTTCATACAGGTGGGCTGTGACTATTTCAAACTGCTCAGGTGGGAGGGAAACTGGGTTTCCCGCCGCATGGGTAATAAAGTGCAAATATAGTAAATGTCCATAAACTTCTTATGTCCATAACTATATGCACGAGCGAGTAATCCGCTTCAAACCAACACCGGAATATTGCTAATTATATTCTCTTCCGATGGATACTAAACACCACTGTGTAACCCCTGTCTAACCCTTCGTATCAAACAAAGAGGAATCTCTTTGTCCCCGAACATGCTATATTAACTAAACTTTCAGATTCTATCAAAGGGACCATAATCTACAAAATACATTATATGACTAAAATATGTTACGATTGAGTCGCCCGCTAGACGCACACAAACTCTACCGTAAATGCGCATACCGCGCGCCCGCGAGTGCACGCGACCGCGAGTATACGCACGCACGGGAGAGCTCATGCTCGTGCAGCGGGCACACGCATGAGGTGCATATATGGCAATGTGCAGCGTGATATTTTTCTGACTTTGACAGTCCACCCTTTGGCAGTCACCAATAACTGCCACTTCCTAAAACAGTTCAAAAAGAGAAAAATATATGTCATGTATAATACATTTCTATGATTGGGTAGGGGAGAAGAGGAGAAGGTGGGAAAACGGTATGACCTAGTGAGATAGCAGAAGCATGTGTGTATGAATCCATGTTTGGGGGGTCATGTATCATCGTGCCGTACGTGTTTTAAATCAAGCTTCGAGGTATTGCGAAGTATACATTTGAATTCCTTCTTATCCCATGGTACGGGTCTGTGGATGGGCTGTCAAACTTTACCGAGCTCTTTTCGGCTTTTGGTTGCAACAAAATGGGGGAGCACATTTTAGTTGATGATACATGAATAGGGGGATATGTGAGTGCTGATATCTGTGCCTATATTCCCTATCGACTATGTGTGTTATTACCTGAAGGTTGTAGAGATGAAGATAAGGAGCAATTATGGTAAATGCAGTCATAAACTATGTGAGTTTAATATACATTTGCCGATTGAGGTCTTGTCTTGTGTCTTGTCTTGTCTCGATGTACATGTTGACTGTAGTCTCCTTGGGCTTTTGCCAAAGTGCGAGCAAAAGCTTTCTCAATGTCCATAGACTTACAAAAAGTGTTGGGCTAGCGTAAAATTAAAGGTACTAGGGATATGGGGGGTCTATGGCATAGTCCATCATTTGTCTGTGTAAAAGGTTGTCAAATTCTTCTTCCAAGCGGATGTCTTTGTACCTTGGAGGAAAACAAAGGAGAAACGGGTGAAAGAAACGGACCGTGGAATCACATTTTCATCACAACATTGTCTCTATCGTTGGGTCATAAACCAAATCAGTCGTTGTTATTACAGTATCTTCACTTCTTAAACTCATCACTCGGGCGCTACATTTACACTTTGTTAAAATCCGAACGCATCTAAATATCAGACCGACCAATATGATGACACCCAGAATACACAAAAGAAATTTCCCTACATCCATGATAATACCTTGGGTCCATTCTCCTAAACCAGAGAACCAATTTCGTGGGTTCAACCATGACACCCAACCGGTCAGCTCATTACCCACAGCGGCAAGGGTGAGATTGTGTTTCCTTCGGAACTCCCATTTTAATTGCAAAATGTCATCCATCTTTTGGTCTATGACCTCGGCCGGGTCCTCGGTGCTGTTTGTAATATACGTGCAGCACTTTATTCCGTACTGAGTCGCTAGGGTAACACAATACCCGCCTGTCACAGCTGTGAGATAATTGAGAATCATCCTATGCTGAACCAGTTCTGTTTTATAAGCTTGGAGCTCCCTTCCGGTATACCTGAATGTGTCATCATACATTTCAGTGATATTGTCTAATAAATTTGCAAGCGCAGATATATATTTATAATTTATCACTCCTCTGGCGGTACGAGTGATATCTAACGCAATTAGGAATTGAATCCCGGTGGATTCATGGATCAGGTCAGAGGCTGGATGCTCTGTTCTTTCTATTAGGTGCCGTTTAACGATGTGCTCGTAATGAGTGTGAGTATAAGGAGCTTGGGCACTGCGGTGAATATCCTTCATTTTAGTGTGGGATACGGTCATTACTTCAGGCAGTACTTTTCCAATATAACATAACCCTTCTGAGTTTGGGGCAAGCCACTTATACGCCTTCCTCCCGCATATGAAATATGCATCATCGGGGAGAACATATGGGACGGAGTAGGACATTACCATATTACACATTTTCCATATGAAATCTCCTAACCCTAATTCTCCCATCTGTTTAGTACACGTATCAGTTTGTACGATATGTGCACAGTATCCTGGTGATACTTCTCCAACTCTCATGATCCTACTTCCTAGGGTATACCTATATCGGAAATATTTTCCACTACCGGCTATGTGGCGTATAAGTTCTGTATCTGTAGGCATTCTATCGGCTCTGTATGAAAAGGTCATGGTTTGGTTATTCCATGACACTTCCCAATTTCCCGGCTTTCGGGGATTGGAAATGTTAAAACATACTAGGGATCTATCCACATGATATTGGTGGAGCTTCAAACTAGGAGGACTGGAGATATTAAACCTCCTGTCCACCGGCCTTCCACCACTTAGCTCAAGTACCTCCCCTATAGTTAAAGGGAATGGTACTAACCCTGATTTGCTATGGCCTTGAGGTACTTGAGAGCATACCCAACAATCTGTCTGATTTAACACTTTACCCACTAAGGAGTGATAGTCACTCAATGGATGCCGGTCCATGTGGATATTAAAACTGGACTGACATTTCTTGATGCACCCATCCTCAACTACACTGTCACAGAGTCTACAAATACAGTTCTCTTCAGCTAACAATCCTTCACAATTCCTTCTATTGTCAATGCTACCAGATCGTTTTCTGATACTCGCCTTTACTCGGTGATTATGTTGTTCTTGGAAATCTACGCCTCCATCTCTGTCATCAGAACCCATTCCAGAACCTCTCTCGACCTCCATGGTACTCTCGCCGGAACAGACTGCTCTGGTCAACATCATGGTTAACAGGAAAATCCGGATCACAGTCTCTTGGGGCAAGTCCATCTTATAGGAGGAAATGGAGAAGAATGAGAATGGGGAAAGAAGTAATTGAGGGGGATGGGATGGGAAGTGGAGAAAAACAATAAAAGGGAACAGGGAATCGACAACTGCCTCCGATCTTATTATTCTCAATGCTCAGGTGCCGTCTCAGTCCTCCTGAAACAGACACTCCAGTGATACAACTTCCTCTACCGTCTGTTCTTTATCACGGGACCTCTCTGGATCAGCGACCTTCTTACAATGGGACGAATGAACCCAAGTCTCTCTCTCGGCAACCTTCAATGCTGTCGTGCTAATCAATAAGACTTGGTATGGTCCTTCCCATCTGTCAATAAGGCAACCTGAGCGTAGAAAATTCCGTATCATTACATAATCCCCAGGTTCAATGTCATGACAATTACTATCTGGCAGATCAGGAATCACCAACTTCAAATTGTCATTCTGATTTCTTAGCTGTTTACTCATCTTAACCAAATACTTTACAGTCACTTCATTGTTACACTTCAAATCATCCTGAGGGTTAATCATGACATGCGGTTGTCGACCAAACAGAATTTCAAAAGGGGACAGATTAAGAGGGGACCTGGGAGTGGTTCTGATGCTGTATAATACAATGGGCAAAGCTTCTGGCCATGTCAATCCTTTTTCCGCCATAACTTTGCTCAATTTATTTTTAATAGTGCTGTTCACTCTTTCTACCTTCGCACTCGCCTGGGGGCGGTACGGAGTGTGCAGCTTACTATCAATTCCCATCAATTTACACATTCCTTGAAAGACATCACCTGTAAAATGGGTACCCCTATCACTTTCAATTATCCTAGGGATACCGTATCTACACACAAATTCCTGTACAATTTTCTTAGCAGTAAACATTGCGGTATTTGTGGCCGCAGGAAATGCTTCGACCCAATTTGAAAACACATCTATACAAACTAGTACATACTTCAAATTTCGACAAGGGGGTAATTGTATGAAATCAATCTGTATTACCTGAAAAGGGCCGCCTGTAGGTGGGATATGAGATGGTTCTGTTGGTATTGCCTTTCCGATATTCTTCCTCAAGCAGGTGAGGCAAGTCATTGCCCTCTTTCCCGCATGGGAAGAAAATCCTGGGGCGCACCAATATGCTCTTACCAACTTGCACATCCCTTCCTTGCCTAGATGAGTCAGCCCATGTGCTGCTTCCGCTAAACTTGGAAGGTATGCTCTGGGTGCCACTGGTTTACCCTGCCCATCTGTCCAGAGTCCTGAGGACTCCTGGCCATATCCTTTTGCCCTCCAAACTGCCTTTTCCTGTGTGGAGCACAAATTTTGCATTTCACACAATTTCTGTGTGTTGACGGTATTAAATACCATCAGTTGTGTGGTGTCTGTCTGTCTAGGGGTACCAGCTGCTAACTTAGCAGCTTCGTCTGCTCGGCTGTTACCAAGTGATACCGGGTCTTGGCTATATGTATGTGCTTTACACTTGATAACAGCCACTCTGTCAGGTTCCTGTATCGCTGTTAGAAGCCTTTTGATGTGGGCTGCATGCGCTACCGGTGTACCAGCTGCCGTCATGAAATTTCTGAGGCGCCATAGGGCTCCGAAATCATGGACTACCCCGAAGGCGTATCTAGAGTCGGTATAGATATTGGCTGTTTTGCCCTTAGCCAATTCACATGCTCTGGTTAGGGCAACCAGTTCAGCAACCTGGGCTGAGTGAGGTGGGCCTAGCGGTTCTGCTTCTATGGTGCCTTGGTCATCTACGACTGCGTATCCAGTACACAAGTCTCCCGAGTCCGTCTGTCTGTGACAACTACCATCAGTGTAGAAAGTAAGATCTACATCTTCTAATGGGTTGTCACTGATGTCAGGCCTTGCCGTGAAATTTTGGGTCAAATATTCCATACAATCATGTGAGTCAGTGTCTGTACTAAATCCTCCTCCATCACTCTCATCCCCCACCCTTTGTGCCTGTCCAGGCACACCTGGGAGATACGTTGCTGGATTTAGTGCACTGCATCTCTTTATGGTGATGTTTACAGGGGCCATTAGTGCTAATTCCCACCTTGTAAACCGTGCGGATGAGACATGTCTGGTTTGGGCAGAATTTAGTAAGGCTGACACCGCATGAGGTGTATGGATTGTGAGGTTGTGTCCTAGCACTACATCTTCGCTTTTTGTTACTAGCAATGCTATTGCAGCGACACTTCGCAAGCATGTGGGGAGGGATCGCGCTACCGTATCTAGCTGAGCGCTGTAGTATGCTACCGGCCTGCTGGCATCACCATGCTTTTGGGTTAGGACGCCTGCCGCGCAACCAGCACTTTCTGTTCCGTACAGCTCAAAGGGTTTCCCATAGTCTGGCATACCTAATGCTGGTGCCTGCGTTAGGCACTGTTTAAGTCTCTCAAATGCCATCTCGGATTCGTCTGTATGCGAAATCCGATCAGGTTTGTTTGATGAGACCATCTCCTGCAAAGGTAATGCTAGAATGGAAAAACCTGGGATCCAGTTACGGCAATACCCACACATTCCTAGAAACGTTCTGATCTGTTGCTGGGTTTGTGGCAGAGTCATGTCTCGAATTGCTTGAATTCTATCAGCGGTCAGGTGTCTCAGTCCTTGTGTCAGACAGTGTCCCAGATATTTTACTTTTGTCTGGCATAATTGCAACTTGTCTTTGGAAACCTTGTGTCCTGTGTCTGAAAGATGAAACAGGAGCTGTTTCGTATCTTTCAGGGACGCTTCCAGTGAATCTGAACATAGTAGTAAATCATCCACATATTGGATCAATACTGATCCACTTTCTGGTTGGAAAGACTGTAAACAATCATGCAAAGCCTGTGAAAATATACTTGGACTGTCTATGAAACCTTGTGGTAATCGAGTCCATGTGTATTGGACTCCTCTGTATGTGAATGCAAACAAATATTGGCTGTCAGGGTGCAGAGGTACCGAGAAGAAGGCGGAGCAGAGGTCAATAACAGTGAAAAATTTCGCAGTGGGAGGGATTTGCATAAGGATGACAGCTGGATTTGGCACTACGGGGAACTGACTCTCAACTATTTTGTTAATCCCCCTTAGATCCTGCACTAGCCTGTAACCCCTCCCCCCACTCTTTTTCACAGGGAAGATGGGACTATTGGCAGTGCTGGATGTTCTTACCAGAATGCCCTGTTGTAGCAAGCGCTCTATTACGGGGTATACTCCTAACTCCATCTCTGGCTTCAGAGGGTATTGTGGGATTTTTGGAGCTATCCTACCATCTTTTACTTGCACAACGACTGGAGCTACGTTTGCCATTAATCCAGTGTCTTGTCCATCTTTAGTCCAAAGTGACTCTGGTATTTGGGATGTCATTTCTTCTACCTGGGATGAACTCCTATTTATCATAACGGTATGTGACATTAATTTTGATGGGGAGTCTAGCATGTCTCGTACTTCCTGAGCGTGATTCTCAGGTATGTCTAAGAATACACCTTCAGGAGTACAATAAATGACACACCCCATTTTATACAATAAATCTCTTCCCAGGAGATTAGTCGGTGCCGATGCAGCCAGCAAAAAGGAATGCTTGGTATGCAAAGGCTCTATTGTAATCTCTGCTGGTTTGCTAACAGGGTAGTGCTGTACTACTCCCGTTACTCCCATTGCTGGAATTGTTTTACCAGTGGTTCTCATGCCCACTGTCGAATTTATCACTGATTTGGCCGCTCCCGTATCTACAAGGAAATTTAATGATTTACCAGCTACATCAATTGTGATCTCGGGTTCACTTCCAAGACTTGCAATCAATTTCACTGGCTGCAGATTACAGGTGTGGCCACACCCCTATTGGGTATGGTGACCTCCCTGAATCGCACTGGCAGCAATTACTTGTGGTGGGGGTAGATGGGAACTATCAGAGATTTGCCAGTCCCTTCTTGGGGGATACCTTTTTGTTTCCCCTGCATGTGGCTCATAGATCCGCCCCTTCGGTCCTTGATCCCAATGTCTCGTATCAGGTCGTTGTCTATAGGGTTGATATGAATTTTGTATTTGTTTTGCTTTACAATCACGTGACATGTGTCCCTCTCTGTGACAACTATAACATTTTATACCTCTTGACTTACCCACAGGGGTCACAGTTCTGGGCTGAGGTGGCCGGGTAGTGAGGGCCTGTATGCTTACAGCCATTAACTTATCACTCTGTGACTCCCTGTGTCTGATGATATTTCGATCATGCCCAGCAGCAGCCTCTCCCAATGCATCCACCGACATACCTCTCCAATCAGGCCTAGTGGGTTGTATTCTATTCCTTAAAACCTCTTTTAGACCGTCCATTAATACTGAAACAGCTACTTCCCTGTGGTGTACATTAGTTTTAATGTCATCTATGCCAGTGTACCTAGCCATATCCTGCAGAGCCCGGTGAAAATACTCTGGTGTGGATTCACCTTCTTTTTGTTTTATTGTAAAGATTTTATTCCACTTTACTACTGCAGGAAAATATACCCCTAACTGTAAGTTGATTCTCTTTACATTATCCTGATTATACTCGTCTGTTAGTGGTACTTCCTCATCTAACTTGCAATCAGCGATAAACTTTAATGGATCAACACTGGGGGGTAAACATGCCCTCAAAACTGTCCTCCAATCTTTGTTATTTGGCTCTGCAGAATTTCCTAGCTCCCTAATATACTTTTGACATGCAACTAAGTCTTTCCTAGGATCAGGGAATTCAGACATCATTGATCTTAATTCTGCTCGGAAAATGGGACAGTGCATGGTGATGTTCCTGACAGGAGTTGCCCCTGAAGTGTCAGTTTTCCCATTTGGCACTGCTATTACCCTAACAGGATTAAGTCCAACAACGTCATTCTGAGTAGATTCTACAACATGTGGTGAAATGGTTTCAGCATAGTGTATGGTGCCGTACTTACCAGTCGATACGACCTCACCTGTTCCTCCGCTAGGGGCCTTTGATACTAATCTTACGGGTTGAGTCGTGCCTACTGCTGTTTCTGATATGGTGGCTGCTAGGGAGAGTGCTGATATTGTTGTGGGCTCATCCTCTTGGTCACAATCCTGGGGAAAGTTCAAAACAGGGTACAACTTGCACGGATTAGTGTTAGCATTAATTACTTTGGTTACATTATCCTTAACTTCTACACATTTAACATAACCCTGAGTGCCATTCTCTGCAACCAATTTCTCTCCAGGTATGTACGGTGGTGGGGGTGCAGTGGCTATCAGTTTCCTGATAGGGTTAGATCCAGTGGCTTGCGCCAACCCCCTTTGTATTTCACCTTCCTGTTGCCACAATGTTAAATAATCATAATGTTTAATACGCCTTTTTGAAGATTTAATCAGGCAAACTCTTCTCCTTAAATTCTGTAACACTTCTGGGTTAAAACTACCTACCCGGGGAAACTTTTCCCCGTCATGCACAGTCATCCTTTCCCATTCATTGCACAACATTTCTGTGTGATGACCATATTTCTCACACGTGGTATACCTTGCCGACCCGATTGGTCGGTTTACCAAATCAACCTGAACCTGGGTTGATCGCCCCTTACCTGAACAACTGGCCCCCATCTCTGCAGGTGCTGCTTTCACTACCTCTGACTTCAAATCAGGGTCTTCGGCAACCCTTACAAAAACCAAGATGCTCGGGGTAAGGCTGCGGTGGGGGTTTTGCTCCGAAGTCCGCCCACTTAACTCCCGTCCACGCTGGCCAATACGGCGACAAAAGTTCCCAGAGGTTTCGTACCCAACCTAGGGCACCTAAGTACGTCTACTTGCTCGGGCGTGTGGGAGTGTCTTACCCTCCCCAGCAAGTATCAGTCGCTGGAATGTCCCTGAGTGATCAGGCTACTTCCCTTAAAATAAAAAAAATTACACAAATCACGTTAACAATGTGCAAGTAGTGTTCTTCTGAATTCAAGACACGCTAATGCACACAATCACATGCGGTACAATCGTATCTGCACACAAGCAACTAATCTTATGTGCGGAACGATCAGTGGAATCGAAAATTTCGGCTGCGAATTCCTTCAGCAATGAGCTTCTTTGGCCTATATGGGTCTAGCACCAACCCTCTTCGGTTGTGCTTCTCTACTTCTAGTCTGCTGTACCTGAACCTCCTGTTCTGTGACCTCCTGGTCTGTTATGTACAGCAGACTCAACTGCTCATAAATGTGTCGAGACTAACAAGGGACGCCTCCCAAGCCACCCCACGATATCACTCTCGCTGGTGTACCTCTTTCTACTGGCCTATGGTTCCCACTTCCGTAATAAAAGAGAAATCTTATATATATATATACACTCTTACATTCAAACACTCTTATTTCTGTACAGAATTCCTTTCATTCAGTAATAGTCTAACCCAGAAGAATTACAACAGAGAAAGTCTTAATGTTTTAACTTTAAACTTTTTGGATTTGAGATAGATTTGTGTTATTTTCGCGTTACTTCCTTATCGCTTATTAAAACAATACTATCGTGCAGTTTGTATTATGTGGGCGTATCCGTACGCTCCGTTGCGTGATATACGCTCCGTGCGTTGACCCTTGCGTTGCGTACGCCCTGCCCTTGTAAGGACACGTTTACGCAGACCAAGTACGTCCACAGTTACACACTACACGTTTATCAATGTGAATGATCTTTAACAGTAATCCTTCACTGACCACCACTCAAATCTCCCTTGTATTCTAGGCGAGATTGTGTGCGTGCCTTTTACACTTATTCCTTTAAATATTACTTTTAACTATTAATAACAACAAATGTCTCAACACGTTATCACTAGTGTGTGGCAATCAGGAGAATGAGGTACGGACAAATAATACTAAACAAGGAATACAGGTGTGTGTGCTTATGCGTACGTTCGCAAAACAGAAACTAAACAGGTTTTAAAAGACAATAACGTACTGTTCCTACCTTTTGGTTCCGGATTCCTTCAGCACTCCTTACTAAGCGAAGCAGACGCTTATCTGGTCAGCACTACGAGGAATATTACTTCCCGCCTTTTGCTGACCGATAATATCTGCTGAAATTACCTAGTGCAGATATGTGAAGAGCGGGCGAGTCACCAATTGTAAAAGCCTAATATATATCCTACATTAAACACTCTAAAAGGTTAATGAACACAGTACGCAATTGGCGTATGGAATACCGTAAGAGTACGCACGTAGCGTACAAACGCGTGGCCGTGGACGAGACGCACGAGCGGCACGTTCGCTCACGGCTTAAAGCGTAAAGGCAAGCACGCTATAGGCTGCCGACTAATGTAATGATACGCTAGCAGCGTGGCGGACGCTCGAGACCACGAGGAGATCACGAGCGGCGCTGACGCTCACAGAGTTAAACCTTTGTGCAGTGATAAGGTGTAAATGCAACACAGTGTAACCTTGTTAGTTTAAAGCTGTATGAGCGATTCTTACGCTCTGAGAACCCTTTAGCAATAATAAACACTCAAATACCGGTCTAAGGGTCTAACACCTTTTAAGGAAATGAATGAACGTTCAATCGCAAAAGAATACACAATACAAGTTATACACTACCAAACTAACATAAAATACCTAACCGAGTTACTACACGTTAAAATACAACAAAGACACAATTACATTTAAAAGGGGGAAGGAGAGAGAGAATGGTATACAACAAAATAGGAGATAAATATGGTTGCAGAGAACTTACGCACAAGGGGAACAATCGCAAGCGCCTTTCTGGATATCCAGCTCCCGATTATCAGTGATGAGAACCGTTGAAAAGAGTAGAGAGCTGGCCCAGATCGGCTTGTCTTTATATACACTTACACACAGTACAGTACAATGGTCCCTACATACTTATTGTTCATTGGACACAGGAATTCGTCTCTGCATTATAACAAAAGGTCATAGGTTGGTTCATACAGGTGGGCTGTGACTATTTCAAACTGCTCAGGTGGGAGGGAAACTGGGTTTCCCGCCGCATGGGTAATAAAGTGCAAATATAGTAAATGTCCATAAACTTCTTATGTCCATAACTATGCGCACGAGCGAGTAATCCGCTTCAAACCAACACCGGAATATTGCTAATTATATTCTCTTCCGATGGATACTAAACACCACTGTGTAACCCCTGTCTGACCCTTCGTATCAAACAAAGAGGAATCTCTTTGTCCCCGAACATGCTATATTAACTAAACTTTCAGATTCTATCAAAGGGACCATAATCTACAAAATACATTATATGACTAAAATATGTTACGATTGAGTCGCCCGCTAGACGCACACAAACTGTACCGTAAATGCGCATACCGCGCGCCCGCGAGTGCACGCGACCGCGAGTATACGCACGCACGGGAGAGCTCATGCTCGTGCAGCGGGCACACGCATGAGGTGCATATATGGCAATGTGCAGCGTGATATTTTTCTGACTTTGACAGGACCTTAATGTGGTGTTGCAGTTTCTTCAATCGGATTGGTTTGAGCCTCTACAAGAGATAGAGTTGAAGTTTCTCACTTGGAAAGTGGTAATGCTTTTGGCATTGGCATCCGCACGGCGGGTGTCTGAGTTGGGGGCCTTGTCTCACAAGAGCCCTAACCTGATCTAACATGAAGATAGGGCAGAGTTGAGAACTCGTCAACATTTTCTTCCAAAGGTGGTTTCATCTTTCCACATAAACCAACCTATTGTGGTGCCAGTAGGTACTGACATGTTTACTGAACCAAAATCTAGATGTGGTTAGAGCTTTGAAGATTTATGTCGCTAGAACAGCTCGAATACGGAAAACAGAGTTTTTGTTTGTCCTGATGCAAAGAAAAGGTAATAATTAATACCCAGAGATATTCGGGCGCTATGAGGCGAGGTGCTCCGCTAAGCAGCAGCCAATATGTAGAGGGAAGTCATTCCCAATATATAATAAAAGAAATAGGTAAGAGGGGGGAGGCTGCGCTCCAAGTGGAAAGAACAATATCATTCACTAAATGTGTTAATTTGAAGACAATTTAATAAAAGCTGACTCGTTAAAAAACAACAATATTCTGTGCAATAATATTATGCCATATGCATTCATAAAAAGATGGAGTTTACCCTAGATGTTGGTTCAGGACATATAATATAGTAAATCTGTTGGATCCGTTCCAGGTGTTGCCCTTGGATAATGTAAAAGTCCAGTAATGGTCCACTATAAAGAGTCTCTTTTGTATGATATTAGAGAGTCCGATATTAGTTCCATATGCCGCTAGAGGATTTAATAGCGTGTCCCATGAGTGGTGAGAACCTCATGCAGTGCGGTGATTGGATGGTGCCTCTCTAGGACTCCTCTGGATAGCTGGAAGATGATGAGGGCTGGTTCGGATCCAAGTAGAGACTGTCCTGCTCCAACGGGTAATGCCTGACGGATTTCGCTGCATAAGCCTTGCAGCTTTTTCAAAGGTATACTGTGTTGTCCGGGTTTAGGCTTTATATACCCTAGACAAGATGGTGGCTTAATTGGCACCTGGATGCACATTTCCTGTTTATCACACACATGACTCTTTCTAATAATTAAAACTGTTAAAATGTATAAAGGAGACAGACCCACCTATACATGGAAACCATTGTTAATGTAAAATTTTTATTTCAGATCCTAATAAATACTTTTTATTTATTAATTTATTAATATGGAGTGTATTGGTCCAATCAGGGGATTTGTTTATTACATTGTAGTCACGGAGACCATTCCCAGAGCTATCTCATAGTTAGATTAGAGGTCATGTGATCAGTCTGTATCATGTGATTTGTGTCACATGATCGGTTAAGATAACATTTATTATACCTCCAGACTGTGTTAGTGTACAGAATCCTCTAATCTAAATCTAGAGGTGGCGGCTGTTAGTATCCCGCCGCATCTTCCTCCTTTTTTCCCCCTGTTGTGACACTGCACATAGATCTGGCGTTCACTCCCGGACCGTTGTCATAGCAACGTGGACCGGAAGTGACGCATCCCCCCAAGGAACCAATGCTCATTCTCGAGCCATCGCCTTCCCGGGACCCGTCATCACGGTGCGTTGTCTGGAAGGGATGCGCCTCCCTCAGTCCGTCATCATGACAACGAGGCTCAAGAGGGACGCGTCCTCCCCGGCCGGGCAACGTGGTCACGTGTATAGAAGTTTACGCGTCATCCCTGGCCAGTAACCACGGCAACCCTGTCAAACCATGCACTTTAATGTTGTGCATATTACACACTGGAAAAATATATGCCAAGCAATAACACCATTCCTAAAGACCCAATCCCTTTGTATTTGTCTATTAAGATTTCTGACATATGAAAAACGGGTCCTTGTCATGTGTATTACTTATAAGTATATTTTGTTGTTCTATGCAGATACCTTCATATATATATTTAAATCAAACTGTCGATATCATTAAATTCTTTATATTAATAACAAACATGGAAATGGAGAAGAACTAGGGAAGAAGCCAAAAAGTGGGACGAAGAAAAAAACCAAATGAGTTTGAATGTTCAAAACTTGGTAATTAATAATTAAGGATTAGTGGAGACAGAAAAAGAGTTTGCATGGGTCTATAATAAATTGCTATTAAAGAGATAGTGAGTTCTAAATGGTATCAGTTGTTAAATTAAATAATCATATTCAATTCCACTGCCTCATTAAGGCCATCTGGATGTATAGATCCCATCCTAAACATCCAGTATACCTCCTGTTGACACAGTTTTCTGAAACGGTCACCTCCCCTGTTTGTCAGGGGAATATGTTCTATCCCTATTATTTTAAGGCTTTTAGGGTCACCGTTATGATGGTCATTAAAATGTTGAGAAATACTGTGTGTGGCCACTCTGTTTAGGATGTTTCTACGATGCTCAAGGAACCTAGTCCGAAGTTTTCTAGTGGTGCGGCCTACATAATAAAGACCACACCCACATTGTAGAATATAGATAACATATGTCGAATTACAATTAATGACTTTTAATTTTATGTTGTTTTTCTCCTGTCAGTTTTAACGTATTGTGTTTTCTTGTCTATATATTGACACGTAATGCACTTAGTGCTTCCACATTTATAGAAACCCATTATTGGTGGAAGCCAGGGTTCTCTAATAATGTTGAGTTTCTTCTCGGACCTTAAATAACTAGGTGCAAGGGAATTCTTTAAAGATCGTCCCTTCCAAAAAATAAATGCTGGTTTAATTGGGAGAACATCTCTTAATAAATTATCTTGTTTTAATATACTATAATTTTTCTTGATGATAGATTTTATTTTGGGACAGTAATCATTATAGGTTGTGATAAATGCTAAGTGGTATTCCTTATCTGTTTCAAGATTTTTATTCAAACCCCTTTCTTTAGACAATAATGTATCTCTATCTATCCCTCTCACCTCTTCCAATGTCTTATGTAATAGAGGTATAGGGTATCCTCGTTGTTCAAAGGAGTCTATCATGTCTTTGGCTTGTAGTTCAAAGGACTCTAGGTCAGAACAATTTCTTCTGAGGCGTATCAATTGACTCTGGGGTATACTTTTTTCCATGGTGGATAGTGTGCACTGGAATAATGGAGATAGGCATTTGATCCTACCTCCTTAATATGATTGGTGGTATGTATTCGTCCATCGCGTTCAAATCCAAAAAATTAATATAGTGAGAGTGATACTGGTGAGTGAATTTTAAATTATACGTATTACAATTAAGAGAATCAACAAATACTTGTGCAGAAAGTGCATCCCCATCCCAAATAATAAATAAATCATCTATGTACCTACCATAAAGGACCAGGGACGCGCCATGCCCGCCGCCCCACACATGTTGGTCCTCAAATTGACCCATGTATAGGTTGGCGTAGCTAGGCGTGAACCTGGTCCCCATGGCGGTACCCAAAATTTGTAGATAATGTGAATCCAAAAACAAAAAATAATTGTGACGTAATATGAATGAAATGGAGTCTATAATGAATTTTTGATGATTAGCAGTAAGGTCTCCGTCTTGATTAAGACGGTTGGATATGACTGATAATCCTCTTTGATGAGGTATGTTTGAATACAGACTCTGTACATCCATAGTGAGAAATGCATACGTGTCTTTCCATTTAATACCTGAAATCAGTGACATAAAATGAGTAGTATCTTTAACATGAGATCGAAGAGAGGGAACCCCTAGCTGTAAATGTGAATCTACATAAAAAGAAAGGTTGGAAGTGAGGGAGTGAATACCAGAAATGATAGGACGCCCAGGGGGTGAAGTGAGGGATTTGTGTATTTTGGGGAGGTGATAGTAGATTGGTGTAACTGGATGTTCTAAGTTAAGAAACCAAAATTCTTCTTTGGAGATAATCTCCGAGGCTACAGCGTTTTCCAACAGTTCTAACAATTCGGATAAAAATTCCTTAGTGGGATCACTTGGTAGTTTAATGTAAGTGTTAGGATCTTCTTACTGTCTTTTCACCTCAGCTATATAATCTGTTCTATTTTGAACTACAAGGCCACCTCCCTTATCTGCCTCTTTGATGATTATGGTAGTGTCTTTAGTCAATTTGGTTAGAGCTTTTCTTGCTTGTTTACTGAGGTTTGATTTATGTCTCTGAGAATGGGAGTCCATACAGAGTCTTTTGAAGTCTTCCAGTGTGGTCTTGTAGAACATATCCACACTAGAGCCCTTAGCTTTAATGGGGTAAAATTCTGATTTCTGTCTAAAGTGGTTTCTCGATATATCAAATATTTTCTGTGGAGACTTTGGTGAATTAGTATCTAATTCTTCCAAAATCTTTAGAGCTAATTCATCACCTTGATCTAACAGAATGGACATTGCTGCTTCATCATTCTTTTCTAGATTGGATTTAGCAAAGTGTCTTTTACGGCACAAGGTTTCGTATATACCTATTTAATTCCACGAAAAGATTAAATATATTTGGAGAGGATGAAGGAGAGAACTTTAGACCCCCGTTCAGAAGCGAAACTTCTGCATCTGTTAGCACTTTTGATGACAGATTGAATATGGAGGATTTTGGTTTGTTCTTATTCTTATTTTGTTTTAATTTCTTGAATTTTTCTTTTTTCCCCCTCTTCTTCCTCTGAGTCTATACTTCCTCTTCCCCGTTTTTGTGTTGATTGATGGAGTGTTCTGTTTTGAAGCGATCTGCGGGGTAGTGGTTCTAAAAAAAACCTCTGATTCCGCCTCGTGAGATCTTTGGGGGGGATCTATCATTTTAGGTCTAGTCCCCATATCCCGCTTCTGTGTGGAGTCTCTCCTCTGTCTATTATCTGTGGAAGCATTTTGATGATTAGAATAGACCCTCTGTCTTCCCATATAACCTCGTTGTCTTTCTGTAGGTGTAGACTTATTCTGTATATAATCATCATTTACCCTGGATCTATAGTTCCAATCATTATTTCTCTGGGACTTTTCCCTATTTTGTATTGGATTAGATCCTGGTTGTGTAGATATTCTTTCTTTATATATATCCCTAGTTTGCTCCTTTCTTCTCTCCCTATTTAGTGTTTTGCAGGACCTAACTGTCCCACTCTGGTAATCTTCCATATAACGTTTGAATTTCTTGCACTTTGTGTCAAGTAGCAGATATTCAAATCTGTCCACCTTTTCCATGATAATCCTATCTTTTTCTTTGAACTCATTAGTGTTATTATATGGTTCTAATTTCTTTTTCAGGACCTCGATTTCCTGTTCAATTTGTTCTCTTTTTTTCTGTGCGGTATCTAATAACCAATTCCATAAGAGTATAAGAACATTTATCTAAAATATTCTCCCATTCGGCCTGAAATTCAGGATTGTTCTGGAATACAGAGGGTTTGAAAAGTCTGAGACCTCTAGGTATCATTTTTTTTATCTACATACTTCCGCAAATTGGTACTATTCAACCAGTGTTTCATTTCAGATATAAGGAGATCTTCCAATTTGTGGAAATCTTCCACCAAATTAAATTGGGACTCAGACTTATCACCTCTGGTTTCAGAACCAGTATCCCATCTGGAAAGGTAGGTCTGTCCCCTATTTGCTCTTTCCTCAAAATTAGCAAAGCAGCTCATCTCTGCAGCCTGAATTAGACTTATGTGTAAATGTAAAGAAAAGGTAATAAATAATACCCAGAAATATTCGGGCGCTATGAGGCGAGGTGATCCGCTAAGCAGCAGCCAATATGTAGAGGGAAGTCACTCCCAATATATAACAAAAGAAATAAGTACGGGGGGGGGAGGCTGCGCTCCAAGAGGAAAGAACAATATCATTCACTAAATGTGTTAATTTTAAGAAAATTTAATAAAAGCTGACTCGTTAAAAAACAACAATATTCTGTGCAATAATATTATGCCATATGCATTCATAAAAAGATAGAGTTTACCCTAGATATTGGTTCAGGACATCTCCTATATAATAGCCCAGCTCTGTGACTTTGTGCCTGTGTGTATAACGCTGGGCGTGGCTAGGAGCTCTCATTGGGTTAGTGGCAGGTCTATCACACCCAGTCCACAGCTGATTGGGCGAGAAACGCCCTCTCACACAGGTTACATCCAATGGGAGGCTCTTCCCTTTGCCTGCTGTGTTTTCACAGAGCAGGATTAACAATGGGACTGATGGAGCTGCAGCTCCAGCCCCACACCCCAAAATAGGCCCACTGCATCTGCAGCAACATACCCTCCAACAACTGACACATAAACATTGATGCAAATTCGAAAAGGGGGCATGGCCACGGGTACAGCAGCGTGGCCACGCCCCCTTTTCCTATACTTTCAATGGAAGCTTGGAGAGTCAATAATCGGTACAGACCATAAAAAAAAGGGATTGTACCTGCCAAAAAGGTGCAGCTGGAGGGTATGCCACTGCATCTGCAGCATCCTATGTCCTGCTGCCAGTCCGCCTGCCCCCTCCGGCATCAACAATCCCCACTCCCTAGCCGCGCCGCAGGTGGAACAAAAGCTGCTGCGGCCACCGTCATAGATGTGTATGAAAGCGGCGCAGCAGAAGGCTTTCATAGCCCTCCCTGCGCCGCATACTCTCTGAGCCCCAGAGCCTCCTCTGCGTGTGATGTCACAGAAGTGCCTCCCAGCCACAGCCACGCCCAGATCCCCAGAGGCTCTGACTACCAACACAGCACCTGGGCTGCCGGCCTGGAAGCCCCAAGATGGCTAATGTAACGGATTGAGTGGGTGATATCGCGGAGGGTAATGTATAGACGCTGAATCAATGTAAAAGGTGACAGTGCTGTGCAGTGCAGTGGGTGTGCAGTCTGGGCCAGTGCTAGGATGTTCGGCGCCCCCCTGCAAACTATAAATTGGCAACCTCGCATACTTTACAAAGGCACAGCGCACATAATACCCCCAGTAGTAGAGACACTTACACATGTAATGCCCCCTGTACCAGAGACGCTTACACATGTAACGCCCCCCTGTATTAGTGACGCTTACACAAGTAACACACCCTGTAGCAGTGACGCTTACACACGTAACGCCCCCTGTACCAGTGACGCTTACACACGTAACGCCCCCTGTACCAGTGATGCTTACACACGTAACGCCCCCTGTACCAGTGACGCTTACATAAGTAATGCCCCCCTGTACCAGTGACGCTTACACACGTAATGCCCCCTGTACCAGTGATGCTTACACATGTAATGCCCCCTGTACCAGAGACGCTTACACATGTAACGCCCCCCTGTACCAGTGACGCTTACACAAGTAACACCCCCTGTAGCAGTGACGCTTATACAAGTAATGCCCCCTGTACCAGTGACGCTTAAACATGTAACGCCCCCTGTACCAGTGATGCTTACACACATAACGCCCCCTGTACCAGTGACGCTTACATACGTAATGCTTCCCTGTACCAGTGACGCTTACACACGTAATGCCCCCCTGTACCAGTGATGCTTACACACGTAATGCCCCCCGTAGCAGTGACGCTTACACACGTAACACCCTCTGTACCAGTGCCGCTTAGACACGTAATGCCCTCTGTACCAGTGATGCTTAGACACGTAACGCCCCTGTATCTGTGCCGCTTAAACATGTAACCCCCCTGTACCAGTGCCGCTTAGACTTGTAATGCCCACTGTACCAGTGATGTTTACACATGTAACGCCCCCCTGTACCAGTGATGCGTACACATGTAATGCCCCCTAAACTACAGCTCCCAGCAGCCCTTAGCGCCAAAGCATTCCGGCCCTTAGGGCTGCTGGGAGCTGTAGTTTATTGAGTGCATCTTCTTCCCTCTAATGCGGCGCGTTGGGACACCGGCTCTAACAATAGTGACTGGCTGCTGTGCGAGTCTCCGGGAGAGCCACTGCCAAAGGGAGGACAGCAGCTTAGCTGCTGACAGGAGGAGAAGCAGGATAAGCATTACTCACCCCTCCCCCACTCACAGTACCTTCGGGCCCCATCTGCGTCACCCCCACACACCCCCTCCACCACCCGCAACAGCTCCGGACCCCCTCCCGCACCCGCAGCAACCCCGCACCCGCCCTTCTCCCCGCACCACCGCATTCACCCTCCCCCACCCGGGGAACCCACGCAACTGCTCCTCCCCCGCCCGTGGTGGCTCCGGACCACCACCTGCGGCACCACCACACCGGCCCCTCCCCCACCTGCAGCACCACCGCAACTGCCCCTCTCCCTCCTGCAGCACCCCCGGATCCCATCCGCGTCTTCCCCGCACCCACCACTCCCCCAACCAAGGCACCTACTAGGTGGTTCATCAGGCCCTGCGTGCGCTGTTCACCCCATTGCAAGGGGCTTCGACCCCTTAACCATCGTACACCCTTTGTCCGTGCAATATTTAACCACTCACACAATTATGATTGGAGGTAATACTCCATATAATAAAAATATTGCACACCACAAGGGTGTGCAAGGGTTAAGGGTGCGTTGCCCCTTACGACGGTGTGAAGAGCGCCCGTAGGGCGCGATGAATCACCTAGTATAATATAGTAAATTTGTGGGATCCGTTCCAGGTGTTGCCCTTGGATAATGTAAAAGTCCAGTAATGGTCCACTATAAAGAGTCTCTTTTGTATGATATTAGAGAGTCCGATATTAGTTCCATATGCCGCTAGAGGATTTAATAGCGTGTCCCATGAGTGGTGAGTACCTCATGCAGTGCGGTGATTGGATGGTGTCTCTCTAGGACTCCTCTGGATAGCTGGAAGATGATGAGGGCTGGTTCGGATCCAAGTAGAGACTGTCCTGCTCCAATGGGTAATGACTGACGGATTTCGCTGCATAAGCCTTGCAGCTTTTTCAAAGGTATACTGTGTTGTCTGGGTTTAGGCTTTATATACCCTAGACAAGATGGTGGCTTAATTGGCACCTGGATGCACATTTCCTGTTCTTCCCACTTTTTGGCTTCTTCCCTAGTTCTTCTCTCTCCATTTCCATGTTTGTTATTAATTTAAATAATTTAATGATATCGACAGTTTGATTTAAATATATATATATGAAGGTATCTGCATAGGACAACAAAATATACTTATAAGTAATACACATGACAAGGACCCATTTTTCATATGTCAGAAATCTTAATAGACAAATACAATGGGATTGGGTCTTTAGGAATGGTGTTATTGCTTGGCATATATTTTTCCAGTGTGTAATATGCACAACATTAAAGTGCATGGTTTGACAGGGTTGCCGTGGTTACTGGCCAGGGATGACGTGTAAACTTCTGTACACGTGACCACGTTGCCCGGCCGGGGAGGACGCGTCCCTCTTGAGCCGTGTTGTCATGACGATGGACTGAGGGAGGCGCGTCCCTTCCAGACAACGCGCCATGATGACGGGTCACGGGAAGGCGCGTCCTTTCCGGGCCGCGTCGCCAAGGCGACAGCTCGAGAATGAGCATTGGTTCCTTGGGGGGATGCGTCACTTCCGGTCCACATTGCTATGACAACGATCCGGCAGTGAACGCCAGGTCTATGTGCAGTGTCACAACGGGGGAAAAAAAGGAGGAAGATGCGGCGGGACACTAACAGCCGCCACCTCCTCTAGATTTAGATTAGAGGATTCTGTACACTAACACAGTCTGGAGGTATAATAAATGTTATCTTAACCGATCATGTGACACAAATCACATGATACAGACTGATCACATGACCTCTAATCTAACCTATGAGATAGCTCTGGGAATGGTCTCCGTGACTACAATGTAATAAACAAATCCCCTGATTGGACCAATACACTCCATATTAATAAATTAATAAATAAAAAGTATTTATTAGGATCTGAAATAAAAATTTTACATTAACAATGGTTTCCATGTATAGGTGGGTCTGTCTCCTTTATACATTTTAACAGTTTTAATTATTAGAAAGAGTCATGTGTGTGATAAACAGGAAATGTGCATCCAGGTGCCAATTAAGCCACCATCTTGTCTAGGGTATATAAAGCCTAAACCCAGATAACACAGTATTCCTTTGAAAAAGCTGCAAGGCTTATGCAGCGAAATGCGTCAGTCATTACCCATTGCAGCAGGACAGTCTCTACTTGGATCCGAACCAGTCCTCATCATCTTCCAGCTATCCAGAGGAGTCCTAGAGAGGCACCATCCAATCACCGCACTGCATGAGGTACTCACCACTCATGGGACACGCTATTAAATCCTCTAGCGGCGTATGGAACTAATATCGGACTCTCTAATATCATACAAAAGAGACTCTTTATAGTGGACCATTACTGGACTTTTACATTATCCAAGGGCAACACCTGGAACGGATCCCACAGATTTACTATATTATATGTCCTGAACCAACATCTAGGATAAATTCTATCTTTTTATGAATGCATATGGCATAATATTATTGCACAGAATATTGTTTTTTTTTTTAACGAGTCAGCTTTTATTAAATTGTCTTAAAATTAACACATTTAGTGAATGATATTGTTCTTTCCTCTTGGAGCGCAGCCTCCCCCCCTTATCTATTTCTTTGTTTGTCCTGTATGCTCCCAACAAGATTGAGTGTCCTGCTTCCAAGCAGACTATTGCGCGTTGGATCAGAAGTACGATTCAGCATGCTCATACTACGGCTGGATTGCCGTTACTGACGTCGGTGAAGGCCCATTCCACTAGGAAGGTGGGCTCATCCTGGGTGGCTGCCCGGGGGGTCTCGGCATTGCAACTTTTCCGAGCAGCTACTTGGTCGGGGTCAAACACATTTGCAAAGTTCTACAAGTTTGACACCTTGGCCGATGAAGACCTCAAGTTCGGTCAATTGGTGCTGCAGGGTCATCCGCACTCTCCCGCCCGTACTGGAGCTTTGGTATAAACCCCATGGTCATGAAGTGGACCCCAGCATCCTCTAGGAAGTATGAGAAAACAGGATTTTGATACCTACCGGTTAAATCCTTTTCTCCTAGTCCGTAGAGGATGCTGGGCGCCCGTCCCAGTGCGTACTTTACCTGCAGTTTTGTTTATTAGAGTTACACATGTTGTGTTTTATTAGATTCAGCATGTTTGCGTAATTGGTTCATGCCTGTTGGCGTGTGTTATGTTGAATGCCATGTTGTGCGGCATGGTTGAGGTGTGAGCTAGTATGTATCTCACCATTAGTATTAAAGTAAATCCTTTCCTTGAAATGTCCATATCCCTGGGCACAGTTCCTATAACTGAGGTCTGGAGGAGTGGCATAGAGGGAGGAGCCAGTTCACACCCATTGAAAAGTCTTAAGAGTGCCCATGGCTCCTGCAGAACCGTCTATACTCCATGGTCATGAAGTGGACCCCAGCATTCTCTACGGACTAGGAGAAAAGGATTTACTGGTAGACATCAAAATCCTGTTTTTTCCTTGTCTGGACCAGTTATGGCTTCAGCCTGGATGGCGAAAGCAGTGGCTGCCTGGGCTGATGTATTGAAGGAGGATCTTTCAATGGCATCTAGAGAGCGAAAATCCCATATTGCACATATCAAACAGGCGGCGATGTTTATGGAAGAAGCAGCCTTGGATATGGGTACAGTTGCCTCTCAGGCATCAGCTTCAGCAGTATCAGCTCGTAGAGCAGTTTGGCTACGTACATGGAAAACTGATTCAGAATCCAAGAAGGTTCTGGAGTCTTTGCCTTTTACTGGAGATATTCTTTTTGGTAAATAATTAAACAGTATTTTGGAGTCAGAAGCAGACTCCAAGAAAGTGACATTTCCTTCCACACGCAAATTCAAGCCTAGATTTCCAGCTTTTCGACCCTTTCAGTCTCAAGTAAAAGCAAAAGGAAAGGGTGATGGCAAACAGTCCCAGTACAACAAATCTGTTAAGACTAAAAAGCATTGGGCTACCAGAGGACTGGCTTCCAAATCAGAAGATAAGCCATCAGCTTGATGGTGCGGGCCTCCACCTGGGGGACCCCAGGGTGGGAGGCTGACTTCTTCAGTTTGCACAGATCTGGCAGCAGTCTACCACGGATGCCTGGGTGCAAGAAGCACTATCTCATGGTTATGCATTTGCTTTCAAGAAACACGCTCCTCAAAGGTTTTTTTGTACGAGCCCATCTTCGGTGGAAATGAAGGCCAGGGCTTTGCAAGAGGCAGTTCAGAAATTGCTTCAGTCAGGAGTAATCATCCCAGTTCCTCCTGCTCAATGAGGACAGGGTTTTTAATCCAATCTGTTTCTAGTCCAGAAGCCAAATGGGTTGTTCCGGCCCATACTCAGTCTCAAGGTGCTGAACAAGTACATTCGGTGTCTCGGTTTCATATGGAGATTTTACGTTCTTTTTGGTCATGGAGCTGGGGGATTTTATGGTATCCCTGGATATCCAAGATGCTTACCTACATGTTCCTATAGCACTGTCCCAGCAGCGCTGTCTCCGGTTTGCTATCCTCCATCAGCATTTCCAATTCCAGGCCCTTCCATTAGGACTGGCCACAGCCCCCAGAGTATTCACCAAGATTATGGTGGCAATGGCAGCTTATCTCAACCAGCAGGGGATAAGAATCTTTCCATACCTCGACAACCTATTAATGCTGGCACAATCTCAGGAACTGCTTCTGTGTCATCTGCAATAGACAATAGCTTGTGTTCAGAAACACGGTTGGCTCATAAATTAGGCAAAGTAATCTCTGGTTACGTCACAACGGATGACTCACTTGGGGGCTGTGTTGGGTTCAAGCCTTCATAGAGTAACTTTACCTCTGAACAAAATATCCAAAGTTCAGTCAAGGTTTCAGGAGCTGCTACGCAGTTGAAAGGTATCCGTTCATGCAGCAATGCGTGTGATGGGATTGATGTTGTCAACATTCGACATGGTGGAGTATGCTCAGTTTCACTCGAGGCCTCCGCAACAACTGATCCTTGCAAAGTGGAATGGTTTTCATCAGACAATAAAAACGCAGACTATGGTCCTTCCTCTAGAAGTGAGGAGGTCATTAGCCTAATGCCTACAGACATCCCATCTGGACAAAGGGAGACCCATTTGGATATCAAATTGGGAAATTCTGACAACGGATGCCAGCCTTGCGGGATGGGGATTGGTGTCAGGAAGGAGTTGTTTTCAGGGACAGTGGACCAAGGAAGAAGGTTGCCTGCCAATAAATATATTGGAACTTCGGGCCATATACATCACACTTATTCAGGTAAAGGACATCCTTCAGGGGAAACCAGTTCAAAGCCGCTCGGACAATGCAACAGCAGTAGCATACCTCAACCATCAAGGAGGAACTCGCAGCCAAAAAGCAATGAAGGAGGTACAGTAAGTCACACGTTAAAGTGGTCAGAACGTCATCATCCAGCCTTGTCCGCAGTGTTCGTTCCGGGAGTCCTAAACTGCGAAGCAGATTTTCTCAGTTGACACGCCATTCATGTAAACTTATGGGGTTTACACCCCAAGGTCTTCCAAACCCTGGTAGACAAGTGGGGGTTGCTGGAGATAGATCTCATGGCGTCCCGTCAGAACAACAAAGTTCCTGCATATGGGTCAAGAACAAATGTTTCCAAAGCGATCTTTGTGGATGCCCTGTCAGTGAGATGGGACTTTCATTTGGCCTATGTGTTTCCACCAATCGCCCTATTACCCAGGTTGATGCGAAAGGCAAAACAAGGAAGGGGTGCCGTGATACTAATAGCTTCGGCTTGGCCCAGAATACATTGGTACACAGATCTGCAGAGTATGTCAATGGATGCTTCATTCCTACTCCCTCAATGTCCAGATCTACTGTCTCAGGGTCCTTGTTATCACAAACACCTGGATCGACTGTCTTTGACGGAGTGGCTGTTGAGACTTCCATCCTGAAGGCAAGAGGATTCTCACAACAGGAAATTCAAACTATGCTCAGAGCAAGGAAACCTTCCTCAGCTCGCATTCTTCACCAAATCTGGCAAGCCTATATTCAATGGTGTAGTGAGCGAAAATTTAACCCTAGGTCTTTCAGAGTTTCCAGAGTCTTAGCATTCATTCAAGCAGGAATGGATAAAGGTTTACGGGTGGCTTCCTTGAGAGTGTAAGTGTCAGCATTGACTGTATTGTTCCAAAAGAAAATTGCTAACCTACAGGATGTGCGCACTTTTTCCAGGGAATGCTGCACATTCAAACTCCTTTTGTTCCTCCTACAGTGCCTTAAATGAGTGGATCTTAAATGGTTGACAGCTAAAGTTCACTTTCTACTGGCCATTGCTTCAGCTAGAAGAGTTTCAGATTTAGGGGCATTGTTATGTCATCCTCCATTTCTGATTTTTTATTCAGATAGAGCGGTTCTCAGAACCAAATCTGTGTATCTTCCTAAGGTGGTGTCTAAATTCCACCTTAACGAAGAAATTGTAGTCCCGGCCTTCCAGGGGCCAGACCTTTCTGCGGGAGATGCATTGTTGGATGTAGTCTGTGCCTTAAGGATCTACATGTATCGTACCAATATATGATATAATAGAATATGCTTCGGATGACAATTTCAGATGCATAGTCTCAAGCTGATATCCCTGTTCCGGCTAATGTCTCTGCTCACTCTACTCATAAGGTAGGTCCATCATGGGCAGCACAACGTGGTGCTTCATCAGAACAGATATGTAAGACAGCCACATGGTCTTCCATTAACATATTCATTAGACATTATGCCTTTGATACCTTTGCCTCTCAGGATGCTGAATTCGGGCAAAGTATTCTCCTGTCCAATCAGGAGCATCCCCACCACTAAATTGCTTTGGGACATCCCAATGTTATCCTGTGGACCCTGCCGGAGAAATATTCGTTATGGTAAAACTTACCGTTGATAACGTTATTTCCCCTAAGTCCACAGGATCCCAACCTGACGCACCTGATTTTAGGATCCTTTCACTCACTAACCTCTAACTTCTTGAATGGAAGGGTGTGCATGTGTGTTCTTCTTTCCTGATTAGGGCTCTCTATGATGCTCCTGCCTTGAGCTTTGGAAAAACAACTGATTTGCCTGAGCCAGGAGGCAGGGATATATGGACGGGCCCGTTGCACGCTGGGAGGCCGAAAGCTTTGACCGTTTGGTGCAAATCTGCTGTCGCTTCATCATATCCCAATGTTATCCTGTGGATTCTGTGGACTTAGGATAAATATAGGTGGTCATTCTGATTTGATTGCTCGCTAGCTGCTTTTAGCAGCATTGCACACGCTAGGCTGCTGCCCTCTGGGAGTGTATCTTAGCTTAGCAGAATAGCGAACGAAAGATTAGCAGAACTGCTACTACATATTTCTCTAACATCCTAGAGGATGCTGGGACTCTGTAAGGACCATGGGGATAGACAGGCTCCGCAGGAGACATGGGCACTTTAAGAAAGACTTTAGGTCTGGGTGTGCACTGGCTCCTCCCTCTATGCCCCTCCTCTAGACCTCAGTTTGATACTGTGCCCAGAGGAGATGGGTGCACTACAGGGAGCTCTCCTGAGCTTCCTGTCAGAAAGTATATTTGTTAGGTTTTTTATTTTCAGGGACCCTGCTGGCAACAGACTCCCTGCATCGAGGGACTGAGGAGAGAGAAACAGACCTACTTCTGTGAGTTTCAAGGCTCTGTTTCTTAGGCTACTGGACACCATTAGCTCCAGAGGGATTGGTACGCAGGTCTCACCCTCGCTGTCCATCCCAGAGCCGCGCCGCCGTCCTCCTCGCAGAGCCGGAAGATAGAAGCCGGGTGAGTATGAGAAGAAAAGAAGACTTCAGAGGCGGCAGAAGACTTCATGATCTTCACTGAGGTAAAGCACAGCAGTAAAGCTGTGCGCCATTGCTCCCATACACCTTCCACACCGCAGTCACTGTAAGGGTGCAGGGGGACAGGGGGGGCACCCTGGGCAGCAATAAAACCTCTCCATTGGCAAAATAAGTATATACATGTACAGATGGGCGCTGTACATGTATATAACAGAGCCCCCGCCAGTTTTCAGGAATTTTGAGCGGGACAGAAGCCCGCCGCCGAGGGGGCGGGGCTTCTCCCTCAGCACTCACCAGCGCCATTTTTCTCCACAGCACAGTGCTGAGAGGAAGCTCCCCGGACTCTCCCCTGCTAATACGTGGTGATAGAGGGGTTTTAAGAGGGGGGGGGGCACACATTTGGCGGATATAAAGTATAAACAGCGCTGCTGGATAAACATTTAGTGTTTTTTTTCCAGGGTCATATAGCGCTGGGGTGTGTGCTGGCATACTCTCTGGTGTGTCGGTACGTGTGTGTCGACATGTCTGAGGTAGAAGGCTCACCTAGGGAGGAGGGGGAGCGTATGAATGTGAGGTCTCCGTCGGCGGTGCCGACACCTGACTGGATGGATATGTGGAATGTTTTAAGTGCTAGTGTGAACTTATTGCACAAAAGATTAGACAAAGCTGAAGCTAAGGAACAGTCAGGGAGTGAACCCATGTCTGTCCCTATGTCGCCGGGACCTTCAGGGTCTCATAAGCGCCCACTATCCCAGATAGGAGACACAGATACCGACACGGATTCGGACTCCAGTGTCGACTATGATGATGCAAAGTTACAGCCAAAAGTGGCTAAATGTATTCGATATATGATTATTGCAATAAAAGAAGTGTTGCATATCACAGAGAAACCCCCTGTCCCTGACACGAGGGTACACATGTATAAGGGAAAGATGCCTGAGGTAACTTTTCCCTCCTCACATAAGTTGAACGAATTATGTGAAAAAGCGTGGGAATCTCCAGACAAAAAACTGCAGATTCCCAAAAGGATTCTTATGGCGTATCCTTTCCCGCCAACGGACAGGATACGGTGGGAATCCTCCCCTAAGGTGGACAAAGCGTTGACACGATTGTCAAAAAAGATAGCGCTGCCATCCCAAGATACGGCTACCCTCAAGGATCCTGCTGACCGCAAGCAGGAGGTTACCTTGAAATCCATTTACACACATTCTGGTACATTACTCAGACCGTCAATTGCGTCGGCCTGGGTTTGTAGCGCTGTAGCAGCATGGACTGATTCCTTATCAGCGGAAATTGAGACCCTAGATAAGGATACCATTTTATTGACCCTAGGCCATATAAAGGATGCTGTCTTATATATGAGAGATGCTCAAAGAGACATTAGTTTACTGGGTTCCAGAATAAACGCTATGTCAGTTTCTGCTAGACGAGTCCTCTGGACCCGGCAGTGGACAGGTGATGCCGACTCAAAAAGACATATGGAGGTCTTACCTTACAAGGGTGAGGAATTGTTTGGGGAAGGGCTCTCGGACCTGGTCTCCACAGCTACGGCAGGTAAATCGAATTTTTTGCCTTATGTTCCCTCACAACCTAAGAAAGCGCCACATTATCAAATGCAGTCCTTTCGTTCAAATAAAAGCAAAAGAGTACGTGGATCGTCCTTTCTTGCCAGAGGTAAGGGCAGAGGTAAAAAGCTGCACAGCACAGCTAGTTTCCAGGAACAGAAGTCCTCCCCGGCCTCTGCAAAATCCACCGCATGATGCTGGGGCTCCGCTGAGGGAGTCCGCCCCAGTGGGGGCACATCTTCGACTTTTCAGCCACATCTGGGTTCACTCACAGGTGGATCCCTGGGCAATAGAAATTGTTTCTCAGGGATACAAGCTGGAATTCGAAGAGGTGCCTCCTCGCCGGTTTTTCAAATCGGCTCTACCGACTTCTCCCCTAGAAAGGGAGATAGTGTTAAATGCTATTCACAAATTGTGTCTTCAACAAGTGGTGGTCGAAGTTCCCCTGCTTCAGAGAGGGAAGGGATACTACTCAACCCTGTTTGTAGTTCCGAAACCGGACGGTTCGGTCAGACCCATATTGAATTTAAAATCCCTGAACTTATACTTAAAACGGTTCAAGTTCAAGATGGAATCGCTCAGAGCGGTCATCGCCAGCCTGGAAGGGGGGAATTTTATGGTATCTCTGGACATAAAGGATGCATACCTTCATGTCCACATTTATCCACCTCACCAGGCGTACCTGAGATTTGCGGTACAGGATTGTCATTACCAATTTCAGACGTTGCCGTTTGGGCTTTCCACGGCCCGAGGATTTTCACCAAGGTAATGGCGGAAATGATGGTGCTCCTGCGCAAGCAGGTTGTCACAATTATCCAATACTTGGACGATCTCCTCATAAAAGCGAGATCACGAGAGAAGTTACTGAACAGCATGTCACTTTCATTGAAGGTGTTACAGCAACACGGCTGGATTCTCAATATCCCGAAGTCACAGCTGGTTCCTACGACTCGTCTGACCTTCTTGCGCATGATTCTGGACACAGACCAGAAAAGGGTTTTTCTTCCGATAGAAAAAGCTCAGGAACTCATGACTCTTGTCAAGAACCTATTGAAGCCAAAACAAGTGTCTGTGCATCATTGCACTCAAGTCCTGGGAAAGATGGTGGCAACATACGAAGCCATTCCCTTCGGTAGGTTCCATGCAAGGACTTTCCAATGGGACCTACTGGACAAGTGGTCCGGGTCACATCTACAAATTCATCAGCTGATCACCCTGTCCCCCAGGGCCAGGGTATCTCTCCTGTGGTGGCTGCAGAGTGATCGCCTTTTGGAAGGCCGCAGGTTCGGCATTCAGGATTGGATCCTGGTGACCACGGACGCGAGCCTCAGAGGGTGGGGAGCAGTCACACAGGGAAGAAACTTCCAAGGACTTTGGACAAGTCAAGAGACTTCACATCAACATCCTGGAACTGAGGGCCATATACAATGCCCTACGTCAAGCGGAGAACTTACTTCTCGACCAACCAGTTCTGATCCAGTCAGACAACATCACCGCAGTGGCTCATGTAAACCGCCAAGGCGGCACAAGGAGCAGAGTGGCAATGGCGGAAGCCACCAGGATTCTTCGCTGGGCGGAAAATCATGTAAGCGCACTGTCAGCAGTGTTCATTCCGGGAGTGGACAACTGGGAAGCAGACTTCCTCAGCAGACACGACCTGCATCCAGGGGAGTGGGGACTTCATCGAGAAGTCTTCGCACAGATTGCAAGTCAGTGGGGACTGCCCCAGATAGACATGATGGCGTCCCGCCTCAACAAAAAGCTACAGAGGTATTGCGCCAAATCAAAAGACCCACAGGCGGTAGCAGTAGACGCCCTAGTGACACCGTGGGTGTTCCAGTCGGTCTATGTGTTTCCTCCTCTTCCTCTCATACCCAAGGTGTTGAGAATAATAAGAAAGAGAGGAGTGAGAACAATTCTCATTGTTCCAGATTGGCCACGAAGGACCTGGTATCCGGATCTGCTAGAAATGCTCACAGAAGATCCGTGGCCACTTCCTCTAAGGCAGGACCTGTTACAACAGGGGCCATGTCTGTTCCAAGACTTACCGCGGCTGCGTTTGACGGCATGGCGGTTGAACGCCGGATCCTAGCGGAAAAGGGAATTCCGGATGAGGTCATTCCTACTCTGATAAAGGCTAGGAAAGAAGTGACAGCGAAACATCACCGGATATGGCGAAAATATGTTTCTTGGTGTGAGGCCAGGAATGCTCCTTCGGAAGAATTCCATCTGGGCCGTTTCCTTCACTTCCTACAGACTGGAGTGAATTTGGGCCTAAAATTAGGCTCCATTAAGGTTCAGATTTTGGCCTTATCCATTTTCTTTCAAAAAGAGTTGGCTTCTCTCCCAGAAGTACAGACTTTTGTGAAGGGAGTGCTGCATATTCAGCCTCCTTTTATACCTCCGGTGGCGCCTTGGGACCTTAACGTGGTGTTGAGTTTCCTTAAGTCGCACTGGTTTGAACCACTTCAAACGGTGGAGTTAAAATATCTCACTTGGAAGGTGGTCATGTTATTAGCCTTGGCTTTGGCTAGGCGAGTGTCGGAATTGGCGGCTTTGTCTCATAAAAGCCCCTATCTGGTTTTCCATATGGATAGGGCGGAATTGCGGACCCGTCCTCAATTCTTGCCTAAGGTGGTGTCACCTTTTCATATGAACCAACCTATTGTGGTGCCTGTGGATACACGAGATTTGGAGGATTCCGAGTCCCTTGATGTAGTCAGGGCTTTGAAAATTTATGTGGCCAGAACGGCTAGAGTCAAGGTTGGCGCCCCTGCTTCGAAGCAGACTATTGCTTGCTGGATCTGTAACACGATTCAACAGGCGCATTCTACAGCTGGATTGCCATTAACAAAATCGGTCAAGGCCCATTCCACTAGGAAGGTGGGCTTGTCTTGGGCGGCTGCCCGAGGGGTCTCGGCACTACAACTGTGCCGAGCTGCTACTTGGTTGGGTTCAAACACCTTTGCAAAGTTCTATAAGTTTGATACCCTGTCTGAGGAGGACCTAAGGTTTTCTCATTCGGTGCTGCAGAGTCATCCGCACTCTCCCGCCCGTTTTGGAGCTTTGGTATAATCCCCATGGTCCTTACGGAGTCCCCAGCATCCTCTAGGACGTTAGAGAAAATAAGATTTTAAACCTACCGGTAAATCTTTTTCTCGTAGTCCGTAGAGGATGCTGGGCGCCCGTCCCAAGTGCGGACTACTTTTGCGAGACTTGTATATAGTTTTGCTTACATAAGGGTTATGTTATAGTTTCATCAGGTTGGACTGATGCTACGTTGTTTTTTCATACTGTTAACTGTTTAATAGATACACAAGTTATACGGTGTGATTGGAGTGGCTGGTATGAATCTTGCCCTTGGATTAACAAAAATCCTTTCCTCGTACTGTCCGTCTCCTCTGGGCACAGTTTCTCTAACTGAGGTCTAGAGGAGGGGCATAGAGGGAGGAGCCAGTGCACACCCAGACCTAAAGTCTTTTTTAAAGTGCCCATGTCTCCTGCAGAGCCCGTCTATCCCCATGGTCCTTTACGGAGTCCCCAGCATCCTCTACAAACTACGAGAAAAAGATTTACCAGTAGGTTTAAAATCTTATTTTTGCTGCAGTTTCTGAGTAGCTTCAGACCTACTCCTAGACTGCAATCACCTTAGTCCGTTTAGTTCCTGGTTTGACGTCACAAACACGCCCTGCGTTCGGCCAGCCACTACCCCGTTTCCCCAGCCACTCCTGAGTTTTACCCTGTAAACGGCCAGTTTCCGCCCAGAAACACCCACTTCCTGTCAATCACACTACGATCACTCGAGCAATGAAAAAATGTCGCTCGAGCTTGTGTAAATCTACAAAGTTTTGTGTGAAAGTACTTAGCGCATGCACGCTGCGTACCATGCGCATGCGCATTTTTGCCTTTTTTTTTGCTTAATCGCTGCACTGCGAAAAATGGCAGCGAGCGATCAACTCGGAATGACCACCATAGTTATCAATGTTACGTTTTACCATAACGAATCTTTTTAGGCCACACACCTTGCTGAAAGGCCACACCCACTTTTCACGGAGCACCCACACCATCGACATGAACATGGTCCACCCTGTCATTTTGTTCTGGATCCGCTCATGCCCACACAGTAGTAGTGCCCCTTACACATTATCCCAGAAGGGATCCAGCTCCTTGATGCTGCTGAGGACAGTTAACTAGTGGGCTGAGGAGAGAGTTAGATTTGGGTGGGTTATTTTGTTTCTGTGCAGAGTAAATACAGGCTGCTTTATTTTTACACTGTAATTTACATTTCAATTTGAACACAGCCCACCCAAATCTAACTCTCTCTGCACATGTTATATCTGCCCCCCCCTGCAGTGCACATGGGTGGTCATTCCGAGTTGTTCGCTCGCTAGCTGCTTTTAGCAGCATTGCACACGCTAGGCCTCCGTCCTCTGGGAGTGTATCTTAGCATAGCAGAATTGCTAACGAAAGATTAGCAATTCTGCTATTAAGTATTTCCTTGCCGTTTCTGAGTAGCTCCAGACCTACTCCTAGATTGCGATCACCTCAGTCCGTTTAGTTCCTGGTTTGACGTCACAAACACGCCCAGCGTCCGGCCAGCCACTCCCCCATTTCTCCAGCCACTCCTGCGTTTTCTGCTGGCACGCCTGCGTTTTTTTAGCACACTCCCGGAAAACGCTCAGTTACCACCCAGAAACACCCTCTTCCTGTCAATCATTCTCCGATCAATAGAGCGACTGAAAAGCTTAGTTCGCCCGTGAGTAAAATAGCATAGTTTTGTGTAAAATTGCTTAGCGCGTGCGCCCTGCAGTGCATACGCATGCGCAGAACTGCTGGATTTTAGCCTATTAGCAATTCTGCTAAAAATAGCAGCGAGCGAACAACTCGGAATGACCACCATGGTTTTGCCCAACAGCTAACAAATTTGCTGCTACGATCAGATCTGAAATACCCCCTTTGTTTCTCTTACGTCCTAGAGGATACTGGGGATCCATTTAGTACCATGGGCTATAGACGGTCCACTAAGAGCCATGGGCACTTTAAGAATTTGATAGTCTCTCTCCTCCCTCTATGCCCCTCCTACCAGACAGGAGTCGGTCACGCTTATGGAAGCTCCTGTAGAGTTTTCTGCATTTATTTTTCTGTTTGTTGTTTTCAGACAGGAGTGGATGGCACCAGCCTGCCTGCTTCGTGGTACTTAGGGGGCGGAGAACAGCCCAACCTCTTGAAGGGTTAATCCCGTTCCCCGCTGACAGGACACTAGCTCCCGAGGAAACTATTCGCAAGCCCCACCACGGCGAGCGTAGATTCCCGCAGCACACTGCCACCCCTAACAGAGCCAGAAGAGTGAAGAGTGGTGAGTACTGTGCCGTCGTCCCGGTTAGCGGGTCGCCGGCCATTATGGCGGCATGAGGGTACGGAGATGCACGGCTTCTAACTGGAGCGGATTGCGTCTCCAGACTCAGTACACAACTGCGTCCCAGTACACTGTACACAGTACCCATACTGGCAAACAAAGCCTTAAAACAGATCTGTTTCCATTTTAAGCACAAAATTACCTCAGCCAGTATAAAAAAAGCGGGAAGACCGCGTACCATTGAGGGGGCGGGTCTTCACTATGAGCGGATCCAGCAGCTCACCAGCGCCATTTTTCCTCTGCAGTGTACACAGATGCTGACTGACAGGGACGTGCAGCTCCTCCGGTGTGACTCCAGATTACCTCAGTGGTACCAGGGGGTCATAATAGGGGAGAGCGATTATTAGTGTACTAAGTCCCCAATCTTAGTACTTAGTCTGTGACCCAGATAAGCTTGGCATTAGCAATAAGGGCGCTGTTTGCTGGCTCCAATATATCTCTGTGTCTCCCTGGAAGGGCTCTTTGTGGGTTAATTGTGCTGTTAACCTTTTCCTGTGTGTGTGCTGTCACATTTGCAATATGTCAGGCAAAGAGTGTGAATTGTCCCGCAATGAGAAAGAGATGCAATACTTAAGACAGTCTGTGGATGAGATTATGTATAGAGACTCAGTCCCCAAACAAGAGTCTCAGTCCCCTGCCATTTGTCCGCAAAAACAAACTTTGGCCCATATCCTGCAGTCTGACTCTGACATTGAGGGGTCAGACATGAAGGAGGGGGAGGTGGATTCAGGAGGGGGGGGGGACGCTGCTCTGTCACAGGGAATAGAGGCTCTTATAGAAGCTATAAGAGACATTCTGCAAATTCCTGACAGAGGAATGTGAGGAAACTTATTTTAATGTAAAAAAAGAAGTCCTCAGTCACTTTTCCTGTGTCAAAGGAATTGAATACCCCATTTGAAGAACCGTGGGTTAATCTTGATAAGAAATTTCAAATCCCTAAAAGGTTACTCTCATCTTTTCCTTTTCCTCCTGAGGATAGGAAAAAATGGGAAAGTCCACCGACAGTGGATGCATTAGTGTCCAGCTTGTCACGAAAAATTGTATTGCCTGCCCTGGTACAGCCTCCCTGAAAGACATGGTTGATCGTAAAATTGAGAATACACTCAAATCCTTGTACACAGCTGCTGGGGTGGCTCAGAGACCCACTATAGCATGTATGTGGACTACTAAAGCCATTGCTAAATGGTCAGGTAAACTCATTGAAGGGTTAGATTCCTTATCTAGGGGGGGATGTTGTTTTACTCCTGCAACATGGGGGTAATTCCAAGTTGATCGCAGCAGGATTTTTGATAGCAACTGGGCAAAACCATGTGCACTGCAGGGGAGGCAGATATAACATGTGCAGAGAGAGTTAGATTTGGGTGTTGTGTGTTCAATCTGCAATCTAATTTGCAGTGTAAAAATAAAGCAGCCAGTATTTACCCTGCACAGAAACAATATAACCCACCCAAATCTAACTCTTTCTGCACGTTATATCTGCCTCCCCTGCAGTGCACATGGTTTTGGCCAGTTGCTATCAAAAATCCTGCTGCGATCAACTTGGAATTACCCCCCATATACAGGACTCTGCGAACTTTATGGTGGAAGCCATAAAATAAGTAGGTTTGCTTAATGCACGCACCACTGCTATGGCAGTGTCAGCATGCAGGGGCTTATGGTTATGCCAGTGGACTGCGGACGTGGACTCCAGGAAAGGCGTGGAAGGCCTACCCTTCACAGGGGAGGCCTTATTTTGGAGATGAACTAGACAAATGGATCTCCAAAGCTACTGCGGGTAAGTCCACATATCTTCCTTCTGCAGCACCCCCACCAGGAAGACCTACTCAGGACCTACTCTACAGTCCTTTCGGACTGCCAAGTTTAAGGGCAAAGCCAGAGGATCTTCTACAGCCAACAGAGGCACTAGAGGTAAACTACGCAAACCAGCAACTGCCGGTTCTCAGAAACAGAGCTCCAGCTCTGCTTCCTCAAAGCCTTCTGCATGACGGTGGGACACGATGCCTGGAAGACTGGCAGGTGGGAGCCTGACTAAAAAATTTCAGTCACATCTGGACAACATTATGCCAGGATCCCTGGGTCATAGATCTTATTTCTCAGGGGTTCACTACGATATGCCGGCAGTCGGGCTCCCGGCGACAAGCATACCGGCGCCGGGAGCCCGACCGCTGGCTTACCGACAGTGTGGCGAGCGCAAATGAGCCCCTTGCAGGCTCGCTGCACTCGCCACGCTATGGGCACAGTACGCTATTTTATTCTCCCTCCAGGGGGGTCATGGACCTCCACGAGGGAGAATAAGTGTCGGTATGCCGGCTGTCAGGATCCCGGCGCCGGTATACTGCGCGCCGGGATCCCGTCAGTCGGCATACTGAAGACCACCCATTTCTCAGGGCTACAGACTGGAGTTTCAGGAGCTCCCCCCTCACAGATTCTTCAAATCAGGCTTACCAGTTTCACAAGAGGCAAGTATAACCTTACAGGATACCATTCAAAAACTGGTACAGACTCAGTTCATTGTTCCAGTTCCACCTCATCTCCAAAACAAGGTATATTGGCCCTCATTCCGAGTTGATAGCTCGCTGCCGTTTTTCGCAGCGCAGCGATCAGGTGGAAAAATGGCAATTCTGCGCATGCGCATGGTACGCAGCATGCATGCGCTAAGTACTTTCACACAAAACTTTGTAGTTTTACCCAAGCTCGAGCGACGCTTTTCGGTCGCTCGAGTGTTTGTTGTTTGATTGACAGGAAGTGGGTGTTTCTGGGCGGCAACTCAGCGTTTTCAGGGAGTGTGCTAAAAAAACGCAGGCATGCCAGGTAGAAACGCAGGAGTGGCTGGAGAAACGGGGGAGTGGCTGGCCGAACGCCGGGCGTGTTTATGACATCAAACCAGGAACTAAACAGACTACAGTCATCGCAAGCTAGGAATAAGTCTTGAGCCACTCAGAAACTGCATGAAATTTTTAAGTTGCAGAACGGCTAACCTTTCGATCGCACTTCTTCTAAGCTAAGATACACTCCCAGAGGGCGGCGGCCTAGCGTTTGCATTGCTGCTAAAAGCAGCTAGCGAGCGACCAACTCGGAAACCCGATGGTTCGGTAAGGCCGATTTTGAATCTAAAATTGTTGAACCCGTACTTATGAGTGCTCAAATTCAAGATGGAGTCTCTGAGAGCAGTGATCTCAGGTCTGGAGGAGGGGGAATTCTTAGTGTCTCTGGATATCAAGGATGCGTACCTTCACATTCCGATCTGGCCACCTCATCAGGCTTATCTACGATTTGAATTGCAGGACTGTCACTACCAGTTCCAGGGCCTGCCTTTTGGTCTCTCCACGGCACCGAGGGTGTTCACCAAGGTGATGGCAGAGATGATGTTTCTCCTTCGCAAGCAGGGAGTGAACATAATTCCGTACCTGGACGATCTTCTGATAAAGGCACCTTCCAGTGAGAGCTTGTTGAACAGCATTGGCCTCCCAACCAAACTACTCCAGGATCACGGGTGGATTCTAAATCTTCCGAAATCTCACTTAGAACCAACTCGGAGGCTCCCATTTCCATAAATGATACTGGACAAACAGTTGCAGAAAGTTTTTCTTCCATTGGAAAGGGCATTGGTAATCCAGTCGATGGTTCGGGATGTCCTGAAACCAACCTGGATATTGGTGCATCTATGCATTCACCTTCTGGGGAAAATGGCGGCCTCTTACGAGGCTCTTCAGTACGGAAGGTTTCATGCAAGACCCTTCCAGCTCGATCTGTTGGACAAATGGTCCGGATCACATCTTCACATGCACCAGAGGATCCATCAGTCGCCAAAGGCCAGTGGTGGCTACAGACTTCTCACCTAATCGAGGGCCGAAGGTTCGGGATTCAGAATTGGATTCTGCTAACCACGGACGCAAGCCTGAGAGGCTGGGGAGCAGTCAACCAGGGGGTGCGGTTTCAAGGAAGATGGTCAAGTCAGGAAGTCGTCCTTCCAATCAACATTCTGGAACTCAGGGCTGTATACAACACCCTTCTGCAGGCCTCATATCTTCTTCAAGATCGGGCCAATCAGGTCCAGTTGGACAATGTGACTGCAGTGACGTACATAAACCAACAGGGTGGAACGAAAAGCAGAGCAGCAATGTCAGAGGCATCAAGAATTCTCCTCTGGGCAGAAAAACACGCTGCGGCATTGTTGGCAGTCTTCATTCCGGGAGTATGCAACTGGGAAGCAGACTTCCTCAGCAGACATGACCTGCACCTGGGGGGGTGGGGCCTTCACCCGGAGGTGTTCAGATGCTTGACACGTCAATGGGGATGTCCACAGATCGACATGATGGCCTCTCGTCTCAACAAGAAGCTAAAGCGGTATTGTTCCAGGTCGAGAGACCCACAGGCAGTGACGGTAGACGCTCTGATGACTCCATGGGTCTATCAGATGGTGTACGTGTTTCCTCCACTTCCTCTGATCCCAAGAATTCTTAAAAGAATAAGAAGGGAAAAGGTTCAGGCAATTCTCATTGCTCCGGACTGGCCAAGAAGGGCCTGGTACACTGACCTTCTGGAGATGCTCCTGGAAGATCCGTGGCCTCTACCTCTTCATGAGGATCTTCTGCAACAGGGCCCGTTCGTCTATCAAGACTTACCACAACTACATTTGACAGCATGGAAGTTGAACGGCTGATTCTAGCGAGGAGAGGCATTCCTGACAAGGTCATCCCGACTATGATCCAAGCCAGGAATGGGGTAACGTCTAAACATTACCACTGTATTTGGAAGAAATACGTCTCTTGGTGTGAGAGCAGACAATATTCTGCGGTGGAATTTCATCTGGGATGTTTCCTGGTTTTTCTGCAGTCGGGTGTGGATGCAGGCCTACGTCTGGGCTCCATAAACGTCCAGATTTCGGCCTTGTCCATTTTCTTTCAGAAACAATTGGCTTCTCTACCTGAGGTCCAGACATTCTTGAAAGGAGTTCTGCACATCCAGCCTCCCTTTGTGCCTCCCACGGCACCTTGGGATCTTAATTTTGTGCTGCAGTTCCTTCAATCGGACTGGTTTGAACTGTTACAGGAGGTAGATATAAAATATCTTACGTGGAAAACCGTCACACTGTTGGCCTTGGCTTCAGCAAGACATGTGTCAGAGCTGGTGGCGTTGTCTCACAAGAGCCCCTATTTAATTTTCCATGAGGACAGAGCTGAACTCAGGACTTGTCAGCAATTTCTTCCTAAGGTGGTGTCCGCGTTTCACATCAACCAACCCATTGTTGTTTCCGGTTGTTACCGACACCTCTGTTACTTCAAAGTCTTTGGATGTTGTGAGGGCTATGAAGGTGTATATGAAGAGAACAGCTCATCACAGGAAATCGGACTCGCTGTTTGTTCTTTACGATCCCAGTAAGATTGGGTATCCTGCTTCAAAGCAGTCAGTTGCATGCTGGATCAGGCTCACTATCCAGCATGCTTATTCCATGGCAGGATTTCCGGTTCCTAAATCTGTACAGGCCCAGTCGACTAGGTCGGCGGGTTCTTCTCGGGCGGCTGGTCGGGGTGTCTCGGCCTTATAGCTCTGCCGAGCAGCTACTTGGTCAGGTTCAAACACGTTTGCAAAGTTCTACAAGTTCGATACTTTGGCCTCTGACAACCTTCAGTTTGGTCAATCAGTTCTGCAGGAACCTCAGCACACTCCCACCCAGTTTGGGAGCTTTGGTACTTCCCCATGGTACTAAATGGATCCCAGTATCCTCTAGGACGTAAGAGAAAATAGGATTTTAATTACCTACCGGTAAATCCTTTTCTCGTAATCCGTAGAGGATACTGGGCGTCCGCCCATTGCTTTGTTCTTCCTGCACTGTTACTTGGTTAAGTATTCTGGTTTGTTCAGCTGCTGCTGTTCCTGTTTCAATTTTGGTTAGCATCGCTTTCCTCTTGTTTGTGTGTGCTGGTTCGGAATCTCACCACTATCCTTTTATCCTCTCAAAGTATGTCTGTCTCCTCGGGCACAGATTCCTAGACTGAGTCTGGTAGGAGGAGCATAGAGGGAGGAGCCAGCCCACACTATCAAATTCTTAAAGTGACCATGGCTCCTAGTGAACCCGTCTATACCACATGGTACTAAATGGATCCCCAGTATCCTCTATGGACTATGAGAAAAGGATTCTGATGAAGCTAGGTGACCGTGCCTAGAGAAACGTGTTAAGAACGAAAACTGCTGCTGTACCTCCACTTGTTTATGGATCCAGATATGGACTAATAAAGACTCCCTGGACTCTGAAAACTGTCACTGTTGGACCATACTGCATTACAGCATTATTCTGGAAAACCCAGTGGACTGCACACAGCTTGCCTGCTGAGGATTCAAAGTGCATTTGGACATAACCACCACCATGGGTAATACCAGCTGAATTATTTGCTACACCATTGGGAGCGTTTGCTAATTTGTCCGGGATCCAAATGTGGAAATAATTTTTGCCCAGTTGTTTACAACTTTTTTTTGCTTTTCAGTACTTTATTCATGCTTTTAAACTGTGACCTAGTAGTGTCATTTTATGGCATTTATTGCTAAATAAATAATTTTTATTTTATCCATCCACTCTTAATTATTGGAGATACAACATAGTGCCAGTTCCCTTGTTTTTGTGTATTTTCTATTTAGTGGGACTGACAATCACAATACTGGCAGCTTTGACAGCGCATCTGGGACCTACCTACTATTGTTCTTCAGGCACAAAGTGGCTGCGTTGGCTTTGAGATATATATGCTCTATTGGTAGTTTTAACATGGACCTCTAGTAGCACAGAAGAATGTACAGTTCTCAATACTGAATGATAATAGCGAAACAATGTGCCTCGCAGGATAGGGAAAGGATCCGATAAAAGGCCATTGCATATTATACTGGTGGCAGAGCCAGTATACAATGTTTGAATAAATCCTACAAACTGATTTGGGAAATGGAAACGGCTTAGAGAGTCATATAAATGTTCCCAGTGCACCATGTCAAAAGATTTTTCAGCGTCCAAAGAAAGTATGGCCCTACTAGAACTTGATATGGAGCACTGGGAATCACATACCGCCACTAGAACCTTCCTAACATTAGTTACTGTGTTCCTGCCATTTATAAAGCCGGTTTGATTATGGTGTATCAATTGCGGCAGGAGAAGTTTTAATCTATCAGCCAGTATTTTGGTCAGGATTTTATAGTCTATGTTCAGAAGCGATATCAGGCGATATGATCTGTGGTCAAATAAATCTCTACCATGCTTCAGAAGTATCCTAAGGATTGCGCTGTTAAAATATTTGGGGATTGTACTGGTAAAGAGGATGGTGTTATATACTATAACCAAAATGGGTGCAATATGTGTCGCCAAAAGCTTGTAGTAATCCGCAGTGAAGCCATCTGGACCTGGCACTTTCCCTCGTTTCAAATGAGATATACCCTCCAAAACTTCATGTTGCGTAATTTCCGATATTAGGGACTTGCCAGGGCTGTCTGACAGTGTGGGTAGCGGGAAATGCTCCCAAAAGGATTCTACATTATTCTGGTTAGATTCTGGAGTAGAGTATAAATTGCCATAGTACTCAGTAAGAACTTTCGCTATTTGTTCAATATTGTTAGTAAGTTGACCATCAGTTTGTTTCAGGGGGTGAATCTTGTCAGGGGGGAGGATGCCTCTAAGCGAATTAGTTAAAAGTGTACTCGATTTATTTCCAAATCTGTGGTACTTGAAGTCTCTGGAAAATGAGTAAGACATTTCCATTTTGATAAACAATTTTTCATACACATCTTTTGCAGATTGGTGTGCGGGTCTATTTTGCAGGGTTGGATTAGCTTTATAAGTGAGGAATTAGTGATGAGCACCGGAAATTTTTCGGGTTTTGTGGGTTTTTTTTGGGTTCGGTTCCGCGGCCGTGTTTTGGGTTCGAACGCGTTTTGGCAAAACCTCACCGAATTTTTTTTGTCGGATTCGGGTGTGTTTTGGATTCGTTTTTTTTTTTCAAAAAACCCTAAAAAACAGCTTAAATCATAGAATTTGGGGGTCATTTTGATCCCAAAGTATTATTAACCTCAATAACCATTATTTCCACTCATTTTCAGTCTATTCTGAACACCTCACACCTCACAATATTATTTTTAGTCCTAAAATTTGCACCGAGGTCGCTGGATGACTAAGTTCAGCGACCCAAGTGGCCGACACAAACACCTGGCCCATCTAGGAGTGTCACTGCAGTGTCACGCAGGATGGCCCTTCCAAAAAACACTCCCCAAACAGCACATGATGCAAAGAAAAAAAGAGGCGCAATGAGGTAGCTGTGTGAGTAAGATAAGCGACCCAAGTGGCCGACACAAACACCTGGCCCATCTAGGAGTGGCACTGCAGTGTCACGCAGGATGTCCCTTCCAAAAAACACCCCCCAAACAGCACATGACGCAAAGAAAAATGAAAGAAAAAAGAGGTGCAAGATGGAATTGTCCTTGGGCCCTCCCACCCACCCTTATGTTGTATAAACAGGACATGCACACTTTAACCAACCCATCATTTCAGTGACAGGGTCTGCCACACGACTGTGACTGAAATGACGGGTTGGTTTGGACCCCCACCAAAAAAGAAGCAATTAATCTCTCCTTGCACAAACTGGCTCTACAGAGGCAAGATGTCCACCTCATCATCATCCTCCGATATATCACCGTGTACATCCCCCTCCTCACAGATTATCAATTCGTCCCCACTGGAATCCACCATCTCAGCTCCCTGTGTACTACTTTGTGGAGGCAATTGCTGCTGGTCAATGTCTCCACGGAGGAATTGATTATAATTCATTTTAATGAACATCATCTTCTCCACATTTTCTGGATGTAACCTCGTACACCGATTGCTGACAAGGTGAGCGGCGGCACTAAACACTCTTTCGGAGTACACACTTGTGGGAGGGCAACTTAGGTAGAATAAAGCCAGTTTGTGCAAGGGCCTCCAAATTGCCTCTTTTTCCTGCCAGTATAAGTACGGACTGTCTGACGTGCCTACTTGGATGCGGTCACTCATATAATCCTCCACCATTCTTTCAATGGGGAGAGAATCATATGCAGTGACAGTAGACGACATGTCCGTAATCGTTGTCAGGTCCTTCAGTCCGGACCAGATGTCAGCATCAGCAGTCGCTCCAGACTGCCCTGCATCACCGCCAGCGGGTGGGCTCGGAATTCTGAGCCTTTTCCTCGCACCCCCAGTTGCGGGAGAATGTGAAGGAGGAGATGTTGACAGGTCGCGTTCCGCTTGACTTGACAATTTTGTCACCAGCAGTTCTTTGAACCCCAGCAGACTTGTGTCTGCCGGAAAGAGAGATCCAAGGTAGGTTTTAAATCTAGGATCGAGCACGGTGGCCAAAATGTAGTGCTCTGATTTCAACAGATTGACCACCCGTGAATCCTTGTTAAGCGAATTAAGGGCTCCATCCACAAGTCCCACATGCCTAGCGGAATCGCTCTGTGTTAGCTCCTCCTTCAATGTCTCCAGCTTCTTCTGCAAAAGCCTGATGAGGGGAATGACCTGACTCAGGCTGGCAGTGTCTGAACTGACTTCACGTGTGGCAAGTTCAAAAGGTTGCAGAACTTCGCACAACGTTGAAATCATTCTCCACTGCGCTTGAGACAGGTGCATTCCACCTCCTATATCGTGCTCAGTTGTATAGGCTTGAATGGCCTTTTGCTGCTCCTCCAACCTCTGAAGCATATAGAGGGTTGAATTCCACCTTGTTACCACTTCTTGCTTCAGATGATGGCAGGGCAGGTTCAGGCGTTTTTGGTGGTGCTCCAGTCTTCTGTACGTGGTGCCTGTACGCCGAAAGTGTCCCGCAATTCTTCTGGCCACCGACAGCATCTCTTGCACGCCCCTCTCGTTTTTTAAATAATTCTGCACCACCAAATTCAAGGTATGTGCAAAACATGGGACGTGCTGGAATTTGCCCAGATTTACTGCACACACAATATTGCTGGCGTTGTCCGATGCCACAAATCCACAGGAGAGTCCAATTGGGGTAAGCCATTCTGCGATGATCTTCCTCAGTTGCCGTAAGAGGTTTTTAGCTGTGTGCGTATTCTGGAAAGCGGTGATACAAAGCGTAGCCTGCCTAGGAAAGAGTTGGCGTTTGCGAGATGCTGCTACTGGTGCCGCCGCTGCTGTTCTTGCGGCGGGAGTCCATACATCTACCCAGTGGGCTGTCACAGTCATATAGTCCTGAGCCTGCCCTGCTCCACTTGTCCACATGTCCGTGGTTAAGTGGACATTGGGTACAACTGCATTTTTTAGGACACTGGTGTGTCTTTTTCTGAGGTCTGTGTACATTTTCGGTATCGCCTGCCTAGAGAAATGGAACCTAGATGGTATTTGGTACCGGGGACACAGTACCTCCAACAAGTCTCTAGTTGGCTCTGCAGTAATGATGGATACCGGAACCACGTTTCTCACCGCCCAGGATGCCAAGGCCTCAGTTATCCGCTTTGCAGCAGGATGACTGCTGTGATATTTCATCTTCCTCGCAAAGGACTGTTGGACAGTCAATTGCTTGGTGGAAGTAGTAAAAGTGGTCTTACGAGTACGACTTCCCCTCTGGGATGACCATCGACTCCCAGCAGCAACAACAGCAGCGCCAGCAGCAGTAGGCGTTACACGCAAGGATGCATCGGAGGAATCCCAGGCAGGAGAGGACTCGTCAGAATTGCCAGTGACATGGCCTGCAGGACTATTGGCATTCCTGGGGAAGGAGGAAATTGACACTGAGGGAGTTGGTGGGGTGGTTTGCGTGAGCTTGGTTACAAGAGGAAGGGATTTACTGGTCAGTGGACTGCTTCCGCTGTCGCCCAAAGTTTTTGAACTTGTCACTGACTTATGATGAATGCGCTGCAGGTGACGTATAAGGTAGGATGTTCCGAGGTGGTTAACGTCCTTACCCCTACTTATTACAGCTTGACAAAGGCAACACACGGCTTGACAAATGTTGTCCGCATTTCTGTTGAAATACTTCCACACCGAAGAGCTGATTTTTTTGGTATTTTCACCAGGTATGTCAATGGCCCTATTCCTCCCACGGACAACAGGTGTCTCCCCGGGTGCCTGACTTAAACAAACCACCTCACCATCAGAATCCTCCTGGTCAATTTCCTCCCCAGCGCCAGCAACACCCATATCCTCCTCATCCTGGTGTACTTCAACACTGACATCTTCAATCTGACTATCAGGAACTGGACTGCGGGTGCTCCTTCCAGCACTTGCAGGGGGCGTGCAAATGGTGGAAGGCGCATGCTCTTCACGTCCAGTGTTGGGAAGGTCAGGCATCGCAAACGACACAATTGGACTCTCCTTGTGGATTTGTGATTTCGAAGAACGCACAGTTCTTTGCTGTGCTTTTGCCAGCTTGAGTCTTTTCATTTTTCTAGCGAGAGGCTGAGTGCTTCCATCCTCATGTGAAGCTGAACCACTAGCCATGAACATAGGCCAGGGCCTCAGCCGTTCCTTGCCACTCCGTGTGGTAAATGGCATATTGGCAAGTTTACGCTTCTCATCCGACAATTTTATTTTAGATTTTTGAGTCCTTTTTTTACTGATATTTGGTGTTTTGGATTTTACATGCTCTGTACTATGACATTGGGCATCGGCCTTGGCAGACGACGTTGCTGGCATTTCATCGTCTCGGCCATGACTAGTGGCAGCAGCTTCAGCACGAGGTGGAAGTCGATCTTGATCTTTCCCTATTTTTGGAACCTCAACATTTTTGTTCTCCATATTTTAATAGGCACAACTAAAAGGCACCTCAGGTAAACAATGGAGATGGATGGATACTAGTATACTTATGGATGGACGAGCGACTGCCGACACAGAGGTAGCTACAGCCGTGGACTACCGTACTGCGTCTGCTGCTAATATAGACTGGATGATAATGATATAAAAAATATATATATATCACTACTGCAGCCGGACAGGTATATATTATATAATGACGGACCTGCTGGACACTGTCAGCACTGCAGACTCCTAAAGTAAGCTACTAGTATCAAGAAGATAGAAAAAAAACAAAACACCACAGGTAGGTGGTATACAATTATGGATGGACGAGCGACTGCCGACACAGAGGTAGCTACAGCCGTGGACTACCGTACTGCGTCTGCTGCTAATATAGACTGGATGATAATGATATAAAAAATATATATATATCACTACTGCAGCCGGACAGGTATATATTATATAATGACGGACCTGCTGGACACTGTCAGCACTGCAGACTCCTAAAGTAAGCTACTAGTATCAAGAAGATAGAAAAAAAAAAAACACCACAGGTAGGTGGTATACAATTATGGATGGACGAGCGACTGCCGACACAGAGGTAGCTACAGCCGTGGACTACCGTACTGCGTCTGCTGCTAATATAGACTGGATGATAATGATATAAAAAATATATATATATCACTACTGCAGCCGGACAGGTATATATTATAATGACGGACCTGCTGGACACTGTCAGCACTGCAGACTCCTAAAGTAAGCTACTAGTATCAAGAAGATAGAAAAAAAAAAAACAACACAGGTAGGTGGTATACAATTATGGATGGACGAGCGACTGCCGACACAGAGGTAGCTACAGCCGTGAACTACCGTACTGCGTCTGCTGCTAATATAGACTGGATGATAATGATATAAAAAATATATATATATCACTACTGCAGCCGGACAGGTATATATTATATAATTAATGACGGACCTGCTGGACACTGTCAGCAGAATGCGTTTATAGAATAAAAACACCACACGACGAGTGTTTAACTTTTTCAGGCAGACAATCACAATATACTGGTGGTCAGACAGTGGTCACTGGTCAGTCACACTGGCAGTGGCACTCTGGCAGCAAAAGTGTGCACTGTTAAATAATATGTACTCCTGCTACTGCTCCCCAGTCTCCCCCTCAATTAAGCTGTGTGAGCACTGAGCACTCAGCACAGTCAGATATACATAGATGATGCAGCACACTGAGGCTGAGCACAGATATGGTATACTGTTACTGTGTCACTGTGTATCGTTTTTTTTCAGGCAGAGAACGGATTATATTAAATAATAATATAATAAAAAAACTGCACTGGTGGTCACTGGTCAGTCACTAGTAAACTCTGCACTCTCTGAGTACTCCTAAGCTCCAGTAAATCAAGTGTCTCACTCTCACTCTCTCTCTTCTAATCTAAATGGAGAGGACGCCAGCCACGTCCTCTCCCTATGAATCTCAATGCACGTGTGAAAATGGCGGCGACGCGCGGCTCCTTATATAGAATCCGAGGCTCGCGATAGAATACGAGCCTCGCGAGAATCCGACAGCGGGATGATGATGTTCGGGCGCGCTCGGGTTAGCCGAGCAAGGCGGGAAGATCCGAGTCTGCCTCGGATCCGTGTAAAAAGGCTGAAGTTCGGGGGGGTTCGGATTCCGAGGAACCGAACCCGCTCATCACTATGAGGAATGCCTGCAAAACTAGTTCGTTAGCTTCTAAGTATTGTTTAGCTAGTTTCTTTTTAATTGTGGTGGAGTGGGATATAATTTCCCCTCTGATAGTGGCTTTAGATGCCTGCCAAAACAGGATAGGATTGGTATATTTAATTTTCCCGTTATTAATTTCATAATTATTCCAGGCCTCTAGCACCGCCTGTTTGAGTGTGGAGGAGGTTTCAAAAGTAGAAGGGCATCTCCAATTTATATGACTGTCCTTGTCTTGTGACATTTGAATATTCACCCAAACATGAGGAAAGAAGTCCCTGCTCCTGCGACCTTACAAAAAAATAAAAAAAGGTTGGTCTACTTTGCCATTCATGTTGTGTTTTCTGCCTCATCTTACTTCAACAGGGTTTGTACATGATTGTTTTTTTGTCTATTCCTGATTGTCTAATGTTTTTAAAACAATCAAAACCACGAACCTAAAACAAAATAGGGTCTTCCGTTAAGAAAAATATTTGTTGTGGCTTTTGTTACAAACATATGTGTGTTATTTTTTGACAAACAGAATAATAAATGCAATGCAATATGATAGAAGTATAAAATACATGTTGCATATTACTACAATGTTGTATTCTTATACCACACACAGATGATGACAGCATGCCCACGGACCAGCAGACACTGCAAACTGATGCCACGTTTGTTCTGGATCTCCGCCCATTACAGACAACGCAACCTAGCACGGTACCTGTGGCCACGCCTCCACAACAAACAAGTCCGCAACCATTAATGAGCCCAAGTACACCACTGGCTCAAACTGAAGAGCAGACATTTTGGGCCAACTGGGCAAACCACCAGAGGCTTAATTCAGACTGTCTCCAAAGACAAAATCAGCTGCTGGCAAGTCTGCCACATTACATGCCACGCATAAGTCGAAATCTCAGCAGAGAACATTTGGAAACCAGTCGTGTGGCGACTTGTCTGGAGCAAATGCGGGCAGAAAACAGCACCATGATGACCACTTTACAGAGAATTCTGGATGAACAAATGAGGCAACACCAAAACTACCTGCATCTCCTTGAAAGGAACAATAGCCTAACAGAAAGTCTGGGTAGAATTATAGAGAATAACACGGCCTCCAATAACCAATTAAATGCTACACTCACTAACTTAAGCCACAACATAAGTGCTTTACACTCCCAACAAGCGAGCACTAGCTCAGGAAATACAACTCCAATAAATACACCAGTGACCTCCCCAATAAGGAGGTCAAGCAGATCAAGACCTCATGTCCCTGGCCCCACCTCTGAAGCCTCCAAGGCTACACGAAAAAAATAAAGTCAGCCTCTGCAGATGGCAGATACATAAGTGGGGTTAACACTGTCTGTTGACGTTTGCAATGTACACACTTTCACACTTTAATAAACATATTTGTGGTTTAAACATAAAAATGTTGTGGATAATCAGTATTTCTACCATTTCTGAGGGTGAGATGTTAATCTTGTACTTATTGACCTTTTAAAGTATCACAATTATATGTGTAATTTTTGGTGAGGGTGCAACACATGTAAACACGCTTTTCAAAAGCAGGACTATTTTTTTGGCATATTTTTTTACGATTCTATCTTGAACACGAACGTAATGGACCTTTCACGGTGAAAAATACAAATACGAATTCTTGGTAAATTACCGAGTTCTACCAAATAACAGGCGTATTTGACCGATGGTGTATTCATTCGTATTTTTTCCCGTTGACTTCTAAAAAAAATACGAATGCCCTCATCACTGCCGAGATTTCAGTTTAGTAAATGACCGGGATGACACTTTGAAGAAAAAACACCATCTTGGTCAAAATCGGGAGCTTAGTAAATTTCCCCCCAATGTGTCTTCATGCAGCAATAAAGGGATATCTTTATCACACATCCCTGTAGTTTGTTTCCAGAGTTTTTCCTTGTGGGGTTGTAATAAAGCTAGATATATAACTCTTGGTTTATATTTATTTATCTTACATTTATGAAAAATATGTTCCAGAGGATCTAAAGTAGTGGAAGGTCGAAGTGGTAGTGGAAGAGATAACACATAATGTCCCAATTGAATATAAACAAAAAAAAAAACTGAGGGGGGAAGGTCATATTCAACCTGTAGTTTTGCAAAAGGGATGATATTCCCCCCTGGATCAAATACCTGTGAAGTAGATTCCAAACCTTTCAATCTGAAATGCAAGAAAGCTGGGTTTTTGATTACCGTAGTAAGCAAGTGGGTTGCCCCAAATTGGTAGCCATTCTGATCTTAGAGGATTGTGGCCTAGTTTGTTGTTCACATGATGCCAAGCTCCATCTGAGTCTTTAAAAAGGATATTATGGTATATATGTTTGGCAATATGTGCTTTAGGAGCGTGTACTAGGGCTCCTGGGGAATTTGGGGCCAATAATGCACTTTCCACCTCATAATTCGTATAATGATTCTGCTCAAGCAGCCAATTCATGGCGTACCTAAAAAGTATAGCCTGTGAGTATAGAGATAAGTTGGGGTACCCCAGACCACCATCTTTTTTGGGTAATTTTAGTTTCAGAAGGTCAATTTTCGTTTTTTTTGATTGCCATATGAACTTGGTGCTAAGACAGTTAATATATTTAATATCTGTAGAGGTAAGTTTAATGGGAAGACGTTGCATCATATATGTTAGCTTAGGGAGTAAGATCGATTTGATAACTTCTACTCTGCCCAGAAGGGATAAGGGTAGATCATGCCAATTTTTTTATGATATCTCCAAAGTATTAATTGCTGGAGTAAAATTTAACTTGTATAGATCACCAGTGTTTTGTGGAATTTGAATTCCTAGGTGTTTAATTTGGGTCCGAGCCAATTTTATAGATGCCATGGCCTCTTCCTGAGGTAATTTTCGGTATGTGGGGGGGCTCACGTAAGACTAACATTTCAGGTTTGCTAATATTAATTTTATAGCCTGAGAAGGTGCTAAATTTAGAAATCATGGCTATAGCAGTAGGAATGGAATATTCGGGATGAGACAAAAGAAGAAGCATATCATCAGCGAATAGCGAGATCCTAAGCTCACTGTTTCCTATAATGATGTCGTGATAAGAGGGGGAATTTCTCAGGGCAATTGCCAGGGGTTCAAGTGCTAATGTGAAAAGGAGTGGGGATAGCGGACATCCCTGTCTCGTGCCTCGCAGGATAGGGAAAGGATCCGATAAAAGGCCATTGCATATTATACTGGTGGCAGAGCCAGTATACAATGTTTGAATAAATCCTACAAACTGATTTGGGAAATGGAAACGGCTTAGAAAGTCATATAAATGTTCCCAGTGCACCATGTCAAAAGATTTTTCAGCGTCCAAAGAAAGTATGGCCCTACTAGAACTTGACATGGAGCACTGGGAATCACATACCGCCACTAGAACCTTCCTAACATTAGTTACTGTGTTCCTGCCATTTATAAAGCCGGTTTGATTATGGTGTATCAATTGCAGCAGGAGAAGTTTTAATCTATCAGCCAGTATTTTGGTCAGGATTTTATAGTCTATGTTCAGAAGTGATATCAGGCGATATGATCTGTGGTCAAATAAATCTCTACCATGCTTCAGAAGTATCCTAAGGATTGCGCTGTTAAAATATTTGGGGATTGTACTGGTAAAGAGGATGGTGTTATATACTATAGCCAAAATGGGTGCAATATGTGTCGCCGAAAGCTTGTAGTAATCCGCAGTGAATCCGTCTGGACCTGGCACTTTCCCTCGTTTCAAATGAGATATACCCTCCAAAACTTCCTGTTGCGTAATTTCCGATATTGGGGACTTGCCAGGGCTAAACCTAGAGTTTTAATCCTGCACCAGACAAGAAAAAATATATTAAGCATAAATATAAGTAATTTAAAGTGGAAACCAGCTAGTATACATCAAAAGGCAAATCCTAGATAAATATTTGGGCTGGAGGTGCTCCTGGAATTAATGAAGAGACTTCACATAAACACTACTTTTGGGGACTAACCCCATAGGAAATTCCTTTTTGGAGCACTCTTTTAATGAAATAATTGTAAAGTTAATGAATAAAGATATGATTTTTGAAGTTAAAACGTAACTTTTATTTCTTACCAAGATAATATAAATGGGGAAAAGGAAATAATGAATATCTATTATACGTGATAATATCCCCTATCATGAAGAAAATCATACACAGATAAATTCCGTTCCTAACTTGCCAGGGCTGTCTGACAGTGTGGGTAGCAGGAAATGCTCCCAAAAGGATTCTACATTATTCTGGTTAGATTCTGGAGTAGAGTATAAATTGCCATAGTACTCAGTAAGAACTTTCGCTATTTGTTCAATATTGTTAGTAAGTTGACCATCAGTTTGTTTCAGGGGGTGAATCGTGGCAGGGGGGAGGATGCCTCTAAGCGAATTAGTTAAAAGTGTACTCAATTTATTTCCAAATCTGTGGTACTTGAAGTCTCTGGAAAATGAGTAAGACATTTCCATTTTGATAAACAATTTTTCATACACATCTTTTGCAGATTGGTGTGCGGGTCTATTTTGCAGGGTTGGATTAGCTTTATAAGTGAGGAATGCCTGCGAAACTAGTTCGTTAGCTTCTAAGTATTGTTTAGCTAGTTTCTTTTTAATTGTGGTGGAGCGGGATATAATTTCCCCTCTGATAGTGGCTTTAGATGCCTGCCAAAACAGGATAGGATTGGTATATTTAATTTTCCCGTTATTAATTTCATAATTATTCCAGGCCTCTAGCACCGCCTGTTTGAGTGTGGAGGAGGTTTCAAAAGTAGAAGGGCATCTCCAATTTATATGGCTGTCCTTGTCTTGTGACATTTGAATATTCACCCAAACCACCGCATGGTCCGACAGATGTATCGACTCCATATCTCCGTTGACAATTCTCGGTAAAAGGGTAGTAGAAATCAACAAGTAATCTATTCTAGACATTGTGTGTTCGGCAGCAGATAGGCAAGAAAAATTCTTATCTGTTGGGTGCAATATGCGCCATATGTCCAGGAGATGAAGCTGTTTAGCCAAATCTGGAACTCCCAAGCGGGGTTATTTACGTTTGTTAGTATGGGGCTTTTTGTCTATCCAAATACACATTAGAAACAAGGTTCAGGTTCCCTCCTAGTAATATAGATATGTGCAATCTGGGAGTGAGCAGAGTTATGATTCTAACAAAAAATATTTTGTATACAAATTGGGAGCATAGACATTTATACAAAAAAACTTCTGTTTTTCCAAAACAATTTGACAAGCATCATATCGGCCAAGTGGGTCTGAAAGTATATCTGAGACTTCTAGGGAGAGCTGGCGTCTCGCCAGTATAGCACTCGTCTCGCTTTGGAATTGTGTGAGGCTGAAGCTAGTACTGACCATCCCAGCATATCTAATTTCAGCGTTTCTGAGGGGATCAGGTGTGTTTCTTGCAAATAAACTAGATCAAGATGCAGTTTGTTCAAGTATATTAGCAAACGTTTTCTCCTCTGAGGGGAATTAATGCCGCCAACATTCCAGCTACCTAATTTAAATGTTGCGAGCATTGAATGTTAACGCTGGAGTAAGATAACATACTGGCGCATAGTGGGGAAATAATACTGCTGAACCCAAGGACAGAGGACATGGCAGTGGGACATACAGAAGGTATGGCAACATTCAGAGGGAAAGGAGGAGAGACAGTTAGTGGGTAACAGGTTTCAGGGAGTCCTAAGAAACATAACCAAAATACAAGAAAACAAACAAGCATCAGGTCCTAAATAGGACTAAATCCGGTATCGGACTTCCGTGTAGAATACAAATGGGGTGGTCTTCAATATGCCGGCTGTCGGGATCCCGGCGCACAGTATACCGGCGCTGGAATCCCGACAGCTGGCATACCGACACTTATTCTCCCTCGTGGGGGTCCACGACGCCCCTGGAGGGAGAATAAAATAGCGTGGCGCGCATGGCGCGCCACTGTGCCCGCATGGCGCGCCACTGTGCCCGCATGGCGCGCCACCGTGCCCGCATAGCGCGCCACCGTGCCTGCATAGCGTGCCACCGTGCCCGCAGTGTGGCGAGCGCAGCGAGCCCGCAAGGGCTCATTTGCACTTGCCACACTGTCAGTAAGCCGGCGGTCGGCCTCCCGGCGCCGGTATGCTGGTCGCCGGGATCCCGACCGCCGGCCTACCATACTACACCCATGCAAATGTATATTCAACTAATAACAGTAGGGCAGTAAACATGTGTGCTCCTATTTCTGAGCACCTTACCTGAAGTAATTGAAAAAATAGATGGCAAGCCTGTCTATAAATGCTAAAACATGGTCATACAATTCATAAGGCCTATATACAGTATGTCAACGTGTAAAAGAGATATTGTGGGAAAATCAATAGAAGAGCTCAAGGCAACCATATCACATTAAGACATTAAGACTGGCATAAAGTATAAGAATCAGTGTCAGCAGTATAATCATTCACAGTCAGGCATATGGGACCCTGCATCAATGGCCCCTACAGATTCCTGGAGATATGTTTTTGCATTGTCCGGGTTTAGGAAGTCCTTAAAAGAAGTGCCGTTATATCTGCGTAAGCAGGCTGGCTTGGTAGAGTAGGGCGAATTTGCGTTCATCTTGTATCAGTTGTAAGCAAATCGGGGCAAAGTCTTTTCTGGCTTTAGATAACTCTGTGGAGTAATCTTGGAATAGTAATATTCTACATCCATTTCAGGATGCATTTTTACATCTGCGTGATGCAACCCAGAGCAATTCATTGTGCAAGTAGTTCAGACTTTTGAAATTAACAGCTCTAGGTCTCGCCCCCTCGTGGTGCCTCTGCGGCCCAATTCTGTGTGCCCTCTCGATCACAATATCTTGGCATCTTTCCCAAACTTTAAGTAGGTCTTGTAATGTACAGCGTATAAAATCAAAGAGTTCTTGACCTTTGACCATTTCAGGGAGGCCCACAATTCTTAAATTATTTCTGTGTAATCGATTTTCGAAATCTTGCACCTTGTGCAGTTGGTGTATTTCAGTAGTCTGCCATGAAACTTGCTGTTTTAGAGTGCTAATATCTGCAAATGATTACCCCACGAAAGTTGTACCAGCTGCTGGTTAATCTGTGCTGTCTGTCCTTTAAGGAGGGTGTCTATAGCCTGTCTCACCACCTGCACCATATTCCCATATGTCACAGGACTGTCCATGTGTGTCATTACCTGCTCAGATATAGATGCTGGGGAACCAGGAAGGGAGTCACTTTCCAGTCTCCTGTGAGGAACTGTATCGAAGGCTTTTCAAAATCTAGGAAGACCACATCCACTGCTTTTCCTTGATCAAGATTATTGCTCACTTCCTCGTAGAAGCTAATTAAGTTAGTCTGACATGACCTGTCCCTCACAAACCCATGCTGGTTCTTGCTAATAATCCTAGCGGACTTTAGATACTCCTGTATGACGTCCCTTAGAATTCCTTCCAATATTTTCCCCACTATAGATGTTAAACTAACTGGTCTGTAGTTTCCCGGAAGATTTTTGGATCCCTTTTTAAATAATGGCACTACCTCAGCTATACGCCAATCCTTCGGTACCATGCCTGATCTAATTGAACTATTGAAAATCAAGTATAGGGGTCGTGCTAGTTGTGAACTAAGCTCCATAAGAACCCTCGGGTGAAGTCCATCAGGACCAGTTGATTTATTAATCTTAATTTTGCTTAGTCTCTCCTGGACTACTTCTTCACTTAAACAAGTATCTAACCATGAATCATTACTGTCACAATTGTTATGCTCTACTCCCACCATCAGTTCTTCACTGGTGAATACTGATGAAAAGAATTTGTTCAGTATTTCCGCTTTTATTTCGTCATCATTTATTAATTCTCCTAATTTATCTTTTAATGGACCTATATTCTCCTTTTTTAACCTTTTACCGTTTATGTATTTAAAAAACTTTTTAGGATTGGTTTTGCTCTCTATAGCGATTTGCTTTTCATTTTCCATTTTAGCTGCTCTTATTGCTTTTTTGCTTTTCTTATTACACTCCTTGTAATAATTGAAAGACTCCTCCTTTCCATTAGATTTAAATGCTTTGAAAGCCCACTTTTTTTGATCCGTTTGTGCCTTAACCTTCTAGTTAAGCCACATCGGTTTGAGTTTAATACTCCTGCGTTTACTGCCCATGGGAATAAAGTTATGAATATTGCTAACCAGCAACCCTTTTAAAACTTCCCACATTTCTGAAGTGTTCTTGTTATTAAACAGAACCTCCCACTCTATGTTGTTAAGTGCACATCTAAGCATACTGAAATTAGCCTTCCTAAAGTTAAAAGTTTTGGTGGAACCCCTGTAGCTATGTTTCCTGAAACTGATGTTGAATGTGATCATATAGTGATCACTGTTACCCAAAGTCTCCCCAACTTTAGTGTTTGATATAATGTCCACATTATTAGTAATTACTAGATCCAGGGTAGTTTTACCCCTAGTTGGGTCCTCGACTAATTGAGACAAGTAGTGATCCCTAAACATATTTAAGAACCTGCTGCCCCTCGCTTTAGCACATGAATCGTTACTCCAGTTTATATCCGGGTAATTAAAATCCCCAATGACAAGGGTGTCCCCCAATCCCGCAGCTGTTTTGATTTGCTGCAATAGTTGTTCTTCCTCATGTATGCTAATATCCGGCTGTTTGTAGCACGTGCCTATGACTAGTTTTTTTGCATCAAGTCCCCCACTTGAGATTTCTACCCATAGTGACTCCACATTATCGTCAGTCTCCTCATAGATTACCTCCTTTAGGTATGGTTTAAGTGATGGTTTAACATAAAGACATACACCTCCTCCTTTTTGATAATGACATCATTATTGATGCGTGGCTTGCATTGCGTGAACGAAAACACCCAAATGGACAATCGGATAAAAATTTGGACTGCACCTCCAGTGTGTAGAATTTAATAAACTACACAAAATGTGAAAGCCCTCACTCACTCACTCACTCACTCACTCACTCACTCACTCATCACTAATTATTTTCCTGATATGTTAGGAAGCTGAAATTTAACATAGGTATTCTTCAGGTAGGAAATAGGAAAACTACGTAATTATTATTTTAATAAACCTCCCCTAAGTAGATGAAAAGGTGGTTGAACTAATGACATCATTACTGATGTGTGGCTTGCGTTGTGTGAACGACAATCGGATCAAAATTAAGATTGCACCTTCAGTGTGTAGAATTTAATAAACTACAAAAATGCGAAAGCCCCCACTCACTCACTGACTCATCACTAATTCTCTTACTTCCCGATACGTTAGGAAGCTGAAATTAAACATAGGTTTTCTTCAGGTGGGAAATAGGAAAACATAGTAATTAGAATTTTAATTAACCCCCCGTAAGGCGATAAAAAGGTGGTTGACATAATGACATCATCACCACGATGCGTGGCTTACATTGCGTGAACGATAATGCCCGAACAGACAATGGGATCAACATTTGAATTGCACCTCCAGTGTGTAGAATTTACAAAAATGGTCCTGGCACTTTTTAACATCTGCTACAGCTGCCCCTTAGGTAACACCAAGAACCATGGATTAATATTTACTTACATTAAGACATCTCAAATTTACATCTCTATAGATTTATCAAATTTTCACAACCATGAAAATAATAAACTCCCATGCGAAGAACGGGTAGAATAGCTAGTCTATGATATAACAGAATTTAGTTCCAGCATCTCATTTAAACCGTGTGGATGTAGTGAATTAATTTTAAACATACACTTGGCTTCTTGGGGGTAATTCAGACCTGATCGATAGGCAGTGATTTTTGCACTGCTGTGATCAGATAGTCGCCGCCTACAGGGGGAGTGTATTTTAGCTGTGCAAGTGTGCGATCATTTGTGTACCAGAGCTGCACAAACTGATTTGGTGCAGTCTCTGTGCAGCCCAGAACTTACTCAGCCGCTGCAATCACATCAGCCTGTCCGGGATCGGAATTGATATCATGAACCCTACCTGCAAGTGCTTAGACACACCTGCGTTTTTCCAAACACTCCCAAAAAACAGTCAGTTGCCACCCACAAATGCCCTATTCCTGTTAATCCCCTTGCGATCGCCCGTGCGTTCAGAAATTTTACACCATCCCGTCGCTGACCGGCGATCCCTGTTGCTGTGGTCCATCGCGCCTGCACATATGCATGTGCAGTTCAGATCTGATTGCAGGCTGTGAGAAAACGCAGCCTAGCGATCAGGTCTGAATTGGCCCCTTTGTTGGCACACTCTACTAAAGCGATCATGACTGAGTAATTATTATAGGTAGATATAAATGCAAAATATCTTTCACTTTCTCTGAAACCTATTTCTCTTTTTTTCAGTGCGCTGGAGAAATATATCTTTGTCCATGGATTTTACTTCTCTGTAGATCAAATATACAATAGATTTGGAACAAAAATAGTCCATCATATTTTTTGCTTGTGTTTCAAAACTCCCTAAATTTGAAAATGTGTTTTAAGGCACATGAATTGTCCTTTTGGGATGTTCTTCTTCCATGGGGGAAAGTGGGCCCTTTTGAAATGTAGGTAGGCATTTGTGCCTGCTTCTTAAACATAGCTGGTAATATGAATTGCTTCTAGGATCAAGTCCAGAAAGTTAATCCAATTCCTGTTAAACATGTGTGAATTGTAAATTAAAGGTGTTGGTATTGAGAGAACTAACAAAATCAAGTGCATTGTCAAGATCCTGATCCCAAATAATAAATTGATCATACACATCTTGGGTTTCCACCTCACTAATGTATAGGTTATTAGCTTGGCACAAACCCGGTCCCCAAGGCTGTAGCCATCACCTGGAGATAAATTGTGTCAGAAAAAAAAAAGAAAATAGTGCTTTAGAATGAAGGAGATGAAACTAGAATAAAGGTCCGTTGTCACTCAGGAGCAGTGACGTGCGGTGGGGTGAGGCAGAGCCTTTCCTGTCATACTTATGTTTAAACCAGAGTTTTGACTGAATAAAGTATATAAAAATACTAATAATTTGTTTGAAATATCTTCTTTGCATTATTCTAATAATTTTTATAGTCCAAACTCTGGAGTAAAAAGTCTATGGCAGGTGAGACAGTGCCTCACCTGTGTATCCTTTCCACACCTCTCTAATCAAAACTCACCAGATTTCCAGGTGTTTATAATGCTGCACCTGTGTATAATGCCCAGATGTGCCCTTTGGCTCATATATTGCATGGAATTCTGGCTCTGAGGTTAAACAGTGCCTCCTGAGCCATTTAGCTCACCGCACGTCCCTGCTCAGGAGGTTACCATCAGAGTCAAGTCTAGATCTGATGACTTCTAAACCTGTTTAAAGAGCAACGTTGGTGTATAATCCATAGGAATAAGGGAGAGCAGGACTCATAATTCTTTGGTTATGACCCCATCTAGTAAAATCCCATTCAGTAGTGATTAGAACTCTTTGAGACATTTGGACTTCAGGTCAGAAGGTAAATGGGTGTAAAACTTGCCATCCTCCAATTGTCTTAATGCTTAATGCTTCCTGTATATCAGGGGTGGGGAACCTCCGGCCCGCGAAGCAATTTGCTCTGGCCCACCCGCTTCTCCCAGTGAGACACGCCGCCGCTCATTCCGGTGGCAGCGTGTCTCAGCTGTCAGTGTCAGGACAGGGAGGAGAGCGCGGCGGCGGTGTGTAGAACTTGAAACCAGCCGCCGGTTCGTGAGCCAATCTGATTGGCTCTCGAACCGGTGTCTGGTTTCAAGTCCTACACGCCGCCGCCCCAACATAGCCGCACTCTCCTCCGTGTCCCGCCGAATGGAGCGGTAAGTAGCACGGAAGGGGGGGACCCTGTGGGTGCATCTGCATACCTGGCACTGTGGGGGGCATTTGTATACCTGGCACTGTGGGGGGCATCTGTATACCTGGCACTGTGGGGTCATCTGTATACCTGGCACTGTGGGTGCATCTGTATACCTGGCACTGTGGGGGGCATCTGTATACCTGGCACTGTGGGGGGCATTTGTATACCTGGCACTGTGGAGGGCATCTGTATACCTGGCACTGTGGGGTCATCTGTATACCTGGCACTGTGTGGGCATTTGTATACCTGGCACTGTGGGGGCATCTGTATACCTGGCACTGTGGGGGCATTTGTATACCTGGCACTGTGGGGGCATCTGTATACCTGGCACTGTGGGGACATCTGTATACCTGGCACTGTGGGGGGCATTTGTATACCTGGCACTGTGGGGGGAATCTGTATACCTGGCACTGTGGGGGCATTTGTATACCTGGCACTGTGGGGCATTTGTATACCTGGCACTGTGGGGGCATCTGTATACCTGGCACTGTGGGGTCAAATGTATACCTGGCACTGTGAGGGGCATTTGTACACCTGGCACTGTGAGGGGCATTTGTATACTTGGCACTGTGAGGGGCATTTGTATACCTGGCACTGTGATGGAAAATTGTATACCTGGCACTGTGGGGGCATCTGTATACCTGGCACTGTGGGGGCATCTGTATACCTGGCACTGTGGGGGCATCTGTATACCTGGCACTGTGGGGTCAAATGTATACCTGGCACTGTGAGGGGCATTTGTACACCTGGCACTGTGAGGGGCATTTGTATACTTGGCACTATGAGGGGCATTTGTATACTTGGCACTATGAGGGGCATTTGTATACCTGGCACTGTGAGGGGCATTTGTACACCTGGCACTGTGAGGGGCATTTGTATACTTGGCACTGTGGGGGCATTTGTATACCTGGCACTGTGAGGGGCATCTGCATACCTGGCACTGTGAGGGGCATCTGTATACCTGGCACTGTGGGGGCAATTGTGGATCTGGCACTGCACTATTGGGGGCATATGTGTATCACGTCCCATTTTAACTGGCCACACCCATTTTTTGGGCGCAGTACCTCTTTGGGGAAGACCTGCTGGGGGGCAGGGTCATTTTTTAAGTTGAGAATTTTTGTATGGCCCCCGAAGGATTTTATAAATATCCAAATGGCCCTCGGTAGAAAAAAGGTTCCCCACCCCTGCTGTATATAGTCTACCTGGAGAAGAAGCCCCACCCCCTGTCAGTCAGCTTCTTTAATTATAATTGTTGGATACTCCATAAAGTTACTTAAAGCCCATTTTTCCATTTGTTAAGATTATTATTTTTAGATTTAATGTTTACAAGTTATTCTGGTGTGATTCTGCTGACTTGCTATTACATCTGGTACATTGCATGTTTAATGTTAGAGACATCTGAATAGCATGTTGTGTCACTCTCAAAATGGCTTGTGAGTGTGCATGTAGATGCATTCTATTTCATAAGGCTGGAAACTTGCAAAATACCGCAGCTTTTGTAAGCTCGAAGCCTATTACATTTACCTCTTTCATGAATGCAAATGGGCTTTAACAGAAGCAGTTTTATCAGGATCACTATATGAAAGGCCCTGAACTTAAAAAAGCAGTGTAAAGTCAAGAGTATGGAATTATAAGTATCTAAACACTCACATGTGTGGAACTCCTTGAAGGAGAGAAATAACTTCCATCTCATTGTTGTTCAAAAAGAGGCAAATTTAGCCTAAGCTTTTACTATCATTTGGAACTGTTTCTGAAGTTTCTGAAATTCCAAGACACCCCTCAGTTACAAGATAATTTGAGAGGAAGGATTATCTTAGGTTTTTTGGCCTCCATAGTAAAAATGCATATATATTGACCCCCATCGGAAAAACCCAAACACGTTGGGACTGGTTCCTTTTTGTATGGAATTGCACAGCCACAAGGAAGAAGTACTGCAGTTCCATATAATTAAAATTATAATGCAGCTGGAGGCATCTGTGGGAAACAGAAGTCTCCTGTTAACATTACAAGGATCCGAGTGTTGTGTCTGAGAATGCAGCCTTAAATCACCATTGTTACCATTTGTCTTCATTTGCAATGGTTACAGGCATCAATGCTAAAATACATATATCCCATCCTACAATGAATCAAAAAGGTTATGTAACTTCCTCATTATTAAATACAGACAAAAACTCTTGACACTAAATAAACAAAAAAATAGAAGAATCTTTATAAAACATCTGATCTAAATAAAAACAACCATATCAAGAGAAATAAACATCCCCATTAAAATATTTGTTCAGAAAACCAACTATTTTTGTAAAAACATACTAATGCTTTTCAGGACCTGTCATAAAGCTTTTATACAATTAGCAAAACAGCTGTAAAGATTAACCAAAATGCAGTTTTATTAATGCATTCTATATTAAAGCCATATTTATCTCATAGTGAATAACAATGTTTCCATCATTAACATTTAGTTGTTATGTGATATATTTTTTAAAGTACAATTTAAAGTTTTTGATCATTTGTTATCAATAATAACATTAACAGAAAAAGATTTGTCCACATCTATAAATTGTATCTTGGTGAAATGATAATCTGCATAAAACAAAGACTATACTGGATTTCCATTAAATTTCATTCCTACGGAATTGTATTTTAATTTTGTTTGATATTTTGGAGGGTTACTTTCTGAACATTTTCTATGGTTTAATAATGGTGATGTTTGTCCCATGCATTCAGAATTGTTTTATAATTGTATGCCTCCTAACAAAAATTGCCAGAAATAATGTTTCATGGATCTAAGCAAATATTTTTCAAATTACATTACAAAAGATAAGGCTCTACTATAAAGCTTAAAAGAACATGACCTAATACTGTGGTAACCCACTAATCAGAATCACCCAGACTTAAGATGTCCCATTGTTATGTATCCTATTCTTTAAAGTGGAACAAACAAAAGTATTGGTACAGTCTCAGAATTGCGCGGATAAAACAGACGAATCTGCCTTGACAAACTGTTCAATTGGGAGGAACAACACCAATTCCCAGAATTAATGAACAAAAAGGTGAAACAATATATCATTGGCGCTAAATCCGTATGGATGTGATGAGGGCCTTAGCATAGGCCTGTGCAATGTAAAAAGATGAAAGGTGTGGTATATTATACCCCCCACAGATTAATGGGGTGGCCCACGCAAGGGCTAGGGACTTCAATGAAACAGATGTGGAAGTACAAATAGACAAGTTTTAATGATACAATTATAAATACAATAAAAAATACAAAAACAAATACAATAATAAAGTGCAATGTGGAATGGTAAATCCTTGAAGGTGACTGTGCTTTTTAAAGATGACAGAAAGAAGCTCTCACCATCTCCCTGTATTGTGGTGGGCTAGCTTATAAATAAGCTGATATGGTCCTGGGCTGAAATAGCCTGGCACCACCGCAATGAGGTTTTTCAGCAATAGTTCACCGGGTCTCCACAAGCATCCTTTCCTCAGTCCAAGCAACGCATTTCGGTTCAACAGAACCTTTCTCAAGAATTGGATGAGGAATAGTGTACTGACTGGTCTTTTATACCTGGTAAATAGACCAAGAAATTGGATAATTGGTAATGATGTCACTTCCGGTTTCACAAAAGGGAAGTGATGTAGCTCGATTCCAGATAATGTGTTGAATTATATAAAACAAAAGTCCTCCTGTATTAACAGCATGTGGTAGGCTCTACATCTCTCCACCTGTGGAGAAAAACTGCACAATTTGTATATCTTTCATATCATGCAAGAAGAGTGGCGCCGTGACTTCCTGGATGTCCAGATTGATGAAATTACAGATAGGTTTCGTGAGAAAGGGTATAATGATTCTCTTCTTAATGAAGCAAAAGAAAAGGTGGAGAAGATAGAAGGATATGTTAAGAGAAACAGAAAAGAAGAAAGACGAACAGGGTGAGAACCCCTATCAATGGACTTTTACCACACGCTATGGAGGTCACTACAAAAGGATTGAAAATATCATCAGGGATAACTGGAGGATATTGAAAGATGACCCGGTCCTAGGGGGTCATCTACCTCCCAAACCCATGTTCATCTACAAAAGGGCCAAAACTTTGAAGGAGCATTTAGTACAGAGCAGTCTAAAAGAAAACATAGGGGGACGAACGTGCAATAGGGGATTTCATAGGTGCGGGGAATCTCTTATGTGTCGCACCACAACTAAGAAAGACATACAACGGAAATTTGTTGAATTTGAAGTAAATGGTATAAAATACAAAATCAACGATTTCATAACTTGTCACTCCAGAAATGTCGTATATTTATTAGAGTGCCAATGTGGACTAATTTATGTCGGGAAGACATCACGCCCTCTGAAAACCAGGGCTGCTGAACACATTTACAACATCCGAAAAGGGTCTGAGACCCATCCCTTGTCCGATCATTTCAGGGTCATTCATAAAAAGTGTGAAGGGCATATCAAAAGATTCATGGGGATACAACAAATCAAACCTAATTGGAAAAATAAGAATATATAAAAGCGGCTTGCACAGTGTGAAATGAAATGGATATTTAATTTAGATACTCTTAAACCAAGGGGGCATAATGTAGACTTCGAACTCAAGTGGTTTTTAGATTAATTCATATATCTAATATTTTTATGCTTCCATTTCCAATTAATCCCCCCCCTTTTTCCCCCTATGTATTTATAACCATTTTTATTTAGTAACCATTTTTATTTTGTGATTTTTTTATCTGGTGATATTAATTATCTTTTATCTGGTGATATTGATTATCTTTTTATTTTATTCTCTTATATGTTTTGACCAATTTGGATCTGAATTTAGGAGACAGTATGGGACCCCACCCGGGTAATAGGGATGGACTGGTTGGGAATACTAAGTACCACCAAGAAAGGTATCCGTGTGGGTGTTCCCAGCTGTCTCCCAACCATCATATAAGAATCCTGTGCCCAAAAAAAACCCTACTTCAGAAGAAAAGTATCCCTGGAGAGAGGAGTCGTGCACAGTATCTCCGGTGGAATACAAGGAAGTGTAAGCCTGTGGAACGCATTACAGCCGCCACTGGGCGGAAGAAGTATGGAACGCAGTGATCGTTACAATAGGAAGCCGCGTCTGATCCGCATACACGTGATTTCCGGCCGGGAATGCGGAAGTCACGGCGCCACTTTCTAGCACGATATGGAACGCAGGAAGCCGCGTCTGACCCGCATACACGTGACTTCCGGCCGGGAATGCGGAAGTCACGGCGCCACTCTTCTTGCACGATATGAAAGATATACAAATTGTGCAGTTTTTCTCCACAGGTGGAGAGATGTAGAGCCTACCACATGCTGTTAATACAGGAGGATTTTTGTTTTATATAATTCAACACATTATCTGGAATCGAGCTACATCACTTCCCTTTTGTGAAACCGGAAGTGACATCATTACCAATTTTCCAATTTCTTGGTCTATTTACCAGGTATAAAAGACCAGTCAGTACACTATTCCTCATCCAATTCTTGAGAAAGGTTCTGTTGAACCGAAATGCGTTACTTGGACTGAGGAAAGGATGCTTGTGGAGACCCGGTGAACTATTGCTGAAAAACCTCATTGCGGTGGTGCCAGGCTATTTCAGCCCAGGACCACATCAGCTTATTTATAAGCTAGCCCACCGCAATACAGGGAAATGGTGAGAGCTTCTTTCTGTCATCTTTAAAAAGCACAAAGTCACCTTCAAGGATTTACCATTCCACATTGCACTTTATTATTGTATTTTTTTTTTTTTAATCTGTTTATTGATAAAGAGAAAAAATACAAGTGTAACACACACATTGTACACAACAACTGTACAGCGACAGTAGTAATTATGACAATATCATTTCTTAGGATGTAAAGGAATGTATAACATTATTTCTGCACAAAAGCAATCACATATATCAATAAAGGAAGTGATAATAACAGAAGGTTACGGATATTACTAAACATATTGCAAGGATCGGTCATCTCTCTGTGCCATTAACAGTGAGTATATGCTAGGCTAAGAGGGTGTTCCTGAAAACAATAAAGTTGGGGTTAGAAGGGTGGTGATCCCCTCGTAAGTGTCTCTATATTGTACCATGTAGTATATTTAACTACTTTTCGCATGTTGTCACGAATAGGTTGTGGCAAGGTTATCACATAGGGTAGCCATATTGCAAAGAACTTGGAAGAATTGGATTCCGCTCTAAGAGAGCATTCAATCCAGTCCATTTGGTATAGATGTGTCAGTCTAGGAAATAAAAGGGTTATGGGTATAGGGGTTCCGTGTATCCATTGGGATAGTATGGTCTTTTTCGAAGCTGCCGCTATCCGAGCTAATAGCAGTTTATTGCCTGTAGATAATGAGCAACGATCAGAATCATATTGATTCCAGAAAGCCCAGAGTAAAGTTGGCGTAAGAGGGATATTTAGAGTCGTTGTAATGTAGTTACAGACGTCCTTCCAAAATAGCTGTATTATAGGACATGACCAAAGGCAGTGGATTATGTCAGCATCAGGTGTGGAGCACTTGAAGCAATTGGAGTTATCAGAGATGCCCGTGAGGTATCTGAGACGGGGAGTATAATACGCCCTGTGTAATATTTTTAAATGCATTTCAGCATAGGAAGAGGATACTAAAGATTTATTAAGTAACAAGTGCCAGTGTATTATGGTCTGTAGAGGGATGTCTGGCAGAGTGGTCGTCCATTTGGCTAGGCCTGTGGTTTGACAATCTAAATCAATCTGGCGTCTGGTGTGTGCGTAAATAAAGGATGTTGGATAGGAAGATTGGGGGTTTAAACGCAGTTGGGTGTCCAGGGGAAAGTTATAATCTGCTGGCCTTAGGCGCGTTATCAATTGTGTTGCAAAGCTGCGTATTTGAAAATATGCGAATAGTGGTATATGTAAGTTCGGGAATTTAAGCTTTAATTGTGATAAGGTGAGTACTTCGGTACAGGTGATATTCAGGAATTGATACACTAGACGTAAGCCTTGGGAGTACCAAGTTTTGATAATTGCATCTGTGTCTCCGTCTTGAAAGTCTGGGTTATGCAGGAGTGGTTGGAATAGAGAGCGGGTAGTTGTCAGTCCTTTGCGTTTTCGAAGATGTTGCCACGCTTTGCATGGAGCAAGTAGCAGCGGGTTCGAGCGAATGGACGTCAGTGTGAAGGGGTCTGGAAAATGTAATATGGTAGACAAAGTACCATGGGATAGCATACTCTGTTCCAGAGATATATTCGTGTAGCTAGAGGAACCTCTCACCCAGTCAAGGGCATATCTATAGTTAGCGGCTAAAGAATAGTCTTCCGGGCATGGTATATTCACGCCACCCAGCGTTGTCTGTTGTTTTAGTTTAAAGAGGGCTATACGTGGACGTTTGTTTGTCCATATGAAAGTATTGAGGGCCTTATTAATTGTTTGTACATATCGTTTGGTCAGAAGAAATGGGAGCATTTGGATCGGGTATAGTAGACGGGGGAAGGAGATCATTTTATATAAGTGGCATCTACCTATATATGAGATTGGTAAGTTTTGCCAGCGTGTAAAAGCCTCAATCATTTTGTTAATGACGCGAGAAAAGTTCAGTGGGTATAGTCCGGCTAGGGTAGGTGAAAAGCGTAAGCCCAGGTAGGTTATAAAACCAGTTGCCCATTTAAAGGGAAATCTGGAGCCCCAATTTCGTGAGGCCTTGGGTCCAAGACCCAAAGCTTCTGTTTTATCGAAATTGATTAAGAAGCCCGAGATCAAGTGGAAATCATGGAGCGTGGTCAGTAATGAAGGGAACGCCTTTATGGGATCACTAAAATATAATAATAGATCATCCGCAAAGGCCGAAACCTTCACTGGTTGTGTGCCAATTTTTATTCCTTCCCAGGCAACATTTTGCACGCAGGTGCGTATCAGTGGGTCTAGAGCTAGATTAAAAAGTAAGGGAGATAGGGGGCATCCTTGGCGCGTACCTCTATGTAAAGAAAAGGCCGGTGTGTTCAATCCATTAATGGTTAGGTGAGCTTGTGGATTAGAGTAAAGCATACTGAAGATTTTAGTGAACCCCTCGCCGAATTGTTGAGTGTGGAAAATTCTAAGCAGGTGTGCCCATGATACACGGTCAAACGCTTTGTCGGCATCACAACTGACCACAAGTGCCTTAGATGTTGTGGAGTCTTTGACACTATGTATTGCTGCTATCAGGGTTCGTACATTATGTACTGATGTTCTAGTTTTAACAAACCCCGTTTGGGCAGGATGTAAAATACGCATTAGTATCGGTTGGAGGCGAGTGGCCAATAATTTGGTGAATAGTTTTAAATCTTGGTTGAGAAGGGATATGGGTCGGTAGGACTGGACAGATGATGGGTCTTTTCCCGGTTTAGGGAATACTACTATTCTAGCTTATGTGAATCTCGGGGGCGGAGGGGACCCGTTCAGCAGTGAATTAAACAACGTCAATAAATATGGTGTTATATGGGGAGCTAGCATTTTGTAATATACTGCTCCAAACCCATCTGGTCCTGGTGATTTCCCATTATGAAGTGACTTAATCAAGAACAGCAGCTCTGTGTCTGTTACAGGGCACGTTAGTGATTCTCGTTCTTCCTCTGTTAATGTAGGTAGGTTAGCTTCTTCCAGAAACTTCATACCCTCTGTGGGGCTATCTAAAGGTGCCGCGTACAAATTCGAATAATATTGTAGGAAGGTGTTTGACATAATTTGTGTGTCCATAGTTAAGGTAGTTGGGTCGGTATGTAAGCTAGTTATACGGGAGGGGGCAGTAGATGATCTCACTAAGTTGGCCAATAGTTTACCCGACTTATTACCTCCTCGGAAGAATTTATTCCGCAGTACATCATAGGAGAAACTGGCTCTCTCGGTGCAAAGCGCGTCATAGAGGTGTTTCGCATCAGTGTAATTTTGTCTGCTGTCTGGGGAGTCATTTAATATCATTGCATTATACGCTGCAGTTAAAGCCATGCTCAGGTCGCGCAACTGGGTATTCAGTTGTTTGCGTTTTCTAGAAACGTATTCTAATATTTGTCCTCGGACAACTGGTTTGGAAGCCGACCAAAACAGATTAATGTCGCTCTCATGAATCTTATTATCCTCAATATAGTTAAGGAAGGCTCTGGTGAGAAATTGATTAAAGTCCTCTGAGGTTTCCAGATAAGCGGGGAAACGCCAATTATAGGACCTAGGTAAGGGGGTATCGAGGGTGATTGACAACCAAATCGGAGCATGGTCCGATAGTGAGATTGGTTCAATTTTAGTATCCACTATATGATGCAAGAGAGAATCAGTGATTAACCAATAGTCTAATCTGGAGGAGGAGTGATGCGGGTGGGAGTAGAAGGTATATTCGCGAGCGTCTGGGTTGCGAATTCTCCAGGGGTCAGACAGTCGTAGAGAAGAGGTGAGTAGTGTGAGTGAGGGTGGAGTGGTGATCGCAGGTGTGCCGGATATAGATGTTTTATCAAGACCAGCTGACTGTACACAATTAAAGTCTCCTCCCATGATAATTTCACCCTCTGCCCATTCTTGCAAATTTTTGTAGATATCAGAGAAGAAAGATGCGTTAGGGCCATTAGGGGCATATATGTTGGCTACCGTATAGAGCGTATTTAGTATTTTAATTTTCAAGAACAGGAATCTACCCTCTTGGTCGACCAGACTATCTAAGATAGTGGCAGGGAGTGATCTATTGAGAATAGTTAGGACGCCTCTACGTTTGGATGTGAAGGAGGCTGTTCTATACTCTCCAACCCATGTATCCCGCAGTACATTAGGATCTGAGATCCGCCAATGAGTTTCCTGCAATAATACTATATCAGGTTTCAGTCGTTTCAAATAGGTAAGGACCTTTTTCCTTTTAATGGGAGTATTAAGCCCATCTACGTTCCAGGACACTAACCGAAATCGTGACTGCATTATTGTGGGAGGATCATGGGTCGACGGCATTCAGCCGATACCAACCCTAGGCCATCCACGGGGAATTATATACCATAACTGTCGATCCCAGTCCGTCCCAGCGAGCGGACTGATGTGGATAGTTGATAATAAATAATAAATGTAAAACAGCAGATACATTCCTATCATTATACGCAAACCATGTGTGTGTACAGTTTCAATATTATGAACCAAGTTATAGAACCATTTTAACTTTTTGCGAACCCATATGGGCGCCTTATTAAACAATAGCCATCTCCAAATGGAGAGCAGTAAAACATGTGAGGAGGATATTCTCCAACCTGGTAACCAGGGGCACCATATTCCAAAACAGTATGACAAAAGATGAGAAAAGAGGGTGAGGGGAAAGAAAGAAAACAAGCAAAAGAATGTCAGAGACAATTGTAAGGGGGAAAAGTTGTACAAAGAGAAAATTAGAAGAACATAATCAATATGGCATTGTCGCACCGTAGCCCTCTTTAAGCTCCAGCTGCTACAGTAAGCCATCTCCATAGTGTAGAGATATCTTCTATTCAGCCCATCAAACAAAGAGGTGTTATTAGACTTAAACAGTAATGGGTCAAGCAATGGTGGCGATCAACCCACTTAAGGAGGATATATCGAGTCAGTCAGCATCATCTGTACCCGATAGAAGAGCTGCATCTAAAGAGTTCACAAAATTTCTGGCCTCTTGTGCGGTTTCAAAAAAATGGATTTTTCCACCATAGGTGATTCTCAGTTTGGCCGGATACAGCAACGCAAACCTGTGGCCCATCTCGAAGAGGCGTTTGCAAATAGGTGAGAATTCTCGTCGTCTTGCAGCAACTAGATATGAGAAGTCTTGGAATAATAGAATTCTGGAGTCTTGGTATCGGAGATCTGTGTATTTTCTATAGGCCTCCAGCAACCGAACTTTATCGGCATAGTTGAGAATTCTCATGATGACCGGCCTGGGTCTATCTCTGCCGGACTTACGATCAGGACCAATCCGATGGACACGTTCCACTAGGATGGAGCCCGTGGCAGAGATGCATCCCAGCTCTCTGGGTTACCACTGGGAGACCAGGGCCATGAGTTCGGAGAATTTCACAGATTCTGGTAAGCCCACCAGACGTACATTATTTCTTCTATTACGATTTTCCAAATCTTCTAATTTGTCTTGCAGAGATATCATCAGCTTGTCGTGTTCCACCTGGGTTGTTTTAGCTGCTGATAGATCTCCTCTAAATCCGAGATTCGTTGCTCTGCCTCGGAGATACGTTGATCATGGGCTGTGAGTTGTGCAAGCGCTGAATCCAGAGAGGTTTTTAGGGGTGCCAGTTTTTGATCTAGCAGAGATGATAGTATATTTGTAATTTCATTCGTGGTGAAGGATTTGGATGGATCCATAATTGGTGCGGGTTGCCCCCGAGGACTAGAGCCTTGACTATACGTCGGGGAGACAGGGGCACTGCTAGCGGGATTTTCACGATTTTTGCCGTTACCCGACTGAGCACCCCGTGGGTTACGTAATGATTTAGACATGAATTTGTCCATAGCAATAACAGACTTACTCCAACACGCACTTCTAGCCTGCAAACTGCAGGGGGCTTCAGGCTTATGTTTTCTCCGTGTGTTCCCGTTTTTCTCCTCTCCTTTTCTCCTTTCCTCCCCCCTTCCCCCTCCCTTTTGATGTTTGAAGGTACAATATCAGGGGGGGAGGGGGTGTCAGGTGATGGAGGATATATTTAATTGCTGGTGCTCCAGTATCTGGTTAACCAGCAGACAGACATAGGCACCTCCACTATTTTCCCAGGGGACAGTGCAGTGATACTGTGGCTTTTCCCCCACCAGGACTCTCAGGTACACAATAGTGCTCTCCCAGGCAGTGCAGGGTTAAGTCTCCAGTCTACAGTCAAGTCCAGCAGCCCAAGCAATATGAGAGAGACACTTCCAGCAGGAGGGGTGTGGACAGGAGCAGAGCCGAGCCCGCCGCCAACCACAAGATGGCGCCCGGAAATCCCCACGGACAGCACAGCCGGTAATATAGCCTTCAGGGGGGCAAGGGCTCAGGAAACACACAGCGGGGGTGCTCTCCGGCCGGCGCACAGGCTGCTCCAGATCCAGCCCAGGACTGTCAGGGGAGGGTGGCGGAGCTCCGTACACGCGTCCCGCCAACCGCAAGATGGCGCCCGGCGGCTCCCTGCAGCCAGCACAGCCGCGGCAAGCGTTCCAGCCATCCAGCAGGGAAGGGGGTCAGGTCACAGAGCTGCTCAAGCGGCGGGGCCCCCGGGCTATCCCCCCGCCGGCTGTGGGGTAAGTCAGGCAGGCCAGGTGGCAGAAGAAGGGCACAGCTCCCGGGCAGCACTGTCCAAGATGGCGCCGGCCTCATGCAGGTTGGGACCAGCACACACTGTCAAATGTCCTCAGCAGGGACACAGGGCACAGGATTACACCAAAATGAAGCCCAGAACGGTCAGCAGGTATTCAAACAGCCGTACAGGGCCACTTAGGTATTCACGCAGGGGCATCAGGATCATTGTATTTGTTTTTGTATTTTTTATTGTATTTATAATTGTATCATTAAAACTTGTCCATTTGTACTTCCACATCTGTTTCATTGAAGTCCCTAGCCCTTGCGTGGGCCACCCCATTAATCTGTGGGGGGTATAATATACCACACCTTTCATCTTTTTACATTGCACAGGCCTATTCTTTAAAGTGTCAATAAGTTCTTTAACCATATACATATGTCCCCATCCCAAAGATCAAATATTCTCTTGTTATGTACAGGACTGTTAAGCAGAAAAGTGTGTGATTCGTAAGTAATGCATCACATTGACTGTACTAGATGCTGAAATTATCATTAGCAAAGATGTAACTTTCTGTTCAAGTCCAAGCTGTAGACATATTGCTGCTCTCTAAAAATGCACCTATAGATATAATAATTAGCCAAATACGTAGTTTTCAAAAAAGTAAATGACTCTAAAATACATATACCCCATACTCCATAACAGACAAAAAGGTTCTGTAACTTACTCATTATTGAATACAAAGACTCATGACACTCAACAAATAAAAAACAGAATAATCAATATAAACATTGCATCTCAATAAAAGCTACCATAAACTTTTTTTTAATTCATTCTACAAAAATAAACACCTCCATTAATATATTCATTTAAAAAAGCAACTATTTTTCATAAATATACTAATGGTTTGCAGTAACTACCAATAAGCTTTTAAACAATTAGCAAAAGAATTGTAAACATTAACCACCAAGGCATTTCTACTTATGCATTCTATATGAAAGTGAGTAACAATTTTTCCATTGTTGATGTTTAGTTGTTATTTTACATATTTTTAAAGTCAAATTTTAAGTTTTGATCATTTGTTATTAATACTTCAATAAGAATATTATTAGAAAAAGAATTGTCCACATCTATAAATTGTACCTTGGAGAAATGATAATTTGCATAAAACAAATACTGTATTGGATTTTTATTTAATTTCATTCCTATGGAATTGCATTTTGATATTGTTTGACATTTTGGAAGGTTACTCTCTGAATATTTTCTATGGTTTAACAATGGCAATATGTTTGTCCCATACACTCAGAATTGTTTTATTATTTTATGCATCCAAACCGCAATTGCCAGGACAGTTTTTAATGATCTAAGCAAATAGCTTTCAAAACACACTAAAAAAGATAAGGCTCTACTATAAAGCTTAAAAGAACACTGTCTTGTACTTTGGTAACCCACTAATCAGAATCACCCAGACTTGAGATGTCCCATTATTATGAATACTATTCTTTAAAGTGTCAATGAGTTCTTTAACCATATGCATATGTCCCCATCCCAAAGATCAAATATTCTCTTGTTATGTACAGGACTATGAAGCAGAAAAGTGTGAGATTCATAATTAATACATCACATTGACTGTACTAGATGCTGAAATTTTCATTAGCAAAGATTGTAGCTTTCTGTTCAAGTCCAAGCTGTAGACATGTTGCTGCTCTCTAAAGATGGACCTATAGATATATAAATTAGCCAAATTCTTTGTTTTCCAAACAGTAAATGACTATAAAATACATATATCCAACTCTCCAAAACAGACAAAACATTCTGCAACTTACTCATTATTAAATACAAAGAATCATAACGCTCAACAAATAATAAATAGAATAATCAACATAAAACATTTAATCTCAATATAAACTACCACACACATTGCTTTTAATTTGTTCTACTAAACATCCCAATTAAGATATCTGTTCAGAAAATCACCTATTTTTCACCAACCTATTAATGCTTTTCAGCAACTGCCAAAAAGCTTTCAATTAGCAAAAAAGCTGTAAACATTAACTACCAATGCATTTATACTTAAGCGTCCTATATGAAAGCCTTATTTAACTCATAGTGAGTACCAATTTATCAATTTTTGATATTTAGTTGTTATTTTATATATATTTTTAAGTAAAATTTAAAGTTTTTGATCATTTGTTATTAATAATAAGAATTTACTCACCGGTAATTCTATTTCTCGTAATCCGTAGTGGATGCTGGGTACTCCGTAAGGACCATGGGGTATAGACGGGCTCCGCAGGAGACTGGGCACTCTTAAAAGAAATATTAGGTACTATATCTGGTGTGCACTGGCTCCTCCCTCTATGCCCCTCCTCCAGACCTCAGTTAGGGAAACTGTGCCCGGAAGAGCTGACATTACTAGGAAAGGATTTGGAATCCAGGGTGAGACTCATACCAGCCACACCAATCACACCGTGTAACTTGTGATACACTTATCCAGTCAACAGTATGAACAACAACAGGGCATCAACAATGGATGCCAACATAACATAACCCATTATTAAGCAATAACTATGTACACGTATTGCAGAGAGTCCGCACTTGGGATGGGCTCCCAGCATCCACTACGGACTACGAGAAATAGAATTACCGGTGAGTAAATTCTTATTTTCTCTGACGTCCTAGTGGATGCTGGGTACTCCGTAAGGACCATGGGGATTATACCAAAGCTCCCAAACGGGCGGGAGAGTGCGGATGACTCTGCAGCACCGAATGAGCAAACGCAAGGTCCTCCTCAGCCAGGGTATCAAACTTGTAGAATTTTGCAAATGTGTTTGAACCCGACCAAGTAGCAGCTCGGTAAAGTTGTAAATCCGAGACCCCTCGGGCAGCCACCCAAGAAGAGCCCACCTTCCTTGTGGAATGGGCTTTTACCGATTTAGGATGCGGCAGTCCAGCCGCAGAATGTGCAAGTTGAGTCGTGCTACAGATCCAGCGAGCAATAGTCTGCTTTAAAGCAGGAGCACCCAGCTTGTTGGGTGCATGCAGGATAAATAGCGAGTCAGTTTTTCTGACTCCAGCTGTCCTGGAAACATAGATTTTTAGGGCCCGGACTACGTCCAGCAACTTGGAATCCTCCAAGTCACGAGTAGCCGCAGGCACCACAATAGGTTGGTTCAAATGAAAAGCTGATACCACCTTTGGGAGAAATTGGGGACGAGTCCTCAATTCTGCCCTGTCCATATGGAAAATCAGATATGGGCTTTTACACGACAAAGCTGCCAATTCTGACACACGCCTGGCCGAAGCCAAGGCCAATAGCATGACCACTTTCCACGTGAGATATTTTAGCTCCACGGTTTTAAGTGGCTCAAACCAATGTGATTTTAGGAAATCCAACACAACATTGAGATCCCAAGGTGCCACTGGAGGCACAAAAGGAGGCTGAATATGCAGCACTCCCTTAACAAACGTCTGAACTTCAGGCAGTGAAGCCAGTTCTTTTTGAAAGAAAATAGACAGGGCCGAAATCTGGACTTTTATGGAACCCAATTTAAGGCCCATAGTCACTCCTGACTGTAGGAAGTGCAGAAATCGACCCAGCTGAAATTTCTCCGTTGGGGCCTTCCTGGCCTCACACCAAGCAATATATTTTCGCCATATGCAGTGATAATGTTTTGCTGTCACATCCTTCCTAGCTTTTATCAGCGTAGGAATTACTTCATCTGGAATGCCCTTTTCCTTTAGGATCCGGCGTTCAACTGCCATGCCGTCAAACACAGCCGCAGTAAGTCTTGGAACAGACAGGGCCCCTGCTGTAGCAGGTCCTGTCTGAGCGTCAGAGGCCATGGGTCCTCTGAGATCATTTCCTGAAGTTCTGGGTACCAAGTTCTTCTTGGCCAATCCGGAACAATGAGTATAGTTCTTACTCCCCTTTTTCTTATTATCCTCAGTACCTTTGGTATGAGAGGAAGAGGAGGGAACACATACACCGACTGGTACACACACAGTGTCACTAGAGCGTCCACAGCTATCGCCTGAGGGTCCCTTGACCTGGCGCAATATCTTTTTAGCTTTTTGTTGAGGCGGGACGCCATCATGTCCACCTGTGGCCATTCCCAATGGTTTAAAAGCAGCTTGAAGACTTCTGGATGAAGTCCCCACTCTCCCGGGTGGAGGTCGTGTCTGCTGAGGAAGTCTGCTTCCCAGTTGTCCACTCCCGGAATGAACACTGCTGACAGTGCTAGTACGTGATTCTCCGCCCATGGAAGAATCCTTGTGGCTTCTGCCATTGCCAACATAAACAAGAAATTGAGATAACCACTTAACTAGCGCTTCAGTATGTTCACAGGCTCACTTATTCTTCCCAATTCATGTCCGTCATTTTGCATATAAAACAAGGGAGTAGGGAAAAGAATATAGTGTAATACAATTTTTAATGATACAGAAAAAATACAAACAACATTTAAAATTCAGCGATCTGTATAAAAGGCATATCTGACAGGTAGGCTTCTCAATCAGAAGTAGATACAATGGAGGTTTTACCAGATTTGATGGAACTGTGGTTTAGACAGTTCAAAACAGCATATGGGTATGGTGGGGATCCCAAAAAGCGTCACTCATAATTGTCCCAGCTGCAGTTCAAGTACCGGTTCTCCTTCAGTGTACTGGAATTGAGATGCCTCCTTCACCTTCACGGTGTAACTTTTTGTTCAAGTCCAAGCTGTAGACATGTTGCTGCTCTCTAAATATGCACCTATAGCTATACAAATTAGCCAAATTCTTCAATTTCCAAACAGTAAATGACTTTAAAATTAATATAACCAATCCTCCAAAACACACAAAAATGTTCTGTAACTTGCTCATTATTAAATACAAAGAATAAAGACACTAAATAAAGAAAACATTGAATAATCAATATAAAACATCTAATATCAATAAAAACTGCTATATATGCTTTTTTAATTTATTCTATAAAAATAAACATCTTTATTAAGATATTAGTTCAGAAAATCATTTCTTTTTCACCAACAAACTAATGCTTTTCAGCAACTGCCAAAAAACTTTTAAACAATCACCAAAAGAGCTGTAAACATTAACTACCAATGCATTTCTACTTATGCATTCTATACGAAAGACTTATTTATCTCATAGTGAATATTTTTTTTTCCATTTTTGATGTTTAGTTGTTATTTTAGATATTTTTTTATAGTCAAATATAGTTTTTGATCATTTGTTTTTAATAATAAAAAAAATTAATAGACAATGATTTGTCCACATCTATAAATTGTACCTTGGCGAAATGATCATTTGCATAAAACATAGACTATATTGGATTTCTATTTAATTTCATTCCTATGGAATTGCACTTTGATTTTGTTTGACATTTTGGAGGGTTACTTTCTGAACATTTTCTATGGTGCAACAATGGCAATATGTCTGTCCCATACATTAAAAATTGTTTTATTATTGTATGCATCCCAAAAACAATTGCCAGCACTGTGTTTCATGGATCGAAGCAAACATCTTTCAAAATACACTAAAAATGATAAGGCTCTGCTTAAAAGAACACGATCTAATACTGTGGTAACCCACTAATCAGAATCACCCAGACTTAAGATGTCCCATTATTATGTATCCTATTCTTCAAAGTGTCAATAAGTTCTATAACCATATACATATGTCCCCATCCCAAAGATCAAATATTCTCTTGTTATGTACAGGACTGTTAAGCAGAAAAGTGTGAGATTCATAAGTAATGCATCACATTGACTGTACTAGATGCTGAATTTATCATTAGCAAATATTATAACTTTCTGTTCAAGTCCAAGCTGTAGACATGTTTCTGCTCTCTAAATATGCACCTATAGATATATAAATTTGCCAAATTCTTCATTTTCCAAACAGTAAATGACTATAAAATACATATATCCAATCCGCCAAAACACACACAAATGTTCTGTAACTTGCTCATTATTAAATACAAAGAATCAAGACACTAAATAAAAAAACATAGAATAATCAATATAAAACATCTAAAATCAATAAAAACTGCTATATATGCTTTTTTAATTTATTCTACAAAATTAAACATCTTTATTAAAATATTAGTTCAGAAAATCATCTATTTTTCACCAACATACTAATGCTTTTCAGCAACTACCAAAAAGCTTTTAAACAATTAGCAAAAGAGCTGTAAACATTAGCTACCAATGCATTTTTACTTATGCATTCTATGTGAAAGACTTATTTATCTCATAGTGAGTAACAATTTTTCCATTTTTGATGTTTAGTTGTTATTTTAGATATTTTTTATAGTAAAATATAGTTTTTGATCATTTGTTTTTAATAATAAAAAAAATTAATAGACAATGATTTGTCCACATCTATAAATTGTACCTTGGCAAAATGAGCATTTGCATAAAACATAGACTATATTGGATTTCTATTTAATTTCATTCCTATGGAATTGCACTTTGATTTTGTTTGACATTTTGGAGGGTTACTTTCTGAACATTTTCTATGGTGCAACAATGGCAATATGTCTGTCCCATACATTAAAAATTGTTTTATTATTGTATGCATCCCAACCACAATTGGCAGGACAGTGTTTCATGGATCTAATCAAATATCTTTCAAAATATACTAAAAATGATAAGGCTCTGCTATAAAGCTTAAGAGAACACTGTCTAATACTGTGGTAACCCTCTAAACAGAATCACCCAGACTTAAGATGTCCTATTATTATGTATCCTATTCTTAAAAGTGTCAATGAGTTTTTTAACCAAATACATATGTCCCTATCCCATAGGTTAAATATTATTTTGTTATGTACAGGACTGTTAAGCAGAAAAGTGTGAGATTCATAATTAATACATCACATTGACTGTACTAGATGCTGAAATTACCATTAGCAAAGATTGTAGCTTTCTGTATAAATCCAAGCTGTAGACATGTTGCTGCTCTCTAAATATGCACCTATAGATATATAAATTAGCCAATTTTTTTGTTTTCCAAACAGTAAATGACTATAAAATACATATATCCAACTTTCCAAAACAGACAAAAACATTCTGCAACTTACTCATTATTAAATACAAATAATAAATAGAGTAATCAACATAAGACATTTAATCTCCATATAAACTACCACAGACATTGTTTTTAATTTGTTTTACTAAACATCCCCATTAAAATATCTGTTCAAAAAAGCACCTATTTTTCACCAACCTATTAATGCTTTTCAGCAACTGCCAAAAAGCTTTTAAACAATTAGCAAAAGAGCTGTAAACATTAACTTCCAATGCATTTCTACTTAAGCATCCTATATGAAAGCCTTATTTAACTCATAGTGAGTACCAATTTTTCCATTTTTGATGTTTAGTTGTTATTTTATATATTTTTTAAGTAAAATTTAAAGTTTTTGATCATTTGTTATTAATAAATCAATAAAAACATTAATAGAAAAAGATTTGTCCACATCTATAAATTGTACCTTGGCAAAATGAGCATTTGCATAAAACATAGACTATATTGGATTTCTATTCAATTTCATTCCTATGGAATTGCATTTTGATTTTGTTTGACATTTTGGAGGGTTACTTTCTGAACATTTTCTATGGTTTAACAATGGCAATATGTCTGTCCCATACATTCTGAATTGTTTGCATCCCAACCGCAATTGCCAGGACAGTGTTTCATGGATCGACGCAAATATCTTTCAAAATACACTAAAAATGATAAGGCTCTACTATAAAGCTTAAAAGAACATGATCTAATATTGTGGTAACCCACTAATCAGAATCACCCAGACTTAAGATGTTCCATTATTATGTATCCTATTCTTTAAAGTGTCAATAAGTTCTTTAACCATATACATATGCCCTCATCCCAAAGATCAAATATTCTCTTGTTATGTACAGGACTGTTAAGCAGAAAAGTGTGAGATTCGTAAGTAATGCATCACATTAACTGTACTAGATGCTGAATTTATCATTAGCAAATATTGTAACTTTTTGTTCAAGTCCAAGCTGTAGACATGTTGCTGCTCTCTAAATATGCACCTATAGCTATACAAATTAGCCAAATTCTTCAATTTCCAAACAGTAAATGACTTTAAAATTAATATAACCAATCCTCCAAAACACACAAAAATGTTCTGTAACTTGCTCATTATTAAATACAAAGAATAAAGACACTAAATAAAGAAAACATTGAATAATCAATATAAAACATCTAATATCAATAAAAACTGCTATATATGCTTTTTTAATTTATTCTACAAAAATAAACATCTTTATTAAGATATTAGTTCAGAAAATCATTTCTTTTTCACCAACATACTAACGCTTTTCAGCAACTGCCAAAAAACTTTTAAACAATTACCAAAAGAGCTGTAAACATTAACTACCAATGCATTTCTACTTATGCATTCTATACGAAAGACTTATTTATCTCATAGTGAATAATTTTTTTTCCATTTTTGATGTTTAGTTGTTATTTTAGATATTTTTTTTATAGTCAAATATAGTTTTTGATCATTTGTTTTTAATAATAAAAAAATTAATAGACAATGATTTGTCCACATCTATAAATTGTACCTTGGCGAAATGAGCATTTGCATAAAACATAGACTATATTGGATTTCTATTTAATTTCATTCCTATGGAATTGCACTTTGATTTTGTTTGACATTTTGGAGGGTTACTTTCTGAACATTTTCTATGGTGCAACAATGGCAATATGTCTGTCCCATACATTAAAAATTGTTTTATTATTGTATGCATCCCAAAAACAATTGCCAGCACTGTGTTTCATGGATCGAAGCAAACATCTTTCAAAATACACTAAAAATGATAAGGCTCTGCTATAAAGCTTAAAAGAACACGATCTAATACTGTGGTAACCCACTAATCAGAATCACCCAGACTTAAGATGTCCCATTATTATGTATCCTATTCTTCAAAGTGTCAATAAGTTCTATAACCATATACATATGTCCCCATCCCAAAGATCAAATATTCTCTTGTTATGTACAGGACTGTTAAGCAGAAAAGTGTGAGATTCATAAGTAATGCATCACATTGACTATACTAGATGCTGAATTTATCATTAGCAAATATTATAACTTTCTGTTCAAGTCCAAGCTGTAGACATGTTTCTGCTCTCTAAATATGCACCTATAGATATATAAATTAGCCAAATTCTTCATTTTCCAAACAGTAAATGACTATAAAATACATATATCCAATCCGCCAAAACACACACAAATGTTCTGTAACTTGCTCATTATTAAATACAAAGAATCAAGACACTAAATAAAAAAACATAGAATAATCAATATAAAACATCTAAAATCAATAAAAACTGCTATATATGCTTTTTTAATTTATTCTACAAAATTAAACATCTTTATTAAAATATTAGTTCAGAAAATCATCTATTTTTCACCAACATACTAATGCTTTTCAGCAACTACCAAAAAGCTTTTAAACAATTAGCAAAAGAGCTGTAAACATTAGCTACGAATGCATTTTTACTTATGCATTCTATGTGAAAGACTTATTTATCTCATAGTGAGTAACAATTTTTCCATTTTTGATGTTTAGTTGTTATTTTAGATATTTTTTATAGTAAAATATAGTTTTTGATCATTTGTTTTTAATAATAAAAAAAATTAATAGACAATGATTTGTCCACATCTATAAATTGTACCTTGGCAAAATGATCATTTGCATAAAACATAGACTATATTGGATTTCTATTTAATTTCATTCCTATGGAATTGCACTTTGATTTTGTTTGACATTTTGGAGGGTTACTTTCTGAACATTTTCTATGGTGCAACAATGGCAATATGTCTGTCCCATACATTAAAAATTGTTTTATTATTGTATGCATCCCAACCACAATTGGCAGGACAGTGTTTCATGGATCTAATCAAATATCTTTCAAAATATACTAAAAATGATAAGGCTCTGCTATAAAGCTTAAGAGAACACTGTCTAATACTGTGGTAACCCTCTAAACAGAATCACCCAGACTTAAGATGTCCTATTATTATGTATCCTATTCTTAAAAGTGTCAATGAGTTTTTTTAACCAAATACATATGTCCCTATCCCATAGGTCAAATATTATTTTGTTATGTACAGGACTGTTAAGCAGAAAAGTGTGAGATTCATAATTAATACATCACATTGACTGTACTAGATGCTGAAATTACCATTAGCAAAGATTGTAGCTTTCTGTATAAATCCAAGCTGTAGACATGTTGCTGCTCTCTAAATATGCACCTATAGATATATAAATTAGCCAATTTTTTTGTTTTCCAAACAGTAAATGACTATAAAATACATATATCCAACTTTCCAAAACAGACAAAAACATTCTGCAACTTACTCATTATTAAATACAAATAATAAATAGAATAATCAACATAAGACATTTAATCTCCATATAAACTACCACAGACATTGTTTTTAATTTGTTTTACTAAACTAAACATCCCCATTAAAATATCTGTTCAAAAAAATCACCTATTTTTCACCAACCTATTAATGCTTTTCAGCAACTGCCAAAAAGCTTTTAAATAATTAGAAAAAGAGCTGTAAACATTGACTACCAATGCATTTCTACTTAAGCATCCTATATGAAAGCCTTATTTAACTCATAGTGAGTACCAATTTTTCCATTTTTGATGTTTAGTTGTTATTTTATATATTTTTTAAGTAAAATTTAAAGTTTTTGATCATTTGTTATTAATAAATCAATAAAAAACATTAATAGAAAAAGATTTGTCCACATCTATAAATTGTACCTTGGCAAAATGAGCATTTGCATAAAACATAGACTATATTGGATTTCTATTCAATTTCATTCCTATGGAATTGCATTTTGATTTTGTTTGACATTTTGGAGGGTTACTTTCTGAACATTTTCTATGGTTTAACAATGGCAATATGTCTGTCCCATACATTCTGAATTGTTTGCATCCCAACCGCAATTGCCAGGACAGTGTTTCATGGATCGACACAAATATCTTTCAAAATACACTAAAAATGATAAGGCTCTACTATAAAGCTTAAAAGAACATGATCTAATATTGTGGTAACCCACTAATCAGAATCACCCAGACTTAAAATGTTCCATTATTATGTATCCTATTCTTTAAAGTGTCAATAAATTCTTTAACCATATACATATGCCCCCATCCCAAAGATCAAATATTCTCTTGTTATGTACAGGACTGTTAAGCAGAAAAGTGTGAGATTCGTAAGTAATGCATCACATTGACTGTACTAGATGCTGAATTTATCATTAGCAAAGATTGTAACTTTTTGTTCAAGTCCAAGCTGTAGACATGTTGCTGCTCTCTAAATATGCACCTATAGATATACAAATTAGCCAAATTCTTCATTTTCCAAACAGTAAATGACTATAAAATACATATATCCAATCCTCCAAAACACACAAAAATGTTCTGTAACTTGCTCATTATTAAATACAAAGAATCAAGACACTAAATAACAAAAACATAGAATAATCAATATAAAACATCTAAAATCAATAAAAACTGCTATATATGCTTTTTTAATTTATTCTACAAAATTAAACAACTTTATTAAAATATTAGTTCAGAAAATCATCTATTTTTCACCAACATACTAATACTTTTCAGCAACTACCAAACAGCTTTTATACAATTAGCAAAAGAGCTGTAAACATTAACTACCAATGCATTTTTACTTATGCATTCTATGTGAAAGACTTATTTATCTCATAGTGAGTAACAATTTTTCCATTTTTGATGTTTAGTTGTTATTTTAGATATTTTTTATAGTAAAATATAGTTTTTGATCATTTGTTTTTAATAATAAAAAAAATTAATAGACAATAATTTGTCCACATCTATAAATTGTACCTTGGCAAAATGATCATTTGCATAAAACATAGACTATATTGGATTTCTATTTAATTTCATTCCTATGGAATTGCACTTTGATTTTGTTTGACATTTTGGAGGGTTACTTTCTGAACATTTTCTATGGTGCAACAATGGCAATATGTCTGTCCCATACATTAAAAATTGTTTTATTATTGTATGCATCCCAACCACAATTGGCAGGACAGTGTTTCATGGATCTAATCAAATATCTTTCAAAATATACTAAAAATGATAAGGCTCTGCTATAAAGCTTAAGAGAACACTGTCTAATACTGTGGTAACCCTCTAAACAGAATCACCCAGACTTAAGATGTCCTATTATTATGTATCCTATTCTTTAAAGTGTCAATGAGTTTTTTAACCAAATACATATGTCCCTATCCCATAGGTCAAATATTCTTTTGTTATGTACAGGACTGTTAAGCAGAAAAGTGTGAGATTCATAATTAATACATCACATTGATTGTACTAGATGCTGAAATTACCATTAGCAAAGATTGTATCTTTCTGTATAAATCCAAGCTGTAGACATGTTGCTGCTCTCTAAATATGCACCTATATATATAAATTAGCCAATTTTTTTGTTTTCCAAACAGTAAATGACTATAAAATACATATATCCAACTTTCCAAAACAGACAAAAACATTCTGCAACTTACTCATTATTAAATACAAAGAATCATGACACTCAACAAATAATAAATAGAGTAATCAACATAAGACATTTAATCTCCATATAAACTACCACAGACATTGTTTTTAATTTGTTTTACTAAACTAAACATGCCCATTAAAACATCTGTTCAAAAAATCACCTATTTTTCACCAACCTATTAATGCTTTTCAGCAACTGCCAAAAAGCTTTTAAACAATTAGCAAAAGAGCTGTAAACATTAACTTCCAATGCATTTCTACTTAAGCATCCTATATGAAAGCCTTATTTAACTCATAGTGAGTACCAATTTTTCCATTTTTGATGTTTAGTTGTTATTTTATATATTTTTTAAGTAAAATTTAAAGTTTTTGATCATTTGTTATTAATAAAACAATAAAAACATTAATAGAAAAAGATTTGTCCACATCTATAAATTGTACCTTGGCAAAATGAGCATTTGCATAAAACATAGACTATATTGGATTTCTATTCAATTTCATTCCTATGGAATTGCATTTTGATTTTGTTTGACATTTTGGAGGGTTACTTTCTGAACATTTTCTATGGTTTAACAATGGCAATATGTCTGTCCCATACATTCTGAATTGTTTGCATCCCAACCGCAATTGCCAGGACAGTGTTTCATGGATCGACGCAAATATCTTTCAAAATACACTAAAAATGATAAGGCTCTACTATAAAGCTTAAAAGAACATGATCTAATATTGTGGTAACCCACTAATCAGAATCACCCAGACTTAAGATGTTCCATTATTATGTATCCTATTCTTTAAAGTGTCAATAAATTCTTTAACCATATACATATGCCCCCATCCCAAAGATCAAATATTCTCTTGTTATGTACAGGACTGTTAAGCAGAAAAGTGTGAGATTCGTAAGTAATGCATCACATTGACTGCACTAGATGCTGAATTTATCATTAGCAAAGATTGTAACTTTTTGTTCAAGTCCAAGCTGTAGACATGTTGCTGCTCTCTAAATATGCACCTATAGATATACAAATTAGCCAATATGCTATATATGCTTTTTTAATTTATTCTACAAAATTAAACAACTTTATTAAAATATTAGTTCAGAAAATCATCTATTTTTCACCAACATACTAATGCTTTTCAGCAACTACCAAAAAGCTTTTAAACAATTAGCAAAAGAGCTGTAAACATTAACTACCAATGCATTTTTACTTATGCATTCTATGTGAAAGACTTATTTATCTCATAGTGAGTAACAATTTTTCCATTTTTGATGTTTAGTTGTTATTTTAGATATTTTTTATAGTAAAATATAGTTTTTGATCATTTGTTTTTAATAATAAAAAAATTAATAGACAATGATTTGTCCACATCTATAAATTGTACCTTGGCGAAATGATCATTTGCATAAAACATAGACTATATTGGATTTCTATTTAATTTCATTCCTATGGAATTGCATTTTGATTTTGTTTGACATTTTGGAGGGTTACTTTCTGAACATTTTCTATGGTGCAACAATGGCAATATGTCTGTCCCATACATTAAAAATTGTTTTATTATTGTATGCATCCCAACCACAATTGGCAGGACAGTGTTTCATGGATCTAATCAAATATCTTTCAAAATATACTAAAAATGATAAGGCTCTGCTATAAAGCTTAAGAGAACACTGTCTAATACTGTGGTAACCCTCTAAACAGAATCACCCAGACTTAAGATGTCCTATTATTATGTATCCTATTCTTTAAAGTGTCAATGAGTTTTTTAACCAAATACATATGTCCCTATCCCATAGGTCAAATATTCTTTTGTTATGTACAGGACTGTTAAGCAGAAAAGTGTGAGATTCATAATTAATACATCACATTGACTGTACTAGATGCTGAAATTACCATTAGCAAAGATTGTAGCTTTCTGTATAAATCCAAGCTGTAGACATGTTGCTGCTCTCTAAATATGCACCTATAGATATATAAATTAGCCATTTTTTTTGTTTTCCAAACAGTAAATGACTATAAAATACATATATCCAACTTTCCAAAACAGACAAAAACATTCTGCAACTTACTCATTATTAAATACAAAGAATCATGACACTCAACAAATAATAAATAGAGTAATCAACATAAGACATTTAATCTCCATATAAACTACCACAGACATTGTTTTTAATTTGTTTTACTAAACATCCCCATTAAAATATCTGTTCAAAAAATCACCTATTTTTCACCAAACTATTAATGCTTTTCAACAACTGCCAAAAAGCTTTTAAACAATTAGCAAAAGAGCTGTAAACATTAACTTCCAATGCATTTCTACTTAAGCATCCTATATGAAAGCCTTATTTAACTCATAGTGAGTACCAATTTTTCCATTTTTGATGTTTAGTTGTTATTTTATATATTTTTTAAGTAAAATTTAAAGTTTTTGATCATTTGTTATTAATAAATCAATAAAAACATTAATAGAAAAAGATTTGTCCACATCTATAAATTGTACCTTGGCAAAATGAGCATTTGCATAAAACATAGACTATATTGGATTTCTATTCCATTTCATTCCTATGGAATTGCATTTTGATTTTGTTTGACATTTTGGAGGGTTACTTTCTGAACATTTTCTATGGTTTAACAATGGCAATATGTCTGTCCCATGCATTCTGAATTGTTTGCATCCCAACCGCAATTGCCAGGACAGTGTTTCATGGATCGACGCAAATATCTTTCAAAATACACTAAAAATGATAAGGCTCTACTATAAAGCTTAAAAGAACATGATCTAATATTGTGGTAACCCACTCATCAGAATCACCCAGACTTAAGATGTTCCATTATTATGTATCCTATTCTTTAAAGTGTCAATAAATTCTTTAACCATATACATATGCCCCCATCCCAAAGATCAAATATTCTCTTGTTATGTACAGGACTGTTAAGCAGAAAAGTGTGAGATTCGTAAGTAATGCATCACATTGACTGTACTAGATGCTGAATTTATCATTAGCAAAGATTGTAACTTTTTGTTCAAGTCCAAGCTGTAGACATGTTGCTGCTCTCTAAATATGCACCTATAGATATACAAATTAGCCAAATTCTTCATTTTCCAAACAGTAAATGACTATAAAATACATATATCCAATCCTCCAAAACACACAAAAATGTTCTGTAACTTGCTCATTATTAAATACAAAGAATCAAGACACTAAATAACAAAAACATAGAATAATCAATATAAAACATCTAAAATCAATAAAAACTGCTATATATGCTTTTTTAATTTATTCTACAAAATTAAACAACTTTATTAAAATATTAGTTCAGAAAATCATCTATTTTTCACCAACATACTAATGCTTTTCAGCAACTACCAAAAAGCTTTTAAACAATTAGCAAAAGAGCTGTAAACATTAACTACCAATGCATTTTTACTTATGCATTCTATGTGAAAGACTTATTTATCTCATAGTGAGTAACAATTTTTCCATTTTTGATGTTTAGTTGTTATTTTAGATATTTTTTATAGTAAAATATAGTTTTTGATCATTTGTTTTTAATAATAAAAAAATTTAATAGACAATGATTTGTCCACATCTATAAATTGTACCTTGGCAAAATGATCATTTGCATAAAACATAGACTATATTGGATTTCTATTTAATTTCATTCCTATGGAATTAGAGATGAGCGGGTTCGGTTCCTCGGAAACCGAACCCGCCCGAACTTCATGTTTTTTTACACGGGTCCGAGCAACTCGGATCTTCCCGCCTTGCTCGGTTAACCCGAGCGCGCCCGAACGTCATCATCCCGCTGTCGGATTCTCGCGAGGCTCGGATTCTATCGCGAGACTCGGATTCTATATAAGGAGCCGCGCGTCGCCGCCATTTTCACACGTGCATTGAGATTCATAGGGAGAGGACGTGGCTGGCGTCCTCTCCGTTTATAGAGAAGAGAAGAAGAGAGTGAGACTAGAGTAGAGAGAGACACAGTAGTAATTTTGGGGAGCATTAGGAGGAGTACTACTACTTGCTGAAGTGATAGATAGATAGTGTGACTGTATAATGTATATCTGACTTGTGGGGGAGACACTGACAGTGGGGAGCAGTTAGAGTCTGAGAGCAGGACTCAGGAGTACTACATATAACGTACAGTGCACACTTTTGCTGCCAGAGTGCCACACTGCCATTGTGACCACACTGACCACCAGTATAATATATATTGTGATTGTCTGCTTAGGAGTACTATTTGCAAGTTGCTGATAGTGTGACCAGTGACCTGACCACCAGTTTAATAATCACCACCAGTTTAATATATATATATATATATATAATTGTATATAATATATATATAATATTGTATACCACCTACCCGTGTTTTTTTCTTTCTTTCTTCTTCTTTATACATACTACTATAGTAGCTTACTGTAGCAGTCTGCGGTGCTGCTGAGCTGACAGTGTCCAGCAGGTCCGTCATCAGTCATTACATAATAAATATATATACCTGTCCGGCTGCAGTACTAGTGATATTATATATATATATATATTAATTTCATCTCATTATCATCCAGTCTATATTAGCAGCAGACACAGTACGGTAGTCCACGGCTGTAGCTACCTCTGTGTCGGCAGTCGCTGGTCCATCCATAATTGTATACCACCTACCCGTGTTTTTTTTTTTTTCTTTCTTTCTTCTTCTTTATACATACTACTATAGTAGCTTACTGTAGCAGTCTGCGGTGCTGCTGAGCTGACAGTGTCCAGCAGGTCCGTCATCAGTCATTACATAATAAATATATATACCTGTCCGGCTGCAGTACTAGTGATATTATATATATATATATATATATTAATTTCATCTCATTATCATCCAGTCTATATTAGCAGCAGACACAGTACGGTAGTCCACGACTGTAGCTACCTCTGTGTCGGCAGTCGCTGGTCCATCCATAATTGTATACCACCTACCCGTGTTTTTTTTTTCTTCTTCTTTATACATACTACTATAGTAGCTTACTGTAGCAGTCTGCGGTGCTGCTGAGCTGACAGTGTCCAGCAGGTCCGTCATCAGTCATTACATAATAAATATATATACCTGTCCGGCTGCAGTACTAGTGATATTATATATATATATATATTAATTTCATCTCATTATCATCCAGTCTATATTAGCAGCAGACACAGTACGGTAGTCCACGGCTGTAGCTACCTCTGTGTCGGCAGTCGCTGGTCCATCCATAATTGTATACCACCTACCCGTGTTTTTTTCTTTTTTTCTTTCTTCCTCTTTATACATACTACTATAGTAGCTTACTGTAGCAGTCTGCGGTGCTGCTGAGCTGACAGTGTCCAGCAGGTCCGTCATCAGTCATTACATAATAAATATATATACCTGTCCGGCTGCAGTACTAGTGATATTATATATATATATATATTAATTTCATCTCATTATCATCCAGTCTATATTAGCAGCAGACACAGTACGGTAGTCCACGGCTGTAGCTACCTCTGTGTCGGCAGTCGCTGGTCCATCCATAATTGTATACCACCTACCCGTGTTTTTTTTTTTTTCTTTCTTCTTCTTTATACATACTACTATAGTAGCTTACTGTAGCAGTCTGCGGTGCTGCTGAGCTGACAGTGTCCAGCAGGTCCGTCATCAGTCATTACATAATAAATATATATACCTGTCCGGCTGCAGTACTAGTGATATTATATATATATATATATATATTAATTTCATCTCATTATCATCCAGTCTATATTAGCAGCAGACACAGTACGGTAGTCCACGGCTGTAGCTACCTCTGTGTCGGCAGTCGCTGGTCCATCCATAAGTATACTAGTATCCATCCATCTCCATTGTTTACCTGAGGTGCCTTTTAGTTGTGCCTATTAAAATATGGAGAACAAAAATGTTGAGGTTCCAAAATTAGGGAAAGATCAAGATCCACTTCCACCTCGTGCTGAAGCTGCTGCCACTAGTCATGGCCGAGACGATGAAATGCCAGCAACGTCGTCTGCCAAGGCCGATGCCCAATGTCATAGTACAGAGCATGTAAAATCCAAAACACCAAATATCAGTAAAAAAAGGACTCCAAAATCTAAAATAAAATTGTCGGAGGAGAAGCGTAAACTTGCCAATATGCCATTTACCACACGGAGTGGCAAGGAACGGCTGAGGCCCTGGCCTATGTTCATGGCTAGTGGTTCAGCTTCACATGAGGATGGAAGCACTCAGCCTCTCGCTAGAAAACTGAAAAGACTCAAGCTGGCAAAAGCACTGCAAAGAACTGTGCGTTCTTCGAAATCCCAAATCCACAAGGAGAGTCCAATTGTGTCGGTTGCGATGCCTGACCTTCCCAACACTGGACGTGAAGAGCATGCGCCTTCCACCATTTGCACGCCCCCTGCAAGTGCTGGAAGGAGCACCCGCAGTCCAGTTCCTGATAGTCAGATTGAAGATGTCAGTGTTGAAGTACACCAGGATGAGGAGGATATGGGTGTGGGTGTTGCTGGCGCATGGGAGGAAATTGACCAGGAGGATTCTGATGGTGAGGTGGTTTGTTTAAGTCAGGCACCCGGGGAGACACCTGTTGTCTGTGGGAGGAATAGGGCCATTGACATGCCTGGTCAAAATACAAAAAAAATCAGCTCTTCGGTGTGGAAGTATTTCACCAGAAATGCGGACAACATTTGTCAAGCCGTGTGTTGCCTTTGTCAAGCTGTAATAAGTAGGGGTAAGGACGTTAACCACCTCGGAACATCCTCCCTTATACGTCACCTGCAGCGCATTCATCATAAGTCAGTGACAAGTTCAAAAACTTTGGGCGACAGCGGAAGCAGTCCACTGACCAGTAAATCCCTTCCTCTTGTAACCAAGCTCACGCAAACCACCCCACCAACTCCCTCAGTGTCAATTTCCTCCTTCCCCAGGAATGCCAATAGTCCTGCAGGCCATGTCACTGGCAATTCTGACGAGTCCTCTCCTGCCTGGGATTCCTCCAATGCATCCTTGCGTGTAACGCCTACTGCTGCTGGCGCTGCTGTTGTTGCTGCTGGGAGTCGATGGTCATCCCAGAGGGGAAGTCGTAAGTCCACATTTACTACTTCCACCAAGCAATTAACTGTCCAACAGTCCTTTGCGAGGAAGATGAAATATCACAGCAGTCATCCTGTTGCAAAGCGGATAACTGAGGCCTTGACAACTATGTTGGTGTTAGACGTGCGTCCGGTATCCGCCGTTAGTTCACAGGGAACTAGACAATTTCTTGAGGTAGTGTGCCCCCGTTACCAAATACCATCTAGGTTCCACTTCTCTAGGCAGGCGATACCAAGAATGTACACGGACGTCAGAAAAAGACTCACCAGTGTCCTAAAAAATGCAGTTGTACCCAATGTCCACTCAACCACGGACATGTGGACAAGTGGAGCAGGGCAGGGTCAGGACTATATGACTGTGACAGCCCACTGGGTAGATGTATGGACGCCCGCCGCAAGAACAGCAGCGGCGGCACCAGTAGCAGCATCTCGCAAACGCCAACTCTTTCCTAGGCAGGCTACGCTTTGTATCACCGGTTTCCAGAATACGCACACAGCTGAAAACCTCTTACGGCAACTGAGGAAGATCATCGCGGAATGGCTTACCCCAATTGGACTCTCCTGTGGATTTGTGGCATTAAATATGGGCAAATTCCAGCACGTCCCATGTTTTGCACATACCTTGAATTTGGTGGTGCAGAATTTTTTAAAAAACGACAGGGGCGTGCAAGAGATGCTGTCGGTGGCCAGAAGAATTGCGGGACACTTTCGGAGGACAGGCACCACGTACAGAAGACTGGAGCACCACCAAAAACGCCTGAACCTGCCCTGCCATCATCTGAAGCAAGAAGTGGTAACGAGGTGGAATTCAACCCTATATATGCTTCAGAGGTTGGAGGAGCAGCAAAAGGCCATTCAAGCCTATACAATTGAGCACGATATAGGAGGTGGAATGTACCTGTCTCAAGCGCAGTGGAGAATGATTTCAACGTTGTGCAAGGTTCTGCAACCTTTTGAACTTGCCACACGTGAAGTCAGTTCAGACACTGCCAGCCTGAGTCAGGTCATTCCCCTCATCAGGCTTTTGCAGAAGAAGCTGGAGGCATTGAAGGAGGAGCTAAAAGGGAGCGATTCCGCTAGGCATGTGGGACTTGTGGATGGAGCCCTTAATTCGCTTAACAAGGATTCACGGGTGGTCAATCTGTTGAAATCAGAGCACTACATTTTGGCCACCGTGCTCGATCCTAGATTTAAAACCTACCTTGGATCTCTCTTTCCGACAGACACAAGTCTGCTGGGGTTCAAAGACCTGCTGGTGACAAAATTGTCAAGTCAAGCGGAACGCGACCTGTCAACATCTCCTCCTTCACATTCTCCCGCAACTGGGGGTGCGAGGAAAAGGCTCAGAATTCCGAGCCCACCCGCTGGCGGTGATGCAGGGCAGTCTGGAGTGACTGCTGATGCTGACATCTGGTCCGGACTGAAGGACCTGACAACGATTACGGACATGTCGTCTACTGTCACTGCATATGATTCTCTCCCCATTGAAAGAATGGTGGAGGATTATATGAGTGACCGCATCCAAGTAGGCACGTCAGACAGTCCGTACTTATACTGGCAGGAAAAAGAGGCAATTTGGAGGCCCTTGCACAAACTGGCTTTATTCTACCTAAGTTGCCCTCCCACAAGTGTGTACTCCGAAAGAGTGTTTAGTGCCGCCGCTCACCTTGTCAGCAATCGGCGTACGAGGTTACTTCCAGAAAATGTGGAGAAGATGATGTTCATTAAAATGAATTATAATCAATTCCTCCGTGGAGACATTGACCAGCAGCAATTGCCTCCACAAAGTAGTACACAGGGAGCTGAGATGGTGGATTCCAGTGGGGACGAATTGATAATCTGTGAGGAGCGGGATGTACACGGTGATATATCGGAGGATGATGATGAGGTGGACATCTTGCCTCTGTAGAGCCAGTTTGTGCAAGGAGAGATTAATTGCTTCTTTTCGGTGGGGGTCCAAACCAACCCGTCATTTCAGTCACAGTCGTGTGGCAGACCCTGTCACTGAAATGATGGGTTGGTTAAAGTGTGCATGTCCTGTTTATACAACATAAGGGTGGGTGGGAGGGCCCAAGGACAATTCCATCTTGCACCTCTTTTTTCTTTCATTTTTCTTTGCGTCATGTGCTGTTTGGGGAGTGTTTTTTGGAAGGGCCATCCTGCGTGCCACTGCAGTGCCACTCCTAGATGGGCCAGGTGTTTGTGTCGGCCACTAGGGTCGCTTATCTTACTCACACAGCTACCTCATTGCGCCTCTTTTTTTCTTCTTTGCGTCATGTGCTGTTTGGGGAGTGTTTTTTGGAAGGGCCATCCTGCGTGCCACTGCAGTGCCACTCCTAGATGGGCCAGGTGTTTGTGTCGGCCACTAGGGTCGCTTATCTTACTCACACAGCTACCTCATTGCGCCTCTTTTTTTCTTCTTTGCGTCATGTGCTGTTTGGGGAGTGTTTTTTGGAAGGGCCATCCTGCGTGCCACTGCAGTGCCACTCCTAGATGGGCCAGGTGTTTGTGTCTGCCACTAGGGTCGCTTATCTTACTCACACAGCTACCTCATTGCGCCTCTTTTTTTCTTCTTTGCGTCATGTGCTGTTTGGGGAGTGTTTTTTGGAAGGGCCATCCTGCGTGACACTGCAGTGCCACTCCTAGATGGGCCAGGTGTTTGTGTCGGCCACTAGGGTCGCTTATCTTACTCACACAGCTACCTCATTGCGCCTCTTTTTTTCTTCTTTGCGTCATGTGCTGTTTGGGGAGTGTTTTTTGGAAGGGCCATCCTGCGTGACACTGCAGTGCCACTCCTAGATGGGCCAGGTGTTTGTGTCGGCCACTAGGGTCGCTTATCTTACTCACACAGCTACCTCATTGCGCCTCTTATTTTCTTCTTTGCGTCATGTGCTTTGGGGAGTGTTTTTTGGAAGGGCCATCCTGCGTGACACTGCAGTGCCACTCCTAGATGGGCCAGGTGTTTGTGTCGGCCACTAGGGTCGCTTATCTTACTCACACAGCTACCTCATTGCGCCTCTTTTTTTCTTCTTTGCGTCATGTGCTGTTTGGGGAGTGTTTTTTGGAAGGGCCATCCTGCGTGACACTGCAGTGCCACTCCTAGATGGGCCAGGTGTTTGTGTCGGCCACTAGGGTCGCTTATCTTACTCACACAGCTACCTCATTGCGCCTCTTTTTTTCTTCTTTGCGTCATGTGCTGTTTGGGGAGTGTTTTTTGGAAGGGCCATCCTGCGTGACACTGCAGTGCCACTCCTAGATGGGCCAGGTGTTTGTGTCGGCCACTAGGGTCGCTTAGCTTAGTCATCCAGCGACCTCGGTGCAAATTTTAGGACTAAAAATAATATTGTGAGGTGTTCAGTGTTCAGAAAAGACTGAAAATGAGTGGAAATTATGGTATTTGAGGTTAATAATACTTTGGGATCAAAATGACCCCCAAATTCTATGATTTAAGCTGTTTTTTAGTGTTTTTTGAAAAAAACACCCGAATCCAAAACACACCCGAATCCGACAAAAAAAATTCGGTGAGGTTTTGCCAAAACGCGGTCGAACCCAAAACACGGCCGCGGAACCGAACCCAAAACCAAAACACAAAACCCGAAAAATTTCAAGTGCACATCTCTATATGGAATTGCACTTTGATTTTGTTTGACATTTTGGAGGGTTACTTTCTGAACATTTTCTATGGTGCAACAATGGCAATATGTCTGTCCCATACATTAAAAATTGTTTTATTATTGTATGCATCCCAACCACAATTGGCAGGACAGTGTTTCATGGATCTAATCAAATATCTTTCAAAATATACTAAAAATGATAAGGCTCTGCTATAAAGCTTAAGAGAACACTGTCTAATACTGTGGTAACCCTCTAAACAGAATCACCCAGACTTAAGATGTCCTATTATTATGTATCCTATTCTTTAAAGTGTCAATGAGTTTTTTAACCAAATACATATGTCCCTATCCCATAGGTCAAATATTCTTTTGTTATGTACAGGACTGTTAAGCAGAAAAGTGTAAGATTCATAATTAATACATCACATTGACTGTACTAGATGCTGAAATTACCATTAGCAAAGATTGTAGCTTTCTGTATAAATCCAAGCTGTAGACATGTTGCTGCTCTCTTAATATGCACCTATATATATAAATTAGCCAATTTTTTTGTTTTCCAAACAGTAAATGACTATAAAATACATATATCCAACTTTCCAAAACAGACAAAAACATTCTGCAACTTACTCATTATTAAATACAAAGAATCATGACACTCAACAAATAATAAATAGAGTAATCAACATAAGACATTTAATCTCCATATAAACTACCACAGACATTGTTTTTAATTTGTTTTACTAAACATCCCCATTAAAATATCTGTTCAAAAAATCACCTATTTTTCACCAAACTATTAATGCTTTTCAACAACTGCCAAAAAGCTTTTAAACAATTAGCAAAAGAGCTGTAAACATTAACTTCCAATGCATTTCTACTTAAGCATCCTATATGAAAGCCTTATTTAACTCATAGTGAGTACCAATTTTTCCATTTTTGATGTTTAGTTGTTATTTTATATATTTTTTAAGTAAAATTTAAAGTTTTTGATCATTTGTTATTAATAAATCAATAAAAACATTAATAGAAAAAGATTTGTCCACATCTATAAATTGTACCTTGGCAAAATGAGCATTTGCATAAAACATAGACTATATTGGATTTCTATTCCATTTCATTCCTATGGAATTGCATTTTGATTTTGTTTGACATTTTGGAGGGTTACTTTCTGAACATTTTCTATGGTTTAACAATGGCAATATGTCTGTCCCATGCATTCTGAATTGTTTGCATCCCAACCGCAATTGCCAGGACAGTGTTTCATGGATCGACGCAAATATCTTTCAAAATACACTAAAAATGATAAGGCTCTACTATAAAGCTTAAAAGAACATGATCTAATATTGTGGTAACCCACTCATCAGAATCACCCAGACTTAAGATGTTCCATTATTATGTATCCTATTCTTTAAAGTGTCAATAAATTCTTTAACCATATACATATGCCCCCATCCCAAAGATCAAATATTCTCTTGTTATGTACAGGACTGTTAAGCAGAAAAGTGTGAGATTCGTAAGTAATGCATCACATTGACTGTACTAGATGCTGAATTTATCATTAGCAAAGATTGTAACTTTTTGTTCAAGTCCAAGCTGTAGACATGTTGCTGCTCTCTAAATATGCACCTATAGATATACAAATTAGCCAAATTCTTCATTTTCCAAACAGTAAATGACTATAAAATACATATATCCAATCCTCCAAAACACACAAAAATGTTCTGTAACTTGCTCATTATTAAATACAAAGAATCAAGACACTAAATAACAAAAACATAGAATAATCAATATAAAACATCTAAAATCAATAAAAACTGCTATATATGCTTTTTTAATTTATTCTACAAAATTAAACAACTTTATTAAAATATTAGTTCAGAAAATCATCTATTTTTCACCAACATACTAATGCTTTTCAGCAACTACCAAAAAGCTTTTAAACAATTAGCAAAAGAGCTGTAAACATTAACTACCAATGCATTTTTACTTATGCATTCTATGTGAAAGACTTATTTATCTCATAGTGAGTAACAATTTTTCCATTTTTGATGTTTAGTTGTTATTTTAGATATTTTTTATAGTAAAATATAGTTTTTGATCATTTGTTTTTAATAATAAAAAAATTTAATAGACAATGATTTGTCCACATCTATAAATTGTACCTTGGCAAAATGATCATTTGCATAAAACATAGACTATATTGGATTTCTATTTAATTTCATTCCTATGGAATTAGAGATGAGCGGGTTCGGTTCCTCGGAAACCGAACCCGCCCGAACTTCATGTTTTTTTACACGGGTCCGAGCGACTCGGATCTTCCCGCCTTGCTCGGTTAACCCGAGCGCGCCCGAACGTCATCATCCCGCTGTCGGATTCTCGCGAGGCTCGGATTCTATCGCGAGACTCGGATTCTATATAAGGAGCCGCGCGTCGCCGCCATTTTCACACGTGCATTGAGATTCATAGGGAGAGGACGTGGCTGGCGTCCTCTCCGTTTATAGAGAAGAGAAGAAGAGAGTGAGACTAGAGTAGAGAGAGACACAGTAGTAATTTTGGGGAGCATTAGGAGGAGTACTACTACTTGCTGAAGTGATAGATAGATAGTGTGACTGTATAATGTATATCTGACTTGTGGGGGAGACACTGACAGTGGGGAGCAGTTAGAGTCTGAGAGCAGGACTCAGGAGTACTACATATAACGTACAGTGCACACTTTTGCTGCCAGAGTGCCACACTGCCATTGTGACCACACTGACCACCAGTATAATATATATTGTGATTGTCTGCTTAGGAGTACTATTTGCAAGTTGCTGATAGTGTGACCAGTGACCTGACCACCAGTTTAATAATCACCACCAGTTTAATATATATATATATATAATTGTATATAATATATATATAATATTGTATACCACCTACCCGTGTTTTTTTCTTTCTTTCTTCTTCTTTATACATACTACTATAGTAGCTTACTGTAGCAGTCTGCGGTGCTGCTGAGCTGACAGTGTCCAGCAGGTCCGTCATCAGTCATTACATAATAAATATATATACCTGTCCGGCTGCAGTACTAGTGATATTATATATATATATATATATATATATATTAATTTCATCTCATTATCATCCAGTCTATATTAGCAGCAGACACAGTACGGTAGTCCACGGCTGTAGCTACCTCTGTGTCGGCAGTCGCTGGTCCATCCATAATTGTATACCAGCTACCCGTGTTTTTTTTTTTTCTTTCTTCTTCTTTATACATACTACTATAGTAGCTTACTGTAGCAGTCTGCGGTGCTGCTGAGCTGACAGTGTCCAGCAGGTCCGTCATCAGTCATTACATAATAAATATATATACCTGTCCGGCTGCAGTACTAGTGATATTATATATATATATATATTAATTTCATCTCATTATCATCCAGTCTATATTAGCAGCAGACACAGTACGGTAGTCCACGGCTGTAGCTACCTCTGTGTCGGCAGTCGCTGGTCCATCCATAATTGTATACCACCTACCCGTGTTTTTTTTTTTCTTTCTTTCTTCTTCTTTATACATACTACTATAGTAGCTTACTGTAGCAGTCTGCGGTGCTGCTGAGCTGACAGTGTCCAGCAGGTCCGTCATCAGTCATTACATAATAAATATATATACCTGTCCGGCTGCAGTACTAGTGATATTATATATATATATATATATATATTAATTTCATCTCATTATCATCCAGTCTATATTAGCAGCAGACACAGTACGGTAGTCCACGACTGTAGCTACCTCTGTGTCGGCAGTCGCTGGTCCATCCATAATTGTATACCACCTACCCGTGTTTTTTTTTTTCTTCTTCTTTATACATACTACTATAGTAGCTTACTGTAGCAGTCTGCGGTGCTGCTGAGCTGACAGTGTCCAGCAGGTCCGTCATCAGTCATTACATAATAAATATATATACCTGTCCGGCTGCAGTACTAGTGATATTATATATATATATATATATTAATTTCATCTCATTATCATCCAGTCTATATTAGCAGCAGACACAGTACGGTAGTCCACGGCTGTAGCTACCTCTGTGTCGGCAGTCGCTGGTCCATCCATAATTGTATACCACCTACCCGTGTTTTTTTCTTTTTTTCTTTCTTCCTCTTTATACATACTACTATAGTAGCTTACTGTAGCAGTCTGCGGTGCTGCTGAGCTGACAGTGTCCAGCAGGTCCGTCATCAGTCATTACATAATAAATATATATACCTGTCCGGCTGCAGTACTAGTGATATTATATATATATATATATTAATTTCATCTCATTATCATCCAGTCTATATTAGCAGCAGACACAGTACGGTAGTCCACGGCTGTAGCTACCTCTGTGTCGGCAGTCGCTGGTCCATCCATAATTGTATACCACCTACCCGTGTTTTTTTTTTTTCTTTCTTCTTCTTTATACATACTACTATAGTAGCTTACTGTAGCAGTCTGCGGTGCTGCTGAGCTGACAGTGTCCAGCAGGTCCGTCATCAGTCATTACATAATAAATATATATACCTGTCCGGCTGCAGTACTAGTGATATTATATATATATATATATATTAATTTCATCTCATTATCATCCAGTCTATATTAGCAGCAGACACAGTACGGTAGTCCACGGCTGTAGCTACCTCTGTGTCGGCAGTCGCTGGTCCATCCATAAGTATACTAGTATCCATCCATCTCCATTGTTTACCTGAGGTGCCTTTTAGTTGTGCCTATTAAAATATGGAGAACAAAAATGTTGAGGTTCCAAAATTAGGGAAAGATCAAGATCCACTTCCACCTCGTGCTGAAGCTGCTGCCACTAGTCATGGCCGAGACGATGAAATGCCAGCAACGTCGTCTGCCAAGGCCGATGCCCAATGTCATAGTACAGAGCATGTAAAATCCAAAACACCAAATATCAGTAAAAAAAGGACTCCAAAATCTAAAATAAAATTGTCGGAGGAGAAGCGTAAACTTGCCAATATGCCATTTATCACACGGAGTGGCAAGAAACGGCTGAGGCCCTGGCCTATGTTCATGGCTAGTGGTTCAGCTTCACATGAGGATGGAAGCACTCAGCCTCTCGCTAGAAAACTGAAAAGACTCAAGCTGGCAAAAGCACTGCAAAGAACTGTGCGTTCTTCGAAATCCCAAATCCACAAGGAGAGTCCAATTGTGTCGGTTGCGATGCCTGACCTTTCCAACACTGGACGTGAAGAGCATGCGCCTTCCACCATTTGCACGCCCCCTGCAAGTGCTGGAAGGAGCACCCGCAGTCCAGTTCCTGATAGTCAGATTGAAGATGTCAGTGTTGAAGTACACCAGGATGAGGAGGATATGGGTGTGGGTGTTGCTGGCGCATGGGAGGAAATTGACCAGGAGGATTCTGATGGTGAGGTGGTTTGTTTAAGTCAGGCACCCGGGGAGACACCTGTTGTCTGTGGGAGGAATAGGGCCATTGACATGCCTGGTCAAAATACAAAAAAAATCAGCTCTTCGGTGTGGAAGTATTTCACCAGAAATGCGGACAACATTTGTCAAGCCGTGTGTTGCCTTTGTCAAGCTGTAATAAGTAGGGGTAAGGACGTTAACCACCTCGGAACATCCTCCCTTATACGTCACCTGCAGCGCATTCATCATAAGTCAGTGACAAGTTCAAAAACTTTGGGCGACAGCGGAAGCAGTCCACTGACCAGTAAATCCCTTCCTCTTGTAACCAAGCTCACGCAAACCACCCCACCAACTCCCTCAGTGTCAATTTCCTCCTTCCCCAGGAATGCCAATAGTCCTGCAGGCCATGTCACTGGCAATTCTGACGAGTCCTCTCCTGCCTGGGATTCCTCCAATGCATCCTTGCGTGTAACGCCTACTGCTGCTGGCGCTGCTGTTGTTGCTGCTGGGAGTCGATGGTCATCCCAGAGGGGAAGTCGTAAGTCCACATTTACTACTTCCACCAAGCAATTAACTGTCCAACAGTCCTTTGCGAGGAAGATGAAATATCACAGCAGTCATCCTGTTGCAAAGCGGATAACTGAGGCCTTGACAACTATGTTGGTGTTAGACGTGCGTCCGGTATCCGCCGTTAGTTCACAGGGAACTAGACAATTTCTTGAGGTAGTGTGCCCCCGTTACCAAATACCATCTAGGTTCCACTTCTCTAGGCAGGCGATACCAAGAATGTACATGGACGTCAGAAAAAGACTCACCAGTGTCCTAAAAAATGCAGTTGTACCCAATGTCCACTCAACCACGGACATGTGGACAAGTGGAGCAGGGCAGGGTCAGGACTATATGACTGTGACAGCCCACTGGGTAGATGTATGGACGCCCGCCGCAAGAACAGCAGCGGCGGCACCAGTAGCAGCATCTCGCAAACGCCAACTCTTTCCTAGGCAGGCTACGCTTTGTATCACCGGTTTCCAGAATACGCACACAGCTGAAAACCTCTTACGGCAACTGAGGAAGATCATCGCGGAATGGCTTACCCCAATTGGACTCTCCTGTGGATTTGTGGCATTAAATATGGGCAAATTCCAGCACGTCCCATGTTTTGCACATACCTTGAATTTGGTGGTGCAGAATTTTTTAAAAAACGACAGGGGCGTGCAAGAGATGCTGTCGGTGGCCAGAAGAATTGCGGGACACTTTCGGAGGACAGGCACCACGTACAGAAGACTGGAGCACCACCAAAAACGCCTGAACCTGCCCTGCCATCATCTGAAGCAAGAAGTGGTAACGAGGTGGAATTCAACCCTATATATGCTTCAGAGGTTGGAGGAGCAGCAAAAGGCCATTCAAGCCTATACAATTGAGCACGATATAGGAGGTGGAATGTACCTGTCTCAAGCGCAGTGGAGAATGATTTCAACGTTGTGCAAGGTTCTGCAACCTTTTGAACTTGCCACACGTGAAGTCAGTTCAGACACTGCCAGCCTGAGTCAGGTCATTCCCCTCATCAGGCTTTTGCAGAAGAAGCTGGAGGCATTGAAGGAGGAGCTAAAAGGGAGCGATTCCGCTAGGCATGTGGGACTTGTGGATGGAGCCCTTAATTCGCTTAACAAGGATTCACGGGTGGTCAATCTGTTGAAATCAGAGCACTACATTTTGGCCACCGTGCTCGATCCTAGATTTAAAACCTACCTTGGATCTCTCTTTCCGACAGACACAAGTCTGCTGGGGTTCAAAGACCTGCTGGTGACAAAATTGTCAAGTCAAGCGGAACGCGACCTGTCAACATCTCCTCCTTCACATTCTCCCGCAACTGGGGGTGCGAGGAAAAGGCTCAGAATTCCGAGCCCACCCACTGGCGGTGATGCAGGGCAGTCTGGAGCGACTGCTGATGCTGACATCTGGTCCGGACTGAAGGACCTGACAACGATTACGGACATGTCGTCTACTGTCACTGCATATGATTCTCTCCCCATTGAAAGAATGGTGGAGGATTATATGAGTGACCGCATCCAAGTAGGCACGTCAGACAGTCCGTACTTATACTGGCAGGAAAAAGAGGCAATTTGGAGGCCCTTGCACAAACTGGCTTTATTCTACCTAAGTTGCCCTCCCACAAGTGTGTACTCCGAAAGAGTGTTTAGTGCCGCCGCTCACCTTGTCAGCAATCGGCGTACGAGGTTACTTCCAGAAAATGTGGAGAAGATGATGTTCATTAAAATGAATTATAATCAATTCCTCCGTGGAGACATTGACCAGCAGCAATTGCCTCCACAAAGTAGTACACAGGGAGCTGAGATGGTGGATTCCAGTGGGGACGAATTGATAATCTGTGAGGAGCGGGATGTACACGGTGATATATCGGAGGATGATGATGAGGTGGACATCTTGCCTCTGTAGAGCCAGTTTGTGCAAGGAGAGATTAATTGCTTCTTTTCGGTGGGGGTCCAAACCAACCCGTCATTTCAGTCACAGTCGTGTGGCAGACCCTGTCACTGAAATGATGGGTTGGTTAAAGTGTGCATGTCCTGTTTATACAACATAAGGGTGGGTGGGAGGGCCCAAGGACAATTCCATCTTGCACCTCTTTTTTCTTTCATTTTTCTTTGCGTCATGTGCTGTTTGGGGAGTGTTTTTTGGAAGGGCCATCCTGCGTGCCACTGCAGTGCCACTCCTAGATGGGCCAGGTGTTTGTGTCGGCCACTAGGGTCGCTTATCTTACTCACACAGCTACCTCATTGCGCCTCTTTTTTTCTTCTTTGCGTCATGTGCTGTTTGGGGAGTGTTTTTTGGAAGGGCCATCCTGCGTGCCACTGCAGTGCCACTCCTAGATGGGCCAGGTGTTTGTGTCGGCCACTAGGGTCGCTTATCTTACTCACACAGCTACCTCATTGCGCCTCTTTTTTTCTTCTTTGCGTCATGTGCTGTTTGGGGAGTGTTTTTTGGAAGGGCCATCCTGCGTGCCACTGCAGTGCCACTCCTAGATGGGCCAGGTGTTTGTGTCGGCCACTAGGGTCGCTTATCTTACTCACACAGCTACCTCATTGCGCCTCTTTTTTCTTCTTTGCGTCATGTGCTGTTTGGGGAGTGTTTTTTGGAAGGGCCATCCTGCGTGACACTGCAGTGCCACTCCTAGATGGGCCAGGTGTTTGTGTCGGCCACTAGGGTCGCTTATCTTACTCACACAGCTACCTCATTGCGCCTCTTTTTTTCTTCTTTGCGTCATGTGCTGTTTGGGGAGTGTTTTTTGGAAGGGCCATCCTGCGTGACACTGCAGTGCCACTCCTAGATGGGCCAGGTGTTTGTGTCGGCCACTAGGGTCGCTTATCTTACTCACACAGCTACCTCATTGCGCCTCTTTTTTTCTTCTTTGCGTCATGTGCTTTGGGGAGTGTTTTTTGGAAGGGCCATCCTGCGTGACATGCAGTGCCACTCCTAGATGGGCCAGGTGTTTGTGTCGGCCACTAGGGTCGCTTATCTTACTCACACAGCTACCTCATTGCGCCTCTTTTTTTCTTCTTTGCGTCATGTGCTGTTTGGGGAGTGTTTTTTGGAAGGGCCATCCTGCGTGACACTGCAGTGCCACTCCTAGATGGGCCAGGTGTTTGTGTCGGCCACTAGGGTCGCTTATCTTACTCACACAGCTACCTCATTGCACCTCTTTTTTTCTTCTTTGCGTCATGTGCTGTTTGGGGAGTGTTTTTTGGAAGGGCCATCCTGCGTGACACTGCAGTGCCACTCCTAGATGGGCCAGGTGTTTGTGTCGGCCACTAGGGTCGCTTAGCTTAGTCATCCAGCGACCTTGGTGCAAATTTTAGGACTAAAAATAATATTGTGAGGTGTGAGGTGTTCAGAATAGACTGAAAATGAGTGGAAATTATGGTATTTGAGGTTAATAATACTTTGGGATCAAAATGACCCCCAAATTCTATGATTTAAGCTGTTTTTTAGTGTTTTTTGAAAAAAACACCCGAATCCAAAACACACCCGAATCCGACAAAAAAAATTCGGTGAGGTTTTGCCAAAACGCGGTCGAACCCAAAACACGGCCGCGGAACCGAACCCAAAACCAAAACACAAAACCCGAAAAATTTCAAGTGCACATCTCTATATGGAATTGCACTTTGATTTTGTTTGACATTTTGGAGGGTTACTTTCTGAACATTTTCTATGGTGCAACAATGGCAATATGTCTGTCCCATACATTAAAAATTGTTTTATTATTGTATGCATCCCAACCACAATTGGCAGGACAGTGTTTCATGGATCTAATCAAATATCTTTCAAAATATACTAAAAATGATAAGGCTCTGCTATAAAGCTTAAGAGAACACTGTCTAATACTGTGGTAACCCTCTAAACAGAATCACCCAGACTTAAGATGTCCTATTATTATGTATCCTATTCTTTAAAGTGTCAATGAGTTTTTTAACCAAATACATATGTCCCTATCCCATAGGTCAAATATTCTTTTGTTATGTACAGGACTGTTAAGCAGAAAAGTGTGAGATTCATAATTAATACATCACATTGATTGTACTAGATGCTGAAATTACCATTAGCAAAGATTGTAGCTTTCTGTATAAATCCAAGCTGTAGACATGTTGCTGCTCTCTAAATATGCACCTATATATATAAATTAGCCAATTTTTTTGTTTTCCAAACAGTAAATGACTATAAAATACATATATCCAACTTTCCAAAACAGACAAAAACATTCTGCAACTTACTCATTATTAAATACAAAGAATCATGACACTCAACAAATATTAAATAGAGTAATCAACATAAGACATTTAATCTCCATATAAACTACCACAGACATTGGTTTTAATTTGTTTTACTAAACTAAACATGCCCATTAAAATATCTGTTCAAAAAATCACCTATTTTTCACCAACCTATTAATGCTTTTCAGCAACTGCCAAAAAGCTTTTAAACAATTAGCAAAAGAGCTGTAAACATTAACTACCAATGCATTTCTACTTAAGCATCCTATATGAAAGCCTTATTTAACTCATAGTGAGTACCAATTTTTCCATTTTTGATGTTTAGTTGTTATTTTATATATTTTTTAAGTAAAATTTAAAGTTTTTGATCATTTGTTATTAATAAATCAATAAAAACATTAATAGAAAAAGATTTGTCCACATCTATAAATTGTACCTTGGCAAAATGAGCATTTGCATAAAACATAGACTATATTGGATTTCTATTCAATTTCATTCCTATGGAATTGCATTTTGATTTTGCTTGACATTTTGGAGGGTTATGATAAAGCTAAATATTTATCTTACTTAAAACCCTTTAAGAGGCCTAAGAACACTGTACGCTATTGACGTCTGGAGTACCGTAAGGGTACGCACGTTGCGTAACAATCGCTTAGCCGTAGTCGAGACGCTCACGCGTTACGTTCGCTCACGGCCAAGAGATCACAGGCAGGCCCGCTATTGGCTGCCGACTAACGTTATGGTTCGCTATAGCGTAGCGGACGCTCGGGACCACGAGGAGATCACCAGCGGCGCAGACGCTCACAATGTTAAACCTTTACATGTAAACCATGAACAATGTATTATACAGAAAAACCTTAGTGTAATGGTGGGGTGTAGATGCAACACAATGTAACCTTATTAACTTAAAGTTGTTCGAGCGTCTCCGACGCTCTGAGAATACTTAACACTATAAGAAATACACAAATACCGGGCTTAGGGTCTAACGCCTTATATGAATGTTATACTTGCAAAAGAATAATACAATACAAGTCATACACTACCAATATAACATAGACTAACTAACCAGATAACTACACAGGAAATACAATACAATACAAGTACGTTTAAAGGAAAATGAGAGAAAGAGGAGAAGAGAGAGAGAGAGAGAGAGAGATATGGCCCACAATACCAATAAAGACAATATGATTGCGGAGAAAACTTACGCACAAGGGGAACGATCGCATGCGCCTCTGGATATCCAGCTCCCGATTATCAGCAATGAGAACCGTTGAAGAGTGAGAGCTGGATATGATTGGCTTGTCTATTTATGCCCCACACACAATGCAATTCAATGGTCCCTACAATCTCATTGTTCATTGGACACAGGAATTCGTCTTCGCATTATAACAAAAGGTCATAGGTTGGTTCATACAGGTGGGCTGTGACTATTTCCAACTGCTCAGGTGGGTGGGAAACTAGGTTTCCCGCCGCATGGATAAGTAAGTGCAAACAATAGTAAAAGTACATAAACTTCTTATGTCCATAACTATTCGCACGAGCGATTAATCTGCTCCAAACCAACACCGGAATATTGCTAATTAAATACTCTTCCGATGGATACTAAACACCACTGTATGACTCATGTCTGACCCTTCGTATCAAACAAAGAGGGATCTCTATGTCCATGAACATGCTATATTAACTAAACTTTCAGAATCTATCAAAGGGACCATAATCTATAAAATACATTATATAGTTAAAATATGTTACGAACGAGTCGCCCGCCAGACGCACATAAACTTTACCGTAAATGCGCACACTGTGCGCCCGCGGGTGCACGCAACAGCGAGTATGCGCACGCACGGCAGGGCTCATGAACGTGCAACAGGCACTCGCATGAGGTGCAAATATGGCAGTGTGTAGCGTGATATTTTTCTGACTTTGACAGTCCACCCTTTGGCAGTCAACAATAACTGCCACTTCCTAAAACATTTCAAAAAGAGAAAAATATATGTCATGTGTAAATATTTCTATGGTTGGGTAGGGGAGGAGAGGAGAAGGTAGGAAAAGGGTATGACCTAGTGAGATAGCAGAAGCATGTGTGTATGAATCCATGTTTGGGGGGTTATGTATCATCGTGCCGTACGTGTTTTAAATCAAGCTTCGAGGTATTGCGAAGTGTACATTCGAATTCCTTCTTATCCCGTGGTACGGGTCTGTGGATGGGCTGTCAAACTTTACCGAGCTCTCTTCGGCTTTTGGTTGCAACAAAATGGGGGAGCACATTTTAGTTGATGATACATGAATGGGGGAATATGTGAATGCTGATATCTGTGCCGGTATTCCCTATCGACTATGTGTGTAATTACCTGAAGGTTGTAGAGATGAAGATAAGACACAATTATGGTAAATGCAGTGGTATTCTATGTCAGGTTAATGAACATTTGTCGGTTGAAGTCTTGTCTGGTGTCTGTTGAATGCAGTCTTCTTTGGGCTTTTGCCAAAAGGTGTGGGCAAAAAGCTTTGTCAATGTCCATAGACTTACAAAAGTGTTGGGCTAGCGTAATTTTAAAATTTCTAGGGAAACTGGGGGTCTATGGCATAGTTCATCAAATATCTGTGTATAAGGTTGTCAAAACTTCTTCTTTAATCCATCAGTTGTCTGTATACAGGGTCATCAAATTCCTCGTCCAAAGTGGGTCTTTTTACCTTGGAAAAACCGGAAAAACAGGTGAAAGAAACGGACCGTATAATCGCATTTTCATCACATCATTGTTTCTACAGTTGGGTCATAAATCAAATCCATTGGAATTACAATTTCCTCACTCCTTAGACTCATTACCCTGGTACTACGTTTGCACTTCATTAAAGCCTGACCGCATCTAAATATCAAGCCAATCGTTATGACAACACCTAAGATACATAGGAGAAACTTCCCTACATCCATTATGACTCCTTGAGCCCATTCTCCTAAACCAGAGAACCAATTTCGCAGGTTCAACCATGACACCCAACCAGTCAGCTCATTACCCACAGCAGCAAGGGTGAGATTGTGTCTCCTGCGAAATTCCCACTTTAATTGGAGAATATCGTCCATCTTTTGGTCTATGACCTCGACCGGATCCTCGGTACTATTTGTTATATATGTGCAGCATTTCACGCCGTACTGCGTTGCCAGTGTGACACAATATCCACCTGTCACTGCCGTGAGATAATTGAGAACCATTCTATGCTGAACCAGTTCTGTTTTATAAGCTTGAAGCTCTCTTCCAGTATACCTAAAAGTGTCATCATACATTTCTGTGATATTGTCTAACAAATTTGCGAGCGCAGATATGTATTTATAATTCAACACTCCTCTGGCGGTGCGAGTGATGTCTAACGCGAGTAGAAACTGAATCCCGGTGGATTCATGGATCATGTCAGAGGCCGGATGCTCTGTTCTTTCTATCAGGTGCCGTTTAACTACGTGCTCGTAATGAGTATGAGTATAAGGAGCTTGGGCACCACGGTGTATATCTTTCATTTTGGCATGTGATACAGTCATTACTTCAGGCAGTACTTTTCCAATATAACACAATCCTTCAGAGTTTGGGGCAAGCCACTTATACGCCTTCCTCCCGCATATGAAATATGCATCATCGGGGAGAACATATGGGACGGAGTAGGACATAACCATATTACACATCTTCCATGTGAAATCTCCTAACCCTAATTCTCCCATCTGTCTGGTACACGTATCAGTTTGTACGATATGTGCACAGTATCCTGGTGATACCTCTCCAACTCTCGTAATCCTACTTCCTAGGGTATACCTATATCGGAAAGATTTTTCTCTACTGGCTATGTGGCGTATAAGCTCTGTATCTGTCGGCATTCTATCTGCTCTATATGAAAAGGTCATGGTTTGGTTACTCCATGACACTTCCCAATTTCCCGGCTTTCGGGGATTGGAAATGTTAAAACATATTAGGGATCTATCCACATGATATTGGTGGAGCTTCAAACTAGGAGGACTGGAGATATTAAACCTCCTGTCCACCGGTCTCCCACCCTTTAGCTCAAGTACCTCCCCTACCGTTAAAGGAAATGGTACTAGTCCTGATTTGCTATGACCTTGAGGTACTTGAGAGCATACCCAACAATCTGTTTGATTTAACACACTACCCACTAAGGAGAGATAGTCACTCAAGGGGTGCCGGTCCATGTGGATATTAAAACTGGATTGGCATTTCTTGATGCACCCATCCTCAACTACATTGTCACAGAGCCTACAGATACAGTTTTCTTCAGCTAATAATCCTTCACAATTCCTTCTATTGTCAATGCTATCGGATCGTTTCCTGATACTCGCCTTTACTTGTTGGTTAAGTTGTTCTTGGAAAACTACGCCTCCATCTTTGTCATCAGAACCCATTCCAGAACCTTTCTCGACCTCCATGGTACTCTCGCCGGAACAGACTGCTCTGGTCAACATCATGGTCAACAGGAAAATCCGGATCACAGTCTCTTGGGGCAAGTCCATCTTATAGGAGGAAACGAAGAAGAATGAGAAGGGGGAAAAAATAATTTGAGGGAGAGGGGATGGGAAGTGGAGAAAAACAATAAAAGGGAACGGGGAATCGACAACTGCTTTTGATCTTGTGATTTTCAATGCTCAGGTGCCGCCTCAGTCCTCCTGGAACAGACACTCCAGTGATACAACTTCCTCTACCGTCTGTTCCTTATCACGGGACCTCTCTGGATCAGCAACCTTCTTACGATGGGACGAATGAACCCAAGTCTCTCTCTCGGCAACCTTCAATGCTGTAGTGCTAGTCAATAAGACTTGGTATGGTCCTTCCCATCTGTCAATAAGGCAACTTGAGCGTAGAAAATTCCGTATCATTACATAATCCCCAGGTTCAATGTCATGACAATTACTATCTGGTAAATCAGGAATCACCAACTTCAAATTATCATTTTGATTCCTTAGCTGTTTACTCATGTTAATCAGGTACTTTACAGTCACTTTATTGTTACACTTCAAATCATCCTGAGGGTTAATCATAACATGCGGTTGTCGACCAAACAAGATTTCAAAGGGAGACAGATTAAGAGGGGACCTGGGAGTGGTTCTGATGCTGTACAGTACTATGGGTAAAGCTTCTGGCCATGTCAATCCTGTCTCTGCCATAACTTTGCTCAGTTTATTTTTAATAGTGCTGTTCACTCTTTCCACTTTCGCACTCGCCTGTGGACGGTATGGAGTGTGCAGCTTGCTATCAATTCCCATCAACTTACACATTCCTTGAAAGACATCACCTGTAAAATGGGTACCCCTATCACTTTCGATAATTCTAGGGATACCATATCTACATACAAATTCCTGCACAATTTTCTTAGCAGTGAACATAGCGGTATTTGTGGCCGCAGGAAATGCTTCAACCCAATTTGAGAACACATCTATACAAACAAGTACATATTTCAAATTTCGACAAGGGGGTAATTGGATAAAGTCAATCTGTATTACCTGGAAAGGGCCGCCTGTAGGTGGGATATGCGATGGTTCTGTTGGTATTGCCTTTCCGATATTCTTTCTCAAACAGGTAAGGCATGACATTGCTCTTTTACCTGCATGAGATGAAAATCCTGGGGCGCACCAATATGCTCTTACCAACTTACACATTCCCTCCTTGCCCAGATGAGTCAGCCCGTGTGCTGCCTCAGCTAAACATGGAAGATATGCTCTGGGGGCCACTGGTTTACCATGTCCATCTGTCCAGAGTCCTGAGGACTCCTGGCCATATCCTTTTGCCTTCCAGACTGCCTTTTCCTGTGTGGAACACAAATTTAGCATCTCACACAACTTCTGTGTGTTGATGGTATTGAATACCATCAATTGTGTGGTGTCTGTCTGTCTGGGGGTACCAGCTGCTAACTTAGCAGCTTCATCTGCTCGGCTGTTACCAAGTGATACTGGGTCCTGGCTATATGTGTGTGCTTTACACTTGATAACAGCCACTCTGTCGGGTTCCTGTATCGCTGTTAGAAGCCTTTTTATGTGAGCTGCATGCGCTACCGGTGTACCAGCTGCCGTCATGAAATTTCTGAGGCGCCATAGGGCTCCGAAATCATGGACTACCCCGAATGCGTATCTAGAGTCGGTGTAGATATTGGCTGATTTGCCCTTAGCCAATTCACATGCTCTGGTTAGGGCGACCAGTTCAGCAACCTGGGCTGAGTGAGGTGGGCCTAGCGGTTCTGCTTCTATGGTGCCTTGGTCATCTACGACTGCGTATCCAGTACACAAGTCTCCCGAGTCCGACTGTCTGTGACAACTACCATCCGTGTAGAAGGTAAGATCTACATCTTCCAGTGGGTTGTCACTGATGTCAGGCCTTGCGGTAAAATTTTGGGTCAAATATTCCATACAATCATGTGTGTCCTCCTTTGTATTAAATTCTCCTTCCCCACCACTCTCATCCTCCACCCTTTGTGCCTGTCCAGGCACACCTGGGAGATATGTTGCAGGATTTAATGCACTGCATCTCCTTATGGTGATGTTTACGGAGGCCATTAGTGCCAATTCCCATCTTGTAAACCGCGCTGATGAGACGTGTCTGGTTTGGACAGAATTTAGCAAGGCTGACACTGCATGTGGTGTATGAATTGTGAGGTTGTGACCTAGCACTACATCTTCGCTTTTCGTTACTAGCAATGCTATCGCAGCAACGCTTCGCAAGCATGTGGGGAGGGATCGCGCTACCGTATCTAGCTGAGCGCTGTAGTATGCTACCGGCCTGCTGGCATCACCGTGCTTTTGGGTTAGGACGCCTGCTGCGCAACCAGCACTTTCTGTTCCGTACAGCTCAAAGGGTTTCCCATAGTCTGGCATACCTAATGCTGGTGCCTGCGTTAGGCACTGTTTAAGTCTCTCAAATGCCATCTCGGACTCGTCTGTGTGCGAAATCCGATCAGGCTTGTTTGAGGAAACCATCTCCTGCAAAGGTAATGCTAGAATGGAAAATCCTGGGATCCAGTTACGGCAATACCCACACATTCCTAAAAATGTTCTGATCTGTTGCTGGGTTTGTGGCAGAGTCATGTCTCTAATTGCTTGAATTCTATCAGCGGTCAGGTGTCTCAGTCCTTGTGTTAGACAGTGTCCCAAATATTTTACTTTAGTTTGGCATAATTGCAACTTGTCTTTGGAAACCTTGTGTCCTGTGTCTGAAAGATGAAACAGGAGCTGTTTCGTATCCTTCAGGGATGCTTCCAATGAATCTGAACACAGTAGTAAATCATCCACATACTGTATCAATACTGATCCACTCTCTGGTTGGAAAGACTGTAAACAATCATGCAAAGCCTGAGAAAATATACTTGGACTATCTATGAAACCTTGTGGTAATCGAGTCCATGTGTATTGGACTCCTCTGTATGTAAATGCAAACAAATATTGGCTGTCAGGGTGCAGAGGTACCGAAAAGAAAGCGGAGCAGAGGTCAATAACAGTGAAAAATTTCGCAGTGGGAGGGATTTGCATAAGGATGACAGCTGGATTTGGCACTACGGGGAACTGACTCTCAACTATTTTGTTAATCCCCCTTAGATCCTGCACTAGCCTGTAACCCCTCCCCCCACTCTTTTTAACAGGGAAGATGGGACTATTGGCTGTGCTGGATGTTCTTACCAGAATGCCCTGTTGTAGCAAGCGCTCTATTACTGGGTATACTCCTAACTCCACCTCTGGCTTCAGAGGGTATTGTGGGATTTTTGGAGCTATCCTACCATCTTTTACTTGCACAACTACTGGAGCTACGTTTGCCATCAATCCAGTGTCTTGTCCGTCTTTAGTCCACAGTGGCTCTGGTATCTGGGATGTAATTTCTTCTACTTGGGATGGAGTCCTATTTGTCATAATGGTATGTGACATTAATTTTGATGGGGAGTCTAACATGTCTCGCACTTCCTGAGCGTGATTCTCAGGTATGTCCAAGAATACACCTTCAGGAGTACAATAAATGACGCACCCCATTTTACACAATAAGTCTCTTCCCAGGAGATTTGTCGGTGCCGATGCAGCCAGCAAAAAGAAATGCTTGGTATGTAAAGGCCCTATTGTAATCTCGGCTGGTTTGCTAACAGGGTAATGCTGGACTACTCCCGTTACTCCCATGGCTGGAATTGTCTTACCAGTGGTTCTCATGCCCACTGTCGAATTTATCACTGATTTGGCCGCCCCCGTATCTACAAGAAAGTTTAATGTTTTACCAGCTACATTAATTGCAATTTCGGGTTCACTTCCAAGACTTGCAATCAATTTTACTGGCTGCAGATTACAGGTATGGTCACACCCCTATTGGGTATGGTGACCTCCCTGAATCCCGCTGGCAGCAACTACTTGTGAAGGGGTTAAATGGGAACTACCAGAGGCTTGCCAGTCCCTGTTCAGGGGGTATCTTTTTGTTTCCCCTGCATGTGGCTCATAACTCCGTTTCTGCGGACCCTGCTCCCAATGTCGTGTGTCGTGTCGTTGTCTAGGGGGTTGATAAGACTTTTGTATGTTTCTCGATTTACAGTCTCGTGCAAAGTGTCCCTCTCTATGACAGAAATAACAGGTTACCACATTTGACTTACCCACAGGGTTTGGTGATCTATACAAAGGCTGCCTTGTGGTCAGGGCCTGTATACTTACGGCCATTAACTTATCACCTTGTAATTCCCTGTGTCTGGTGATATTCCGATCGTGATCCACAGCCGCCTCTCTCAAAGTAGCCACCGACAGACCTCGCCAACATGGTTGCGTGGTCTGTACCCTTGTCTTTAATGCCTCTTTTAAACCATCCATTAGTACAGATACTGCTACTTCTCGATGGTTTATGTTTGTTTTAATGTCCTCTATGCCTGTGTATTTTGCCATATCTAGTAATGCCCTGTGAAAATATTCTGCAGCAGTTTCTGACTCTTTTTGTTTAATGGAGAAAATCTTGTTCCATTTAACTACAGCTGGAAAATACTCCTTTAACTGTAAACTTATCCTTTTTACATTGTCTTTGTTGTACACATCTGTAAGAGGTACATCCTGATCCAATCCACAGTCAGCTAAAAATTGAGCCGAGTCGACATTGGAGGGTAAACAAGCCCTCAGCAATACCTGCCAGTCTTTGTTATTGGGCTCTAAAGTGTTCCCTAGGTCTCTGATGTATTTCTGGCTAGCCACTAAGTCTTTCCTAGGGTCAGGGAATTCAGACACTATGGTTCTTAATTCCATTCGGGAAAATGGGCTGTACATGGCAATGTTCCTAACAGGAGTGACTCCTGACGTGTCAGTTTTCCCATTTGGCACTGCTATTACCCTAACAGGATTTAGTATAGCGACATCATTCTGTGTAGATTCTACAGCCTGTGGTGAAATGGTTTCAGCATAGTGTATGGTGCCGTACTTACCCGTAGATACGACCTCACCTGTCCCTCCGCTAGGGGGCTTTGTTACTAATATTAAGGGTTGGGCCGTGCCTACTGTTGTTTCTGATATGGTGGCTGCTAGAGAGAGCGCCGATATTGTTGCCGATTCGTCCTCTTGATCACACTCCTGGGGAAAGTTCAAAACAGGGTACAACTTGCACGGGTTAATACTTGCATTGGTTAACTTATTAATATTTACACAGTTGCTAAGTGTTTGTTTGTTACACCCTAATGCGTCATTCTCCGCAACCAATTTCTCTCCTGATATGTATGGTGGCGGCGGGGCTGTGGCTATCAGTTTCTTGATAGGATTAGATCCCGCCGCCTGAGCCAATCCTCTCTGTATTTCACCCTCCTGTTGCCATAACTGCAAATAATCATAATGTTTGATTCGTCTCTTTGTTGATTTAATGAGACATATCCTCCTCCTTAGATTTTGTAACACTTCTGGACTAAAGCGGCCTACTCTTGGGAACTTCTCCCCGTCATGTACCGTCATTCTCTCCCATTCATTACATAAAACCTCTGTGTGTGAACCATATTTTTCACACATTACGTACCTTGCCGACCCGATTGGTCGGTTTACTGAATCAACCCGAACCGAGGTTGATCGCCCCCTACCTGAACAATTGGCCCCCATAACTTGCAGGTGTTGCTTTCACCACCTCTGACCTTCAATCAGGGTCTTCAGCGAACCCTTACAAAAACCAAAATGTTCAAGATAGGCTGACGGTGGCGGTTTACCGAGTACCCCACTCACTCGCCCACGCCGACCAATACGACCTACACACTGCCCTAGTGCTGGCGTACTCGACCCAGGGCCCCTATGAACCTTCGTTTACTGGAACATGTGAGTGTGATCCGCAGAGCATTAACCCTTTCCAGTAACTGTTGGTTGTTGGATAATTCCTGAGTGACCAGCGAACTTCCCTTTAGAAAATAAAAAATTACACAAATCACGTCAGAATGTACAAATAGCGTTTATGACCCGTTTCGTACACAAATGGTACTGGGTCAAATTACTAACTAATGCACACAATTACGTGCGGTACAATCGTTCAGCACATAAGCAACTAATCTTATGTGCGGAGCGACCAGTGGAATCGAAAATTGTGGCTGCGAATTCCTTCAGCATGAGCTTTATTGGCCTATATGGGTTCTGCACCAACCCCCTGGGTTGTGCTCTTTTCTCTATTTATAGCGGACTTCCTTGTCTGCTGTACTTGGACCTCCTGGTCTGTTCTGGACCTCCTGGTCTGTGCTACAGTATGACCTCCTGGTCTGCTATACTCTAATGCTCAGATTTTTATGTTTAACAGGGGATGCCTCCCTTGCCACCATGCACGTCACTTACATGTATGTACCCTGCGAGAACTCGACTTCTTGTGGTTCAACCTCAAAAAATTGTATAAACTTATATATGCAAACACTCACTCACCACATGTACACTTTTGTTTCTATTTCTATTTCTGCGCAGAAATTTTCTTTCCTTTAGACCAGATGTGTTGTAAATTTGGAGAAGGATCTTTTAGTCTAGATTTCGGACACTAAAATAGATTTGCGCTATTTATCGCGTTGCCACCTTTTCGCCTGTTACAATAACACTAGCGTGTGATTTGAGTTACGTGGGCGTACCCGGACGCTCCGTTGCGTAATATACGCTGCGTGCGTCGGCCTTTGAGTTGCGTACGCGAGTCTCACCCTTTGTTAGAGACACGTGTACACAAAGCAAATATCCACCGTAACACAGTTTTACACGTTTATCAATGTAGATGATCCTCGATCATCTACCGAACACCACACCAATCTCTCCTTGTATCTTTAGGTAGAGCTGCGTGCGTGCTTTGCAATTTATCCCTTAATGTATTACTTTTATACTTTAACTATGAAATAGCGACAAATCTCTCTTAGCACGTTTATCAATTATAAAATGGCAAACAGGAGAGTGATATATGAAAATACACGAATGAAAAGAAATGCAGATATATGCGTGCGTGCGTGCGTACGCAAGACAGAAATAAACAGTTTTTTTTTTTTTAAAGACACTAGCGTGTTGTTCTTACCTCCGGTTCCGGATTCCCTCAGCACCCTTTACTAAGCGAAGCAGACGCTTATCCAGACAGCACTACGAGGAATATGATCTCCCGCCCTTTGCTGATGGATAATGTCTGCTGAAATTACCTAGTATAGTTATGTGAAGGACGGACGAGCCGCCAATTGATAAAGCTAAATATTTATCTTACTTAAAACCCTTTAAGAGGCCTAAGAACACTGTACGCTATTGACGTCTGGAGTACCGTAAGGGTACGCACGTTGCGTAACAATCGCTTAGCCGTAGTCGAGACGCTCACGCGTTACGTTCGCTCACGGCCAAGAGATCACAGGCAGGCCCGCTATTGGCTGCCGACTAACGTTATGGTTCGCTATAGCGTAGCGGACGCTCGGGACCACGAGGAGATCACCAGCGGCGCAGACGCTCACAATGTTAAACCTTTACATGTAAACCATGAACAATGTATTATACAGAAAAACCTTAGTGTAATGGTGGGGTGTAGATGCAACACAATGTAACCTTATTAACTTAAAGTTGTTCGAGCGTCTCCGACGCCCGACGCTCTGAGAATACTTAACACTATAAGAAATACACAAATACCGGGCTTAGGGTCTAACGCCTTATATGAATGTTATACTTGCAAAAGAATAATACAATACAAGTCATACACTACCAATATAACATAGACTAACTAACCAGATAACTACACAGGAAATACAATACAATACAAGTACGTTTAAGGGAAAATGAGAGAAAGAGGAGAAGAGAGAGAGAGAGATATGGCCCACAATACCAATAAAGACAATATGATTGCGGAGAAAACTTACGCACAAGGGGAACGATCGCATGCGCCTCTGGATATCCAGCTCCCGATTATCAGCAATGAGAACCGTTGAAGAGTGAGAGCTGGATATGATCGGCTTGTCTATTTATGCCCCACACACAATGCAATTCAATGGTCCCTACAATCTCATTGTTCATTGGACACAGGAATTCGTCTTCGCATTATAACAAAAGGTCATAGGTTGGTTCATACAGGTGGGCTGTGACTATTTCCAACTGCTCAGGTGGGTGGGAAACTAGGTTTCCCGCCGCATGGATAAGTAAGTGCAAACAATAGTAAAAGTACATAAACTTCTTATGTCCATAACTATTCGCACGAGCGATTAATCTGCTCCAAACCAACACCGGAATATTGCTAATTAAATACTCTTCCGATGGATACTAAACACCACTGTATGACTCATGTCTGACCCTTCGTATCAAAAAAGAGGGATCTCTATGTCCATGAACATGCTATATTAACTAAACTTTCAGAATCTATCAAAGGGACCATAATCTATAAAATACATTATATAGTTAAAATATGTTACGAACGAGTCGCCCGCCAGACGCACATAAACTTTACCGTAAATGCGCACACTGTGCGCCCGCGGGTGCACGCAACAGCGAGTATGCGCACGCACGGCAGGGCTCATGAACGTGCAACAGGCACTCGCATGAGGTGCAAATATGGCAGTGTGTAGCGTGATATTTTTCTGACTTTGACAGTTACTTTCTGAACATTTTCTATGGTTTAACAATGGCAATATGTCTGTCCCATACATTCTGAATTGTTTGCATCCCAACCGCAATTGCCAGGACAGTGTTTCATGGATCGACGCAAATATCTTTCAAAATACACTAAAAATGATAAGGCTCTACTATAAAGCTTAAAAGAACATGATCTAATATTGTGGTAACCCACTAATCAGAATCACCCAGACTTAAGATGTTCCATTATTATGTATCCTATTCTTTAAAGTGTCAATAAATTCTTTAACCATATACATATGCCCCCATCCCAAAGATCAAATATTCTCTTGTTATGTACAGGACTGTTAAGCAGAAAAGTGTGAGATTCATAAGTAATGCATCACATTGACTGTACTAGATGCTGAATTTATCATTAGCAAAGATTGTAACTTTTTGTTCAAGTCCAAGCTGTAGACATGTTGCTGCTCTCTAAATATGCACCTATAGATATACAAATTAGCCAAATTCTTCATTTTCCAAACAGTAAATGACTATAAAATACATATATCCAATCCTCCAAAACACACAAAAATGTTCTGTAACTTGCTCATTATTAAATACAAAGAATCAAGACACTAAATAACAAAAACATAGAATAATCAATATAAAACATCTAAAATCAATAAAAACTGCTATATATGCTTTTTTAATTTATTCTACAAAATTAAACAACTTTATTAAAATATTAGTTCAGAAAATCATCTATTTTTCACCAACATACTAATGCTTTTCAGCAACTACCAAAAAGCTTTTAAACAATTAGCAAAAGAGCTGTAAACATTAACTACCAATGCATTTTTACTTATGCATTCTATGTGAAAGACTTATTTATCTCATAGTGAGTAACAATTTTTCCATTTTTGATGTTTAGTTGTTATTTTAGATATTTTTTATAGTAAAATATAGTTTTTGATCATTTGTTTTTAATAATAAAAAAATTAATAGACAATGATTTGTCCACATCTATAAATTGTACCTTGGCGAAATGATCATTTGCATAAAACATAGACTATATTGGATTTCTATTTAATTTCATTCCTATGGAATTGCACTTTGATTTTGTTTGACATTTTGGAGGGTTACTTTCTGAACATTTTCTATGGTGCAACAATGGCAATATGTCTGTCCCATACATTAAATTTTTTTTATTATTGTATGCATCCCAACCACAATTGGCAGGACAGTGTTTCATGGATCTAATCAAATATCTTTCAAAATATACTAAAAATGATAAGGCTCTGCTATAAAGCTTAAGAGAACACTGTCTAATACTGTGGTAACCCTCTAAACAGAATCACCCAGACTTAAGATGTCCTATTATTATGTATCCTATTCTTTAAAGTGTCAATGAGTTTTTTAACCAAATACATATGTCCCTATCCCATAGGTCAAATATTCTTTTGTTATGTACAGGACTGTTAAGCAGAAAAGTGTGAGATTCATAATTAATACATCACATTGACTGTACTAGATGCTGAAATTACCATTAGCAAAGATTGTAGCTTTCTGTATAAATCCAAGCTGTAGACATGTTGCTGCTCTCTAAATATGCACCTATATATATAAATTAGCCAATTTTTTTGTTTTCCAAACAGTAAATGACTATAAAATACATATATCCAACTTTCCAAAACAGACAAAAACATTCTGCAACGTACTCATTATTAAATACAAAGAATCATGACACTCAACAAATAATAGAGTAATCAACATAAGACATTTAATCTCCATATAAACTACCACAGACATTGTTTTTAATTTGTTTTACTAAACATCCCCATTAAAATATCTGTTCAAAAAATCACCTATTTTTCACCAACCTATTAATGCTTTTCAGCAACTGCCAAAAAGCTTTTAAACAATTAGAAAAAGAGCTGTAAACATTAACTACCAATGCATTTCTACTTAAGCAGCCTTTATGAAAGCCTTATTTAACTCATAGTGAGTACCAATTTTTCCATTTTTGATGTTTAGTTGTTATTTTATATATTTTTTAAGTAAAATTTAAAGTTTTTGATCATTTGTTATTAATAAATCAATAAAAACATTAATAGAAAAAGATTTGTCCACATCTATAAATTGTACCTTGGCAAAATGAGCATTTGCATAAAACATAGACTATATTGGATTTCTATTCAATTTCATTCCTATGGAATTGCATTTTGATTTTGTTTGACATTTTGGAGGGTTACTTTCTGAACATTTTCTATGGTTTAACAATGGCAATATGTCTGTCCCATACATTCTGAATTGTTTGCATCCCAACCGCAATTGCCAGGACAGTGTTTCATGGATCGACGCAAATATCTTTCAAAATACACTAAAAATGATAAGGCTTTACTATAAAGCTTAAAAGAACATGATCTAATATTGTGGTAACCCACTAATCAGAATCACCCAGACTTAAGATGTTCCATTATTATGTATCCTATCCTTTAAAGTGTCAATAAATTCTTTAACCATATACATATGCCCCCATCCCAAAGATCAAATATTCTCTTGTTATGTACAGGACTGTTAAGCAGAAAAGTGTGAGATTCGTAAGTAATGCATCACATTGACTGTACTAGATGCTGAATTTATCATTAGCAAAGATTGTAACTTTTTGTTCAATCCAAGCTGTAGACATGTTGCTGCTCTCTAAATATGCACCTATAGATATACAAATTAGCCAAATTCTTCATTTTCCAAACAGTAAATGACTATAAAATACATATATCCAATCCTCCAAAACACACAAAAATGTTCTGTAACTTGCTCATTATTAAATACAAAGAATCAAGACACTAAATAACAAAAACATAGAATAATCAATATAAAACATCTAAAATCAATAAAAACTGCTATATATGCTTTTTTTAATTTATTCTGCAAAATAAACATCTTTATTAAAATATTAGTTCAGAAAATCATCTATTTTTCACCAACATACTAATGCTTTTCAGCAACTGCCAAAAAGCTTTTAAACAATTAGCAAAAGAGCTGTAAACATTAACTACCAATGCATTTTTACTTATGCATTCTATATGAAAGACTTATTTATCTCATAGTGAGTAACAATTTTTCCATTTTTGATGTTTAGTTGTTATTTTAGATATTTTTCATAGTAAAATATAGTTTTTGATCATTTGTTTTTTTTTTTTTTTTAAATTGTTTATTTTAATTTTTAGGTTATGCGTATCACCACAGCTCCCCACCACACGTGGGGTGAGCTGTTGTCATGTAACAAATACAACCAAAAACAGAGATATAACCTTAGAACATAGAACATACGGTTCCCAGCTTGCGACAGGAAAGAAAGGAGGGAAATAAGAGGAATAGGATAACATATGAGTCCTTAATCATACATTTGTTAAAATGAGAAACAGTTATGGGTTATACCTCTGGGTGAGAATAAAGAGAAGACCATACTGTCGGATGGGGACCGGAGATTACGCACTTAGCTATGGCATTAGAAGGATGAAGACTAAGGAAAGAAAGAGAGAGCAAGAAGAGAGAGAAGAGGGAGCGGGACAAGACGGGATGGGAGTAGGATAGGGGGGGGGGAAGACCCAGGTTTGGGGGCGCCGCTAGTGCGCCTCCACTATCCGCTGATCACGTGTAGGGCGTTAGTATATAAAGGGAAAATGCTGCCTGAGGGACACGAAGGGGTCACATTTGGGGGGCAAGCTTGTAACCACTTGTCAGGATAGGTGAACACCGTACTCAGAGCAGTAGAGCCATCGAGCTCCCGGGGGATCGTAATCCACTTGCGGGAGCCTGTGAATCGAACCATAGTTCCCAGCTCAGAAGAAACTGGAAAGATCTATTATGGAGATATGCAGTGATTTTTTCCATGCTTGCGAGATACCATACTTTGTTGATGACCTGCCTAATAGGGGGGGGCTCCCTCTGTTTCCATTGAAGGGCAATTGAGCATCTAGCTGCGTTTAGGATCTGTGTCAGCAGTTTACCGGAGTTTGGGGGTGCGTTAGTAATGGGGAGGCCTAGTAGGAAGGACCAAGGGGCTTTTTGTACTTGGGTCTGGAGTACTGCACTCAACAGATGTGCGACTGCATCCCAGAATATTGTGATTTTAGGGCACGTCCACCAAATATGGAGGAAAGAGCCATGTTCCCCGCATTCTCGCCAGCACATGGGTGATGAGGATGGAAACATTTTGTGGAGTCTTGAGGGGACAAGATACCACCTGTATAGGATTTTATATGCGTTTTCCTTTACCAGGGTTGAGATAGAGGACTTCGCGACCGCAGCGAAGATGTCCGACCAATCATAGTCCTCAGGTACCGGCCCTAGATCCCGTTCCCACTGGAGCACGAAGGCCGGGGTCGTCTTCTGATCCCGATTATGGAGAAGGGAATACAGCAGAGAGATGATTCCTCGCTCGAGTGGTTTGTGGTAACAGTAGGACTCCATCGTGGTGAGAGGTTGGAACGGGGACGAGTTTGATAAAGAAGTGATAAAATGTCTCAGCTGGAAATAGGTGAAAGGGTTTGCCTCCGGGAAGTCAAATTTCGTCATGATGTCCGATAGAGGAGCGCAAGTTCCATCGGAGAGCATGTCCTGAGCAAAGCGAATGTTCCGTTCCACCCATGGACCCGAGCGGGACAATGACTGACCCGGTGCAAATGAAGGGTTGTCCCATAAGGGGGTAAGCGCCGAGGGAGATGACAGTAAGTGAAAGCGACGCGTGCAATAGTCCCAGATCTGACAGGTGAAATCTAGTACCGGGTGCAATTGTAGATGGGGAGATCTGGATCTAGGGGGGGATAGGAGTAGGGATGACAAAGATGGGGTGTGGCTAAGTGCCGACTCCAGCTGAAGCCAACGTAAAGTCTGTGTAGGGGCGAACCAGGTTACCGCCTGGCTAAGGTGGGAGACCAAATAATATAGGCGGATGTCTGGGAAACCTCTACCTCCTTCCTGCACTGGTTTGCGCAGGGTTGAGAAGCCTATTCTAGGCACCTTGTTTCTCCACACAAATCGGAGCAGCCATGAGTGGACTTGTGCTAAAACAGATTCCGGAACCTTCACTGCTAGTGTCTGAAACAAATAAAGTAGGCGGGGGACAATGTTCATTTTCAGAGCTACAATGCGCCCCAACCAGGAGATAATTAGTGATTGCCATTTATGGAGGTCGGCTTTAAGGTTTTTGAACAGTGGCGAAAAGTTTTCCTTATATAAATCTCCATAGCAGCGTGTAATAAAGATCCCCAGGTAACGGATTTTAGAGGCGCACCAGGTGAATTTAAAGTTGCTTTGCATGTGGGATAATCGGGGAGGGGGGATGTGGAAGGGGAGAGCCTCCGTTTTGGACCAGTTAACTTTGTACCCCGAAACTTGGCCATATTCAAGGAGGAGGTCAAGAAGGTTCGGCAAAGAAGTGTGTGGTGAGGAAAGCGATAGGAGGACATCGTCTGCAAATAGAGAGATTTTATAAGTAGAACCCCCCACCTTCAATCCCCCGATGTCGGGCGAGGCTCGGATGCGGGCTGCTAGAGGCTCTATAACTAAGGCAAAGATCAGAGGCGAGAGTGGGCAGCCCTGTCTGGTGCCGTTGGAGATAACTAGAGGGTCCGACTGCACTCCATTCACGGATACTCTGGCGGAGGGGCTCGAGTACAAGGCCTGGATTCCTGTGAGAAATTCCCCATGAAAGCCGAAATGGGCAAGTGTTTCGAATAGAAAGGGCCAACCTATCCTGTCAAACGCCTTCTCTGCGTCCAGAGAAAGCAAAAGGGCAGGAGTGTGCGTAAGGTTAATGTAGTGAGCAAGGCTAACAATACGTCTTGTGTTGTCACGGGCTTGGCGGCCGGGGATAAATCCCACCTGATCATTATGGACAAGGTGTGGTAATACACTATTCAATCGTAGGGCTAAAATTTTTGCGTAAATCTTGATATCCGAGTTAAGTAGCGAAATAGGTCTATAGTTAGCGCAATTAGAAGCGTCTTTGCCGTCCTTGTGGATAACTATAATTTTAGCCTCCAGAGCTGATTTGGAGAAAGAAGCTCCCTGTAAAACAGCGTTGAAGAGGGATGAAAGGTGGGGTGCAAGTTGGGGAAGAAAGGTCTTGTAATAGGCGGCCGTAAAGCCGTCTGGGCCCGGCGCCTTGGTAAGTTTTAGGGCTTTAACCACGGTGGCGATTTCTTCGTCGGAGATCTTTGAGTTTAATCCTGCGGCGTCCAGTGGGCTCAGACAAGGCAGCCGGCATTGGGACAGGAAGGCACGGATGGCCTCGTGTAAGTCCGGTTTCGATTGAGTGGGCCCATGGGCATTGTATAGCTTTTCGTAGAAGCGAGAGAAAGCTTCTGTAATACATTTAGGGTCAACTGTTTTCTTGCCTGAGGAGGACTGGATAGATAGGACATTGTTCCTAGCAAGTTTAGCCCGCAGTCTAGAAGCTAGTAGTCGGTCAGCCTTATCCCCTTTTTCGTAAAAGGACTGATTAAGCCATTTCAGGCTAGTCTCTGCCTTCGCCGTCAGGAGCATATTTAGTTCTCCCCTGGCCGCGGACAAGGACGAAAGATCTGCTTCGGAACCAGTTTTTTTGTGTTTTTGGGAGAGGGACAACACTAAGTCCGAGAGCTCCCGGATGCGTTTGGATCTGGTCCTCTTATTATAAGATGAGGCACTAATCAGGCTTCCACGTATTACTGCTTTGTGGGCATCCCATAATAATATAGGGGAAATAGATGGGGATGTATTTGTTTCAAAGTAGTGAGAAATTTCGGCAGCTATGTGAGCTTTTGTTTGAGGGTTCAGGAGGAGTCTGTCATTCAGCCTCCAAACAGGGTGCCGAGCGGGGGGGTGCGGGCCAGGGACGTCTACAGAAACCGGGCCGTGGTCTGACCACGTGCTCGGGTGGATGGAGGCGTCAAGAATGCATTGGGCTGGTTCCGCACTTAGAAATATCATGTCCAATCTTGTGTAGACATCGAAAATGGGGGAATAATATGTGTAGTCCCTAGCATTTGACTCCTTCACTCTCCAGGTGTCGAAGAGGAGGTGCTGTGACAGCAGGTGGTTTAGAGCGGCTGCGTTACGCGAGTGTAAGGAGCGCATGGATCTGGGCAAAGGTTTTGATCTGTCCAGGTCGCTATCCAGAGTTATATTAAAGTCTCCCCCCAACACCACGCTGCCGTTTCTGTGCAAGGCTAAGAGGCTATTTAGGGAGCGGAAGAAAGGGGCCTGAAGCTGGTTTGGAGCATATACGTTCAAGAACGTATAGGGGGAACCATTTAGCAACCCTACTAATAGCAAGTATCTGCCTTCTGGGTCTCTCAGTATTTCAGAGGGGGTAAAATCTAGGTGGCTGGCAAAGAGTATAGAGACCCCCTTTTTCTTGTGCATGGGGTCGCAAGCATGGAAAGATTGTGGGAAAGATTTTGATCTGAGTTCAGGGTGCGACTTACCCGAGAAGTGGGTCTCCTGTAGGAATACGATGTCACCACTGAGTTGTTTAAGGGACTGGAACAAAAAAGAGCGTTTACGTGGGCTGTTTAATCCCTTCGTGTTCAGGGTAATTGTTCTAAGAACCATGATGTTGAGGTGGAGCACAATTTCTGCGGGAGCGCATCAGCGGGACCCCTGGGAAGAGAGGGGAAAGGAAAGGGGAGGAAATCGGAGAGAGATGGGGAGAAAGAGTAAGAGAACAGAAAGAGCATAGGCAAAGATTAGTACCAGTAACTTGATGATAGAGAAATTCCATTCTCACTAGTCGGACCCAAGGAAGAAGGAGACCCGCAGGTCCAGTTCGTCCGACGTCGACCTCGGAGGTCGAGTGGGGGGGTGGATGAACCCGGCCGGTCAAAGAGGAGACCGGGTCCCGTGTGTGTAGAAACTCAATTTAAATGTATGTATTGCGGCTTATAAGCCAAAGGAGCTAACTGGGAGGGGAGGGGAGTGGGGAGAGGAAGGGGGTGAGCCGCATATTGCGGTTGGTAGGCAGAAGAAACCAACAGGGGGGGGGGAGAAAAGCAGGTTCGAGGGAACTAAAGGTACATATGATATGTCTATTGCGAAGCAGCAGTAGTAGCATTGGGATCAGTTTGGATTAAGAAGAGAAGGTTCGGCCCAGTCGGGCCGCCCGCGACAGGAGCCCGCGCGGCCAGGCGCGCGGGACCCTGTCCCAAGGGCCCGGGAAGGCCCACCCAAAACATATTCACCAAGGCAACAAGCGGACAACAGCAGTTATCTAGCGGGCTTCGCGCCATCGAATGGGGGGTGAGTGGAGGCGAGGGGGGGGGGAGGGAGGAAAGGGAGCATAAAGGAACCAGGGGTAAACACGGCATGGCATTCACAGAGCGGTAAAAGCAACACTTAGAGTAGTATAAGGTAATAAGAGAGAGGCGGCGGCCCAGTCGGGCCACCGGGGACAGTAGCCCCCGCGGCCAGCCGCGGGGAGCCCCTGCCCCAGGGGCCCGAGAAGGCCCGCCCACCAGACATGCAGCAGGGTAATAAACAGTAAATAATTGTTATATAGAGGGCCTTGCACTCCACACGAGCCTCAGCGAAGCACACCGGGATCCTCCGTGGTACGCTGAGAGCCCGTTCGGGCATCACGGCCCTGTAAGGCCCCTAACATATAGCGGCTCATGTATCCAAGGAGGTACGTGTTGTCGGTCCAACTGTGTTCCATTCTGGGGATGGGGCCGTGAGGGGAGGGGAGGTGTTGACTGGTAGAGGTCGTTGAGAGGCGGCCGGGGGGGCGGAAATGTTCAGTTGACGGAGCAGTTGTAGGGCTTCGTCCGGAGATCTGGCAGAGAGGAATTTACCATCCGCCTTGACCTGGAGGGCAAAGGGGAAGCCCCATCTATATCTGATGTTGCTGTCTCTCAGGGCTTTGGTTATGTCCTTTAATTCCCGCCTCCTATTCAGCGTAACCGGTGACAAGTCCTGGAAGATTGAAAGATCTGAACCTTCGAAAGAGGTAACCGGAGTCCTCCGGGCTTTGGCGAAGACTTGGTCTTTGACCGCAAAGTAGTGAAACCGTAGGATCACATCTCTCGGTGTTGTAGCATCCTGGGATCTAGGACGCAGGGCTCTGTGAGCTCTATCTAGGAGTAACATGTCGTCTGGAACGGAGGGGGCGAGAGTGCGGAAGAGGCGGAACAGGTAATCCATGAGGTGGGATTGCTCCACCGTTTCGGGAACGTTACGGATTCGAAGATTGTTCCGACGGCCTCTGTTGTCTAAATCTTCTTGTTTATCTGCCATCAGCATAACATCGGTACGCATTTGGGTCATCTCCTGTTCCGATTCTTGTTGGAAGGCGATGAGCTCTTCTTGTTTTCTTTCGATGGCGTCGACTCTGGAGCCCAGGTTGTCCACATCGTTTTTCAGGCCCGATATCGCCTCCTGTACCTCCGCGCGGATTGATTTCTTAATGTTGCGCATTTCGGACAGGAGAAGGGCGACGTCTGCTTTTGTGGCGGGTGTAGAGGAAGAGTCATCATCTGAGTCCCGGTCAGAGGTGGGCGGGGGTGAGGCAGTTTTCCGGGTGGAGGATGGGGTAGAATTCTTGAAGTAGCCCACCAAGTTATGGGCGTTCGTCTTTTTCCCCCCTTTAGGCATCGTGGTGGTGAGGGGTGAGAAAAATTGGTAGTCAACACCTGGGCAGGTATGGGGGAGCTCCTAGAGCATTAGAATCGCACACGGGACCCGGAGCGTTGTATGACAAGATCACATGATAAGCGGTTCATGGGAGGATGGCCCGCAGAGCCCAATCGGGTGCGCTGAGGTGGGAGGGTACACCCTTGAGCCCCCCGTTAGTCTAGGATCTCCTGGGGTCACCGTTAGGGTCGTCCAGTGGGCCGCATCAGTTGTCTATGTGGGCGTAAGAGATGGCGCCCTGAGGGTGCCCCTGGTGGTATCAGTGTTCGTGGGCCCACGATTATATGTCAGCCAGCAGTGGTGATTAGGAGGGGGAGAGCACGTGTCAGGTAGTGTGTTTCCTTTGGAGCTGTGCGTTGCTGTGCCCCGTCGTCTGTGCGTGCGAGGTAGTGCAGCCAGATGGGGGGAACGGCTCCTATGAGGTGAGCTTGGACCATAAGGTTCTGTTCTGTGGGAGCTCAGACCTAATGTAGCACCGCGAGTCTGGGGAGGGTAGGTGAAGGGGTACTCGGTTACTCAGACTCCGGGCCGCGGGCTCATCCAACCCCCGCTGCAATGCAGGGTTAAACTCTGTATTTATGTTCCCTGGCCCAGGAGTGAGAGTTTGAGCGAGGGCACCTACGGCGTCTCCGGGGGATCCAGAGCTGAGCCAGGTCCCTGCTAAGATGGCCGCCGCTTCTCCCTCTGTCTCGTCTGGCAGGCCGGGGATGTGAGCAGGGCCAGGATAATGTCCCAACAAGGGCCGGTGATGCTATGCCCCGTGGGCAAAGAAAAGATTTTTCTTTTATGTGTCGGGGCAGCGGGGAGAGCTAACCGCGGTGAGACGCTGGGAAGCACCAGCGTGTGACTCACCCGTCACGAGAGGCTGCCTCCGTCCGCCGCTCAGAGCTCCGTCTTCCTACCTCACTTGCTGAGGGCTCCAGGGAGCTCCGGTTCGAGGGGTATCTCTCTCCGCCCGCCAGTAGTCCTCGTCGGGGTAGGTTGAGTACGTCTCCCGGGAACCGCCGTCCGCGGGCCGCAGGGCTGTGCTGTGTAAGGGGGGGGGGGGAAGCCGTACTCCAGCCCCCGGCTTCTGATGGAGGGGAAGGCCGCAACCCGCGGGAACCCTTAGAAGGGCTCCCCGGCTCCGCGACCGAGGCCCCTCGTCCTGGGTGATAAGGGGCACAGGAATCTGTGTCTGTGCTCCCGTGGGGTATGGCAAGTCGCTGATAATAGTCGATTTATGTGTGGGGCTGCAGGAGCTCACATGAAACGCTTCCTCACAGCACACCAGCCAGGCCACGCCCCCTGATCATTTGTTTTTAATAATAAAAAAAATTAATAGACAATGATTTGTCCACATCTATAAATTGTACCTTGGCGAAATGATCATTTGCATAAAACATAGACTATATTGGATTTCTATTTAATTTCATTCCTATGGAATTGCACTTTGATTTTGTTTGACATTTTGGAGGGTTACTTTCTGAACATTTTCTATGGTGCAACAATGGCAATATGTCTGTCCAATACATTAAATTGTTTTATTATTGTATGCATCCCAACCACAATTGGCAGGACAGTGTTTCATGGATCTAATCAAATGTCTTTCAAAATATACTAAAAATGATAAGGCTCTGCTATAAAGCTTAAGAGAACACTGTCTAATACTGTGGTAACCCTCTAAACAGAATCACCCAGACTTTTAAAGTGTCAATGAGTTTTTAACCAAATACATATGTCCCTATCCCATAGGTCAAATATTCTTTTGTTATGTACAGGACTGTTAAGCAGAAAAGTGTGAGATTCATAATTAATACATCACATTGACTGTACTAGATGCTGAAATTACCATTAGCAAAGATTGTAGCTTTCTGTATAAATCCAAGCTGTAGACATGTTGCTGCTCTCTAAATATGCACCTATATATATAAATTAGCCAATTTTTTTGTTTTCCAAACAGTAAATGACTATAAAATACATATATCCAACTTTCCAAAACAGACAAAAACATTCTGCAACTTACTCATTATTAAATACAAAGAATCATGACACTCAACAAATAGAGTAATCAACATAAGACATTTAATCTCCATTTAAACTACCACAGACATTGTTTTACTAAACTAAACATCCTCATTAAAATATCTGTTCAAAAAATCACCTACTTTTCACCAACCTATCAATGCTTTTCAGCAACTGCCAAAAAGCTTTTAAACAATTAGCAAAAGAGCTGTAACCATTAACTACCAATGCATTTCTACTTAAGCATCCTATATGAAAGCCTTATTTAACTCATAGTGAGTACCAATTTTTCCATTTTTGATGTTTAGTTGTTATTTTATATATTTTTTAAGTAAAATTTAAAGTTTTTGATCATTTGTTGTTAATAAATCAATAAAAACAATAATAGAAAAAGATTTGTCCACATCTATAAATTGTACCTTGGCAAAATGAGCATTTGCATAAAACATAGACTATATTGGATTTCTATTCAATTTCATTCATATGGAATTGCATTTTGATTTTGTTTGACATTTTGGAGGGTTACTTTCTGAACATTTTCTATGGTTTAACAATGGCAATATGTCTGTCCCATACATTCTGAATTGTTTGCATCCCAACCGCAATTGCCAGGACAGTGTTTCATGGATCGACGCAAATATCTTTCAAAATACACTAAAAATGATAAGGCTCTACTATAAAGCTTAAAAGAACATGATCTAATATTGTGGTAACCCACTAATCAGAATCACCCAGACTTAAGATGTTCCATTATTATGTATCCTATTCTTTAAAGTGTCAATAATTTCTTTAACCATATACATATGCCCTCATCCCAAAGATCAAATATTCTCTTGTTATGTACAGGACTGTTAAGCAGAAAAGTGTGAGATTCGTAAGTAATGCATCACATTAACTGTACTAGATGCTGAATTTATCATTAACAAAGATTGTAACTTTTTGTTCAAGTCCAAGCTGTAGACATGTTGCTGCTCTCTAAATATGCACCTATAGCTATACAAATTAGCCAAATTCTTCAATTTCCAAACAGTAAATGACTTTAAAATTAATATAACCAATCCTCCAAAACACACAAAAATGCTCTGTAACTTGCTCATTATTAAATACAAAGAATAAAGACACTAAATAAAGAAAACAGAGAATAATCAATATAAAACATCTAATATCAATAAAAACTGCTATATATGCCTTTTTAATTTATTCTACAAAATTAAACATTTTTATTAAAATATTAGTTCAGAAAATCATCTATTTTTCACCAACATACTAATGCTTTTCAGCAACTACCAAAAAGCTTTTAAACAATTAGCAAAAGAGCTGTAAACATTAACTACAAATGCATTTCTACTTATGCATTCTATACGAAAGACTTATTTATCTCATAGTGAATACATTTTTTTTCCATTTTTGATGTTTAGTTGTTATTTTAGATATTTTTTTTATAGTCAAATATAGATTTTGATCATTTGTTTTTAATAATAAAAAAAATTAATAGACAATGATTTGTCCACATCTATAAATTGTACCTTGGCGAAATGATCATTTGCATAAAACATAGACTATATTGGATTACTATTTAATTTCATTCCTATGGAATTGCACTTTGATTTTGTTTGACATTTTGGAGGGTTACTTTCTGAACATTTTCTATGGTGCAACAATGGCAATATGTCTGTCCCGTACATTAAAAATTGTTTTATTATTGTATGCATCCCAAAAACAATTGCCAGCACTGTGTTTCATGGATCGAAGCAAACATCTTTCAAAATACACTAAAAATGATAAGGCTCTGCTATAAAGCTTAAAAGAACACGATCTAATACTGTGGTAACCCACTAATCAGAATCACCCAGACTTAAGATGTCCCATTATTATGTATCCTATTCTTCAAAGTGTCAATAAGTTCTATAACCATATACATATGTCCCCATCCCAAAGATCAAATATTCTCTTGTTATGTACAGGACTGTTAAGCAGAAAAGTGTGAGATTCATAAGTAATGCATCACATTGACTGTACTAGATGCTGAAATTATCATTAGCAAATATTATAACTTTCTGTTCAAGTCCAAGCTGTAGACATGTTTCTGCTCTCTAAATATGCACCTATAGATATATAAATTAGCCAAATTCTTCATTTTCCAAACAGTAAATGACTATAAAATACATATATCCAATCCGCCAAAACACACAAAAATGTTCTATAACTTGCTCATTATTAAATACAAAGAATTAAGACACTACATAAAAAAACATAGAATAATCAATATAAAACATCTAAAATCAACAAAAACTGCTATATACGCTTTTTTAATTTATTCTACAAAACTAAACATCTTTATTAAAATATTAGTTCAGAAAATCATCTATTTTTCAGCAACAACCAAAAAGCTTTTAAACAATTAGCAAAAGAGCTGTAAACATTAACTACCAATGCATTTTTACTTATGCATTCTATGTGAAAGACTTATTTATCTCATAGTGAGTAAAAATTTTTCCATTTTTGATGTTTAGTTGTTATTTTAGATATTTTTTATAGTAAAATATAGTTTTTGATCATTTGTTTTTAATAATAAAAAAAATTAATAGACAATGATTTGTCCACATCTATAAATTGTACCTTGGCGAAATGATCATTTGCATAAAACATAAACTATATTGGATTTCTATTTAATTTCATTCCTATGGAATTGCACTTTGATTTTGTTTGACATTTTGGAGGGTTACTTTCTGAACATTTTCTATGGTGCAACAATGGCAATATGTCTTTCCCATACATTAAAAATTGTTTTATTATTGTATGCATCCCAACCACAATTGGCAGGACAGTGTTTCATGGATCTAATCAAATATCTTTCAAAATATACTAAAAATGATAAGGCTCTGCTATAAAGCTTAAGAGAACACTGTCTAATACTGTGGTAACCCTCTAAACAGAATCACCCAGACTTAAGATGTCCTATTATTATGTATCCTATTCTTTAAAGTGTCAATGAGTTTTTTTACCAAATACATATGTCCCTATCCCATAGGTCAAATATTCTTTTGTTATGTACAGGACTGTTAAGCAGAAAAGTGTGAGATTCATAATTAATACATCACATTGACTGTACTAGATGCTGAAATTACCATTAGCAAAGATTGTAGCTTTCTGTATAAATCCAAGCTGTAGACATGTTGCTGCTCTCTAAATATGCACCTATATATATAAATTAGCCAATTTTTTTGTTTTCCAAACAGTAAATGACTAAAAAATACATATATCCAACTTTCAAAAACAGACAAAAACATTCTGCAACTTACTCATTATCAAATACAAAGAATCATGACACTCAACAAATAGAGTAATCAACATAAGACATTTAATCTCCATATAAACTACCACAGACATTGTTTTACTAAACTAAACATCCTCATTAAAATATCTGTTCAAAAAATCACCTACTTTTCACCAACCTATTAATGCTTTTCAGCAACTGCCAAAAAGCATTTAAACAATTAGCAAAAGAGCTGTAACCATTAACTACTAATGCATTTCTACTTAAGCATCCTATATGAAAGCCTTATTTAACTCATAGTGAGTACCAATTTTTCCATTTTTGATGTTTAGTTGTTATTTTATATATTTTTTAAGTAAAATTTAAAGTTTTTGATCATTTGTTGTTAATAAATCAATAAAAACAATAATAGAAAAAGATTTGTCCACATCTATAAATTGTACCTTGGCAAAATGAGCATTTGCATAAAACATAGACTATATAGGATTTCTATTCAATTTCATTCATATGGAATTGCATTTTGATTTTGTTTGACATTTTGGAGGGTTACTTTCTGAACATTTTCTATGGTTTAACAATGGCAATATGTCTGTCCCATACATTCTGAATTGTTTGCATCCCAACCGCAATTGCCAGGACAGTGTTTCATGGATCGAAGCAAATATCTTTCAAAATACACTAAAAATGATAAGGCTCTACTATAAAGCTTAAAAGAACATGATCTAATATTGTGGTAACCCACTAATCAGAATCACCCAGACTTAAGATGTTCCATTATTATGTATCCTATTCTTTAAAGTGTCAATAAATTCTTTAACCATATACATATGCCCCCATCCCAAAGATCAAATATTCTCTTGTTATGTACAGGACTGTTAAGCAGAAAAGTGTGAGATTCGTAAGTAATGCATCACATTGACTATACTAGATGCTGAATTTATCATTAGCAAAGATTGTAACTTTTTGTTCAAGTCCAAGCTGTAGACATGTTGCTGCTCTCTAAATATGCACCTATAGATATACAAATTAGCCAAATTCTTCATTTTCTAAACAGTAAATGACTATAAAATACATATATCCAATCCTCCAAAACACACAAAATGTTCTGTAACTTGCTCATTATTAAATACAAAGAATCAAGACACTAAATAACAAAAACATAGAATAATCAATATAAAACATCTAAAATCAATAAAAACTGCTATATATGCTTTTTTAATTTATTCTACAAAATTAAACAACTTTATTAAAATATTAGTTCAGAAAATCATCTATTTTTCACCAACATACTAATGCTTTTCAGCAACTACCAAAAAGCTTTTAAACAATTAGCAAAAGAGCTGTAAACATTAACTACCAATGCATTTTTACTTATGCATTCTATGTGAAAGACTTATTTATCTCATAGTGAGTAACAATTTTTCCATTTTTGATGTTTAGTTGTTATTTTAGATATTTTTTATAGTAAAATATAGTTTTTGATCATTTGTTTTTAATAATAAAAAAAATTAATAGACAATGATTTGTCCACATCTATAAATTGTACCTTGGCGAAATGATCATTTGCATAAAACATAGACTATATTGGATTTCTATTTAATTTCATTCCTATGGAATTGCACTTTGATTTTGTTTGACATTTTGGAGGGTTACTTTCTGAACATTTTCTATGGTGCAACAATGGCAATATGTCTGTCCCATACATTAAATTGTTTTATTATTGTATGCATCCCAACCACAATTGGCAGGACAGTGTTTCATGGATCTAATCAAATATCTTTCAAAATATACTAAAAATGATAAGGCTCTGCTATAAAGCTTAAGAGAACACTGTCTAATACTGTGGTAACCCTCTAAACAGAATCACTCAGACTTAAGATGTCCTATTATTATGTATCCTATTCTTTAAAGTGTCAATGAGTTTTTAACCAAATACATATGTCCCTATCCCATAGGTCAAATATTCTTTTGTTATGTACAGGACTGTTAAGCAGAAAAGTGTGAGATTCATAATTAATACATCACATTGACTGTACTAGATGCTGAAATTATCATTAGCAAATATTGTAGCTTTCTATATAAGTCCAAGCTGTAGACATGTTGCTGCTCTCTAAATATGCACCTATAGATATATAAATTAGCCATTTTTTTTGTTTTCCAAACAGTAAATGACTATAAAATACATATATCCAACTTTCCAAAACAGACAAAAACATTCTGGAACTTACTCATTATTAAATACAAAGAATCATGACACTCAACAAATAATAAATAGAATAATCAACATAAGACATTTAATCTCCATATAAACTACCACAGACATTGTTTTTAACATGTTTTACTAAACTAAACATACCCATTAAAATATCTGTTCAAAAAAATCACCTATTTTTCACCAACCTATTAATGCTTTTCAGCAACTGCCAAAAAGCTTTTAAACAATTAACAAAAGAGCTGTAAACATTAACTATCAATGCATTTCTACTTAAGCATCCTATATGAAAGCCTTATTTAACTCATAGTGAGTACCAATTTTTCCATTTTTGATGTTTAGTTGTTATTTTATATATTTTTTAAGTAAAATTTAAAGTTTTTGATCACTTGTTGTTAATAAATAAAAAAAAAATATTAATAGAAAAAGATTTATCCACATCTATAAATTGTACCTTGGCAAAATGATCATTTGCATAAAACATAGGCTATATTGGATTTCTATTCAATTTCATTCCTATGGAATTGCATTTTGATTTTGTTTGACATTTTGGAGGGTTACTTTCTGAACATTTTCTATGGTTTAACAATGGCAATATGTCTGTCCCATACATTCTGAATTGTTTGCATCCCAACCGCAATTGCCAGGACAGTGTTTCATGGATCGAAGCAAATATCTTTCAAAATACACTAAAAATGATAAGGCTCTACTATAAAGCTTAAAAGAACATGATCTAATATTGTGGTAACCCACTAATCAGAATCACCCAGACTTAAGATGTTCCATTATTATGTATCCTATTCTTTAAAGTGTCAATAAATTATTTAACCATATACATATGCCCCCATCCCAAAGATCAAATATTCTCTTGTTATGTACAGGACTGTTAAGCAGAAAAGTGTGAGATTCGTAAGTAATGCATCACATTGACTGTACTAGATGCTGAATTTATCATTAGCAAAGATTGTAACTTTTTGTTCAAGTCCAAGCTGTAGACATGTTGCTGCTCTCTAAATATGCACCTATAGATATACAAATTAGCCAAATTCTTCATTTTCCAAACAGTAAATGACTATAAAATACATATATCCAATCCTCCAAAACACACAAAAATGTTCTGTAACTTACTCATTATTAAATACAAAGAATCAAGACACTAAATAACAAAAACATAGAATAATCAATATAAAACATCTAAAATCAATAAAAACAGCTATATATGCTTTTTTAATTTATTCTACAAAATTAAACAACTTTATTAAAATATTAGTTCAAAAAATCATCTATTTTTCACCAACATACTAATGCTTTTCAGCAACTACCAAAAAGCTTTTAAACAATTAGCAAAAGAGCTGTAAACATTAACTACCATAGCATTTTTACTTATGCATTCTATGTGAAAGACTTATTTATCTCATAGTGAGTAACAATTTTTCCATTTTTGATGTTTAGTTGTTATTTTAGATATTTTTTATAGTAAAATATAGTTTTTGATCATTTGTTTTTAATAATAAAAAAAATTAATAGACAATGATTTGTCCACATCTATAAATTGTACCTTGGCGAAATGATCATTTGCATAAAACATAGACTATATTGGATTTCTATTTAATTTCATTCCTATGGAATTGCACTTTGATTTTGTTTGACATTTTGGAGGGTTACTTTCTGAACATTTTCTATGGTGCAACAATGGCAATATGTCTGTCCCATACATTAAAAATTGTTTTATTATTGTATGCATCCCAACCACAATTGGCAGGACAGTGTTTCATGGATCTAATCAAATATCTTTCAAAATATACTAAAAATGATAAGGCTCTGCTATAAAGCTTAAGAGAACACTGTCTAATACTGTGGTAACCCTCTAAACAGAATCACCCAGACTTAAGATGTCCTATTATTATGTATCCTATTCTTTAAAGTGTCAATGAGTTTTTTAACCAAATACATATGTCCCTATCCCATAGGTCAAATATTCTTTTGTTATGTACAGGACTGTTAAGCAGAAAAGTGTGAGATTCATAATTAATACATCACATTGACTGTACTAGATGCTGAAATTACCAATAGCAAAGATTGTAGCTTTCTGTATAAATCCAAGCTGTAGACATGTTGCTGCTCTCTAAATATGCACCTATATATATATATAAATTAACCAATTTTTTTGTTTTCCAAACAGTAAATGACTATAAAATACATATATCCAACTTTCCAAAACAGACAAAAACATTCTGGAACTTACTCATTATTAAATACAAAGAATCATGACACTCAACAAATAATAAATAGAATAATCAACATAAGACATTTAATCTCCATATAAACTACCACAGACATTGTTTTTAACATGTTTTACTAAACTAAACATACCCATTAAAATATCTGTTTAAAAAAATCACCTATTTTTCACCAACCTTTTAATGCTTTTCAACAACTGCCAAAAAGCTTTTAAACAATTAGCAAAAGAGCTGTAAACATTAACTATCAATGCATTTCTACTTAAGCATCCTATATGAAAGCCTTATTTAACTCATCGTGAGTACCAATTTTTCCATTTTTGATGTTTAGTTGTTATTTTATATATTTTTTAAGTAAAATTTAAAGTTTTTGATCATTTGTTGTTAATAAATCAATAAAAATATTAATAGAAAAAGATTTGTCCACATCTATAAATTGTACCTTGGCAAAATGATCATTTGCATAAAACATAGGCTATATTGGATTTCTATTCAATTTCATTCCTATGGAATTGCATTTTGATTTTGTTTGACATTTTGGAGGGTTACTTTCTGAACATTTTCTATGGTTTAACAATGGCAATATGTCTGTCCCATACATTCTGAATTGTTTGCATCCCAACCGCAATTGCCAGGACAGTGTTTCATGGATCGAAGCAAATATCTTTCAAAATACACTAAAAATGATAAGGCTCTACTATAAAGCTTAAAAGAACATGATCTAATATTGTGGTAACCCACTAATCAGAATCACCCAGACTTAAGATGTTCCATTATTATGTATCCTATTCTTTAAAGTGTCAATGAGTTTTTTAACCAAATACATATGTCCCTATCCCATAGGTCAAATATTCTTTTGTTATGTACAGGACTGTTAAGCAGAAAAGTGTGAGATTCATAATTAATACATCACATTGACTGTACTAGATGCTGAAATTACCATTAGCAAATATTGTAGCTTTCTGTATAAGTCCAAGCTGTAGACATGTTGCTGCTCTCTAAATATGCACCTATAGATATAAATAAGCCAATTTTTTTGTTTTCCAAACAGTAAATGACTATAAAATACATATATCCAACTTTCCAAAACAGACAAAAACATTCTGCAACTTACTCATTATTAAATACAAATAATAAATAGAATAATCAACATAAGACATTTAATCTCCATATAAACTACCACAGACATTGTTTTTAACATGTTTTACTAAACTAAACATACCCATTAAAATATCTGTTCAAAAAAATTACCTATTTTTCACCAACCTATTAATGCTTTTCAGCAACTATCAATGCATTTCTACTTAAGCATCCTATATGAAAGCCTTATTTAACTCATAGTGAGTACCAATTTTTCCATTTTTGATGTTTAGTTGTTATTTTATATATTTTTTAAGTAAAATTTAAAGTTTTTGATCATTTGTTGTTAATAAATCAATAAAAATATTAATAGAAAAAGATTTATCCACATCTATAAATTGTACCTTGGCAAAATGATCATTTGCATAAAACATAGGCTATATTGGATTTCTATTCAATTTCATTCCTATGGAATTGCATTTTGATTTTGTTTGACATTTTGGAGGGTTACTTTCTGAACATTTTCTATGGTTTAACAATGGCAATATGTCTGTCCCATACATTCTGAATTGTTTGCATCCCAACCGCAATTGCCAGGACAGTGTTTCATGGATCGAAGCAAATATCTTTCAAAATACACTAAAAATGATAAGGCTCTACTATAAAGCTTAAAAGAACATGATCTAATATTGTGGTAACCCACTAATCAGAATCACCCAGACTTAAGATGCTCCATTATTATGTATCCTATTCTTTAAAGTGTCAATAAATTATTTAACCATATACATATGCCCCCATCCCAAAGATCAAATATTCTCTTGTTATGTACAGGACTGTTAAGCAGAAAAGTGTGAGATTCGTAAGTAATGCATCACATTGACTGTACTAGATGCTGAATTTATCATTAGCAAAGATTGTAACTTTTTGTTCAAGTCCAAGCTGTAGACATGTTGCTGCTCTCTAAATATGCACCTATAGATATACAAATTAGCCAAATTCTTCATTTTCCAAACAGTAAATGACTATAAAATACATATATCCAATCCTCCAAAACACACAAAAATGTTCTGTAACTTACTCATTATTAAATACAAATAATCAAGACACTAAATAACAAAAACATAAAATAATCAATATAAAACATCTAAAATCAATAAAAACTGCTATATATGCTTTTTTTAATTTATTCTACAAAATTAAACAACTTTATTAAAATATTAGTTCAGAAAATCATCTATTTTTCACCAACATACTAATGCTTTTCAGCAACTACCAAAAAGCTTTTAAACAATTAGCAAAAGAGCTGTAAACATTAACTACCAAAGCATTTTTACTTATGCATTCTATGTGAAAGACTTATTTATCTCATAGTGAGTAACAATTTTTCCATTTTTGATGTTTAGTTGTTATTTTAGATATTTTTTATAGTAAAATATAGTTTTTGATCATTTGTTTTTAATAATAAAAAAAATTAATAGACAATGATTTGTCCACATCTATAAATTGTACCTTGGCGAAATGATCATTTGCATAAAACATAGACTATATTGGATTTCTATTTAATTTCATTCCTATGGAATTGCACTTTGATTTTGTTTGACATTTTGGAGGGTTACTTTCTGAACATTTTCTATGGTGCAACAATGGCAATATGTCTGTCCCATACATTAAAAATTGTTTTATTATTGTATGCATCCCAACCACAATTGGCAGGACAGTGTTTCATGAATCTAATCAAATATCTTTCAAAATATACTAAAAATGATAAGGCTCTGCTATAAAGCTTAAGAGAACACTGTCTAATACTGTGGTAACCCTCTAAACAGAATCACCCAGACTTAAGATGTCCTATTATTATGTATCCTATTCTTTAAAGTGTCAATGAGTTTTTTAACCAAATACATATGTCCCTATCCCATAGGTCAAATATTCTTTTGTTATGTACAGGACTGTTAAGCAGAAAAGTGTGAGATTCATAATTAATACATCACATTGACTGTACTAGATGCTGAAATTACCAATAGCAAAGATTGTAGCTTTCTGTATAAATCCAAGCTGTAGACATGTTGCTGCTCTCTAAATATGCACCTATATATATATATAAATTAGCCAATTTTTTTGTTTTCCAAACAGTAAATGACTATAAAATACATATATCCAACTTTCCAAAACAGACAAAAACATTCTGGAACTTACTCATTATTAAATACAAAGAATCATGACACTCAACAAATAATAAATAGAATAATCAACATAAGACATTTAATCTCCATATAAACTACCACAGACATTGTTTTTAACATGTTTTACTAAACTAAACATACCCATTAAAATATCTGTTCAAAAAAATCACCTATTTTTCACCAACCTTTTAATGCTTTTCAGCAACTGCCAAAAAGCTTTTAAACAATTAGCAAAAGAGCTGTAAACATTAACTATCAATGCATTTCTACTTAAGCATCCTATATGAAAGCCTTATTTAACTCATCGTGAGTACCAATTTTTCCATTTTTGATGTTTAGTTGTTATTTTATATATTTTTTAAGTAAAATTTAAAGTTTTTGATCATTTGTTGTTAATAAATCAATAAAAATATTAATAGAAAAAGATTTGTCCACATCTATAAATTGTACCTTGGCAAAATGATCATTTGCATAAAACATAGGCTATATTGGATTTCTATTCAATTTCATTCCTATGGAATTGCATTTTGATTTTGTTTGACATTTTGGAGGGTTACTTTCTGAACATTTTCTATGGTTTAACAATGACAATATGTCTGTCCCATACATTCTGAATTGTTTGCATCCCAACCGCAATTGCCAGGACAGTGTTTCATGGATCGAAGCAAATATCTTTCAAAATACACTAAAAATGATAAGGCTCTACTATAAAGCTTAAAAGAACATGATCTAATATTGTGGTAACCCACTAATCAGAATCACCCAGACTTAAGATGTTCCATTATTATGTATCCTATTCTTTAAAGTGTCAATGAGTTTTTTAACCAAATACATATGTCCCTATCCCATAGGTCAAATATTCTTTTGTTATGTACAGGACTGTTAAGCAGAAAAGTGTGAGATTCATAATTAATACATCACATTGACTGTACTAGATGCTGAAATTACCATTAGCAAATATTGTAGCTTTCTGTATAAGTCCAAGCTGTAGACATGTTGCTGCTCTCTAAATATGCACCTATAGATATATAAATTAGCCAAATTCTTAATTTTCCAAACAGTAAATGACTATAAAATACATATATCCAATCCTCCAAAACACACAAAAATGTTCTGTAACTTGCTCATTATTAAATACAAAGAATCAAGACACTAAATAAAAAAACATAGAATAATCAATATAAAAAATCTAAAATCAATAAAAACTGCTATATATGCTTTTTTTATTTATTCTACAAAATTAAACATCTTTATTAAAATATTAGTTCAGAAAATCATCTATTTTTCACCAACATACTAATGCTTTTCAGCAACTGCCAAAAAGCTTTTAAACAATTAGCAAAAGAGCTGTAAACATTAACTACCAATGCATTTTTACTTATGCATTCTATATGAAAGACTTATTTATCTCATAGTGAGTAACAATTTTTCCATTTTTGATGTTTAGTTGTTATTTTAGATATTTTTTATAGTAAAATATAGTTTTTGATCATTTGTTTTTAATAATAAAAAAAAATTAATAGACAATGATTTGTCCACATCTATAAATTGTACCTTGGCGAAATGATCATTTGCATAAAACATAGACTATATTGGATTTCTATTTAATTTCATTCCTATGGAATTGCACTTTGATTTTGTTTGACATTTTGGAGGGTTACTTTCTGAACATTTTCTATGGTGCAACAATGGCAATATGTCTGTCCCATACATTAAATTGTTTTATTATTGTATGCATCCCAACCACAATTGGCAGGACAGTGTTTCATGGATCTAATCAAATATCTTTCAAAATATACTAAAAATGATAAGGCTCTGCTATAAAGCTTAAGAGAACACTGTCTAATACTGTGGTAACCCTCTAAACAGAATCACCCAGACTTAAGATGTCCTATTATTATGTATCCTATTCTTTAAAGTGTCAATGAGTTTTTAACCAAATACATATGTCCCTATCCCATAGGTCAAATATTCTTTTGTTATGTACAGGACTGTTAAGCAGAAAAGTGTGAGATTCATAATTAATACATCACATTGACTGTACTAGATGCTGAAATTACCATTAGCAAATATTGTAGCTTTCTATATAAGTCCAAGCTGTAGACATGTTGCTGCTCTCTAAATATGCACCTATAGATATAAATAAGCCAATTTTTTTGTTTTCCAAACAGTAAATGACTATAAAATACATATATCCAACTTTCCAAAACAGACAAAAACATTCTGCAACTTACTCATTATTAAATACAAATAATAAATAGAATAATCAACATAAGACATTTAATCTCCATATAAACTACCACAGACATTGTTTTTAACATGTTTTACTAAACTAAACATACCCATTAAAATATCTGTTCAAAAAAATTACCTATTTTTCACCAACCTATTAATGCTTTTCAGCAACTATCAATGCATTTCTACTTAAGCATCCTATATGAAAGCCTTATTTAACTCATAGTGAGTACCAATTTTTCCATTTTTGATGTTTAGTTGTTATTTTATATATTTTTTAAGTAAAATTTAAAGTTTTTGATCATTTGTTGTTAATAAATCAATAAAAATATTAATAGAAAAAGATTTATCCACATCTATAAATTGTACCTTGGCAAAATGATCATTTGCATAAAACATAGGCTATATTGGATTTCTATTCAATTTCATTCCTATGGAATTGCATTTTGATTTTGTTTGACATTTTGGAGGGTTACTTTCTGAACATTTTCTATGGTTTAACAATGGCAATATGTCTGTCCCATACATTCTGAATTGTTTGCATCCCAACCGCAATTGCCAGGACAGTGTTTCATGGATCGAAGCAAATATCTTTCAAAATACACTAAAAATGATAAGGCTCTACTATAAAGCTTAAAAGAACATGATCTAATATTGTGGTAACCCACTAATCAGAATCACCCAGACTTAAGATGTTCCATTATTATGTATCCTATTCTTTAAAGTGTCAATAAATTCTTTAACCATATACATATGCCCCCATCCCAAAGATCAAATATTCTCTTGTTATGTACAGGACTGTTAAGCAGAAAAGTGTGAGATTCGTAAGTAATGCATCACATTGACTGTACTAGATGCTGAATTTATCATTAGCAAAGATTGTAACTTTTTGTTCAAGTCCAAGCTGTAGACATGTTGCTGCTCTCTAAATATGCACCTATAGATATATAAATTAGCCAAATTCTTCATTTTCCAAACAGTAAATGACTATAAAATACATATATCCAATCCTCCAAAACACACAAAAATGTTCTGTAACTTGCTCATTATTAAATACAAAGAATCAAGACACTAAATAAAAAAAACATAGAATAATCAATATAAAACATCTAAAATCAATAAAAACTGCTATATATGCTTTTTTTAATTTATTCTACAAAATAAACATCTTTATTAAAATATTAGTTCAGAAAATCATCTATGTTTCACCAACATACTAATGCTTTTCAGCAACTGCCAAAAAGCTTTTAAACAATTAACAAAAGAGCTGTAAACATTAACTGCCAATTCATTTTTACTTATGCATTCTATATGAAAGACTTATTTATCTCATAGTGAGTAACAATTTTTAAATTTTTGATGTTTAGTTGTTATTTTAGATATTTTTTATAGTAAAATATAGTTTTTGATCATTTGTTTTTAATAATAAAAAAAATTAATAGACAATGATTTGTCCACATCTATAAATTGTACCTTGGCGAAATGATCATTTGCATAAAACATAGACTATATTGGATTTCTATTTAATTTCATTCCTATGGAATTGCACTTTGATTTTGTTTGACATTTTGGAGGGTTACTTTCTGAACATTTTCTATGGTGCAACAATGGCAATATGTCTGTCCCATACATTAAAAATTGTTTTATTATTGTATGCATCCCAACCACAATTGGCAGGACAGTGTTTCATGGATCTAATCAAATATCTTTCAAAATATACTAAAAATGATAAGGCTCTGCTATAAAGCTTAAGAGAACACTGTCTAATACTGTGGTAACCCTCTAAACAGAATCACACAGACTTAAGATGTCCTATTATTATGTATCCTATTCTTTAAAGTGTCAATGAGTTTTTTAACCAAATACATATGTCCCTATCCCATAGGTCAAATATTCTTTTGTTATGTACAGGACTGTTAAGCAGAAAAGTGTGAGATTCATAATTAATACATCACATTGACTGTACTAGATGCTGAAATTACCAATAGCAAAGATTGTAGCTTTCTGTATAAATCCAAGCTGTAGACATGTTGCTGCTCTCTAAATATGCACCTATATATATATAAATTAGCCAATTGTTTTGTTTTCCAAACAGTAAATGACTATAAAATACATATATCCAACTTTCCAAAACAGACAAAAACATTCTGGAACTTACTCATTATTAAATACAAAGAATCATGACACTCAACAAATAATAAATAGAATAATCAACATAAGACATTTAATCTCCATATAAACTACCACAGACATTGTTTTTAACATGTTTTACTAAACTAAACATACCCATTAAAATATCTGTTCAAAAAAATCACCTATTTTTCACCAACCTTTTAATGCTTTTCAGCAACTGCCAAAAAGCTTTTAAACAATTAGCAAAAGTGCTGTAAACATTAACTATCAATGCATTTCTACTTAAGCATCCTATATGAAAGCCTTATTTAACTCATCGTGAGTACCAATTTTTCCATTTTTGATGTTTAGTTGTTATTTTATATATTTTTTAAGTAAAATTTAAAGTTTTTGATCATTTGTTGTTAATAAATCAATAAAAATATTAATAGAAAAAGATTTGTCCACATCTATAAATTGTACCTTGGCAAAATGATCATTTGCATAAAACATAGGCTATATTGGATTTCTATTCAATTTCATTCCTATGGAATTGCATTTTGATTTTGTTTGACATTTTGGAGGGTTACTTTCTGAACATTTTCTATGGTTTAACAATGGCAATATGTCTGTCCCATACATTCTGAATTGTTTGCATCCCAACCGCAATTGCCAGGACAGTGTTTCATGGATCGAAGCAAATATCTTTCAAAATACACTAAAAATGATAAGGCTCTACTATAAAGCTTAAAAGAACATGATCTAATATTGTGGTAACCCACTAATCAGAATCACCCAGACTTAAGATGTTCCATTATTATGTATCCTATTCTTTAAAGTGTCAATAAATTCTTTAACCATATACATATGCCCCCATCCCAAAGATCAAATATTCTCTTGTTATGTACAGGACTGTTAAGCAGAAAAGTGTGAGATTCGTAAGTAATGCATCACATTGACTGTACTAGATGCTAAATTTATCATTAGCAAAGATTGTAACTTTTTGTTCAAGTCCGAGCTGTAGACATGTTGCTGCTCTCTAAATATGCACCTATAGATATATAAATTAGCCAAATTCTTAATTTTCCAAACAGTAAATGACTATAAAATACATATATCCAATCCTCCAAAACACACAAAAATGTTCTGTAACTTGCTCATTATTAAATACAAAGAATCAAGACACTAAATAAAAAAACATAGAATAATCAATATAAAAAATCTAAAATCAATAAAAACTGCTATATATGCTTTTTTTATTTATTCTACAAAATTAAACATCTTTATTAAAATATTAGTTCAGAAAATCATCTATTTTTCACCAACATACTAATGCTTTTCAGCAACTGCCAAAAAGCTTTTAAACAATTAGCAAAAGAGCTGTAAACATTAACTACCAATGCATTTTTACTTATGCATTCTATATGAAAGACTTATTTATCTCATAGTGAGTAACAATTTTTCCATTTTTGATGTTTAGTTGTTATTTTAGATATTTTTTATAGTAAAATATAGTTTTTGATCATTTGTTTTTAATAATAAAAAAAATTAATAGACAATGATTTGTCCACATCTATAAATTGTACCTTGGCGAAATGATCATTTGCATAAAACATAGACTATATTGGATTTCTATTTAATTTCATTCCTATGGAATTGCACTTTGATTTTGTTTGACATTTTGGAGGGTTACTTTCTGAACATTTTCTATGGTGCAACAATGGCAATATGTCTGTCCCATACATTAAATTGTTTTATTATTGTATGCATCCCAACCACAATTGGCAGGACAGTGTTTCATGGATCTAATCAAATATCTTTCAAAATATACTAAAAATGATAAGGCTCTGCTATAAAGCTTAAGAGAACACTGTCTAAAACTGTGGTAACCCTCTAAACAGAATCACCCAGACTTAAGATGTCCTATTATTATGTATCCTATTCTTTAAAGTGTCAATGAGTTTTTAACCAAATACATATGTCCCTATCCCATAGGTCAAATATTCTTTTGTTATGTACAGGACTGTTAAGCAGAAAAGTGTGAGATTCATAATTAATACATCACATTGACTGTACTAGATGCTGAACTTACCATTAGCAAATATTGTAGCTTTCTATATAAGTCCAAGCTGTAGACATGTTGCTGCTCTCTAAATATGCACCTATATATATAAATTAGCCAATTTTTTTGTTTTCCAAACAGTAAATGACTATAAAATACATATATCCAACTTTCCAAAACAGACAAAAACATTCTGCAACTTACTCATTATTAAATACAAAGAATCATGACACTCAACAAATAATAAATAGAATAATCAACATAAGACATTTAATCTCCATATAAACTACCACAGACATTGTTTTTAACATGTTTTACTAAACTAAACATACTCATTAAAATATCTGTTCAAAAAAAATCATCTATTTTTCACCAACCTATTAATGCTTTTCAGCAACTGCCAAAAAGCTTTTAAACAATTAGCAAAAGAGCTGTAAACATTAACTATCAATGCATTTCTACTTAAGCATCCTATATGAAAGCCTTATTTAACTCATAGTGAGTACCAATTTTTCCATTTTTGATGTTTAGTTATTTTATATATTTTTTAAGTAAAATTTAAAGTTTTTGATCATTTGTTGTTAATAAATCAATAAAAATATTAATAGAAAAAGATTTGTCCACATCAATAAATTGTACTTTGGCAAAATGATCATTTGCATAAAACATAGGCTATATTGGATTTCTATTCAATTTCATTCCTATGGAATTGCATTTTGATTTTGTTTGACATTTTGGAGGGTTACTTTCTGAACATTTTCTATGGTTTAACAATGGCAATATGTCTGTCCCATACATTCTGAATTGTTTGCATCCCAACCGCAATTGCCAGGACAGTGTTTCATGGATCGAAGCAAATATCTTTCAAAATACACTAAAAATGATAAGGCTCTACTATAAAGCTTAAAAGAACATGATCTAATATTGTGGTAACCCACTAATCAGAATCACCCAGACTTAAGATGTTCCATTATTATGTATCCTATTCTTTAAAGTGTCAATAAATTCTTTAACCATATACATATGCCCCCATCCCAAAGATCAAAATATTCTCTTGTTATGTACAGGACTGTTAAGCAGAAAAGTGTGAGATTCGTAAGTAATGCATCACATTGACTGTACTAGATGCTGAATTTATCATTAGCAAAGATTGTAACTTTTTGTTCAAGTCCAAGCTGTAGACATGTTGCTGCTCTCTAAATATGCACCTATAGATATATAAATTAGCCAAATTCTTCATTTTCCAAACAGTAAATGACTATAAAATACATATATCCAATCCTCCAAAACACACAAAAATGTTCTGTAACTTGCTCATTATTAAATACAAAGAATCAAGACACTAAATAAAAAAACATAGAATAATCAATATAAAACATCTAAAATCAATAAAAACTGCTATATATGCTTTTTTAATTTATTCTACAAAATTAAACATCTTTATTAAAATATTAGTTCAGAAAATCATCTATTTTTCACCAACATACTAACGCTTTTCAACAACTGCCAAAAAGCTTTTAAACAATTAGCAAAAGAGCTGTAAACATTAACTACCAATGCATTTTTACTTATGCATTCTATATGAAAGACTTATTTATCTCATAGTGAGTAACAATTTTTCCATTTTTGATGTTTAGTTGTTATTTTAGATATTTTTTTATAGTAAAATATAGTTTTTGATCATTTGTTTTTAATAATAAAAAAAATTAATAGACAATGATTTGTCCACATCTATAAATTGTACCTTGGCGAAATGATCATTTGCATAAAACATAGACTATATTGGATTTCTATTTAATTTCATTCCTATGGAATTGCACTTTGATTTTGTTTGACATTTTGGAGGGTTACTTTCTGAATATTTTCTATGGTGCAACAATGGCAATATATCTGTCCCATACATTAAAAATTGTTTTATTATTGTATGCATCCCAACCACAATTGGCAGGACAGTGTTTCATGGATCTAATCAAATATCTTTCAAAATATACTAAAAATGATAAGGCTCTGCTATAAAGCTTAAGAGAACACTGTCTAATACTGTGGTAACCCTCTAAACAGAATCACCCAGACTTAAGGTGTCCTATTATTATGTATCCTATTCTTTAAAGTGTCAATGAGTTTTTTAACCAAATACATATGTCCCTATCCCATAGGTCAAATATTCTTTTGTTATGTACAGGACTGTTAAGCAGAAAAGTGTGAGATTCATAATTAATACATCACATTGACTGTACTAGATGCTGAAATTACCATTAGCAAAGATTGTAGCTTTCTGTATAAATCCAAGCTGTAGACATGTTGCTGCTCTCTAAATATGCACCTATAGATATATAAATTAGCCATTTTTTTTGTTTTCCAAACAGTAAATGACTATAAAATACATATATCCAACTTTCCAAAACAGACAAAAACATTCTGCAACTTACTCATTATTAAATACAAAGAATCATGACATTCAACAAATAATAAATAGAGTAATCAACATAAGACATTTAATCTCCATATAAACTACCACAGACATTGTTTTTAATTTGTTTTACTAAACTAAACATCCCCATTAAAATATCTGTTCAAAAAATCACCTATTTTTCACCAACCTATTAATGCTTTTCAGCAACTGCCAAAAAGCTTTTAAACAATTAGCAAAAGAGCTGTAAACATTAACTTCCAATGCATTTCCACTTAAGCATCCTATATGAAAGCCTTATTTAACTCATAGTGAGTACCAATTTTTCCATTTTTGATGTTTAGTTGTTATTTTATATATTTTTTAAGTAAAATTTAAAGTTTTTGATCATTTGTTATTAATAAATCAATAAAAACATTAATAGAAAATATTTGTCCACATCTATAAATTGTACCTTGGCAAAATGAGCATTTGCATAAAACATAGACTATATTGGATTTCTATTCAATTTCATTCCTATGGAATTGCATTTTGATTTTGTTTGACATTTTGGAGGGTTACTTTCTGAACATTTTCTATGGTTTAACAATGGCAATATGTCTGTCCCATACATTCTGAATTGTTTGCATCCCAACCGCAATTGCCAGGACAGTGTTTCATGGATCGACGCAAATATCTTTCAAAATACACTAAAAATGATAAGGCTCTACTATAAAGCTTAAAAGAACATGATCTAATATTGTGGTAACCCACTAATCAGAATCACCCAGACTTAAGATGTTCCATTATTATGTATCCTATTCTTTAAAGTGTCAATAATTTCTTTAACCATATACATATGCCCTCATCCAAAAGATCAAATATTCTCTTGTTATGTACAGGACTGTTAAGCAGAAAAGTGTGAGATTCGTAAGTAATGCATCACATTAACTGTACTAGATGCTGAATTTATCATTAGCAAAGATTGTAACTTTTTGTTCAAGTCCAAGCTGTAGACATGTTGCTGCTCTCTAAATATGCACCTATAGCTATACAAATTAGCCAAATTCTTCAATTTCCAAACAGTAAATGACTTTAAAATTAATATAACCAATCCTCCAAAACACACAAAAATGCTCTGTAACTTGCTCATTATTAAATACAAAGAATAAAGACACTAAATAAAGAAAACAGAGAATAATCAATATAAAACATCTAATATCAATAAAAACTGCTATATATGCTTTTTTAATTTATTCTACAAAATTAAACATTTTTATTAAAATATTAGTTCAGAAAATCATCTATTTTTCACCAACATACTAATGCTTTTCAGCAACTACCAAAAAGCTTTTAAACAATTAGCAAAAGAGCTGTAAACATTAACTACCAATGCATTTCTACTTATGCATTCTATACGAAAGACTTATTTATCTCATAGTGAATACATTTTTTTTCCATTTTTGATGTTTAGTTGTTATTTTAGATATTTTTTTATAGTCAAATATATATTTTGATCATTTGTTTTTAATAATAAAAAAAATTAATAGACAATGATTTGTCCACATCTATAAATTGTACCTTGGCGAAATGATCATTTGCATAAAACATAGACTATATTGGATTTCTATTTAATTTCATTCCTATGGAATTGCACTTTGATTTTGTTTGACATTTTGGAGGGTTACTTTCTGAACATTTTCTATGGTGCAACAATGGCAATATGTCTGTCCCATACATTAAAAATTGTTTTATTATTGTATGCATCCCAAAAACAATTGCCAGCACTGTGTTTCATGGATCGAAGCAAACATCTTTCAAAATACACTAAAAATGATAAGGCTCTGCTATAAAGCTTAAAAGAACATGATCTAATACTGTGGTAACCCACTAATCAGAATCACCCAGACTTAAGATGTCCCATTATTATGTATCCTATTCTTCAAAGTGTCAATAAGTTCTATAACCATATACATATGTCCCCATCCCAAAGATCAAATATTCTCTTGTTATGTACAGGACTGTTAAGCAGAAAAGTGTGAGATTCATAAGTAATGCATCACATTGACTGTACTAGATGCTGAATTTATCATTATCAAATATTATAACTTTCTGTTCAAGTCCAAGCTGTAGACATGTTTCTGCTCTCTAAATATGCACCTATAGATATAAATTAGCCAATTTTTTTGTTTTCCAAACAGTAAATGACTATAAAATACATATATCCAACTTTCCAAAACAGACAAAAACATTCTGCAACTTACTCATTATTAAATACAAAGAATCATGACACTCAACAAATAATAAATAGAATAATCAACATAAGACATTTAATCTCCATATAAACTACCACAGACATTGTTTTTAACATGTTTTACTAAACTAAACATACTCATTAAAATATCTGTTCAAAAAAAATCATCTATTTTTCACCAACCTATTAATGCTTTTCAGCAACTGCCAAAAAGCTTTTAAACAATTAGCAAAAGAGCTGTAAACATTAACTATCAATGCATTTCTACTTAAGCATCCTATATGAAAGCCTTATTTAACTCATAGTGAGTACCAATTTTTCCATTTTTGATGTTTAGTTATTTTATATATTTTTTAAGTAAAATTTAAAGTTTTTGATCATTTGTTGTTAATAAATCAATAAAAATATTAATAGAAAAAGATTTGTCCACATCTATAAATTGTACTTTGGCAAAATGATCATTTGCATAAAACATAGGCTATATTGGATTTCTATTCAATTTCATTCCTATGGAATTGCATTTTGATTTTGTTTGACATTTTGGAGGGTTACTTTCTGAACATTTTCTATGGTTTAACAATGGCAATATGTCTGTCCCATACATTCTGAATTGTTTGCATCCCAACCACAATTGGCAGGACAGTGTTTCATGGATCTAATCAAATATCTTTCAAAATATACTAAAAATGATAAGGCTCTGCTATAAAGCTTAAGAGAACACTGTCTAATACTGTGGTAACCCTCTAAACAGAATCACCCAGACTTAAGGTGTCCTATTATTATGTATCCTATTCTTTAAAGTGTCAATGAGTTTTTTAACCAAATACATATGTCCCTATCCCATAGGTCAAATATTCTTTTGTTATGTACAGGACTGTTAAGCAGAAAAGTGTGAGATTCATAATTAATACATCACATTGACTGTACTAGATGCTGAAATTACCATTAGCAAAGATTGTAGCTTTCTGTATAAATCCAAGCTGTAGACATGTTGCTGCTCTCTAAATATGCACCTATAGATATATAAATTAGCCATTTTTTTTGTTTTCCAAACAGTAAATGACTATAAAATACATATATCCAACTTTCCAAAACAGACAAAAACATTCTGCAACTTACTCATTATTAAATACAAAGAATCATGACATTCAACAAATAATAAATAGAGTAATCAACATAAGACATTTAATCTCCATATAAACTACCACAGACATTGTTTTTAATTTGTTTTACTAAACTAAACATCCCCATTAAAATATCTGTTCAAAAAATCACCTATTTTTCACCAACCTATTAATGCTTTTCAGCAACTGCCAAAAAGCTTTTAAACAATTAGCAAAAGAGCTGTAAACATTAACTTCCAATGCATTTCCACTTAAGCATCCTATATGAAAGCCTTATTTAACTCATAGTGAGTACCAATTTTTCCATTTTTGATGTTTAGTTGTTATTTTATATATTTTTTAAGTAAAATTTAAAGTTTTTGATCATTTGTTATTAATAAATCAATAAAAACATTAATAGAAAATATTTGTCCACATCTATAAATTGTACCTTGGCAAAATGAGCATTTGCATAAAACATAGACTATATTGGATTTCTATTCAATTTCATTCCTATGGAATTGCATTTTGATTTTGTTTGACATTTTGGAGGGTTACTTTCTGAACATTTTCTATGGTTTAACAATGGCAATATGTCTGTCCCATACATTCTGAATTGTTTGCATCCCAACCGCAATTGCCAGGACAGTGTTTCATGGATCGACGCAAATATCTTTCAAAATACACTAAAAATGATAAGGCTCTACTATAAAGCTTAAAAGAACATGATCTAATATTGTGGTAACCCACTAATCAGAATCACCCAGACTTAAGATGTTCCATTATTATGTATCCTATTCTTTAAAGTGTCAATAATTTCTTTAACCATATACATATGCCCTCATCCAAAAGATCAAATATTCTCTTGTTATGTACAGGACTGTTAAGCAGAAAAGTGTGAGATTCGTAAGTAATGCATCACATTAACTGTACTAGATGCTGAATTTATCATTAGCAAAGATTGTAACTTTTTGTTCAAGTCCAAGCTGTAGACATGTTGCTGCTCTCTAAATATGCACCTATAGCTATACAAATTAGCCAAATTCTTCAATTTCCAAACAGTAAATGACTTTAAAATTAATATAACCAATCCTCCAAAACACACAAAAATGCTCTGTAACTTGCTCATTATTAAATACAAAGAATAAAGACACTAAATAAAGAAAACAGAGAATAATCAATATAAAACATCTAATATCAATAAAAACTGCTATATATGCTTTTTTAATTTATTCTACAAAATTAAACATTATTATTAAAATATTAGTTCAGAAAATCATCTATTTTTCACCAACATACTAATGCTTTTCAGCAACTACCAAAAAGCTTTTAAACAATTAGCAAAAGAGCTGTAAACATTAACTACCAATGCATTTCTACTTATGCATTCTATACGAAAGACTTATTTATCTCATAGTGAATACATTTTTTTTCCATTTTTGATGTTTAGTTGTTATTTTAGATATTTTTTTATAGTCAAATATATATTTTGATCATTTGTTTTTAATAATAAAAAAAATTAATAGACAATGATTTGTCCACATCTATAAATTGTACCTTGGCGAAATGATCATTTGCATAAAACATAGACTATATTGGATTTCTATTTAATTTCATTCCTATGGAATTGCACTTTGATTTTGTTTGACATTTTGGAGGGTTACTTTCTGAACATTTTCTATGGTGCAACAATGGCAATATGTCTGTCCCATACATTAAAAATTGTTTTATTATTGTATGCATCCCAAAAACAATTGCCAGCACTGTGTTTCATGGATCGAAGCAAACATCTTTCAAAATACACTAAAAATGATAAGGCTCTGCTATAAAGCTTAAAAGAACATGATCTAATACTGTGGTAACCCACTAATCAGAATCACCCAGACTTAAGATGTCCCATTATTATGTATCCTATTCTTCAAAGTGTCAATAAGTTCTATAACCATATACATATGTCCCCATCCCAAAGATCAAATATTCTCTTGTTATGTACAGGACTGTTAAGCAGAAAAGTGTGAGATTCATAAGTAATGCATCACATTGACTGTACTAGATGCTGAATTTATCATTATCAAATATTATAACTTTCTGTTCAAGTCCAAGCTGTAGACATGTTTCTGCTCTCTAAATATGCACCTATAGATATATAAATTAGCCAAATTCTTCATTTTCCAAACAGTAAATGACTATAAAATACATATATCCAATCCGCCAAACACACAAAAATGTTCTGTAACTTGCTCATTATTAAATACAAAGAATCAAGACACTAAATAAAAAAACATAGAATAATCAATATAAAACATCTAAAATCAATAAAAACTGCTATATACGCTTTTTTAATTTATTCTACAAAATTAAACATCTTTATTAAAATATTAGTTCAGAAAATCATCTATTTTTCACCAACATACTAATGCTTTTCAGCAACTACCAAAAAGCTTTTAAACAATTAGCAAAAGAGCTGTAAACATTAACTACCAATGCATTTTTACTTATGCATTCTATGTGAAAGACTTATTTATCTCATAGTGAGTAACAATTTTTCCATTTTTGATGTTTAGTTGTTATTTTAGATATTTTTTATAGTAAAATATAGTTTTTGATCATTTGTTTTTAATAATAAAAAAAATTAATAGAAAATGATTTGTCCACATCTATAAATTGTACCTTGGCGAAATGATCATTTGCATAAAACATAGACTATATTGGATTACTATTTAATTTCATTCCTATGGAATTGCACTTTGATTTTGTTTGACATTTTGGAGGGTTACTTTCTGAACATTTTCTATGGTGCAACAATGGCAATATGTCTGTCCCATACATTAAAAATTGTTTTATTATTGTATGCATCCCAAAAACAATTGCCAGCACTGTGTTTCATGGATCGAAGCAAACATCTTTCAAAATACACTAAAAATGATAAGGCTCTGCTATAAAGCTAAAAAGAACACGATCTAATACTGTGGTAACCCACTAATCAGAATCACCCAGACTTAAGATGTCCCATTATTATGTATCCTATTCTTCAAAGTGTCAATAAGTTCTATAACCATATACATATGTCCCCATCCCAAAGATCAAATATTCTCTTGTTATGTACAGGACTGTTAAGCAGAAAAGTGTGAGATTCGTAAGTAATGCATCACATTGACTGTACTAGATGCTGAATTTATCATTAGCAAATATTATAACTTTCTGTTCAAGTCCAAGCTGTAGACATGTTTCTGCTCTCTAAATATGCACCTATAGATATATAAATTAGCCAAATTCTTCATTTTCCAAACAGTAAATGACTATAAAATACATATATCCAATCCACCAAAACACACAAAAATGTTCTATAACTTGCTCATTATTAAATACAAAGAATTAAGACACTAAATAAAAAAACATAGAATAATCAATATAAAACATCTAAAATCAATAAAAACTGCTATATATGCTTTTTTAATTTATTCTACAAAATTAAACATCTTTATTAAAATATTAGTTCAGAAAATCATCTATTTTTCACCAACATACTAATCCTTTTCAGCAACAACCAAAAAGTTTTTAAACAATTAGCAAAAGAGCTGTAAACATTAACTACCAATGCATTTTTACTTATGCATTCTATGTGAAAGACTTATTTATCTCATAGTGAGTAACAATTTTTCCATTTTTGATGTTTAGTTGTTATTTTAGATATTTTTTTATAGTAAAATATAGTTTTTGATCATTTGTTTTTAATAATAAAAAAAATTAATAGACAATGATTTGTCCACATCTATAAATTGTACCTTGGCGAAATGATCATTTGCATAAAACATAAACTATATTGGATTTCTATTTCATTTCATTCCTATGGAATTGCACTTTGATTTTGTTTGACATTTTGGAGGGTTACTTTCTGAACATTTTCTATGGTGCAACAATGGCAATATGTCTTTCCCATACATTAAAAATTGTTTTATTATTGTATGCATCCCAACCACAATTGGCAGGACAGTGTTTCATGGATCTAATCAAATATCTTTCAAAATATACTAAAAATGATAAGGCTCTGCTATAAAGCTTAAGAGAACACTGTCTAATACTGTGGTAACCCTCTAAACAGAATCACCCAGACTTAAGATGTCCTATTATTATGTATCCTATTCTTTAAAGTGTCAATGAGTTTTTTAACCAAATACATATGTCCCTATCCCATAGGTCAAATATTCTTTTGTTATGTACAGGACTGTTAAGCAGAAAAGTGTGAGATTCATAATTAATACATCACATTGACTGTACTAGATGCTGAAATTACCATTAGCAAAGATTGTAGCTTTCTGTATAAATCCAAGCTGTAGACATGTTGCTGCTCTCTAAATATGCACCTATATATATAAATTAGCCAATTTTTTTGTTTTCCAAACAGTAAATGACTATAAAATACATATATCCAACTTTCCAAAACAGACAAAAACATTCTGCAACTTACTCATTATTAAATACAAAGAATCATGACACTCAACAAATAGAGTAATCAACATAAGACATTTAATCTCCATATAAACTACCACAGACATTGTTTTTAATTTGTTTTACTAAACTAAACCTCCCCATTAAAATATCTGTTCAAATAATCACCTACTTTTCACCAACCTATTAATGCTTTTCAGCAACTGCCAAAAAGCTTTTAAACAATTAGCAAAAGAGCTGTAACCATTAACTACCAATGCATTTCTACTTAAGCATCCTATATGAAAGCCTTATTTAAATCATAGTGAGTACCAATTTTTCCATTTTTGATGTTTAGTTGTTATTTTATATATTTTTTAAGTAAAATTTAAAGTTTTTGATCATTTGTTGTTAATAAATCAATAAAAACATTAATAGAAAAAGATTTGTCCACATCTATAAATTGTACCTTGGCAAAATGAGCATTTGCATAAAACATAGACTATATTGGATTTCTATTCAATTTCATTCATATGGAATTGCATTTTGATTTTGTTTGACATTTTGGAGGGTTACTTTCTGAACATTTTCTATGGTTTAACAATGGCAATATGTCTGTCCCATACATTCTGAATTGTTTGCATCCCAACCGCAATTGCCAGGACAGTGTTTCATGGATCGACGCAAATATCTTTCAAAATACACTAAAAATGATAAGGCTCTACTATAAAGCTTAAAAGAACATGATCTAATATTGTGGTAACCCACTAATCAGAATCACCCAGACTTAAGATGTTCCATTATTATGTATCCTATTCTTTAAAGTGTCAATAAATTCTTTAACCATATACATATGCCCCCATCCCAAAGATCAAATATTCTCTTGTTATGTACAGGACTGTTAAGCAGAAAAGTGTGATATTCGTAAGTAATGCATCACATTGACTGTACTAGATGCTGAATTTATCATTAGCAAAGATTGTAACTTTTTGTTCAAGTCCAAGCTGTAGACATGTTGCTGCTCTCTAAATATGCACCTATAGATATACAAATTAGCCAAATTCTTCATTTTCCAAACAGTAAATAACTATAAAATACATATATCCAATCCTCCAAAACACACAAAAATGTTCTGTAACTTGCTCATTATTAAATACAAAGAATCAAAACACTAAATAACAAAAACATAGAATAATCAATATAAAACATCTAAAATCAATAAAAACTGCTATATATGCTTTTTTAATTTATTCTACAAAATTAAACAACTTTATTAAAATATTAGTTCAGAAAATCATCTATTTTTCACCAACATACTAATGCTTTTCAGCAACTACCAAAAAGCTTTTAAACAATTAGCAAAAGAGCTGTAAACATTAACTACCAAAGCATTTTTACTTATGCATTCTATGTGAAAGACTTATTTATCTCATAGTGAGTAACAATTTTTCCATTTTTGATGTTTAGTTGTTATTTTAGATATTTTTTATAGTAAAATATAGTTTTTGATCATTTGTTTTTAATAATAAAAAAAATTAATAGACAATGATTTGTCCACATCTATAAATTGTACCTTGGCGAAATGATCATTTGCATAAAACATAGACTATATTGGATTTCTATTTAATTTCATTCCTATGAAATTGCACTTTGATTTTGTTTGACATTTTGGAGGGTTACTTTCTGAATATTTTCTATGGTGCAACAATGGCAATATATCTGTCCCATACATTAAAAATTGTTTTATTATTGTATGCATCCCAACCACAATTGGCAGGACAGTGTTTCATGGATCTAATCAAATATCTTTCAAAATATACTAAAAATGATAAGGCTCTGCTATAAAGCTTAAGAGAACACTGTCTAATACTGTGGTAACCCTCTAAACAGAATCACCCAGACTTAAGGTGTCCTATTATTATGTATCCTATTCTTTAAAGTGTCAATTAGTTTTTTAACCAAATACATATGTCCCTATCCCATAGGTCAAATATTCTTTTGTTATGTACAGGACTGTTAAGCAGAAAAGTGTGAGATTCATAATTAATACATCACATTGACTGTACTAGATGCTGAAATTACCATTAGCAAAGATTGTAGCTTTCTGTATAAATCCAAGCTGTAGACATGTTGCTGCTCTCTAAATATGCACCTATAGATATATAAATTAGCCAATTTTTTTGTTTTCCAAACAGTAAATGACTATAAAATACATATATCCAACTTTCCAAAACAGACAAAAACATTCTGCAACTTACTCATTATTAAATACAAAGAATCATGACATTCAACAAATAATAAATAAAGTAATCAACATAAGACATTTAATCTCCATATAAACTACCACAGACATTGTTTTTAATTTGTTTTACTAAACTAAACATCCCCATTAAAATATCTGTTCAAAAAATCACCTATTTTTCACCAACCTATTAATGCTTTTCAGCAACTGCCAAAAAGCTTTTAAACAATTAGCAAAAGAGCTGTAAACATTAACTTCCAATGCATTTCTACTTAAGCATCCTATATGAAAGCCTTATTTAACTCATCGTGAGTACCAATTTTTCCATTTTTGATGTTTAGTTGTTATTTTATATATTTTTTAAGTAAAATTTAAAGTTTTTGATCATTTGTTATTAATAAATCAATAAAAACATTAATAGAAAAATATTTGTCCACATCTATAAATTGTACCTTGGCAAAATGAGCATTTGCATAAAACATAGACTATATTGGATTTCTATTCAATTTCATTCCTATGGAATTGCATTTTGATTTTGTTTGACATTTTGGAGGGTTACTTTCTGAACATTTTCTATGGTTTAACAATGGCAATATGTCTGTCCCATACATTCTGAATTGTTTGCATCCCAACCGCAATTGCCAGGACAGTGTTTCATGGATCGACGCAAATATCTTTCAAAATACACTAAAAATGATAAGGCTCTACTATAAAGCTTAAAAGAACATGATCTAATATTGTGGTAACCCACTAATCAGAATCACCCAGACTTAAGATGTTCCATTATTATGTATCCTATTCTTTAAAGTGTCAATAATTTCTTTAACCATATACATATGCCCTCATCCAAAAGATCAAATATTCTCTTGTTATGTACAGGACTGTTAAGCAGAAAAGTGTGAGATTCGTAAGTAATGCATCACATTAACTGTACTAGATGCTGAATTTATCATTAGCAAAGATTGTAACTTTTTGTTCAAGTCCAAGCTGTAGACATGTTGCTGCTCTCTAAATATGCACCTATAGCTATACAAATTAGCCAAATTCTTCAATTTCCAAACAGTAAATGACTTTAAAATTAATATAACCAATCCTCCAAAACACACAAAAATGCTCTGTAACTTGCTCATTATTAAATACAAAGAATAAAGACACTAAATAAAGAAAACAGAGAATAATCAATATAAAACATCTAATATCAATAAAAACTGCTATATATGCTTTTTTAATTTATTCTACAAAATTAAACATTTTTATTAAAATATTAGTTCAGAAAATCATCTATTTTTCACCAAAATACTAATGCTTTTCAGCAACTACCAAAAAGCTTTTAAACAATTAGCAAAAGAGCTGTAAACATTAACTACCAATGCATTTCTACTTATGCATTCTATACGAAAGACTTATTTATCTCATAGTGAATACATTTTTTTTCCATTTTTGATGTTTAGTTGTTATTTTAGATATTTTTTTATAGTCAAATATATATTTTGATCATTTGTTTTTAATAATAAAAAAAATTAATAGAAAATGATTTGTCCACATCTATAAATTGTACCTTGGCGAAATGATCATTTGCATAAAACATAGACTATATTGGATTACTATTTAATTTCATTCCTATGGAATTGCACTTTGATTTTGTTTGACATTTTGGAGGGTTACTTTCTGAACATTTTCTATGGTGCAACAATGGCAATATGTCTGTCCCATACATTAAAAATTGTTTTATTATTGTATGCATCCCAAAAACAATTGCCAGCACTGTGTTTCATGGATCGAAGCAAACATCTTTCAAAATACACTAAAAATGATAAGGCTCTGCTATAAAGCTTAAAAGAACACGATCTAATACTGTGGTAACCCACTAATCAGAATCACCCAGACTTAAGATGTCCCATTATTATGTATCCTATTCTTCAAAGTGTCAATAAGTTCTATAACCATATACATATGTCCCCATCCCAAAGATCAAATATTCTCTTGTTATGTACAGGACTGTTAAGCAGAAAAGTGTGAGATTCATAAGTAATGCATCACATTGACTGTACTAGATGCTGAATTTATCATTAGCAAATATTATAACTTTCTGTTCAAGTCCAAGCTGTAGACATGTTTCTGCTCTCTAAATATGCACCTATAGATATATAAATTAGCCAAATTCTTCATTTTCCAAACAGTAAATGACTATAAAATACATATATCCAATCCACCAAAACACACAAAAATGTTCTATAACTTGCTCATTATTAAATACAAAGAATTAAGACACTAAATAAAAAAACATAGAATGATCAATATAAAACATCTAAAATCAATAAAAACTGCTATATATGCTTTTTTTAATTTATTCTACAAAATTAAACATCTTTATTAAAATATTAGTTCAGAAAATCATCTATTTTTCACCAACATACTAATGCTTTTCAGCAACAACCAAAAAGTTTTTAAACAATTAGCAAAAGAGCTGTAAACATTAACTACCAATGCATTTTTACTTATGCATTCTATGTGAAAGACTTATTTATCTCATAGTGAGTAACAATTTTTCCATTTTTGATGTTTAGTTGTTATTTTAGATATTTTTTTATAGTAAAATATAGTTTTTGATCATTTGTTTTTAATAATAAAAAAAATTAATAGACAATGATTTGTCCACATCTATAAATTGTACCTTGGCGAAATGATCATTTGCATAAAACATAAACTATATTGGATTTCTATTTCATTTCATTCCTATGGAATTGCACTTTGATTTTGTTTGACATTTTGGAGGGTTACTTTCTGAACATTTTCTATGGTGCAACAATGGCAATATGTCTTTCCCATACATTAAAAATTGTTTTATTATTGTATGCATCCCAACCACAATTGGCAGGACAGTGTTTCATGGATCTAATCAAATATCTTTCAAAATATACTAAAAATGATAAGGCTCTGCTATAAAGCTTAAGAGAACACTGTCTAATACTGTGGTAACCCTCTAAACAGAATCACCCAGACTTAAGATGTCCTATTATTATGTATCCTATTCTTTAAAGTGTCAATGAGTTTTTTAACCAAATACATATGTCCCTATCCCATAGGTCAAATATTCTTTTGTTATGTACAGGACTGTTAAGCAGAAAAGTGTGAGATTCATAATTAATACATCACATTGACTGTACTAGATGCTGAAATTACCATTAGCAAAGATTGTAGCTTTCTGTATAAATCCAAGCTGTAGACATGTTGCTGCTCTCTAAATATGCACCTATATATATAAATTAGCCAATTTTTTTGTTTTCCAAACAGTAAATGACTATAAAATACATATATCCAACTTTCCAAAACAGACAAAAACATTCTGCAACTTACTCATTATTAAATACAAAGAATCATGACACTCAACAAATAGAGTAATCAACATAAGACATTTAATCTCCATATAAACTACCACAGACATTGTTTTTAATTTGTTTTACTAAACTAAACCTCCCCATTAAAATATCTGTTCAAATAATCACCTACTTTTCACCAACCTATTAATGCTTTTCAGCAACTGCCAAAAAGCTTTTAAACAATTAGCAAAAGAGCTGTAACCATTAACTACCAATGCATTTCTACTTAAGCATCCTATATGAAAGCCTTATTTAAATCATAGTGAGTACCAATTTTTCCATTTTTGATGTTTAGTTGTTATTTTATATATTTTTTAAGTAAAATTTAAAGTTTTTGATCATTTGTTGTTAATAAATCAATAAAAACATTAATAGAAAAAGATTTGTCCACATCTATAAATTGTACCTTGGCAAAATGAGCATTTGCATAAAACATAGACTATATTGGATTTCTATTCAATTTCATTCATATGGAATTGCATTTTGATTTTGTTTGACATTTTGGAGGGTTACTTTCTGAACATTTTCTATGGTTTAACAATGGCAATATGTCTGTCCCATACATTCTGAATTGTTTGCATCCCAACCGCAATTGCCAGGACAGTGTTTCATGGATCGACGCAAATATCTTTCAAAATACACTAAAAATGATAAGGCTCTACTATAAAGCTTAAAATAACATGATCTAATATTGTGGTAACCCACTAATCAGAATCACCCAGACTTAAGATGTTCCATTATTATGTATCCTATTCTTTAAAGTGTCAATAAATTCTTTAACCATATACATATGCCCCCATCCCAAAGATCAAATATTCTCTTGTTATGTACAGGACTGTTAAGCAGAAAAGTGTGAGATTCGTAAGTAATGCATCACATTGATTGTACTAGATGCTGAATTTATCATTAGCAAAGATTGTAACTTTTTGTTCAAGTCCAAGCTGTAGACATGTTGCTGCTCTCTAAATATGCACCTATAGATATACAAATTAGCCAAATTCTTCATTTTCCAAACAGTAAATGACTATAAAATACATATATCCAATCCTCCAAAACACACAAAAATGTTCTGTAACTTGCTCATTATTAAATACAAAGAATCAAGACACTAAATAACAAAAACATAGAATAATCAATATAAAACATCTAAAATCAATAAAAACTGCTATATATGCTTTTTTAATTTATTCTACAAAATTAAACAACTTTATTAAAATATTAGTTCAGAAAATCATCTATTTTTCACCAACATACTAATGCTTTTCAGCAACTACCAAAAAGCTTTTAAACAATTAGCAAAAGAACTGTAAACATTAACTACCAATGCATTTTTACTTATGCATTCTATGTGAAAGACTTATTTATCTCATAGTGAGTAACAATTTTTCCATTTTTGATGTTTAGTTGTTATTTTAGATATTTTTTATAGTAAAATATAGTTTTTGATCATTTGTTTTTAATAATAAAAAAAATTAATAGACAATGATTTGTCCACATCTATAAATTGTACCTTGGCAAAATGATCATTTGCATAAAACATAGACTATATTGGATTTCTATTTAATTTCATTCCTATGGAATTGCACTTTGATTTTGTTTGACATTTTGGAGGGTTACTTTCTGAACATTTTCTATGGTGCAACAATGGCAATATGTCTGTCCCATACATTAAAAATTGTTTTATTATTGTATGCATCCCAACCACAATTGGCAGGACAGTGTTTCATGGATCTAATCAAATATCTTTCAAAATATACTAAAAATGATAAGGCTCTGCTATAAAGCTTAAGAGAACACTGTCTAATACTGTGGTAACCCTCTAAACAGAATCACCCAGACTTAAGATGTCCTATTATTATGTATCCTATTCTTTAAAGTGTCAATGAGTTTTTTAACCAAATACATATGTCCCTATCCCATAGGTCAAATATTCTTTTGTTATGTACAGGACTGTTAAGCAGAAAAGTGTGAGATTCATAATTAATACATCACATTGACTGTACTAGATGCTGAAATTACCATTAGCAAATATTGTAGCTTTCTGTATAAATCCAAGCTGTAGACATGTTGCTGCTCTCTAAATATGCACCTATATATATAAATTAGCCAATTTTTTTGTTTTCCAAACAGTAAATGACTATAAAATACATATATCCAACTTTCCAAAACAGACAAAAACATTCTGCAACTTACTCATTATTAAATACAAAGAATCATGACACTCAACAAATAATAAATAGAATAATCAACATAAGACATTTAATCTCCATATAAACTACCACAGACATTGTTTTTAACATGTTTTACTAAACTAAACATACTCATTAAAATATCTGTTCAAAAAAAATCATCTATTTTTCACCAACCTATTAATGCTTTTCAGCAACTGCCAAAAAGCTTTTAAACAATTAGCAAAAGAGCTGTAAACATTAACTATCAATGCATTTCTACTTAAGCATCCTATATGAAAGCCTTATTTAACTCATAGTGAGTACCAATTTTTCCATTTTTGATGTTTAGTTATTTTATATATTTTTTAAGTAAAATTTAAAGTTTTTGATCATTTGTTGTTAATAAATCAATAAAAATATTAATAGAAAAAGATTTGTCCACATCTATAAATTGTACTTTGGCAAAATGATCATTTGCATAAAACATAGGCTATATTGGATTTCTATTCAATTTCATTCCTATGGAATTGCATTTTGATTTTGTTTGACATTTTGGAGGGTTACTTTCTGAACATTTTCTATGGTTTAACAATGGCAATATGTCTGTCCCATACATTCTGAATTGTTTGCATCCCAACCGCAATTGCCAGGACAGTGTTTCATGGATCGAAGCAAATATCTTTCAAAATACACTAAAAATTATAAGGCTCTACTATAAAGCTTAAAAGAACATGATCTAATATTGTGGTAACCCACTAATCAGAATCACCCAGACTTAAGATGTTCCATTATTATGTATCCTATTCTTTAAAGTGTCAATAAATTCTTTAACCATATACATATGCCCCCATCCCAAAGATCAAATATTCTCTTGTTATGTACAGGACTGTTAAGCAGAAAAGTGTGAGATTCGTAAGTAATGCATCACATTGACTGTACTAGATGCTGAATTTATCATTAGCAAAGATTGTAACTTTTTGTTCAAGTCCAAGCTGTAGACATGTTGCTGCTCTCTAAATATGCACCTATAGATATATAAATTAGCCAAATTCTTAATTTTCCAAACAGTAAATGACTATAAAATACATATATCCAATCCTCCAAAACACACAAAAATGTTCTGTAACTTGCTCATTATTAAATACAAAGAATCAAGACACTAAATAAAAAAACATAGAATAATCAATATAAAACATCTAAAATCAATAAAAACTGCTATATATGCTTTTTTAATTTATTCTACAAAATTAAACATCTTTATTAAAATATTAGTTCAGAAAATCATCTATTTTTCACCAACATACTAACGCTTTTCAACAACTGCCAAAAAGCTTTTAAACAATTAGCAAAAGAGCTGTAAACATTGACTACCAATGCATTTTTACTTATGCATTCTATATGAAAGACTTATTTATCTCATAGTGAGTAACAATTTTTCCATTTTTGATGTTTAGTTGTTATTTTAGATATTTTTTATAGTAAAATATAGTTTTTGATCATTTGTTTTTAATAATAAAAAAAATTAATAGACAATGATTTGTCCACATCTATAAATTGAACCTTGGCGAAATGATCATTTGCATAAAACATAGACTATATTGGATTTCTATTTAATTTCATTCCTATGGAATTGCACTTTGATTTTGTTTGACATTTTGGAGGGTTACTTTCTGAACATTTTCTATGGTGCAACAATGGCAATATGTCTGTCCCATACATTAAATTGTTTTATTATTGTATGCAACCCAACCACAATTGTCAGGACAGTGTTTCATGGATCTAATCAAATATCTTTCAAAATATACTAAAAATGATAAGGCTCTGCTATAAAGCTTAAGAGAACACTGTCTAATACTGTGGTAACCCTCTAAACAGAATCACCCAGACTTAAGATGTCCTATTATTATGTATCCTATTCTTTAAAGTGTCAATGAGTTTTTAACCAAATACATATGTCCCTATCCCATAGGTCAAATATTCTTTTGTTATGTACAGGACTGTTAAGCAGAAAAGTGTGAGATTCATAATTAATACATCACATTGACTGTACTAGATGCTGAAATTATCATTAGCAAATATTGTAGCTTTCTATATAAGTCCAAGCTGTAGACATGTTGCTGCTCTCTAAATATGCACCTATATATATAAATTAGCCAATTTTTTTGTTTTCCAAACAGTAAATGACTATAAAATACATATATCCAACTTTCCAAAACAGACAAAAACATTCTGCAACTTACTCATTATTAAATACAAATAATAAATAGAATAATCAACATAAGACATTTAATCTCCATATAAACTACCACAGACATTGTTTTTAACATGTTATACTAAACTAAACATACCCATTAAAATATCTGTTCAAAAAAATTACCTATTTTTCACCAACCTATTAATGCTTTTCAGCAACTATCAATGCATTTCTACTTAAGCATCCTATATGAAAGCCTTATTTAACTCATAGTGAGTACCAATTTTTCCATTTTTGATGTTTAGTTGTTATTTTATATATTTTTTAAGTAAAATTTAAAGTTTTTGATCATTTGTTGTTAATAAATCAATAAAAATATTAATAGAAAAAGATTTATCCACATCTATAAATTGTACCTTGGCAAAATGATCATTTGCATAAAACATAGGCTATATTGGATTTCTATTCAATTTCATTCCTATGGAATTGCATTTTGATTTTGTTTGACATTTTGGAGGGTTACTTTCTGAACATTTTCTATGGTTTAACAATGGCAATATGTCTGTCCCATACATTCTGAATTGTTTGCATCCCAACCGCAATTGCCAGGACAGTGTTTCATGGATCGAAGCAAATATCTTTCAAAATACACTAAAAATGATAAGGCTCTACTATAAAGCTTAAAAGAACATGATCTAATATTGTGGTAACCCACTAATCAGAATCACCCAGACTTAAGATGTTCCATTATTATGTATCCTATTCTTTAAAGTGTCAATAAATTCTTTAACCATATACATATGCCCCCATCCCAAAGATCAAATATTCTCTTGTTATGTACAGGACTGTTAAGCAGAAAAGTGTGAGATTCGTAAGTAATGCATCACATTGACTGTACTAGATGCTGAATTTATCATTAGCAAAGATTGTAACTTTTTGTTCAAGTCCAAGCTGTAGACATGTTGCTGCTCTCTAAATATGCACCTATAGATATATAAATTAGCCAAATTCTTCATTTTCCAAACAGTAAATGACTATAAAATACATATATCCAATCCTCCAAAACACACAAAAATGTTCTGTAACTTGCTCATTATTAAATACAAAGAATCAAGACACTAAATAAAAAAAACATAGAATAATCAATATAAAACATCTAAAATCAATAAAAACTGCTATATATGCTTTTTTTAATTTATTCTACAAAATAAACATCTTTATTAAAATATTAGTTCAGAAAATCATCTATGTTTCACCAACATACTAATGCTTTTCAGCAACTGCCAAAAAGCTTTTAAACAATTAACAAAAGAGCTGTAAACATTAACTGCCAATGCATTTTTACTTATGCATTCTATATGAAAGACTTATTTATCTCATAGTGAGTAACAATTTTTAAATGTTTGATGTTTAGTTGTTATTTTAGATATTTTTTATAGTAAAATATAGTTTTTGATCATTTGTTTTTAATAATAAAAAAAATTAATAGACAATGATTTGTCCACATCTATAAATTGTACCTTGGCGAAATGATCATTTGCATAAAACATAGACTATATTGGATTTCTATTTAATTTCATTCCTATGGAATTGCACTTTGATTTTGTTTGACATTTTGGAGGGTTACTTTCTGAACATTTTCTATGGTGCAACAATGGCAATATGTCTGTCCCATACATTAAATTGTTTTATTATTGTATGCATCCCAACCACAATTGGCAGGACAGTGTTTCATGGATCTAATCAAATATCTTTCAAAATATACTAAAAATGATAAGGCTCTGCTATAAAGCTTAAGAGAACACTGTCTAATACTGTGGTAACCCTCTAAACAGAATCACCCAGACTTAAGATGTCCTATTATTATGTATCCTATTCTTTAAAGTGTCAATGAGTTTTTAACCAAATACATATGTCCCTATCCCATAGGTCAAATATTCTTTTGTTATGTACAGGACTGTTAAGCAGAAAAGTGTGAGATTCATAATTAATACATCACATTGACTGTACTAGATGCTGAAATTACCATTAGCAAATATTGTAGCTTTCTATATAAGTCCAAGCTGTAGACATGTTGCTGCTCTCTAAATATGCACCTATATATATATAAATTAGCCAATTTTTTTGTTTTCCAAACAGTAAATGACTATAAAATACATATATCCAACTTTCCAAAACAGACAAACACATTCTGCAACTTACTCATTATTAAATACAAATAATAAATAGAATAATCAACATAAGACATTTAATCTCCATATAAACTACCACAGACATTGTTTTTAACATGTTTTACTAAACTAAACATACCCATTAAAATATCTGTTCAAAAAAATTACCTATTTTTCACCAACCTATTAATGCTTTTCAGCAACTATCAATGCATTTCTACTTAAGCATCCTATATGAAAGCCTTATTTAACTCATAGTGAGTACCAATTTTTCCATTTTTGATGTTTAGTTGTTATTTTAGATATTTTTTAAGTAAAATTTAAAGTTTTTGATCATTTGTTGTTAATAAATCAATAAAAATATTAATAGAAAAAGATTTATCCACATCTATAAATTGTACCTTGGCAAAATGATCATTTGCATAAAACATAGGCTATATTGGATTTCTATTCAATTTCATTCCTATGGAATTGCATTTTGATTTTGTTTGACATTTTGGAGGGTTACTTTCTGAACATTTTCTATGGTTTAACAATGGCAATATGTCTGTCCCATACATTCTGAATTGTTTGCATCCCAACCGCAATTGCCAGGACAGTGTTTCATGGATCGAAGCAAATATCTTTCAAAATACACTAAAAATGATAAGGCTCTACTATAAAGCTTAAAAGAACATGATCTAATATTGTGGTAACCCACTAATCAGAATCACCCAGACTTAAGATGTTCCATTATTATGTATCCTATTCTTTAAAGTGTCAATAAATTCTTTAACCATATACATATGCCCCCATCCTTAAGATCAAATATTCTCTTGTTATGTACAGGACTGTTAAGCAGAAAAGTGTGAGATTCGTAAGTAATGCATCACATTGACTGTACTAGATGCTGAATTTATCATTAGCAAAGATTGTAACTTTTTGTTCAAGTCCAAGCTGTAGACATGTTGCTGCTCTCTAAATATGCACCTATAGATATATAAATTAGCCAAATTCTTCATTTTCCAAACAGTAAATGACTATAAAATACATATATCCAATCCTCCAAAACACACAAAAATGTTCTGTAACTTGCTCATTATTAAATACAAAGAATCAAGACACTAAATAAAAAAACATAGAATAATCAATATAAAACATCTAAAATCAATAAAAACTGCTATATATGCTTTTTTAATTTATTCTACAAAATTAAATATCTTTATTAAAATATTAGTTCAGAAAATCATCTATGTTTCATCAACATACTAATGCTTTTCAGCAACTGCCAAAAAGCTTTTAAACAATTAGCAAAAGAGCTGTAAACATTAACTACCAATGCATTTTTACTTATGCATTCTATATGAAAGACTTATTTATCTCATAGTGAGTAACAATTTTTCCATTTTTGATGTTTAGTTGTTATTTTAGTTATTTTTTATAGTAAAATATAGTTTTTGATCATTTGTTTTTAATAATAAAAAAAATTAATAGACAATGATTTGTCCACATCTATAAATTGTACCTTGGCGAAATGATTAGAATGCTTAGCCATAGGTATGTCTAGTGGAACAACAATACCCAGCAAGCTGTACCGAGTCTGCTAATTATCACATAGGAATATCCTGAATGCTTAGCCATAGGTATGTCTAGTGGAACAACAATACCCAGCAAGCTGTACCGAGTCTGCTAATTATCACATAGGAATATCCTGAATGCTTAGCCATAGGTATGTCTAGTCACTAGTGTATTAAATATTAGCAGATTTATCCAAGTTTTATTTGTAGTTATTTGGGGAATGTGTAATGGTTTCATCCCTACACATTATTTGTTTGTTTAAGTTTTATTGCCCCAAATGGGTGATGGGCTAGGGGAGGGTCCAATCAATCAATGTGCTTACATACACATGTTTGGGCTTTATATTGGTGTGTAGTTTAGCTGATTTTAGCGTAGCTGAATCATTGTGTGGAGAAAATCTCTAAGGGATTCGTCTGGCACTTATACTGGACTTTAACTGGACGGAAACTGCATGGAAACTCCAAACAAAAACAAATCAACACAATCCACCAAACCTTGGACTGCAGCTACAAATGTATGTACACACCTATTCTCCAAACCTCACTTACCCGGACACTAAACATTCACTTTCTGCAAAAAACCTGCAATACAACTTTTACTCTGACCCTGCAAATACCTGGAAAACAAATGTTTAATTGAGAAGCATATTTGATGAAATAACACTGACTTGTGGTTTGCCAACACTGTATAATTTTCCATCTAACATCAACAAATATTTGATTTACTGGTAATCTGTAGATATTAACATCATTTTAATTACTTGCAAATCGTATTTCTTTCTGCAAACTTCACTGCTCTCTCATACAGCCACCACTCCTCCCCCTATTCTCATTACACTACCAGTTTACACACCATCCACACTATGGCCAGGCTGGCAACCCCCCTTACTCATTGTCCTTCTATTCCTTTATTCTGTCCCCTGTTACCACCTCTATCCCTCTCTCACAGTCTCCTACATCTCATCCTCCCTCCTCTCCTCTGTCTGCCTCCCTACCCCTCTTCTGTTTCCCCATTGCAATTCACTTCTGCCCCTTCACACCACTTATACCCCACCGCTCAACCCTACTCTTTCCCTCCTCTGCCTGTCTCCTCACCTCTCCTCCACCAGTATCAAACTGCACTCCCTCCCTGTTTCACGCATGCAGTCTCCCTTCCTAGCCAAGGCCCCAGCACCATCATCACACCCTCTTTATCTTCTCCTTCCAAATTACTCCTACCTCAACGCTACAGCAATCCTGATAATCTCATTCACATCTCTCCCACAAACTCATACCCCCTATCTTGTGCACTCTGGAATGCCCGATCTATTTGCAACAAACTGACCCCCACTCATGACCTTTTCATTTCCAACTCCCTGCACCTCCTGGCCATTACAGAAACCTGGATTACTCCTCATGACACCACTTCTCCTGCTGCTCTCTCTGCTGGGGGCCTCACATTCTCACACACACCCCGACCCGGGGGTCGCCATGGGGGTGGTGTTGGGATCCTTTTACCCTCAAGCTACACATACCAACTTATACCTCCAGAACCTTCTCTTACATTCTCTACATTTGAGGTCCATGCATTACGCCTCTACCAACCAACTAATCTTCGAGTTGCTGTAATTTACCGTCCACCTGGCATTCCCTCCAAATTCCTTGACAACTTTGCTTCCTGGCTACCTCACTTCCTCTCTTCTGACATTCCCTCCATTATTCTAGGTGATTTCAACATCCCTATCGATAACCCCACAAAATCACCTGCCTCTAAACTCCTTAACCTCACCTCTTCACTTGGTCTCTCCCAGTGGACCACCTCACCCTCCCATGTGAACGGGAGCTCACTGGATCTGGTTTTCACTCACCGCTGTGATATTTCTGATTTCTCCAATTCCCCTTTTCCCCTCTCTGACCACCATTTGCTCTCTTTCAACTTATCTATCTCTGCTTCCCCATCTCTCCCTCCTAAGGCTACCATCACGAAGCGTAACATTGAGGCTATTGACACCTCATCCCTGTCCTCCCTGTTTGACTCCCTTCTCTCTCCTCTTCTCTCTCTCACATGCCTTGAACAAGCCACATCCCTATACAATGCATCTCTTACTTCTGCCCTTGACTCTGTTGCTCCGCCAACCACTATTCACCCTCGCAGATCAACACCTCAACCCTGGCACACCAAATGCACCAGATACCTACAAAAATGCTCACGTACTGCCGAGCGACAGTGGAGGAAATCACGCTCTAAAGCAGACTTCCTCCATTTCAAATTCATGCTCTCATCCTTCAGTACTGCCCTTTCCCTTGCTAAACAATCATACTTCAAAATCCTCATTTCTACACAGTCTTCCAACCCCCGGTGCCTCTTTGCCACTGTTAACTCCCTCCTCTGCCCACCACCACCTCCTCTCCCTTCCTCATTGTCTGCTCTTGACTTTGCCACTTATTTCACATCCAAGATTGACTCCATACGTCAGGATATCACTTCCCACCAGACCAGCAACCAGCCACCACCCATCCCTTGCCACCCCTCCCCTTCCCTCTTACCAACTCTGACATCTTTCTCCCATGTATCTGGCGAGGAAGTCATGGCCCTCATCCGTTCCTCCCCCCCCACAACCTCCCCGCTCGACCCTATCCCCTCCCACCTCCTCCGTTACCTCTCCCCTTCTGCCTGTTCCCATCTTGCCCACCTTCTCAATCTCTCCCTTTCATCAGGCACTGTCCCCTCTGCCTTCAAGCATGCTCTTGTCTCCCCTATTCTTAAAAAACCTACCCTTGATCCTAACACTCTCTCCAACTATCGACCCATCTCTCTCCTCCCCTTTGCCTCCAAACTTCTTGAGCGTATTGTCTATAATCGCCTCACTGCCTTTCTTTCCTCTCACTCACTGCTTGACCCATTCCAGTCTGGTTTCCGTTCTCTCCACTCCACTGAAACTGCCCTCACAAAAGTCTGCAATGACCTCCATGCAGCCAAATCTAAGGGCCACTACTCTCTGCTTATTCTTCTTGACCTCTCTGCTGCTTTTGACACTGTGGACCATCCTCTCCTTCTGCAAATCCTTCACTCTCTTGGTCTGCGTGATACTGCCCTCTCCTGGCTGTCCTCCTACCTCTCTGATCGTTCCTTCTCTGTCTCCTCTCATGATGCTACACCCCCCCCACTTCCACTAACTGTTGGTGTCCCCCAAGGCTCTGTTCTTGGTCCTCTCCTTTTCTCTCTCTATACGTCCTCTTTAGGTGAACTCATTAGTTCTTTTAACTTCCAATATCACCTCTATGCTGATGACACTCAAATCTACCTCTCCTCCCCTGATCTCTCCACGGCTCTCCTCACTCGTACCTCAAACTGTCTTTCTGCTATCTCTTCCTGGATGTCTCAGCGCTTTCTTAAACTCAACATGTCTAAGACTGAGCTGATCATCTTCCCACCCTCCCGCACAGCCTCACCTCCCACAATCTCATTATCCATTGATGGCACAACTATCTCCCCTAGCCCCCAAGTACGCTGTCTTGGCGTAATCCTTGACTCCTCCCTCTCCTTCAAACCACACATTCAGCACCTCTCACAAACCTGTCATTTTCATCTCAAAAACATTTCTAGAATCAGACCTTTTCTCACACAGGATGCCACTAAGATCATTATTCACTCACTGATTATTTCCAGACTGGACTACTGTAATCTCCTCTTAACTGGCCTCCCTGACAATCACCTCTCTCCACTCCAATCTATCCTCAATGCTGCTGCCCGGCTCATCTTCCTCACCAAACGCACTACGTCTACCTCCCCCCTCCTACAGGCCCTCCACTGGCTTCCCTTCCCTTTCAGAATCCAATTCAAACTTCTCACACTCACTTACAAAGCACTCACCCACTCCTCTCCCATCTACATCTCTGACCTTATCTCCCTTTACTCTCCCACCCGTCCTCTTCGCTCTGCTAATGCACGCCGTCTCTCCGGTCTTCTGATTACTTCCTCCCACTCCTATCTCCAAGATTTTTCACGTGCTGCTCCATTTCTCTGGAATTCTTTACCTCTCCCCCTCAGACTCTCCACCTCTCTACAAAACTTCAAACGGGCTCTTAAGACCCATTTCTTTACCAAACGTAGCCAAATCTCAACATAACCCTCTGTTCCACGCTCTCTATGTACCCCATCTGTGTCATCCCTGTCTGTCTACCCCTCCCCTTAGAATGTAAGCTCTCACGAGTAGGGCCCTCTTCCCTCATGTGCTTATACTTTTCTTACTTTAATAATCCTCAACCGCCCAGATCCCACAGTTTTTTGACCACCTGGAACTTATCTCTATGTTTACTGGTGTAGTTATGCTTAGCTGCCCTGTACTTGTCCTATATTGTATTCAACTGTAAGTCACTGTTTTCCTATTTTTTATGTGCATTTGTACTCTGTAATCGGGCGCTGCGGAACCCTTGTGGCGCCATATAAATAAAGGATAATAATAATAATAATAATAATGATCATTTGCATAAAACATAGACTATATTGGATTTCTATTTAATTTCATTCCTATGGAATTGCACTTTGATTTTGTTTGACATTTTGGAGGGTTACTTTCTGAACATTTTCTATGGTGCAACAATGGCAATATGTCTGTCCCATACATTAAATTGTTTTATTATTGTATGCATCCCAACCACAATTGGCAGGACAGTGTTTCATGGATCTAATCAAATATCTTTCAAAATATACTAAAAATGATAAGGCTCTGCTATAAAGCTTAAGAGAACACTGTCTAATACTGTGGTAACCCTCTAAACAGAATCACCCAGACTTAAGATGTCCTATTATTATGTATCCTATTCTTTAAAGTGTCAATGAGTTTTTAACCAAATACATATGTCCCTATCCCATAGGTCAAATATTCTTTTGTTATGTACAGGACTGTTAAGCAGAAAAGTGTGAGATTCATAATTAATACATCACATTGACTGTACTAGATGCTGAAATTATCATTAGCAAATATTGTAGCTTTCTATATAAGTCCAAGCTGTAGACATGTTGCTGCTCTCTAAATATGCACCTATAGATATATAAATTAGCCAATTTTTTTGTTTTCCAAACAGTAAATGACTATAAAATACATATATCCAACTTTCCAAAACAGACAAAAACATTCTGCAACTTACTCATTATTAAATACAAAGAATCATGACACTCAACAAATAATAAATAGAATAATCAACATAAGACATTTAATCTCCATATAAACTACCACAGACATTGTTTTTAACATGTTTTACTAAACTAAACATACTCATTAAAATATCTGTTCAAAAAAAATCATCTATTTTTCACCAACCTATTAATGCTTTTCAGCAACTGCCAAAAAGCTTTTAAACAATTAGCAAAAGAGCTGTAAACATTAACTATCAATGCATTTCTACTTAAGCATCCTATATGAAAGCCTTATTTAACTCATAGTGAGTACCAATTTTTCCATTTTTGATGTTTAGTTATTTTATATATTTTTTAAGTAAAATTTAAAGTTTTTGATCATTTGTTGTTAATAAATCAATAAAAATATTAATAGAAAAAGATTTGTCCACATCTATAAATTGTACTTTGGCAAAATGATCATTTGCATAAAACATAGGCTATATTGGATTTCTATTCAATTTCATTCCTATGGAATTGCATTTTGATTTTGTTTGACATTTTGGAGGGTTACTTTCTGAACATTTTCTATGGTTTAACAATGGCAATATGTCTGTCCCATACATTCTGAATTGTTTGCATCCCAACCGCAATTGCCAGGACAGTGTTTCATGGATCGAAGCAAATATCTTTCAAAATACACTAAAAATTATAAGGCTCTACTATAAAGCTTAAAAGAACATGATCTAATATTGTGGTAACCCACTAATCAGAATCACCCAGACTTAAGATGTTCCATTATTATGTATCCTATTCTTTAAAGTGTCAATAAATTCTTTAACCATATACATATGCCCCCATCCCAAAGATCAAATATTCTCTTGTTATGTACAGGACTGTTAAGCAGAAAAGTGTGAGATTCGTAAGTAATGCATCACATTGACTGTACTAGATGCTGAATTTATCATTAGCAAAGATTGTAACTTTTTGTTCAAGTCCAAGCTGTAGACATGTTGCTGCTCTCTAAATATGCACCTATAGATATATAAATTAGCCAAATTCTTAATTTTCCAAACAGTAAATGACTATAAAATACATATATCCAATCCTCTAAAACACACAAAAATGTTCTGTAACTTGCTCATTATTAAATACAAAGAATCAAGACACTAAATAAAAAAACATAGAATAATCAATATAAAACATCTAAAATCAATAAAAACTGCTATATATGCTTTTTTAATTTATTCTACAAAATTAAACATCTTTATTAAAATATTAGTTCAGAAAATCATCTATTTTTCACCAACATACTAACGCTTTTCAACAGCTGCCAAAAAGCTTTTAAACAATTAGCAAAAGAGCTGTAAACATTGACTACCAATGCATTTTTACTTATGCATTCTATATGAAAGACTTATTTATCTCATAGTGAGTAACAATTTTTCCATTTTTGATGTTTAGTTGTTATTTTAGATATTTTTTATAGTAAAATATAGTTTTTGATCATTTGTTTTTAATAATAAAAAAAATTAATAGACAATGATTTGTCCACATCTATAAATTGAACCTTGGCGAAATGATCATTTGCATAAAACATAGACTATATTGGATTTCTATTTAATTTCATTCCTATGGAATTGCACTTTGATTTTGTTTGACATTTTGGAGGGTTACTTTCTGAACATTTTCTATGGTGCAACAATGGCAATATGTCTGTCCCATACATTAAATTGTTTTATTATTGTATGCAACCCAACCACAATTGTCAGGACAGTGTTTCATGGATCTAATCAAATATCTTTCAAAATATACTAAAAATGATAAGGCTCTGCTATAAAGCTTAAGAGAACACTGTCTAATACTGTGGTAACCCTCTAAACAGAATCACCCAGACTTAAGATGTCCTATTATTATGTATCCTATTCTTTAAAGTGTCAATGAGTTTTTAACCAAATACATATGTCCCTATCCCATAGGTCAAATATTCTTTTGTTATGTACAGGACTGTTAAGCAGAAAAGTGTGAGATTCATAATTAATACATCACATTGACTGTACTAGATGCTGAAATTATCATTAGCAAATATTGTAGCTTTCTATATAAGTCCAAGCTGTAGACATGTTGCTGCTCTCTAAATATGCACCTATAGATATATAAATTAGCCAATTTTTTTGTTTTCCAAACAGTAAATGACTATAAAATACATATATCCAACTTTCCAAAACAGACAAAAACATTCTGCAACTTACTCATTATTAAATACAAAGAATCATGACACTCAACAAATAATAAATAGAATAATCAACATAAGACATTTAATCTCCATATAAACTACCACAGACATTGTTTTTAACATGTTTTACTAAACTAAACATACTCATTAAAATATCTGTTCAAAAAAAATCATCTATTTTTCACCAACCTATTAATGCTTTTCAGCAACTGCCAAAAAGCTTTTAAACAATTAGCAAAAGAGCTGTAAACATTAACTATCAATGCATTTCTACTTAAGCATCCTATATGAAAGCCTTATTTAACTCATAGTGAGTACCAATTTTTCCATTTTTGATGTTTAGTTATTTTATATATTTTTTAAGTAAAATTTAAAGTTTTTGATCATTTGTTGTTAATAAATCAATAAAAATATTAATAGAAAAAGATTTGTCCACATCTATAAATTGTACTTTGGCAAAATGATCATTTGCATAAAACATAGGCTATATTGGATTTCTATTCAATTTCATTCCTATGGAATTGCATTTTGATTTTGTTTGACATTTTGGAGGGTTACTTTCTGAACATTTTCTATGGTTTAACAATGGCAATATGTCTGTCCCATACATTCTGAATTGTTTGCATCCCAACCGCAATTGCCAGGACAGTGTTTCATGGATCGAAGCAAATATCTTTCAAAATACACTAAAAATTATAAGGCTCTACTATAAAGCTTAAAAGAACATGATCTAATATTGTGGTAACCCACTAATCAGAATCACCCAGACTTAAGATGTTCCATTATTATGTATCCTATTCTTTAAAGTGTCAATAAATTCTTTAACCATATACATATGCCCCCATCCCAAAGATCAAATATTCTCTTGTTATGTACAGGACTGTTAAGCAGAAAAGTGTGAGATTCGTAAGTAATGCATCACATTGACTGTACTAGATGCTGAATTTATCATTAGCAAAGATTGTAACTTTTTGTTCAAGTCCAAGCTGTAGACATGTTGCTGCTCTCTAAATATGCACCTATAGATATATAAATTAGCCAAATTCTTAATTTTCCAAACAGTAAATGACTATAAAATACATATATCCAATCCTCCAAAACACACAAAAATGTTCTGTAACTTGCTCATTATTAAATACAAAGAATCAAGACACTAAATAAAAAAACATAGAATAATCAATATAAAACATCTAAAATCAATAAAAACTGCTATATATGCTTTTTTAGTTTATTCTACAAAATTAAACATCTTTATTAAAATATTAGTTCAGAAAATCATCTATTTTTCACCAACATACTAATGCTTTTCAGCAACTGCCAAAAAGCTTTTAAACAATTAGCAAAAGAGCTGTAAACATTAACTACCAATGCATTTTTACTTATGCATTCTATATGAAAGACTTATTTATCTCATAGTGAGTAACAATTTTTCCATTTTTGATGTTTAGTTGTTATTTTAGATATTTTTTTATAGTAAAATATAGTTTTTGATCATTTGTTTTTAATAATAAAAAAAATTAATAGACAATGATTTGTCCACATCTATAAATTGTACCTTGGCGAAATGATCATTTGCATAAAACATAGACTATATTGGATTTCTATTTAATTTCATTCCTATGGAATTGCACTTTGATTTTGTTTGACATTTTGGAGGGTTACTTTCTGAACATTTTCTATGGTGCAACAATGGCAATATGTCTGTCCCATACATTAAATTGTTTTATTATTGTATGCATCCCAACCACAATTGGCAGGACAGTGTTTCATGGATCTAATCAAATATCTTTCAAAATATACTAAAAATGATAAGGCTCTGCTATAAAGCTTAAGAGAACACTGTCTAATACTGTGGTAACCCTCTAAACAGAATCACCCAGACTTAAGATGTCCTATTATTATGTATCCTATTCTTTAAAGTGTCAATGAGTTTTTAACCAAATACATATGTCCCTATCCCATAGGTCAAATATTATTTTGTTATGTACAGGACTGTTAAGCAGAAAAGTGTGAGATTCATAATTAATACATCACATTGACTGTACTAGATGCTGAAATTATCATTAGCAAATATTGTAGCTTTCTATATAAGTCCAAGCTGTAGACATGTTGCTGCTCTCTAAATATGCACCTATAGATATATAAATTAGCCATTTTTTTTGTTTTCCAAACAGTAAATGACTATAAAATACATATATCCAACTTTCCAAAACAGACAAAAACATTCTGCAACTTACTCATTATTAAATACAAAGAATCATGACACTCAACAAATAATAAATAGAATAATCAACATAAGACATTTAGGGGTATATGCAATTGCGGTCGAATTTGCGGCAATTTTCGCCGTTTTTTAATTCGACTCAATTCGACAGGTGAATCCCGGAAGGTGGCTTCCGGAATTCACCATATTCAATGAAAAACGGATTCGCCAGAGTCGCCGGCGAAAATCGGCCGATTTGGCGGATTTTGCCGCGATTTTAAAAAACGGTAAAAAAACGTGAAAAACCCGAAAAAAAAATGGCGTGGGGTCCCCCCTCCAAAGCATAACCAGCCTCGGGCTCATCGAGCTGGTCCTGGTTCTAAAAATGCAGGGGAAAAATTGGCCAGGGATCCCCCGTATTTTTAAAACCAGCACCGGGCTCTGCGCCTGGTGCTGGTGCCAAAAATACGGGGGACAAAAAGAGTAGGGGTCCCCCGTATTTTTAACACCAGCATCGGGCTCCACTAGCTGGACAGATAATGCCACAGCCGGGGGTCACTTTTATGCCGTGCCCTGCGGCCGTGGCATTAAATATCCAACTAGTCACCCCTGGCCGGGGTACCCTGGGGGAGTGGGGACCCCTTCAATCAAGGGGTCCCCCCCCCCAGCCACCCAAGGGCCAGGGGTGAAGCCCGAGGCTGTCCCCCCCCATCCAATGGGCTGCGGATGGGGGGGCTGATAGCCTTTTGTGATAATAAAAAGATATTGTTTTTTCCAGTAGTACTACAAGTCCCAGCAAGCCTCCCCCGCAAGCTGGTACTTGGAGAACCACAAGTACCAGCATGCAGGAGAAAAACGGGTCCGCTGGTACCTGTAGTACTACTGGGAAAAAAATATCCCAAATAAAAACAGGACACACACACCTTGATAGTAAAACTTTATTACACACTACCGACACACACATACTTACCTATGTTGACACGCCGACTGCCACGGTCTCCGACGATCCGAGGGTACCTGTGAAAAAATTATACTCACCTTCCAGCGTCCAGAGATAAATCCACGTCCAGAGAGTAAAATCCACGTACTTGTTTAAAAAAAAAAACACGCAAAAACCCGCTCCATACCGGACTAGAAAGGGGTCCAATGTTTTCACATCAGACCCCTTTCTCCCGAATGCCGGGACATCACGTGACTCCTGTCACTGACGTCCCTTCAGCCAATCAGGAAGCGCTACTTCCGTGGCGCTCACCTGATTGGCTGTGCGCTGTCTGTACTGTGACAGCACATCGCAAAGCCGCTCCATTACTTTCAATGGTGGGAACTTTGCGGGTAGCGGTGGGGTCACCCGCCGGTCAGCCGCTGACCGGCGGGTGACCTTACCGCTAGCCGCTAAGTTCCCACCATTGAAAGTAATGGAGCGGCTTTGCGATGTGCTGTCACAGTACAGACAGCGAACAGCCAATCAGGTGAGCGCAACGAAGTTGCGCTTCCTGATTGGCTTAGAGACCTTTCTGTGACAGCTGTCACTGACAGGTCTCATTCGTGGAAAGGTGTCCCATGTGTCAGCATGGGACCCCTTTCAGTCCGGCATGGAGCGGGTGTTCGGTTTGTTTTTTTGCCAAGTACGTGGATTTATCTCTGGACCATGGCTGAGGTGAGTATATTGATCTTTTCTTTTCAGGTATCCGTGGATTCTACATGGAGAAGAGGACCGATGTCGGCGTGTGAACATAGGTAAGTATGTGTGTGTCGACGTATGAAATAAAGTTTTACTGTCGACGGTGTGTGTGTCCTGTTTTTATTTGGGTATTTTTTTCCCAGTAGTACTACAGGTACCAGCGGGCCCGTTTTTCTCCCGCATGCTGGTACTTGTGGTTCTCCAAGTACCAGCTTGCGGGGGAGGCTTGCTGGGACTTGTAGTACTACTGGAAAAAACAATATCTTTTTATTATCACAAAAGGCTATCAGCCCCCAATCCGCAGCCCATTGGATGGGGGGGGGACAGCCTCAGGCTTCACCCCTGGCCCTTGGGTGGCTGGGGGGGGACCCCTTGATTGAAGGGGTCCCCACTCCCCCAGGGTACCCCGGCCAGGGGTGACTAGTTGGATATTTAATGCCACGGCCGCAGGGCACGGCATAAAAGTGACCCCCGGCTGAGGCATTATCTGTCCAGCTAGTGGAGCCCGATGCTGGTGTTAAAAATACGGGGGACCCCTACTCTTTTTGTCCCCCGTATTTTTGGCACCAGCACCAGGCGCAGAGCCCGGTGCTGGTTTTAAAAATACGGGGGATCCCCTGTCAATTTTTTCCCCGCATTTTTAGAACCAGGACCAGCTCGAAGAGCCCGAGGCTGGTTATGCTTTGGAGGGGGGACCCCACGCCATTTTTTTTTATGATTTCACCGTTCCAGCATAAAAAAAAATAAAAAATAAATAAATAATATTTTAAAAAATATATAAATAATATTTGTGCCTCCAAAAAAAAAAAAAAAAGTACCTAATCCCTTCTAATATAAATAGATCTGCTATTCCCCCAAAAAAACAAAACAAAAAAAAACATGTTTAAAATTTTTTTATTTGTTTTCACCCTCCAAAGTGTGGCGGATTGAAAATGACGAATTTGCTGTCTAAAAGCACTGCTGTCGAATTTCCAAACTTGAATTGAATATGCTTTGGTCGAATTGCAGCACTTGTATCATTGCAGAAAAGTCGAATTTGCAAAAAGTCGAATTTCAAAAAGTCGAATTTTGAAAGTCCGTTTTTTGGTCGGAAAGCACTGAATTGCATAGGCGATTTTTTTTTTGGTCGAAAATGACCCGAAATTCGACCGCAATTGCATATACCCCTTAATCTCCATATAAACTACCACAGACATTGTTTTTAACATGTTTTACTAAACTAAACATACCCATTAAAATATCTGTTCAAAAAAATCACCTATTTTTCACCAACCTATTAATGCTTTTCAGCAACTGCCAAAAAGCTTTTAAACAATTAGCAAAAGAGCTGTAAACATTAACTATCAATGCATTTCTACTTAAGCATCCTATATGAAAGCCTTATTTAACTCATAGTGAGTACCAATTTTTCCATTTTTGATGTTTAGTTGTTATTTTATATATTTTTTAAGTAAAATTTAAAGTTTTTGATCATTTGTTGTTAATAAATCAATAAAAATATTAATAGAAAAAGATTTGTCCACATCTATAAATTGTACCTTGGCAAAATGATCATTTGCATAAAACATAGGCTATATTGGATTTCTATTCAATTTCATTCCTATGGAATTGCATTTTGATTTTGTTTGACATTTTGGAGGGTTACTTTCTGAACATTTTCTATGGTTTAACAATGGAAATATGTCTGTCCCATACATTCTGAATTGTTTGCATCCCAACCGCAATTGCCAGGACAGTGTTTCATGGATCGAAGCAAATATCTTTCAAAATACACTAAAAATGATAAGGCTCTACTATAAAGCTTAAAAGAACATGATCTAATATTGTGGTAACCCACTAATCAGAATCACCCAGACTTAAGATGTTCCATTATTATGTATCCTATTCTTTAAAGTGTCAATAAATTCTTTAACCATATACATATGCCCCCATCCCAAAGATCAAATATTCTCTTGTTATGTACAGGACTGTTAAGCAGAAAAGTGTGAGATTCGTAAGTAATGCATCACATTGACTGTACTAGATGCTGAATTTATCATTAGCAAAGATTGTAACTTGTTGTTCCAGTCCAAGCTGTAGACATGTTGCTGCTCTCTAAATATGCACCTATAGATATATAAATTAGCCAAATTCTTCATTTTCCAAACAGTAAATGACTATAAAATACATATATCCAATCCTCCAAAACACACAAAAATGTTCTGTAACTTGCTCATTATTAAATACAAAGAATCAAGACACTAAATAAAAAAACATAGAATAATCAATATAAAACATCTAAAATCAATAAAAACTGCTATATATGCTTTTTTAATTTAATCTACAAAATTAAATATCTTTAATAAAATATTAGTTCAGAAAATCATCTATGTTTCACCAACATACTAATGCTTTTCAGCAACTGCCAAAAAGCTTTTAAACAATTAGCAAAAGAGCTGTAAACATTAACTGCCAATGCATTTTTACTTATGCATTCTATATGAAAGACTTATTTATCTCATAGTGAGTAACAATTTTTAAATTTTTGATGTTTAGTTGTTATTTTAGATATTTTTTATAGTAAAATATAGTTTTTGATCATTTGTTTTTAATAATAAAAAAAATTAATAGACAATGATTTGTCCACATCTATAAATTGTACCTTGGCGAAATGATCATTTGCATAAAACATAGACTATATTGGATTTCTATTTAATTTCATTCCTATGGAATTGCACTTTGATTTTGTTTGACATTTTGGAGGGTTACTTTCTGAACATTTTCTATGGTGCAACAATGGCAATATGTCTGTCCCATACATTAAATTGTTTTATTATTGTATGCATCCCAACCACAATTGGCAGGACAGTGTTTCATGGATCTAATCAAATATCTTTCAAAATATACTAAAAATGATAAGGCTCTGCTATAAAGCTTAAGAGAACACTGTCTAATACTGTGGTAACCCTCTAAACAGAATCACCCAGACTTAAGATGTCCTATTATTATGTATCCTATTCTTTAAAGTGTCAATGAGTTTTTAACCAAATACATATGTCCCTATCCCATAGGTCAAATATTCTTTTGTTATGTACAGGACTGTTAAGCAGAAAAGTGTGAGATTCATAATTAATACATCACATTGACTGTACTAGATGCTGAAATTACCATTAGCAAATATTGTAGCTTTCTATATAAGTCCAAGCTGTAGACATGTTGCTGCTCTCTAAATATGCACCTATATATATATAAATTAGCCAATTTTTTTGTTTTCCAAACAGTAAATGACTATAAAATACATATATCCAACTTTCCAAAACAGACAAAAACATTCTGCAACTTACTCATTATTAAATACAAATAATAAATAGAATAATCAACATAAGACATTTAATCTCCATATAAACTACCACAGACATTGTTTTTAACATGTTTTACTAAACTAAACATACCCATTAAAATATCTGTTCAAAAAAATTACCTATTTTTCACCAACCTATTAATGCTTTTCAGCAACTATCAATGCATTTCTACTTAAGCATCCTATATGAAAGCCTTATTTAACTCATAGTGAGTACCAATTTTTCCATTTTTGATGTTTAGTTGTTATTTTATATATTTTTTAAGTAAAATTTAAAGTTTTTGATCATTTGTTGTTAATAAATCAATAAAAATATTAATAGAAAAAGATTTATCCACATCTATAAATTGTACCTTGGCAAAATGATCATTTGCATAAAACATAGGCTATATTGGATTTCTATTCAATTTCATTCCTATGGAATTGCATTTTGATTTTGTTTGACATTTTGGAGGGTTACTTTCTGAACATTTTCTATGGTTTAACAATGGCAATATGTCTGTCCCATACATTCTGAATTGTTTGCATCCCAACCGCAATTGACAGGACAGTGTTTCATGGATCGAAGCAAATATCTTTCAAAATACACTAAAAATGATAAGGCTCTACTATAAAGCTTAAAAGAACATGATCTAATATTGTGGTAACCCACTAATCAGAATCACCCAGACTTAAGATGTTCCATTATTATGTATCCTATTCTTTAAAGTGTCAATAAATTCTTTAACCATATACATATGCCCCCATCCCAAAGATCAAATATTCTCTTGTTATGTACAGGACTGTTAAGCAGAAAAGTGTGAGATTCGTAAGTAATGCATCACATTGACTATACTAGATGCTGAATTTATCATTAGCAAAGATTGTAACTTTTTGTTCAAGTCCAAGCTGTAGACATGTTGCTGCTCTCTAAATATGCACCTATAGATATATAAATTAGCCAAATTCTTCATTTTCCAAACAGTAAATGACTATAAAATACATATATCCAATCCTCCAAAACACACAAAAATGTTCTGTAACTTGCTCATTATTAAATACAAAGAATCAAGACACTAAATAGAAAAACATAGAATAATCAATATAAAACATCTAAAATCAATAAAAACTGCTATATATGCTTTTTTAATTTATTCTACAAAATTAAACATCTTTATTAAAATATTAGTTCAGAAAATCATCTATTTTTCACCAACATACTAATGCTTTTCAGCAACTGCCAAAAAGCTTTTAAACAATTAGCAAAAGAGCTGTAAACATTAACTACCAATGCATTTTTACTTATGCATTCTATATGAAAGACTTATTTATCTCATAGTGAGTAACAATTTTTCCATTTTTGATGTTTAGTTGTTATTTTAGATATTTTTTATAGTAAAATATAGTTTTTGATCATTTGTTTTTAATAATAAAATAAATTAATAGACAATGATTTGTCCACATCTATAAATTGTACCTTGGCGAAATGATCATTTGCATAAAACATAGACTATATTGGATTTCTATTTAATTTCATTCCTATGGAATTGCACTTTGATTTTGTTTGACATTTTGGAGGGTTACTTTCTGAACATTTTCTATGGTGCAACAATGGCAATATGTCTGTCCAATACATTAAATTGTTTTATTATTGTATGCATCCCAACCACAATTGGCAGGACAGTGTTTCATGGATCTAATCAAATGTCTTTCAAAATATACTAAAAATGATAAGGCTCTGCTATAAAGCTTAAGAGAACACTGTCTAATACTGTGGTAACCCTCTAAACAGAATCACCCAGACTTTTAAAGTGTCAATGAGTTTTTAACCAAATACATATGTCCCTATCCCATAGGTCAAATATTCTTTTGTTATGTACAGGACTGTTAAGCAGAAAAGTGTGAGATTCATAATTAATACATCACATTGACTGTACTAGATGCTGAAATTACCATTAGCAAATATTGTAGCTTTCTATATAAGTCCAAGCTGTAGACATGTTGCTGCTCTCTAAATATGCACCTATAGATATATAAATTAGCCAATTTTTTTGTTTTCCAAACAGTAAATGACTATAAAATACATATATCCAACTTTCCAAAACAGACAAAAACATTCTGCAACTTACTCATTATTAAATACAAAGAATCATGACACTCAACAAATAATAAATAGAATAATCAACATAAGACATTTAATCTCCATATAAACTACCACAGACATTGTTTTTAACATGTTTTACTAAACTAAACATACCCATTAAAATATCTGTTCAAAAAAATCACCTATTTTTCACCAACCTATTAATGCTTTTCAGCAACTGCCAAAAAGCTTTTAAACAACTAGCAAAAGAGCTGTAAACATTAACTATCAATGCATTTCTACTTAAGCATCCTATATGAAAGCCTTATTTAACTCATAGTGAGTACCAATTTTTAAATTTTTGATGTTTAGTTGTTATTTTATATATTTTTTAAGTAAAATTTAAAGTTTTTGATCATTTGTTGTTAATAAATCAATAAAAATATTAATAGAAAAAGATTTATCCACATCTATAAATTGTACCTTGGCAAAATGATCATTTGCATAAAACATAGGCTATATTGGATTTCTATTCAATTTCATTCCTATGGAATTGCATTTTGATTTTGTTTGACATTTTGGAGGGTTACTTTCTGAACATTTTCTATGGTTTAACAATGGCAATATGTCTGTCCCATACATTCTGAATTGTTTGCATCCCAACCGCAATTGCCAGGACAGTGTTTCATGGATCGAAGCAAATATCTTTCAAAATACACTAAAAATGATAAGGCTCTACTATAAAGCTTAAAAGAACATGATCTAATATTGTGGTAACCCTCTAATCAAAATCACCCAGACTTAAGATGTTCCATTATTATGTATCCTATTCTTTAAAGTGTCAATAAATTCTTTAACCATATACATATGCCCCCATCCCAAAGATCAAATATTCTCTTGTTATGTACAGGACTGTTAAGCAGAAAAGTGTGAGATTCGTAAGTAATGCATCACATTGACTGTACTAGATGCTGAATTTATCATTAGCAAAGATTGTAACTTTTTGTTCAAGTCCAAGCTGTAGACATGTTGCTGCTCTCTAAATATGCACCTATAGATATATAAATTAGCCAAATTCTTCATTTTCCAAACAGTAAATGACTATAAAATACATATATCCAATCCTCCAAAACACACAAAAATGTTCTGTAACTTGCTCATTATTAAATACAAAGAATCAAGACACTAAATAGAAAAACATAGAATAATCAATATAAAACATCTAAAATCAATAAAAACTGCTATATATGCTTTTTTAATTTATTCTACAAAATTAAACATCTTTATTAAAATATTAGTTCAGAAAATCATCTATTTTTCACCAACATACTAATGCTTTTCAGCAACTGCCAAAAAGCTTTTAAACAATTAGCAAAACAGCTGTAAACATTAACTACCAATGCATTTTTACTTATGCATTCTATATGAAAGACTTATTTATCTCATAGTGAGTAACAATTTTTCCATTTTTGATGTTTAGTTGTTATTTTAGATATTTTTTATAGTAAAATATAGTTTTTGATCATTTGTTTTTAATAATAAAAAAAATTAATAGACAATGATTTGTCCACATCTATAAATTGTACCTTGGCGAAATGATCATTTGCATAAAACATAGACTATATTGGATTTCTATTTAATTTCATTCCTATGGAATTGCACTTTGATTTTGTTTGATATTTTGGAGGGTTACTTTCTGAACATTTTCTATGGTGCAACAATGGCAATATGTCTGTTACATACATTAAATTGTTTTATTATTGTATGCATCCCAACCACAATTGGCAGGACAGTGTGTCATGGATCTAATCAAATATCTTTCAAAATATACTAAAAATGATAAGGCTCTGCTATAAAGCTTAAGAGAACACTGTCTAATACTGTGGTAACCCTCTAAACAGAATCACCCAGACTTAAGATGTCCTATTATTATGTATCCTATTCTTTAAAGTGTCAATAAATTCTTTAACCATATACATATGCCCCATCCCAAAGATCAAATATTCTCTTGTTATGTACAGGACTGTTAAGCAGAAAAGTGTGAGATTCGTAAGTAATGCATCACATTGACTGTACTAGATGCTGAATTTATCATTAGCAAAGATTGTAACGTTTTGTTCAAGTCCAAGCTGTAGACATGTTGCTGCTCTCTAAATATGCACCTATAGATATATAAATTAGCCAAATTCTTCATTTTCCAAACAGTAAATGACTATAAAATACATATATCCAATCCTCCAAAACACACAAAAATGTTCTGTAACTTGCTCATTATTAAATACAAAGAATCAAGACACTAAATAAAAAACATAGAATAATCAATATAAAACATCTAAAATCAATAAAAACTGCTATATATGCTTTTTTTAATTTATTCTACAAAATTAAACATCTTTATTAAAATATTAGTTCAGAAAATCATCTATTTTTCACCAACATACTAATGCTTTTCAGCAACTGCCAAAAAGCTTTTAAACAATTAGCAAAAGAGCTGTAAACATTAACTACCAATGCATTTTTACTTATGCATTCTATATGAAAGACTTATTTATCTCATAGTGAGTAACAATTTTTCCATTTTTGATGTTTAGTTGTTATTTTAGATATTTTTTTATAGTAAAATATAGTTTTTGATCATTTGTTTTTAATAATAAAAAAATTAATAGACAATGATTTGTCCACATCTATAAATTGTACCTTGGCGAAATGATCATTTGCATAAAACATAGACTATATTGGATTTCTATTTTATTTCATTCCTATGGAATTGCACTTTGATTTTGTTTGACATTTTGGAGGGTTACTTTCTGAACATTTTCTATGGTGCAACAATGGCAATATGTCTGTCCCATACATTAAATTGTTTTATTATTGTATGCATCCCAACCACAATTGGCAGGACAGTGTTTCATGGATCTAATCAAATATCTTTCAAAATATACTAAAAATGATAAGGCTCTGCTATAAAGCTTAAGAGAACACTGTCTAATACTGTGGTAACCCTCTAAACAGAATCACCCAGACTTAAGATGTCCTATTATTATGTATCCTATTCTTTAAAGTGTCAATGAGTTTTTAACCAAATACATATGTCCCTATCCCATAGGTCAAATATTCTTTTGTTATGTACAGGACTGTTAAGCAGAAAAGTGTGAGATTCATAATTAATACATCACATTGACTGTACTAGATGCTGAAATTACCATTAGCAAATATTGTAGCTTTCTATATAAGTCCAAGCTGTAGACATGTTGCTGCTCTCTAAATATGCACCTATAGATATATAAATTAGCCATTTTTTTTGTTTTCCAAACAGTAAATGACTATAAAATACATATATCCAACTTTCCAAAACAGACAAAAACATTCTGCAACTTACTCATTATTAAATACAAAGAATCATGACACTCAACAAATAATAAATAGAATAATCAACATAAGACATTTAATCTCCATATAAACTACCACAGACATTGTTTATAACATGTTTTACTAAACTAAACATACCCATTAAAATATCTGTTCAAAAAAATCACCTATTTTTTACCAACCTATTAATGCTTTTCAGCAACTGCCAAAAAGCTTTTAAACAATTAGCAAAAGAGCTGTAAACATTAACTATCAATGCATTTCTACTTAAGCATCCTATATGAAAGCCTTATTTAACTCATAGTGAGTACCAATTCTTCCATTTTTGATGTTTAGTTGTTATTTTATATATTTTTTAAGTAAAATTTAAAGTTTTTGATCATTTGTTGTTAATAAATCAATAAAAATATTAATAGAAAAAGATTTATCCACATCTATAAATTGTACCTTGGCAAAATGATCATTTGCATAAAACATAGGCTATATTGGATTTCTATTCAATTTCATTCCTATGGAATTGCATTTTGATTTTGTTTGACATTTTGGAGGGTTACTTTCTGAACATTTTCTATGGTTTAACAATGGCAATATGTCTGTCCCATACATTCTGAATTGTTTGCATCCCAACCGCAATTGCCAGGACAGTGTTTCATGGATCGAAGCAAATATCTTTCAAAATACACTAAAAATGATAAGGCTCTACTATAAAGCTTAAAAGAACATGATCTAATATTGTGGTAACCCTCTAATCAAAATCACCCAGACTTAAGATGTTCCATTATTATGTATCCTATTCTTTAAAGTGTCAATAAATTCTTTAACCATATACATATGCCCCCATCCCAAAGATCAAATATTCTCTTGTTATGTACAGGACTGATAAGCAGAAAAGTGTGAGATTCGTAAGTAATGCATCACATTGACTGTACTAGATGCTGAATTTATCATTAGCAAAGATTGTAACTTTTTGTTCCAGTCCAAGCTGTAGACATGTTGCTGCTCTCTAAATATGCACCTATAGATATATAAATTAGCCAAATTCTTCATTTTCCAAACAGTAAATGACTATAAATACATATATCCAATCCTCCAAAACACACAAAAATGTTCTGTAACTTGCTCATTATTAAATACAAAGAATCAAGACACTAAATAAAAAAACATAGAATAATCAATATAAAACTTCTAAAATCAATAAAAACTGCTATATATGCTTTTTTAATTTATTCTACAAAATTAAACATCTTTATTAAAATATTAGTTCAGAAAATCATCTATTTTTCACCAACATACTAATGCTTTTCAGCAACTGCCAAAAAACTTTTAAACAATTAGCAAAAGAGCTGTAAACATTAACTACCAATGCATTTTTACTTATGCATTCTATATGAAAGACTTATTTATCTCATAGTGAGTAACAATTTTTCCATTTTTGATGTTTAGTTGTTATTTTAGATATTTTTTATAGTAAAATATAGTTTTTGATCATTTGTTTTTAATAATAAAAAAAATTAATAGACAATGATTTGTCCACATCTATAAATTGTACCTTGGCGAAATGATCATTTGCATAAAACATAGACTATATTGGATTTCTATTTAATTTCATTCCTATGGAATTGCACTTTGATTTTGTTTGACATTTTGGAGGGTTACTTTCTGAACATTTTCTATGGTGCAACAATGGCAATATGTCTGTCCAATACATTAAATTGTTTTATTATTGTATGCATCCCAACCACAATTGGCAGGACAGTGTTTCATGGATCTAATCAAATGTCTTTCAAAATATACTAAAAATGATAAGGCTCTGCTATAAAGCTTAAGAGAACACTGTCTAATACTGTGGTAACCCTCTAAACAGAATCACCCAGACTTTTAAAGTGTCAATGAGTTTTTAACCAAATACATATGTCCCTATCCCATAGGTCAAATATTCTTTTGTTATGTACAGGACTGTTAAGCAGAAAAGTGTGAGATTCATAATTAATACATCACATTGACTGTACTAGATGCTGAAATTACCATTAGCAAATATTGTAGCTTTCTATATAAGTCCAAGCTGTAGACATGTTGCTGCTCTCTAAATATGCACCTATAGATATATAAATTAGCCAATTTTTTTGTTTTCCAAACAGTAAATGACTATAAAATACATATATCCAACTTTCCAAAACAGACAAAAACATTCTGCAACTTACTCATTATTAAATACAAAGAATCATGACACTCAACAAATAATAAATAGAATAATCAACATAAGACATTTAATCTCCATATAAACTACCACAGACATTGTTTTTAACATGTTTTACTAAACTAAACATACCCATTAAAATATCTGTTCAAAAAAATCACCTATTTTTCACGAACCTATTAATGCTTTTCAGCAACTGCCAAAAAGCTTTTAAACAATTAGCAAAAGAGCTGTAAACATTAACTATCAATGCATTTCTACTTAAGCATCCTATATGAAAGCCTTATTTAACTCATAGTGAGTACCAATTTTTAAATTTTTGATGTTTAGTTGTTATTTTATATATTTTTTAAGTAAAATTTAAAGTTTTTGATCATTTGTTGTTAATAAATCAATAAAAATATTAATAGAAAAAGATTTATCCACATCTATAAATTGTACCTTGGCAAAATGATCATTTGCATAAAACATAGGCTATATTGGATTTCTATTCAATTTCATTCCTATGGAATTGCATTTTGATTTTGTTTGACATTTTGGAGGGTTACTTTCTGAACATTTTCTATGGTTTAACAATGGCAATATGTCTGTCCCATACATTCTGAATTGTTTGCATCCCAACCGCAATTGCCAGGACAGTGTTTCATGGATCGAAGCAAATATCTTTCAAAATACACTAAAAATGATAAGGCTCTACTATAAAGCTTAAAAGAACATGATCTAATATTGTGGTAACCCACTAATCAGAATCACCCAGACTTAAGATGTTCCACTATTATGTATCCTATTCTTTAAAGTGTCAATAAATTCTTTAACCATATACATATGCCCCCATCCCAAAGATCAAATATTCTCTTGTTATGTACAGGACTGTTAAGCAGAAAAGTGTGAGATTCGTAAGTAATGCATCACATTGACTGTACTAGATGCTGAATTTATCATTAGCAAAGATTGTAACTTCTTGTTCAAGTCCAAGCTGTAGACATGTTGCTGCTCTCTAAATATGCACCTATAGATATATAAATTAGCCAAATTCTTCATTTTCCAAACAGTAAATGACTATAAAATACATATATCCAATCCTCCAAAACACACAAAAATGTTCTGTAACTTGCTCATTATTAAATACAAAGAATCAAGACACTAAATAAAAAACATAGAATAATCAATATAAAACATCTAAAATCAATAAAAACTGCTATATATGCTTTTTTAATTTATTCTACAAAATTAAACATCTTTATTAAAATATTAGTTCAGAAAATCATCTATTTTCACCAACATACTAATGCTTTTCAGCAACTGCCAAAAAGCTTTTAAACAATTAGCAAAAGAGCTGTAAACATTAACTACCAAAGCATTTTTACTTATGCATTCTATATGAAAGACTTATTTATCTCATAGTGAGTAACAATTTTTCCATTTTTGATGTTTAGTTGTTATTTTAGATATTTTTTATAGTAAAATATAGTTTTTGATCATTTGTTTTTAATAATAAAAAAAAATAATAGACAATGATTTGTCCACATCTATAAATTGTACCTTGGTGAAATGATCATTAGCATAAAACATAGACTATATTGGATTTCTATTTAATTTCATTCCTATGGAATTGCACTTTGATTTTGTTTGACATTTTGGAGGGTTACTTTCTGAACATTTTCTATGGTGCAACAATGGCAATATGTCTGTCCCATACATTAAATTGTTTTATTATTGTATGCATCCCAACCACAATTGGCAGGACAGTGTTTCATGGATCTAATCAAATATCTTTCTAAATATACTAAAAATGATAAGGCTCTGCTATAAAGCTTAAGAGAACACTGTCTAATACTGTGGTAACCCTCTAAACAGAATCACCCAGACTTAAGATGTCCTATTATTATGTATCCTATTCTTTAAAGTGTCAATGAGTTTTTTAACCAAATACATATGTCCCTATCCCATAGGTCAAATATTCTTTTGTTATGTACAGGACTGTTAAGCAGAAAAGTGTGAGATTCATAATTAATACATCACATTGACTGTACCAGATGCTGAAATTACCATTTGCAAATATTGTAGCTTTCTATATAAATCCAAGCTGTAGACATGTTGCTGCTCTCTAAATATGCACCTATAGATATATAAATTAGCCAATTTATTTTTGTTTTCCAAACAGTAAATGACTATAAAATACATATATCCAACTTTCCAAAACAAACAAAAACATTCTGCAACTTACTCATTATTAAATACAAAGAATCATGACACTCAACAAATAATAAATAGAATAATCAACATAAGACATTTAATCTCCATATAAACTACCACAGACATTGTTTTTAATTTGTTTTACTAAAGTAAACATCCCCATTAAAATATCTGTTAAAAAAAATCACATATTTTTCAACAACCTATTAATGCTTTTCAACAACTGCCTAACAGCTTTTAAAAAACTAGCAAAAGAGCTGTAAATATTAACTACCAATGCATTTCTACTTAAGCATCCTATATGAAAGCCTTATTTAACTCATAGTGAGTACCAATTTTTCAATTTTTGATGTTTAGTTGTTATTTTATATATTTTTAAGTAAAATATAAAGTTTTTGATCATTTGTTATTAATAAATCAATAAAAACATTAATAGAAAAAAATTTGTCCACATCTATAAATTGTACCTTGGCAAAATGATCATTTGCATAAAACATAGACTATATTGGATTTCTATTCAATTTCATTCCTATGGAATTGCATTTTGATTTTGTTTGACATTTTGGAGGGTTACTTTCTGAACATTTTCTATGGTTTAACAATGGCAATATGTCTGTCCCATACATTCTGAATTGTTTGCATCCCAACCGCAATTGCCAGGACAGTGTTTCATGGATCGAAGCAAATATCTTTCAAAATACACTAAAAATGATAAGGCTCTACTATAAAGCTTAAAAGAACATGATCTAATATTGTGGTAACCCACTAATCAGAATCACCCAGACTTAAGATGTTCCATTATTATGTATCCTATTCTTTAAAGTGTCAATAAATTCTTTAACCATATACATATGCCCCCATCCCAAAGATCAAATATTCTCTTGTTATGTACAGGACTGTTAAGCAGAAAAGTGTGAGATTCGTAAGTAATGCATCACATTGACTGTACTAGATGCTGAATTTATCATTAGCAAGATTGTAACTTTTTGTTCAAGTCCAAGCTGTAGACATGTTGCTGCTCTCTAAATATGCACCTATAGATATATAAATTAGCCAAATTCTTCATTTTCCAAACAGTAAATGACTATAAAATACATATATCCAATCCTCCAAAACACACAAAAATGTTCTGTAACTTGCTCATTATTAAATACAAAGAATCAAGACACTAAATAAAAAACATAGAATAATCAATATAAAACATCTAAAATCAATAAAAACTGCTATATATGCTTTTTTTAATTTATTCTACAAAATTAAACATCTTTATTAAAATATTAGTTCAGAAAATCATCTATTTTTCACCAACATACTAATGCTTTTCAGCAACTGCCAAAAAGCTTTTAAACAATTAGCAAAAGAGCTGTAAACATTAACTACCAATGCATTTTTACTTATGCATTCTATATGAAAGACTTATTTATCTCATAGTGAGTAACAATTTTTCCATTTTTGATGTTTAGTTGTTATTTTAGATATTTTTTTATAGTAAAATATAGTTTTTGATCATTTGTTTTTAATAATAAAAAAAATTAATAGACAATGATTTGTCCACATCTATAAATTGTACCTTGGCGAAATGATCATTTGCATAAAACATAGACTATATTGGATTTCTATTTTATTTCATTCCTATGGAATTGCACTTTGATTTTGTTTGACATTTTGGAGGGTTACTTTCTGAACATTTTCTATGGTGCAACAATGGCAATTAGTCTGTCCCATACATTAAATTGTTTTATTATTGTATGCATCCCAACCACAATTGGCAGGACAGTGTTTCATGGATCTAATCAAATATCTTTCAAAATATACTAAAAATGATAAGGCTCTGCTATAAAGCTTAAGAGAACACTGTCTAATACTGTGGTAACCCTCTAAACAGAATCACCCAGACTTAAGATGTCCGATTATTATGTATCCTATTCTTTAAAGTGTCAATGAGTTTTTAACCAAATACATATGTCCCTATCCCATAGGTCAAATATTCTTTTGTTATGTACAGGACTGTTAAGCAGAAAAGTGTGAGATTCATAATTAATACATCACATTGACTGTACTAGATGCTGAAATTACCATTAGCAAATATTGTAGCTTTCTATATAAGTCCAAGCTGTAGACATGTTGCTGCTCTCTAAATATGCACCTATATATATAAATTAGCCAATTTTTTTTGTTTTCCAAACAGTAAATGACTATAAAATACATATATCCAACTTTCCAAAACAGACAAAAACATTCTGCAACTTACTCATTATTAAATACAAATAATAAATAGAATAATCAACATAAGACATTTAATCTCCATATAAACTACCACAGACATTGTTTTTAACATGTTTTACTAAACTAAACATACCCATTAAAATATCTGTTCAAAAAAATTACCTATTTTTCACCAACCTATTAATGCTTTTCAGCAACTATCAATGCATTTCTACTTAAGCATCCTATATGAAAGCCTTATTTAACTCATAGTGAGTACCAATTTTTCCATTTTTGATGTTTAGTTGTTATTTTATATATTTTTTAAGTAAAATTTAAAGTTTTTGATCATTTGTTGTTAATAAATCAATAAAAATATTAATAGAAAAAGATTTATCCACATCTATAAATTGTACCTTGGCAAAATGATCATTTGCATAAAACATAGGCTATATTGGATTTCTATTCAATTTCATTCCTATGGAATTGCATTTTGATTTTGTTTGACATTTTGGAGGGTTACTTTCTGAACATTTTCTATGGTTTAACAATGGCAATATGTCTGTCCCATACATTCTGAATTGTTTGCATCCCAACCGCAATTGACAGGACAGTGTTTCATGGATCGAAGCAAATATCTTTCAAAATACACTAAAAATGATAAGGCTCTACTATAAAGCTTAAAAGAACATGATCTAATATTGTGGTAACCCACTAATCAGAATCACCCAGACTTAAGATGTTCCATTATTATGTATCCTATTCTTTAAAGTGTCAATAAATTCTTTAACCATATACATATGCCCCCATCCCAAAGATCAAATATTCTCTTGTTATGTACAGGACTGTTAAGCAGAAAAGTGTGAGATTCGTAAGTAATGCATCACATTGACTATACTAGATGCTGAATTTATCATTAGCAAAGATTGTAACTTTTTGTTCAAGTCCAAGCTGTAGACATGTTGCTGCTCTCTAAATATGCACCTATAGATATATAAATTAGCCAAATTCTTCATTTTCCAAACAGTAAATGACTATAAAATACATATATCCAATCCTCCAAAACACACAAAAATGTTCTGTAACTTGCTCATTATTAAATACAAAGAATCAAGACACTAAATAGAAAAACATAGAATAATCAATATAAAACATCTAAAATCAATAAAAACTGCTATATATGCTTTTTTAATTTATTCTACAAAATTAAACATCTTTATTAAAATATTAGTTCAGAAAATCATCTATTTTTCACCAACATACTAATGCTTTTCAGCAACTGCCAAAAAGCTTTTAAACAATTAGCAAAAGAGCTGTAAACATTAACTACCAATGCATTTTTACTTATGCATTCTATATGAAAGACTTATTTATCTCATAGTGAGTAACAATTTTTCCATTTTTGATGTTTAGTTGTTATTTTAGATATTTTTTATAGTAAAATATAGTTTTTGATCATTTGTTTTTAATAATAAAATAAATTAATAGACAATGATTTGTCCACATCTATAAATTGTACCTTGGCGAAATGATCATTTGCATAAAACATAGACTATATTGGATTTCTATTTAATTTCATTCCTATGGAATTGCACTTTGATTTTGTTTGACATTTTGGAGGGTTACTTTCTGAACATTTTCTATGGTGCAACAATGGCAATATGTCTGTCCAATACATTAAATTGTTTTATTATTGTATGCATCCCAACCACAATTGGCAGGACAGTGTTTCATGGATCTAATCAAATGTCTTTCAAAATATACTAAAAATGATAAGGCTCTGCTATAAAGCTTAAGAGAACACTGTCTAATACTGTGGTAACCCTCTAAACAGAATCACCCAGACTTTTAAAGTGTCAATGAGTTTTTAACCAAATACATATGTCCCTATCCCATAGGTCAAATATTCTTTTGTTATGTACAGGACTGTTAAGCAGAAAAGTGTGAGATTCATAATTAATACATCACATTGACTGTACTAGATGCTGAAATTACCATTAGCAAATATTGTAGCTTTCTATATAAGTCCAAGCTGTAGACATGTTGCTGCTCTCTAAATATGCACCTATAGATATATAAATTAGCCAATTTTTTTGTTTTCCAAACAGTAAATGACTATAAAATACATATATCCAACTTTCCAAAACAGACAAAAACATTCTGCAACTTACTCATTATTAAATACAAAGAATCATGACACTCAACAAATAATAAATAGAATAATCAACATAAGACATTTAATCTCCATATAAACTACCACAGACATTGTTTTTAACATGTTTTACTAAACTAAACATACCCATTAAAATATCTGTTCAAAAAAATCATCTATTTTTCACCAACCTATTAATGCTTTTCAGCAACTGCCAAAAAGCTTTTAAACAATTAGCAAAAGAGCTGTAAACATTAACTATCAATGCATTTCTACTTAAGCATCCTATATGAAAGCCTTATTTAACTCATAGTGAGTACCAATTTTTAAATTTTTGATGTTTAGTTGTTATTTTATATATTTTTTAAGTAAAATTTAAAGTTTTTGATCATTTGTTGTTAATAAATCAATAAAAATATTAATAGAAAAAGATTTATCCACATCTATAAATTGTACCTTGGCAAAATGATCATTTGCATAAAACATAGGCTATATTGGATTTCTATTCAATTTCATTCCTATGGAATTGCATTTTGATTTTGTTTGACATTTTGGAGGGTTACTTTCTGAACATTTTCTATGGTTTAACAATGGCAATATGTCTGTCCCATACATTCTGAATTGTTTGCATCCCAACCGCAATTGCCAGGACAGTGTTTCATGGATCGAAGCAAATATCTTTCAAAATACACTAAAAATGATAAGGCTCTACTATAAAGCTTAAAAGAACATGATCTAATATTGTGGTAACCCTCTAATCAAAATCACCCAGACTTAAGATGTTCCATTATTATGTATCCTATTCTTTAAAGTGTCAATAAATTCTTTAACCATATACATATGCCCCCATCCCAAAGATCAAATATTCTCTTGTTATGTACAGGACTGTTAAGCAGAAAAGTGTGAGATTCGTAAGTAATGCATCACATTGACTGTACTAGATGCTGAATTTATCATTAGCAAAGATTGTAACTTTTTGTTCAAGTCCAAGCTGTAGACATGTTGCTGCTCTCTAAATATGCACCTATAGATATATAAATTAGCCAAATTCTTCATTTTCCAAACAGTAAATGACTATAAAATACATATATCCAATCCTCCAAAACACACAAAAATGTTCTGTAACTTGCTCATTATTAAATACAAAGAATCAAGACACTAAATAGAAAAACATAGAATAATCAATATAAAACATCTAAAATCAATAAAAACTGCTATATATGCTTTTTTAATTTATTCTACAAAATTAAACATCTTTATTAAAATATTAGTTCAGAAAATCATCTATTTTTCACCAACATACTAATGCTTTTCAGCAACTGCCAAAAAGCTTTTAAACAATTAGCAAAACAGCTGTAAACATTAACTACCAATGCATTTTTACTTATGCATTCTATATGAAAGACTTATTTATCTCATAGTGAGTAACAATTTTTCCATTTTTGATGTTTAGTTGTTATTTTAGATATTTTTTATAGTAAAATATAGTTTTTGATCATTTGTTTTTAATAATAAAAAAAATTAATAGACAATGATTTGTCCACATCTATAAATTGTACCTTGGCGAAATGATCATTTGCATAAAACATAGACTATATTGGATTTCTATTTAATTTCATTCCTATGGAATTGCACTTTGATTTTGTTTGATATTTTGGAGGGTTACTTTCTGAACATTTTCTATGGTGCAAAAATGGCAATATGTCTGTTACATACATTAAATTGTTTTATTATTGTATGCATCCCAACCACAATTGGCAGGACAGTGTGTCATGGATCTAATCAAATATCTTTCAAAATATACTAAAAATGATAAGGCTCTGCTATAAAGCTTAAGAGAACACTGTCTAATACTGTGGTAACCCTCTAAACAGAATCACCCAGACTTAAGATGTCCTATTATTATGTATCCTATTCTTTAAAGTGTCAATAAATTCTTTAACCATATACATATGCCCCATCCCAAAGATCAAATATTCTCTTGTTATGTACAGGACTGTTAAGCAGAAAAGTGTGAGATTCGTAAGTAATGCATCACATTGACTGTACTAGATGCTGAATTTATCATTAGCAAAGATTGTAACGTTTTGTTCAAGTCCAAGCTGTAGACATGTTGCTGCTCTCTAAATATGCACCTATAGATATATAAATTAGCCAAATTCTTCATTTTCCAAACAGTAAATGACTATAAAATACATATATCCAATCCTCCAAAACACACAAAAATGTTCTGTAACTTGCTCATTATTAAATACAAAGAATCAAGACACTAAATAAAAAACATAGAATAATCAATATAAAACATCTAAAATCAATAAAAACTGCTATATATGCTTTTTTTAATTTATTCTACAAAATTAAACATCTTTATTAAAATATTAGTTCAGAAAATCATCTATTTTTCACCAACATACTAATGCTTTTCAGCAACTGCCAAAAAGCTTTTAAACAATTAACAAAAGAGCTGTAAACATTAACTACCAATGCATTTTTACTTATGCATTCTATATGAAAGACTTATTTATCTCATAGTGAGTAACAATTTTTCCATTTTTGATGTTTAGTTGTTATTTTAGATATTTTTTTATAGTAAAATATAGTTTTTGATCATTTGTTTTTAATAATAAAAAAAATTAATAGACAATGATTTGTCCACATCTATAAATTGTACCTTGGCGAAATGATCATTTGCATAAAACATAGACTATATTGGATTTCTATTTTATTTCATTCCTATGGAATTGCACTTTGATTTTGTTTGACATTTTGGAGGGTTACTTTCTGAACATTTTCTATGGTGCAACAATGGCAATATGTCTGTCCCATACATTAAATTGTTTTATTATTGTATGCATCCCAACCACAATTGGCAGGACAGTGTTTCATGGATCTAATCAAATATCTTTCAAAATATACTAAAAATGATAAGGCTCTGCTATAAAGCTTAAGAGAACACTGTCTAATACTGTGGTAACCCTCTAAACAGAATCACCCAGACTTTTAAAGTGTCAATGAGTTTTTAACCAAATACATATGTCCCTATCCCATAGGTCAAATATTCTTTTGTTATGTACAGGACTGTTAAGCAGAAAAGTGTGAGATTCATAATTAATACATCACATTGACTGTACTAGATGCTGAAATTACCATTAGCAAATATTGTAGCTTTCTATATAAGTCCAAGCTGTAGACATGTTGCTGCTCTCTAAATATGCACCTATAGATATATAAATTAGCCAATTTTTTTGTTTTCCAAACAGTAAATGACTATAAAATACATATATCCAACTTTCCAAAACAGACAAAAACATTCTGCAACTTACTCATTATTAAATACAAAGAATCATGACACTCAACAAATAATAAATAGAATAATCAACATAAGACATTTAATCTCCATATAAACTACCACAGACATTGTTTTTAACATGTTTTACTAAACTAAACATACCCATTAAAATATCTGTTCAAAAAAAGCACCTATTTTTCACCAACCTATTAATGCTTTCAGCAACTGCCAAAAAGCTTTTAAACAATTAGCAAAAGAGCTGTAACCATTAACTATCAATGCATTTCTACTTAAGCATCCTATATGAAAGCCTTATTTAACTCATAGTGAGTACCAATTTTTAAATTTTTGATGTTTAGTTGTTATTTTAGATATTTTTTAAGTAAAATTTAAAGTTTTTGATCATTTGTTGTTAATAAATCAATAAAAATATTAATAGAAAAAGATTTATCCACATCTATAAATTGTACCTTGGCAAAATGATCATTTGCATAAAACATAGGCTATATTGGATTTCTATTCAATTTCATTCCTATGGAATTGCATTTTGATTTTGTTTGACATTTTGGAGGGTTACTTTCTGAACATTTTCTATGGTTTAACAATGGCAATATGTCTGTCCCATACATTCTGAATTGTTTGCATCCCAACCGCAATTGCCAGGACAGTGTTTCATGGATCGAAGCAAATATCTTTCAAAATACACTAAAAATGATAAGGCTCTACTATAAAGCTTAAAAGAACATGATCTAATATTGTGGTAACCCTCTAATCAAAATCACCCAGACTTAAGATGTTCCATTATTATGTATCCTATTCTTTAAAGTGTCAATAAATTCTTTAACCATATACATATGCCCCCATCCCAAAGATCAAATATTCTCTTGTTATGTACAGGACTGTTAAGCAGAAAAGTGTGAGATTCGTAAGTAATGCATCACATTGACTGTACTAGATGCTGAATTTATCATTAGCAAAGATTGTAACTTTTTGTTCCAGTCCAAGCTGTAGACATGTTGCTGCTCTCTAAATATGCACCTATAGATATATAAATTAGCCAAATTCTTCATTTTCCAAACAGTAAATGACTATAAATACATATATCCAATCCTCCAAAACACACAAAAATGTTCTGTAACTTGCTCATTATTAAATACAAAGAATCAAGACACTAAATAAAAAAACATAGAATAATCAATATAAAACATCTAAAATCAATAAAAACTGCTATATATGCTTTTTTAATTTATTCTACAAAATTAAACATCTTTATTCAAATATTAGTTCAGAAAATCATCTATTTTTCACCAACATACTAATGCTTTTCAGCAACTGCCAAAAAACTTTTAAACAATTAGCAAAAGAGCTGTAAACATTAACTACCAATGCATTTTTACTTATGCATTCTATATGAAAGACTTATTTATCTCATAGTGAGTAACAATTTTTCCATTTTTGATGTTTAGTTGTTATTTTAGATATTTTTTATAGTAAAATATAGTTTTTGATCATTTGTTTTTAATAATAAAAAAATTTAATAGACAATGATTTGTCCACATCTATAAATTGTACCTTGGCGAAATGATCATTTGCATAAAACATAGACTATATTGGATTTCTATTTAATTTCATTCCTATGGAATTGCACTTTGATTTTGTTTGACATTTTGGAGGGTTACTTTCTGAACATTTTCTATGGTGCAACAATGGCAATATGTCTGTCCAATACATTAAATTGTTTTATTATTGTATGCATCCCAACCACAATTGGCAGGACAGTGTTTCATGGATCTAATCAAATGTCTTTCAAAATATACTAAAAATGATAAGGCTCTGCTATAAAGCTTAAGAGAACACTGTCTAATACTGTGGTAACCCTCTAAACAGAATCACCCAGACTTTTAAAGTGTCAATGAGTTTTTAACCAAATACATATGTCCCTATCCCATAGGTCAAATATTCTTTTGTTATGTACAGGACTGTTAAGCAGAAAAGTGTGAGATTCATAATTAATACATCACATTGACTGTACCAGATGCTGAAATTACCATTTGCAAATATTGTAGCTTTCTATATAAGTCCAAGCTGTAGACATGTTGCTGCTCTCTAAATATGCACCTATAGATATATAAATTAGCCAATTTATTTTTGTTTTCCAAACAGTAAATGACTATAAAATACATATATCCAACTTTCCAAAACAAACAAAAACATTCTGCAACTTACTCATTATTAAATACAAAGAATCATGACACTCAACAAATAATAAATAGAATAATCAACATAAGACATTTAATCTCCATATAAACTACCACAGACATTGTTTTTAATTTGTTTTACTAAAGTAAACATCCCCATTAAAATATCTGTTAAAAAAATCACATATTTTTCAACAACCTATTAATACTTTTCAACAACTGCCTAACAGCTTTTAAAAAACTAGCAAAAGAGCTGTAAATATTAACTACCAATGCATTTCTACTTAAGCATCCTATATGAAAGCCTTATTTAACTCATAGTGAGTACCAATTTTTCAATTTTTGATGTTTAGTTGTTATTTTATATATTTTTAAGTAAAATATAAAGTTTTTGATCATTTGTTATTAATAAATCAATAAAAACATTAATAGAAAAAAATTTGTCCACATCTATAAATTGTACCTTGGCAAAATGATCATTTGCATAAAACATAGACTATATTGGATTTCTATTCAATTTCATTCCTATGGAATTGCATTTTGATTTTGTTTGACATTTTGGAGGGTTACTTTCTGAACATTTTCTATGGTTTAACAATGGCAATATGTCTGTCCCATACATTCTGAATTGTTTGCATCCCAACCGCAATTGCCAGGACAGTGTTTCATGGATCGAAGCAAATATCTTTCAAAATACACTAAAAATGATAAGGCTCTACTATAAAGCTTAAAAGAACATGATCTAATATTGTGGTAACCCACTAATCAGAATCACCCAGACTTAAGATGTTCCATTATTATGTATCCTATTCTTTAAAGTGTCAATAAATTCTTTAACCATATACATATGCCCCCATCCCAAAGATCAAATATTCTCTTGTTATGTACAGGACTGTTAAGCAGAAAAGTGTGAGATTCGTAAGTAATGCATCACATTGACTGTACTAGATGCTGAATTTATCATTAGCAAAGATTGTAACTTTTTGTTCAAGTCCAAGCTGTAGACATGTTGCTGCTCTCTAAATATGCACCTATAGATATATAAATTAACCAAATTCTTCATTTTCCAAACAGTAAATGACTATAAAATACATATATCCAATCCTCCAAAACACACAAAAATGTTCTGTAACTTGCTCATTATTAAATACAAAGAATCAAGACACTAAATAAAAAACATAGAATAATCAATATAAAACATCTAAAATCAATAAAAACTGCTATATATGCTTTTTTTAATTTATTCTACAAAATTAAACATCTTTATTAAAATATTAGTTCAGAAAATCATCTATTTTTCACCAACATACTAATGCTTTTCAGCAACTGCCAAAAAGCATTTAAACAATTAGCAAAAGAGCTGTAAACATTAACTACCAATGCATTTTTACTTATGCATTCTATATGAAAGACTTATTTATCTCATAGTGAGTAACAATTTTTCCATTTTTGATGTTTAGTTGTTATTTTAGATATTTTTTTATAGTAAAATATAGTTTTTGATCATTTGTTTTTAATAATAAAAAAAATTAATAGACAATGATTTGTCCACATCTATAAATTGTACCTTGGCGAAATGATCATTTGCATAAAACATAGACTATATTGGATTTCTATTTTATTTCATTCCTATGGAATTGCACTTTGATTTTGTTTGACATTTTGGAGGGTTACTTTCTGAACATTTTCTATGGTGCAACAATGGCAATTAGTCTGTCCCATACATTAAATTGTTTTATTATTGTATGCATCCCAACCACAATTGGCAGGACAGTGTTTCATGGATCTAATCAAATATCTTTCAAAATATACTAAAAATGATAAGGCTCTGCTATAAAGCTTAAGAGAACACTGTCTAATACTGTGGTAACCCTCTAAACAGAATCACCCAGACTTAAGATGTCCGATTATTATGTATCCTATTCTTTAAAGTGTCAATGAGTTTTTAACCAAATACATATGTCCCTATCCCATAGGTCAAATATTCTTTTGTTATGTACAGGACTGTTAAGCAGAAAAGTGTGAGATTCATAATTAATACATCACATTGACTGTACTAGATGCTGAAATTACCATTAGCAAAGATTGTAGCTTTCTGTATAAGTCCAAGCTGTAGACATGTTGCTGCTCTCTAAATATGCACCTATAGATATAAAAATTAGCCAATTTTTTTGTTTTCCAAACAGTAAATGACTATAAAATACATATATCCAACTTGCCAAAACAGAAAAAAACATTCTGCAACTTACGCATTATTAAATACAAAGAATCATGACACTCAACAAATAATAAATACAATAATCAACATAAGACATTTAATCTAAATATAAACTACCACACACATTGTTCTTAATTTGTTCTACTAAACATCCCCATTATAATATCAGTAAAAAAAAACCCTATTTTTCACCAACCAATTAATACTTTTCAGCAACTGCCAAAACAGCTTTTAAACAATTAGCAAAAGAACTGTAAACATTAACTACCAATGCATTTCTACTTAAGCATCCTATATGAAAGCCTTATTTAACTCATAGTGAGTAACAATTTTTCCATTTTTGATGTTTAGTTGTTATTTTATATATTTTTTAAGTAAAATTTTAAGCTTTTGATCATTTGTTATTAATAAATCAATAAAAACATTACTAGAAAAAGATTTGTCCACATCTATAAATTGTACCTTGGCAAAATGATCATTTGCATAAAACATAAACTATATTGGATTTCTATTTAATTTCATTCCTATGGAATTGCATTTAGATTTTGTTTGACATTTTGGAGGGTTACTTTCTGAACATTTTCTATGGTTTAACAATGGCAATATGTCTGTCCCATACATTCTGAATTGTTTGCATCCCAACCGCAATTGCCAGGACAGTGTTTCATGGATCGAAGCAAATATCTTTCAAAATACACTACAAATGATAAGGCTCTAATATAAAGCTTAAAAGAACATGATCTAATACTGTGGTAACCCACTAATCAGAATCACCCAGACTTAAGATGTCCCATTATTATGTATCCTATTCTTTAAAGTGTCAATAAATTCTTTAACCATATACATATGCCCCCATCCCAAAGATCAAATATTCTCTTGTTATGTACAGGACTGTTAAGCAGAAAAGTGTGAGATTCGTAAGTAATGCATCACATTGACTGTACTAGATGCTGAATTTATCATTAGCAAAGATTGTAACTTTTTGTTCAAGTCCAAGCTGTAGACATGTTGCTGCTCTCTAAATATGCACCTATAGATATATAAATTAGCCAAATTCTTCATTTTCCAAACAGTAAATGACTATAAAATACATATATCCAATCCTCCAAAACACACAAAAATGTTCTGTAACTTGCTCATTAAAAAATACAAAGATTCAAGACACTAAAAAAAGAAAACATAGATTAATCAATATAAAACATCTAAAATCAATAAAAACTGCTTAATATGCTTTTTTAATTTATTCTACAAAAATAAACATCTTTATTAAAATATTAGTTCAGAAAATCATCTATTTTTCACCAACATACTAATGATTTTTAGCAACTACCAAAAAGCTTTTAAACAATTAGCAAAAGAGCTGTAAATATTAACTACCAATGCATTTTTACTTATGCATTCTATATGAAAGACTTATTTATCTCATAGTGAGTAACAATTTTTCCATTTTTGATGTTTAGTTGTTATTTTAGATATTTTTTATAGTAAAATATAGTTTTTGATCATTTGTTTTTAATAATAAAAAAAAATAATAGACAATGATTTGTCCACATCTATAAATTGTACCTTGGCGAAATGATCATTTGCATAAAACATAGACTATATTGGATTTCTATTTAATTTCATTCCTATGGAATTGCACTTTGATTTTGTTTGACATTTTGGAGGGTTACTTTCTGAACATTTTCTATGGTGCAACAATGGCAATATGTCTGTCCCATACATTAAAAATTGTTTTATTATTGTATGCATCCCAACCACAATTGGCAGGACAGTGTTTCATGGATCTAATCAAATATCTTTCAAAATATACTAAAAATGATAAGGCTCTGCTATAAAGCTTAAGAGAACACTGTCTAATACTGTGGTAACCCTCTAAACAGAATCACCCAGACTTAAGATGTCCTATTATTATGTATCCTATTCTTTAAAGTGTCAATGAGTTTTTTAACCAAATACATATGTCCCTATCCCATAGGCCAAATATTCTTTTGTTATGTACAGGACTGTTAAGCAGAAAAGTGTGAGATTCATAATTAATACATCACATTGACTGTACTAGATGCTGAAATTACCATTAGCAAAGATTGTAGCTTTCTGTATAAGTCCAAGCTGTAGACATGTTGCTGCTCTCTAAATATGCACCTATAGATATATAAATTAGCCAATTTTTTTTGTTTTCCAAACAGTAAATGACTAAAATACATATATCCAACTTTCCAAAACAGACAAAAACATTCTGCAACTTACTCATTATTAAATACAAAGAATGATGACACTCAACAAATAATAAATAGAATAATCAACATATGACATTTAATCTCCATATAAACTACCACAGACATTGTTTTTAATTTGTTATACTAAACTAAACATCCCCATTAAGACACCAGTTCAAAAAAACACCTATTTTTCACCAACCTATTAATACTTTTCAGCAACTGCCAAAAAAACTTTTAAACAATTAGCAAAAGAGCTGTAAACATTAACTACCAATGCATTTCTACTTAAGCATCCTATATGAAAGCCTTATTTAACGCATAGTGAGTACCAATTTTTCCATTTTTGATGTTTAGTTGTTATTTTATATATTTTTTTAAGTAAAATTTAAAGTTTTTGATTATTTGTTATTAATAAATCAATAAAAACATTAATAGAAAAAGATTTGTCCACATCTATAAATTGTACTGTCAAAGTTGAAAAATATCATGATTCACAATGCCTTGTACTAACCCCAATGCACATGCCCGCTGCTTCTGCACCCACTCCCCCATGCGTACTCATCCCCTCAGGTTATGTAAGGGACGCTCCGACGTCTCCTGCGCATGGAGATGTGTATTTACAGCGGAGTTTGTGATCGTCTAGCAAGTGACTCGATCGCAACATATTTAACCCATATAGTGTTTTTTATAGATAATATTCCCCTTAACAATGTCAGCAAGTATTTTTAGTGTAAACGGTTCGTGGACAGAGGGATTCCTCTTTGCATGATAGGAAGGGTCAGATAAAGGTTGAACGGTGGTGTCTAGTATCAAACTGTAGAGTATTTTAATAGTAACATTTCGGTGTTGGTTAGGAAGAGATTGCTCGCTCCTGCGCATAGTTATGTATAAAAGTAGTTTATATACATTTACTGTATTTTCTGTTCATTATCCAAGCGGCGGGAATCCTGAGGATACCTCCCACCTGAGCAGTTGGAGAAAGACACAACCCACCTGTTCGAACCCACCTATGACCTTGTGTTATAATGCAGAGACACATTCCTGTGTCCAATGAACACTGAGATTATAGGGACCATTGTATTGTTACTGTATGCTGTGTATATAAAGACCACCATTGCTGGGCCAGTCACTCACTCTCTGCAAGGTTTTCACATTGAAGGCTGAGGGCTGGATCCAGGATGCTACTAAAAAAATGATGGGCGAACTCCAAGCGCTGCTATGAACCGGAACTCCTTGTGTCTGAAAAACCCTCGAAGGAAACAGAATACACAATATCCTTATGGAAACTTCAGCATACGGTTATTCACTTGAGATATCCTTCAATGACTGACCTTTATTATAGGCCCTATATTCACATAAGGGTTTCTTTGTCTTCTATTAAATACACCGCAATCACATCATCTATGGTATATCGCTTATTGGAATAAAGCTCACCTTTATGATAAGCCCTATGTGCATCCAAAGGTATCTTTAACGAATCCGCCCACACTGGGATCTTTCAGTGGTCTTGTAAGTACATCCACAACCTCACGATAGATTAAAACTCCATCAGTCCGTTTTAGATTAAAAAAATTTGATTTTCTTTAATTTTTACAATCACATAAAAATCTTAAAAATCCATACAGAAAATGGAGGCACCCAATAAACTGAGCCGGCAGGATCACTTCCACTCACACCCCTAAGATGGAACTAGGGGAATAGGTACAAACCAACAAGGATCAGGGTATAAAGCCAATCCGGAGGATGTCCTAGTGAGCGGTCAGATACAGCCGGGGGTCCTCTACAGAAAACACCAACGCGTTTCGGATCTCTATCCTTTCTCAGGGTGTGATGGTGGAAGTAATCCCCCCGGCCTTTTATACCCACTATCCATATCACATGACAGGTTTAGCCAATACGATTACTCCATCCTAAAAATCATACATTTCTATATGGTTATATAAATTCTAATCTATTACCATTATGTAATCACCAACATTAAAATATGTATATAAATTAAAAACGAAAATACATCAAGATAATAATAAAAAACCTTAATTCATATTCAATTGGTTAACACTAAAGTGAGGCTGTGATTCCATCTCCAATATTATTGCCTATAAATATAATCCTGATCCTGGATTAATATGTCCAAGTTTTAACACAGTTCATTCCACCTTCTCTAGATCCCATAAGTCTCTGCGGTTCGTTGCTATGGAAACCGCACGTGTGTCCGTTGTCATTCACAGCTCAGCTGTGATCATTCACTATCATCCGGACTTCCGCCCCCTCAGAGCTTCCGGCTTCCGCCCTGCGTTCCTCATACTTTTTAGTCTGTGACACACTTGTCCTAACCGGATGTCTTAGCTGCGATACATCACATCCGGTTTCTGGAACGCATACCGGAAGTCCATAATTTGCCGAGGTGGAACGCATATCGCTATGCCAGTCTCCCCAGTGAAGTACATAGAGAAAAATAAACATCCATTAGTTGTGTCATCCTCATACATAGTTCAAATACACAGGGATCGCTCAATACACATCATATAATATTAGAGGTAAATCGTGTCAAAGAAACCATTTAGTCTCGAAATCCATATTGAGGCCCCTTGGATGCAATGTTTTTAATTCGAAGATTTTCCTCATCTCCGCTCTCGCCAACCTATCCTCCTCGTCCTTCCTACGCCAATTAGGATTTATACCCATAATAGCACAAAAACTAGCAAGATGGTTAGTATCACATTTATGTGTGTTCTTAAAATGTAATGAAACATTATGGGTTTCCATCCCTTTTTTAATATTACGGATGTGTTCGGCCATACGTACTTTCAAAGCCCTAGTAGTACGTCCAACATACTGCGACCCACAAGTACATTCGAGCAAATATACCACATGTTTAGTTGAACATGTTAAAAATTCTTTAATAGGGAAAGTTTGTTTAGTTTGACTAGATGTGTACTCAGTGATTTTACTTCTCTTATCACCACAGGTTCTGCACATAATACATGTGCCACATCTATAGAACCCTTTGGATTTAATTCTAGTCTGCATCCTGGGGACAGCTATCACACTGCTCACAATATTATCCCGCAGGTTTTTTGCTTTTCTATATATAAATCTGGGCCTATCAGAAATGTATTCTTTCAATAGCGGATCTCTAACGAGGATATCCCAATGTTTGCTTACAATTTTTTCCACTTGTCTATATTGGCTATTATAGCCAGTGATGAAACTCACCTCGTTATTACCTTTATTGTTTTTATTTCTTACTTTCCTTAAACAAGAAACTCTATCTAATTGGGCTCCTGTTTCTCTGGCCTTCCTTACTATCCCTGGATCATATCCCTTCTCCAAAAATTGTTCTTGTAAAACATTTGCATGTTGTTCATAGATTTCTATATCCATACAATTTCTTCGAACTCGATGGAACTGACTTATAGGTATGCTGCGCAGCCAATTCGCATGATGGTTGCTATTGAATTCAATAAATGAGTTACAATCTGTATCTTTACCATAATTACTGGTTTTAATGTTCCCATCATCTATATAAATCCTTAAATCAAGGAAATTGACTTCAATTTCACTTATATTAAAAGTGAGCTGGATGTTGTATTTATTGTCGTTTAGATGTGTGCAGAAGGAGTCCAGTGAGCTACGGTCACCTCCCCACACAAATACAACATCATCAATATACCGGTACCATGACACCAGGCTGGCACTATGCTCATGACCCTTCCATACGGAATTTTCTTCCCAAAGGGCCATAAAAAGATTAGCATAGCTCGGCGCCAGCCTGGTGCCCATTGCTGTACCGGTTAACTGTAAATAAAAGGAATCATGGAACCAAAAAAAATTATTTCTCAAAATAAGCGAAGTACCCTCCACAATAAACTCCTTCATATCCTCCTGCATATCCTGTTTATCTAAAAAGAATTTAGTGGCCTCCAATCCATACTCATGTGTTATAATTGTATATAATGAGGTCACATCTGCTGTGACTAATAAGTGACCGGGTTGCCACGCAATTTCCATAAGTTTGTTAATAATGTCAATTGAGTCTTTGAGATAAGACCGGGTGGATTTGACTATGGGTTGTAGAATTTTATCTATAAACATTGATAAGTTGGATAGTGAAGAGTTCGTCCCAGCCACTATGGGTCGTCCTGGTGGTTTTTCTTTATTTTTATGCACTTTAGGAAGTGCATAAAGTACTGGTATAGACGGATTTATAATTGTAATAAACTCACAATCATCTTTTGTTATTATACCTTTAGACATATATAGAGCTAGAAAAACTTGCAGTTTTTCTTCTGTTGCTGAACTCGGATTTCCCCTTAATTTTTTATAAGTGGCTTCTTCCTGTAACTGTCTAAAGATTTCTGCATTGTAATCCTCTAAATTCATTATAACAATACTACCCCCCTTATCCGCAGGCTTTACTACTATATCTTTGTTTTCTCTGAGGGTTTTAATGGCATTTCGTTCTCCCTTAGTAAGATTCATTTTTCTATTTGGTTTCAATTGAATACTCTCCAGGTCACTTTTAACAGACTTCTCGAATGCCTCAATGAAACTCCCCTTTTTATGTTTGGGGTAAAAGGTGGATTTACGTTTTAATTTTACCTCCCCTTCAATTTGTGGGATGGTTTGTTCGGATCTCTCATCAAAATACCTTTTTAGCGTTAGGCGTCTGACAAACCTCTCCACATCGACATATACATCGAATTTATCACAACGGTTAGATGGGGCAAATTTAAGACCCTTTTTAAGGACTTCTTCTTCCTGTGATGTTAACTGATAATTACTTAAATTGTATATTTGAGTGCTCTTTTTAGGGGTATCTGGGATACAAGTCTGTTCTCCACTCTCCTCCAATACACCGTCTACCATCTTTTCCTCATCCCTTTCTTTTAATTTTAGTCTCTTTTTCAAACTATACGATTTCAATTTCCCCCCTCTCTTCCCTCTTTTCCTAAGGTTACCATTTCTCACCTCCATCTTTTTAGTCCTCTCTCTCTTACTCCTAAAAAATGATTTTTAGGCCTAGAGTTATCCCAATTATGGTCCTCCCTGGGGGTCAGATGTTCACCTTCATGTCTACTTCTTTGGTCGGGATCCCCCTGATATCTAATGTCCCTCCATGATCTATCCCTCTTGTCTACCGTATAGGGACTTCTATCCCTTCTTCTTTCTTGTTGGTATCCTCTATTTTCATAACGATTCCTAATTGGGCCTCTACGGTCAGGGTAATATCTGTTGTTTTCTATCTTTCTTGTATACCCTCCATTCCTCTCCTGTTCTGTACGCAAGCTCCTATCATACTTTTGTTTACTTGATAAGTCATCTTCTCTCTTCTTATCCCCATCTTTTTGTTCAAATTTAGATGACCTTTCCTCACATTAATGTTGGTGATTACATAATGGTAATTTAGATGGTAATAGATTAGAATTTATATAACCATATAGAAATGTATGATTTTTAGGATGGAGTAATCGTATTGGCTAAACCTGTCATGTGATATGGATAGTGGGTATAAAAGGCCGGGGAGATTACTTCCACCATCACACCCTGAGGAAGGATAGAGATCCGAAACGCGTTGGTGTTTTCTGTAGAGGACCCCCGGCTGTATCTGACCGCTCACTAGGACATCCTCCGGATTGGCTTTATACCCTGATCCTTGTTGGTTTGTACCTATTCCCCTAGTTCCATCTTAGGGGTGTGAGTGGAAGTGATCCTGCCGGCTCAGTTTATTGGGTGCCTCCATTTTCTGTATGGATTTTTAAGATTTTTATGTGATTGTAAAAATTAAAGAAAATCAAAAATTTTTAATCTAAAACGGACTGATGGAGTTTTAATCTATCGTGAGGTTGTGGATGTACTTACAAGACCACTGAAAGATCCCAGTGTGGGTGGATTCGTTAAAGATACCTTTGGATGCACATAGGGCTTATCATAAAGGTGAGCTTTATTCCAATAAGCGATATACCATAGATGATGTGATTGCGGTGTATTTAATAGAAGACAAAGAAACCCTTATGTGAATATAGGGCCTACAATAAAGGTCAGTCATTGAAGGATATCTCAAGTGAATAACCGTATGCTGAAGTTTCCATAAGGATATTGTGTATTCTGTTTCCTTCGAGGGTTTTTCAGACACAAGGAGTTCCGGTTCATAGCAGCGCTTGGAGTTCGCCCATCATTTTTTTAGTAGCTAGAAAAGAAGTGGTGTTCTTTGGGGCGTGTTTTCAAGCTGCGGCTAGGGCGCAAGTCATTGTTTCATTTTCTTTAGTTTGGATCCAGGATGCGCTTGCGAATCATTCCCACGTGTGTAAGTTCTCTGTAGCCATTTTGTTATCCTTAGTGTTTGCCATTTATTCTCTTTCTGTTTGCTCGTGTTTGCGATCGTATGCTTTTGTTCACATTATTCCTTGTTATTCTGTTTAGATTTTGATGTTAGTTTTGTAGTGTATAAGCTGTATTGTTTTCCCCTTTTTATACTAAAAGAATCATCCACGAAGGTGTTGGAGCCTGAGTGGTTGTTAAATCCATACCAGGTCTTGTGTATTTCACCATTTACTACAAAGGGTTTCTGAGCGTCTCAATCGCTCAAACAGCTTTCATATTATCAAGGTCAATAAGCGTTACATCATTGTAGTATTACAGTACTAAGGTTTACAGTATAAGCATACCCTTACAGCGTGTTGTTAATAAGGTTTACCGTGTATCATTCAGTGAGCGTCTGCGCCGCTCGTGTCCCACTCTCACGGCACAGCGTCCGCTACGCCAATTGCGTAGCATTACGGTACTCGGGCCGCCTATAGCGTGCTCGATACTAAGCGTAAGCCCGTGAGCGTACGTGTTGCTCGTGCGTCGTGCCCACGGCCTAGCGTCTGCTACGCTAAGTGCGTACCCTTACGGTACTCCGTGCGCCAATTGCGTACTTAGTCCATAATAAGTATATAGCTTATGTTCAAAGGATATATTTGACTTTATCAATTGGGGGCATCATCCGGGCCTCCTCATATCCACAGCCTAGCGGAACCAGGCAGACTTTATCCATCAGCAAAGGGCGAGAAGGTTGTATCCCCTGTTAACCGTTTGGTGGTTGGGGATACGGTAGTGCTGATCAGATAAGCGTCTGCTCCGCTTGGTTTGTAGGGATGCTGGTGGGATCCGGAACCGAAAGGTAAGAACGTTAAGCTATTGTCTTTTAAAACTTTTAATTTCTGTTTGGTGCAAATTGCGCACGCAACACACGCACACACCTGTATTTTCATTTGTGTATTTTCACATATCTACCTTTCTGTTTGCCATTAGCATTGATCACGTGCTGAGAAAATTTGTTGCTATTTTAGTTAAAAGTAAAGAGTAATACTTAAGGGAGTAATTGTAAAAACACGCACGCAGCCTGGCCCAGTTATAAAGGTTGTACAGGAGAAACTGTGTGGTGCTTGGTAAGCGATTGTTATGATTCCTGTACTCCAGACCGGAGGAGATCTTATGGCAGAGGTCTGAGTACAGGGAAAATAAGCTGGTTGTGGGAGCAGGAGAGCCTAGTAACCCCTGGCACCCTAACTCCGTTGTCTCGCCCGTGTTTATCAGAAATCCCCTGCGAGACTATGGTTGCTTGAGCCCATGGCAGCCGCGTTCGAAGGGCGGATTATGTCTGCCCAACCCCGATGCCCCCGCAGGTCTTAAAGGGAGACAAGGGGAAGTCCGAGACAGGGTGATAACAAGGGGCCCTCTGACTAAGCAACCAGGCCAGGGGTTACAAGCTAACTAACTTAAACCAAAGGTATGTGCGGACTAGCCGCCAGGGAAAAGGACAACCAAAGATCCCCTGATCCGTTACTCCTATCCAGCACCGCTGGATACCAGAGTGGATCTGTGGGAGCGGAATCCTCCGCAAAAGCTCCAGAACACAAGTAAACTAAATAATAAACAGTAAGCGGACAAGCCGCAACACACGGCTGAGCCGCGACTCACGAACACCACAAGATGTTAAAGGTGCTCGGTCAGACTCCAGGAACAGATGACAAACTTCCGAGTACAGGATCTCTGAGGACAGGAACAACCGGATTGAGCAGGACTGGAAACTCTCTGTAGCAGACACAGGCAAACAGGAAGCTATCACCGGCGTCTGTAAGGAGTCCTGAGGGTGCCTTTATTCAGGAACCCTCCAATCAAAATCCAGACAGGGTAATCAACTGAAATGCCGTGCAGCTTGCATGCTGCACGGCCAGCACACCAGGAGGTAATCAGGACAGACCCAGCAACGGGGAACGCGGCTAAACGTGGCGTCCCCGTTGCTAAGGTCAGAGCGGCTCCGTGCGCCCGGCGTCTAGCGTTGCCAGGGAGCCGGCGGCTGTACGCGCACGGCGTCCCTGGTTGCTAGGCGCCGGGCCGCACCGACGAGCGGACCCCGGCGCCTAACAGTACCCCCCCCTTGAGGAGGGGTCAAGGAACCCCTAAAGCCGGGTTTCTGAGGAAATTCTCGAAAAAATGCCCTTTTGAGCCTCGGGGCATGAAGATCCTCATCCAGGACCCAAGACCTTTCCTCTGGCCCATAACCTCTCCAATGTACCAAAAAATAAAGCCGACCCCGGGACAACTTGGAATCGAGAACCTTCTCCACCAAGAACTCCTGCTGACCCTGTACATTTATTGGTGATCTCCCCTGAGATATTTTACGAGGAAATCTACTGGACGAAACATATGGTTTCAGTAATGAGCAATGGAAGGTATTTCCGATCCGTAAAGTTTTTGGTAAACGTAACCGGAAAGCAACTGGATTGACTTTTTTGATAATGAGAAATGGTCCAATAAATCTAGGACCCAATCTGGCTGAGGTTTGTCGAAGTTTAATGTTGCGAGTCGACAACCACACCCTGTCTCCTACTTTAAAAGTGCACGGCCGCCGGAGCCTGTCAGAAAATCTTTTTTCCCGGAATGCTGCTTTTCTGAGAGCCAAGTGCACTTTTTTCCAAATAAGTTTAAGATGAGAGGTCAGAGCCAGAGAGGAGACAGAGGAATGTTGAAAAAATGAATTAGCTCTGGGGTGAAAACCAAAAACTGCAAAAAATGGAGACACATTGGTGGAGGAATGACAGGCATTATTATAAGCAAACTCCGCCAAAGGAAGAAACTCAGACCAGTCATTTTGGAGTTTGGCCGAGTACAAACGCAAATATTGTTTTAGAGATTGGTTAACTCGCTCAGTCTGCCCATTGGATTGGGGATGATAACCGGACGTTAAAGATAATTTCATCTTTAACGAAGCACAAAAAGACTTCCAAAATTGTGCAATGAATTGTGGACCCCTATCAAAAACAATATCAGTGGGTAAGCCATGGAGTCTGAAAACATGGCGGAGGAACAAGACTGCCAATCCCTGGGCAGATGGCAATCGGGGAAGAGCAATGAAATGGGCCATTTTGCTAAAACGGTCCACTACCACCCATATGACTCGGCATCCGGCTGACAGAGGGAGGTCCACCACAAAATCCATGGAGATATGCGACCATGGCCTAAGGGGAACATTCAAGGGCATAAGTTGACCTATAGGCAAAGAACGGGGAACTTTATGCTGTGCACAGACCTGACAAGAAAAAACAAACTCTTTAATGTCTTTGGAAAGACCAGGCCACCATACTGAGCGGGAGACTAATTCCAAAGTCTTAGCGATTCCCGGATGCCCGGCAACCTTGCTATCATGAAACTCCGCCAAAACAGTAGCTCTCAAAAACTCAGGGACAAAAAGACGACCAGCAGGAGTATTTCCAGGAGCTTGATGTTGAAGCAGCTTTAACTGGGTAAATACATCCTGTGTGAGGCCTGCCCGAATGACTGAAGACGGAAGTATGGGAGTGACAGGACTATTGTCTTGAACTGGAAGAAAACTGCGTGACAGGGCATCTGCCTTAGTATTCTTGGAACCTGGCCTGAAGGTGATAATGAATTTGAAACGAGTAAAAAATAAAGCCCAACGAGCCTGCCGGGCATTCAGTCGTTTAGCAGATTCAATGTATTGAAGATTTTTGTGATCAGTCAAAACTGAAATGGTATGGGTCGCTCCTTCAAGCCAATGCCTCCACTCCTCGAAAGCCCATTTAATAGCCAGCAATTCCCAGTTACCAACATCGTAGTTGGATTCTGCAGATGAGAATTTCCTGGACATAAAGGCACAAGGATGTAATTCAAGGGAATCTGGATCCTTCTGAGAAAGGATAGCCCCAACTCCAACCTCCGAGGCATCAACCTCAACAATGAAAGGCAATTCTGGGTTGGGATGTCTAAGGACAGGGGCTGAGACAAAGGCTTGTTTCAAGGCCTGAAAAGATAACTCAGCTTCACATGACCAATTGGTAGGATCTGCTCCCTTCTTAGTAAGTGCCACAATGGGAGCAACTAGGTCAGAGAAAGAGTGAATAAATCTTCTATAGTAGTTCGCAAACCCTAAAAAGCGCTGAATTGCTTTTAAGTTGGTGGGTTGCGCCCAACTAAGGATGGCTTGGAGCTTCTTTGGTTCCATACGGAATCCCCGAGGGGAAATAATGTACCCTAAAAAGGATACCTCCGTGACATGAAATTCACACTTCTCCAGTTTGGCATATAGGTGATTTTCACGTAATTTCTTTAGCACCTGACGCACCTGGGTAACATGTTGTTCTACAGAGTCAGAATATATCAAAATATCGTCTAAGTAGACTACAACGAATCTTCCAAGAAATTCACGGAGCACATCATTAATGAGATCCTGGAAAACTGCCGGAGCGTTTGACAGGCCGAATGGCATAACCAGATACTCATAGTGGCCTGATTGAGTACTGAATGCCGTTTTCCACTCATCCCCTGACTTGATTCTGATGAGGTTATATGCTCCTCTAAGGTCAATCTTAGAAAAAATCACAGCCGAACGTAGCTGATCAAAGAGGACAGAGATCAGCGGCAGAGGGTAAGTATTCTTTACTGAGATTTTATTCAAAGCTCTAAAGTCAATGCAGGGTCTGAGTGAACCATCCTTCTTCTCTACGAAGAAGAAACCTGCACTTAAAGGGGATTTAGATGGCCTGATAAAACCTTTCCCAAGGCTTTCTTTCACATACTCATTCATGGCCGCAGTTTCAGGACCAGACAATGCATATAACCTTCCTTTAGGCAACGTGGCACCAGGAATTAGCTCAATGGCACAATCGTAAGGCCTATGGGGAGGCAGAATATCCGCATTGCCCTTGGAAAACACGTCAACAAAATCCTGATATTCCTCAGGAATGGGTGCAGGAACGGCGGCAGCTACTCGGATAGGAAGCGTAATACATTCTTTATTACAGATGGTACCCCATTGTAAGATCTCCCCCGACTGCCAATCAATGATGGGATTATGAAAGGCCAGCCAAGGGTGACCCAGAACCACAGGAACTGCTGGACAATGAGTAAGGAAAAACTCAATCTTTTCAGAATGCAGGGCTCCCACCGAGAGTAAAACAGGAGGTGTACCTAGAGAAATAACCCCATTGGACAAGGGACTCCCATCTAAACCATGCATGGTGACACACCTACCCAAGGTTAACTGAGGAATACCTAAGGCCTTGGCCCATGTTAAATCCATAAAGTTCCCTGCAGCTCCACTGTCCACAAAAGCAGAGACCGAGGAACAGAGGCTGCCAAAGGAAACTTTAGCAGGAACTAACAGTGAGTTATTTGAGGAGATGAGCTGCAGACCAAAGTGAACCCCCTCACAATTCACTTGGTCAGGAAGTTTCCCGATTTGTTCGGACAACTACGGGCAAAATGTCCCTTACCTCCACAGTATAAACAAAGACCAGAATTTTGCCTCCTGGTTCTTTCTTCAGGAGACAGTTTGGAGAGACCTATCTGCATAGGCTCCTCCATGTCTACAGGAATGGAAAGCACACAAGGAGTAGACCCGACAGATGCCCCTTTTTCAGCCCTCCGCTCTCTGAGCCGACGAACTATCTTAATAGAGAGCTCCATGAGTTTATCGAGAGTCTCAGGAGCGGGATACTGAAGGAGACTGTCTTTTATAGATTCAGATAAGCCGAGGCGAAACTGACTGCGCAGAGCGGGGTCATTCCATCCACAGTCGTTCGACCAACGGCGAAACTCCGTACAATAATTCTCTGCGGGATTCCTACCCTGTCTAAGAGCACGCAACTGACTCTCAGCGGACGCCTCTCTATCAGGGTCGTCATACAATAGCCCTAAAGATTTTAAAAAGGCGTCTACAGACGATAAGGCCGGATCATCTGTCTTTAAACCAAAAGCCCAGGTCTGAGGATCCCCCTGAAGCAGAGAAATAATAATTCCAACCCGCTGAGCCTCCGTACCTGAGGAGACTGGTCTTAAACGAAAATAAAGTTTACAAGACTCTTTAAAATTAAAAAACTGTTTTCTATCCCCAGAAAAACGGTCAGGCAGATGCATTTTTGGTTCAGGGATGACCCTCGGGGAAGTCCGTAACAGATCTTCCTGTGACCTCACCCGGAGGGACAGATCCTGAACCATCTGAGTAAGTTCTTGAATCTGACTAACTAGAAGCTGGCCAGGATTTGGCCCAATACCGGCGGGATTCATGAGGCCGACAAAATCTCCCAACTGAATAAGTGAAAAAATTAACTCCTGTTAATTAAATTTTTTTCTTTTGTCTGGCCGGTGATAATGTTATGATTCCTGTACTCCAGACCGGAGGAGATCTTATGGCAGAGGTCTGAGTACAGGGAAAATAAGCTGGTTGTGGGAGCAGGAGAGCCTAGTAACCCCTGGCACCCTAACTCCGTTGTCTCGCCCGTGTTTATCAGAAATCCCCTGCGAGACTATGGTTGCTTGAGCCCATGGCAGCCGCGTTCGAAGGGCGGATTATGTCTGCCCAACCCCGATGCCCCCGCAGGTCTTAAAGGGAGACAAGGGGAAGTCCGAGACAGGGTGATAACAAGGGGCCCTCTGACTAAGCAACCAGGCCAGGGGTTACAAGCTAACTAACTTAAACCAAAGGTATGTGCGGACTAGCCGCCAGGGAAAAGGACAACCAAAGATCCCCTGATCCGTTACTCCTATCCAGCACCGCTGGATACCAGAGTGGATCTGTGGGAGCGGAATCCTCCGCAAAAGCTCCAGAACACAAGTAAACAAAATAATAAACAGTAAGCGGACAAGCCGCAACACACGGCTGAGCCGCGACTCACGAACACCACAAGATGTTAAAGGTGCTCGGTCAGACTCCAGGAACAGATGACAAACTTCCGAGTACAGGATCTCTGAGGACAGGAACAACCGGATTGAGCAGGACTGGAAACTCTCTGTAGCAGACACAGGCAAACAGGAAGCTATCACCGGCGTCTGTAAGGAGTCCTGAGGGTGCCTTTATTCAGGAACCCTCCAATCAAAATCCAGACAGGGTAATCAACTGAAATGCCGTGCAGCTTGCATGCTGCACGGCCAGCACACCATGAGGTAATCAGGACAGACCCAGCAACGGGGAACGCGGCTGAACGTGGCGTCCCCGTTGCTAAGGTCAGAGCGGCTCCGTGCGCCCGGCGTCTAGCATTGCCAGGGAGCCGGCGGCTGTACGCGCACGGCGTCCCTGGTTGCTAGGCGCCGGGCCGCACCGACGAGCGGACCCCGGCGCCTAACAGCGATTATAGTTAAATATTGTTTGCATTTATAGAAGCGTGTTATTTGTGTTACTGCGGACGTATCCGGCCTGTGTACATGTGTCTCTGACCGAGTGCGAGACAGCGTATGCGACCAAAGGCCTACACACGTAGCGTATATTACGCAACGTGCGTACAGATATGCCCACTAGATACAAATCACACGATAGCATTGTTTTAGTAGGCGATACAGAAGCCACGTGATAATAGCACAAATTTGTTCAGTTTCCAAAATTTAGTTTAAAGATCCTTCTCTCGTTGCATCTCCTCTGGGATTAGCCTGTGTTACTTGAATGAAAGACATTTTCTGTACAGAAAAATCAAAGTATATATGAAGTGAAAGAGCGTGTGTATGCAAGTAAAGTTTTCTTTGGTGTGAACCTTGGAAAAATAGAGATCTCGTAGAAAGACACCCGTGAAGTGAACACGTGGTGGCGTGGGAGAAGGCCATCTCACGTTAACAGTGAATAAGGTAAAAGGAGCAATTAGTGTTACAGCAGACCAGAAGGTCCGCGAAAGTCAGAAAGCCGTTAAAATTACCTATACGAAGTTTCTGAAGACCCTGACTTAAGAAAGGTCAGAGGTAGTGAGCACAGCCCCAGGGGTTGGCGCAGTACCCATATAGGCCCGTTTTGAGAATACGCTCCGGCTGAAGGTTTCGCAGCCTAAACAACCGATTCCGCTGGTCGTTCGGCGGATAAGTAATAGTTACTTATACGCAGGGCGACTGTACCGCATGTAATTGTGTGCATTAGTTGGTTACCTTGATACCCATTACGCAGTTTGCGTACGCTTTGCGGGATCATAAACGCTATTTGTACACTTTAACGTGATTTGTGTAGGTTTTTATTTTATTTTAAGGGAGGTTCGCTGATCACTCAGGAATTCTCCAGCAACTGATACTTACTGGGGAGGGTAGCATACTCCCACACGCCCCAGTAAATACAGGTTACACAGGGGCCCTAGGTTGGGTACGCCAGCATTGGGAACAGTGTGTGGGCATATTGGTCGATGTGGGCGAGAGTGGGTGAAGGCACTCGTTGGACTTTCGCCGTTGCCTTACCTCTGAGAACGTGGTTTTTGTAGGAATTCGCTGAGAAGGCAATACCTGCAAAGATGGGGGCCAGTTGCTCAAGTAAGGGACGATCATCCAAGGTTCAGGTTGATATAATTCCGCGCCCGGCAGGGTCGGCGAGGTACGTAATGTGTAAAAAATATGGATCACACACAGAGGTTTTATGCAATGAGTGGGAACGTATGACTGTGAACGATGGGGAGAAGTTTCCCAGGGTAGGCAGTTTTAATCCTGAGGTTTTGCAAAATTTAAGGAGAAGGATATGTCTGATAAAATCCGGGAAGCAACGGATTAGACATTATGATTATTTACAGTTATGGCAACAGGAAGGTGAGATACAACGGGGATTAGCTCAAGCAGCTGGTTCCAATCCTATCAGGAAACTGATAGCTACTGCACCACCACCACCACCATACATAACAGGAGAGAAAGTGGCTACAGAGAATGGCATACTGGTATATGATAAAAGTGCACTTAATAAATGTATTAATGATAAAAGTAAAGTAGATAAGTGTATTGATGCTAATGCTAACCCGTGCAAGTTGTATCCCGTTTTAAACTTCCCCCAGGACTGCGACCAGGAAGATGAGCCTACCACAATATCGGCACTCTCTCTAGCAGCCACCATACGAGAGACTACAGTGGGCACGGCCCAACCAGTAAGAGGAGTAGCAAAGGCCCCTAGTGGAGGGACAGGTGAGGTCGTGTCGGCAGGTAAGTACGGCAATGTACATTACGCAGAAACAATTACACCACACAATGTAGAATCAACCCAGAGTGATGTGATTGAACTTAATCCTGTCAGGGTAATTGCAGTCCCTAATGGAAAAACTGACGCTTCAGGTGTCACTCCCGTCAGGAACATTGCAATGCATTGTCCCTTTTCCCGGACAGAATTAAGAGCAATTATGTCTGATTTCCCTGATCCTAGGAAAGATCTAGTTGCAAGCCAAAGGTTCATTAGAGAACTAGGTAACTCCGCAGAACCCAATAACAAAGATTGGCGGACAATGCTGAGGGCATGTTTGCCCCCCAATATCGACTCTGCGAGATTTATCACTGATTGTAGGTTAGATGAAGAGGTACCTCTCACTGAAGAGTACAATCAGGACAATGTAAAACGTATCAACCTGCAGTTAGGAGTATATTTCCCAGCTGTTGTCAAGTGGAACAAAATCTTCTCCATAAGACAAAAAGAAGGTGAAATGGCTTCTGATTATTTCCATCGGGCACTGCAGGAAATGGCTAAGTATACTGGAATAGAAGACATTAAGACAAATGTGCACCATAGGGAAGTAGCAGTTTCTGTGTTAATGGATGGTTTAAAGGAAGTGTTGAGAACGAGGGTACAGACCACTCAACCAAATTGGCGAGGTATGTCGGTGGCTGCTTTGAGAGAGACCGCTATTGAGCATGATCGGAACATCATGAGACACAGGGAGTCACAGGGCGATAAGCTGATGGCAGTAAGTATACAAGCCCTTACAACAAAGCCACTTCAGCCTAAGCCCCAGACCCCTGTGGGTAAGTCAAATGTGATAACATGTTATAACTATCACAGAGAGGGAAATATTGCACGGAATTGTATGTTTAATGACCCACATAAGGTATACCAAACCCCTAGACCACGACATGACACACGTAATTGGGATCAGGGACCGCAGAGATGGAGTTATGAGCCACATGCAGGGGAAACAAGAAGGTACCCACCAAAAAGAGACTGGCAAGTCTCTGACAATTCCCAGTTACCCCCTTCACATGTTGTAGCTGCCAGTGCGCTGCGGGGAGGTCACCACATACAATAGGGGTGGGGCCACACCTGTAGTCTGCAGCCAGTGAAATTAATTGCGAGCCTTGGAAGTAAACCCGAGGTCACAATTGATGTAGCTGGTAGATCTCTACCTTTCCGTGTAGATACGGGGGCGGCCAAGTCAGTGATAAATTCAACAGTGGGTATGAAGACAACTGGTAAAACAATTCCAGCCATGGGAGTAACGGGAGTAGTACAACACTACCCTTTAAGCAAACCAGCAGAGATTACGATAGGGCCTTTGCAGACCAAGCACTCCTTTTTGCTAGCTGCATCGGCTCCGACTAATCTACTTGGGAGAGATTTACTGTGCAAAATGGGGTGTGTCATATATTGTACTCCTGGAGGTGTGTTCTTAGATATACCAGAGAATCACGCTCAGGAAGTGCAGGATATACTAGACTCCCCGCAAAGTTTAATGTCACACACTGCTGTTACAGATAGGTGTCCGTCCAAGGTAGAGGAAATGATTTCCCAGATACCGGAGTCACTTTGGACCAAGGATGGACAAGACACTGGATTAATGGCAAATGTAGCTCCTGTAGAAGTTCAAGTAAAAGATGGTAGGATAGCTCCAAAAATCCCACAGTATCCTCTGAAGCCAGAGGTGGAGTTAGGAGTTTACCCAGTAATAGAGCGCTTGCTACAACAGGGCATTCTGGTTAGGACGTCCAGCACTGCCAATAGTCCCATCTTCCCTGTGAAAAAGAGAGGGGGGAGGGGTTACAGGCTAGTGCAGGATCTAAGGGGGATCAACAAAATAGTTGAGAGCCAATTCCCCGTAGTGCCAAATCGAGCTGTCATACTTATGCAAATCCCTCCCACTGCAAAATTTTTCACTGTGATTGACCTCTGTTCCGCTTTCTTCTCGGTACCTCTGCACCCTGACAGCCAATATTTGTTTGCATTCACATACAGAGGAGTACAGTACACCTGGACTCGCTTACCACAATGTTTCATTGACAGCCCAAGTATTTTCTCACAGGCTTTGCATGATTGTTTACAATCCTTTCAACCTGAGAGCGGATCAGTATTAATACAGTATGTAGACGACTTACTACTGTGTTCTGATTTGCTCGAATCGTCCTTGAGAGACACGAAACAGCTTTTGTTTCATCTTTCTGATACAGGACACAAGGTTTCAAAGGATAAGTTGCAATTATGCCAGACCAAGGTAAAATATTTGGGACATTGTTTGACACAAGGACTGAGACACCTCACCGCTGATAGAGTACAGGCGATTCGCGACATGACTCTGCCACAAACCCAGCAACAGATTCGCACTTTCCTAGGAATGTGTGGGTACTGTCGTAACTGGATCCCAGGATTTTCCATACTAGCCTTACCTTTGCAAGAGATGGTCTCATCAAACAAACCAGATCGGATTTCACACACAGATGGGTCCGAACTGGCATTTGAGAGACTCAAACAGTTCCTAACGCAGGCACCAGCATTAGGTATGCCAGATTATGGGAAACCCTTTGAACTATACGGCACAGAAAGTGCTGAGTGTGCGGCAGGTGTCTTAACCCAGAAGCATGGTGATACCAGCAGGCCGGTAGCCTACTACAGCGCTCAGCTAGACATGGTAGCACGATCCCTCCCCACATGCTTGCGAAGTGTTGCAGCGATAGCATTGCTAGTGAGCAAAAGCGAAGATGTTGTGTTAGGACACAACCTGACCATCCATACACCTCATGCAGTGTCAGCCTTACTGAATTCTGCCCAAACCAGACATGTCTCATCTGCACGGTTTACAAGGTGGGAATTAGCACTAATGGCCCCTGTAAACATCACCATAAGGAGATGCAGCGCACTAAATCCTGCAACGTATCTCCCAGGTGTGCCTGGACAGGCACAAAGGGTGGGGGATGAGAGTGATAGTGAAGGAGGATTTAGTACAGACACTGACACACATGATTGTATGGAATATTTGACCCAAAATTTCACTGCAAGGCCCGACATCAGTGACAACCCACTGGAAGGTGTAGATTTTACTTTCTACACTGACGGTAGTTGCCACAGACAGACGGACTCGGGAGACTTGTGTACTGGATACGCAGTCGTAGATGACAAAGGTACCATAGAAGCGGAACCCCTGGGCCCACCTCACTCAGCACAAGTTGCTGAGCTGGTTGCCCTAACCAGAGCGTGTGAATTGGCTAAAGGTAAGTCAGCCAATATTTACACGGATTCTAGGTATACCTTTGGAGTAGTGCATGATTTCGGGGCCCTATGGCGCCTCAGAAATTTCATGACGGCAGCTGGCACACCCGTGGCGCATGCAACCCACATCAAAAGACTTTTAGCAGCGATACAGGAACCTGACAGAGTGGCTGTTATCAAGTGTAAAGCCCAAACATACAGCCAAGACCCGGTGTCACTTGGTAACAGCCAGGCAGACGAAGCTGCTAAATCAGCAGCCAGTACCCCCATACAGACAGACATCACACAACTGATGGTATTCAATACCGTCAACACACAGAAATTGAGTGAAATGCAAAATTTGTGTTCTCCACAGGAAAAGGCAGTCTGGAGGTCAAAAGGATATGGCCAGGAGTCCTCAGGACTCTGGACAGATGGACAGGGTAAGCCAGTGGCACCCAGAGCATACCTTCCGAGTTTAGCGGAGGCGGCACATGGGCTGACTCATCTAGGTAAAAAAGGTATGTGCAAGTTGGTAAGAGCCTACTGGTGCGCACCAGGATTTTCTTCCCATGCGGGTAAGAGGGCAATGACATGCCTCACCTGCTTGAGGAAGAACATTGGAAAGGCGATACCAACAGAACCATCCCATATTCCGCCAACGGACGGCCCTTTTCAGGTAATACAAATTTATTTCATACAATTGCCACCTTGTAGAAATGTAAAGTATGTATTGGTTTGTATTGATGTGTTTTCAAATTGGGTTGAAGCGTTTCCCGCTGCCACAAATACCGCTACGTTTACTGCAAAGAAAATTGTGCAGGAATTTGTGTGCAGGTATGGTATTCCTAGGATAATTGAAAGTGATAGGGGTACCCATTTTACAGGTGAAGTCTTTCAGGTAATGTGCAAATTAATGGGAATTAATAGTAAGCTGCATACTTCGTACCGGCCACAGGCAAGTGCGAAAGTGGAAAGAGTAAACAGCACTATTAAGAACAAGTTGAGCAAAGTAATGGCTGAAACTGGACTGTTGTGGCCAGAAGCTTTGCCACTTGTATTGTACAGCATCAGAACCACTCCCAGGTCCCCTCTTAATCTGTCCCCCTTTGAAATTCTTTTTGGTCGACAACCCCATGTTATGATTGACCCCCAGGATGATTTGAAATGTAACAATGAAGTAACCGTAAAGTATCTAGTTAAGATGAGCAAGCAGTTGAGGAATCAGAATAGCAATCTAAAGCTGGTGATTCCTGATCTGCCAGACAATAATTGTCATGACATTGAACCTGGGGATTATGTAATGATTCGGAATTTTCTACGCTTAGGTTGCCTGATTGACCGTTGGGAAGGACCGTACCAAGTCTTACTGACCAGCACGACAGCATTGAAGGTTGCCGAGAGAGAGACTTGGGTCCACTCGTCCCACTGTAAGAAGGTCGCTGACCCAGAGAAAGCCCGTGACATAGAGCAGAGTGTGGAGGAAACCATCTCATTGGAGTGTCTGTTCCGGGAAGGCTGAGAGGCAGGACTGTTGTCACAGCACCTGAGCACAGAGAACTACAAGATCAGAGGCGGTTGTCGCGCCAAGTTTTCTTTCCCTCCTAGCTGTTTTCTTTCCCTCATTACAACTCTTTCTTTCTCCTCCTGTAAGATGGACTCGCCCCAAGAGACTGCAGTCCGTGTTTTCCTGTTGACCCTGTTGTTGACCAGAGCAGTCTGTTTCGGTGAGAGTACCAGTGAGGTCGAGAAAGGATCTGGAATGGGTTCTGATGATCAGGATGGAGACGTATAATTCCGAGAGCAATATAATTACCGAGCAAAGGCGAGTATCAGAAAACGATCTGGTAGCCATGACACTAATAGACATTGTGAAGGATTGTTAGCTGAATAGAACTGTATCTGTAGGAATTGTGACAACATAGCTGAGGACGGGTGCATCCAGAGAGGTCAGTCCAGCATTAATATCAATATGGACCGTCATCCATTGAGTGACTATCACTCATTAGTGGGTAAGGTTTTAAACCAAACGGAATGCTGGGTGTGCTCACAAGTACCTCAAGGTCATAGAAAGTCAGGACTAGTGCCATACTCTTTAACGATAGATGAGGTACTTGAATTAAGGGGTGGGAGACCGGTGGACAAGAAATTTAATATTTCTAGGCCTCCTAGTTTGAAGCTCCACCAATATCATGTGGATAGGTCCCTAATATGTTTTAACATTTCCAATCCCCGAAAGCCGGGAAATTGGGAGGTGACATGGAACAACCGAACCATGACATTCTCACACAGAGCCGATAGAATGCCCGTAGACTCAGAGCTTATACGCCAAATAGCCAACAGTGGAAGATATTTCCAGTATAGGTACACTCTAGGAAGTAGGCCCATGCGAGTTGGAGAAGTATCACCAGGATACTGTGCGCATATCATACAACCTGATACGTGTACTAGACAAATGAGAGAGTTAGGGATAGGATTTTTCATCTGGAAGGTTTGTAATATGGTGATGTCATTTTCTATCCCATATGTCCTCCCCGATGATGCATATTTCATATGTGGGAGGAAGGCGTATAAGTGGCTTGCCCCAAACTCAGAGGGATTGTGTTACATTGGAAGTGTGTTGCCGGAAGTAATGACCATTACCCATGAAAAGATGAAAGACGTTCACCGCAATGCTCAAGCTCCTTACACTCACACCCATTACGAACACATTGTAAAGAGACACCTTATAGATAGGACAGAGCATGCAGCCTCTGATTTGATCCACGAATCCACCGGGATTCAATTCCTACTCGCATTAGATATCACCCGTACCGCCAGAAGAGTTATACATTTTAGGTATATTACAGCGCTAGCGAACCTGATAGACAATATCACCGAGATGTATGATGACACCTTCAGGTATACTGGGAGAGAATTGCATACTTACAAAACGGAACTGATCCAGCACAGGATGGTTCTCAATTACATCACAGCAGTGACAGGAGGGTATTGTGTCACCCTAGCAACTCAGTATGGTGTGAAGTGTTGTACATATATCACAAACAGCACTGAGGACCCATCAGAGGTCATAGATCAAAAGATGGACGATATCTTGCAATTGAAGTGGGAGTTCCAAAGGAGACACAACCTTACCCTTGCTTCTGTGGGTAATGAACTAACCGGCTGGGTTTCATGGTTGAACCCACGCAATTGGTTCTCAGGGTAAGGAGAATGGGCTCAAAATGTTATCGTTACTGTAGGGAAATTCCTCTTATGTATCCTAGGAGTTGTCATAATGATTGGTCTGATATTCAAATGTGTTCGGATTTTAATGAATTGCAAGCGTAGTACCAAATTGATGAGTTTGAGGAGCGAGGGCATTGTAACAACAACTAGTTTAATTTATGACCCATCAATCGAGACAATGTTGTGACAAGACGTGATTCCACAGTCCGTTTCTTTCACCCGTTTCTCCTTTGTTTTTCTTCAAGGTACAAAGACATCCACCTGGAAGAAGAATTTGATGACCCTTCATACAGACCACTGATGAACTGTGTCACAGACACTTGATGAGCTTTTAGAGACTGTAATTTTTATGGACACTTGAAGAGCTTTGCTTGCCACTTACAGCAAAGATACAGCAATCCGGACAAGACATCGACAAGACTTCAAGAAGACACCCAAAGACGACCACATACATAATCATACAAATGCATTTATAACGCATGTTTCTTATCTTCATCTCTACTATCTTCAGGTAGTGACACACATAGTCGATAGGTAATATAGGCACATATATTAGCACTCACACATTCTCCCCCTTCATGTATCATCAACTAATGTGCACCCCATTTGTTGGAACTAAAAAGCCGAACAGAGCTCGGTAGAGTTTGTTAGCCCATTTACAGACCCTTAATACGGGATGAGAAGGATTCAATGTATACTTCGCAATACCTCGAAGCTTATTTTAGAACATGTACGGCACGATGATACATGACCCCTCAGACATGGATTTCATACACACATGCTTTTACTATCCCACTAGGTCATACATTTCCCACCTCCTCCTCTCCTCCCTACTCCCAATCATAATAAGGTATTTCATGGTAACATATGTATTTTTCTGCTTAAATTGTTTAGATAGTGGCAGTTATTGTTGACTGCCAAAGGGTGGACAGTCAAAGTCGAAAAATATCATGATTCACAATGCCTTGTACTAACCCCAATGCACATGCCCGCTGCTCGTGCACCGACTCCCCCGTGCGTACGCATCCCCTCAGGTTGCGTAAGGGACGCTCCGACGTCTCCTGCGCATGGAGATGTGTATTTATGGCGGAGTTTGTGAGCGTCTAGCGAGCGACTCGATCGCAACATATTTAACCCATATAGTGTGTTTTATAGATAATATTCCCCTTAACAATGTCAGCAAGTATTTTTAGTGTAAACGGTTCGTGGACAGAGGGATTCCTCTTTGCATGATAGGAAGGGTCAGATAAAGGTTGAACGGTGGTGTCTAGTATCAAACTGTAGAGTATTTTAATAGTAACATTTCGGTGTAGGTTAGGAAGAGATTGCTCGCTCCTGCGCATAGTTATGTATAAAAGTAGTTTATAGACATTTACTGTATTTGCTGTTCATTATCCATGCAGCGGGAATCCTGAGGATACCTCCCACCTGAGCAGTTGGAGAAAGACACAACCCACCTGTTCGAACCCACCTATGACCTTTTGTTATAATGCAGAGACACATTCCTGTGTCCAATGAACACTGAGATTATAGGGACCATTGTATTGTTACTGTATGCTGTGTATATAAAGACCACCATTGCTGGGCCAGTCACTCACTCTCTGCAAGGTTTTCACATTGAAGGCTGAGGGCTGGATCCAGGACGCGCTTGCGAATCATTCCCACGTGTGTAAGTTCTCTGTAGCCATTTTGTTATCCTTAGTGTTTGCCATCGTATGCTATTGTTCACATTATTCCTTGTTATTCTGTTTAGATTTTGATGTTAGTTTTGTAGTGTATAAACTGTATTGTTTTCCTCTTTTTATGCTAAAAGAATCATCCACGAAGGTGTTGGAGCCTGAGTGGTTGTTAAATCCATACCAGGTCTTGTGTATTTCACCATTTACTACAAAGGGTTTCTGAGCGTCTCAATCGCTCAAACAGCTTTCATATTATCAAGGTCAATAAGCGTTACATCATTGTAGTATTACAGTACTAAGGATTACAGTATAAGCATACCCTTACAGCGTGTTGTTAATAAGGTTTACTGTGTATCATTCAGTGAGCGTCTGCGCCGCTCGTGTCCCACTCTAACGGCACAGCATCCGCTATGCCAATAGCGTAGCACTACGGTACTCAGGCCGCCTATAGCATGCTCGATACTAAGCGTAAGCCCGTGAGCGTACGTGTCGCTCGTGCGTCGCGTCCACGGCCTAGCGTCTACTACGCTAAGTGCATACCCTTACGGTACTCTGTGCGCAAATTGCGTACTTAGTCCATAATAAGTATATAGCTTATGTTCAAAGGATATATTTGACTTTATCAGTACCTTGGCAAAATGATCATTTGCATAAAACATAGACTATATTGGATTTCTATTTAATTTCATTCCTATGGAATTGCATTTAGATTTTGTTTGACATTTTGGAGGGTTACTTTCTGAACATTTTCTATGGTTTAACAATGGCAATATGTCTGTCCCATACATTCTGAATTGTTTGCATCCCAACCGCAATTGCCAGGACAGTGTTTCATGGATCGAAGCAAATATCTTTCAAAATACACTAAAAATGATAAGGCTCTACTATAAAGCTTAAAAGAACATGATCTAATACTGTGGTAACCCACTAATCAGAATCACCCAGACTAAAGATGTCCCATTATTATGTATCCTATTCTTTAAAGTGTCAATAAATTCTTTAACCATATACATATGCCCCCATCCCAAAGATCAAATATTCTCTTGTTATGTACAGGACTGTTAAGCAGAAAAGTGTGAGATTCGTAAGTAATGCATCACATTGACTGTAATAGATGCTGAATTAATCATTAGCAAAGATTGTAACTTTTTGTTCAAGTCCAAGCTGTAGACATGTTGCTGCTCTCTAAATATGCACCTATAGATATATAAATTAGCCAAATTCTTTATTTTCCAAACAGTAAATGACTATAAAATACATACATCCAACCCTCCAAAACACACAAAAATGTTCTGTAACTTGCTCATTATTAAATACAAAGAATCAAGACACTAAATAAAAAAACATAAAATAATCAATATAAAACATCTAAAATCAATAAAAACTGCTATATATGCTTGTTTAATTTATTCTACAAAATTAAACATCTTTATTAAAATATTAGTTCAGAAAATCATCTATTTTTCACCAACATACTAATGCTTTTCAGCAACTACCAAAAACCTTTTAAACAATTAGCAAAAGAGCTATAAACATTAACTACCAATGCATTTTTACTTATGCATTCTATATGAAAGACTTATTTATCTCATAGTGAGTAACAATTTTTAAATTTTTGATGTTTAGTTGTTATTTTAGAAATTTTTATAGTAAAATGTAGTTTTTGATCATTTGTTATTAATAATAAAAAAAATTAATAGACAATCATTTGTCCACATCTATAAATTGTACCTTGGCGAAATGATCATTTGCATAAAACATAGACTATATTGGATTTCTATTTAATTTAATTCCTATGGAATTGCACTTTGATTTTGTTTGACATTTTGGAGAGTTACTTTCTGAAAATTTTCTATGGTGTAACAATGGCAATATGTATTTCTCATACATTAAAAATTGTTTTATTATTGTATGCATCCCAACCACAATTGGCAGGACAGTGTTTCATGGATCTAATCAAATATCTTTCAAAATATACTACAAATGATAAGGCTCTGCTATAAAGCTTAAGAGAACACTGTCTAATACTGTGGTAACCCTCTAAACAGAATCACCCAGACTTAAGATGTCCTATTATTATGTATCCTATTCTTTAAAGTGTAAATGAGTTTTTTAACCAAATACATATGTTCCTATCCCATAGGTCAAATATTCTTTTGTTATGTACAGGACTGTTAAGCAGAAAAGTGTGAGATTCATAATTAATACATCACATTGACTGTCCTAGATGCTGAAATTACCATTAGCAAAGATTGTAGCTTTCTGTATAAGTCCAAGCTGTAGACATGTTGCTGCTCTCTAAATATGCACCTATAGATATATAAATTAGCCAATTTTTTTGTTTTCCAAACAGTAAATGACTATAAAATACATATATCCAACTTTCCAAAACAGAAAAAAACATTCTGCAACTTACTCATTATTAAATACAAAGAATCATGACACTCAGCAAATAATAAATAAAATAATCAACATAAGACATTTAATCTCCATATAAACTACCACACACATTGTTTTTAATTTGTTCTACTAAACTAAACATACCCATTATGATATAAGTTCAAAAAAACACCTATTTTTCACCAACCTGTTAATGCTTTTCAGCAACTGCCAAAAAAGATTTTAAACAATTAGCAAAAGAGCTGTAAACATTAACTACCAATGCATTTCTACTTAAGCATCCTATATGAAAGCCTTATTTAACTCATAGTGAGTACCAATTTTTTCCATTTTTGATGTTTAGTTGTTATTTTATATATTTTTTTAAGTTAAATTTAAAGTTTTTGATCATTTTATATTAATAAATCAATAAAAACATTAATAGAAAAAGATTTGTCCACATCTATAAATTGTACCTTGGCAAAATGATCGTTTGCATAAAACATAGACTATATTGGATTTCTATTTAATTTAATTCCTATGGAATTGCATTTAGATTTTGTTTGACATTTTGGAGGGTTACTTTCTGAACATTTTCTATGGTTTAACAATGGCAATATGTCTGTCCCATACATTAAAAATTATTTTATTATTGTATGCATCCCAAACACAATTGCCAGGACAGTGCTTCATGGATCGAAGCAAACATCTTTCAAAATATACTAAAAATGATAAGGCTTTGCAATAAAGCTTAAAAGAACACTGTCTAATACTGTGGTAACCCACTAAACAGAATCACCCAGACTTAAGATGTCCCATTATTATGTATCCTATTCTTTAAAGTGTCAATGAGTTTTTTAACCAGATACATATGTCCCCATCCCAAAGGTCAAATATTATTTTGTTATGTACAGGACTGTTAAGCAGAAAAATGTGAGATTCATAATACATCACATTGACTGTACTAGATGCTGAAATTATCATTAGCAAAGATTGTAGCTTTCTGTTCAAGTCCAAACTGTAGACATGTTGCTGCTCTCTAAATATGCACCTATAGATATATAAATTAGACAAATTCTTTGTTTTCCAAACAGTAAATGACTATAAAATACATATATCCAACTCTCCAAAACAGACAAAAACATTCTGCAACTTACTCATTATTAAATACAAAGAATCATGACACTCAACAAATAATAAATAGAATAATCAACATAAAACATTTAATCTCCATATAAACATCCATACACATTGTTTATAATTTGTTCTACTAAACTAAACATCCCCATTAAGATATCTGTTCAGAAAATCACCTATTTTCCATCAGCCTATCAATACTTTTCAGCAACTGCCAAAAAACTTTTAAACAATTAACAAAGGAGCTGTAAACATTAACTACCAATGCATTTCTATTTAAGCATCCTATATGAAAGCCTTATTTAACTCACAGTGAGTACCAATTTTTCCATTTTTGATGTTTAGTTATTATTTTATATATTTTTTAAAATAAAATTTAGTTTTTGATAATTTGTTATGAATCGATCAATAAAAACATTAATAGAAAAAGATTTGTCCACATTTATAAATTGTACCTTTGCAAAATGATCATTTGCATAAAACATAGACTGTATTGGATTTCTATTTAATTTCATTCCTATGGAATTGCATTTTTATTTTGTTTGATAGTTTGGAGGGTTACTTTCTGAAAAATTTCTATGGTGTAACACTGGCAATATGTCTGTGCCATACATTCAGAATTGTTTGCATCCTAACCGCAATTGCCAGGACAGTGTTTCATGGATCTAAGCAAATATCTTTCAAAATACACTAAAAATGATAAGGCTCTACTATAAAGCTTAAAAGAACATGATCTAATACTGTGGTAACCCACTAATCAGAATCACCCAGACTTAAGATGTCCCATTATTATGTATCCTATTCTTTAAAGTGTCAATAAGTTCTTTAACCATATACATATGCCCCCATCCCAAAGATCAAATATTCTCTTGTTATGTACAGGACTGTTAAGCAGAAAAGTGTGAGATCCGTAAGTCATGCATCACATTGACTGTACTAGATGCTGAATTTATCATTAGCAAAGATTATAACTTTCTGTTCAAGTCCAAGCTGTAGACATGTTGCTGCTCTCTAAATATGTACCTATAGATATATAAATTAGCCAAATTCTTCATTTTCCAAATGGTAAATGACTATAAAATACATATATCCAATCCTCCAAAACACACAAAAATGTTCTGTAACTTGCTCATTAGTAAATACAAAGAACCAAGACACTAAATAAAGAAAACATAGAATAATCAATATAAAACTTCTAATATCAATAAAAACTGCTATATATGCTTTTCAAAATGATTATACAAAAATAAACATTTTTATTAAGATATTTGTTCGGAAAATCATTAATTTTTCACCAACATACTAATGCTTTTCAGCAACTGCCAAAAAGCTTTTAAACAATTAGCAAAAGAGCTGTAAACATTAACTACCAATACATTTCTACTTATGCATTCTATACGAAAGACTTATTTATCTCATAGTGAGTAACAATTTTTCCATTTTTGATGTTTAGTTGTTATTTTAGATATTTTTTATAGTAAAATATAGGTTTTGATCATTTGTTTATAATAATAAAAAAATTAATAGACAATGATTTGTCCACATCTATAAATTGTACCTTGGCGAAATTAATATTTGCATAAAACATAGACTATATTGGATTTCTATTTAATTTCATTCCTATGGAATTGTACTTTGATTTTGTTTGACATTTTGGACGGTTACTTTCTGAACATTTTCTATGGTGCAACAATGGCAATATGTCTGTCCCATACATTAAAAATTGTTTTATTATTGTATGCATCCCAAACACAATTGCCAGGACAGTGTTTCATGGATCGAAGCAAACATCTTTCAAAATACACTAAAAATTATAAGGCTCTACTATAAAGCTTAAAAGAACACGATCTAATAATGTGGTAACCCACTAATCAGAATCACCCAGACTTAAGATGTCCCGTTATTATGTATCCTATTCTTTAAAGTGTCAATAAGTTCTTTAACCATATACATATGTCCCCATCTCAAAGATCAAATATTCTCTTGTTATGTACAGGACTGTTAAGCAGAAAAGTGTGAGATTCGTAAGTAATGCATCACATTGACTGTACTAGATGCTGAATTTACCATTAGCAAAGATTATAACTTTCTGTTTAAGTCAAAGCTGTAGACATGTTGCTGCTCTCTAAATATGCACCTATAGATATAAAAATTAGCCAAATTCTTCATTTTCCAAACAGTAAATGACTATAAAATACATATGTCCAATCCTCCAAAACACACAAAACGTTCTGTAACTTGCTCATAATTAAATACAAAGAATAAAGACACTAAACAAATCAAAAATAGAATAATCAATAAAAACTGCCATATACACTTTTTTAATTCATTCTACAAATATAAACATCCCTATTAAACTATTTTTTACCAACATACTAGTGATGGGTAGTTCATGAATGATTAGTTCAAAATGAACTAATCTTCAAAGTGAACTAGTTCGTTCAGTTCACAGCTTTGGCAAAGATTAGTTCATCAGGAAGGAGGAGTTGGACACAGACAGAATAGAGCTAGCATTAGGCTAGTCACTGTCTCATTCACTGGATTTTCACTTCCTGAATCTGATGCTGTGAAATGAAAGTTAAAAGTACAACACAGCCCAGCAATACAGATCTAATAAAAAAAATAGCATCTGCACTGCCTAGCCAAAGTCTATGGGGTAAATTTACTAAGGTGGGAGATTTTTAGAACTGGTGATGTTGCCCATAGCAACCAATAAGATTATATCTATTATCTGCTAGAAGCAGCTAGATAAATAGTAAGTAGAATCTGATTGGTTGTCATGGGCAACATCACCAGTTCTAAAAAATCTCCCACCTTAGTACATTTACCCCTATGTGTGTCTGTGAGTGAGCATGTGTGGTCATGCTGCTCACCTTTCTGTGATACAATCACTGTCCTATTAGTCCAGATGTCCAAACACTTGCTGCTACTTCTGGTACTACTGGATCCTGTGCATACTGCTGTGCTAAATCTTCTGCTGGGTGTTGTGTAGGTGCTGCTGCAGCAGCACTGTTTTTATTCAGCTCTCACTCAGCAATACTCATGAGTCAGTACATCTCTGCTGCCACAGGGGTCACTGCTGTGCTCAGACATGGAGTGGACTCACTCTGTGGAGCTGATTGAACTGCATTGTCCAGATGACTCGTGAGTCATTCTCCTTGCAAGTAGTTCAGTAGTTCAGTGATTCATTACAGTTCACTGATCAGTTCACTGACTCAATGACTCATACAGCCATACGAGTCAGTACAGTACTTCTAACCTACCATGTGTGGCACTGCTGTGCTCAGGCATATGCATTGTATGGAGCGGATACTGAACTGCATATAGCCATGATTTATTCACCTAGCATATTAGGTGGTCACAAGGTACACTGTCACTTCCAATCAGCCAAAGACAAATTCTGAGTGCTGCATGCTATCCTGTAGGGCAGGTATGTCCAAACTGCGGCCCTCCAGCTGTTGTGAAACTACATATCCCAGCATGCCCTGACACAGTTTTGCTGTCAGAGAATGCTAAAGCTGTGTCAGGGCATGCTGGGATGTGTAGTTTCTCAACAACTGGAGGGCCGCAGTTTGGACATGCCTGCTGTAGGGTCTGATTACTCTACACAAGACATAGGGGGATATGTATGTCTGTCTGATGAACCTTCAGTCTTGAAATAATAAAAAATATGATGGTACATATACTTAGGTAGTTCTATAGAAGTGATGTTGCCCATAACAGAGAGTGAGAGAGAGAGAGAGAGAGAGAGAGAGAGAGAGAGAGAGAGTGTGTGTGTGTGTGTGTGTGTGTGTGTGTGTGTGTGTGTGTGTGTGTGTGTGTGTGTGTGTGTGTGTGTGTGTGTGTGCGTGTGCATGTGCGTGTCTCATGAGTCAGTTTACCTCAGCTGCCACTGCTGTGCTCATGGAGTCAGTGGACTCTGTGAAGCTGATTGAACTGCATTATCCTGACGACTCATGAGTCACTCTCCTTGCAAGTAGTTCATTACAGTTCACTGACTCATACAGCCATACAAATCAGTACAGTACTTCTCAGCTACCATGTGTGGCACTGCTGTGCACAGGCATATGCATTGTATGGAGCTGATACTGAACTGCATATAGCCATGATTCATTCCCCCAGTATATTAAGGTGACAAGCTACACTCCCAATCAGCTAAAGACACAGTGCTGAGTGCTGCATGCTATCCTATAGGGCAGGCATGTCCAAACTGCGGCCCTCCAGCTGTTGAGAAACTACACATCTCAGCATGCCCTGACACAGCTTTAGCATTCTCTGACAGCAAAACGGTGTCAGGGCATGCTGGGATATGTAGTTTAACAACAGCTGGAGGGCCGCAGTTTGGACATGCCTGCTGTAGGGTATGATTACTCCACACAAGACACAGGGGGTTATGTACTATGAACCTTCAAGTGACATAAAGTTGAGCAGTTGCCCCTAGCAACCAATCAGCTTCTGTCACTTTATATACTGTTGAAGATAAATGACAGAAGCTGATTGGTTACTTTGCAACATCTCCACTTTATCTCTCTAAGGTCTGTTACATTGGGGCAAAGGGACTTTTTTTTCTTTTAATTACTGTATTTTAAAAGCAGTAAAAACTAAAAGTGACTTATGACATTACTCTGGATTTGGGTATTTCACATGCATATTATGAAGTAAAAAGGAGTACCAACAATGGGATTAATATTGCAGAGATACATATGTCACTATAAGGTTGCTATATAACTTATTGCTTTTCTTAAAAATAAAAAAATCTGACATATTACACACATCTGATCATTTGAAAAAGATTCTAACTCCTACAATGAGCTAGTATTAGAAATACCTACTCTAGGGAGGTCATTCCGAGTTGTTCGCTCTGTAAATTTCTTCGCATCGCAGCGATTTTCCGCTTAGTGCGCATGCGCAATGTCCGCACTGCGACTGCGCCAAGTAAATTTGCTATGCAGTTAGGAATTTTACTCACGGTTTTTTCTTCGTTCTGGTAATCGTAAAGTGATTGAGAGGAAGTGGGTGTTTCTGGGCGGAAACAGGCCGTTTTATGGGTGTGTGGGAAAAAACGCTACCGTTTCTGGGAAAAACGCGGGAGTGGCTGGAGAAACGGAGGAGTATCTGGGCGAACGCTGGGAGTGTTTGTGACGTCAAACCAGGAACGACAAGCACTGAACTGATCGCAGATGCCGAGTAAGTCTCGAGCTACTCAGAAACTGCACAGAGATGTATTTTCGCAATAATGCGAATCTTTCGTTCGCAATTTTAAGAAGCTAAGATTCACTCCCAGTAGGCGGCGGCTTAGCGTGTGCAATGCTGCTAAAAGCAGCTTGCGAGCGAACAACTCGGAATGAGGGCCTATGTGTAATAGTCTAGACTAGTTCTAAATCTAATCACTCCTTTCAGTCTCAGAGTCAGTGAGTGAAATTATGAACTAAATGAACTAGATGAACTAATCTTCTGAACTAATCTTTTCAGTGAACTAGATCATAATGAACTAATCAACAAACTGAACTAGATTTCCCATCACTACAACATACTAATGCTTTTCAGCAACTGCCAAAAAGCTTTTAAACAATTAGCAAAAGAGCTGTAAACATTAATTACCAATGCATTTCTACTTATGCATTCTATACGAAAGACTTATTTATCTCATAGTGAGTAACAATTTTTCCATTTTTGATGTTTAGTTGTTATTTTATATATTTTTTAAAGTAAAATTTAGTTTTTGATCATTTGCTATTAATAATTGAAAAAACATTAATAGACAAAGATTTGTCCACATCTATAAATTGTACCTTGGCGAAATGATAATTTGCATAAAACATAGACTATATTGGATTTCTATTTAATTTCATTCCTATGGAATTGCACTTTGATTTTGTTTGACATTTTGGAGGGTTACTTTCTGAACATTTTCTATGGTGTAACAATGGCAATATATCTGTCCCATACATTAAAAATTGTTTTATTATTGTATGCATCCCAACCACAATTGGCAGGACGGTGTTTCATGGATCTAAGCAAATATCCTTCAAAATACACTACAAATGATAAGGCTCTACTATAAAGCTTAAAAGAAAACTGTCTAAAGGGGGGTACACACGGAGCGATAATCTAAGCAATCTGACTAGATTGCTTAGATTTTCAGCAAGATCGCTCCATGTGTAGCCCTAACAGCGATAGCGATGCGCAGCCCCGCGCATCGCTATCGCTGCTGCTAGATTGGCCTGCATGCAGGCCAATCTAGCGGGTCGCTCACTTCACCCGCTGGGTGAAGTGAGCGGCCCACCCGTCTCCCCCCGCACGCTCAGCACAGATCGCGCTGTGCTGAGCGCCGGGAGAGATGTGTGCTGAGCGGCTCGCTCAGCACACATCTCTCCAGCATCGGGCCATGAGTACTGGCCTTAATACTGTGGTAACCCACTAAACAGAATCACCCAGACTTAAGATGTCCCATTATTATGTATCCTATTCTTTAAAGTGTCAATGAGTTTTTAACCAAATACATATGCCCCCATCCCATAGGTCAAATATTCTTTTGTTATGTACAGGACTGTTAAGCAGAAAAGTGTGAGATTCATAATTAATACATCACATTGACTGTACAAGATGCTGAAATTATCATTAGCAAAGATTGTAGCTTTCTGTATAAATCCAAGCTGTAGACATGTTGCTGCTCTCTAAATATGCACCTATAGATATATAAATTAGCCAATTTATTTTTGTTTTCCAAACAGTAAATGACTATAAAATACATATATCCAACTTTCCAAAACAAACAAAAACATTCTGCAACTTACTCATTATTAAATACAAAGAATCATGACACTCAACAAATAATAAATAGAATAATTAACATAAGACATTTAATCTCCATATAAACTACCACAGACATTGTTTTTAATTTGTTCTACTAAACTGAACATACCCATTAAGATATCTGTTCAGAAAATCACCTATTTTTCACCAACCTATTGATGCTTTTCAGCAACTGACAAAAAGCTTTCAAACAATTAGCAAAAGAGCTGTAAACATTAACTTCCAATGCATTTCTATTTAAGCATCCTATATGAAAGCCTTATTTAACTCATAGTGAGTACCAATTTTTCCATTTTTGATGTTTAGTTGTTATTTTATATATTTTTTAAGTAAAATTTAAAGTTTTTGATAATTTGTTATTAATAAATCAATAAAAACATTAATAGAAAAAGATTTGTCCACATCTATAAATTGTACCTTGGCAAAATGATCATTTGCATAAAACATAGACTATATTGGATTTCTATTTAATTTCATTCCTATGGAATTGCATTTTGATTTTGTTTGACATTTTGGAGGGTTACTTTCTGAACATTTTCTAAGGGTTAACAATGGCAATATGTCTGTCGCATACATTCAGAATTGTTTTATCCCAACCGCAATTGCCAGGACAGTGTTTCATGGATCGAAGCAAACATCTTTCAAAATACACTAAAAATGATAAGGCTCTACTATAAAGCTTAAAAGAACACGATCTAATACTGTGGTAACCCACTAATCAGAATCACCCAGACTTAAGATGTTCCATTATTATGTATCCTATTCTTTAAAGTGTCAATAAATTCTTTAACCATATACATATGTCCCCATCCCAAAGATCAAATATTCTTTTGTTACGTACAGGACTGTTAAGCAGAAAAGTGTGAGATTCGTAAGTAATGAATCACATTGACTGTACTAGATGCTGAATTTACCATTAGCAAAGATTGTAACTTTCTGTTCAAGTCCAAGCTGTAGACATGTTGCTGCTCTCTAAATATGCACCTATAGATATATAAATTAGCCAAATTCTTCATTTTCCAAACAGTAAATGACTATAAAATATATATATCCAATCCTCTAAAACACAAAAAAATGTTCTGTAACTTGCTAATTTTTTTAATACAAAGATTCAAGACACTAAACAAATAAAAAATAGAATAATCAATATACAGCATCTAATATCAATTAAAACCGCCATATACACTTTTTTCATTTATTCTACAAAAATAATCAACCCTATTAAAATATTAGTTCCAAAAATCAACAATTTTTCACTAACATACTAATGCTTTTTAGCAACTGCCAAAAAGCTTTTAAACAATTAGCAAAAGAGCTGTAAACATTAACTACCAATGCATTTCTACTTGTGCATTCTATATGAAAGACTTATTTATCTCATAGTGAGTAACAATTTTTCCATTTTTGATGTGTAGTTGTTATTTTTTTAAAGTAAAATTTTAATAAATCATTAAAAACATTAATAGAAAAAGATTTGTCCACATCTATAAATTGTACCTTGGCAAAATGATAATTTGCATAAAATATAGACTATATTGGATTTCTATTTAATTTCATTCCTATGGAATTGCATTTTGATTTTGTTTGACATTTTAAAGGGTTACTTTCTGAACATTTTCTATGGTTTAACAATTGTAATATGTTTTTCCCATACAGAATTTTTTTTATTATTGTATGCATCTCAAACACAATTTCCAGGACAGTATTTCATGAATCTAAGAAAATATCTTTCAAAATACACAAAAAAAAAGATAAGGCTCTACTATAAAACTTAAAAGAACACTGTTTTATACTGTGGTAACCCACTAATCGGAATCACCCAGACTTAAGATGTCCTATTATTATATATCCTATTCTTTAAAGTGTCAATGAGTTCTTTAACCATATACATATGTCCCCATCCCAAAGATCGAATATTTTTTTATGTACAGGACTGTTAAGCAGAAAAGTGTGAGATTCTTTAGTGCATCACATTGACTGTACTAGATGCTGAAATTATCATAAGCCAAGATTGTAACTTTCTGTTCAAGTTCAAGCTGTAGGCATGTTGCTGCTTTCTTAATATGCAGCCTTAGATATATAAATTACCCACAAACTTAGTTTTCCAAACAGTAAATTACTATAAAATACATATATCCCATCCCCCAAGACAGACAAAAAGGTTCTGTAACTTGCACATTATTAAATACAAAGACTCATGACACTCAACAAATAAAAAAATAAGATAATCAATTTACAACATCAAATCTTTAATAAAAACTTGTATGTTAAAATATGTAATTCATTCTACAGAAATAAACATCACTGAAGAAATATATATGCAGGGACTAAAACTGTATTTATGGCGTTTCAATCATTATAGCATTTAATGTACTTTTTATTCATTTTATTCCATTATCTATCTGGCTTGTGTCACCATTACCCCATGTGTGTGTTCATTCTTTAACCTATATATTCTGACCTATAATCTTACTCGGTGTGCTGAGACCTGGCACATAGTGCTGTCATGTTATGTTTTTGTAGGAGGATGCCAATTTATGAATGAGGTTATAAGTTATCATGGATAATCCTGTTTAACCCATCTGTTATCCTTATACGGCCACACAGGAAATACATTTGAGGGACAGGTAATCTCTCTGAAGATGCTCCTCCACAGGGGACAATCAGGACTTAAACCAATTTGCCTGTCATTGTTCCTTCTGTTTACTGTCCTATGTTAAACCGTGGGCTCTCACAGACATCTCGGAGCCTGACCCAGCATGTGGTCAGCAGGAGAAGGCCAGCTGTGGGAGGGAGGGAGGAGATACCTAAAATGGGATCCCACCAATCAGGAACCTGTGTCTCCTCCCCAGATGATCATGGCATGATTGGCATTTGGAAGGTTTTAAAAGAGGTTGCGCAGGTCAGCTCCGGATGTTAGTCACAGGACTCTAGCTAAGGGGTGATTCTCTGCCAGGGTACCTTGTGGAACACATCAGCAGTGCTGTGTGGACTTGTACGCATTTACTCCTGCATGGACTTATACAAATATTCTCCTGTGGACTAATCTGCTATCACTGCTGTGTGGACCTGTTTATCTGTAACTTCTTTGTGGAATTGCTGTGGACCTAAATCATCTACTGGTACTTACTATCAAAACTGCTACCTGTGTATTTTTCTTGGCTATATTTACTTCTGTTTCCTGTGAATTATCTACTCCTGTTTGCTGTGAGAAATAAACCATCACTTTGGTTTCATCGGCCCTGTGTCTGAGTGATTAGAAGAACCCCCTATCCTCACATTTGGTGGCAATAGTGAGATCATTCAGACACCAACCAATGGCCACTGGAATCGTGAAGGCACAGCAGAGAAAATAGGATCAGGCCATATGTAATGAAAGATGAACTGCAGTGAGGTGGTAGCAAATGAGCAGGTGTCAGTCCTGTGCAATATAAAATGTTTCTAAGGAAAGAAAATTATTGCCTCAAGTCTCCAAGGGCAGTGGAGCTCATGGATGGAGGTGTGTCGGTGTATCAGCAGGCTGGTAAGCCATATCTGTTATTGATTGTTACAAAGATGCAATACATTTGGGAGAACTGGAATGAAGCTCAGATGATCAGTGGCTGGAGAGTGTCCAGCATACAGGACAAATTATGTTACCTGGGGGATGCATTCCTGCATTGTAAAAGTGAGGCAGCCTCATGGAATCTGCTGGGGGAGCCAGAGTTTGTAGAATTCACAGAGGAAGTGATTGCTACAGTGACCCAAATGATACAGAGAAGCCAATATTCTGAGGCTGAAGGGCAAGTCCAGAATAAATTATCTTCTGGGTTAGAGCCAGAAGAAAATACCCAAAATGGGGCTGCTGCAAACCCGGGCAGATGACAGAGGGCTCTGCCTTGCAAATGCCTGTTACCAAGGGAGAAGGGTCATTATGCTGGAAGCTGTCGGCTGGTAGTGCTTCCATAGAAGTGCTGACATAAAAGTGTTATTATAATATTAGCGTTATACCTTCGTTATGTTATATCATCAGCTGTTATCGATTGTGAACTTTGTGAACCAACTCCTCATCACTCCTTGTCCTCAACAGGTACGATTCGTGGAACTACACATACCAGCAAGTTGTACTGCATCTGCTGATTATCTCAAATGAATACCATGATTGCATAGTTTAGGTACGATTAGTGGAACTACACATACCAGCAAGTTGTACTGCATCTGCTGATTATCTCAAATGAATACCATGATTGCATAGTTTAGGTACATTGAGAAAGAGGTTTTTTTTAATTTGTTTTTTAACTTTGTAAAGATTTAGTTGGCTGCCTTATTGGTATGTAATGCTTGTTTGTGTAAGTTAATTTATTGCCTTAGTTTGAAGTGGGATTGTATTGGGGGAGGAGTTTGCAATCAATGCATTCACATGGAAATTGTTCCTATTTAAAGTCTAGTATACGGCTGGTAGTGCTTCCATAGAAGTGCTGACATAAAAGTGTTATTATAATATTAGCGTTATACCTGCGTAAAATCGAAGGAGAACAGAAGGAAAACCACAACACACCAAAACTTTGACATATGGACTGCCTTAATGCATCAAAAGTATGTAATTCGTCTTATGCATATTATCTGTCTTTTAAACTAAGAAAAGACATCCCCAATCTGCTCACTACAGTTCTCTATTATGCAAACTCATGTATGTTCTTGATGTAATGAATTGCTTGTAATTGGCATTGCATGTGTGGGGAAGTTGTTCAGTGAAACAGTTTTATTACTGCATGCTGTCTGGTGTTTACCTCCTTTGACCATTTGGCAATTTGTGGACAGGTGTACTATCTTTTCATTTAGTGAGGTGTAGTCGTGGTGTAAAGGACAGAGTGTGATTCCTGATTGGGAGGGGGGGAACAAACAAACACACAAACAAACACTGAACAACATCACCAAACAGGTAATTTCAACTTTAAACTTGTTATTTTTTGTACTGTCTGGACATGGCTACTACTAACAGATGCACAGACAAAATTCTTAAAGCTATGTGTGCAAATGCTAGGAGCTTAGGAGACAAAATTCCAGAGATAATTGCGATAATGACAAGGGATAACCTGGATATTGTCGCAATTACTAAGTCATTGTGCAATGAGAATCATGACTGGGACATAGCTATACCAGGATACAATTTATTTAGGTAGGATAGAATGGGAAGAATAGGAGGAGGGGTAGCAATGTATGTGAAAAAAAGCATAAATGCTACTTTAATACAAAATGTTGAGCACAAAACTGAGGCCCTTTGGGTCACCACGGAAACTGGGGAGAAGGACATTATTCGCATTGGGGTGATCTATAGACCACCAGGCCAGGGGCAGGATTTGGACAGGAATCTATTGTTGGACATCTCTAAAATGGCTTTAAAGGGAGAAGTTATAATCATGGGAGACTTTAATTTACCTGAAGTAACTTGGGAGGGGTCCTTTGCAAGTTCAGCTACAAGTGGCAAATTTCTAAATTCCTTACAGGGAGCATCTCTCAAGCAATTGGTGAGGGAGCCCACTCGCAAAGACTCAATATTAGATTTGATTCTTACAAATGGTGACAGGATATCAGACATATATGTGGGTGAGCACCTGGGATCCAGTGATCATCAAGCAGTATGGTTTAGTATAAAGACAGGATCCAACTCCTGTCACACAAAAACAAAGGTGTTGGATTTTAGAAATGCTGACTTTGCAAAAATGGGGAGATGTTTAAGTGATTCATTGGCAGACTGGAGGAACTTGGAAGGAGTGCAGGAGAGATGGGGAAAACTGAAAAGTGCAATAGTAAGGGCAACAGACCTTTGTATCAAAAGGGTTAGGAAAAGCACCAGGAAAAGGAAGCAAATGTGGTTCACAAAAGAAGTATCAACTAGTGTGAAAGCAAAAAAGATGACTTTTAGGAAATACAAACAGACTCAAAATAATAATGACAAAGAGGTGTATCTTGACAGATGGAAGGATGCTAAGAAAGTGATCAGACGTGCAAAGGCAGACGCTGAGGAGACAATGGCCCAGTCGGTAGATAAAGGGGGCAAAACTTTTTTTAAGTATATAAATGAAAGGAGAAAATCAAATGGAGGAATAATAAGACTTAAGACAGAGAGTGAGAATTTGGTGGAGGGAGACTAGGCAATAGCAGATCACCTAAATAATTATTTTTGCTCAGTATTTACTACAGAAGAAGGGAAGGGGCTCCAGTTATGTTGCAAGGACATTCATAAAAATAAGGTAGATGAAAGTACATTTAAAGAGGAGAAGGTCCTAACTGAACTTTCAAAACTAAAAGTGGATAAATCAATGGGGCCAGATGGGATACACCCAAGGATACTAAAAGAGCTAAAAGATGTGCTGGTGACACCATTAACAGAATTATTTAACCATTCACTAAATACAGGTGCCATTCCAGAGTACTGGAAAAGAGCAAATGTAGTTCCATTGTACAAAAGTGGAAGCAAGGAAGAAGCAAGTAACTACAGACCAGTAAGCCTTACATCAGTAGTAGGGAAAGTAATGGAAAAACTACTAAAATAAAGAGTTGTGGAATATCTTAAATCAAACAACTTACAGGATCCAAAACAGCATGGATTTACTGGTGGGAGATCATGCCAAACAAATCTTATTAACATTTTTGACTCTGTGATGAAAATAATAGATCAAGGGGGAGCTGTAGATGTAGCATATCTAGACTTTAGTAAGGCATTTGACACTGTCCCACATCACAGACTGCTAAATAAACTTGAAAGTGTGGGGGTGGATTATAGAATAGTTAAATGGATAAGAACCTTGTTGCAGGATAGGAAACAGACAGTTGCAGTAAATGGAGTGCAATCTATGGAGGGAAATGTTACCAGTGGAGTACCCCAGGGATCTGTACTCGGACCAGTTCTCTTTAATATCTTTGTTGGTGACATTGCAAATGGTATTGAAGGGAAAGTATGCCTTTTTGCAGATGATACAAAGATATGCAACAGGGTAGACACACCAGGAGGGGTAAAACAAATGATTGATGACCTAGCTAGGCATGAAAAATGGTCATGAACATGGCAACTACAGTTTAATGCTAAAAAATGCGAAATCATGCACTTGGGTCTCAAAAACCCAAAGGCTAAATATAGTATCAAGGGTACTATAATGGAAACTACTGAAGAGGAAAGGGATTTAGGAGTCACTATTTCAAGTGACTTAAAGGCAGGAAAGCAATGCAACAAAGCAATGAGAAAGGCAAGTCAGATGCTTGGTTGCATAGGAAGAGGAATCAGTAGCAGGAAAAGAGAAGTAATAATGCCACTGTATAGGTCATTGGTGCGGCCTCATCTGGAATACTGTGTCCAGTTCTGGAGACCATATCTCCAGAAGGATATAAATACATTAGAGAGTGTACAAAGAAGGGCAACTAAAATGGTGCATGGCCTACATCACAAAACTTACCCGGAAAGGCTAAAAGATCTTAACATGTATAGTATGGAGGAGAGAAGGGAAAGGGGAGACATGATAGAAACTTTCAAATATACCAAAGGTTTTAACAAAGTTCAGGAGGGAAACATTTTTCAAAGGAAGAGAAGTATTAGAACTTGAAGACATACACTGAAACTGGAGGGAGGCAGGTTCAGGGGAAATTTAAGGAAAAAATATTTCACAGAAAGGGTAGTGGATAAGTGGAATAGCCTCCCATCAGAGGTGGTAGAGGCTAAGACTGTAGAGCAATTTAAACATGCTTGGGATAGGCATATGAATATCCTTACAAAGAATTAAGGTTCAAAAAGGGTTGCGATTACCTAAAGGATAAAAAAATGGGCAGACTAGATGGGCCACGTGGTTCTTATCTGCCGTCAAATTCTATGTTTCTATGTTTCTATTATTAGCGGGGCCCATTATCACATTGGAAGAAATAAGCATGGAGGAGCTGATAGCAGAATGGCAGCTGTGAGGCATCCCGTTCCAATTCTGCACTCACAGGGAAATCCTCCAGCTTATTCTTCAGGATCAGGTGGATCCAACAAAAGCATTCACCGGTCATCAGACGTGGCTCCTCCATCTCGGTCCAGGGATGAGTGTGGGGGAACAGCTGGAGTGTCTGGAGGAGTGCTTCATTGTGGCAGAGGAAGAAGCAATGGATCAGGGGCTCCTGGATACCCCAGCATGGCGAGACCAGTGTTGCAGGGTGGATGCAGAAAGGCACCGTCTGCAACAGCTTCTCCCACCCACAAGGGAAGCAGTTGCCCAGTGTACTATGCTGGGAAAGGCTAGCGCTGAAGTGAAGGCTATGCCCACAATACAGGCATCCCAGGAGGAGCTGCACTACACCTTCCCGTTTGCTGAGGTGGAAGATGTAGACCTAGTAACCAGCTGCCAGGGAATCTATGAAGACTGTGTATGTGAGATCACCATGATTGGGGGAGTATTGTTCCACTTCCCGACTACAAACACACCAGTCACGGATGGCCTTTTGCTCCAGGATGCCCATCTTATTCAGCTGGGGGAGGCTCATTGCGATGGATTGGCAATGGCAGCCCCATTTAATTCACTGAGGAAGGCTGATGAGAAAATGCCCTGTGTATATCCTGCTACACTAACTCCACAAGAAGATTATGAAGGATTATTCTCATTTAACAATTGGAGAATGAGGAGCTGCAATGTGAATACTGGTACATACCCTGTGATTCAAAAGGGACATTGGTGGCAGAAACTGTTAACATATCAGAGCAGGAACTAGAAAAGGATGTGTTGCACCACCGTAATACCTTTGAAAGTGTTGTGGGCTATAACTATGTGCCAAGGGATGTGCCTGCCTTTAGCAAGATCCAAGCAACTACAGATCAAGTGGAGGTTGAGAGATGCCACTTGCTATCTCGTCTACTTTAGCTGGGTGAAGGCATAGTGCAACCCACTCCCCTTCCATCTACAGAGCAAGAGGAAGTTGTAGAGATAATTGTGGAAGCTTCAGTTGTTAAAACACTCAGTGGTAGCCTACTAGCTACCAAGTTTACAAGGCTGGCAGGGAAGGAGGTTATCCAGGAGGAGGAGTGCACAGAATGAGCCACAGGTGAGATACTGGCTTTTGAGGGGGGAGCGCTGGCACAGGATCAGCCTATGCTGTTGACTCCTCTGCAGCCACCAGCTGATTGGTTTCTGTTGGAGGGTCCATCCTCAGTACTAGGCACTGAGCCCACATGCTGTAGTGGAATTTGCCAGCCCCCTAGTTGGGGTTTGAGGAAGGAAAGACTGGACAGAGTTGCGGAAGTGCTGGAGGTGGAACCAAAACATTGGTCTGCCTTTAGGTAGCTGTGCCTTGTGCAAGGGGGAGGTGGAAAGTACTTCCTGCCCCGTTGTGCCAGAGTCAAAGGTATTAGTACACCCAATAAGTGTGACGAGTATAAGAGTTTGCAATGTTGTGGAGTGGGGATACCCAACATCTGAATTGCTAAATCCCCTGCTGGTGAAAATGGATATGTCATATTGTAATATTGTCCTTGCTGGTTGCCTTACAATACTGCCTCTTACCACATGGGTCTGGTGTGACATCACCCTGTGGGACTCAGATGGTACACACACGCATAAGATTCTCTTCCTTCCACCCCACCACTCCTAATTGGTAATGTTTCCTCAACACCTTGGAACAAGGACTAAAAAGTAGAGGAAGGAATGTAAAAATATAGGCAGGGGCTAAAACTGTATTTATGGTGTTTCAATCTTTATAGCATTTAATGTACATTTTATTCCTTTTGTTCCATTATCTATCTGGCTTGTGTCACCATTACCCCATGTGTGTGTTCATTCGTTAGCCTATATAATCTTACTCGGTGTGCTGTGACCTGGCACATAGTGCTGTCATGTTATTGTAGGAGAATGCCATTCTGTGTATGAGGTTACAAGTTATCATAGCTGATCCTGTTTATCCCATCTATTATCCTTATATGGTCACACAGGAAATACATTTGAGGGACATGTAATCTCTCTCTGAAGATTCTCCTCCACAGGGGACAATCAGGACTTAAACCAATTTCCCTGTCATGGGGGGTCATTCCGAGTTGTTCGCTCGTTATTTTTTTTCGCAACGGAGCGATTAGTCGCTAATGCGCATGCGCAATGTCCGCAGTGCTACTGCGCCAAGTAAATTTGCTATGCAGATAGGTATTTTACTCACGGCATTACGAGGTTTTTTCTTCGTTCTGGTGATCGTAATGTGATTGACAGGAAGTGGGTGTTTCTGGGTGGAAACTGGCCGTTTTATGTGTGTGTGTGAAAAAACGCTACCGTTTCTGGGAAAAATGCGGGAGTGGTTGGAGAAACGGAGGAGTGTCTGGGCGAACGCTGGGTGTGTTTGTGACGTCAAACCAGGAACGAAACTGACTGAACTGATCGCAGATGCCGAGTAAGTCTGGAGCTACTCAGAAACTGCTAAGAAGTGTCTATTCGCAATTCTGCTAATCTTTCGTTCGCAATTTTGATAAGCTAAGATTCACTCCCAGTAGGCGGCGGCTTAGCGTGTGCAAAGCTGCTAAAAGCAGCTTGCGAGTGAACAACTCGGAATGACCCCCACTGTTCCTTCTGTTTACTGTCCTTTGTTAAACCCTGGGCTCTCACAGACATCTCGGAGCCTGACCCAGCATGCGGTCAGCAGGAGGCCAGCTGTGGGAGGAACGGAGGAGATACCTGAAATGGGATCCCACCAATTAGGAACCTGTGTCTCCTCCCCAGGTGAGCATGGCATGATGGGCATTTGGAAGGTTTTAAAAGAGGTTGCGCAGGTCAGCTCCGGATGTTAGTCGCACGACTCTGGCTAAGGGGTGATTCTATGCCAGGGTACTCTGTTGAACGCATCAGCAGTGCTGTGTGGACTTGTACGCATTTACTCCTGCATGGATTTATACAAATATTCTCCTGTGGATTAATATGCTATCACTGCTGTGTGGACTCAGTGACAGTTCTGCTGTGTGGACCTGTTTATCTGTAACTTCTGTGTGGAATTGCTGTGGACCTAAATCATCTACTGGGACTTACCATCTGGACTGCTACCTGTGTATTGTTTCTTGGCTATATTTACTTCTGTTTCCTGTGAATTATCTATTCCTGTGTGCTGTGAGAAATAAACCATCACTTTGGTTTCATCGGCCCTGTGTCTGAGTGATTAGAAGAACCCCGTATCCTCACAATCTCCATTAAAATATTTGTTCAGAAAATCATCTATTTTTCACAAACAAACTAATACTTTTCAGCAACTGATAAAAAAAAGCTAATTAACAAAAGATCTGTAAATATTAAACACCAATACATTTCTACTTATGCATTCTATATAATAGCCTTATAGTGAGTAATAATTTTAAAATTTTTGACATTTAGTTCTTATTTTATATATATTTTAAAGTACAATTTAAAGTTTTTGATCATTTGTTAATAATTCAATAATAACATTAAAAGAAAAAGATTTGTCTACATCTATAAATTGTACCTTGGCGAAATGATCATTTGCATAAAACAAAGACTATATAGGCTTTCCATTTAATTTCATTCCTATGGAATTGCATTTTGATTTTGTTTGACATTTTGGAGGGTTACTTTCTGAACATATTCTATGGTTTAACAATGGCAATGTTTGTCGCATACGTTCAGAATTGTTTTATTATTGTATGCATCCCAACCACAATTGCCAGGACAGTGTTTCATGGATCTAAGCAAATATCTTTCAAAATACATTAAAAAAAGATAAGGCTCTACTATAAAGCTTAAAAGGAGCTGTCTCCTCTTTGCAGCTACTAATTTGGCCCTCTTTGTACCCCCTTGGAGAACCCACACTTTACTCACTGCCCAGCTGAAGGTCCCCAGAGCTGGTGGTTAGTTTTCTGCGGGACTGAGGACAGTCCTGTTGCCTGTGACGAGCCGCAGCTTGGCAGGCCACTGACTGTCGGGTCCTCGAGTTAGGTGGCCCCAGACACATTGCAGCTATGACCCGGAAGGTGGCTCCCACTTTTAGTCAGTGGTTCCCAGAGCCGGCGTCATCAGAGTGGCACAGTGTGTGCCCATGCTGTTTTCAAGCTCCATGCCTAGGAGCTGGCAGTCTGGTGGTGCTGAGCCGCTGTGTGAACAGGTAGCTGCTATCGTGGCACTGAGAAGGCAGAAGATGGCTCGTGATTCACAGAGTGCCCAGTACCTGCAGCGGAGATACTGAATAAAGAGCTGTCAGCTATACAGCAGGGTTAAGCAGCCAAGTGTATACAGCTGCTTCCCTTTTATTGTTTTACTGTTTCACCGCTGCCTATCACTGTGTAGCACCTCCCCCCTACTTTCCCACATACTGTCTATTGGGGAGTTTGTCCTGTGGCTGGGAGCATCCCAGGGAGCTCATAACTGGGACTCTGCTCTGAGACTTAATTTCTCTGGAACTCTGTATGATATCTAGTGCACGGTTCTAATACAGGGTAAGCAAGGAAAGATACTCTGCTCTCCCAGGTGTCTCACTATATCTGTTCTGAAACACCTTTCCTATTACCCTGCTACTCCTATTTCTCATATGAGTGCATACTCCACAGTGACCCCTCTGAGCCTCAAGATGCCTGCTGTTCCATGAATATGTCCGATGTTGATACAATGATCAACCGTCAGAATCTCTTATTGATTGATATGCAAATGAGGCTTGATGACCTGGAAAGTAGGTTATGTCGCAATAACTTTAGGGTCAGAGGTGTGCCTATGGACATTCCCACAGACAACATAGTGGATGCACTTAAAAAAAATCCTTAATGAGTTATTGGGATCGGACCCAAACTAGGAGATTACGTTTGATCGTGTCCACAGAGCTCTGCGTCCCAAGGGTTTACCATCAGAATACCCTAGGGACATTATCTGTCGCTTGCATTTCTTCACCATTAAAGAAAGAATCATGCAACAAGCACACCGAGCTGAGGATATTGAGTTTAATGGGAACTCCATCCAAATATTCCAGGACCTCTCCTGGCATACCTTGCAACAACGCCGACTACTTCGTCCCTTAGTTGAGGAGCTCTGCAAAAAGAATCTCAAGTTCCTGTGGGGGTATCCCTTGAGCATTCTTGTCTCTCATGATGATGTTACCTACACAGTTCAGATGCTAACAGATGTCCCGCCATTTTGTGCAGCTTTGGGTCTTTCTCCAATTGCCCTGCCAAATTGTTTAGACCTCCCTCTTTCACCCGCATTGCCTCAACCTCAGCGAGAGAGATGGCAAACAGTTCGTACCTCCAGGAGAAGTAGAAGAAATTATCTGGCTATGGAAGATGCTGATGTCCCCTGAGAAGGACTTACTCTGTTTCCCTTTGTAACCTTATGTTTTTGTGTTTAGTCCTTCCTATTATTGGGAGGCCTGCCAGTATCCCCACAGCTATGTACTATAGGTGTCGCCCTTGTGCATATGGGACAAAAAATGTCATGTTTTTTTTTTAATGTATCTTAGTTTAGTATACTTAGAGCTATAGTATTACATTTTATATGGTGATAGATTGTTCTTGTCTTTTTTCCTCTCTCTTTCAATCCTTGATATCACTGTATAACTGTTGATGTTTCTAGTTTGGGCAGTCGTCCGGTCTCCCACCAAATTGTCGGTCATTCTCACATATACCTACTGATATTTGTATGGCTTGATATACTTTCTGAATGTTATTTTTAGATCCCTTTACCATTAGGGAAAGTTTAGATGTCACAACTCACTCCCCCCTATGAACTCCCCAGTTCTCTTCCCTGTTTAGGGTTTCCCTGTAGGGGTTTTCATAGCAGCCTCTACAGGGTTTGCTCTGTCCAAGACAGACTATACTTATTCTTCTATGTATCTCCTGATTTCTATTGTGTTTGACTAATTCTTTTGATCTTTTCTCTGCCCTCCTCTTCTCTTTCCACTCGGCCTGGGAGGGATGCTCTCTCACAATGATACATCCTTTCATGGATATCTCATGGCTAACTTAAAATTATTATCGAACAATGTCAAGGGCCTTAATGTGCCCGAGAAATGCTCCCATTTGCTACATACCCTACACACGGATAGAATAGATATAGCATTACTACAGGAGACTCATTTTAAAAAAGGGCTTTGCTCCACGTTTGTCTTCTCTGTATCCTTCTGGGAATTTCAAGAATTTTTCAGGGGCTAAGGCCAGGGGGTTGCTATTCTGTTTTCCAAATTTCTCCAGCTTTCAGATGTACAAGTGGTCTCAATTGGTGACTAAAGGGGTCTGTTGGTAAAGGTTACCATTGCTTTGCAACATTATTCTTTTGTCAACCTGTATATACCGTACACCGGTCAAACTCAAATTTTACATAAAAAATCCCTGGAATTTATTGAATCTCATATTGAAGGGATTCTGGAAGTTGGTAGAGACTTCAACTGGGCCCTTGAACCACCCTTAGACACGTCCACGTTTGGGAAGCAGACGATTTAGGGAAATTTTACATGAGTTTCAATTAGTTGATTACTGGGGGCTATTACATCCTGCAGAGAAAGACTATACATTTTCCCCCCACACATGGGTCATATTCACGCATTGACTATTTTTTTATAGCACACTCCCACTTGGATATACTTGGATATACTGCTTGAGGATACCATTGGTCAGATTACGGGTTCAAACCATGCCCTTATAACTTACTTTGCACAATGCTTATGTGAGGCCTCAGCAGTGGCAATGGAGATTAAATGAGCAACTCTTAACAGAATCTCACTATAGAGCACAACTATTGCGCTTTATAGAAGGTTATATTGCATCCAATGTCACAGGCGATGTCTCTCTAATTACGATCTGGAAAGCTATAAATGTGTTGTCCATGGTCGGTGCATACAACTTGGAACATATCTTTAGAAACAGAAAATAGAATGCAGAAAAGCCCTTTTGACTAAAATCAAAGCTCTAGAGTTGGCCCACAAGACCTCTGGAGATACGGGTGTCTTTGTTCAATTACAAAATGCTAGAATGTCTCTAAATTCATTACTTAATGATGGGGTTAAAAGGGCATATAGGAGGTGCAGACATACCTACTTTAGATGGGGTAATAAGTCTGGAAAGATGCTGGCCAAGCACAGAGAGCTTTGATGTACATTCAAAAAATGAAAGATTCCTCTGGGGTTATTGGCACTATGGATGTGGAGATGACCTCCGTTTTCCGTGAGTATTACTCTGAACTCTATAATCTTACTCAGGCCCATACGAACTCACTCAATATGGCCCACAAGGCTGTCATTCTGCATTTCTTTGAAGATATTGATTTCACTTCTCTTCCTGAGGTGGTGACACAGGCTCCGGATTCCCTGTTCATGGAGGGTGAATTGAGAGATGCTTTTCCCCAATGGGAAAAGTACAGGTCCCGATGGTTTCCCTATAGCTTATTATAAGGCTTTTCAGGACCAATTGGTTCCCCCTGCTACTGAAGGCGTGTAATGCGGTTTCTTCCCGGATGCAGTTCTCCAACCAGTCTCTTTCTGCATATATTGTGGTAATCCCCAAAGAGGGAAAGGACCCCTGTTTAGCGGCAAGCTATAGACCTATATGTTTACTGAACGTAGATATAAAGCTATATGCCAAGTTGATGGCTGGCCGTCTAAAGCCCCTTCTCCCTAGTCTCATTCACTCTGACCAGGTCGGCTTTATTCCGGGTTGTGAGGCTAAGGATATGATAAAGGGTATTGATCTGATCTCTTATGCGTCTACTAGTAAATATTCCCCTGGTTTTTCTGTCAACCGATGCAGAAGTGTTTGACAGAATTGACTGGGTCTTTATGGAGGGGGTGTTGTGGAGACTGGGTATGGGGGAAACTTTCCTTAGTAGGATATTAGCTCTATACAAAGCCCCATCAGCGCAGGTAAGAATCAATGGCATCCTGTCCAAAGTAGAGCATATTACGAATGGTACAAGACAAGGCTGTCCTCTCTCACCAGTGATCTTCATCCTTTGTATGGATAGACTGGCGAGGGTGATCAGGGCTAATCCGGATATCTCAGGTGTGAGACTGGGGTCGCAGGTATACAAATTGAGCCTTTTTCGCTGATGACCTTCTGGCGGGCATTACTAATCCGATAATCTCCCTTCCAAATTTGATGAGTGAATTCCATCGTTTTAATACTCTCTCTAATTTTAAGATTAACTACTCCAAGTCTGTGGCCCTGAACGTCTTCCCCTCAGATGAGATGGTTAAGACTCTTTCCAAATCATTCCCCTTTAAGTGGACATTTTCACATCTCCAATATTTAGGGATTCAGATTCCCAATAATCTTACTAAACTATTTGATCAAAAGTTTGCTCCAATGCTTAGGAAGATAAAGACTGACTTGTCCCATTGGTTTCCACAGAATATCTCGTGGTTGGGTCGGATTAATGTTGTAAAAATTAACGTACTCCCTAGGTTTCTTTATTCCAAATGATACCAATACTCCTCCCGCCATGATTTCTATCTGCTCTGCACAACACTTTACGCGACTACGTGTGGGGAGGGAGGAAACCTAGGTACAAACAACAGACTCTCTTTAGATGTAAATCCCAAGGGGGCAGGCAATAACCGATGCTCTCGACCTCCTATCAAGCATCCATGCTATTCAGGATATTGGAATGGACAAGAAATTTTGGTGATACGCAGTGGGTTTCAATTGAATAACTCTCCAACTACCACTTAAATCTGGTACCCTGTTACCAATAGTGGGTCATAGCGACCACCCAACGGTAGGCCCTACCTTATTGATGTGAAAGATACATATATAGTCACGTGTATCCCAGTTGACTCCCATTGTTCATAATCCCGCATTCCCACCAGGTGCTGTGGATAGGGTCGTGGAGCATTGGAAATCAGTGGGGGTTACTAGGATTTATAACTTTATTCAGTGTGGTCGCCTTAAATCAGAGGCGGCCAAAACATTGATCGCGATCTACCGGTAGATTGTGAAGCTCTCGCCAGTAGATCGCAATCAACTTCTTCATTCCAAACTGTCACTTGCCGCCTCTGTGAGTCCAGAGTCCGGAGGAGCGTTCCCAATGATGCACTGCACGGGTGCGCGGGTGACATCATGACTTCAGCCGTGCACCCGAGCAATGCATCATTGGGAACGTGAAGTGAGGAGCATATGCACCTGTGCCTGTTGGATCTGGTTTGATCCAGTCAGTGCAGGCAGCAGCAGGACAGAAGTGGCGGGAGCAGGCATGACAGTGGGGAGTCAGCGGGGATCCAGCAGACCAGCCAGGTAAATTCAGAGCAGAGCGGAGCTGTATTTGCTTTGAAAATTTCCTTTGAAAATAAAGAATTTATTAAAAAAAGGACACTGTCTAATACTGTGGTAACCCACTAATCAGTATCACCCAGACTTAAGATGTCCCATTAATATGTATCCTATAATTTAATTTGTCAATTAGTTCTTTAACCATATACATATGTCCCCATTCCAAAGATTTAATATTCTCTTGTTATGTACAGGACTGTTAAGCAGAAAAGTGTTAGATTCTTTAGTAACGCATCACATTGACTGCACTAGATGCTGAAAACGAGTTTTATGGTAAGAACTTACCTTTGTTAAAACTCTTTCTGCGAGGTACACTGGGCTCCACAAGGAACAGACATAGGGGTGTAGAGTAGGATCTTGATCCAAGGCACCAACAGGCTGAAAAGCTTTGACTGTTCCCAGAATGCATAGCGCCGCCTACTCTATAACCCCGCCTCCCAGCACAGGAGCTCAGTTTTTAGTTAACCAGCCCAATGCAGTAGCAGGAAAAGAGACGACAACGGTTAATAGCCACATACACCACACTCTCACGACAGGAGAAGTGTCAGCCGCTAATGCCATACCAACCCAAAGAAGCCAAGTGCGTCAGGGTGGGCGCCTTGTGGAGCCCAGTGTACCTCGCAGAAAGAGTTTTAAAAAAGGTAAGTTCTTACCATAAAACTAATTTTCTGCTGCGGGGTACACTGGGCTCCACAAGGAATAGACATAGGGGATGTCCTAAAGCAGTTCCTTATGGGAGGGGACGCACTGCAGCGGGCACAAGAACCCGGTGTCCAAAGGAAGCATCCTGGGAAGCGGCAGTATCGAAGGCATAGAACCTTATGAACATGTTCACAGAGGGCCACGTAGCCGCCTTGCACAATTGTTCAAGGGTCGCACCACGGCGGGCCGCCCAAGAAGGTCCAACAGACCGAGTAGAATGGCCCGTAATGTGAGTAGGAGCTGACAGACCAGCCCTCACATAAGCTTGTGCAATCACCATTCTAATCCATCTGGCCAAAGTTTGCTTGTGAGCAGGCCAGCCCCGTTTGTGAAATCCAAACAGCACAAAGAGAGAATCAGATTTCCTAATAAAAGCAGTTCTCTTCACATAGATACGGAGAGCCCGTACCACATCCAAAGACCGCTCTTTGGGAGACAGATCAGGAGAAACAAGTGCCGGAACCACAATCTCCTGGTTAAGGTGGAACAAAGAAACCACCTTGGGTAAATATCCGGGACGAGTCCTAAGAACCGCCCGGTCACAGTGAAATATCAGATATGGGGAACTACAGGACAAGGCACCCAAATCCGACACTCTTCTAGCTGAAGCAATAGCCAGTAGACACACCACCTTAAGGGAAAGCCACTTAAGGTCAGCTGAAACAAGAGGTTCAAACGGAGACTCTTGTAACGCCTCCAAAACCACCGACAAGTCCCAAGGAGCCACAGGCGGGCCATAGGGAGGTTGGATACGCAACACGCCCTGAGTAAAGGTATGGACATCAGGTAAGGTCGCAATTTTTCTCTGAAACCACACCGACAAGGCAGATATTTGAACCTTGAGGGAGGCCAGACGCAGGCCTAAGTTCAGGCCTTGCTGAAGAAAAGCCAACAACTTGGCTATACTAAATTTGGAAGCGTCATAATCGTTAGATGCGCACCAAGCAAAGTAAGAATGCCAGACCCTATAGTAAATCCGAGCCGTAGCCGGTTTCCGGGCCCGCAACATAGTTTGAATGACCGCCTCAGAAAACCCTTTTAGCCCTTAAGACGGAAGCTTCAAGAGCCACGCCGTCAAAGACAGCCGGGCTAGGTCCTGGTAAACACAGGGGCCCTGAACGAGGAGGTCTGGGCGTTGTGGAAGTAGAATTGGATGCTCTGACGAGAGGCCTTGCAGGTCCGAGAACCAGTGCCGTCTGGGCCACGCTGGAGCTATGAGAAGCAGAATTCCTCTTTCTTGCTTGAACTTCCGAATTACCCTGGGCAGGAGTGACATCGGAGGGAACACGTACGGCAGCTGAAACCTCCACGGTACCGCCAGCGCATCCACGAATGCTGCTTGAGGATCCCTCGTCCTTGCTCCGAAGACCGGAACCTTGTGATTGTGTCGAGACACCATCAGATCTACGTCTGGAAGGCCCCACTTTTCCACTAGGAGTTGAAATACTTCTGGATGGAGGCCCCACTCGCCGGCATGTACGTCCTGATGACTGAGAAAGTCCGCTTCCCAATTCAGGACTCCCGGAATGAATATTGCCGATATGGCCGGTAGATGGCGTTCTGCCCAATGTAGAATCCGTGAGACTTCCTTCATTACCAAGCGGCTTCGAGTGCAGCCTTGATGATTTATGTAAGCCACAGTGGTGGCGTTGTCCGACTGTACTTGAACAGGACGGTTCTGAATTAAATGCTGGTCCAGGTTCAATGCATTGAAGACTGCCCGCAACTCTAGAATGTTGATTGAGAGGACGGACTCCTCCTTGGTCCACCGACCCTGAAGGGAGTGTTGCTCCAGCACCGCTCCCCAACCTCTGAGACTGGCATCTGTCGTCAGCAGGACCCAATCAGATATCCAGAAGGGACGGCCCCTGCACAATCGTTGGTCCTGGAGCCACCAGTGCAGCGACAGACGGACCTCCGGAGTCAATGAGATCATGTGAGACCTTATTCGGTGAGGCAGGCTGTCCCACTTGGCTAGAATTAGCCTCTGGAAGGGGTGAGAATGGAATTGAGCATACTCCACCATGTCGAATGCTGAGACCATGAGGCCCAGCACCTGCATGCCGAATGTATCGACACTTGCAGACGAGAAAGGAAGCAACGAATCCTGTCCTGGAGCTTCAGGACTTTCTCCTGAGACAAGAACAACCTCTGGTTGTGAGTGTCCAATAGCGCTCCCAGGTGCACCATGCTCTGAGCAGGGACCAGGGAGGATTTCTTCCAGTTGATGAGCCACATGTGGGCTTGTAGAAACCGGACCGTCATATCCAGATGATGTAGGAGAAGTTCTGGGGAATTTGCCAGGATTAACAAGTCATCCAGATACGGCAGTATCCTGACCCCTTGACGGCGGAGTACCACCGTCATCACCGCCATGACCTTGGTGAAGACTCGCGGAGCCGTAGTTAAACCAAAAGGTAACGCCCGAAACTGGTAATGGAGGTTGCCAATCGCAAACCTCAGGTATTGCTGATGTGACGCTGCTATAGGAATATGCAGGTAAGCATCCTGTATGTCCAGGGAGACCATGTAGTCCCCAGGTTCCAAGGCCAGAACTATAGAGCGAAGGGTTTCCATACGGAACTTGGAAACCTTCACAAACCTGTTCAATGCCTTGAGGTTGAGAATGGGCCGGGAGGACCCATTCGGTTTCGGGACTAGAAACAGCGGAGAATAGTACCCCCGGCCTCTCTGCGCAAGAGGCACCTGTACTACGCCTCCTGTATCCAGGAGGGTCTGTACCACCGAATGTAGAGTGTTTGACTTTGTCTGGTCCAACGGGACATCTGTCCGCAAAATCGATGAGGGGGCCATTTTTTGAAGGTCGAGTGACGACTTCCCGTACCCAGGCATCTGAAGTGGTTTTCAACCATTCCTGGGTATACCCTAGAAGCCGGCCCCCCACCCTGGGATCCCCCAGAGGGAGGCCCGCCCCATCATGCGGCAGGCTTATCGGTTTTGGAAGCTGGCTGATGGGCCGCCCAGGCTCTTTTGGGCTTTGGCTTACCAGGTTTGAAAGTCTGCTTGTTGTACGCCTGACCTTTTGCTTTACCTGAAGGACGAAAGGAAGTACCTTTAGCCTTCGACACAGAAGGAGTGGTACTTGGCAGACAGGCAATTTTGGCAGTAGCCAAGTCAGCCACTATCTTGTTTAAGTCCTCCCCAAACAGAATATCCCCCTTGAAAGGGAGTACCTCCAGGGTTTTTCTAGAGTCCAGATCCACAGACCAGGATCTCAGCCACAATATCCGGCGAGCCAGGACTGACTGAATTAGTAGAGGCCTTGGCTGCTAGGATACCGGCATCAGAAGCCGCCTCTTTGATATAGCGAGAAGCTGTGACAATATATGACAAGCATTGTCTAGCATGGTCAGAAAAGATTTCAGCTTCTAACTCCAAGGCCCATGCTTCAATAGCCTCTGCAGCCCATGTTGCTGCAATAGTGGGCCTTTGTGCAGCACCCGTGAGGGTGTAAATCGCTTTCAGACAACCCTCCACATGTTTATCCACTAGGTGTTCAGAGTGAAGTAAAACTTGTTTAACCACCTTCTGACGCTTGAACCTATCTGGTTTCTTAGGAGGGACGGATGGCTTGGGATCATCCGTAATCTGTAAAATCAACTTAATAGCCTCCAAAAGATCAGGAACATCCACATGTGAACTACCCTCCCCATCAACAGTATCTGTTTCAGAATCTGTGGCGTCAGTGTGACGTCTTCATCAGACGAGGTGTCAGTGACAGCAGTGGATTGCGAGGAGATAAGAGCTCGCTTAGAGGACCCCTTGGTCTTAGGCGAGCTAGGGTCAGACTTTTTAGTAGTCAGGGACTGGTTCAACTTCTTCAATTGAGCAGATAAGTCGTCCGCCCACGGCGGGTTAGCTGCAGGGACCACATACGGTTGTTCCAGCATAGGGGGTCCCATAGGGGGTGTTAGTTTATTAACAAGCGTATATAGAAGCGTGGAAAAAGCGGCCCACGTGGGTCTGGGGGGCAAGGAGCCTCCAGAACCAGAGCCCACAGCTGCTATATTCTCCTCATAGGGATCTGTGGCTTTAGCAACACCGGTAGTGTGTTCAGCCCCAGAACCGTTACCCTCAGAAGCAGACATGATGTAACTTGCAATATCAGGTAACACAGTACAATTGGCAGCAGCACAATACCTCTTACCCAAACCCCTGTGCAGTGTAGTCAGCACTAGCAGAGGTAAAGGAGAGATATGGTGACTAAAATCACAGAGAAAAATACGTATTAAAGTATATCTGTGAAAATCCTATATAAATATAAAACCTGACGCACCAAGCCCCTTCAGGTTATAGAATATAGGGATAGCAAGTTGAGTGAGAGACACGAAATGGACACCACTCAGCTAGCTTATGCACACACAGATAGTCAGTTTGTACAATGCAGAGGTTATTACTAACAATAATACTGCACTGGACTAGCTTTTATATATATATTTATATATATATATATATAGCTATGTAGTCAATAGATACAACACTGCACAGTAAGAACTGGATGTATATCACAGGGTAATTGTACAAGAAAACCCTGACTAAATGCACTCTTTCTTAACTAACACTGTCTAAAAGGCAGGTAGAATACTTAAGTGTCATGTAAAGTCACAGCACTGACAACCAGGCAGCCTTACACAGGAGGATTTGCCCAAGCAGTCCCAGGAACAGTGAAGCTGAAAGAAATGGCGCCCAGACACTGACAGGGAGTGAGGGAGAGACAGATATGCAGCTCCAGGGCGGGAACATTTGCGGGAAATGGCGCCGTGGGGCTTCAGGTCTAAGCCTTATCCCCCTGCTGGCAAAACCCCCGGGTACTGTGGGCTACAATTAAAATGGTTTAGAGAGAAAACTTGACCTGCGCCCATGCCCTGGTGATCTAGTGGGATCGCCTGTACTGCCACAGTGTCCACCGCCAGCGCGCACGGCCCGCCTCCCACAGACCGCGTCGGATCGCGATAAAGTAAGGTCCCACAAGCGGGACCCACTCACCACCTCCCGAAGTGCGGCCAAGCGATCCCGGAGAGCCCCCGTCGTGTGTGCCTGACCATGAAGAAAACCGGAGCCTCCTACTGTAGTTACCCGGCAACCAGGGCTCGGGAGTGTACAGCGCCGCTGGGGAGAGCTGGAGCTGCAGCAGTGAATGTCTCTGACATTTACACACCGCTGCTGCCCTTGTAGTCTTCACTTTTTCTTCAAAAAAGCTCTTCTTAGGGCTGCCTGGAGCAGCCCCTCTATTATGTGCCTGCTATCTGCGGCACCAACTACAAAACTGAGCTCCTGTGCAGGGAGGCGGGGTTATAGAGGAGACAGCGCTATGCATTCTGGGAACAGTCAAAGCTTTTCAGCCTGTTGGTGCCTCGGATCAAGATCCTACTCTACACCCCTATGTCTATTCCTTGTGGAGCCCAGTGTACCCCGCAGCAGAAATTATCATTAGCAAAGATTGTAACTTTCTATTCAAGTTCAAGCTGTAGACATGTTGCTGCTCTCTAAATATGCACCTATAGATATATAAATTAGCCAAATTCTTTGTTTTCCAAACAGTAAATGACTATAAAATACATATATCCAATCCTGCACCCCATTTAGAAGTATAACACAGACTAAAGCTGTCCCATTAGTATGTAAGCATGTATGTTAGTATGTATAGGTAGGTGATGTCCTTGCAACCATGACCAGAAGAGGCCAGGCCTGTGCAGTATACTGCAGAATGGGAAGGATTATGTTGTGCAGCACAAGTGTTTTTTACTCGAAGGTAAGGTCTCTGATTCTCCACAGTCCAATTTTTTGTCATAGTGCTGCCAGTCTTATCCCAACATGGGATATTCCTGGCACACAAGATACCAACATATTATGGAATACCAATGACAATCCTGAAAGGGTACAGAGCACTAATGATGGAATCCCAAACACTGGGATCCTGATCGTCAACACAGTGACCCAGGTATGACGCTGGGGATGGGGGGTTTAGGGTTATTCAACCCCCGAGGGACTTAGGGTTAGGGTGCAGGGGGAAGTTAGGTTGAGGATGTGTGCAGGGAGGGTTAGGGATCCCCAAGTGGGGTTAGACTGCAGGGGGGAGATGGTTTGGTTTAGGCTGCAGAGGGATACGGTTATACGGTTAGGTTTAGGCTGCGGGGGAGGGAGGGTTAGGCACCTAAAAGTAAGGGATAGGGTAGGGGGAGGGTTAAACTCCATAGCACTCCATGTTGGGATATCGACTGTTGGGATGCCACTGACGGTCTCCCGACCATCAACAGCCAAACAGCCGGCCTTCCTGTTCCTCCTTAGCTGTTCAATACCTACAGCAGGCACAAGAGGGGGAATATCTTCCTCAGAGAGGGGTGGGGTCAGTGGCAGATGGGGTTGGAGCAGAGAGCGGGAGGGTGAAGGAGGAAGGGTTGTGCCAGCGGTGGGGAGGGTCGCTGTCAGTGGGTTGAAAGAGTGTGGAAAATTTCTTACATGCCTGATGCCACTGTTAGTTTCTCTGTGCTGGCGAGTGTGCAAGGTTAAAGACAGGACCTTATCCTGTCACTGCTGCAGTGTAGGATCTTGCCCTCTTGAGGCAGTCCCTGCAGATGTGATTGGCCAGACCACAGAGTTTGCATGTCATCTTCATGGGTCTCGTGCCCTGCCATCTGGCACTTCTTACAGGCTGTGATCTTGCAGTCTCTTCCAATATGGTCCTTCCCATCTCAGTTCCTGCAGTTCCATGGCTAGTCGGAGTAGTGGAGACGTCCTGCAGATCTGCCCAGGGAAAATTACTGTGGCAGGTACCTGAAGCCATCTGAGTTCAAATTGTCATCCTCCAGTCTTACCATGACCACTGTCCAGAAGCCATTCCCATCCAGAATCTTGGAGGGTTCATTGATGATTGTCAATAACCAGCTCAACAAGGTATCAATGGCCCTGCCAGGTGTGTGTGGATTCTGGATTGAAACTGTCACCTGCATCTCTGAATTGGGAAATTGCCAACAAAGTAAGAAAAAAGGGGATTCAGGATTTGCCACTTTCAACGCTTCCCATTACCTATTGCAGATGGCGATAGAGGTAAAGGCCACATAGACGACCCCTTCAGGTAGTTTTGTATGCTGAGGGTTTCAGCTGTTGAAAACCCCTGTTCAAGGACCATCTTATTGCTGAAGGTCTCCATCATCATATCCGGAATCAATCCATCCACCTCTTTCAGCTTCACGGTTAGGTTAAGTGGACAGTTGTGAACTTTTTAAAAGTTTTTCTGAAGATGTAAGCTGAAGATGCAAGTAACCATGGGGGTCATTCCGACCCGTTCGCACACTGTTTGTCGCAGCAGTGTGAACTGGTCGGTTCTGCATATGTGCGCCGGCTGCAATGCGCACGCGCGTCGTTGCCCAGCGACGGCCGTCGCTGAGCAACGACAAAAATAACGAAGAAAGCGATCGCTGCCGTGATCGCAAGAAGAGTGACAGGCGGAAGGCGTTCCAGGGCGTCAACTGACTGTTTTCTGGGAGAAGAGCAGCGAACGCAGGCGTGTCCAGGCGTTTGAAGGGTGGATGTCTAACGTCAATGCCGGGACCTTCATCGCTGGATCCATCGCACAGGGTAACTGCAGGGCTAGTCTTGTTTCACACAAAACTTTTTTAGCATAGCAGGGCTGCACAAGCGAACGCAGCCTTACTATGCTAAAATACACTACCCCATAGGTCGCGTCTAGTTGATCGCATGAGCAGCAAAAAGTTGCTACGTGCTATCAACTAGGAATGACCTCCTATGTGTAATACAAATCATCTGTGTTTACAGATATAAATGAACCTTATGCAAGATTAAATTGTATAACTTTCACATCATTAGCACCTCTTTCTGTCCATGCATGTAATTCAGGAGACTGAGCCTCATATGGCTATTTCTGAGAATTTTGCTTAAAATTTGAAATAAGGGTATTCTGTTAGAACCTGTGGGAGGGGCTGTGTGGTTCAAGACACTGCGACCTAGAATTAATAATCAGGTTCTATGTGCTGTACAGCCCCTTTGTGCAGTGCATTATGGGGGTAATTCTGAGTTGATCGCAGCAGCAAGTTTGTTAGCAGTTGGGCAAAACCATGGGCCTAATTCTGAGTTGATCGCAGCAGGAACTTTGTGGGTAATTCCAAGTTGATCGCAGCAGGAAGTTTGTTAGCAGTTGGGCAAAACCATGTGCACTGCAGGGGAGGCAGATATAACATTTGCAGATAGAGTTAGATGTGGGTGGGTTATATTGTTTCTGTGCAGGGTAAATACTGGCTGCTTTATTTTTACACTGCAATTCGGATTTCAGTTTGAACACACCCCACCCAAATCTAACTCTCTCTGCACATGTCATATCTGTCCCCCCTGCAGTGCACATGGTTTTGCCCAACTGCTAACAAATTTGCTGCTGCGATCAACTCAGAATTAGGCCCTATATGCCATGGTTACCAGGAACTGTAGTTATGGGCGGAGCCATTGGTGAACTGATTATTTGACTCATGGGAGTGAGCCAATGAAACTCCTCATAGCCTGGCCTCACTCACTCTTCTGAGCCAGCAATATTCTTTTGGTCTGATGAACTCCTGTCTGCATTGCTAAAGAGATGTCTATCCTGCTCACAGTATCATGTTTGGAATCATGCTTGGATGTTCTTTGTTATTACCTTCGATCTTTACCTCACCTCTGCATGCATGTCTGAATCTGGATTTCATATCTGCTACCATTTACCTCTGCAAAGAAACATTTTCTCTATCATCACAGACCTCTGTAAGTTTTCAGGAAAGCCTTGCCATCCATCTCACTTCATAGTCAGAGCCGGCCATAGGTATAGGCAAACTAGGCAATTGCCTAGGGCATTTGATATGCCTAGGGGCATCAGCAGCTTCTGCTGATTAAAATGATATGTGGCATGCCTATATTCTGTGTGTAGCATTTCATATGCAGATACAGCTGCAGTCTCACACAGTATATAGGCATGCTGCATATCATTTTAATCAGCAGAAGCTGCGTGTTCATCGTAGCCACATAGCAATAAAAATAAAATGCATTTTCATTAAAAAAAGGTGCCCGACGTTAGCATTGAGGCAAGATTTATGAGGACACATCTGTTTCCAAGCAGAGGCAGAGGTCACAGTGGCAGTGTGAGTGCTGTGTGCATGTGAGTGGGTTGGTTGTGCAGTAGTGTTCGGAATATGTGTAAGGAGCATTATGTGTGTCATGTAAAAATGCATTAATAATGTGCAATATATGTGTAAGGGGCACTATGTGTGTCATTATGTGTATAAGGGCATTAATAATGTGCGGCATATGTGTAAAAGGGTACTACTGTATGTGTATCATTATGTGTATAGGGGCACTAATAATGTGTAGGGGGCACTATGTGTCATTATGTGTATAAGGACATTAATAATGTGCGGCATATGTGTAAGGGACATTATGTGTAAAAGGGCATTAATAAAGTTGTCATAATGTGTAAGGCACATTATGTTTATAAGGACATTAATAAGGTGTCTCATGTGTAAGGGGCATTACTGTGTGGAATTATGTATATAAATGCGTTACTAATGTGTGGCATTATGTGTATAAGGTGCACTACTATGTGACGTTGCGTATAGAAAGGGCACTAATGTGTCGTCTAATGTGAATAAAGAGCAATAGGGTGTGGTGTAATGTGAATAAGGAGCAATTCAGTGTGATGTAATGTGAATAAGGGGCTCTACTGTGAGGAGTAACGTTTATAAGGTAAAGTGATACTGCTGTGGGATGTAATATGAATTATGGACACTATCGCATGATCAAATGTGAATAAAGTTGCAGTACTGTGTGGCGTAATTGGAATTGGGGTTACTATTGTGTGGTCATGCCCCTTGCCAGCAAAAACACCCCCCTTTTTGGGCTGTGCACCAAATGTGCGAACTGTTCCTATTTAAAAGGGGGTCCAAACACCAAAATAAGGACTGCTATGGGTGAGGGGTGATGGTGCTGAGAAAGAGGTGCAAGGTCAGAGGCGGAACCAGTGGTGGTGCTAGGGGGCACCAGCCAAAATCTTGCCTAGGGCATCATATTGGTTAGGGCCGGCTCTGTTCATAGTAAATACTGCAGTTGTCTTATGTCGGGTACACACTTAATGATGTGTGTACCTGGCGATATCGGCTGCAGCGGGTCGCCGCCATAGGCAAGTGCATGCACGCAACGGAGCAGCAACAGGGGGAGTAGCTGGGCCATGCTGTGTTTTTCAGCATTGCATCGCTTGTGACATCACCACATTGAGATGCATGTACAGCCAACAGGGGATGTCGTCAAGCAACCTGTGGGAGCATGCGTCGCTGATGGTATAGTGGCTACACACTGGATGATTTCAATGATATGTCATTCAGAAATATTGGAATCAGGCATATAGTTCAGAAAGTCATCCAGTGTGTACCCAGCTTTACTTTGAAGTACTAACCTTTGCAAGTTACAGTATCTGGATTCCATTTGCCCTTTCTCCACTTCTCTCTTTAAAATAAATATACTTCCTCATCTCCCTGTTACTCATGTCTGCTGATTAACTTCACCTGTGACAGTCTTACTGAATCTCTTCCTGCGATCCAGTCTGAATTATCCCCATTGCTTGTACACACCTGCAGATCGGCAAAAGATATATTGGCCGAACGATTGGCCAATATATCTGCTAGTGTGTACCCAGTATAAAAACCCATACAAACTAAACGAGCCTCCACCGACGCCAATATTGGCAGCGGCGGGGACCCGGCGGGGTGCCGATATCAGCAGGTGCATACACATTTGCCGATGCCAGTGGGGAAGGGAGTGACGGCTGGGGGGGAGGGGGCGGCAGGGGGAACAATGCCTAGCATGGCTGTCGTTAATGAGGACCTCCCTCATCTGTACATGTTCAGACAAGGGAGGGGGTCATTAATGATGCGTGGGAGCGTGCATCGTTAACGACATTGAGTGTACACACTAGACGAGATTGTAAAAGATATCACTCAGATCGGCCCTTCTGAACGATATCTTTTATTTTCTCGTCTAGTGTGTATGGGCCTTAAGGCTGAGTGCCTGTGTACTAGCATTCTTGGTAATGTTCTTGTGTATCTGAATCATCCTTTTCATAACATACATTCTGCCTGCTGCTATAGGTCCTCATCTTCTTCATTTGGTTCTGACCCAGATGTCCTGTTAATTTTTGTGATGTTTCACTAATTAGCAGTCTGATAGCATACCAGTTGTTGACTAGTAATCCTCAGTGACGTGTGGTGAGGAGAGGCAGAGCCTTTCCTATCATACTCCAGTATACACCAGAGATTTGACTATGTATGAAGTATATGAAATATACAAAGATTAGAAATATCTTCTTTGTATTATTCTAATAATTGTTATAGTCAAAACTCTGGAGTAAAAGTCTATGACAGGTGAGGAATTGTCTCCCTCGCCTACCTTTTAAGCAAAACACACCAAATTTCAAGCAATATATACTGCTGCACCTGTGTATAATGCCCACATGAACCCATGGGCTCATATACTATGTGTACATCTGGTTCTGGTACTAGCCAGTGCCTTCCGAGTCATTACCTCACCACACATCACTGGTAATGCTCTAATACACATCGCATCACATCTGGAGAAATGACAGTGGGCCATGACCTGCAAGCCTTTCAAAAGTCCAAACCCCCTTGCAGAGGTCCCTGGTGACTTTTTGTATACTATCCCTCCCCTTCTGCCAGCGAAAATCCAGGTTGAAAATAGATAATCCATCAAAAGATTAATGCCCAAATCTAAGGACATCAAAATTCTTAGTGAATACTCCCCTTTGTCTACTCTCAGTTTACAATCCTCATTAACTATCCAACTATTCTAGGTCTCTGTGTCCCTTCTTGTTAACATTCTGAAAATAGAGTAGTCAATTCAGAAATCAGTGCCTCAGGGTCCATGGGACATATTCTTCACAACTCATTTGCTGAACAACACAATACTTAAAACCTCTCCTGTGTCATTAAAGACCATTTATGGGTCCTACATCACTCATTAACTAGTTAGCGTGAAGATCAAGCCATTAGCTATTATTGCCACTGGCAATCATGAGTCCCTGGTCCTTCCCACTTTTATTTTTACATACATGGAATGCATTTTACCCCTATTAAGTAAGAGATCAGAAATATAAATTTCTCTTTGCATTTCATGAATAGATGTTCCCATCCAGAGACTTCACTTTTAAGGGGTATATGCAATTCCGGACGAATTGCGCCTTTTTTTCGTCCGTTTAAAAATTCGACTGTACTCGACAGCCGCAGCCCTCCCGCCGGGACCATGAATTCCCCATATGCAATACAAAACGCATTCGACACTCCCCTTTTTGAATAACGGACCAATCGTCGAGTAGTGGGCGTCCTGAATTCGACTTCCCGCCATTTTGAGCCCTTTATTAGGGCTTGTTTGCTGCGTGCTCAGCAGCCATTTTGTGAACCTGCAGAGAGGTGTGTGGAGGTGCAGAGCTAGCAAATTGGTTGTTTGCTGTGGTATCGTTTGGACACCCAGCAGGCTTTAATCCAGGACAGACAGGAGGATACCTGTTACCCTGGAGGAGAGTAGTTTTTGGAGCCATTTCTACATTTTCAGGTAAGTACCACATGTGGGTTTGGTGTTGCATGTATGTGTTTGTGTAGTGGGGGTTGCCATGAGGTGTACATGGGGTGTTTGGGGTATGTCTTTGGGGTGTTTGGGGTATGTATATATATATATGTGTGCAGGTATGTGTATAGCTCCTGCTTGTATTGCTGCATTTTTTGGGGGAGTTTTGTGTTTTGGGGTAGTTTTTCACGTTTTTTTTTTTTTTTTTTCATAAAATGACTTTTTGGGTCGTGCTTTTGCATTGGTGTACCTCCAGCATGTGCAGGGATGTTTTTTGTCTTGTTTGGGGTGATTTTAGTGCGTGTCGGTATCCATGTGGTCGACATGTGATGTTGTTTGTTTGCCAAAACAGTTTTTTTTTTGCTTCTATTTTAGCACTGGTGTACCTCCAGCATGTGCAGGGATGCGGTTTGGCTTGTTTGTGGTGACTTGGAGCAAGTTTGTGTCAGTCATGCGGTCGACATGTCATGTCGTTTGTTTGCCAAACATGTTTTTTTGCTCCTATTTTAGCACTGGTGTACCTCCAGCATGTGCAGGGATGCTTTTTGGCTTGTTTGGGGTGACTTGGAGCAAGTTTGTGTCAGCCATGCGGTCGACATGTCATGTTGTTTGTTTGCCAAACATGTTTTTTTGCTCCTATTTTAGCACTGGTGTATCTCCAGCATTTGCAGGGATGCTTTTTGGCTTGTTTGGGGTGACTGTGTGTCAGCCATTTTGTGTGTCAGCCATTTTGTTTGTGTCAGCCATTTTGTGTTAGCACTGGTTGACCTCCAGTATGTGCAGGGATGCTTGTGCGGGGGTTTTGGCTTATTTGGCTGGTTTTTTTTCTATTCTTTTTTTTATGTGTTTGGTCCTGCTTGAGAACTGGGGTCCCAGCAGCATGACGTGTGTTTGCATGTAATTTTGTAATGTGTGTTAAATTTGTAAAAATATATATTTTTTTCTTTTTACAACCGAGATGTCCAGGGACAAGTGGGCCCGATCCCCCCCCCTTTCTCCCCACCCCTCAGAAGAACTTTCCCTGCATAGCAACAAGGAGTGGGAGCCGACCCAGGAAAAGGATACGACCGACCAGGCATGCAGTGACCAGCCGCGGTCGTCAAGGGACCAAATGGAGAAGTCAAAGAAAAAGAAAAAGCCTAGAAAGGTAAATACTGACAACACCTGCAGACACAATAGCATCCAACTTGACACACCCTAGTTTGCGCACTGCCATGCACACCTACAGGTATCTTTGCGCACTGCCAGGGATACTGACACTCACAGGTACATACCGATCTTAGTATATGCATGTTTGTTTTTTTAATCCCTAAAGGCAAGAAGCCAGCCAGAGGAGCAGTCGGAGGAGGAAGCCTCTGGTGAAGATGCAGGACCGAAGAAGCCGCGTGGACCCAGATACACTGAGGCGGAAAACTGTGCCCTAGTGGATGGCGTCGACAGGTCCTACGACGTTCTGTATGGACCGAGGGCACAGACCACAGCAGCTAAGACCAAGCGAAACATCTGGGATGCCATCGCGAGACAAGTCACTGCAGTATCTGGAAACCGCCGGAGCACCAGAAACTGCATGAAGCGGTACAGTGATTGCCGCAGACAGACCAAGAAGAAGATGGGGATTCAGCGCCGACATGAGACAGCTACGGGAGGTGGTCCGGCTCTCAATCTGAAGTGGCTACCCTGGGAGAACGTTATTAAAAGGCGCATGAACCCTGCCATGGTCGAAGGAGTTCGCGGAGGTGTGGACTCTAGCCGTCCTGCTGGCTTTCCGAGGAGGAAGAACCGCCCCGAAAGACGGAAGACGGCGGAAGACAAGCAGTCCAAAAGGAGGCCTGATGGTAAGAATACATTCAGATGAGCTGTACTAAATCTTTTTTTTTTTTTTTTTGTATTTGCTAATGTTTTTTTTTTTTTTTCCACAGACAAGCCTGCCCAGAGGACATCACCTGCGCGCAGGACATCGGCAGCTCGCGGACCATCACCTGCGCAGCAGGCATCGGCAGCAGCGCGCGGACCATCACCTGCGCAGCAAGCATCGGGAGCGCGCAGATCATCACCTGCGTGCCACACCATCGCGCAGAAAGTCACCTGCGCGCCAGACGTCGTCAGCGCGCAGACCATCACCTGCACGCCAGACATCAGCACGCAGAACGTCACCTGTGCGCCAGACACTGTCGGCGACCACACCACCAGATGGGCGCCAAACTACATCTCCTGCGCACAGGCCATCACCAGATCGTCATCTCTCCAGGAGCTCTGGGACTGTGACCGAAGAGCCTCAACAAGACACTACCCTTGTGGACCCATCACCCGAACTGTTTGAGTCTACAGGGTTAACGGATGAGACTTTTCTTGGGTTTGAAGACAGCCGTGCAGAAGTATCCAGCCGGACCCTTGAAAAGTCTCCAGAATTGAGGACAAGCGAAGCTCCTGGAGCAGCGGCACCTCAGGATGGAGAAGGTTTGTATTTACTTTTGGGGGTGGGGGGTGGGAGGGGTGGGGGGGTGCACCAGTTTTGTATAGTTTGTTAACTTAAATTTTTTTTTCTATTGCAAACAGAGGTGCCACGGACCAGCAGAGGACTTGCGTCGGGGATTGGTTCCTTCTACAGGCCGGATCTCCTACAGGATTCGTCAGAGGATGACGAGGTGGAAGTGCAGCGGCCTGCTGTTTCTACATCCCTGTGTAAGTAAATATCGAATTGTGAGCCTTCAAACAAATGTATGAATGTGTATAATAATTTCTAATTTTCTTTTCAGCTGCACAAATGCAATTGGTGGCAGACGTACAGGAAGGGCAGGATCCCTCAAATGTTCAGAGGGTACACACCCTGGCATCCCAGATTACTTCCCGCCAGGATACTTACACGAATGTCGTTGGAACCAGACTGGACGCCATTGAGAGGACAATGGAGAAGATGGCAAACGGTCTGGTTGAAATGCAAAAGGCTCATGCCGACAGCACGGCCGAAAATTCAAAAGACCAGACGAGAAGATCACAGGGAGACTATGGACATCCTTCACATTCTGGCCACATCCATGAACCGGCTGGTGGAGAACACATCATGCCTGGCACACAGCGTTGACAACATGTCAGAGAGCCAACGACATTCGGCATCCAGCCAACAGATCATCGCAACCACACTGCAGATAATGTACGATAAGCTCCCAGAGCCAGCTCATCAACACGCTGGTGATCCACCACTTCCGCCATCACAAGCCACATGGACGCCTCCTTCCCTTCCTCCACCACCATCCTGGTATAGACGGTCACAGCTGTACCAAGGATATACAGGGATGTACCCCACCCACCAGATGCCTCCACCACCAACACCGGCCGCAACATCAACACCCGCACGGGCACCGAGGCCAAGTCAACAAACTCCACAGCCGCCCAGGGCATCGACGCCCCATCAGGAGGAAGAAGAGGATCCGGACGGACAACCACCATAAGCCCGTTTGTATTGTTTTATTTACTGTTATGTTTTTCATGTATCCCTTTCTCCCCCTCCCATTAGTTTATTTTTTTTCTTACTATTGTTTTATATTTGTGTTGGGCTCCCCCACCCATGACCGGGTACTACCAAGGAGCTTTATGTCTAGGCATACATGCGCGGGCATGTATGCGGGCGCGTGTGGTAACGGATGAAAGCTCCTTGTGGCTACATGTATGATGGGCCAAAGAGCTATTCTGATTAGTGATGAGCGAGGTTCGGTTTTACTCGGTTTTACTCGGTTTTACTCGGTTCTCAAAACGGCATCTTATTGGCTATCCAAAACACGTGACATCCGTGAGCCAATAAGATGCCGTTTTGAGAACCGAGTAAAACCGAGTAAAACCGAGTAAAACCGAATCCGCTCATCACTAATTCTGATACCACTTTTTTTTTTACCAAAAAAATCCTTTTTGTATTGGTGTACAATAGGCTTTCACTGTTGTGTGAATTTACTATTCACTAGTGTTTATTTTTGGCTTATTCATAGGATTGGGTGGAAAATTGAAGTGGACGGCATAGTTCGTGTTGTGCGTACCAAGGTGAGTAAAGCCATGTTTCAATGTATATATTCAAGAAACTTTGGGCCGCCTGCCCTTGTGGAACCACACAGCCCAGCATTGGGTCATGCTGGGCTGTGTGGTTCCACAAGTGCAGGCGTGTCAAAGTGCTGACCACTGACACTATTCCACTTTGGACCGCCTGCCCTTGTGGAACCACACAGCCCAGCAATGGGTCATGCTGGGCTGTGTGGTTCCACAAGTGCAGGCGTGTCAAAGTGCTGACCACTGACACCACTATTCCACTTTGGACCGCCTGCCCTTGTGGAACAACACAGCCCAGCAATGGGTCATGCTGGGCTGTGTGGTTCCACAAGTGCAGGCGTGTCAAAGTGCTGACCACTGACACCACTATTCCACTTTGGACCGCCTGCCCTTGTGGAACCACACTGCCCAGCAATGGGTCATGCTGGGCTGTGTGGTTCCACAAGTGCAGGCATGTCAAAGTGCTGACCACTGACACCACTATTCCACTTTGGACCGCCTGCCCTTGTGGAACCACACAGCCCAGCAATGGGTCATGCTGGGCTGTGTTGTTCCACAAGTGCAGGCGTGTCAAAGTGCTGACCACTGACACCACTATTCCACTTTGGACCGCCTGCCCTTGTGGAACCACACAGCCCAGCAATGGGTCATGCTGGGCTGTGTGGTTCCACAAGTGTTCTTGGGAAAGGAATGAACATGACATCATTAGTGTCTTTACTTAATATGTTTTTTTTCCCCACAGATATCTACACAAGAAAAGAATGTAAAGAAGAACAAACTACTTTTTTGTTTTATTACATTTCATTTTTTATTTCAAAAATAAAATACAATTTTATATATTTCTTCAATAAATTTTTAAAATGAGAAGTTTTGTGTGGTTTTTATTTAAATTATTAGTAAATACAATGTAAAATATGAGATGCAGTGGTATTGTGTTAGGTCGCCCATGGTACAGCAGGGGGAACTGTCGTCTCCCTTTTCATCCATGAGGATTCAAGCCACTTGGGAAGGATACTCCGCAAGACCTGTGGAAGAGAGTAGTACGAGGTTCCAGGTATTGGTAGTGTCACCCTTCTATGGAAAAGGAAAAGGTACAAGCAACACGACACAAGCAGGTTACAGCGGCCCCAAATGCAGCCCTCCGGCACTTGCGTAACTACACATCCAAACATTCCCTGACGCAGCGTAAGCATTGCTGTCAGGGCATGATTGGATGTGCAGTTTTGCAAATGCCGGAGGGCTGCACTTGGGACACGCCGGGGTGACTTTGGACAAGAGGGAGTTTTGGGCAATACATCTCACCTGAGGGGGGTTGTCTGCTACATGGCGGAGGTTCAGGCCCACATCACAAGTAGGTCGCCCATGGAACATCAGGGGAAATGTCGTGTCTCTTCACATCCACGCCACTTGGGAAGGATACTCCGCAAGACCTGTGGAAGAGAATAGTATGAGGTTCCAGGTATTGGTAGTGTCACCCTTCTATGGAAAAGGAAAAGGTACAAGCAACACGACAAAAGCAGGTTACAGCGGCCCCAAATGCAGCCCTCCGGCACTTGCGTCACTACATATTCAAACATTCCCTGACGCAGCGTAAGCATTGCTGTCAGGGCATGATTGGATGTGCAGTTTTGCAAATGCCGGAGGGCTGCACTTGGGACACGCCGGGGTGACTTGGACAGGAGGGAGTTTTGGGCAATACATCTCACCTGAGGGGGGTTGTCTGCTACATGGCGGAGGTTCAGGCCCACATCACAAGTAGGTCGCCCATGGAACATCAGGGGAAATGTCGTGTCTCTTCACATCCACGCCACTTGGGAAGGATACTCCGCAAGACCTGTGGAAGAGAATAGTATGAGGTTCCAGGTATTGGTAATAGTGTCACCCTTCTATGGAAAAGGTACAAGCAACACGACACAAGCAGGTTACAGCGGCCCCAAATGCAACCCTCCGGCACTTGAGAAACTACACATCCAAGCATGCCCTGACACAGCGTAAGCATTACTGTCAGGGCATGATTGGATGTGCAGTTTTGCAAATGCCGGAGGGCTGCACTTGGGACACGCCGAGGTGACTTGGACAAGAGGCAGTTTTGGGCAATACATCTCACCTGAGGGGGGTTGTCTGCTACATGGCGGAGGTTCAGGTCCACATCACAAGTAGGTCGCCCATGGAACATTTGGATAACGGGTCCAATATTGCGGCAACCCAACAACAGGAGAAAACAGGGGGAAACAGGTCGTCAATAGGACAATACTTGGAAAACAGGCCTGGGAAGGTGCGTCAACAGGACGTAAAACTCTGAAATACATAAATAAAGATGTTTTTTTAGAATATTACATTCTCAGTTTACACGATAATACAAATGTTACAAGTATACTCACAGGCAACGGAAAAAAAGCTTTGGATCAATGTCCGTCGGGAATCATCTCCTTCGTCCATACCCACCGGTAGAGCAGAAGAACGGTTCCCGCGTCGGAAAGCACTGCGACGAAGAGTCACCGGCAAACGGTTTGCAACACATATGTTGTGTAAAATACAACATGCATTTACCATGCCGCAAACCTTTCCCGGTGAATACAAAAGAGCACCACCGGAAGTGTCTAAACATCGAAACCGGCTTTTAAGTACACCGAAGGCACGCTCAATTATTTGCCTCGATGCTTTGTGTCTCTTGGTAACGTTTTCTGCTCTACCAACAGGATTAGAAAATGGGGTCAAGAGCCACGATTTGTTGGGATAACCCGCATCGCCTATGGAAAAGAAAAAATGGTGGGTAATATAAAAATAAATAAATACATTTTTAAAAAATGAAAAAAATAATAAAAAAATACAAACAATTAAAATAAATACCTAACAGCCAGCCACCCGGCATGTTTCCTGTTTCGAACTTCTCAAACAGCGATGACTGACTTAGGATAAAGGAGTCGTGAGACGATCCAGGAAATCCCACAAAAATATTCAAAAATTTAATGTTGACATCACAGACCGCCTGTACATTCATGGAATGGAAATGTTTTCAGTTCCGAAAACATTCTTCCGAATTCCGTGGCGGTCTGATCTGCACGTGGGTACAGTCAATCGCGCCCAGAACATTGGGAAAATTGTATTTGGTAAAAAGCCTAATTTGATCTCACGACATCCGCTGTCCGTATCTGGAAATGTGATGAACTGGATCGTCAATTTGCGGAAAGCCCTAATGTCCTGGGTTATACAGCGTGACAGTGTCGACTGTGAAAAACCGCATGTTTGAGACAGTGTAGGCTGGAATGTGCCTGAAGCCAAAAAATGTAACGTAGCCAGCAGTTTCTGGAAACCGCTGACTGCGCGATTGGTCCGTGCCCGAGGTTCCAGGTCGGCCTCCAACAGAGCGTACAGTGAATATATGTCGCGAGTCGATAAGCAATAATTTTGAATCACCTCGAACTTGCTGAGATCCTCCAGTTCACGCCTAGTGTGATACTGGCGTGGACGTGGAAATGAAACACGCAATACTGACTCACCCAATGCAGACATTTGCTGACTTTGATCCTGATGTTCACCAGCCCTTTCTACCTCCATGCTTGCAGCCAGCATGAACATCACAATCTGGTCAGAAAAAGGCTCCATTATTGTAGTCAGTACAAAAATAGGATATAAATGAGTTAAAACGCAGGGATTGTCCTAAAAAAACGATTCCACAAGAGAGCTGACTGTAATGGCTCCTTCTCCCTAGAAGTCTCAAAAAATCGGGAGTGAGGAGATAGGAGGGGCTTTGCAGAAGTGTATCCTGGGTAAAACTGTGGAATCATGGGTACATTTCCCTCAGCAGAGTGAAGAAAACAATATTCTTTTAAAAAATCAATTAAATAATACTTGTGAGTCAAAAAAATACAAACCAAGTAGATAATCCCTTCAAATATAAATAGATATGCTATTAGCAATCCAAAAAGCAAAAAAAACAAACATTTTTTTTTACATTTTTATTAGATCCCGCCAGCAAAGTGAGGCGGACTGAAAATGACGAATTTGCTGTCGAAAAGCACTGTTGTCGAATCGTCATTCTTCAATTGAATATACTTTTATCGAAAAGCCGCATTTTGACCATTGCAGACATGTCGAATTTTGAAAATGTCGATTTGCAAAAAGTCGAGTCTGAAACGGAAGATATTTTGTTGAAAAGTACTGTATTGTATTGACGAATCCAATTCGACATTTTTTTTTGTCGAAAATGTCCCGTTTTTTTACTTTCGCGTCAATTCGACCGCAATTGCATATACCCCTATATCTTTCTGCAGCTATGACCCATGTTCCGACAGAATTTTCAGCAGCCCAGGACTTAGAATATATTTCAACAGTATAAGCTGGTTTAAACCATGGTTTATATCAAATGGGTTTTTTAAAAACCAAAACACTCTGGTATTTTTATTGTGCAGTGACTACTGGCACGGCACCGTGGCATCTTAAAAAAGCCTATTATACTAAAAAAAAGTGTTTTTAATCAAAATGTTTAATGCCAGTGGCATGCTCAGTGCTAATGTTTAACTCCTCGTATGTGTGCGCATGTGTGTGTGTTTTGATTTGAAAACTTCTTTTGCAGTTTCCATTTTGTATAACTATTCAGATTTATTTAATTACTAGCTGTTTTACCCGTTCTTCACATGGGAGTTTCTGATTTTTACGGGTTGGTAAATCTATAGAGATGTAAATTTGAGATGTCTACATGTAAGTAAACATTAATCCATGGTTCTTGGCGTTACCCGAGGAGCACCCGTAGCAGATACGGTAAAAAGTGACAGGACCATTTTTGTAGTTTATTACATTCTACACACTGGAGGTGCAATCCAAATATTGATCCGATCTTGTCCGTTTGGGCGTTATCGTTCACGCAACCCAAGCCATGCATCAGTAATGACGTCATTACGTCAATCCCTTTTCATCCCCGTAGGGGAGATGTATTAAAATTCTCATTAGGTAGTTTTCCTATTTCCCACCTGAAGAATACCTATGTTACATTTAAGCTTCCTAACATATGGGGAAGTAAGAGAATTAGTGATGAGTCAGTGAGTAAGGGCTTTCGCATTTATATGGAAATGGCTTGATAAAAGCGCTGAACGGCGCTGAAACGTTGCCCAAAACAGCCGACTGGTGTAATTTTTCAATAGCCCTGGAGTGCCGTCAGTGGAGGAGCATATTGCGTGCAGCCGTATAGGCTGTCATGTGGAAGGCACCGGGCGCAGCAATTCAACACATGTCAGCGGAGTGCCGGAGAAATATATATATATAAATATATATATATCCACACAATAGGCACGGCACTCCAGGGACTCGTTCCAAAAAAGCTTTTAATTGCGGTGCAACTATCTACATGTTTCGAGGCCTCAGCCCCTTCGTCAGGATACACCAATACTCACAAGACACACATACATATAACATTTATATACCTGATACCAGACATCACCTCCCGCCGACGTCCGCATCCACAGCTGCTGCCGCTGATTCACTTCCGGCGTCTCACTTCCGGGTTACGCAAGACGCGGTTGCTAAGCAACCGCTAGCTTGCGCTCCTGTCCAGCAAGCCCGGCTTCCGTGTCATCAAGCAGTGCCACTTGTGGACAGACCTAACAGAATAAACATAGTGCATTTAAAAACAGACATTAAAACATTTGCTTGACAGCGCATGGACATAGATTGACCATCTGTTAGCATACTCTGCTGCTTCTTATCCTGTTATAACAGTCAGTCAACCATATCGACCCCACTTCCCGATTGGCACATCTAGTGATAGATATATAAACCTCATTATATATTTAGCGGTTATACTACACACATCTATTACCCTTCGGAATCACATCATCTCAGGCTATTCCAGTTCATTTTATCATTTAACCCGTCAGGTGACATAGTGCCCAGGCGGATAATCCATCTGGATTCCAATAGACACAGAGCCTTAATGCGATCACCCCCACGGGGAGATTCCACAACGTGATCAATCAAGAAATACTTCAAGTCAGACAAAGTGTGACCCATCTTTCTAAAATGACGGGCCACTGGCTGGTCCAGAGCTTTCCCTTCTGCTGATAGATGAATGGCCGACCTATGCAGAGCCATACGCTCCCGGAATTTACGAGAGGTCTGACCTACATAGTATAACCCGCAAGGACACGTGATCACATACACCACAAATGATGAGGTGCACGTGAGCACATGTCGAATATCATACTTTATTTGTGAATGGGGATGTTGAAAAGATCTGCAGGTTACCATATATCTGCATGTAGTGCAACCAAGGCAGCTATAACAACCTGCCGGCTTAACATACACATTAGGCATTTTTGGGATCCCTCTCCCCGTGATATCAGTGATCATCAGCCTATCTTTCAAGTTACGCCCCCTTTTAAACGCTGCTAAAGGGCGTACATCTTTGAAACATGCCAAATCTTTATCAGAGGCTATGATTGGCCAAAGAGCCTTAGTTGCTCGATTAATTACCGGGCTGGCTGTTGTAAAACTACTCACCCATGGGAGAACCTTAGCTGGTGTTTTGGTATAGTTTAATACTCCCGGATATCGCTGAATGATTCAGAAACAATTTGTCTTCCTGTTCAAACATGTATATGTTGGCGTACGAAGGGGCCACAGGGGACCCCATCGCACACCCCCGTTGTTGCAGATAATATTGACCATCATAAAGAAAATAATTTCTATGAAGAGTCAATTCTAACAATTTCAGAAAAAGATCATGGTTAAATAATACTGGATCTAGAAATTGTTGTAAGAAATTCCTCATGGCTTGTAGTCCACCATCATGGGGGATCGATGTATATAAACTACAGACGTCTAAGCAACATAGCCATGTTCCCTTGGGTACTTCAGTAATACCACTTAACAACTTCAGGAATTCTGTGGTGTCTTTTAGAAAAGTCTCCTTCTTGCTCAACAACGGTTGAAGAAGATGATCTAACAGCTGTGCCACGGGATAATACAAGGAACCTCGTGCCGATATAATCGGACGACCAGGGGGATTCCTGCTGTCCTTATGTAGTTTCGGGAAAGTGTATAACACCGGGACCTTCGGATGTTCCACTATTAATGCCTTACATATTCTAGAAGTAATATGTTGTTGTTGTACAGCTACTCCCAACATCTCACGTAATTCCTTCTGAAATTTACTGGTTGGGTTCCCAGGTAGACGACTGTATACCCCCTCTTCAGCCAATTGATGTTCAATTTCTTTGCGGTAGTCAGTGATGTCTTGCACCACAATGGCCCCGCCCTTATCGGCTGGCCTGATAATTATGTCCTCGTAGGTGCTCAGTTGTTTTACCGCAGAGGATTCCTCTCTGGATAAATTTTTATGTACTTTGCCAGGTGCCCTACTAAACTTCGTCACGGATTCGTGTAATAGACGGTCAAAGATTTTTAACGATGGGTTCGCCGAGACTGGATCAAATTTCGATTTTGTCTTGCCCATTACAAACATTTCTAGAGATGAACTCTCTGGTACCGTCTTTTGTAGTTGAAAATGTTCCTTTAGACGTAAATTTCTGGAGAATTTATGATGGTCCAATCTCCATGTGAATTCGTCGTGCATATTTGTGGGCACAAAAGCAAGACCTTTCTGTAATACTTGGATTTCTACTGGCTGTAGGACCCTCTTTGATAGGTTGAAGATCAGGCTATCTTTTTGCGGGAGGGATTTCGTCTGACTTCTCTTATTTCTTTTGTTCTGCCCGCCCCTGCGGGTGGTCTTTCTCCACCCCTTTGGGTGGCCCCTCCTTGGCCTAAAGGGATCCTCTCTGAGGTAGAAGCATCATCTGATTCAGATATTGCAAATTCACTGTCGCTGTTGTTCTGAGACGTCGAACTGTGATTCTGTGGGCGCCGTGGTTGCCATGGTCTGCGACGTCTTTCTAAGGCATTATTGCGTGTTGACGGTGCACCCCCAGATAGCCACCTGTAGACTCTGTTCTCCTCGTAATCTGCGTCAACCGTATGTTTTTTATTCTTTTTGAATTTAATTAAATTTTTCTTATATTGATCACATTGCTGTTGCAGTTTGTTGAGCCAGCTCGTGTTAGCCACATCTTCTAACACGTCCTGATGTACATTCTCAAACGTATTGGATAGGGATCCTGAATAAGTGTGCGTTAGACCTAATGGTCCTGGTCATAGAAGAAGCAGGACGTGAGTTACAGGTGACACGCACGAAGATCCACACGTTTGAGAATGTACATCAGGACGTGTTAGAAGATGTGGCTAACACGAGCTGGCTCAACAAACTGCAACAGCAATGTGATCAATATAAGAAAAATTTAATTAAATTCAAAAAGAATAAAAAACATACGGTTGACGCAGATTACGAGGAGAACAGAGTCTACAGGTGGCTATCTGGGGGTGCACCGTCAACACGCAATAATGCCTTAGAAAGACGTCGCAGACCATGGCAACCACGGCGCCCACAGAATCACAGTTCGACGTCTCAGAACAACAGCGACAGTGAATTTGCAATATCTGAATCAGATGATGCTTCTACCTCAGAGAGGATCCCTTTAGGCCAAGGAGGGGCCACCCAAAGGGGTGGAGAAAGACCACCCGCATGGGCGGGCAGAACAAAAGAAATAAGAGAAGTCAGACGAAATCCCTCCCGCAAAAAGATAGCCTGATCTTCAACCTATCAAAGAGGGTCCTACAGCCAGTAGAAATCCAAGTATTACAGAAAGGTCTTGCTTTTGTGCCCACAAATATGCACGACGAATTCACATGGAGATTGGACCATCATAAATTCTCCAGAAATTTACGTCTAAAGGAACATTTTCAACTACAAAAGACGGTACCAGAGAGTTCATCTCTAGAAATGTTTGTAATGGGCAAGACAAAATCGAAATTTGATCCAGTCTCGGCGAACCCATCGTTAAAAATCTTTGACCGTCTATTACACGAATCCGTGACGAAGTTTAGTAGGGCACCTGGCAAAGTACATAAAAATTTATCCAGAGAGGAATCCTCTGCGGTAAAACAACTGAGCACCTACGAGGACATAATTATCAGGCCAGCCGATAAGGGCGGGGCCATTGTGGTGCAAGACATCACTGACTACCGCAAAGAAATTGAACATCAATTGGCTGAAGAGGGGGTATACAGTCGTCTACCTGGGAACCCAACCAGTAAATTTCAGAAGGAATTACGTGAGATGTTGGGAGTAGCTGTACAACAACAACATATTACTTCTAGAATATGTAAGGCATTAATAGTGGAACATCCGAAGGTCCCGGTGTTATACACTTTCCCGAAACTACATAAGGACAGCAGGAATCCCCCTGGTCGTCCGATTATATCGGCACGAGGTTCCTTGTATTATCCCGTGGCACAGCTGTTAGATCATCTTCTTCAACCGTTGTTGAGCAAGAAGGAGACTTTTCTAAAAGACACCACAGAATTCCTGAAGTTGTTAAGTGGTATTACTGAAGTACCCAAGGGAACATGGCTATGTTGCTTAGACGTCTGTAGTTTATATACATCGATCCCCCATGATGGTGGACTACAAGCCATGAGGAATTTCTTACAACAATTTCTAGATCCAGTATTATTTAACCATGATCTTTTTCTGAAATTGTTAGAATTGACTCTTCATAGAAATTATTTTCTTTATGATGGTCAATATTATCTGCAACAACGGGGGTGTGCAATGGGGTCCCCTGTGGCCCCTTCGTACGCCAACATATACATATTTGAACAGGAAGACAAATTGTTTCTGAATCATTCAGCGATATCCGGGAGTATTAAACTATACACCCGGTATATCGATTATATTTTTTTATTATGGACCGGAAACATAGATCTATTAACAAATGCATTGGAGGAGATTAATAGTGGGGCGTCTGCGGTTAAATTTACTATTCAGTGTAGTGAGGTTCAAGCACATTTTCTAGACGTACAAGTGAATGTCATTGAAGGTAGGATTGCGACAGAGGTGTTTCAGAAAGATGTGGACAGAAATACCTTTCTTCTCGCTTCAAGCCATCACCCAACATCACTGAAGCGGGGGTTGCCCCGCTCTCAAATGATGAGGGTGGCCAGAATTTCTAGTGACCCACAAAAAGCTGCAGCACCCATTGATAATTTAATAGCCAAATTTACAGCACGAGGTTATGACCCCAAGATGCTTCAGGATAATAAACATCAAGTGTTAAGTACTCCTAGAACCCAATTATTGCAGTCACGTACCAAAACACCAGCTAAGGTTCTCCCATGGGTGAGTAGTTTTACAACAGCCAGCCCGGTAATTAATCGAGCAACTAAGGCTCTCTGGCCAATCATAGCCTCCGATAAAGATTTGGCATGTTTCAAAGATGTACGCCCTTTAGCAGCGTTTAAAAGGGGGCGTAACTTGAAAGATAGGCTGATGATCACTGATATCACGGGGAGAGGGATCCCAAAAATGCCTAATGTGTATGTTAAGCCGGCAGGTTGTTATAGCTGCCTTGGTTGCACTACATGCAGATATATGGTAACCTGCAGATCTTTTCAACATCCCCATTCACAAATAAAGTATGATATTCGACATGTGCTCACGTGCACCTCATCATTTGTGGTGTACGTGATCACGTGTCCTTGCGGGTTATACTATGTAGGTCAGACCTCTCGTAAATTCCGGGAGCGTATGGCTCTGCATAGGTCGGCCATTCATCTATCAGCAGAAGGGAAAGCTCTGGACCAGCCAGTGGCCCGTCATTTTAGAAAGATGGGTCACACTTTGTCTGACTTGAAGTATTTCTTGATTGATCACGTTGTGGAATCTCCCCGTGGGGGTGATCGCATTAAGGCTCTGTGTCTATTGGAATCCAGATGGATTATCCGCCTGGGCACTATGTCACCTGACGGGTTAAATGATAAAATGAACTGGAATAGCCTGAGATGATGTGATTCCGAAGGGTAATAGATGTGTGTAGTATAACCGCTAAATATATAATGAGGTTTATATATCTATCACTAGATGTGCCAATCGGGAAGTGGGGTCGATATGGTTGACTGACTGTTATAACAGGATAAGAAGCAGCAGAGTATGCTAACAGATGGTCAATCTATGTCCATGCGCTGTCAAGCAAATGTTTTAATGTCTGTTTTTAAATGCACTATGTTTATTCTGCCAGGTCTGTCCACAAGTGGCACTGCTTGATGACACGGAAGCCGGGCTTGCTGGACAGGAGCGCAAGCTAGCGGTTGCTTAGCAACCGCGTCTTGCGTAACCCGGAAGTGAGACGCCGGAAGTGAATCAGCGGCAGCAGCTGTGGATGCGGACGTCGGCGGGAGGTGATGTCTGGTATCAGGTATATAAATGTTATATGTATGTGTGTCTTGTGAGTATTGGTGTATCCTGATGAAGGGGCTGAGGCCTCGAAACATGTAGATAGTTGCACCGCAATTAAAAGCTTTTTTGGAACGAGTCCCTGGAGTGCCGTGCCTATTGTGTGGATATGCTGTGGATTTCTGCACTGGACACCGGGACCAGTTATTCTTAAGCAAGGAGTGCCGGCTGAATTGTATGTTTAAATATATATATATATATTTTATATATATATATATATATATATATATATATATATATATAGATTGCCCGTCTGAAAATCTTAACGCAATATGACTATTTTCATTGCGCCCATCTTCAAGTTTAAGTTCACTACCCGACCGCTAAAAAATAGGATTTTGGTACTTACCAGATAAAACCTTTTCTTTGAATCCACAGGGGGCACTGGAGTACTCTTGGGATTTGGATGGGGAGTTAGCAGGGATAGGCACATTTAAATTAGTAACTCTCCACCCCCTCCATACTCCCAAAGGTACCTCAGTGTTTTTTACTGAGCCGAACAGGAGCGATAGAGAAGATGAACAATAGAGAATTACATATAACATTATAACATAACGGACAACAATAACTTGACACATAACGTAACAGACAACTAAACAGTTGGCACAATAATAGATATCACCTGAACATTTGAACAAGTCGGTGAGAATGTGTTATCATAAGATCCACTAAACTTACCAAAAGACAGGTAAAAACTGCTCTGGGTGGGCGTCCAGTGCCCCCTCTGGATTCAAAGAACAGGATTTATCTGGTAAGTACCAAAATTCTATTTTCTTTTTCATCCACTAGGGGTCACTGGAGTACTCTTGGGACGTACCAAAGTTTCTCCCTTGGGCGGGAGAGCCGTTTGGCACCTCTAACACTAGACGGCCAAAGCTAGATGCTGATGCCGCAAACGTATCAAACTTGTAAAATTGCACAACGTGTGCACCGATGACCATGTAGCCGCACGGCAAAGTTGCGTCGTAGAAGCTCCACAACCTGCTGCCCAAGAAGTTCCTACAGAACGTGTGGAATGAGCTGAAACTGATGTAGGCGGTTGTAGCCTAGCATGAAGGTAAGCCTGACGTATGGTCAGTTTAATCCATCTGGATAAGGTCTGCTTGGAAGCTGGTCAACCCATCTTGACTGCATCATAGAGAACAAACAATGTATCCGTTTTACGTACTGTTGATGTTAGGGATACATAAATGCGTAGTGCGCGTACCACACCAAAGTAACTGGAGTTCCTGCACTTCCTTATAATACCGGAACTACGATTGGTTGATTGATGTTTAAAGATGATACTACCTTTGGTAGGAAAGTGGGATTCGTCCGAAGTTCCGCTCTATCATGATGAAACACCAAATACGGTGACTTGCATGACAAGGCACCCAATTCTGAAACACGCCTTGCTGAAGCTAAGGCTAGGAGAAAAACTGTTTTCCAAGTGAGAAACTTAACATCCACTTGTTGTAAGGGTTCAAAATTTGAAGACTGTAAAAAATCTAAAACCAGATTTAAGTCCCATGGAGCTGTAGGTGGTATAAATGGAGGTTGTACTCTGAGGACACCTTGCAGGAAAGTGTGCACTGTTGGCAAAGGGGCCAAACACCTTTGAAAGTAAATAGACCAGGCAGAGACCTGCACCTTTAGTGTAGATAAATGTAGTCCTCCATCTAACACAGTCTGTAAAAATAGCAAAAGACGGGATAACTTGAAAGATGATGTCGGAAATTTCCAAGCTTCACACCACCCTATATAGGCACGCCAAATCCTGTTATAATGAGCTACCGTAACTGGCTTCCTAGCACGTAACATGGTTAGTATAACCGATTCTGGAATGCCCTCTCGTCTTAAGAGGGCGGTTTGAACAGCCACCGCATCAAATGCAGCTGCGCTAAATCGGGGTAAAGGAACGAACCCTGTTGCAGCAGGTCCGGACGTAGCGGGAGCGGCCAAGGATTGTCTGCGAGCAGCCCACAGAGATCCGAGAACCACGCTCTCCGAGGCCAATGAGGTGCCACTAGTATGACTGTCGTGGACTCTTTTGATTCACTTTAGCAACTGAGGAAGCAGCGGAAAGGGCAGAAACAGATACACGAGGCTGTATGGCCACGCGATTGTGAGAGCATCCACTGCCTTTGGATCTCTTGTTCTGGACACATACTGGGGTGTCTGATAATTTTGGCGAGATGCCATTACATCCAACTGTGGGTAACCCCACCGCTGGACCAACATCTGGAACACTTCTGTATTTAACGCCCATTCTCCTGTATGAAAATCCTGATGGCTGAGATAATCCGCCTCCCAGTTGTCCACTCCTGGAATAAACACTGCCGACAATATCACTTGGTGATGCTCGGCCCAATTCAGGATTCAAGCAACTTCCCGCATGGCCATGCGGCTTCGAGTTCCTCCTTGTTTGTTGATGTATGCGACTGCCGTCGCATTGTCTGACTGAACCTGGACAGTCTGAGACTGGAGCATGTGAACTGCCTGTTGCAGTGCGTTGTAAATCGCCCTTAGTTCCAGTACATTTATTGACAGTAATCTCTCTCGGTCTGACCAGAGACTCTGAAGGTGACAATTTTGGACCACTGCTCCACAACCTCTAAGACTAAGAATGATCCAATTCCAGACTCCGAACCTTTTTCCTGCGGTGAGATTTTGTACGTAAAGCCACCAGAGTAGTGATACTCTGGCCCTTGGAGACAACCGCACCATCTGATGAATTTTGTAGATGAGAGCCTGACCACTGTGCGAGTACATCCAGTTGAAAAGCACGAGAGTGAAATCTTCCGAAATGGAGTGCTTCGAAAGACGCCACCATTTTTCCTAACAGTCGAATGCACAAATGCACCAAGACTGTCCATGGTTTGAGCACTAAGTGTACCAGCTGATGGATACTTTGTGCTTTCTGTTCTGGCAGGTAAATTCATTGATCCACCGTATCGAGAATCATTCCTAGGAATTGAATTCTTTGAGATGGAATCAGGCTTGATTTCTTGAAATTGACAATCCAACCGTGCTGAACGAGTGCATTGTACGTTACTAAGGCATGTTGAATAAGTATCTGTTGAGACGGCGCATTGATGAACAGATCGTCTAAGTACGGAACTATTATCACTCCCAGGGATCTGAGATGAGCTATCATCACAGACATCACTTTTGTGACTACCCGAGGCGCTGAAGAGAGGCCAAACGGTAGCGCCTGAAATTGATAATGGTTTTGTTGTACTGCAAACCTTAAGTATGCCTGATGTGGTGGTAAAATTGGAATGTGTAAGTACGCATCCTTGAGATCCAGCGAAATCATGAATTCCTTTGGCTCTAAACCTGCAATCACTGACCGCAGGGATTCCATCCTGAATCTGTAGTAAGTGACGTACTGATTGAGCCCCTTTAGGTTCAATATCGGTCTGACAGAGCCCTCAGGCTTTGGTACTACAAAAAGACTGGAATAATAACCCTGACCTTGTTGTTGAACTGGAACCGGAATCAAAACTGCTGAATCTACGAGAGACTGAATCGCGGTCTGCAGAACTGCCTTTTTGTCTTCTGACACAGGCAGGCCTGTTTTGAAAAATCGCACTGGTGGAAGACAATCGAACTCTATTTTGTAACTGTTAAAAACACTAACATTCGGATCCAACCATCTATGGATGTCTGAAACCACGCCAAGTGAAACGTCTGAAGGCGTGCTCCCACAACTGAAGATCATAGATGGGCTGGTAGCCCGTCATACCGCTGGCTTGTCGGCGGTCTTAGCGTCCTGACGATGGTTAGTGATTTGTTGAAAACCACGTCCTCTACCATGTCTACTGTGTGTGGTTGTTCCTCTAGCACGGCCTCGAAAGGACTGAGATCTAAAGGATCTGAACGCTGGTCCAGAGTATTTACGTTTAGGCAATGGTACGAAAACAGACTTTCCCCTCGTGGCCAGAGAAATCCATTTGTCCAATTCAGGACCAAACAACATCTCGCCAGCATAAGGCAACGCTTCTATTCCTCGTTTGGACTCCGCCTGCCAAGGACGCAGCCAAAGTGCACGTCGTGCCACAACTAGTGAAGCTGAAAGGCGAGAACTGACCTGGTCAACGTCCATAGGAACCGTACATAGATACTCAGCAGATTCACAGATGTGATCAGCAAGAAGTATAAGATGGTCTTCTTGTAGGGCCAACTTGAGCTGTGTTGCCCATGCCATTACCGCCTTATTCAACCAAACTCCCACCAAAGTAGGTCTAAGCAACACCCCAACTGCTGTATACATTGACTTTAGCATAGCTTCTAGTTTACGCTCTGACGGGTCCTTAAGCGTTGTAGCAGCTGGTACTGGAATGGTTAACTTTTTTGAAAGTTTTGACACAGAAGAATCCACAGCCAGTGGATTATCCCATTTAGACGTCATAGACTCTGGGAACGGGTAACTAGACAGAAACCGGCGAGTTATAGAAAAACGTTTATCCAGATTCTTCCATGCCTCTGTTAACTGATTAAGAGAATCTGAATAAGGAAAACACACCGGAGTTCTCTGTCATTTAGCAAATAATAAGAATTTACTTACCGATAATTCTATTTCTCGTAGTCCGTAGTGGATGCTGGGAACTCCGTAAGGACCATGGGGAATAGCGGCTCCGCAGGAGACAGGGCACATCTAAAGAAAGCTTTAGGATCACCTGGTGTGCACTGGCTCCTCCCCCTATGACCCTCCTCCAAGCCTCAGTTAGGATACTGTGCCCGGACGAGCGTACACAATAAGGAAGGATTTTGAATCCCGGGTAAGACTCATACCAGCCACACCAATCACACTGTACAACTTGTGATCTGAACCCAGTTAACAGCATGATAATAGAGAAGCCTCTATAAAAGATGGCTCACTACAACAATAACCCGAATTTTTTGGTAACAATAATTATGTACCAGTATTGCAGACAATCCGCACTTGGGATGGGCGCCCAGCATCCACTACGGACTACGAGAAATAGAATTATCGGTAAGTAAATTCTTATTTTCTCTGACGTCCTAGTGGATGCTGGGAACTCCGTAAGGACCATGGGGATTATACCAAAGCTCCCAAACGGGCGGGAGAGTGCGGATGACTCTGCAGCACCGAATGAGAGAACTCCAGGTCCTCCTCAGCCAGGGTATCAAATTTGTAGAATTTTACAAACGTATTTGCTCCTGACCAAGTAACTGCTCGGCAAAGTTGTAAAGCCGAGACCCCTCGGGCAGCTGCCCAAGATGAGCCCACCTTCCTTGTGGAGTGGGCATTTTAAGATTTTTGGCTGTGGCAGGCCTGCCACAGAATGTGCAAGCTGAATTGTACTACAAATCCAACGAGCAATCGTCTGCTTAGAAGCAGGAGCACCCAGTTTGTTGGGTGCATACAGGATAAACAGCGAGTCAGATTTTCTGACTCCAGCCGTCCTGGAAACATATATTTTCAGGGCCCTGACCACGTCAAGCAACTTGGAATCCTCCAAGTCCTTAGTAGCCGCAGGTACCACAATAGGTTGCTTCATGTGAAATGCAGAAACCACCTTAGGTAGAAATTGAGGACAAGTCCTCAATTCTGCCCTGTCAGAATGAAATATTAAATAAGGGCTTTTATATGATAAAGCCGCCAATTCTGACACACGCCTGGCTGAAGCCAGGGCTAACAGCATCGTCACCTTCCATGTGAGATATTTTAAGTCCACAGTGGTGAGTGGTTCAAACCAATGTGACTTTAGGAAACTCAACACAACATTGAGATCCCAAGGTGCCACTGGAGGCACAAAAGGAGGCTGTATATGCAGTACCCCTTTTACAAATGTCTGAACTTCAGGCACTGAAGCCAGTTCCTTTTGGAAGAAAATCGACAGGGCCGAAATTTGAACCTTAATGGACCCTAATTTTAGGCCCATAGACAGTCCTGTTTGCAGGAAATGGAGGAAACGACCCAGTTGAAATTCCTCTGTAGGGGCCTTCTTGGCCTCCCACCACGCAACATATTTTCGCCAAATGCGGTGATAATGTTTTGCGGTTACGTCCTTCCTGGCCTTGACCAGGGTAGGGATGACTTCATCTGGAATGCCTTTTTCCTTCAGGATCCGGCGTTCAACCGCCAAGCCGTCAAACGCAGCCGCGGTAAGTCTTGGAACAGACAAGGCCCCTGCTGGAGCAGGTCCTTTCTTAGAGGTAGAGGCCACGGTTCGTCCGTGAGCATCTCTTGAAGTTCCGGATACCAAGTCCTTCTTGGCCAATCCGGAACCACGAGTATAGTTCTTACTCCTCTCCTTCTTATGATTCTCAGTACTTTTGGTATGAGAGGCAGAGGAGGGAACACATACACTGACTGGTACACCCACGGTCTTACCAGAGCGTCCACCGCTATTGCCTGAGGGTCCCCTGACCTGGCGCAATATCTGTCTAGTTTTTTGTTTAGACGGGACGCCATTATGTCCACCTTTGGTTTTTTCCCAACGGTTTACAATCAGGTGGAAGACTTCTGGGTGAAGTCCCCACTCTCCCGGGTGAAGGTCGTGTCTGCTGAGGAAGTCTGCTTCCCAGTTGTCCACTCCCGGAATGAACACTGCTGACAGTGCTATCACATGATTTTCCGCCCAGCGAAGAATCCTTGCAGCTTCTGCCATTGCCCCCCTGCTTCCCGTGCCGCCCTGTCTGTTTACGTGGGCGACTGACGTGATGTTGTCCGATTGGATCAATACCGCCTGACCCTGAAGCAGGGGTTTCGCTTGACTTAGGGCATTGTAAATGGCCCTTAGTTCCAGAATGTTTATATGAAGAGATGTCTCCAGGCTTGACCATAAGCTCTGGAAATTCCTTCCCTGTGTGACTGCTCCCCAGCCTCGCAGGCTGGCATCCGTGGCCACCAGGACCCAGTCCCGAATGCCGAATCTGCGGCCCTCTAGAAGATGAGCACTCTGCAACCACCACAGGAGGGATACCCTTGTCCCCGGTGACAGGGTTATCCGCTGAAGCATCTGAAGATGCGACCCGGACCATTTGTCCAGTAGGTTCCACTGGAAAGTCTTGCGTGGAATCTGCCGAATGGGATTGCTTCGTAGGAAGCCACCATTTTTACCCAGAACCCTTGTGCATTGATGCACTGAGACTTGGTTCGGTTTTAGGAGGTTCCTGACTAGCTCGGATAACTCCCTGGCTTTCTCCTCCGGGAGAAACACCTTCTTTCTGGACTGTGTCCAGGATCATCCCTAGGAACAGAAGACAAGTCGTCGGAACCAGCTGCGATTTTGGAATATTGAGAATCCAATCGTGCTGCCGCAACACTACCTGATATAGTGCTACACCGATCTCCAACTGTTCCCTGGATCTTACCCTTATCAGGGAATCGTCCAAGTAACGGATAACTAAAATTCCCTTCCTTCGAAGGAATATCATCATTACGGTCATTACTTCAGTAAAGACCCGGGGTGCCGTGGACCATCCCTACGGCAGCGTCCGAACTGATAGTGACAGTTCTGTACCATAACCTGAAATACCCTTGGTGAGAAGGGTAAATTTTGACATGAAGGTAAGCATCCTTGATGTCCCGAGACATCATGTAGTCCCCTTCTTCCAGGTTTGCAATCACTGCTCTGAGTGACTCAATTTTGAATTTGAACCTCTGTATGCAAGTGTTCAAAGATTTTAGATTTTAAAAACGGTCTCACCGAGCCGTCTGGCTTCGGTACCACAATAGTGTGGAATAATACCCCGTTCCCTGTTGCAGGAGGGGTACCTTGATTATCACCTGCTGGGAATACAGCTTGTGAATGGTTTCCAAAACTGCCTCCCTGTCAGCGGGAGACGTCGGTAAAACAGACCTTTGGAAACGGCGAGGGGGATACGTCTCGAATTCCAATTTGTACCCCTGAAATATTACCTGAAGGATCCAGGGGTCTACTTGTGAGTGAGCCCACTGCGCACTGAAATTCATTGAGAACGGGACCCCACCGTGCCTGAACTTGTAAAGCCCTAGCGTCATACTGAGGGCTTGGCAGAGGCGGAAAAGAGTTTCTGTTCCTTGGAACTGGCTGATCTCTGCAGCCATTTTCCTCTCCCTCTGTCACGAGCAGAAAAGAGGAACCCTTTTGTCCGCTTGCCAACCAGGCCTGCGCCTGATAATACGGCGTCTTATTTTGAGAGGCGACCTGGGGTACATCCCCTCTTTTAAGGCAATACTTCCAAATGCCGTTTGGAATCCGCATCACCTGACCACTTTACTGGTATAATTGGACAACGCACTTATACTTGATGCCAGTCGGCAAATATTCCGCTGTGCATCATGCATATATAGAAATGCATCTTTTAATTGCTCTATAGGCAATAATATACTGTCCTTATCTAGGATATCATATTTCCAGTCAGGGAATCCGCCCACGCCAACCCAGCACTGCACATCCAGGCTGAGGCGATTGCTGGTCGCAGTATAACACCAGTATGTGTGTAAATACATTTTAGGATACCCTCCTGCTTTCTATCAGCAGGATCCTTAAGGGCGGCCATCTCAAGAGAGGGTAGAGCCCTTGTTCTTACAAGCGTGTGAGCGCCTTATCCCCCCTAGGGGGTGTTTCCCAACGCACCCTAACCTCTGGCGGGAAAAGGTATACTGCCAATAACTTTTTAGAAATTATCAATTGTTATCGGGGGGAAACCCACGCATTTTATTTCTCAGATTCAGGAAAACTACAGGAAGTTTTTCCTCACCAACATAATACCCCTTTTTTTTTGGTGGTATTCATATTATCAGAAAAGTGTAAACTTTTTTCATTGCCTCAATCATGCAATGTGTGGCCCTATTTGGAAATCACGGTTGTCTCTTCACCGTCGACACAGGAGTCAGTATCCGTGTCGGCGTCTGTATCTGAGGTAACGGGCGCTTTAGAGCCCCTATATGAGACGTCTGGACATGCACAAGCTGAGTAGCCGGCTGTCTCATGTCAACCACTGTCTTTTATACAAAGCTGACACTGTCACGCAATTTCCACAGTACATCCACTCAGGTGTCGACCCCCCAGGGGGTGACAACACTATTACAGACACTCTACTCCGTCTCCTCATCATTTTTCTCCTCATACATGTCGACACAAACGTACCTACACACAGCACACACACAGGGAATGCTCTGATAGAGGACAGGACCCCACTAGCCCTTTGGGGAGACAGAGGGAGAGTTTGCCAGCACACACCAGAGCGCTATATATATACAGGGATAACCTTATATAAGTGTTTTTCCCTTTATAGCTGCTGTATTGTTTATACTGCGCCTAATTTGTGCCCCCCTCTCTTTTTTAACCCCTTTCTGTAGTGTAGTGACTGCAGGGGAGAGCCAGGGAGCTTCCCTCCAACTGAGCTGTGAGGGAAAATGGCGCCAGTGTGCTGAGGAGATAGGCTCCGCCCCTTTCTCGGCGTCCTTATAATCCGTTTTCTTGTATGTTTTGGCAGGGGTTAAATGCATCCATATAGCCCAGGAGTTATATGTGATGCATTTATTTTAGCCATAAAAGGTTTTCTAACGATTTATTGCGTCTCAGGGCGCTGCCCCCCCAGCGCCCTGCACCCTCAGTGACCGGAGTGTGAAGTGTGCTGAGAGCAATGGCGCACAGCTGCGGTGCTGTGCGCCTACCTTTATCTGAAGACAGGAAAGTCTTCTGCCGCCGATTTTTCCGGACCTCTTCGCTCTTCTGGCTCTGTAAGGGGGCCGGCGGCGCGGCTCCGGTGACCCATCCAGGCTGAACCTGTGATCGTCCCTCTGGAGCTAATGTCCAGTAGCCTAAGAAGCCCAATCCACTCTGCACGCAGGTGAGTTCGCTTCTTCTCCCCTTAGTCCCTCGATGCAGTGAGCCTGTTGCCAGCAGGTCTCACTGAAAATAATAAACCTAAACTAAAACTTTCACAAAGAGCTCAGGAGAGCCCCTAGTGTGCACCCTTCTCGTCGGGCACAGAAATCTAACTGGGGCTTGGAGGAGGGTCATAGGGGGAGGAGCCAGTGCACACTAGGTGATCCTAAAGCTTTCTTTAGATGTGCCCTGTCTCCTGCGGAGCCGCTATTCCCCATAGTCCTTACGGAGTTCCCAGCATCCACTAGGACGTCAGAGAAAATACTTTTTCATTTGAAAGAGGTTCTTCAGTCTCCGTAAAATATAGAACCTGATGTACTGCCCTGATGAGATTATCAATGGCCGGGCTATCAGTAACCTCACTATCTGACTCCTGGCCCAATTCACCCTCCTCATGTTCCTCTTGTGATGTGAGGTCTGGCATTGAATCGTCAGAATGCAACATAGCTGAAACTGGTAAGTTATAAGACAAATGATAACTATTTTTCGGAAATGAGCTAGACTTGGACTTTTGTAACCCTTGCAAAGTCCTAGACATCTCCTGAGCCCCTTCTGGTATCTCAGGAGGTATTACCCTAGTCTTAGATCTAGCTGCCTCACGCTCCTTTCGTGCAGCGGCCGATTCCGATTGTAAATCAGTCATTACATCTGCCAGCATTGCCCATGGAGGATCAGGGTAAGGGTGCGTATTTGGAACCGTATTTGCAAGACATACTGTGCATGTGGTAGCTCCATCAGGTACCACACTCTCACAGACATTGCAGCTAAGCTGCTTTTTTGGTTTTGCATTTGCCTTACTCATTATTTACACAAGACAAGTAGACAAAGACAAACAAGTCCCACGACCCAGTACAAATGTAAATAAAGTGTGAATAAGCCCGAAGTGCAGTGCACGTGGCCCACACTACATGAACCTGTAATGTACAGAATTCCTACTAACACCCCTGCTCCTCCGATGGACGAGTGTTGTAGGACAGCAAACTTCCTGCAAGAAGAAGCAGAAAGTTGAGTTAAAATGGCGCTCAGCCATGTGCTTAACAATATATATATATATATATATATATATACACATGAAATGCTATGAATATATATAAACACCTATAACAGGTATTGATGACATATAAAAACAATAGATTCTCTGTATTTATAGACCCTGAATCACTTCCCCCTATGAGCCTGTAGATAGCTGCAGTGCCGCTGCAGGAGTAAACCCTTCCCCCCTGTGATCTCTCCCCTCAGTGTGGCAGAGATCAGTGCTGGCAGACCGCGGCAGCAGCAAACACTGTCCATGGTCTGGAAGGGAGAGGGGAGCCGCGGCAGCGTGGAAGCTGTCCGCGGCCGTCCGGGAAAGCGGCGGAGTGTGCCCAGCGTCGGCTGCTAGGCAGTTTGTAGTGGGCTGTGGCAGCGGCGGCTGGCGGTAGCGTCGGCTGGTGGCTAGGCAGCAGGGGAACATTTAAATTACAATAAACTTTACAGACCCCACAGAGTGGGCGGCAGTGTGAGCTGACCGCCCGTCACCTCCAGCAATACACAGAAAGTGAGCGGCGGCAGTGTGAGCTGCCTCACCGCTGATTACCTTAATGTGGAGGAGGCTATGACGGGGCATCTCTTCCAAGCTCTGTCCAGCTCCTTGTGCCGTCCCAGGCTGCAATCAGCTCAGGTGCTTGTGGGTCTATGGCGGTGCTCCTCTCTTGAGCGCCGACAAGCCAACAGCTGCAGTGAGCAGCACCAACAATCCCGGACCCAAGCTTCTTTATAAGCTGGGAAGGGATCGTGTGTAAAAAATAAAATAAAAATGATAAATAAAAGTAAAAAATAGAAATAAAGTGGAGATTCTCCATGTGTGCTCTATCCCGACTGAGCACAGAAAAAACACTGAGGTACCTTTGGGAGTATGGAGGGGGTGGAGAGTTACTAATTTAAATATTTAAATGTGCCAATCCCTGCTAACGCCCTGTCCATATCCCAAGAGTACTCCAGTGACCCCTAGTGGATGAAAAAATATTAGCGTGAAGATCCATAGCCTACATGTTAACGGATAGTCTAAGGAACACATCAATTTTCAAAATGTGATCAGCTTAGCGACCCCGAAAACTATGGATTTGACACTAATATTGGTCATTTTGGACATTTCTTTTCACCCCTCCCCTTCCCCCCATGCTGATGGGGGCTGAACTTGGACTTAACGGCATCGTGAGGGTCACTAATCATCTCAGTGACCCCGAAAACTATGAATTTTTATATGTCACCCACTTCCCACCCCCACCCCTAGGGGTTCTAGGGGTGTCTTGCCCTCACAGTATTTTTGTCCATATTGTAAATAATATGTGTACAAAGTTTGGTGTAAATTGCTCCAGGCATTCCAGAGTTATGCCCGAAAATGATGGATTTTTCATGTCACCCCCTTCCCACCCCAACCCCTAGGGGTGCTAGGGGTGTCTTACCCCCACAGTATTTTTTTCCAGATTGTAAGTCATACGTGTACCAAGGGGTGGTCTTCAGTATGCCGACTGTCAGGATCCCGGTGCACAGTATACCGGCGCCGGAATCCCGAAAGCCGGCATACCGACACTTTTTCTCCCTCGTGGGGGTCCACGACCCCCCTGGATGGAGAATAAAATAGCGCCACCGTGCCCGCAAGGGGCTCATTTGCGCTCACCATGCTGTCGGTATGCCGGCAGTCGGGCTCCCGGCGCCGGTGTGCTGGTCACCGGGAGCCCGGCCGCCGGCATACCATACTACACCCGTACCAAGTTTGGTGTAAATTGCTTCAGGCATTCCAGTTATGCTTGAACATACATACACACATATATCCATCCATCCATTTTTATATACACTGCTCAAAAAAATAAAGGGAACACTAAAATAACACATCCTAGATCTGAATGAATGAAATATTCTTATTAAATACTTTGTTCTTTACATAGTTGAATGTGCTGACAACAAAATCACACAAAAATTATCAATGGAAATCAAATTTATTAACCCATGGAGGTCTGGATTTGGAGTCACACTCAAAATTAAAGTGGAAAAACACACTACAGGCTGATCCAACTTTGATGTAATGTCCTTAAAACAAGTCAAAATGAGGCTCAGTAGTGTGTGTGGCCTCCACGTGCCTGTATGACCTCCCTACAACGCCTGGGCATGCTCCTGATGAGGTGGCGGATGGTCTCCTGAGGGATCTCCTCCCAGACCTGGACTAAAGCATCCGCCAACTCCTGGACAGTCTGTGGTGCAATGTTGCGTTGGTGGATGGAGCGAGACATGATGTCCCAGATGTGCTCAATTGGATTCAGGTCTGGGGAACGGGCGGGCCAGTCCATAGCATCAATGCCTTCGTCTTGCAGGAACGGTTGACACACTCCAGCCACATGAGGTCTAGCATTGTCTTGCATTAGGAGGAACCCAGGGCCAACCGCACCAGCATATGGTGTCACAAGGGGTCTGAGGATCTCATCTCGGTACCTAATGGCAGTCAGGCTACCTCTGGCGAGCACATGGAGGGCTGTGCGCCCCCCCAAAGAAATGCCACCCCACACCATTACTGACCCACTGCCAAACCGGTCATGCTGTAGGATGTTGCAGGCAGCAGAACATTCTCCTTGGCGTCTCCAGACTCTGTCACATGTGCTCAGTGAGAACCTGCTTTCAGCTGTGAAGAGCACAGGGCACCAGTGGCGAATTTGCCAATCTTGGTGTTCTCTGGCAAATGCCAAACGTCCTGCACGGTGTTGGGCTGTAAGCACAACCCCCAACTGTGGACGTCGGGACCTCATACCACCCTCATGGAGTCTGTTTCTGATCATTTGAGTAGACACATACACATTTGTGGCTTGCTGGAGGTCATTTTGCAGGGCTCTGGCAGTGCTCCTCCTGTTCCTCCTTGCACAAAGGCGGAGGTAGCGGTCCTGCTGCTGGGTTGTTGCCCTCCTACGGCCTCCTCCACGTCTCCTGATGTACTGGCCTGTCTCCTGGTAGCGCCTCCATACTCTGGACACTACGCTGACAGACACAGCAAACCTTCTTGCCACAGCTCGCATTGATGTGCCATTCTGGATGAGCTGCACTACCTGAGCCACTTGTGTGGGTTGTAGACTCCGTCTCATGCTACCACTAGAGTGAAAGCACTGCCAGCTTTCAAAAGTGACCAAAACATCAGCCAGAAAGCATAGGAGCTGAGAAGTGGTCTGTGGTCACCACCTGCAGAACAACTCCTTTATTGGGGGTATCTTGCTAATTGCCTATAATTTCCACCTGTTGTCTATTCCATTTGCACAACAGCATGTGAAATTGATTGTCAATCAGTGTTGCTTCCTAAGTGGACAGTTTGATTTCACAGAAGTGTGATTGACTTGGAGTTACACTGTGTTGTTTAAGTGTTCCCTTTATTTTTTGGAGCAGTGTATATACATAGATAATAAGTAGGTCTACTGCTTAACATTAACTTCTTATTCTTATTTTCAATTTCAGCTATCTATGAGTGTACTTTGCATGTTTTCATATGTTTAGTCTATTTACATATATTCAGATGTAACAGGAAAAATAAACAGTAAAAAAATGGTTTTATTGAAACACGCAAAATAAACCATATCAAAGCCTAACAACTTTGAATTGTTTGTTAGAAAGCATTAAAACATGGTTGATCAAGGTTTCTTATATATAGCAATGTTTCACAGTATTAATATAATGCAAAAAATACCTGATTTTCAGTAAAAGTCAAGATGAACAATTGCCACATGGTATATGGCTGTCCCATTAGCCCTCCACCTGGGACTCAAATGCAATGTGATAGAATCTCCTCTTTATCTGAACGCAAACAAAAGATCATCGTAGATAAACTAGACAGTGGGGGTTATTCAGCTCGCAACGCAGAACAGCAAAAGTTGCAATCAAGCAATTTTTGCTATTCTGCCGCGGCCTCTATGCGAGTACATCCTAAATGCGCTTGCATCCCTGAGGAATGCAATCACGCTCTGAGTGACAGCCGGGGGAGTGGTCCGGCCAATGCAGGCATGGCTGGACCATTTTCTAGGTGGCTGTGTGTGACATCACACGCAGCCGCTCTGATGGAAAAAATGGCTGCGGGCTGCCTGCCTTCGCAGCCCGACTGTAAAGGCAGGAGGCATCCACAGTTGCTGCGACGAATGCTGCAACTGGGAGGTTAGCATGCTGGGAGGCCTTGACCTGCGCTTGGCGGTCCCCAGCATGCGAAAGAAAGGATTCCAGATTCTTCTTTTTAGCAGACTCAGCAATTCAACCTGAATCAGGTCCAGTGCCTGGAATGGAGGTTTATAGGGAATTCTACCTCACCTGATTGACAGGCAAGAGGCGTTTGCGTGGGCGTTAAGTTAAAGGCGGGGTCGACTCGGCATTGGGGGGAGGCACGGTCCGGACAACGCAGGTGCGTCCGGACCATTTGTGGGGTAGGCTGCGGCGGCTAGGTGACATCACACGCAGCTGCTGCAACCCAAAACATGGCGGGTAACCGCCTGCCTTCGTAGCTAGGCTGCGTAGGCAGAGGGCCATCCTAAACAAGCGAAAGCGGCGCCGCTGTCAGATGCTTTCGCATGTTTGTGGGGGGGCTGTATCTGGCATGCGGGGCGGACTTGCCCTGTGCTGGGCTTCTACCCTCATGTCAGGGTAATGGAACGTAGTTATGCGTTTTTTCGCACATCTACGATTCATGCTAAATTAATGCATCTTTCAGATTCAGTGTTGCCATTTGTTACAGAGTTGGATACCGAAGAAACCTATAGAAGCTATTCATACACACAGGCATAAAGATGGAATCATATGTGATCCCGGCTGACGTGATGCCGGCTGTTAGGATCACGACAGCGGCATCCTACCAGGCGGAATCCTGGCGGCGATCGCAGCGAATAAACATTTGAGGGTGTTTGCGATGGTCCCTTCTCCCGTCGGCCACACTGTAGGTTTTGCACATGCCTAAACTTGTCTTTTTTTTGCACATGCGCAAAGCGTATTTTTTTTTCTTTTGATGTGATGGTCAGTTACCATCGCATCGAAAGATACGATGGCGGAAGCCCAGCCATCCTCTGATGGTGGGCATCCGATGTCCATCCCCAGCAAGAAGGCGCAGCCAGAGCTGGCCCTAACCAATATGATGCCCTAGGCAAGATTTTGGCTGGTGCCCCTTGCACTGCAGCTAGTTCTGACTCTGACCCTACACCCCTTTCCCAGCACCATCACCCCTCACCCATAGCAGTCCTCATTTTGGTGCTCCTACCCCCTATATTTTAAATTCAAATTACGCCAAATAGTACTGCACCTTTATTCACATTTTATCATGCCATAGTGTCCCTAATTCACATTACATCACACAGTATTACCACTTTACTTTATAAACTTTACTCATCACACTGAATTGCTCCTATTGCACAAGCAATCCACTCACACACAGCACTCACATGGCCGCTAACACTGTGACCTCTGCTTGGATATTGGGGGTCATTCAGAGTTGTTCGCTCGCAAGCGGATTTTAGCAGATTTGCTCATGCTAAGCCGCCGCCTACTGGGAGTGAATCTTAGCATCTTAAAATTGCGAACGATGTATTCGCAATATTGCGATTACACACCTCGTAGCAGTTTCTGAGTAGCTCCAGACTTACTCGGCTTCTGCGATCAGTTCAGTGCTTGTCGTTCCTGGTTTGACGTCACAAACACACCCAGCGTTCGCCCAGACACTCCCCCGTTTCTCCGGCCACTCCTGCGTTTTTTCCGGAAACGGTAGCGTTTTTTCCCACACGCCCATAAAACGGCCTGTTTCCGTCCAGTAACACCCATTTCCTGTCAATCACATTACGATCGCCAGAACGAAGAAAAAGCCGTGAGTAAAATTCCTAAGTGCATAGCAAATTTACTTGGCGCAGTCGCAGTGCGGACATTGCGCATGCGCATTAAGCGGAAAATCGCTGCGATGCGAAGATTTTTACCGAGCAAACAACTCGGAATGACCCCCATAGTTGTGTCGCCATACATCTTGCCTCAATATGCCATGCAGCAGAAGATGCCTGGCTTGAGTCAGCTGGCAGCTCTGCTAACATTGGGTGCCTTTTTTGATGAAAATGCATCTTATGCCTATATTCTGTGTGCGACTGTGGCTGTATCTGCATACGAAATGCTACGTTAGTGATTTCCAGGAATACATTGTAACGTAGCATTTCCTATGCAGATCTAGCCACATATCATTTTAATCAGAAGCTGCTGGAGCCCCCTAGGCATATCAAATGCCCTAGGCATTTGCCTAGTTTGCCTATGCCGAGTAGGGCCGGCTCTGGGCGCAGCAGATGGTGGCAGTGACGTCAGTTCCGTTTTGGTAAGCTATGCATGCACAATAACGCAATCTGTATAATGCACACCACTAGCATTACGGTTGGTTCTAAATCGGAGTGGGTGAAGGGACCTTCTGGCGTCACTAGGGGAGGATACACGTCACCAGGGGGAGGAGCTACGGCCGAACAGGGTACCCGAAAAGTACGCTCGCCACGCTTGGGCGAACGCTGGGTGTGTTTGTGACGTCAAACCAGGAACGAAACTGACCGCAGTGGCAGAGTTAGTGTCGAGCTACTCAGAAACTGCTAAGAAATTTCTATTCGCAATTTTGCGAATCTTTCGTTCGCAATTCTGCTAAGCTATGATACACTCCCAGAGGGCGGCGGCTTAGCGTGTGCAATGCTGCTAAAAGCAGCTAGCGAGCGAACAACTCGGAATGAGGGCCCAAGTGCAAGTGACTCCATTTCTATAGCGGCTTTGCGAGGACACGCCCCCTTTCAGATACCACGCCCCTTTCCTCAGCTGTACTGGCTGTGATCTCAGAGATGTTGGAGGTTATGCTCCTTAAATCACTCCGAACGGTAGGGTCGTGTCTATTTTTAGTGCGCATGCTCGGCATACATCAAAACGGAACTGACGTCACCAACTCGGTGACCATCACGTGTCCTTGCCAATCGAAAGATGGCGGCCGCCAGGAGGCTACTCCATGCCCCTGTAGCTTGGATACATTACGGCCGTCGCCCTCTATCTTCGGCCTCCTCCCCGAGCTCAGCAGCCATCCGCAGCACCTTCTTGCGCTATTTCGAGGAGCAGAATGGACACAGACACGTCCCGTCCTCCTCCGTCCGGCCCCGGGGAGACCCCAGTCTGCTCTTCGTGAACGCCGGCATGAACCAGGTGCTGTCACGTGACTGCGGTCACAGTGCCCGATTGGCTGTGCGGAGGGGGGGCGGGTGTTAGGTTGTCATGGTATAAGATGCTCAAGGCGGGGCTATGCGGGTGATTGGCAGTGGATATAAATTACTTTTATATTATACATATACATACCCTCCAACTGTACCTTTTTAATAGGTACAGTACCTTTTTTTCATGGTCTGTACCTATTTTTGGCTCTCCAAACTTGCATTGAAAGTATAGGAAAAGGGGCGTGACCACGCCCCCTTTACCCGTGACCACGCCCCTTTTTCTAATTTGTACCGATTTTTGTGTGTAAAATGTTGGAGGGTATGCATATATAAACAGTGTTTATACTTCTGTATACAGTATGGGGGACTTATTATATCTCCAGTGTCTATACTTCTATATGTGATGGATTTATTATATCCCCGAAGTCTATACGTCTGTATATTAAGGAATTATGTTATCGCCTGTGTCTATACTTCTGTATATGGAGGAGTTATTATAGCTTTGGTGTGTATAATATGTTGTATAACTCCAGTGTATTAGGATAACAGCATTCATTATTTAGTGTAAACCTTTATTATGTTGGTCACTAGGCCGTGATCTTGTCATTAAAAGGCCATTCATTTTTTGTCTTAGTTCAAGCCCATCTTCTTAGGCACAGCGGACCCCCGCAGTGAGATGTCGCAGTACCGCAGAGTGGTGAACAGCCAGAAGTGTGTCCGGGCTGGAGGGAAGCACAATGATCTGGAGGATGTGGGGAGGGATTCCTACCATCACACTTTCTTTGAGATGTTAGGAAACTGGTCATTTGGAGATTACTTTAAGGTATAAAAATAAAATATCCTTCATTACACATGTTGCTGTCTGCTGAATATTAATAATCCTGATTCCACGTGTCTGCTATCTGCTCCGTGTCACTGTCACTACACCTGTTGCACGTATCTGCTTCATGTCACTATGGGGGTCATTCCGAGTTGTTCACTCATTGCCGATTTTCACTATGCTGCGATTTGTTGCTAACTGCGCATGCGCAAGGCACGCAGGGCGCATACGCTTAGTTATTTAACTAAAAACTTAGCAGATTTGCTGTGGATTCTGCGGCGCTTTTCAGTCGCTCTGCTGATCGGTAAATGATTGACAGGAAAGGGGCGTTTCTGGGTGGTAACTGAGCGTTTTCCGGGAGTGTGCTAAAAAACGCAGGCGTGTCAGGGAAAAACGCGGGAGTGTCTGGAGAAACGGGGGAGTGGCTGGACGAACGCAGGGCGTGTTTGTGACGTCAAACCAGGAACTGAACGGACTGAGCTGATCGCAATCTGTGAGTAGGTCTGGAGCTACTCAGAAACTGCAAAGAATTATTTAGTAGCAGTTCTGCTAATCTTTCGTTCGCTATTCTGCTAAACTAAGATACACTCTCAGAGAGCGGCGGCCTAGCGTGTGCAATGCTGGTAAAAGCAGCTAGCGAGCGAACAACTCGGAATGACCCCCTATACCTGATTCCACGTATCTGCTCCCTGTCACTATACCTGATTCCATATGTCTGCTCTGTGTCACTATACCTGATTCCACATATCTGCTCCCTGTCACTATACCTGATTCCATATATCTGCTCTGTGTCACTATACCTGATTCCACGTATCTGCTCCCTGTCACTATACCTGATTCCATATATCTGCTCTGTGTCACTATACCTGATTCCACGTATCTGCTCCCTGTCACTATACCTGATTCCACGTATCTGCTCCCTGTCACTATACCTGATTCCACATATCTGCTCCCTGTCACTATACCTGATTCCACATATCTGCTCCCTGTCACTATACCTGATTCCACATATCTGCTCCCTGTCACTATACCTGATTCCATATATCTGCTCTGTGTCACTATACCTGATTCCACGTATCTGCTCCCTGTCACTATACCTGATTCCATGTATCTGCTCCCTGTCACTATACCTGATTCCATATATCTGCTCCCTGTCACTATTATTATTATTATTATCTTTTATTTATATGGCGCCACAAGGGTTCCGCAGCGCCCAATTACAGAGTACATAAACAAATAATCAAACAGGAAAACAGCAAATTACAGTTGATGACAGTATAGGACAAGTACAGGGTAAATAAACATAGTTACATCATTAGATGACACTGGAATAAGTATCAGGTGGCAGAAGACTGATGGATTTGGTGCAGTTGAAGATTATTAAAGTAAGAAAGGATAAGCACATGAGGGAAGCGGGCCCTGCTCGTGAGAGCTTACATTCTAAAGGGGAGGGGTAGACAGACAGGGGTGACACAGATGGGGTACATAGAGAGCATAGAACAGAGGGTTAGGATGAGATTTGGCTGGGTTTGGTGAAGAAGTGGGTCTTGAGAGCCCGTTTGAAGTTTTGTAGAGAGGTGGAGAGTCTGAGGGGGAGAGGTAGGGAATTCCAGAGAAGTGGTGCAGCACGTGAAAAATCTTGGAGGTAGGAGTGGGAGGAAGTAATCCGTAGGCAGGAGAGTCGGCGTGCATTAGCAGAGCGAAGAGGACGGGTGGGAGTGTAAAGGGAGATAAGGTCAGAGATGTAGATGGGAGAGGAGTGGGTGAGGGCTTTGTAAGCGGGTGTGAGAAGCTTGAAATGGATTTTGAAAGGGAAGGGGAGCCAGTGAAGGTCTAGTAAGAGAGGAGAGGTGGACGTAGTGCGTTTGATGAGGAAGATGAGCCGGGCAGCAGTATTGAGGAAAGATTGGAGTGGATAGAGGTATTTGTCAGGAATGCCAGTCAGGAGCAGATTACAGTAGTCCAGTCTGGAGATGACCAGTGAGTGGATAAGAGTCTTAGTAACATCCTGGGTCAGAAAGGGTCTGATCCTGGAATTATTTTTTAGATGAAAATGGCAGGTTTGTGAGAGGTGCTGAATGTGTGGTTTGAAGGAGAGGGAGGAGTCAAGGATTACTCCAAGACAGCGCACTTGGGGGCTAGAGGAGATAGTAGTGCCATCAATAGATAATGAGATTGTAGGAGGTGAGGTTATGCGGGAGGGAAGTTGATCAGCTCGGTCTTAGACATGTTAAGTTTAAGAAAGCGCTGGGACATCCAGGAAGAGGTAGCAGAGAGACAGTTGGAGATGCGAGTGAGGAGAGCAGGGGAGTGGTTTGGAGAGGAAAGATAGATTTGGGTGTCATCAGCATAGAGATGATATTGGAAACCAAAAGAACTAATGAGCTTACCTAGTGAGGACGTATAGAGAGAGAAGAGAAGAGGACCAAGGACAGAACCTTGGGGTACCCCTACAGTTAGTGGAAGTGAGGCGGAGGTGGAGTCATGAGAGGAGACAGAGAAAGAACGGTCAGAAAGGTAGGAGGACAGCCAATAGAGGGCAGTGTCACGCAGACCAATGGAGTGAAGAATTTGCAGTAGGAGAGGATCGTCCACAGTGTCAAAAGCAGCAGAGAGATCAAGTAGAATAAGTATAGAGTAGTGTCCCGTAGATTTAGCAGCATGGAGGTCATTGCATACTTTTGTAAGGGCAGTTTCAGTGGAGTGGAGAGGACGGAAGCCAGACTGGAATGGGTCAAGTAGTGAGTGTGAGGAAATAAAGGAAGTGAGGCGGTTGTAGACAATACGCTCAAGGAGTTTGGAGGCAAAAGGGAGGAGAGAGATGGGTCGGTAGTTGGAGAGAGTGTTTGGATCAAGGGTAGGTTTTTTAAGAATAGGAGAGATGAGTGCATGCTTGAAGGCAGAGGGGACAGTGCCTGATGAGAGGGATAGATTGAGAAGGTGAGAAAGATGGGAACAAGCAGAAGGAGAGAGGTAGCGGAGGAGGCGGGAGGGGATAGGGTCAATTGGGGAGGTGGTGAGGGGACAGGAACGAATGAGGGCCATGACTTCCTCTCCAGATGCATGGGAGAAAGATGACAGAGTTGGTGCGAGGGATGGGGAGGGTTGGTAAGGGATGGGAGAAAGCTGGTTACTGATGGTCTGGTGTGATGTGATGTCCTGACGTATGGAGTCAATTTTGGATGTGAAGTAAGTGGCAAAATCAAGAGCAGAGAGTGAGGAAAGGAGATGAGGTGGAGGTAGGCAGAGGAGTAAGTTGAGAGTGGCAAAGAGGGGGTTGGAAGACTGGGAGGAGATGAGGTTCTTGAAGTATGACTGTTTAGCAAGAGAAAGGGCAGCACTGAAGGATGAGAGCATAAGTTTGAAATGGAGGAAGTCTGCCTTAGAGCGTGATTTCCTCCAGTGTCGCTCAGCAGTACGTGAGCATTTTTGTACCTGATTCCACGTATCTGCTCCATGTCACTATACCTATATTCCATATATCTGCTCTGTGTCACTATACCTGATTCCACGTATCTGCTCCCTGTCACTATACTTGATTCCACATATCTGCTCTCTGTCACTATACCTGATTCCACATATCTGCTCCCTGTCACTATACCTGATTCCACATATCTGCTATCTGCTCCCTGTCACTATACCTGATTCCACATATCTGCTCCCTGTCACTATACCTGATTCCACATATCTGCTCATACCTGATTCCACATATCTGCTCCATGTCACTATACCTGATTCCATATATCTGCTCCCTGTCACTATACCTGATTCCACATATCTGCTCCCTGTCACTATACCTGATTCCACATATCTGCTCTGTGTCACTATACCTGATTCCACATATCTGCTCCCTGTCACTATACCTGATTCCACATATCTGCTCCCTGTCACTATACTTGATTCCACGTATCTGCTCCCTGTCACTATACCTGATTCCACGTATCTGCTCCCTGTCACTATACCTGATTCCACGTATCTGCTCACTGTCACTATACCCGATTCCAAATATCTGCTCTGTGTCACTATACTTGATTCCACATATCTGCTCCCTGTCACTATACCTGATTCCACATATCTGCTCCCTGTCACTCTACCTGATTCCACATATCTGCTATCTGCTCCCTGTCACTATACCTGATTCCACATATCTGCTCCCTGTCACTATACCTGATTCCACATATCTGCTCCCTGTCACTATACCTGATTCCACATATCTGCTCCCTGTCACTATACCTGATTCCATATATCTGCTCCCTGTCACTATACCTGATTCCATATATCTGCTCCCTGTCACTATACCTGATTCCATATATCTGCTCCCTGTCACTATACCTGATTCCACATATCTGCTCCCTGTCACTATACCTGATTCCATATATCTGCTCCATGTCACTATACCTGATTCCACATATCTGCTCCCTGTCACTATACTTGATTCCACATATCTGCTCTCTGTCACTATACCTGATTCCACATATCTGCTCCCTGTCACTATACCTGATTCCACATATCTGCTATCTGCTCCCTGTCACTATACCTGATTCCACATATCTGCTCCCTGTCACTATAGCTGATTCCACATATCTGCTCCCTGTCACTATACCTGATTCCATATATCTGCTCCATGTCACTATACCTGATTCCATATATCTGCTCCCTGTCACTGTACCTGATTCCACATATCTGCTCCCTGTCACTATGCCTGATTCCACATATCTGCTCCCTGTCACTATACCTGATTCCATATATCTGCTCCCTGTCACTATACCTGATTCCATATATCTGCTCCCTCTCACTATACCTGATTCCACATATCTGCTCCCTCTCACTATACCTGATTCCACACATCTGCTCCCTGTCACTATGCCTGATTCCACATATCTGCTCCCTGTCACTATACCTGATTCCATATATCTGCTTCCTGTCACTATACCTGATTCCATATATCTGCTCCCTGTCACTATGCCTGATTCCACATATCTGCTCCCTGTCACTATACCTGATTCCACATATCTGCTCCCTGTCACTATACCTGATTCCACATATCTGCTCCCTGTCACTATACCTGATTCCATGTATCTGCTCACTGTCACTATACCCGATTCCACGTATCTGCTCCCTGTCACTATACTTGATTCCATATATCTGCTCCCTGTCACTATACCCGATTCCATATATCTGCTCCCTGTCACTATACCTGATTCCACATATCTGCTCCCTGTCACTATACTTGATTCCATATATCTGCTCCCTGTCACTATACCTGATTCCACATATCTGCTCCCTGTCACTATACCTGATTCCATATATCTGCTCCCTGTCACTATACCTTATTCCACATATCTGCTCCCTGTCACTATACTTGATTCCATATATCTGCTCCCTGTCACTATACCTGATTCCACATATCTGCTCCATGTCACTATACCTGATTCCACGTATCTGCTCCCTGTCACTATACCTGATTCCATATATCTGCTCCCTGTCACTATACCTGATTCCACATATCTGCTTCCTGTCACTATACCTGATTCCACATATCTGCTCCTTGTCACTATACCTGATTCCACATATCTGCTCCCTGTCACTATACCTGATTCCACATATCTGCTCCCTGTCACTATACCTGATTCCACATATCTGCTCCCTGTCACTATACTTGATTCCATATATCTGCTCCCTGTCACTATACCTGATTCCACATATCTGCTCCCTGTCACTATACCTGATTCCATATATCTGCTCCCTGTCACTATACCTTATTCCACATATCTGCTCCCTGTCACTATACTTGATTCCATATATCTGCTCCCTGTCACTATACCTGATTCCACGTATCTGCTCCCTGTCACTATACCTGATTCCACATATCTGCTCCCTGTCACTATACTTGATTCCATATATCTGCTCCCTGTCACTATACCCGATTCCATATATCTGCTCCCTGTCACTATACCTGATTCCACATATCTGCTCCCTGTCACTATACTTGATTCCATATATCTGCTCCCTGTCACTATACCTGATTCCACGTATCTGCTATCTGCTCCCTGTCACTATACCTGATTCCATATATCTGCTCTCTGTCACTATGCCTGATTCCACATATCTGCTCTATGTCACTATACTTGATTCCATATATCTGCTCCCTGTCACTATACCTGATTCCACATATCTGCTCCCTGTCACTATACCTGATTCCACGTATCTGCTCCCTGTCACTATACCTGATTCCATATATCTGCTCCCTGTCACTATACCTGATTCCACATATCTGCTCCCTGTCACTCTACCTGATTCCACATATCTGCTCCCTGTCACTATACCTGATTCCACGTATCTGTTTCCTGTCACTATACCTGATTCCACATATCTGCTCCCTGTCACTATACTTGATTCCATATATCTGCTCCCTGTCACTATACTTGATTCCATATATCTGCTCCCTGTCACTATACCTGATTCCACATATCTGCTCCCTGTCACTATACTTGATTCCATATATCTGCTCCCTGTCACTATACTTGATTCCATATATCTGCTCCCTGTCACTATACCTGATTCCACATATCTGCTCCCTGTCACTATACCTGATTCCATATATCTGCTCCCTGTCACTATACCTGATTCCACATATCTGCTCCCTGTCACTCTACCTGATTCCACATATCTGCTCCCTGTCACTATACCTGATTCCACGTATCTGCTTCCTGTCACTATACCTGATTCCACATATCTGCTCCCTGTCACTATACTTGATTCCATATATCTGCTCCCTGTCACTATACCCGATTCCATATATCTGCTCCCTGTCACTATACCTGATTCCACATATCTGCTCCCTGTCACTATACTTGATTCCATATATCTGCTCCCTGTCACTATACCTGATTCCACATATCTGCTCCCTGTCACTATACCTGATTCCATATATCTGCTCCCTGTCACTATACCTGATTCCACATATCTGCTCCCTGTCACTATACTTGATTCCATATATCTGCTCCATGTCACTATACCTGATTCCACATATCTGCTCCCTGTCACTATACCTGATTCCATATATCTGCTCCCTGTCACTATACCTGATTCCACATATCTGCTCCCTGTCACTATACTTGATTCCATATATCTGCTCCATGTCACTATACCTGATTCCACGTATCTGCTCCCTGTCACTATACCTGATTCCATATATCTGCTCCCTGTCACTATACCTGATTCCACATATCTGCTTCCTGTCACTATACCTGATTCCACATATCTGCTCCTTGTCACTATACCTGATTCCACATATCTGCTCCCTGTCACTATACCTGATTCCACATATCTGCTCCCTGTCACTATACCTGATTCCACATATCTGCTCCCTGTCACTATACCTGATTCCACATATCTGCTCCCTGTCACTATACCTGATTCCATGTATCTGCTTCCTGTCACTATACCTGATTCCATGTATCTGCTTCCTGTCACTATACCTGATTCCACATATCTGCTCCCTGTCACTATACCTGATTCCATATATCTGCTCCCAGTCACTATACCTGATTCCACGTATCTGCTCCCTGTCACTATACCTGATTCCACATATCTGCTCCCTGTCACTATACTTGATTCCATATATCTGCTCCCAGTCACTATACCTGATTCCACGTATCTGCTCCCTGTCACTATACCTGATTCCACATATCTGCTCCCTGTCACTATACTTGATTCCACATATCTGCTCCCTGTCACTATACTTGATTCCATATATCTGCTCCCTGTCACTATACCTGATTCCACATATCTGCTCCCTGTCACTATACTTGATTCCACGTATCTGCTCCCTGTCACTATACTTGATTCCACGTATCTGCTCCCTGTAACTGTACCTGATTCCACGTATCTGCTCCCTGTCACTATACCTGATTCCACGTATCTGCTCCCTGTCACTATGCCTGATTCCACGTATCTGCTCCCTGTCACTATACTTGATTCCACGTATCTGCTCCCTGTCACTATACTTGATTCCACGTATCTGCTCCATATCACTATACCTGATTCCACGTATCTACTATCTGCTCCATGTCACTGTACCTGATCCAACAGATCTGTATATCTGCTCCCTGTCTCTTTACCTGATTCCACGTATCTGCTCTCTGTCACTATACCTGATTCCAGAGAAACTTTACCTGCCATAGTGATGGTGCAAGTTTCAGTGGTGTGACTGAAACATAAGGATGCACCAGTCTGTATTACAGCATGCATGGATGCTAAAAATGGGCGTCTCAGAGCTTGCTTATTTCGCCATAAGGATGTACACAAGGGGAGTAGGGGTGGTCTTCAGTATGCCGACTGACTGGATCCCGGCGCACAGTATACCGGCGCCGGAATCCCGACAGCCGGCATACCGACACTTATTCTCCCTCGTGGGGGTCCATACCCCCCTGGAGGGACGCGCGCCAACGTGCCCGTAGCGTGGCGAGCGCAGCGAGCCCGCAAGGGGCTCATTTGCGCTCGCTACACTGTTGGTAAGCCGGCGGTCGGGCTCCCGGCGCCGGTATGCTGGTCGCCGGGAGCCCGACCGCCGGCATACCATACCGAACCCGGGGAGTAGTTTGTAGCTGCATTTGCATGTCACAAAGCACCAGTAGCCGCTCCTGCGTGTGACTCAGGATCTAGCCTTATATCTGCTTCCTCTCCCTGCAGGAAGATGCCTGTAGGATGGCCTGGGAGCTTCTCACTCAGGGTTACCAGATCCCCGCTGAGCGCCTCTATGTCACGTATTTTGGTGGCGACCCAGAGCTGGGTTTAGCAGCAGACGAGGAGACCAAGGAGATTTGGCTGAGCCTGGGGTAGGTACAGAGGACGATGTTTCGGGTTGCGCTGCTACGGCCTGGTGTAATACTACACAAAAAGTGAAATGTAATACTCCGTGGCAGCGGATTCTGTAGTGAAATATATTAATCCTGCCTGAACATTTACAGCTTTAATAAACCCATAAGAAGATTATATTAACCACTTCATGGATGGAGGGTTTTTTCGTGATCAGACTAATTTTTAACTTTTTGAGATTTATTATCTTGAGCATAGTATAATTGTTCTTCTTTGTTTTTTTATAATATGATCATGTTCCCAGTGTTAAATTGTAAATGTATAATATCCGTTGCGTTTTACAATTTTTTTGTAATTTTTTTTTTTGGTGGGGGGTGGCGGGGCAGTAGATAAACATGTGATAACGCTATTCATTACTGAACTAGGATACACCAGTGTAAGAGAGGTCGCTCATTGCGATAACTTTATAAATGACACCTACTGTTGGATGTTTATTCATTTATACTGGCTAATGTGCCTGGTTTCAACTGGGTAAAGGTTTGCTGGGAGGAACATTTTACCTCTTTTCACCCCCTTAGGAGTTGAATTTGGAAAAATCCCTGCTTAGTGGGTGGCTGCAAATAACTGTCACAGTTTCCAGACCACCCGGTAGGTCACCCAGGTCACCCAGCAGGTGCACAGGGAGAGCTCACCAACTGTCACATTTTCCAGAGCACAATGGTGATGCATTGTAAGTGGCAGGTGGACCTTTTTCCACATACCTCCGCAACGAAGCAACCAATTACAGTACCAATATTTTTCAGCAAATCTACTGACCAATACCTTTCATTTGGTATATGATGGGCCCTGCTCAGACAACAGCATCATAGAAATATGTCAGTCATAAAAGTTGTTGCTACCCTTGTCAGTTGAGGTTATTTGTGATATATAATATTTGTGACACTGGAAATAAAGTCTGAGGTCACAGTAGGCAAAGAGTGAAGAATCCTGTATGTGCTACGAAGATTGGGACAGCCTTCCATGTCCCCCTGAGTTATTTATTATTATTATTTATTTATTAGCAGTTTCTTATATAGCGCAGCATATTCCGTTGCGCTTTACAATTAGAACAACAGTAATAGAACAAAACTGGGTAAGACATAGAGGTAGGAAGGCCCTGCTCGCAAGCTTACAATCTATAGGGAAATAGGCATAGATACCCAAGGATAGATGCTACCTATTGCATTATGGTCCACCAGATTGCTAGGTTCTTAATGGGTTGTGAGTTCTGCCCTATACCGGTCTGAGTGCCTGGTTATGTGCTGAAAGTGTACAAGCATTACTCTATCTCCCAGTTATAGTCCTATTGAGCAGCTGGTACAGATCTCAGCTGTATATTTTCATTTTACAATTACAGGAACACATGAGAGTTCCACTAGAGGTTGCCAGTGGCCATTTGGGTGCTGGGATGCAGAGTATGCCTTATTTAGGGTTCTAGAGTTTGTCCTGGTGTCTCAGTCATGTGCACCCTATTGAAGTATATTTATTGCATACGTTTGTCCCTGTATTTCCACCAGTATATCACCATCACACCTGCTGCCCTTTGGTCTAAAGGAGAATTTCTGGGAGATGGGGGAGACGGGTCCCTGTGGCCCCTGCACCGAGATTCACTATGATCACGTGGGTGGCCGGAATGCTGCTGCTCTGGTGAACCAGGACAGCCCGGATGTTGTAGAGATATGGAACCTGGTGTTCATGCAGTATAACAGGTGCGTCATGGCAATCTAGAACCTCCAGTGTATACTGTATAACAGGAAAATTAATCATCTAAAAACATGGTAATCTAGTGTACGTTTTTTTGTAGTATAACAGGTAGGTCATATAGGGGTGTGGTTCATAGGGTTGGCCACACTTAGGTCGACAGTGTATAGGTCGACCACTATTGGTCGACAGTAACTAAGTCGACACCCAAAATAGGTTGACATGACAAAAGGTCGACATGAGGTTTGTTTGTTTGTTGTTGTTTTTTAAATGTTGTTTTCTTGGTAGAGTTACCGGGAACCCCAATTACTGCACCGTGTCCCCTCGCTTCGGTCAAGGTGCCTTGCTCCGCTACCGCTGCGCTTGTCACAGGTTGCAGTTCCCAATTGTAGTCCACGTGGATCGTAAAGTATGATAAAGTTAAAAAAATGACAAAAATTGTGAAGAACTCAAGTCGACCTTTTGTCATGTTGACCTAGTGACCATGTTGACATGATGCATGTCGACCCAATAGTGGTTGACCTAATTGGCCCTACACACTTAACGATCCGCCGCCGAGCTGCCCGACTGCAGATACGGGCGACCCGGGGGGGGGGGGGGGGGGGGGGGGATTTGCTCGGCTCCATAGCACTGCATGCTAATATGGACAATCTCGTCCATATTGGCTTGCATGCATAAGCGACGGGGCACCAACAATTAATGAGTGCGGGGCAGCGCATCGTTAATTGTTGGTGCCTACACACTGCACGATATGAACGAGTTCTCGTTCATTAATGAACGAGAATGTTTATATCGTGCATTTTATCTGCCAGGGTGTAGGGCCCTTAAGTGTGGTCGACATAGAGACCTGATACCCAGTGGCGTAAGTTTGTCACAGTTGCCCGGAGGCATGTGTGTGTGTAAAAAAAAATAAAAACATTTTGCTCCTGCATAGCAAGCCTGCCGATTCTAACTATGGGGGTAATTCCAAGTTAATCGCAGCAGGAATTTTGTTAGCAGTTGGGCAAAACCATGTGCACTGCAGGGGAGGCAGATATAACATGTGCAGAGAGAGTTAGATGCTGATTATTTCTCTGACAATTAATTTGCAAGTGTCATATCCAGGATTAGAACCTACAACCTTTTACACTGGAAGCATGCACCTTACTGATGGAGATATCTGCTCTTGCACAGGAAGTATGAGAATTCTAACTATATGAAGTTACTTGTAATTGTCAGAGAAATAACTTCATATAGTTAGAATTCTCGTGCTTCCTTTATAGGAGCAAATAGCTTCATCAGTAAGGTGTCTGCTTCCAGTGTATCTATAATAAAGAGGGTGTGATTTGTAAGGTGTAGTGACTAGTGGGGAAGTCTGCTACGGAAGAGATACCGGCTGCTGTCAATTAACTTAATTGATTAATGTCACTGAACACACGGAACAGGAGGAGAGGTGCCCCCTTTCAAAGCAGGAGCCTGGCGGCAGCTGACTCCGTTGCCTCCCAGAGTTCTGCCTCTGCTGATACAGTCATATAGAACCTCCAGTGTATCCAGTATAACAAGTAAATGAATAATCCAGAACCTGGTGTTCATGCAGTATAACAGGGTAGACGGTGTTGATGTGTTATAACAGGTAGATCAGAGTAAGCTATGATATGGGGTGTATATAACAGATAAGGTAATAGCCTCCGAGTTACCGGAGGTGCCGAACTTTCTGCGAGTTTGCCCATTTCTTTTTAAAGCTGCAACAATCATTTACATGGCAGAACCAACCTGGCAACTTGGAGGCTATTATATTTTAGAGATGAGCGCCTGAAATTTTTCGGGTTTTGTGTTTTGGTTTTGGGTTCGGTTCCGCGGCCGTGTTTTGGGTTCGAACGCGTTTTGGCAAAACCTCACCGAATTTTTTTTGTCGGATTCGGGTGTGTTTTGGATTCGGGTGTTTTTTTCAAAAAACACTAAAAAACAGCTTAAATCATAGAATTTGGGGGTCATTTTGATCCCAAAGTATTATTAACCTCAAAAACCATAATTTACACTCATTTTCAGTCTATTCTGAATACCTCACACCTCACAATATTATTTTTAGTCCTAAAATTTGCACCGAGGTCGCTGTGTGAGTAAGATAAGCGACCCTAGTGGCCGACACAAACACCGGGCCCATCTAGGAGTGGCACTGCAGTGTCACGCAGGATGTCCCTTCCAAAAAACCCTCCCCAAACAGCACATGACGCAAAGAAAAAAAGAGGCGCAATGAGGTAGCTGTGTGAGTAAGATTAGCGACCCTAGTGGCCGACACAAACACCGGGCCCATCTAGGAGTGGCACTGCAGTGTCACGCAGGATGGCCCTTCCAAAAAACCCTCCCCAAACAGCACATGACGCAAAGAAAAAAAGAGGCGCAATGAGGTAGCTGTGTGAGTAAGATTAGCGACCCTAGTGGCCGACACAAACACCGGGCCCATCTAGGAGTGGCACTGCAGTGTCACGCAGGATGTCCCTTCCAAAAAACCCTCCCCAAACAGCACATGACGCAAAGAAAAAAAGAGGCGCAATGAGGTAGCTGTGTGAGTAAGATTAGCGACCCTAGTGGCCGACACAAACACCGGGCCCATCTAGGAGTGGCACTGCAGTGTCACGCAGGATGGCCCTTCCAAAAAACCCTCCCCAAACAGCACATGACGCAAAGAAAAAAAGAGGCGCAATGAGGTAGCTGTGTGAGTAAGATTAGCGACCCTAGTGGCCGACACAAACACCGGGCCCATCTAGGAGTGGCACTGCAGTGTCACGCAGGATGTCCCTTCCAAAAAACCCTCCCCAAACAGCACATGACGCAAAGAAAAAAAGAGGCGCAATGAGGTAGCTGTGTGAGTAAGATTAGCGACCCTAGTGGCCGACACAAACACCGGGCCCATCTAGGAGTGGCACTGCAGTGTCACGCAGGATGTCCCTTCCAAAAAACCCTCCCCAAACAGCACATGACGCAAAGAAAAAAAGAGGCGCAATGAGGTAGCTGACTGTGTGAGTAAGATTAGCGACCCTAGTGGCCGACACAAACACCGGGCCCATCTAGGAGTGGCACTGCAGTGTCACGCAGGATGTCCCTTCCAAAAAACCCTCCCCAATCAGCACATGATGCAAAGAAAAAGAAAAGAAAAAAGAGGTGCAAGATGGAATTGTCCTTGGGCCCTCCCACCCACCCTTATGTTGTATAAACAAAACAGGACATGCACACTTTAACCAACCCATCATTTCAGTGACAGGGTCTGCCACACGACTGTGACTGATATGACGGGTTGGTTTGGACCCCCCCCAAAAAAGAAGCAATTAATCTCTCCTTGCACAAACTGGCTCTACAGAGGCAAGATGTCCACCTCATCTTCACCCTCCGATATATCACCGTGTACATCCCCCTCCTCACAGATTATCAATTCGTCCCCACTGGAATCCACCATCTCAGCTCCCTGTGTACTTTGTGGAGGCAATTGCTGCTGGTCAATGTCTCCGCGGAGGAATTGATTATAATTCATTTTAATGAACATCATCTTCTCCACATTTTCTGGATGTAACCTCGTACGCCGATTGCTGACAAGGTGAGCGGCGGCACTAAACACTCTTTCGGAGTACACACTTGTGGGAGGGCAACTTAGGTAGAATAAAGCCAGTTTGTGCAAGGGCCTCCAAATTGCCTCTTTTTCCTGCCAGTATAAGTACGGACTGTGTGACGTGCCTACTTGGATGCGGTCACTCATATAATCCTCCACCATTCTATCAATGTTGAGAGAATCATATGCAGTGACAGTAGACGACATGTCCGTAATCGTTGTCAGGTCCTTCAGTCCGGACCAGATGTCAGCATCAGCAGTCGCTCCAGACTGCCCTGCATCACCGCCAGCGGGTGGGCTCGGAATTCTGAGCCTTTTCCTCGCACCCCCAGTTGCGGGAGAATGTGAAGGAGGAGATGTTGACAGGTCGCGTTCCGCTTGACTTGACAATTTTGTCACCAGCAGGTCTTTCAACCCCAGCAGACCTGTGTCTGCCGGAAAGAGAGATCCAAGGTAGGCTTTAAATCTAGGATCGAGCACGGTGGCCAAAATGTAGTGCTCTGATTTCAACAGATTGACCACCCGTGAATCCTTGTTAAGCGAATTAAGGGCTGCATCCACAAGTCCCACATGCCTAGCGGAATCGCTCCCTTTTAGCTCCTTCTTCAATGCCTCCAGCTTCTTCTGCAAAAGCCTGATGAGGGGAATGACCTGACTCAGGCTGGCAGTGTCTGAACTGACTTCACGTGTGGCAAGTTCAAAGGGCATCAGAACCTTGCACAACGTTGAAATCATTCTCCACTGCACTTGAGACAGGTGCATTCCACCTCCTATATCGTGCTCAATTGTATAGGCTTGAATGGCCTTTTGCTGCTCCTCCAACCTCTGAAGCATATAGAGGGTTGAATTCCACCTCGTTACCACTTCTTGCTTCAGATGATGGCAGGGCAGGTTCAGTAGTTTTTGGTGGTGCTCCAGTCTTCTGTACGTGGTGCCTGTACGCCGAAAGTGTCCCGCAATTCTTCTGGCCACCGACAGCATCTCTTGCACGCCCCTGTCGTTTTTTAAAAAATTCTGCACCACCAAATTCAAGGTATGTGCAAAACATGGGACGTGCTGGAATTTGCCCATATTTAATGCACACACAATATTGTTGGCGTTGTCCGATGCCACAAATCCACAGGAGAGTCCAATTGGGGTAAGCCATTCCGCGATGATCTTCCTCAGTTGCCGTAAGAGGTTTTCAGCTGTGTGCGTATTCTGGAAAGCGGTGATACAAAGCGTAGCCTGCCTAGGAAAGAGTTGGCGTTTGCGAGATGCTGCTACTGGTGCCGCCGCTGCTGTTCTTGCGGCGGGAGTCCATACATCTACCCAGTGGGCTGTCACAGTCATATAGTCCTGACCCTGCCCTGCTCCACTTGTCCACATGTCCGTGGTTAAGTGGACATTGGGTACAACTGCATTTTTTAGGACACTGGTGAGTCTTTTTCTGACGTCCGTGTACATTCTCGGTATCGCCTGCCTAGAGAAGTGGAACCTAGATGGTATTTGGTAACGGGGGCACACTGCCTCAATAAATTGTCTAGTTCCCTGTGAACTAACGGCGGATACCGGACGCACGTCTAACACCAACATAGTTGTCAAGGCCTCAGTTATCCGCTTTGCAGTAGGATGACTGCTGTGATATTTCATCTTCCTCGCAAAGGACTGTTGAACAGTCAATTGCTTACTGGAAGTAGTACAAGTGGGCTTACGACTTCCCCTCTGGGATGACCATCGACTCCCAGCGGCAACAACAGCAGCGCCAGCAGCAGTAGGCGTTACACGCAAGGATGCATCGGAGGAATCCCAGGCAGGAGAGGACTCGTCAGAATTGCCAGTGACATGGCCTGCAGGACTATTGGCATTCCTGGGGAAGGAGGAAATTGACACTGAGGGAGTTGGTGGGGTGGTTTGCGTGAGCTTGGTTACAAGAGGAAGGGATTTACTGGTCAGTGGACTGCTTCCGCTGTCACCCAAAGTTTTTGAACTTGTCACTGACTTATTATGAATGCGCTGCAGGTGACGTATAAGGGAGGATGTTCCGAGGTGGTTAACGTCCTTACCCCTACTTATTACAGCTTGACAAAGGGAACACACGGCTTGACACCTGTTGTCCGCATTTCTGGTGAAATACCTCCACACCGAAGAGCTGATTTTTTTGGTATTTTCACCTGGCATGTCAACGGCCATATTCCTCCCACGGACAACAGGTGTCTCCCCGGGTGCCTGACTTAAACAAACCACCTCACCATCAGAATCCTCCAGGTCAATTTCCTCCCCAGCGCCAGCAACACCCATATCCTCCTCATCCTGGTGTACTTCAACACTGACATCTTCAATCTGACTATCAGGAACTGGACTGCGGGTGCTCCTTCCAGCACTTGCAGGGGGCGTGCAAATGGTGGAAGGCGCATGCTCTTCACGTCCAGTGTTGGGAAGGTCAGGCATCGCAACCGACACAATTGGACTCTCCTTGTGGATTTGGGATTTCGAAGAATGCACAGTTCTTTGCTGTGCTGCTTTTGCCAGCTTGAGTCTTTTCAGTTTTCTAGCGAGAGGCTGAGTGCTTCCATCCTCATGTGAAGCTGAACCACTAGCCATGAACATAGGCCAGGGCCTCAGCCGTTCCTTGCCACTCCGTGTGGTAAATGGCATATTGGCAAGTTTACGCTTCTCCTCCGACAATTTTATTTTAGGTTTTGGAGTCCTTTTTTTTCTGATATTTGGTGTTTTGGATTTGACATGCTCTGTACTATGACATTGGGCATCGGCCTTGGCAGACGACGTTGCTGGCATTTCATCGTCTCGGCCATGACTAGTGGCAGCAGCTTCAGCACGAGGTGGAAGTGGATCTTGATCTTTCCCTAATTTTGGAACCTCAACATTTTTGTTCTCCATATTTTAATAGGCACAACTAAAAGGCACCTCAGGTAAACAATGGAGATGGATACTAGTATACAATTATGGACTGCCTGCCGACTGCAGACACAGAGGTAGCCACAGCCGTGAACTACCGTACTGTACTGTGTCTGCAGCTAATATAGACTGGTTGATAAAGAGAAGATGTCTATGTAACTATGTATGTATAAAGAAGAATGAAAAAAATCCACGGTTAGGTGGTATTACAATTATGGACGGACTGCCTGCCGAGTGCAGAGACACAGAGGTAGCCACAGCCGTGAACTACCGTACTGTGTCTGCTGCGACTGGATGATAAATGATATAAAAAATATATATATATCACTACTGCAGCCGGACAGGTATATATTATATAATGACGGACCTGCTGGACACTGTCTGTCAGCAGAATGAGTTTTATTTTTATAGAATAAAAAAAAAAAAAACACACAAGTGAAGTCACACGACGAGTGTTTAACTTTTTCAGGCAATCACAATATAAGTATACTACTAACTATACTGGTGGTCAGTGTGGTCAGGTCACTGGTCAGTCACACTGGCAGTGGCACTCCTGCAGCAAAAGTGTGCACTGTTTAATTTTAATATAATATGTACTCCTGGCTCCTGCTATAACCTATAACTGGCACTGCAGTAGTGCTCCCCAGTCTCCCCCACAATTATAAGCTGTGTGAGCTGAGCAGTCAGACAGATATATAATATATATAGATGATGCAGCACACTGGCCTGAGCCTGAGCAGTGCACACAGATATGGTATGTGACTGACTGAGTCACTGTGTGTATCGCTTTTTTCAGGCAGAGAACGGATATATTAAATAAACTGCACTGTGTGTCTGGTGGTCACTCACTATATAATATATTATGTACTCCTGGCTCCTGCTATAACCTATAACTGGCACTGCAGTAGTGCTCCCCAGTCTCCCCCACAATTATAAGCTGTGTGAGCTGAGCAGTCAGACAGATATATATAATATTATATATAGATAATAGATGATGCAGCACACTGGCCTGAGCCTGAGCAGTGCACACAGATATGGTATGTGACTGACTGAGTCACTGTGTGTATCGCTTTTTTCAGGCAGAGAACGGATATATTAAATAAACTGCACTGTGTGTCTGGTGGTCACTCACTATATAATATATTATGTACTCCTGGCTCCTGCTATAACCTATAACTGGCACTGCAGTAGTGCTCCCCAGTCTCCCCCACAATTATAAGCTGTGTGAGCTGAGCAGTCAGACAGATATATATAATATTATATATAGATAATAGATGATGCAGCACACTGGCCTGAGCCTGAGCAGTGCACACAGATATGGTATGTGACTGACTGAGTCACTGTGTGTATCGCTTTTTTCAGGCAGAGAACGGATATATTAAATAAACTGCACTGTGTGTCTGGTGGTCACTCACTATATAATATATTATGTACTCCTGGCTCCTGCTATAACCTATAACTGGCACTGCAGTAGTGCTCCCCAGTCTCCCCCACAATTATAAGCTGTGTGAGCTGAGCAGTCAGACAGATATATATAATATTATATATAGATAATAGATGATGCAGCACACTGGCCTGAGCCTGAGCAGTGCACACAGATATGGTATGTGACTGACTGAGTCACTGTGTGTATCGCTTTTTTCAGGCAGAGAACGGATATATTAAATAAACTGCACTGTGTGTCTGGTGGTCACTCACTATATAATATATTATGTACTCCTGGCTCCTGCTATAACCTATAACTGGCACTGCAGTAGTGCTCCCCAGTCTCCCCCACAATTATAAGCTGTGTGAGCTGAGCAGTCAGACAGATATATATAATATTATATATAGATAATAGATGATGCAGCACACTGGCCTGAGCCTGAGCAGTGCACACAGATATGGTATGTGACTGAGTCACTGTGTGCTGTGTATCGCTTTTTTCAGGCAGAGAACGGATTATAAAGTAAACTGCACTGTCCTCACTAGTAAACTCTCTCCACTCAGTCTCTACACTTCTACAGTAACAGTACTCCTCCTAGTCAGCTCCAGTAAATCTCTCTCAGTCTCTTATAATCTAAATGGAGAGGACGCCAGCCACGTCCTCTCCCTATCAATCTCAATGCACGTGTGAAAATGGCGGCGACGCGCGGCTCCTTATATAGAATCCGAGTCTCGCGATAGAATCCGAGCCTCGCGAGAATCCGACAGCGTCATGATGACGTTCGGGCGCGCTCGGGTTAACCGAGCAAGGCGGGAAGATCCGAGTCGCTCGGACCCGTGAAAAAAAACATGAAGTTCTGGCGGGTTCGGATTCAGAGAAACCGAACCCGCTCATCTCTGTTATATTTAGCCCCTGGAGTTTATTTAGTATAACACATAGGTCATGGTAACCCAGGATCTATTATTCATGTAGTACAACAGAAAAGTCATGGTAGTGTAGGATCGTGTGTATGTATGTATGTATGTATGTATGTATGTATGTATGTATATGTATATATAAAATAAGGACCACTCGACCCATCTAGTCTGCCCACATAGGTCTTGGTAATTTAGAACCTGGTGCTCATGTAGTATGACAGGTAAATTGTGGTAGTGTAGAACCTGGGGTTCACATAGTGTAACAAGTAGCTTGTGATCCTCTAGAACAGGTGTTCAGGGAATATAACAGGTGACTTATGGCCCTTTAGAATCTGGACTGTATGCAGTATAACACTTAGTGGCTATGTAAGTCCGGGTGTGACAGGTAGGTGGTGGTGATCTATAGTCTCGTATTCATGTGGTATGATGGTGGGTTGTATTATGTAACACATGATATGTAGGCAGTAGGGATCTTAAGCGTGGCCTTCATGCGGTATGAGATGTAGGTAGTGGGAATCTGAAATATCAAGGTTGTGAGATGACTGGTAAGTGGTGGGAATCCTGGTGGTCATGCAGTATGACCAGCTTTCTTGTATAATGATATGGACACTGAGCCAAATACAAATCTATGAGCAGCAGGAGACCTACACCATATTATTGAGATTCAGAAAGGAAAAGGAAAGAATTTACCTAACCAATGTGGGAATTAATTGAATGTCTGTACCCCAAGAGCCAAGAATGTTGTATAAAGTAGCTTTGGTATAATTATACAGTATAGCACCAGTTCCAGCTAAGCCTTACAGCATTTGAATTGATTGTACTGTATCCTGCTTGCACCACTAGCGTAATGTCTAAATTAAGAATGGGAGGATGTCCTCAGCCTAAGTGTACCATTGTTCTCTAATTGTGTTGGGCAGAGAGGCGGACAGAAGCCTGAGACTGTTACCGCACCGTCACGTGGACACAGGGATGGGACTGGAGAGACTGGTGACCGTCCTCCAAGGCAAGCGCTCCAACTACGCCACAGACCTGTTCACACCCATCCTGAGGGCCATTGAGAAGGTGAGTAGTGTAGACTGTGTGTTCCATGTTCTCCATGTGTCTGTATATGTAGCAGACTTGTGTAAATGTTACACGATTCCTAAACTCTGCATTACTTGCTTAGAGATCTACTTAATCTTTCTTCATCTTCATTAATAAGAGCCTAACTCATCCAATAATTCATCACTGAGCCTGCCCACTAGGGATGTAAAAGGTGTTTCTTCTTGAGGGTCCATCTCCACAGGGAATTCCTTGGGGTGTAGGTGGTTGAAGAGGACCGGGCACCAAACCGTTAAAGCTTTTGAGTTCCCAGGATGCTCTGGTCCCTCCTCTATACCCCACCCAAGGCTAGCCAGTTAATGCATAGGTGTATATACAGATTAGAAAACACATTATGAATATCAATTATACAAAGTTTGTAATTCTAGAAGGATGGGCAGCCTTGAGTATTAGCCCCACACCCCGATACTATATCGCTACCCCAGTGCGCAGGGAACCAGATCATTCCGAAATGTAAAAGGTGTGTTTTGGGAGCTGAAGGAGGTATGATTCTGGTAAAGGTCAGGATTGGTTCTCACCACACAAATTCTGTCTGGACGTCCACTCATATATATCATGACGTTGTACGGTCTGCTTGCCAATAACACGTCTCACTCACAGGGCTCCCAGGCTCCCCCATACCGGGGCATGATGGGAAGAGAGGACTGCAATCACGTGGACATGGCATACCGTGTGGTGGCGGATCACATCCGGACGCTGTCTGTCTGTATTGCTGACGGAGTATACCCCGGCATGTCCGGAGCAGAGTGAGTACCGAGCAATTTATCACATAATCCCTTCGCTCAGATTGGAACATCACATTTTCTGTCTCAATCTTTTGCATCCCTTCCTCTAATAAACCGAGTAGCAGTGACTAGTGATGAATAAGGTTTTGTCTTGCTCTTTAGACTGGTGTTGCGTCGTATCCTACGCAGAGCTGTCAGGTTCTCCTCCGAGCTTCTCCGGGCCCCTCCTGGCCTCCTGTCTTCTCTGGTCCCCACCGTGGTGGAGATTCTGGTAAGCATAGACCTCTGGACCCCATAAAGGTTGCAGATCTGAGGTCAGTGATGCGCAGGTATGTATGTAACAGTTGCTCATGTTAAATCATAAACCCTGATCTCTCCTCATCGTATGTTTGTTCTGTAGGGAGAGACATACCCAGAGCTGGTGAGGGAACAATCACAGGTCAGTGACTCCAGCAGTTACAGTATCTGCTGTACGTTATCATAATATCTGAATGAACAGTACATTTTCAGCAATTCTACTGTAGTTACATATACGTATTCCTGCTCACCAATGTAAGGCCAGAGGAAGAACTGTGCGATTCCTCTCCAAACCTCAATCATGGTAGCTCATAATTTGTCATTTTCCCGACCAGGGTACCTTACGGTGCATATAATCATTACTTTATAGTTATTAAAGGTGTTAGTTTATTTATCTCAGTAAAATCTTAGTAACATGCGAATAGCTTTCAGAAATATTCTTTTAGTAACAATATTACAATCAGCAATACAAGATACACAAGTTGTATTACCTCTGTTTGTACACTGATGACGCTGGGTGTGACAGAAATACAGACAAATGACGCAATACGACAGAAGGTGCTAGATTGTGTGGTAATGGTGCCGACACCTGATTGGACTCTGCCGCACTAACACTGCATTGCGCCATTTGCTTCAGCAGTATAAATGGGAGGCTTAAACTCAGGTCCTAAAAATATAAGTGAAGCTCTACAATTCTCATCCTAGATGTGCCATTTGTTCCGATGCTGCCTCCCAGGTTGTGTTGTGTAAAATGTAATTTGTTTACTATTTCAGATTATGAGAATTATTAATGAAAACGAGGAGGCATTTCTGATATCTCTCCAGCGCGGGAGCCACATCATAGACCGCACACTTCAGGAAGAGGGGTCTCAGAAACCTTTCCCGGGTATGTGTCAGACATAATTTCCGAGGTCAGCTATTGGACAGCTATTTCCGAGGTCAGCACTTAGCGATAAATTAAACGACGTCGCTCATTTCAACCCTTCCTGAGCGACGTTGTTTAATTTATCGCTAAGAGTGTATGTCGCCACCAAGTGATGCGCGGCCCCCACGGGTCTTTACCAACCCTCTGTTGGCCGTGCATGCAGCTCAATTTGGACTCCTCGTCCAAAACTGCATGGTCCGGCCCACCGCGGCATGACGTCACTGTGCGATATTATTAGTGATATTGCACAGTGTGAATGCCCGCCATCGAACGGCCCGGGAGGGCAAACTCTAGGCAACGTCGCTCATATCACCTAGTGTGTACATAACCTTTACTCTAGCAGCTGGTGTCTATGCTATTACAGCGTTAGAGTCTCACGCCAGTGTCTGCTATACCCACCGCTTACAGACACTATCCGCGCTCTAGTGAATATGGAGTAATATTACGTCCCTGGTATCAAAAATCCACTGCAATACATTAGTACGGAGATAAGCCTTCTTAACCCCTTCATGACCAAATATGTTCTATTATTTTTTGACATTAAGAAAGGTCCATTTTTATTTTATTTTATGTTTTTGTTTTACTATCCAATATCTGACCACTGTAATGTGCTGCTAAATAGATGGAATGTATTTCCTACACAAACCTGAAAGCTCAAAATGACAATGAAGTTACTCCCCAGAATCCGTGTACCTCCCACCCCTGTTTTTACCAATTGCTCTTCCTTACGTACAGTTAGCGTATGTGAATGTGCGGCTTCTCTCTGCTATTTAAACATAAAGCCTTGGACAGTCCCTGATGTTGCAGACAGCTGACCGTTCTGAGTCTCCTAGTAGAGTTCTCTGGACTCATGTCTGTTTCTGCCATTCTCTGCAGTGAACGTGGCCTGGTCTCTGTACAGGAACTTGGGCTTCCCCCTGGATCTCATTACCCTGATGCTGGAGGAGAGAGGATCTTCCCTGGATAAGGCTGCCGTAGAGCAGCTTGCGGTGGAAGAGGCAGAGGTCAGCAGCTTAATCATTTGTAATATACTATTTCCTGCGGTTTGGGTGTGAAATCCCGGCATACAGCATGCAGACGGTCAGGATCCCAGCAGCGGAATCCCAACGTTCAAAATCTCAACGGATCCCTGTGAGTATTCTAACCCTAACTCACCTCTCCCACAGCCTAACCCTAACCGTCCCCTTCCATAGCCTAACACTTACACTCCCCACAGCCTAATCCTGCCCCTAGTGACTAACCTCAGTATTTACAGTCAGGATTTTGAGCGTCTTTATTCCGCTTCCGGGATTCTGAACATCCTTATGCTTTGCGCCAGGAAATCAACTACATCCGTTTCCTGCTATATAAAGAAATTGGCTGTACATACATAGCAATCTAGAGATATGTGCTTGGTGAGCCAGCATTCTCATCCACCACTTCTTACCGCTGCCAGTGACCGCACATTTCCCGGAGCAGCAGAAGAAGCGATCCATTCGCTTCCCGTAAAGGTTCTTATCCCGCAATTTGGCTGTCCTCCCTCATAATCTTTGCTGCAGACCGGAGGGGAGGACCCCAGGTGGTGCAATATTGGATGGAATAAATGGTATAAAATATACGTACGACATACGTACATGCTCAGCATCTCGTTACCTCTCCGTCTGACCTGGTTCCATCTGAACTGTTTTACCAATGTTTCCCAGGGACTGCAGTAAAGCAGGGTCACATCTGGGAACTCGGGAACAGCTACCAGTTATGTCTTTCTGTTCATGTGTTTTCTCCTATGTTCATACTAATATACCTTCAGATACCACACTAGGACATTTGCTTTCCATGAACATGTTCCACAGCCGGCTCAGATGACTAGAAAGGTGACAAGAAATATATAGACGCTCTGTTAAGAGTATATTGAGTTATTATTGATATTATCTATTATTTATAATGTGTGTTGGATAAGTGTGGCTTAGCGTCCTTAACTCTTTGCTGTATGTATTTCATACCATTTATTGCATCCAGTATTTGGGAAGAGTGCGCCATCTGGTAGCCTCATCTCTCTGTATTTATTTTTCTGTTCATACATACAGTATATACTGTACATACATCTTTTCTCTTCCATAACATCAGCTTATGCACATAGCACTTATACCTACCCTATGGGCTGATTCAGGTTGGATTGGAAACTCTGCTAAGAAGCAGAATTTGCAATCCTTGTGAACGCATGCTGGGGGTCGCCCATCACAGTGCAAGGCCGCCGAGCATGCTGACAGCCCCCCCAGCCACCTCAATCAAGCAAAAATTGCGATTGCACTGCAATTTCTGCTTGCTGGTAGAAATTAGGGTTGCCTCCTGCCGCCACAGCTTGCTCGCGCACGCAGAAGGCCTGCCGCCATCTTTCTGATTGTGGCGGCTGCGTATGATGTCACGCAGCTGACGCGATCATGCCCCCATTCGCGCCACCACGCCCCCGTTTTTATGTCACGCCTCTGCAACGCTCCGCCTAGGAAACAGAGCGTTGCCCGCCCCCTCCCCCGCCTCGCGAATGCCTCTGCCTGATTGACGGACAGAGGCGTTTGCGTTTTCTGCGGGCGCCCGCAGAAAATGCAGGTGCAGGACAGGCGCTGCGCACGCGCCCGCTTTCTTCTTTTTTAATTGTGGTTGGATCGCTTTTTGCGCTCCAACCTGAATCTGGCCCTGTGTTCAGTGCAAAATATCGATCTGAAACAGACGTCCCTCTGTGATAGGACAGAACATGCCCACCTACCTCCCTGACACTCTGACAAGACAGGCCTCTTGCGTGTGTTCGCAAAGTAGCCACCGGTAAATGCCTATTTCAGGGATGAAGAGATCCGGCCAGAGATTGGCAGAGATGTTTGTATTCGCCGTGCCACATGTGCAGTGTGCTAACGTTTGCTAGATGCGTCCGCAGATGGAACTGCATGACTCCAACCCGCAAGCATTAAAACGCTGGAACTAACAATATATGTATTTTCTCTAACGTCCTAGTGGATGCTGGGAACTCCGTAAGGACCATGGGGAATAGCGGGCTCCGAAGGAGGCTGGGCACTCTAGAAAGATCTTAGACTACCTGGTGTGCACTGGCTCCTCCCACTATGACCCTCCTCCAAGCCTCAGTTAGATTTCGTGCCCGGCCGAGGTTGGATGCACACTAGGGGCTCTCCTGAGCTCTTAGAAAGTTATAGTCTTAGAATTTGTTCTTTTCAGTGAGACCTGCTGGCAACAGGCTCACTGCAGCGAGGGACTAAGGGGAGAAGAAGCGAACTCGCCTGCTTGCAGCCGGATTGGGCTTCTTAGGCTACTGGACACCATTAGCTCCAGAGGGATCGACCGCAGGCCCAGCCTTGATGTTCGGTCCCGGAGCCGCGCCGCCGTCCCCCTTACAGAGCCAGAAGCAAGAAGATGGTCCGGAAAATCGGCGGCATGAAGACTCAGTCTTCACCAAGGTAGCGCACAGCACTGCAGCTGTGCGCCATTGCTCCTCTCACACACTTCATACTCCGGTCACTGAGGGTGCAGGGCGCTGGGGGGGGGCGCCCTGAGGCAGCAATAAAAACACCTTGGCTGGCAAAAATACCTCAATATATAGCCCCAGGGGCTATATATGAGGTAAATACCCCTGCCAGAAGTCCATAAAAAACGGGAGAATAGGCCGCGAAAAAGGGGCGGAGCCTATCTCCTCAGCACACTGGCGCCATTTTCCCTCGCAGCTCCGTTGGAGGGAAGCTCCCTGGCTCTCCCCTGCAGTCTGCAAGGGTTAAAAAAAGAGAGAGGGGGCACTAAATTTAGGCGCAGTATACATTATATATATAGATATAAAGCTATAGGGGACATAACTCAGTTAGTCCCTGCAGTATATAGCGCTCTGGTGTGTGCTGGCATACTCTCACTCTGTCCCCCCAAAGGGCTTTTGTGGGTCCTGTCCTCGTTTAGAGCATTCCCTGTGTGTCTGCGGTGTGTCGGTACGGCTGTGTCGACATGTTGAATGAGGAGGCTTATATGGTGACGGAACAGAGGCCGATATATGTGATGTCGCCCCCTGTGGGGCCGACACCAGAGTGGATAGAGAGGTAAAAGGTATTAACCGACAGTGTCAACTCCTTACATAAAAGGGTGGATGACGTAACAGCTGTGGGACAGCCGGCTTCGCAGCCCGCGCCTGCCCAGGCGTCTCAAAGGCCATCAGGGGCTCAAAAACGCCCGCTCTCTCAGATGGCAGACACAGATGTCGACACGGAGTCTGACTCCAGTGTCGACAAGGTGGAGACATATACACAATCCAATCCGTGACTTGATCCCGGCAATAAAAAATGTGTTATACATTTCTGACTTTAACCTCTATAAATGGGTTTTAGGTTTGGGGAGAAAAAACAGGCAGTGTTTTGTTCCCCCATCAGATGAATAAATGAAGTGTGTGAAAAGCGTGGGTTCCCCCGTTAAGAAACTGGTAATTTATAAAAAGTTACTGATGGCGTACCCTTTCCCGCCAGGAGGATAAGTTACGCTGGGAGATATCCCCTAGGGTGGATAAGGCGCTCACACGTTTGTCAAAAAAGGTGGCACTGCCGTCTTAGGATACGGCCACTTTAATAGGTACCTGTTGATAAAAAAAACAGGAGGCTATCCTGAAGTCTGTATTTACACACTCAGGTACTAGACTGAGACCTGCAGATAGTGCTGCTGCAGCGTGGTTGGTGACCCTGTCAAACAGGGATAATAGTTGGCAAACATAAAAACATATTAAAGACGTTGTCTTATATATGGGGGATGCACAGAGGGATATTTTGCCGGCTGGCATCCAAAATAAATGTAATGTCCATTCTGTCAGGAGGGTATTAGAGACCTGTCACTGGACAGGTGATGCTGACTTAAAAAGCGCATAGAGAGCCTTATAAGAGTGAGGAATTATTTGGGGATGGTCTCTGGGACCTCGTATCCACAGCAACTGCTGGGAAGAAATAATTTTACCTCAGGTTTCCTCACAGAAAAAGGTACAGTCCTTTCGGCTTCAGAAAAGCAAGCGGGTCAAATGGCGCTTCCTTTCTGTACAGAGACAAGGGTAGAGGGAAAAAGCTGCACCAGTCAGCCTGTTCCCAGAATCAAGATTCTTCCCCCGCCTCCTGTGAGTACACACCATGACGCGGGTGCTCCACAGGTGTAGCCAGGTACGGTGGGGGGCCGCCTCAAAAATTTCAGCAATTAGTGGGCTCGCTCACAGGTGGATCCCTGTTTCTTCCAAGTAGTATTTCAGGGGTACAAGCTGGAATTAGAGATGTCTCCCCCCAGCCGTTTCCTAAAATATGCCTTGCTGACAACTCCCTCAAGCAGGGAGGCTGTGCTAGAGGCAATTAATAAGCGGTATTCCCAGCAGGTAATACTCAAGGTGCCCCTACTTCAACAAGGACGGGGTTACTATTCCACACGGGTTGGGGTACCGAAACCGCATGGTTCGGTGTGACCCATTTTATATTTAAAATCCTTGAACATAAAAAAATTCAAGTTCAAGATGGAATCGCTCAGGGCGGTTATTGCAAGCCTGGACGAGGGGGATTACATGGTATCCCGGGACATCAAGGATGCTTTCCTGCATGTCCCCATTTACCATCCTCGCCAGGAGTACCTCAGATTTGTGGTACAGGATTACCATTACCAAGTCCAGACACTGCCGTTTGGACTGTACATGGCACCGAGGGTGTTTTATCAAGGTAATGGCCGAAATGATGATACTCCTTCAAAAAAAGGGAGTTGTAATTATCCCGTAATTGGACAATCTCGTTATAAGGGCGAGGTCCAAGGAGCAGTTGGTAGTCGGGGTAGCACTATTTTGGAAAGTGCTACAACAGCATAGGTGGATTCTAAACAGTCCAAAGTCACAGCTGGTTCCTATGACACGTCTACTGTTCCTGGGGATGGTTCTGGACATAAACCAGAAATAGTGTTTCTCCCGGAGGAGAAAGCCAAGGAGTTGTCATCTCTAGTCAGAGACCTCCTGAAACCAAAATAGGTAGCGGTGCATCATTGCACGCGAGTCCTGGGAAAAATGGTAGCTTCTTACGAAGCAATCCCATTAGGCAGGTTCCATACAAGAACTTTTCAGAGGGACCTGTTGGACAAGTGGTCCGGATCGCATCTTCCGATGCATAGGCTGATAACCCTGTCTCCAAGGACCAGGGTATCTCTACTGTGGTGGCTGCAGAGTGCCCATCTTCAAGAGGGCCGCAGGTTCGGCATACAGGACTAGGTCCTAGTGACCATGGATTCCAGCCTTTGAGGCTGGGGGGCAGTCACATAGGGAAGAAACTTCCAGGGACTTTGGTCAAGTCAGGTTATTTCCCTACACATAAATATTCTGGATCTGAGGGCCATTTACAATGCCCTGAGGCCAGCAAGGCCTCTGCTTCAAAACCAGCCGGTACTGATCCAATCAGACAACATCACGGCAGTCGCCCATGTAATCAACAGGGCGGCACAAAAAGCAGGATGGCGATGGCAGAAGCCACAAGGATTCTCCGATAGGCGGAAAATCATGTGTTAGCACTGTCAGCAGTGTTCATTCCCGGAGTGGACAACTGGGAAGCAGATCTTCTCAACAGACACGACCTCCACCCGGGAGAATGGGGACTTCCTCCAGAAGTCTTCCAATAGGATTGTACACCATTGGGAAAGGCCACAGGTGGACATGATGGCGTCCCGCCTTAACAAAAAGCTATAAAAGATATTGCTCCAGGTCAAGGGACCCTCAGGCGATAGCTATGGACGCTCTGGTAACACCGTGGGTGTACCAGTCGGTTTAGGTGTTCTCCCCTCTGCCTCTCATACCAAAGGTACTGAGAATAATAAGAAGGCGAGGAGTAAGAACGATACTCGTGGATGGCCAAGAAGAGCTTGGTACCCAGAACTTCAAGAATTTATATCAGAGGACCCATGGCCTCTGCCACTCAGTCAGGACCTGCGGCAGCAGGGGCCCTGTCTGTTCCAAGACTTACCGCGGCTGCGTTTGACGGCATGGCGGTTGAACGCCGGATCCTGAAGGAAAAGGGTATTCCGGAGGAAGTAATTCCTACGCTTACTAAAGCCAGGAAAGAGGTTACAGCAACTCATTATCACCGCATATGGCGAAAATATGTTGCATGGTGTGAGGCCGAAAGGGCCCCAACAGAGGAATTTCAACTAGGTCGATTTCTGCATTTCCTGCAAGCAGGAGTGACTATGGGCCTTAAATTGGGTTCCATTAAGGTACAGATCTCGGCTCTGTCGATTTTCTTTCAAAAAAGAACTAGCTTCAGTACCTGAAGTTCAGACATTTATAAAAGGAGTGCTGCATAGTCAGCCCCCGTTTGTGCCTCCTGTGGCACCTTGGGATCTCAACGTGGTGTTGAGTTTTCTTAAAATCACTTTGGTTTGAACCACTAAAAACCGTGGATCTGAAATATCTCACATGGAAGGTGGTTATGTTATTGGCCTTGGCTTCTGCCAGGCGAGTATCAGAATTGGCGGCTTTGTCTTGTAAAAGCCCTTATTTGATTTTCCATATGGATAGGGCAGAATTGAGGACTCGTCCCCAGTTTCTCCCTAAGGTGGTGTCAGCGTTTCACCTGAACCAGCCTATTGTGGTGCCTGCGGCTACTAAGGATTTGGAGGACTCCAAGTTGCTAGACGTTGTCAGGGCCCTGAAAATATATGTTTCCAGGACGGCTGGAGTCAGAAAATCTGACTCGCTGTTTATCCTATATGCACCCAACAAGCTGGGTGCTCCTGCTTCTAAGCAGACTATTGCTCGTTGGATTTGTAGTACAATTCAGCTTGCACATACTGTGGCAGGCCTGCCACAGCCAAAATCTGTCAATGCCCATTCCACAAGGAAGGTGGGCTCATCTTGGGCGGCTGCCCGAGGGGTCTCGGCTTTACAACTTTGCCGAGCAGCTACTTGGTCAGGGGCAAACACGTTTGCAAAATTCTACAAATTTGATACCCTGGCTGAGGAGGACCTGGAGTTCTCTCATTCGGTGCTGCAGAGTCATCCGCACTCTCCCGCCCGTTTGGGAGCTTTGGTATAATCCCCATGGTCCTTACGGAGTTCCCAGCATCCACTAGGACGTTAGAGAAAATAAGAATTTACTCACCGGTAATTCTATTTCTCGTAGTCCGTAGTGGATGCTGGGCGCCCATCCCAAGTGCGGTTTATCTGCATTACTTGTACATAGTTATTGTTAACTAAATCGGGTTATTGTTGAGCCATCTGTTGAGAGGCTCTATTGTTTCATACTGTTAACTGTGTTTCATATCACGAGTTGTACGGTGTGATTGGTGTGGCTGGTATGAGTCTTACCCGGGATTCAAAATCCTTCCTTATTGTGTACGCTCGTCCGGGCACAGTACCTAACTGAGGCTTGGAGGAGGGTCATAGTGGGAGGAGCCAGTGCACACCAGGTAGTCTAAGATCTTTCTAGAGTGCCCAGCCTCCTTCGGAGCCCGCTATTCCCCATGGTCCTTACGGAGTTCCCAGCATCCACTACGGACTACGAGAAATAGAATTACCGGTGAGTAAATTCTTATTTATTTATGCCGAACACAAGTATCTGCGCCTACAGGATAAAATGAATAAACGTACATCAGGTTTGGGTTAGTAATCTGCAGCACCCAAGTATTACTGGTGCAGTCACTGCAGATTGTTACTGACGTGTTGTCTCTGCTCAGATGAAGGTCAGGAACCAGCAGGCGGATAAAGCCGCAGCCGTCCTGCAGCTGGATGTCCACTCTCTGGCCGAGCTACAACGCAGGGGGGTCACTGGCACCAATGATTCACCAAAGTATGACTACCATCTGGCGGCTGATGGTAGATACGGTAAGAGAAGTTCTATATGATACAGAGAGTTGCAATGTATATGGTATTCAGGCCAGGCAAAGTACAGCCAGCCAGCAACCAGATAGACGTGGAAGGAATAGATACTACCCCGTGCTGAGGAATATCTGGGTGCTGCCACCAGAGTGTAGCTGAATTTTCTGGTCATTTTGCATCCACACAATTAGTGATTTCTGGATCATTGTGCTGAACCTATGAACAAGAAAAGGGCGTCTTTATTTGTGTGTGACAGAGCTGATACTAGGAAGTAAATGCAACGCCAAATCCTGCGCCATGCTAGGACTGGTTCCACTGCTATAGTGTTACAAGCCAGCCTGGCATAGCCTGATACTAGTGGGTGCTTCTGTAGGGAGAGTTCATTGTTCCCCTGCTCAGTTGTAACTTGCCCAGGCTACAGCATTGCGGCTTTCTACTTATTTTATGGGAGGGAGACACATGTTGTTCTATTTCCTTCTCCTCCTTCTTCTTTTTTCTTTTTCTAGTCCTCCTTCTTTCTTCTTCTAGTCCTCCTTCTTAATTCTTCTAGTCCTCTTGCTTTCTCTCTCTCTCTCTCTCTCTCTCTCTCTCTCTCTTTTTCTTTTTCTTTCTCTTTCTTTCTTTCTTTCTTTCTCTCTTTTTCTTTTTCTCTTTCTTTCTCTTTCTTTCTTTCTCTCTCTCTTTCTTTCTCTTTCTTTCTCTTTCTTTTTCTTTCTCTTTCTTTTTCTCTTTCTTTTTCTCTTTCTTTTTCTCTTTCTTTCTCTCTTTCTTTCTCTCTTTCTTTCTCTCTTTCTCTTTCTCTCCTCCTCCTTCTCTATACAAGTAAATATATCCAGTACCAGACCTTTGGGATTTACGATAGACACTTTATTTATACATTTTCTAAATGTCACTTTATTTTTACTGAGCAGTAAACGAGAGCAGACTTTTGTGGCCTGCACTTGGTCTTCTGTACAATTCTAAATCTGATCCCTAATCTTATCTCAAATATATACATATATTTGCAGTGTTTAGCCTCTGTCAGGCCACCGTGCTGATGCTGTACAGGGACCAGTCGCTGCAGACTGAGGTTGGTGGGAATCATCGCTGCGGTGTCATCCTGGACCGGACCTGTTTCTATGCGGAGCAGGGTGGGCAGAGCTCTGACCTGGGGTACTTTGTACGACAGGGAGAACAGGTAAGAGCTGTCTAATGAGAGATCTAGGGGTTTATGACAGAAATGTAAAAGTGCAATGCTTTTACTAGCCATGTTTTTCTAGTAATATCAATGCACTTCTAAATTTTGGGCGTAAACACGATCGGAAGTGACGGGTTTTTAGAACCCAAAACTTAGTAAATAACTCTGATTACCTTTTATCTCTGTCCTCTCTCTGCAGGATGTTCTGTTCCCGGTGGAGTCTGTACACATGGCAGGGGGTTACGTGTTGCATGAGATTATTGCAACAGAACCTCTGAGGGTCGGGGATCAGCTTCTGCTGTTTCTGGATGAGGTAGCTGTCCCAGGAAACGATAACCAACACACTGCAGCTCATTTGTCCATCTCATGCATTCTTAAGCATAACCCTCATCATTTCTATGTTAAATCAGGATCATATAAGACCCGCTCTCCTTTTGAAAGATTAAACCGTTTTCAGACACCGCCATCATGATGCGTAGACCCTTATACTGTAGATGGGTTTAGTATGATTTACCGACGGACACAATCATAATCCTGACAGCCTTTGACCTACAGTCAAAATACCGGCACGGTCAAAATATAAACATTCATGATGCCTACATGTTTTGAAATGCCGACGTAGAATACCGACATGTCAAAATGCCGACATGCGGGGTTTTTTTGGGGGGAGATTTAGTGTCACGGTCGACATGGACACCGTCTAAGTGTACCTCGCCCCCTCTCATGGCTCGCTGCGCTTGGAACACTATTATATTCCCGCTCCAGGTCCACTGGGGATGGTAAAGTATGACAAGTCTGGTTTTGGGCAAAAATTCCTCAAAAACACATGTCAGCATTTCAAATGACAGTATTCTGACTGTCGGCTTTTTGAACATGTCGGCATAATGAATGTTGGTATTTTGACCAGGTCAATGGCTGTCAGGATTATGACAGTCGGTAAATCAACTGCTACTCCTGTAGATAATGTATAATTAAACATTTGCTGAAAAGAAGGTTGTGCTTTCGCAGAATGTAATTTGCGCGGCAACCCCTAGTGGTTTGTTGGGGGTACTACAATCTGGCTGTGTGGTATGGATTGTGTCTCTGTGGTGATCATGCATACGGCAGTGAGGATGATGATTATGTCAGTAAGCTTCTCTCTTCTTGCAGGCCCAGCGGCTGGCATGCATGATAAAGCATACAGCCACCCATCTGCTGAACTTTGCCCTGCGCCAGGTGCTAGGGGAGAGCACGTCACAGCGAGGGTCTCATGTTACGGCAGATCGTCTCCGGTTTGATGTTAGCGTCACGGTGAGGACTAAGGAAATAATAATAATGTGTGTGAGATAATAAAGAAACAATAGTTGATGTTCTCCTAGTTTGTGAAGACACTATGGGCCGGATTCTGAGTTGGAAGTAAAGCAGGAAAGAGCTAGGAAAGGTAGGCACGCCCTATACAATTATTGGGCCTTTGCCAATATTCGGGCGATGAACCTGTTTTTTGGTGTAGTATTTTGTCATGAATGTTTTGGACAAATACAATAAAACGGTCCAAAATTGGCCAGAAACATTGACACAGTCAGAATCTGCGAGAACACACCAGCCAAAAGGTCCCGATATTGGCCCTCATTCTGAGTTGATCGCTAGCTGCTTTCGGTCGCAGCGCAGCGATTAGGTGAAAAAGCGGCATTTATGCACATGCTTACGGGCCGCAGTACGCACGCGCAAAGTACTTTCACACAAAACTGCAGTTTTACACAAGGGCGAACAACGCTTTTCTGTCGCTCTGTTGATCGATGAGTGATTGACAGGAAGTGGGTGTTTCTGGGTGGTAACTGGCCGTTTTCAGGGAGTGTGCTAAAAAAAACGCAGGCGTGTCAGGTCAAAACTCAGGCGTGCCTGGGGAAATGGGGGAGTGGCTGGCCGAACGCAGGGCGTGTTTGTGACGTCAAAGCAGGAACTAAACTGACTGAAGTGATCGCAAGGTAGGAGTAGGTTTGGAGCTGCTCAGAAACTGCATGAAAAGATTTTCGAGCAGTTCTGCTAACCTTTCGTTCGCACTTCTGCTAAGCTAAGATACACTCCCAGAGAGCAGCGGCCTAGCGTGTGCACTGCTACTAAAAGCAGCTAGCAACAATCAACTCGGAATGAGGGCCATTGGGCCTTATTCAGGTTTGTAAGCAAACCAAAAAATCACACAGCTGGGCATAACCATGTCGCACTGCAGGTGGGGCAGATGTAACATGTGCAGAGAGAGTTAGATATGGGTGGGGTGTGTTCAAACTGGAATCTAAATTGCAGTGTAAAAATAAAGCAGCCAGTATTTACCAGGCAGGAACAATATAACCCACCCAAATCTAACTCTCTCTGCACATGTTACACCTGCCACACCTGCAGTGCACATGGTTTTGCCCAGTTGCTTGCTATTTTGGTTTGCTTACAGACCTGAATAACCCCCGTTGTGCAGTGTGTGAGCATTCCTAATAATCTGTCCATAGTTCCGACGATTTACCCTGATTACCTCCTCCTCCTTGGGGATGGACATATGCAAATTCAGTGTGGTGTGGCAGAAAATCAGTAACTTTAACCATAAAAAATCCCTTATTGTGTAGCGCTGATATCGGGACCTTCCACTGACAGAAAATTCACTCTGATTGTCTGTACAATAAAAAAAACCAAAATAGTCTGTAGCTAGTTTGATTGTGCCCCTTGGCAAAACCATGTTATAGTGCAGGTAGGGTAAATATAAAATGTGTCGAGAGTTAGATTTGGGAGGGGCGCGTCCTACCTCGCATCTCAATTGCAGTGCAAAAAAAAAGCTGCCAGTATTACCGTGCATGAATGAAAAAGTATGTGCACCCCTTGCATTGCAGAATGATGTTTATGGGCACAGTAACTTGCTATAATTTGCTTCATTCCCACCTCAGAATTAGCCCCAATGTCGGTGTGTAACATTGGGCACCATATTACTGCATTTGATGTAGAATTCATGTTATTTGATATCAAAATTGTGTTTTTCTCATTATAACATGTGGCGTCTCTGTGCTTTCCTCCCTATTACATGCGTGACCTGTCTGTGTATTTCTCACTATTACATGCGTGGCCTCTCTGTGTATTCCTCATGATTACACACAATGTCTCTGTGTATTCCTCAGTAATACATGCATGGCCTCTCTGTGTATTCCTCATTATTACACGCAGTGTCTCTGTGTATTCCTCATTATTACACGCAATGTCTCTGTGTATTCCTCAGTAATACATGCGTGGCCTCTCTGTGTATTCCTCATTATTACACGCAGTGTCTGTGTATTCCTCAGTAATACATGCGTGGCCTCTCTGTGTATTCCTCATTTTTACACGCAGTGTCTCTGTGTATTCCTCAGTAATACATGCGTGACCTCTCTGTGTATTCCTCATTATTACACGCAGTGTCTGTGTATTCCTCATTATTACACGCAGTGTCTGTGTATTCCTCAGTAATACATGCGTGGCCTCTCTGTGTATTCCTCATTATTACACAGTGTCTCTGTGTATTCCTCATTATTACACGCAGTGTCTGTGTATTCCTCAGTAATACATGCGTGGCCTCTCTGTGTATTCCTCATTATTACACGCAATGTCTCTGTGTATTCCTCATTATTACACGCAGTGTCTGTGTATTCCTCAGTAATACATGCGTGGCCTCTCTGTGTATTCCTCATTATTACACGCAGTGTCTCTGTGTATTCCTCAGTAATACATGCGTGACCTCTCTGTGTATTCCTCATTATTACACGCAGTGTCTGTGTATTCCTCATTATTACACGCAGTGTCTCTGTGTATTCCTCAGTAATACATGCGTGGCCTCTCTGTGTATTCCTCATTATTACACGCAGTGTCTGTGTATTCCTCAGTAATACATGCGTGGCCTCTCTGTGTATTCCTCATTATTACACGCAATGTCTCTGTGTATTCCTCATTATTACACGCAGGGTCTCTGTGTTTTCCTCAGTAATACATGCGTGGCCTCTCTGTGTATTCCTCATTATTACACGCAGGGTCTCTGTGTATTCCTCAGTAATACATGCGTGACCTCTCTGTGTATTCCTCATTATTACACGCAATGTCTCTGTGTATTCCTCATTATTACATGCAGGGTCTCTGTGTATTCCTCATTATTACACGCAGTGTCTCTGTGTATTCCTCAGTAATACATGCATGGCCTCTCTGTGTATTCCTCATTATTACACGCAATGTCTCTGTGTATTCCTCATTATTACATGCAGGGTCTCTGTGTATTCCTCAGTAATACATGCGTGGCCTCTCTGTGTATTCCTCATTATTACACGCAGTGTCTCTGTGTATACCTCAGTAATACATGTGTGGCCTCTCTGTGTATTCCTCATTATTACATGCAATGTCTCTGTGTATTCCTCATTATTACACGCAGGGTCTCTGTTCATTCCTCAGTAATATATGCGTGGCCTCTCTGTGTATTCCTCATTATTACACGCAATGTCTCTGTGTATGCCTCATTATTACACGCAGGGTCTCTGTGTATTCCTCAGTAATACATGCGTGACCTCTCTGTGTATTCCTCATTATTACACGCAATGTCTCTGTGTATTCCTCATTTTCTCTGACGTCCTAGTGGATGCTGGGAACTCCGTAAGGACCATGGGGAATAGCGGCTCCGCAGGAGACTGGGCACAACTAAAGAAAGCTTTAGGACTACCTGGTGTGCACTGGCTCCTCCCACTATGACCCTCCTCCAGACCTCAGTTAAAATCTTGTGCCCGGCTGAGCTGGATGCACACTAGGGGCTCTCCTGAGCTCCTAGAAAAAGAAAGTTTATTTTAGGTTTTTTATTTTCAGTGAGATTTGCTGGCAACAGACTCACTGCTACGAGGGACTAAGGGGGGGAGAAGAAGCGAACCTACATGACTGGAGATAGTTTGGGCTTCTTAGGCTACTGGACACCATTAGCTCCAGAGGGATCGAACACAGGACCCGACCTCGATCGTTCGGTCCCGGAGCCGCGCCGCCGTCCCCCTTACAGAGCCAGAAGCATGAAGATGGTCCTGGAAATCGGCGGCAGAAGACTTCGGTCTTCAACAAGGTAGCGCACAGCACTGCAGCTGTGCGCCATTGCTCCTCATGCACATCTCACACTCCGGTCACTGATGGGTGCAGGGCGCTGGGAGGGGGCGCCCTGAGCAGCAATATGAATACCTTGGCTGGCAAAAAAATCACAATATATAGTCCCAGAGACTATATATGTGATTAATACCCCTGCCAGAATCCATAAAAAAAGCGGGAGAACAGTCCGCCGAAAAAGGGGCGGGGCTATCTCCCTCAGCACACTGGCGCCATTTTCTCTTCACAGTGCAGCTGGAAGACAGCTCCCCAGGCTCTCCCCTGTAGTTTTCAGGCTCAAAGGGTTAAAAAGAGGGGGGGGGGGCACTAAATTTAGGCGCAAATCTGTGTATCATAGCAGCTATAAGAAAATCACTGTAGGTAGTGTGAATCCCTGCATTATATAGCGCTCTGGTGTGTGCTGGCATACTCTCTCTCTGTCTCCCCGAAGGACTTTGTGGGGTCCTGTCCTCAGTCAGAGCATTCCCTGTGTGTGTGCGGTGTGTCGGTACGGCTGTGTCGACATGGTTGATGAGGAGGCTTATGTGGAGGCGGAGCAGATGCCGATAAATGTGATGTCGCCCCCTGTGGGGCCGACACCAGAGTGGATGGATAGGTGAAAGGCATTAACCGACAGTGTCAACTCCTTACATAAAAGGCTGGATGAACGTAAAAGCTGTGGGACAGCTGGCTTCTCAGCCCGCGCCTGCCCAGGCGTCTCAAAGGCCATCAGGGGCTCAAAAACGCCCGCTACCTCAGATGGCAGACACAGATGTCGACACGAAGTCGGACTCCAGTGTCGACGAGGTTGAGACATATACACAATCCACTAGGAACATCCGTTGCATGATCTCGGCAATAAAAATAAATGTGTTACACATTAACCCTGGTACCACAAAAAAAGGGGTTTTAGGTTTGGGGAGAAAAAGCACCAGTGTTTTGTTCACCCATCAGATGAGGGAATGAAGTGTGTGAAGAAGCGTGGGTTCCCCCGATAAGAAACTGGTAATTTCTAAAAAGTTACTGATGGCGTACCCTTTCCCGCCAGAGGATAGGTCACGTTGGGAGATATCCCCTAGGGTGGATAAGGCGCTCACACGTTTGTCAAAAAAGGTGGCACTGCCGTCTTAGGATACGGCCACTTTAAAGGAGCCTGCTGATAAAAAGCAGGGGCTATCCTTAAGTCTGTATATACACACTCAGGTACTATACTGAGACCTGCAATTGCCTTAGCATGGATAGTGCTGCTGCAGCGTGGTCTATTACCCTGTCAGGACAGGGATACTATTTGCTAACCGTAGAGCATATTAAAGACGTCGTCTTATATATGAGGGATGCACAGAGGGATATTTGCCGACTGGCATCCAAAATTAATGCAATGTCCATTCTGCCAGGAGGGTATTAGGGACCCGGCAGTGGACAGGCGATGCTGACTTTAGAAGGCACATGAAGATTCTGCCTTATAAGGGTGAGGAATTGTTTGGGGATGGTCTCTGGGACCTCGTATCCACAGCAACAGCTGGGAAGGAAAAAATTTACCTCAAGTTTCCTTACAGCCTAAGAAAGCACCGTATTATAAGGTACAGTCCTTTCGGCTTCAGAAAAGCAAGCGGGTCAAGGGCGCTTCCTTTCTGCACAGAGACAAGGGAAGAGGGAAAAAGCTGCACCAGACAGCCAGTTCCCAGGATCTTCCCCCGCTTCCTCTGAGTCCACCGCATGGCGCTGGGGCTCCACAGGTGGAGCCAGGTGCGGTGGGGGCGCGTCTCGGGAACTTCAGCGACCAGTGGGCTCGCTCACAGGGGGATCCCTGGGTTCTGCAAGTAGTATCACAGGGATACAAGCTGGAGTTCGAGGCGACTCCTCCTTGCCGTTACCTCAAATCAGCCTTGCCTGCTGCCCTCGAGGAGAGGTAGTACTGGCGGCAATTCACAAGCTGTACTTCCAGCAGGTGATAATCAAGGTACCCCTCCTTCAACAAGGCCGGGGTTACTATTCCACAATGTTTGTGGTACCGAAACCAGGCGGTTCGGTGAGACCCATTCTAAAATTGAAATCCTTGAACACTTATATACGAAGGTTCAAGTTCAAAATGGAATCGCTCAGGGCGGTTATTGCAAGCCTGGACGAAGGGGATTACATGGTAGCACTGGACATCAAGGATGCTTACCTGCATGTCCCCATTTACCCTCCTCACCAGGAGTACCTCAAAATTGTGGTACAGGACTGTCATTACCAATTCCAGACGTTGCCGTTGGTTTGTCCCCGGCACCGAGGGTATTTACCAAGGTAATAGCCGAAATGATGATACTCCTTCGAAAAAAGGGAGTTATAATTATCCCGTACTTGGACGATCTCCTTATAAAGGCGAGGTCCAGGGAGCAGTTGTTCGTCGAAGTGGCACTATCTCGGTAAGTGCTACAACAGCACGGCTGGATTCTGAATAGTCCAAAGTCGCAGCTGGTTCCTACGACGCGTCTACTGTTCCTGGGTATGGTTCTGGACACAGAACAAGAAAAAAGGGTTTCTCCCGGAGGAGAAGGCCAAGGAGTTGTCATCTCTAGTCAGAGACCTCCTAATACAAATACAGGTCGGTGCATCAATGCACGCGAGTCCTGGGAAAGATGGTAGCTTCTTACGAAGAAATTCCATTCGGCAGGTTCCAGGCAAGGATCTTCCAGTGGGATCTGTTGGACAAGAGGTCCGGGTCGCATCTTCAGATGCATCGGCTGATAACCCTGTCTCCAAGGGCCTGGGTGTCGCTGTTGTGGTGGCTGCAGAGTGCTCATCTTCTAGAGGGCCGCAGATTCGGCATACAGGACTGGGTCCTGGTGACCACGGATGCCAGCCTTCGAGGCTGGGGGGCAGTCACACAGGGAAGAAACTTCCAAGGACTATGGTCAAGTCAGGAGACTTCCCTATACATAAATATTCTGGGACTAAGGGCCATTCACAATACCCTAAGTCAGGCTAGACACCTGCTTCAACACCAGCCGGTGCTGATCCAGTCAGACAACATCACGGCGGTCGCCCATGTAAACCAGCAGGGCAGCACAAGAAGCAGGATGGTGATGGCAGAAGCCACAAGGATTTTCCGATGGGCGGAAAATCATGTGTTAGCACTGTCAGCAGTGTTCATTCCCGGAGTGGACAACTGGGAAGCAGACTTTCTCAGCAGGCACGACCTCCACCCGGGAGAGTGGGGACTTCATCCAGAAGTCTTCAAAATGATTGTACACCGTTGAGAAAGGCCACAGGTGACGTGATGGCGTCACGCCTCAACACAAAGCTAAAAAGATATTGCGCCAGGTCAAGGGACCCTCAGGCGATAGCTGTGGACGCTCTGGTAACACCGTGGGTGTACCAGTCGGTGTATGTGTTCCTTCCTTTGCCTCTCATACCCAAGGTATTGAGAATACTAAGAAGGAGAGGAGTAAGAACTATACTCGTGGTTCCGGATTGGCCAAGAAGAGCTTGGTACCCAGAACTTCAAGAAATGATCTCAGAGGACCCATGGCCTCTGCCGCTCAGACAGGACCTGCTGCAGCAGGGGCCCTGCCTGTTCCAAAACTTACCACGGCTGTGTTTGACGGCATGGCGGTTGAACACCGGATCCTACATGAAAAAGGCATTCCGGAGGAAGTCATTCCTACGCTGATTAAGGCTAGGAAAGATGTGATCGCAAAATATTATCACCGCATATGGCAAAAATATGTTGCTTGGTGTGAGGCCAGGAAGGCCCCAACGGAGGAATTTCAACTGGGTCGATTTCTGCACTTCCTACAGTCAGGAGTGACTACGGGCCTAAAATTGGGTTACGTTAAGGTCCAGATTTTGGCTCTGTACATTTTCTTCCAAAAAGAATTGGCTTCACTGCCTGAAGTTCAGACTTTTGTTAAGGGAGTGCTGCATATTCAGCCCCCCGTTTGTGCCTCTAGTGGCACCGTGGGATCTCAACGTGGTGTTGAATTTCCTGACGTCGCATTGGGTTGAGCCACTTAAATCCGTAGAGCTAAAATACCTCACGTGGAAAGTGGTCATGCGGTTGGCCTTGGCGTCGGCCAGGCGTGTATCAGAATTGGCGGTTTTGTCATGCAAAAGCCCTTATCTGATTTTCATATGGATAGGGCGGAATTGAGGACTCGTTCCCAATTCCTTCCTAAGGTGGCATCAGCTTTTCATGTGAACCAACCTATTGTGGTGCCTGCGGCTACGTGGGACTTGGAGGACTCCAAGTTACTGGACGTAGTCAGGGCCCTGAAAATAGATGTTTCCAGGACGGCTGGAGTCAGGAAAACTGACCCAACAAGCTGGGTGCTCCTGCTTCTAAGCAGACTATTGCTCGCTGGATCTGTAGCACGATTCAACTTGCACATTCTGCGGCTGGACTGCCGCACCCTAAATCTGTAAAAGCCCATTCCACGAGGAAAGTGGGCTCTTCTTGGGCGGCTGCCCGAGGGGTCTCGGCTTTACAACTTTGCCGAGCGGTTACTTGGTCGGGTTCAAACAATTTTGAAAAAGTCTGCAAGTTTGATACCCTGGCTGAGGAGGACCTTGAGTTTGCTCATTCGGTGCTGCAGAGTCATCCGCACTCTCCCGCCCGTTTGGGAGCTTTGGTATAATCCCCATGGTCCTTACAGAGTTCCCAGCATCCACTAGGACGTCAGAGAAAATAAGATTTTACTCACCGGTAAATCTATTTCTCGTAGTCCGTAGTGGATGCTGGGCACCCATCCCAAGTGCGGATTGTCTGCAATACTTGTATATAGTTATTGCCTAACTAAAGGGTTATTGTTATGAGCCATCTGTTAGTGAGGCTCAGTTATATTTCATACTGTTAACTGGGTATAATATCACGAGTTATACGGTGTGATTGGTGTGGCTGGTATGAGTCTTACCCGGGATTCAAAATCCTTCCTTATTGTGTCAGCTCTTCCGGGCACAGTATCCTAACTGAGGTCTGGAGGAGGGTCATAGTGGGAGGAGCCAGTGCACACCAGGTAGTCCTAAAGCTTTCTTTAGTTGTGCCCAGTCTCCTGCGGAGCCGCTATTCCCCATGGTCCTTACGGAGTTCCCAGCATCCACTACGGACTACGAGAAATAGATTTACCGGTGAGTAAAATCTTATTACATGCAGGGTCTCTGTGTATTCCTCATTATTACACGCAGGGTCTCTGTGTATTCCTCAGTAATACATGCGTGACCGCTCTGTGTATTCCTCATTATTACACACAGGGTCTCTGTGTATACCTCAGTAATACATGCGTGGCCTCTCTGTGTATTCCTCATTATTACACGCAATGTCTCTGTGTATTCCTCATTATTACACGCAATGTCTCTGTGTATTCCTCATTATTACACGCAGGGTCTCTGTGTATTCCTCAGTAATACATGCGTGACCGCTCTGTGTATTCCTCATTATTACACGCAGGGTCTCTGTGTATACCTCAGTAATACATGCGTGGCCTCTCTGTGTATTCCTCATTATTACACGCAATGTCTCTGTGTATTCCTCATTATTACACTCTGGGTCTCTATGTATTCCTCAGTAATACATGCATGGCCTCTCTATGTATTCCTCATTATTACACGCAGGGTCTCTGTGTATTCCTCAGTAACACATGCATGGCCTCTCTGTGTATTCCTCATTATTACACGCGGTATCTCTGTGTTTACCTCATTATTACACGCGGTGTCTCTGTGTATACCTCAGTAATACATGCGTGGCCTCTCTGTGTATTCCTCATTATTACACGCAATGTCTCTGTGTATTCCTCATTATTACACGCAGTGTCTCTGTGTATACCTCGGTAATACGTGTGTGGCCTCTCTGTGTATTCCTCATTATTACACGCAGTGTCTCTGTGTATTCCTCAGTAATACATGTGTGACCTCTCTGTATTCCTTATTACATGTGTCTCTGTGTATACCTCAGTAATACATGTGTGGCCTCTCTGTGTATTCCTCATTATTACATGTGTCTCTGTGTATTCCTCAGTAATACATGTGTGGACTCTCTCTGTGTATTCCTCATTATTACACGCAATGTCTCTGTGTATACCTCTGTAATACGTGTGGCCTTTCAATGTATTCCTTATTATTACATGTGTCTCTGTGTATTCCTCACTATTACATGCGTGACCTGTCTGTGTATTTCTTACTATTATATGCGTGACCTGTCTGTGTATTCCTCAGTATTACATGTGTGGCCTCTCTGTGTATTCCTCATTATTACACGCAGTGTCTCTGTGTATTCCTCCGTATTACTTGCGTGGCCTCTCTGTGTATTCCTCATTATTACATGCAGTGTCTCTGAGTATTCCTCACTGACGCGGACTGTATATATTGAAGGGTCCGGTGAGCAGCCGGCAGCTGCAGGAGGTTGAGAAGCTGCTGCAGAATCTGATTGCACAGGACCAGGAGATTCACACTGCACAGCTGCCGCTCTCCGACACTAAACGTATCCAGGGTCTCCGCACTGTGGATGAGGTACGGAACGATCTGTTACATACTGGGTTTTGCACTATAAGAATATTAACAAGCACTTATTACTAAAAGGCTTACATGGTTACTATGTATCTGCTAAGTATCTGATTAACGTTCCCTGAAAGCAGCATTTGTGTACGGCAGGAATTCTATTCTCTAAACACATTTCATGTTCTGTTGTCATTATTGTGCCCAGTACCGCTATATGAGCACTGCCACCCACCCTCAGCCTCTGTGTTCCAGACTGCATCCTGTATTTGGTCCCCCAATAACCTGGCAGTATCCCCCTTCATATGTTAGAGCTCACTCTGTAACAGATCCTTGCCTGAGGCTTCCATCCTCTCGTCTTGCCTCTGGTGTACCCAAAGCCCCTATATTAGAACATGGAACCTGTATAGGACAGCCCTCGGTGCCTTGGAGCTTCCTCTTTCCATACACAATTTGTCCCCTTATACTTATATAAGAGATCACACCCCCACTACCCCTGCTCAGCGTCAACCACCTCCTTTGTCCTTCTCTATCATTGTATGTAATACTGTTGGCTTCCCCACCGGCAGGTGTACCCGGATCCTGTGCGCGTTGTATCGGTTGGTGTTTCCACGGAGACATTATTAAATCCGAGCTCTACGGCTGCTCGCCAGACATCAGTAGAACTTTGCTGCGGCACGTAAGAAATGACATTTGTATCTGTTTCCTTGTATGTGGATTTTATTCCTTCTGACTGTTATTGGAAATAACATTCTGTATTTAGACTCCTCATCCATTTAATACTTTTTCTCTGACGTCCTAGTGGATGCTGGGGACTCCGTAAGGACCATGGGGAATAGACGGGCTCCACAGGAGACTGGGCACTCTATAAGAAAGATTTGGTACTATCTGGTGTGCACTGGCTCCTCCCTCTATGCCCCTCCTCCAGACCTCAGTTAGATTTCTGTGCCCGGCCCGAGCTGGTTGCACACTAGGAGCTCTCCTGAGCTTCTAGAAAGAAAGTTTAAATTAGGTTTTTTATTTTACAGTGAGACCTGCTGGCAACAGGCTCACTGCAACGAGGGACTAAGGGGAGAAGAAGCGAACCTACCTGCTTGCAGCTAGCTTGGGCTTCTTAGGCTACTGGACACCATTAGCTCCAGAGGGATCGACCGCAGGACTCGTCCTTGGTGTTCGTTCCCGGAGCCGCGCCGCCATCCCCCTTACAGAGCCAGAAGCATGAAGATGGTCCGGAAAATCGGCGGCAGAAGACTTCAGTCTTCACCAAGGTAGCGCACAGCACTGCAGCTGTGCGCCATTGCTCCTCATACACACTTCACACTCCGGTCACTGAGGGTGCAGGGCGCTGGGGGGGTCGCCCTGAGCAGCAATAATATCACCTTGGCTGGCAAAATAACCACAATATATAGCCCCAGAGGCTATATATGTGGTAATTACCCCTACCAGAATACAGAAAAAAGCGGGAGAAAAGGCCGCCGAAAAAGGGGCAGAGCCATCTCCCTCAGCACACTGGCGCCATTATTCCCTCACAGTTCCGCTGGAAGGAAGCTCCCTGACTCTCCCCTGCAGTCTACACTACAGAAAGGGTAAAAAAGAGAGGGGGGCACTAAATTTGGGCGCAGTTTAATACAATAAGCAGCTATAAAGGGTCATAATTCAGTTAGTCCCTGTATTATTATAGCGCTCTGGTGTGTGCTGGCATACTCTCTCTCTGTCTCCCCAAAGGGCTTTTGTGGGGTCCTGTCTCCTTTAAGAGCATTCCCTGTGTGTGTGTGCGGTGTCGGTACGGCTGTGTCGACATGTTTGATGAGGAGACTTATGTGGAGGCGGAGCAGATGCCTATAAATGTGATGTCACCCCCTGCGGGGCAGACACCTGAGTGGATGGATTTATGGAAGGAATTACGTGCAAGTGTCGACTCCTTACATAAAAAATTTGACGACATGCCAAATGCGGGACAGCCGGCTTCTCAGCCCGTGCCTGCCCAGACGTTTCAAAGGCCGTCAGGGGCCCTGAAACGACCACTACCTCAGATGGCAGACACAGATGTCGACACGGATACTGATGCAAGTGTCGACGACGATGAGTCAAATTTAATGTCCACTAGGGCCATTTGTGGCATGATTGAGGCAATGAATGAGGTATTACACCTTGCTGATATAAACCCAGGTACCTCAAAAAAGGGTATTATGTTTGGGGAGAAAAAGCTACCAATAGTTTTTCCCCCATCTGAGGAATTGAATGAGGTGTGTGAAGAAGCGTGGGCTTTCCCCGATAAAAAATTGGTGATTTCAAAAAAATTACTAATGGCGTTCCCTTTCTCGCCAGAGGATAGGTCACGTTGGGAAACTCCCCCTAGGGTGGATAAAGCGCTCACACGTTTGTCTAAAAAGGTGGCACTACCGTCTCCGGATACGGCCGCCCTAAAGGAACCTGCTGATAGAAAGCAGGAGGCTATCCTAAAATCTATATACACACACACTGGTGTTATACTGAGACCAGCTATTGCTTCAGCCTGGATGTGCAGTGCTGCTGCTGCTTGGTCAGATTCCCTGTCGGAAAATATTGACACCCTAGACAGAGACACTATATTGCTAACCATAGAGCATATAAAAGACTCAGTCTTATACATGAGAGATGCACAGAGGGAGATCTGCCGGCTGGCATCTAGAATAAGTGCTTTGTCCATTTCTGCTAGGAGAGGCTTATGGACTCGGCAGTGGACAGGAGATGCAGATTCTAAAAGGCACATGGAAGTTTTGCCTTATAAGGGTGAGGAGTTATTCGGGGACGGTCTCTCAGACCTTGTTTCCACAGCAACAGCTGGGAAGTCTGCATTTTTGCCCCATGTCCCCTCACAGCCTAAGAAAGCACCGTATTACCAAGTACAGTCCTTTCGACCCCAGAAAAATAGGCGGGGAAAAGGCGGGTCCTTTCTGTCTAGAGGCAGAGGAAGGGGGAAAAAGCTGCAACACACAGCAGGTTCCCAGGACCAAAAGTCCTCCCCCGCTTCTTCCAAATCCGCCGCATGACGGTGGGGCTCCACAGGCGGAGCCAGATACGGTGGGGGGCCGCCTCAAGAATTTCAGCGATCAGTGGGCTCGCTCACGGGTGGATCCCTGGATCCTTCAAGTAGTATCTCAGGGGTACAAGCTGGAATTCGAGGCGCCTCCCCCCCTCCGTTTCCTCAAATCAGCCTTACCGACGACTCCATCGGGCAGGGAGGCTGTGCTAGAGGCCATTCACAAGCTGTATTCCCAGCAGGTGATAGTCAAGGTACCCCTACTTCAACAAGGCCGGGGCTACTATTCCACACTGTTTGTGGTACCGAAACCAGACGGTTCGGTGAGACCCATTTTAAATTTGAAATCCTTGAACACTTACATAACAAAATTCAAGTTCAAGATGGAATCGCTCAGGGCGGTTATTGCAAGCCTGGACGAGGGGGATTACATGGTATCCCTGGACATCAAGGATGCTTACCTGCATGTCCCTATTTACCTTCCTCACCAGGAGTACCTCAGATTTGTGGTACAGGATTGCCATTACCAATTCCAGACACTACCGTTTTGACTGTCCACAGCACCGAGGGTGTTTACCAAAGTAATGGCAGAAATGATGATACTCCTTCGAAAAAAGGGAGTTTTAATTATCCCGTACTTGGACGATCTCCTTATAAAGGCGAGGTCCAGGGAGCAGTTATTGGTCGGAGTAGCACTATCTCGGGAAGTGCTACAACAGCATGGCTGGATTCTAAACATTCCAAAGTCACAACTGGTTCCTTCCACTCGCTTACTGTTCCTGGGGATGATTTTGGACACAGAACTGAAAAAAGTGTTTCTCCCGCAGGAGAAAGCCAAGGAGCTGTCATCTCTAGTCAGAGACCTCCTAAAACCAAAACGGGTATCGGTGCATCACTGCACACGAGTCCTGGGAAAATTGGTGGCTTCATACGAAGCAATTCCATTCGGCAGGTTCCATGCGAGGACCTTCCAGTGGGACCTCTTGGACAAGTGGTCGGGATCGCATCTTCAGATGCATCAACTGATAACCCTGTCTCCAAGGACCAGGGTGTCTCTACTGTGGTGGCTGCAGAGTGCTCATCTTCTAGAGGGCCGCAGATTCGGCATACAGGACTGGGTCCTGGTGACCACGGATGCCAGCCTTCGAGGCTGGGGAGCAGTCACACTGGGAAGAAACTTCCAAGGACTATGGTCAAGTCAGGAGACTTCCCTACACATAAATATTCTGGAACTGAGGGCCATTTACAATGCCCTAAGTCAGGCAAGACCCCTGCTTCAAAACCAGCCGGTACTGATCCAGTCAGACAACATCACGGCAGTCGCCCATGTGAACCGACAGGGCGGCACAAGAAGCAGGATGGCAATGGCAGAAGCCACAAGGATTCTCCGATGGGCGGAAAATCATGTACTAGCACTGTCAGCAGTGTTCATTCCGGGAGTGGACAACTGGGAAGCAGACTTCCTCAGCAGACACGACCTACACCCGGGAGAGTGGGGACTTCATCCAGAAGTCTTCCTACTGTTGGTAAACCGTTGGGAAAGGCCACAGGTGGACATGATGGCGTCCCGCCTCAACAAAAAGCTAAAGAGATATTGCGCCAGGTCAAGGGACCCTCAGGCGATAGCTGTGGACGCTCTAGTGACACCGTGGGTGTACCAGTCGGTTTATGTGTTCCCTCCTCTGCCTCTCATACCAAAGGTACTGAGAATAATAAGAAGGCGAGGAGTAAGAACGATACTCGTGGTTCTGGATTGGCCAAGAGGGGCTTGGTACCCGGAACTTCAAGAAATGATATCAGAGGACCCATGGCCTCTACCGCTCAGACAGGACCTGCTGCAGCAGGGGCCCTGTCTGTTCCAAGACTTACCGCGGCTTCGTTTGACGGCATGGCGGTTGAATTCCGGATCCTAAAGGAAAAGGGCATTCCGGAGGAAGTCATTCCTACGCTGATAAAAGCCAGGAAAGAAGTAACCGCGAACCATTATCACCGTATTTGGCGAAAATATGTTGCGTGGTGTGAGGCCAGGAAGGCCCCAACAGAGGAATTTCAGCTGGGTCGTTTTCTACACTTCCTACAGTCGGGAGTGACTATGGGCCTAAAATTGGGTTCCATTAAGGTCCAGATTTCGGCCCTGTCGATTTTCTTCCAGAAAGAACTGGCTTCACTGCCTGAAGTTCAGACTTTTGTAAAGGGAGTGCTTCATATTCAGCCCCCTTTTGTGCCTCCCGTGGCACCTTGGGATCTCAATGTGGTGTTGAGTTTCCTGAAATCACATTGGTTTGAACCACTTAAAACTGTGGATCTGAAATATCTCACGTGGAAAGTGGTCATGTTATTGGCCTTGGCTTCGGCCAGGCGTGTGTCAGAATTGGCGGCTTTGTCTTGTAAAAGCCCTTATCTGATTTTTCATATGGATAGGGCAGAATTGAGGACTCGTCCCCAGTTTCTCCCTAAGGTGGTATCTGCTTTTCACTTGAACCAACCTATTGTGGTGCCTGCGGCTACTAGGGACTTGGAGGATTCCAAGTTACTGGATGTAGTCAGGGCCTTGAAACTTTGTTTCCAGGACGGCTGGAGTCAGGAAGACTGACTCGCTCTTTGTCCTGTATGCACCCAACAAGATAGGTGCTCCTGCTTCTAAGCAGACTATTGCTCGCTGGATTTGTAGCACAATTCAGCTGGCGCATTCTGCGGCTGGATTGCCGCATCCTAAATCTGTGAAAGCCCATTCCACGAGGAAAGTGGGCTCATCTTGGGCGGCTGCCCGAGGGGTCTCGGCTTTACAACTTTGCCGAGCTGCAACTTGGTCAGGGGCAAACACGTTTGCTAAATTCTACAAATTTGATACCCTGGCTGAGGAGGACCTTGAGTTCTCTCATTCGGTGCTGCAGAGTCATCCGCACTCTCCCGCCCGTTTGGGAGCTTTGGTATAATCCCCATGGTCCTTACAGAGTCCCCAGCATCTACTAGGACGTCAGAGAAAATAAGATTTTACTCACCGGTAAATCTATTTCTCGTAGTCCGTAGTGGATGCTGGGCGCCCATCCCAAGTGCGGATTGTCTGCAATACTTGTATATAGTTATTGCCTAACTAAAGGGTTATTGTTGAGCCATCTGTTGAGAGGCTCTGTTATATTTCACACTGTTAACTGGGTATAGTATCACGAGTTATACGGTGTGATTGGTGTGGCTGGTATGAGTCTTACCCGGGATTCAAAATCCTTCCTTATTGTGTCAGCTCTTCCGGGCACAGTATCCTAACTGAGGTCTGGAGGAGGGGCATAGAGGGAGGAGCCAGTGCACACCAGATAGTACCAAATCTTTCTTATAGAGTGCCCAGTCTCCTGCGGAGCCCGTCTATTCCCCATGGTCCTTACGGAGTCCCCAGCATCCACTACGGACTACGAGAAATAGATTTACCGGTGAGTAAAATCTTATTTTTTGTTTCTTACATTCAGGCATTTGCTCAGGACAGGAGCCATCGAGGACATAGTCATAGTGTCTGAAAAACCACTTGCCAAAGGGATCGTTCGTCTCATCGCTGTTACTGGGGAAGAAGCCAAACAGGTCCTATACTTTGTTCCCAGATATCTTCTCGATAAACACAACTTTTCATATCCTCTGTCTGTCTGTAGTTCTCCGTTTGTAATGTAAAGTCTCTAAAAACGACAACAGAGCACCACTGTCTTCATCTTTTATCTGTGAGTTACACGCTAACACTGATTATCTGTAGGCGCGTGAGATGGGACAGGCGCTGTGGCAGGATGTGGAGTCCATCACTGAGCGAATGAAGACCAGGCCGTCGTCTTTCAGCGAAGTTCAGCAGTTGTCCAAGGAGATCGGACTCCTGACCGATGTGAGTAGAATGAAAGGCTAGTGGGTATTAAGTTGGGGATTATTTGTATTAGTAGGATGTTTAGATTGCAAGCTTGTATGGACAAGGACCTCCTTCTTTTTTTATTATCGGTTCCAACAACTTTTCTGTGATCTCCCTAGCCCAGAGGTTCTCAAACGCAGTACTCAAGCCACCACAACGGTCCAGGTTTTAGGTATATCCATGGCTCAGCACAGATAGTTAAATCAAATTGACCGAGGCGCTAATTAAGTCACCTGTGGCCAAGCATGGATAGACTTAAAACCTGGACCATTGGGGTGCCTTGAGGACCGCATTTGAGAACTTCTGCCCTAGCCCTTAGTTTTGTGGAGTAGGGCACATTAAGGAGCAATATTTCCCAATACCTAAATATCAGTTACGGTATTAATGATGTGACTTAAGTCCAGCAAGGTTCCCTTCTAGAGATATAAATGATGTATTTATTTCACTCCCAACAGCTTTGATAATAATTGGGCAGATGTAGTAAGCCTGGAGAAGTGATAAAGAAGTGATAAGTGAAAGGTGATAATGCACCAACCAGTCGGCGTCCAACTGTAATTTTTCAAACCTGTAATAATTGGCTGGTGCTGTATCAACTTCCACTTATCACTTCTTTATCACTTCACAAGGCTTAATACGTCTGCTCCAATGTTCTGAGTCTGTTTGGAAATTATAATGACAAAAATAATAGGATTTTAATTACTTACCGGTAAATCCTTTTCTCATAGTCCCATATAGGATACTGGGGTCCATTTAGTACCATGGGGGTAAAGACGGGTCCACTAGGAGCCATGGGCATTTTAAGAATTTGATAGTGTGGTCTGGCTCCTCCCTCTATGCCCCTCCTATCAGACTCAGTCTAGGAAACTTTGCCCGAGGAGACGGCCGTATTTCGAGAGAAGGATAGATAAGGATAGTGGTGAGATTCCGAACCAGCACACACAACAAGAGGAAAGCCAAGCTAACCAAATTTGAAACAGGAACAGCAACGGCTGAACCAACATTACTTAACCAAGTAACAGTGCAGGAAGAACGAAGCACTGGGTAGGCGCCCAGTATCATCTACAGACTACGAGAAAAGGATTTACCGGTAGGTTATTAAAACCCAATTTTCTCTTACATCCTAGAGGATACTGGGATCCACATTAGTACCATGGGGATGTACCAAAGCTCCCAGAACGGGAGGGAGAGCGCGGAGGCCCCTGCAGAACTGATTGACCAAACTTTAGGTCCTCAGAGGCCAAAGTATCGAACTTATAGAACTTTGCAAACTTGTTCGAACCAGGCCAAGTAGCTGCTCATCAGAGCTGTAAAGCCGAGACACCCCGGGCAGCCGCCCATGAAGAACCCACAGACCTAGTAGAGTGGGCCTGTACTCATTTTGGACATGGCAAATTTGCCGTGGAATAAGCATGCTGGATAGTGAGCCTGATCCAGCGTGCAATTGTCTGCTTTGATGCAGGACACCCAATCTTATTGGGATCATAAAGAACAAACAGCGAGTCCGTCTTTCTGTGACGAGCTGTTCTTTTCACATACACCTTCAAAGCCCTCATGACATCCAAAGACTATGAAGTAGCATTGGTGTCGAACCGGAATCACAATATGATGTGAAACGCAGACACCACCTTAGGAAGAAATTGCTGACGAGTTCTGAGTTCAGCTCTGTCCTCATGGAAAATTAAATAGGGACTTTAGTGAGACAAAGCCCCCATATCCGACACACGTCTTGCTGAAGCCAAGGCCAACAGTGTGATGGTCTTCCACATAAGATATTTTACGTCCACCTCCTGTAACGGCTCACGCCAGTCCGATTGGAGGAAATGCAGCACCACATTGAGATCCCAAGGTGCCGTGGGAGGCACAAAGGGAGGTTGGATGTGCAGAATGCCTTTCAAGAACGTCTGGACCCCAGGGAGAGAAGCCAATTGTTTCTGAAAGAAAATGGACAAGGACGAAATCTGGACTTTTATGGAGCTCAGACGTAAGCCCATATCCAACTCCTGCTTGTAGATAAAGCAGGAAACGTCCTAGATGGAATTCCATCGCAGAAAATGTTCTGCCCTCACACCCAGAGACGTATTTCTTCCAAATACGATGGTAATGCTTAGACGTTACCCCCTTCCTGGCTTGGATCATAGTTTGGATAACCTTGTTAGAGATCCCTCTCCTGGCTAGAATCAGCCGTTCAACTTCCATGCCGTCAAACGTAGCTGCGGTAAGTCCTCATAGACGAACGGGCCCTGTTGCAGAAGATCTTCGCGAAGAGGAAGAGGCCACGGATCTTCCAGGAGCATCTCCCTTCTTGGCCAGTACGGAGCAATTAGAATTGCTTGAACCTTTTCCCTTTTTATTCTCTTTAGAATTCTTGGGATCAGAGGAAGTGGAGGAAAAACGTACACCATCTGATAGACCCATGGAGTCGTCAGGGCATCTACCGCCACCGCCTGTGGGTCTCTCGACCTGGAACAATACCGCTTGAGCTTTTTGTTGAGACGAGAGGCCATCATGTTGATCTGTGGATATCCCCATCGACTTGTCAAGCACCTGAACACTTCCGGGTGAAGGCCCCACTCCCCCGGGTACAGGTCGTGTCTGCTGAGGAAGTCTGCTTCCCAGTTGTCTACTCCCGGAATGAAGACCGCTGACAACGCCACAGCATGTCTCTCTGCTCAGAGGAGAATTCTTGTCACGACATTGCTGCTCTGATTTTCGTTCCGCCCTGTTGGTTTATGTACGTTACTGCTGTCACATCGTCCGACTGGACCTGAATGGCCTGTTCTTGAAGAAGATGTGAGGCCTGCAGAAGGGCGTTTTATGTGGCTCTGAGTTCCAGAATGTTGATTGGAAGGACGACTTCCTCACTGGACCATCTTCCTTGAAACTGCACCCCCTGAGTGACTGCTCCCCAACCTCTGAGGCTTGCGTCTGTGGTTAACAGACTCCAATTCTGAATTCGGCACCTCCGACCCTCGACGAGGTGAGAAGTCCGTAGCCACCACAGAAGGGAGATCCTGGCTTTTGGTGACAGACTGATCCTCTGGTGCATGTGAAGATGCGATCGAGACCATTTGTCCAACAGATCGAGCTGGAAGGGTCTTGCGTGAAACCTTTGTCAAAGTCGGAAAATATTGCAGAACACACATCACGTACAAACTACACACACATGCCCACTGCGCGTGCACTTGTTCTTCCGTGCGTGCACATATCCGCAATTTGCGTATGGTCGCTCCCGCGGTCCTGCGCATCGGCGCGTGGTATGGGTATTTACGGCAGAGTTTGTGAACGCATGGAGAGCCATCAAAACACATTACATATTTAATCCAAATAGTGCACAATGTACACATAGCCTCCCTGCACCACATCAGAAAGTAATAGCTGTTTAAAATGGTTACAGAACAAAGGGATTCACCTTTACAGGATAAGAGGGGACAGACTAAGGTTATAAGGTGGTGTCTGGTATCCAGCTGTAGGGTATTTTAAGGGTAACATTCCGGTGTTGGTTTGAGGAAGAACGCATGTTCCTGCGGATAGTTATGTGCAGAATATAGATATAAACTGTATTTACTGTATATTATGTATGCAGCGGGAATCCAGAGGAGACCACCCACTAGAGCAGTTGAGAAAGACATCGCCTACCTTTTCAAATCGACCTATGACCTCTCCTGTACTGTAAAAGTGCATTCCTGTGTCCAATGGACAAAGGGATTACAGTATCCATTGTATTGCTTTTGGAAGAATTGTATAAATAAAGCCTGCTGCAGCCTGGCCAGGCACAAGACTCACAAAGTTATCTATCAGATGACCGGGGACCGGCCGGGTTGCGCAAGCGATTCCAATCACGTATGTACATTGACTGTAGCCATTATTCTGTTATATTGTCTTGTATTGTAGTGCATGATTTGTATTGTAAACCCCCTTTCAGCAATAATCCACTGTGGTGTCGGAACCCAGCGGTAAAATCACAATTGGTGTCGTGTCCTCATTGCCCTGCTAAGGTTTAAAGTGTTTTATCATTGCATTACATTACTGCTAAGGTTTAAAGTGTTTTATCATTGCATTGCATTACTGTAAAGGGTTAAAGTGTATCTCTGGGTGTGCGCGCGCTGTGTGTACTTTGTACCCCCAGCGCGGCGTTTGTATGCAAAGTCCGTACAGTGATACAGTGTATAAAGCACGTAGCGTGTGTACTAAGGTTAGCGGCCGCAGCGGCTCCATGGTAAAGTGTATTCCAAGTGTGTGTAAGGTATAGCTTTTTGTTCCTGTTAGAGAATCAACATTATCACCTTCTGTATTGAAGTGCCTCGTAAGAGGCCACTATATTCCCTAGAAGGCGAATGCATAGATGCACCGATATCCGGGTTGGCTTCAGAACATCCCGAACCATCACTAATGCCTTTTCCAACGGAAGGAACACTTTGTGACTCCGTATCCAGTATTATTCCCAGGAAAGGGAGCCTCCGTGTTGGCTCTAGGTGAGATTTCGGAAGGTTCAGATTCCACCCATGATCCTGGAGAAGTTTGGTTGAGAGAGCAATGCTGTCCAGCAACCTTTCCCTGGATGGTGCTTTTATCAGGAAATCGTCCAGGTACGGAATTATGTTCACTCCTTGTTTGCGGAGTAGAAACATCATCTCTGCCATCTCCTTGGTGAACACCCTCGGTGCCGTGGAGAGACCAAATGGCAGGGCCTGGAACTGGTAGTGACAGTCCTGCAGTGCAAACCATAGGTAAGCCTGATGAGGCGGCCAGATCGGAATGTGAAGGTACACATCCTTGATATCCAGAGACACTAGGAATTCCCCCTCCTCCAGACCTGAGATCACCGCTCTCAGAGACTCCATCTTGAATTTGAACACTCATAAGTACGGGTTCAACGACTTGAGGTTCAAAATTGGTCTGACCGAACCGTCCAGTTTCGGTACTACAAACAATTTGGAATAGTACCCCTTGTTTAGCTGATGAGGTGGAACTGGAACAATGACGTGAGTCTATACCAGTTTTTGGATGGCATGTTATACTTGCCTCTTGTGAAATTGGCAAGCCTGATTTGAAGAATCTGTGAGGTGGGAGCTCTTGGAACTCCAGTCTGTAGCCCTGGGAAATAAAATTTATGACCCAGGGATCCTGGCACAAATTTGACCAGATTTGACGGAAGAATTGTAGACGAGCTCCCACCTGACAGCCTTCCAGGCATTGCGGTCCACCGTCATGCCAAAGTCTTTGAGGAAGCGATGCCTGAGCTGTGTTCCTGAGCACCTGCTGTTGCTGGTTTGCGTGGTTTACCTCTTGCGCCGCTGGAGGATGTAGAAGCACCTCTGGATCTGCCCTTGAACTTGGCGGTCTGAAAGGACTGTAACTTAGAAGCTGAATAAGTCTTCTTGGTTGGGGTGGCTGCGGAAGGAAGATTCGTAGTCTTACCCGCAGTAGCTGTGGAGATCCATTTGTCTAATTCCTCTCCGACCAAGGCCTCTCCTGTGAATGGTAGGCCTTCCATGCCTTTCCTGGAATCCGCGTCAGCAGTCCACTGGCGTAGCCACAAGCCTCTGCGTGCCGACACTGCTATAGTGGTGGTGCGTGCGTTAAGCTTGCCTATTTCCTTTATGCCTTTCACCATAAAGTTTGCAGAGTCCTGTATATGCTGCAGGAGTAAGACAACATCCCCCCTAGATAAGGAATCTAACCCCTCAATTAGGTTACCTGACCATTTTGCAATGGCTTCAGTGATCCATGCACATGCAATAGTGGGTCTTTGGGCCACCCCAGCAGCTGTGTACAATGATTTGAGTGTTGTCTCAATTTTATGATCAGCCGTCTCTTTCAGGGAGGCTGCACCAGTAACGGGCAATACAATTTTATGTGACAGAGACTAGAGACTGATGCGTCCACTATCGGTGGATTTTCCCATTTTTTCCTATCCTCCAGAGGAAAAGGAAAAGATGAGAGCAACCTTTTAGGGATCTGAAACTTCTTATCAGGATTAACCCATGGTTCTTCAAACAGGGTATTCAATTCCTTTGACGCAGGAAAAGTGACTGAGGTCTTCTTTTTTACATTAAAATAAGATTTCTCACACTCCTCTAACACCTTATCAGGAATATGCAGAACATCTCTGATAGCCTCTATAAGAGCCTTTATTCCCTGTGACAGAGCAGCATCCTTCCCCCTTCTGAGTCCACCTCTCCCTCCTCCATGTCTGACCTGTCAGCGTCCGAGTCAGACTGCAGGATATGGGCAGGAGATTGCTTTTGCGGACAAATGGGAGGCAGTTGAGACGCTGTCTCTGTTCATAAACTCATCCACAGTCTGTTTTAAATATTGTGTCTGTCTCTTTCTCATTGCGGGACAATTTTGTAGAAAGAGTTGAGATCATTCCCTTAAGAGAATTAACCCATTCCGGTTCAGCCCCGCTAGTCTGTGAACCCTGAGTACCCTGTAGTACCTGGTGAAGAGGAACATTCTGCGGTACAAGACACACACTCTTTGCCTGACATAATGTAATGTGACAGCACACACACACATAGGAAAGGTTAAGCACAATTAACCCACAAAGAGCCCTTCAGGGAGACACAGATGTTTGGAGCCAGCCCCCACTGCGCCCTTTTCGCTAATGCCAAGCTTAGCCGGGTCGCAGACTAAGTACCCTGATAGGGGACTTAGTACACTAATAATCGCTCCCCCCCCCCTGCTGTGACCCCCTGGTACCACTGAGATAATCTGGAGTCACACTGGAGGAGTTGCGCGTCCCTGTCCTGTCAGCGTCTGTGTCCACTGCAGAGGGAAAATGGCGCTGGTGAGCTGCTGGATCCTCTCATAGTGAAGCCCCTCCCCTTCAATGGTGCGCGGTCTTCCGGCTTTTTTTATACTGGCTGAGGTAATTTTTGTGCTTAAAATGGAGAGAACCATTTTAAGGCTGTTGTGCCAGTATGGGTACTGTGTACAGTGTACTGGGACGCAGAGGTGCACTGTGTCCGGAGACACATTCCACCCCATTTAGAAGCCGTGCATCTCCATACCCTCATGCCGCCATAATGGCCGGCGCCCCGCTAGCTGGGACGCCGGCTCAGTACTCACCACTCTAAATTCTTCTGGCTCTGTTAGGAGTGGCGGCGTGCTGCGGGACTGTATGCTCGCCGTGATGGGCTTGCGAATAGGTCCCTCAGGAGCTCAGTGTCATGTCAGCGGGGAACGGGACCATTAACCCTTCAAGAGGTTGGGCTGTTCACCCCCACCTCCTAAGTCCCACGAAGCAGGCAGGCTGGTGCCATCCAGCCCTGCCTGAAAATAACAAACATATAAAATAAATGCAAAAAACTCTTCAGGAGCTTCCTTCAGCGTGACCGGCACATTTTCTACACTGAGTCTGGTAGGAGGGGCATAGAGGGAGAAGCCAGTCCACACTATCAAATTCTTAAAGTGCCCATGGCTCCTAGTGGACCCGTCTATACCCCATGGTACTAAATGGACCCCAGTATCCTCTAGCGCGTAAGAGAAAATATATTTAATTTTAGCAGCTTTTATTTAATGTGTTCAATACAATAGTTACATTTTCTAAGATTGTTATTAATGTTTAATAGAGTGTTATGTGCGTATATTCCAGAGCGTGGAAAACGCCACCGTTCCTCAGTGGCTGAGGAAGGAACTGCAGGAATCTCTCAAGTCTCTACAGAGATCTGCTAACACAGCGTTACGCAAGGTGGAAGAGAGACTGGTGAGGAGGGCAGGGATTGTTGTGTTCTCATTGAATGAATACGGGGCCCATTCATATATAATTACTTTTGCGGTGCTTTCTGGACTCGATATTAGCACCCAAATTTGCATTGCAGTATGTGATAATACCGCCTGAACGTATCCCTGTTCACCCACAGGGACAGGGGCTACGAGAGGAGCCCATGTACGGCGGCCATTGTTGGAGAGGGATCTAGAGGATCCCTCTCCTGGTAAATTTTGCCACGTGTAGCTCGTAGGCTACATCAGCATAGCGCCCTCTTCAGATGGCGATAGCTGCGGGGGGGCCATGGAAGGACAGCAGCTCATATCGGAGATATCTGATATAGTACCTGCTTCATACATTGGGGTGATACTTATTAATTGCGGGTACCAAAAAATGGGTGGTGTTGGTTAATATGACGCAAATATTTAATGATAAATTAGCTCCTAAATAAAAAAATGTCACTGTTATGTTCTCAGATATATTCAGAGGGCTTCATAAATTAGTAACAGTGACGATTTGTACACGTATTCATTACACCCTCATTACCTTGCGTTGAATGTGAAATCTGCTGTAATTATCCTTCATTAGCAGGTGTGGCTCTGAGCCCAGTGTGATTAGCAGGAGCGGAACTGTGGCCAGAAACTTCACTGACACCATTGTGTCTCTCCCAGCCAGTCCCTGGTCTGTCACTTGCGGTTAGTCAAGAATCTGTCTCCGCAGTCCAGCTCTTGACCGGTCCCCACTGTCTCCTCTTATTTTGCAGCCACTTCCGTCACTCTAGTAGGAAAAAAGAAAAATGGGAAGCCCCTTTTCCAACCCAAAGCAACATCCAACTCGGATTAAGGGGGACATTTACTAAGCAGTGATAAGAGCGGAGAAGTGAGCCAATGGAGAAGTTGCACCATCAACCAATCAGCAGCTCTGTATCATTTTATAGTATGCAAATTATAGATGTTACTTCAGTGCGGATTGGTTGCCAAGGGCAACTTCTCCACTGGCTCACTTCTCTGCTCTTATCACTACTTAGTAAATGTCCCCTTAAATGTGTTACAGATTTCTTACATACAAGTATACAGTATAACTATATATAACACTATTGGTGGGACGTAATGGCGTCCAAGTTTGCCGCAGGTGCGGGATTCCGGCCATTCTCTGACTTTTTTTTAAAGTGCAAGTCATTTACAAGTCATGGTTTTGCCCTGGAAATGCATGCCGCTTTAAGAAAAAGTCCGGGTTCGCCAGCATCCCGCACCTGCGGCAAACTCGGACGCCATTATATCCCGCCGAATAATTGAATTCCATGAATAAAAAAAAAGTGTGTCTTATTCAAAAATACTTTAAGTAATTCAGGATCCACACACAAGGAGTTGGTTCTGAGCACAGGTGCATAAGATACCTGGATTGGTGTTAGGGAAAAACAGTAGGCATATAACCTATACCACTTCAACGGGTCCACAGGTGGTCCTCCACTAAGTAACTCACGTGAAGGTTCCCCCATTACCTTGGCCATTACCTGTATTCATGCTGCACTTAGAACCCGGTTATGTCCCCTACTTGACATGTGTGACCTACTTCTGTCTTTGTCTTCAGGCTGCAGAGAAAGTTCAGGGCCTCGTGGAGAAGCACTCCCATCATCCACTCATTCTGGATTCTGTGCAGGTGGAGACACTTCCGGTGAGTTGTTATCGGGATCTTAACTACCATAAAGGTTGCAGCAGAAATTCCCCATCACAGATCGTGCCACATGGACCACAAGTGTTTTACTGAACCGGTAGCTTTGTTATGTTCACTGTGTCTCTGGCTGTGTTAATGAATATTCCCAGAGTTCTAGAACTTTGCTATAAGGAGATGCATTTATCAGTGTCCTGATAGCTTTGGTTAATATTATGCCACATCTAATGTCCTGTCGCCAACCATGTCCTGCAGCTTGAGCCACATCTAATGCCCTATCTATAGTCACGCCTTGAGATTGAGCCTCATGTAATGCCCTTCCTCCAACAATGCCGAGGCTGAGCCTACTCTGATGACCTGTCTCCAACCATGTCCTGAGGCTGAGCCTCATCTAATGCCCTGCCTCCAACCATGTCCTGAGGCTGAGCTTCATCTAATGCCCTGCCTCCAACCATGCCCTAAGGCTGAGCCTCATGTAATGCCCTGCCTCCAACCATATCCTGAGGCTGAGCCTACTCTGATGCCCTCTCTCCAACCATGTTCTGAGGCGAAGCCTCATCTAATGCCCTGCCTCCAACCATGCCCTGAGGCTGAACCTCATCTAATGCCCTGCCTCCGACCATTTCCCTGAGGCTGAGCCTCATCTAATGCTCTGCCTTCAACCATGCACTGTGGAGGAGCCTCGTCTTATGGCCTTCCTCCAACAATGCCCTGAGGCCGCCAACCTGCCCTGCCTCCAACCATTCACTCAGGCTGAGCCTCATCTAATATCCTGTCTCCAACCATGCCCTGAGGCTGAGCCTCGTCTTGTGCCCTGTCTCCAGCCATGTCCTGAGGCTGTATCGTCTATTGCCCTGCCTCCAACCATGCCCTGAGGCTGAGCCTCGTCTTATGCCCTGCTTCCAACCATGCACAGAGGATGAGCCTCATCAATGCCCTGCCTCTGACCATTTCCCTGAGGCTGAGCCTCGTCTATTGCTCTGCCTTCAACAATTGCACTGAGGCTGAGCCTCGTCTAATGCCCTGCCTCCAGCCATGCCCTGAGGCTGAGCTTCGTCTAATGCCCTGTCTCCAACCATGCCCTGAGGCTGAGCTTCGTCTAATGCCCTGTCTCCAACCGTTCCCTGAGGCTGAGCCTCGTCTAATGCCCTGCCTCCAGCCATGCCCTGAGCCCTCCTAATAAACCTACTTCCAGCCTTCTCCTGCAGTATGAGTCTTGCCCCTTTTAATAACCTGCCTCCAACCGTGGACAGGGACTTAGCCACGGTACCACTAACCATGTACCAGAGGCCCCACCCCCCCCTTTTGCCTCCCACTAACCAGGTAGCTGAGAAGGAGCCACCCCCTTCCTCTAGTTACCTCCCACTAACCATGTATCCGAGGATGAGCCCCCTCTGTTTACCTCCCACAAACCATGTATCGGAGGCTCAGCCCCCCCCCATTTACTTCCCACAAACCATGTATCATTACCTAACCATTAGAGACTGTAAAAAGAAGGGCAACTAAAATGGAGCATGGCCTACATCACAAAACTTACTCAAAGATTAAAAGATCTCAATATGTACAGTTTGGAGCAGAGAAGGGAAAGGGAGGACATGATAGAAACTTCAAATATATCAAGGATTTTAACAAAGTCCAGGAGGGAAACAGTTTCCAAATGAAGAGAAGCAAGAGGACACGAGGACATGCACTGAGGCTAGAGGGGGGGAGGTTCAGGGGAAATTTGAGGAAAAATTACTTCACAGAAAGGGTAGTGGACAAGTGGAATAGCCTCCCATCAGAGGTGGTAGAGGTTAGGACAGTAGAGCAGTTTAAACATGCATGGGATAGACATAAGTATATCCTTTCACAGAAATAAGGATAAAATAGGGTTTGAGGCAACAATATGGTTAAAAAAGGGTCAGACTAGATGGGCCAAGTGGTTCTACCTTCACATTTTGCGTTTCTATGTTTTATCAGAGGCTTAGGGGTATATTTACTAAAGGTCAGTTTTGATCGATTTCAGAACGATCTTAATCGATGTTGGACTTCTAGGGCTACAACAGACATTTACTAACATTTAAAAAAATATATCTAAAATATTATCTGTTAATAAATGTGTATTTTAACCCTGGAAGCCCAAGGTCGATTAAAATCGATTTTTAATTGATCCGAGTCTGATTAAAATCAGCCTTTAGTAAATGTACCCCTTGATCCCACCCCATTTACCTCCCACTAACCATGTATCTGAGCGCCCCCCCCCCCCCATTTACCTACAACTAACCATGAATGAGAGGATGAACCCCCCTATTTACATATCAGGAGATAACCCTGCTCCCACCACTGCAGAGCAGCCCTTGGATGTCGCCTGAGCCCTTGTGTCTCCTGCAGGTGCTGGTGAAGCTGGTGAAACAGCTGTGTGACAGGTGTCCGGGGTCAGCGGTGATGCTTCTCAGCAGACAGAGCTCCGGGAAAGTGCTGTGTGCGTGCCAGGTCACAAAGGTGAGCGTTACCTTCACCCCAGGTGTCATCAGACTTACTTGTGTAACACCATAATGCAGCGTAGACATCCTAAACCTCCCTGACCATGTTCGCCTGGGGGCTGGCTGAGTCGCACACAATGTGACTGCAGCTGCGGGTAGCTGTGGTAGCCTGACTTAATACCTGATGCTAATGCAAGTATCTGTTCAGCTAATGCGTGTGCTAGCGGGAAGCCCTGCTGCCAATTGATTTTACACTAGCCACCCCCCATGCTTGGTGCTAGCAGTCCATCTGAAACAGACTTCCCTTACCTGTACGCACCACTCAGAGTCACACTGAGCGTTTGACACGTGCCCACGACACTCCCATGAATCAGGGTGGTTGCAATCATTGTCTCCATCCAGTTCCTTCTCCAAAACACTCTATTGCACAGAAAGACTGCACCGGACAAGTTCTGTCTGACAAAGAATGTGCAGCACAAACACCTTGGCATTACACTGCTGGCATTTCCAGTTGCTGCCTACTCTCAGCACAATCTAGAAGCGCACCTAGGTTAGCAGAGGTTTGGAACAAGAGCCGCACTGTGTAGGGGAAAGTCGCACAAAAGTCCAAAACTTTCCTATCGCCCGTTTCATTAAATACAGACTTTTTGTTTTCCTCCTGCTACACTGCTACTTTATCGTCACGTATGGCCTAAACGGACCATGAACATGAGGGGATTTATATTTAGTAAAGTGCATCTAGCCATTTGTGTCTCTGCTGAAGTGCACATAGGGGGTCATTCCGAGTTGTTCACTAGCTGCTTTCGGTCGCAGCACAGCGATCAGGCAAAAAAAGGCACTTCTGCGCATGCGTATGGGGTGTACTGCGCATGCGCGTTGTACTTTCACAAAAGCCGATGTAGTTTTACACAAGCTCTAGCGACGCTTTTCAGTCTCACTGCTGACCGCAGAGTGATTGACAGGAAGTGGGTGTTTCTGGGTGGCAACTGACCGTTTTCGGGGGAGTGTGTGAAAAAACGCAGGCGTGCCAGATAAAAACGCAGGCGTGGCTGGGAAAACGGAGGAGTGGCTGGCCGAACGCAGGGCGTGTTTGTGACGTCAAAACAGGAACTAAACAGTCTGAAATGATCGCTAGCTAGGAGTAGGTCTGCAGCTACTCTGAAACTGCACAATCTTTTTTTGTAGCAGCGCTGCGATCCTTTCGTTCGCAATTCTGCTAAGCTAAGATACACTCCCAGGGGGCGGCGGCTTAGCGTTTGCACTGCTGCTAAAAGCAGCTAGCGAACGAACAACTCGGAATGAGGGCCATAAAGCATAGGTCTGCAAACTCGGTCCTTATTACCCCACACAGTGGAGGTTTTGCAGGTAACCCAGCAGGTGCACAGGTGTATTAATTACTCAGACACATTTTAAAAGGTCCGCAGGTGGAGTTAATTATTTCACTTGTGATTCTATGAGGGGACCTGCAAAACATGCACGGTGTGGGGTAATGAGGACCGAGTTTGCAGACCTATGACATAAAGGCACTAACAGTATAAGTAAAAAGTTGCTATCCTCCAGCTGGTGCCGATTGCATACCTCCCAACATGACCCTCTCCAGGTGGGACACAATGCTCTGCTTCTGGACTTGTCTCTTAATTTATGATTGCCATCACCTGTGTTGAACAGGTTAAAGGATTAGAAAGGTGTTTCAGCACAGATGATAGCAATCATAGATTAAGAGGGAAGTCCAGGAGCAGAGCATTCTGTCCCTCCTGGAGAGGGTCATGTTGGGAGGTATGCGATTGGTAAAGTCCACGTTCTTCATTGTACAGTAATATACGCCACTAAAATGTGGCCACTACAACCCTTCATTCAATAATATTGGTAGTCAGAATTAGCTTCATTTTAGTTAGCATTTAAGTGCCTACTCCTAGCCTCCACCTCTAAACCCACAGTCTCCAGTGTACCCCAGATAGGAGGAGTTAGGGGAATGTCATTCTTCCACCAGCGTCTTCATCCTCCCATTTGCAGATACAAACATCTTGACTAAGGACAGTTGGGAGAGCAGCGCCTGTAAACGTTATTGTGGCCCAGAGTCTGAGTAGTAGGATTGTGTGCTGGATGTCTTAATATTATTTCTATCACAGTCTTGGATCATTGAGTAGTTTACTTCATTCTCTGCTCTGTGTTTATGGAACACTAAAGTCCGGAGCCAGCACCTGTCACTCTATATAGAAGAAGGTGTAAGTCTGGCACAGCAGCTCCCACAGAAGACTAATAATAATAATATGTAACAGGACTGAGCAATCTTCCAGATGTCTCTCCTAATCATTACATAACTCTCCCCCGCTTCCTGTCACCTTTCTCCCTCTCCTCCCCCAGGGGTCCACGTCTGGCCTGTCAGCCGCAGAGTGGGCTATAGCGGTGTGTTCCGCAATGGGAGGAAAAGCCGGTGGCACCGACGTTGTGGCCAAGGGAACAGGGACATGTGAGACCCTGGAAGAAGCTCTGGAAGCAGCTGTACAGTTTACACAGATAAAGCGGCGGTCCGACTAGCATAACACGCTACCTGCAGGAGAAAAGTAGCCCCTGGTCCTGAGCCAACATGTGTGGGACATGGGAAGGTCATACATGTGTCATTACTGCTGCTGGAAGTGAGGGGATATGAGATGAAGTCTATTCTATAATAGTGAGGCGTGTTCCAGACGGATGTTCAGTCAACTCCATATCAGCTCTGTGAGCTACAGGTAAATCTACACGTATACAGGAAGCCACACGTGTAGATTAACCCCAAGTGACAGTAGTTGTAATAATCATTGCAGCCATTATTGGCAATCGATTACTACTCCCTGGTTCAATACATTAGCAATCCTGGGACTCGTCATTCATTCTTGGCCAGTGATCCTGCAAGTTATCTGCTATAATTATATTTTTGTTTTATATATTTATATAAATATATTATATTATATATCAGCTGGTGACTGATAATTGTTGCTCTGATATTAAACATGCTAAGCACCTTATACAGGGATTTCTCTAAGTGCTTCTTTGCAGATGATAAACCTACGGATTTCAGTATCTAAGACGGAGGACAGAGGAGGTTACACTGAAAATAGAAGGTTTATTTATTTGACTAATCTCTGATTTGGTCACTGGCTATAATAACGTTCTCCCGTCATCGTAGCTGTATCCCCTCTGGTGATGATGTAGTTATTGGTGGTAACGCCTCAGCCTGGGACCGTGTTCTGCTGTCTGGTCGGATAGGAGTCTCTGCATCTCCACCTTGGACACTGTTCTCCTGTAGAGATGATTAAACATATTACATTGTGTACAGAATGTTACCTGGTATTACAGGGATATTGGGTTACAGTACCTTTAAGGTAATCCCGTGGCTAATGCTGAAGCTGAAGGTGACCGTAGATGGTGGCTCTTTCTCTGGGGGTTGCTGGATAGGGGGAAGGTGGAAGGTTCTCAGCGGCTTCTCGTCTAGCTGAAACAGGGCCAGGCGTTTCCTGAGCATCTGCTGGGCCCGGAGCACTGAACAAAGACATTGGAGTTAGCAGAACGCGTGGAGCCCCATGATGGCTCTGCTACTGAAGAGCACATATAACTGTACTGCTCCTCGTAAAAGCTTTGGGGTTTATTTACGAAGCCTTGGATGGCTGTGTTTGAAAAATGACAGTTAGGAGGTGGTTGGTTATTACTTTATCTCTGTCCACTTCATCTCTGGGCTTAGTAAATAGATCCCTTTATAACTACAGTACTGCTCCTCCATGAGAGAGCCCTGAAACCGCCCTGTTCCCAGTTGCTTGTGCAGAACCTCTTTTTCACCCGAATGTGCATTTTAGTCGCAATTTAATGCAACAAGACTGCGACTGATTCTGTATATGAAGCACAAAATAACTTGGAGTGACAAAAACCTATGGCTGCTGCATTGTAGCACTTCGCGTACAGATTCAGTTGCAAACCATTATGCAAATGTATAATGAATCCGTCTCGTCAAGCAGTTGTATTGCATATACTGTAAGTTGCTCTGTGAAAGTTGAGTCACACGTGACCTGGCGTGCTGAGACGGGCTGTCTAGCACGACTGCAGCAAAAGTGTATGAGGACACTTCTGTATACAAGCAAATCTGCATTAAGAACAATAGTGTGTGTGTGTGTGTGTGTGTGTGTGTGTGTGTGTGTGTGTGTGTGTGTGTGTGTGTGTGTGTGTATATATATATATATATATATATATATATATATATATATATATATATATATATATATACTGTGCAGACCAATTTTACTTACAATACAAGTGATGTTACTATACGTCTAAATGTCTTTAATATTTGTTTACATGGTGACATGTGATGTCATCTATTCAGTGTGTGCAATGTATTCTATGGAATAGCGCACCCCGTACTATAAATTGTTATGGATGTTAGAGAAGTATCCCCCAATTTACATGACCCTAGCCTTTTATGTGCTGTCGGAACTCTCTGTCATGTGTATAATCAGCCGCCTTTCTCTGATATCAGACTTACGTGGGGCTCTCTGTGCACTAGCTGGGGACCGCATCAGCCACGTTTTCTGAAATCCAGCCCAGAATGGAAGCAATGTGTCAGAGAGAGCATCGTGGAGATGATTAAATATGGAGACAGGTGGGAGCTCGGCTTGTGCTGCGGCCTCTGCTTCTCGTAGCGTGGCCTCTGCGAGTTCCGGGGACAGCTGCACAAGGTTACAGAGATGTCATTAATGCAACATGTCTATCACATGACTCCTATTTATCCCTTCATAACCAGGGCTGATGCAGAATTTCTAGAGGGGAGTGTGGCCAGCCCAGGAAGAGGGCATAATCGGCACATAACAAGCTGTAATCTGCCCCTCACAAGTGTAGTGTATGCAATATGTTAGACATCCACAGGGCCACCAATCACAGTAAAGGTGGGTACACACTATTAGATATATCTGCAGATCAATTGATCTGCAGATATATCTATGTACGGATCGGGCAGTGTGCTGTGCATACACACAGCCCGATCCGTCGGGGGACTGACGTCATGAACTGGGCGGGTGGGCGCGAGCTCACCTGTCAATCACCGCCGGCCGCCGCAGCATGTGTACGGGCGGTCGGATGACCGCCCCGTACACACACAGCGACGGGCCAATATATCGTTAGATATATTGGCTGTCGGCTGTGCTGCGCGGCCGACGCGATACGACTGTGAACGACAGAGTTCACAGACGTATCGCCCGTACACACACTGGCCGACGGTCCCGCGATGTATCGGCCGTTCAAGAGAACGGCCGATACATCGACCAGTGTGTACGGGCCTTAAGACATCAGATGTCATCGTAGGGTCACCCCGTCTGAGCTGAAAGGGTTTTTTTGTGGATGTGGGCACCATGACACAATCCAATTCCCCATTCTGGGGATGTAGAGGAGCAAGTCCTGGAGCCTGGTGGAGTAGCAGAACAAGCTAGCACCATCCCTAGACATAAATTTACCTTTTTTGTCTCCTTTCCGGGAAACTTGAAACCCCCTGTGTTTGCCTAATTAACACTATAGAACAGTGATTTTCAACCTTTTTAAACTCGTGGCACACTAATCAAGATTTTAAAATTGCCAAGGCACACCATCAGTTTTTTTTAATCAAATATCTGCCCCTCATATTTCCACACACCTGCCCCCCCCCTTAGTAATTCCACACACCTGCCCCCCCCCCTTAGTAATTCCACACACCAGCTCCCCCTTAGTAATTCCACACACCAGCTCCCCCTTAGTAATTCCACACACCTGCCCCCCCCTTAGTAATTCCACACACCTGCCCCCCCTTAGCAATTCCACACACCAGCTCCTCCCCTTAGTAATTCCACACACCTGCCCCCCCTTAGTAATTCCACACACCAGCTCCCCCCTTAGTAATTCTACACACCAGCTCCCCCCTTAGTAATTCCACACACCAGCTCCCCCCCTTAGTAATTCCACACACCAGCTCCCCCCTTAGTAATTCCACACACCTGCCCCCAGCACCCATAATAATTTGTCATGCTTTAATAACTAAATATCAGTGAGGAGCGTCGGGACCTCACCTCACCAGGCAGCACGGAGCAGCAGAGACTGTGAGTGGGCGGGCGGCATGCGGTGCGTGACCTATGACTCACCATAGGTCACGGGCCGGCTGTCGGAACGAAAATGCAGTGCAGCGCTGGATGTGAACAGCCTGCCGGGCAGATGAGGTGGGGCTGTCTGGCAGGCGGCGGTGGCATGTCTTGCTGGCTGGCGGTAGCGGGTATGTGCGGCCGGTGCGGGCAGCGGTGTCAGGTCTTGCTGGCTGGCTGGCGGCAGCGGGTCTTTGCGGCGGGCGGCGGCACACCTAGCAACTGGTCGCGGCACACTAGTGTGCCGCGGCACACCAGTTGAAAAAGGCTGCTATAGATGGTCTAAAGTATAGGCTGTAGGAGAGAGTCTGAAAGATGAACTTTCTGTATCAAACATATTTATCGCATATAAATAACATAAGTTGTCAGGAAAAGGTTAAACATCCTTAATATACCCAGCTTTCTACGCACTCATTCTCCCACCTCATAGTAAGGTGCCTGTCTCCTCTTGTTGGCAGCTGATCTCTGGTCCTGTGCGCTGATTAAGCCACACACACACACAGCAGACTTGGGGCCTAATTCAGACCTGATCGCACCAGCACATTTGTTAGCTAATGGGCAAAACCATGTTGCACTGCAGGTGGGGCAGATATAACATGTGCAGAGAGAGTTAGATTTGGGTGGGGTGTGTTCAAACTGAAATCTAAATTGCATTGTAAAAATAAAGCAGCCAGTATTTACCCTGCACAGAAACAAAATAACCCACCCAAATCTAACTCTCTCTGCACATGTTACATCTGCCCACTCCCTGCACTGCAAATGGTTTTGCCCATTAGCTAACAAATTTGCTGCTGTGTTCAGATTTGAATTAGGCCCTTGGTATGATAAGCTGCTGCCACTGGAATGCGCAGAAGCTCTGCTACGCCTGCTATACTGCATGTTGTGGCTGTAACTCTAGTATAATAATATACAGTATACTACTGCTATTGTGATCATGATCGGAGATGCTGGGTTGGAGGAGATTATTTCTGGACAACTGGAAACCGCCCTGTGTCTTCTGATAACCAGATCAGTATCATAACATTTATAATGTGACCGTTTAACTGACAGTTTCTTAGCTTGCCATATTTAAATTTCTCATACGTCCTAGAGGATGCTGAGGTCCACTTCAAGACCATGGGGTATAGACGGTTCCGCAGGAGCCATGGGCACTTTAAGACTTTTCAAGGGTGTGAATTGGCTCCTCCCTCTATGCCCCTCCTCCAGACCTCAGTTTTAGAAATGTGCCCAGACAGACTGGATGCACTCCAGAGGAGCTCTACTGAGTTTCTCTGAAAAGACTTATGTTTTTTATCTTCAGGGAGATCTGCTGGCAACAGACTTCCTGCTTCGTGGGACTGAGGGGGCAGAAGTAGGGACCAACTTCCTGAAGAGTTTCATGGCTCTGCTTCTGGCTGACAGGACACCATTAGTTCCTGAAGGGTACTGAACGCTAGCCGTGTCTAGATGCTCACTCCCACAGCGCGCCTTCACCCCCCTCACGGAGCCAGAAGTCAGAAGACAGGTGAGTGTAAGAAGATAGATCTTCAATCAAGTAAAGTGACGGCTGAGGTACTGCGCGGCTGGCGGGAGCGCAGCGCGCCTTTGCTGCTCACACACACAGGCACTGCAGGGGGGAGGGGCACCCTGGGCAGCAATATACCTAAATAAACTGGCTAAAAGGGGTCATAAGATGCCCAGGCACAGCCCTACCCCCACCAGTATAAATATTGTGTAAATAATCTGAGGTAAAAACAAGCCATTGCGGGGGCGTAGCTTCTTCCTCAGGCAGCCAGCACACTGCTCAGCGCCATTTTCTCTCTCTCCTCAGGCTGCAGAGACGTCGCTAGTCCTCCTCCACTTCTGACTACAAGTATCAGGGTGCAGAACAGGAAGGGGGGGGGTGCAAAAGCGGATTTGGTGCTTTACAAGTGTGTTTTACTGTGTAAACAGCGCTGCATGGCAGTGGGCATTTTGTGTTCACAGGCATTAGATACTGGCGCTGGGGTTGTGAACTGGCTGCTCCTAAACTGTGTCCCTCTGACAGATTTTACTGTGGGTCTGTCCCCTATAAGTCCCAGTGTGTCTGTTTGTGTGTTGTGCACGTGTGTAAGACATGTCTGAGGCAGGGAGTTCTTCCCCAGAGGAAACCATTTTAGGGACACAGAGTTGTAATGTGGTGGCGCTGCCGACACACCAAGAGCCTGCATGGGTGAAAGAAATACGTGATAGTATGCATCATATCAATAGGAGATTAGATAAGTCTGAATCTCAGGCAGAATGCTGGAGAAAATCTGTGGAAGATGTGATTTTTCAGGGTTCTGTTCTTCCATTCGCAGGAGACCCCTCTGGGTCACATAAGAGACCGTTTGCAAATATTGTGAATACTGATACCGACACAGGCACTGATTCCTGTGTCGACGATAGTGACTCCAGGGAAATAGATCATAAATTGGCGAAAAATATACAATATATGATATTGGCTATAAGGGAGGTTCTGGAAGTCACGGAAGCCGCTCCTGTACCTCAGGAGAAGGCCTATTTCTATAAGGAAAAGAAATCTAAGGTCACTTTCCCTCCTTCCCACGAGCTGAATACTCTTTGAAGGGGTGTGGCTGAATCCCGAAAATAAATTTCGTATTCCCAAGAGGATTCAGATAGCTTATCCTTTCCCGGTAGAGGACAGAAAAAATGGGAGTCACCCCCTGTGTTAGACAGTGCACTGTCCAGGTTGACAAAGAAGGTAATTCTCCCTGCACCTGGCACGGCTTCGCTAAAGGAGCCGGCAGACCGCAAAATGGAGACTACATTGAAATCCATTTATGTTGCCAATGGTACACTGCTCAGGCCCACAATTGCTTGCGCATGGGTGAGTCGTGCGATTGAAAAATGGTCAGACAACTTGTCATCGGAAATTGACACGATTGATAAGGATGAGATACTCCTAAGGTTAGGTAATATCAAAGACGCAGCCGCATACATGCTAGAAACGATGAAAGATATTGGACTCTTGGGTTCAACGGCCGCTACCATGGCAATATCGGCTCGGCGGGCGTTATGGATTCGCCAGTGGAACGCGGATGCAGATTCTAAAAAGAATATGGAGGCTCTCCCATATAAAGGTGAGGCCTTATTTGGCGATAGACTGGATGCGTTAGTCACGCCGGCTACCGCAGGTAAGTCGACGTTTTTGCCTTATGCCCCTGCACCGGCAAAAAAGACACATCCCTCTCATATGCAGTCCTTTCGGCCCAACAAATACAGAAAGGCCAGAGGTTACCCCTTCTTTGCAGGTAGGGGAAGAGGTAAGAAGGACGCAGCATCTCCGGGATCCCAGGAGCAGAAGTCAACCACTACTTCTGCCAAATCTACAGCATGAGGCTGGGGCTCCCTTGCGGGAGGCCGCTCGGGTGGGGGCACGTCTGAAACTGTTCAGTCAAGGTTGGATTCAATCTGGCCTGGACCCCTGGGTTTTACAGATAGTATCACAGGGGTACAAGCTGGAGTTTCAAGACGTTCCCCCATGCCGATTTTTCAAATCGACCTTGCCTGCTTCTCTTCCAGAACGAAAGGCAGTAACAGCGGCAATTCAAAAATTATGTCAGGATCAGGTCATAGTCCTGGTACCTTTGTCACAACAAGGGGAGGGGTTTTATTTCAGCCTCTTTGTAGTTCCGAAGCCGGACGGCTCGGTCAGACCGATCCTAAACCTAAAAAATCTGAATCTCTACTTGAAACGGTCCAAGTTCAAGATGGAATCACTCAGGGCAGTGATTTCCAGTCTGGAGGAGGGGGATTACATGATGTCAGTAGACATAAAGGATGCTTACCTACATGTTCCCATTTATCCTCTTCACCAGGCTTATCTGAGATTCGCGGTTCAGGACTGCCATTACCAGTTCCAAAAGTTGCCTTTCGGTCTCTCCACGGCGCCGAGGGTTTTCACCTAGGTGATGGCGGAGATGATGGTCCTCCTTCGTCAAAAAGGAGTCAATATAATTCCTTATCTGGACGATCTCCTGATAAAGGCGAGATCCAGGGAGCAGTTGCTACAGAACATCACGCTCTCCCTGTCCATACTCCAACAACACGGTTGGATCATAAATTTTCCAAAGTCACATTTGGAACAGACGACAAGATTGTCTTTTCTTGGGATGATTCTGGACACAGAAGTTCAGAGAGTATTTCTTCCAGTGGAAAAGGCTCTGGAAATCCAGACAATGGTAAAACAGATATTGAAACCGTCGAGTGTGTCGATCCATCAGTGCATTCAGTTGTTGGGGAAATGGTGGCGGCCTACAAGGCCATACAGTTTGGCAGGTTCCATGCCAGAGTATTCCAGTGGGACCTGTTGGACAAGTGGTCGGGATCCCACCTACACATGCACTGGAAGATAGTCCGGTCGTCAAAAGCCAGGATTTCGCTCCTGTGGTGGCTACACAGTTCGCACCTACTAGAGGGACGCAGGTTCGGGATTCAGGACTGGGTCCTGGTAACCACGGATGCAAGTCTCCGAGGCTGTGGAGCTGTCACTCAGGGGGAAAGCTTCCAAGGAAAATGGTCAAGTCAGGAAGCCTGCCTTCACATAAACGTGCTGGAATTGAGAGCCGTTTACAACGGCCTTCGACAAGCGGTACATCTTCTTCAAAATCATCCTGTGCAGATCCAATCGGACAATGTAACAACAGTCGCGTACATAAACAGGCATGGCGGAACGAAAAGCAGAGCGGCAATGGCAGAGGTGACGAAGATCCTCCTCTGGGCAGAAAGACATGTAAAAGCTCTGTCGGCAATTTTCATTCCGGGAGTAGACAACTGGGAAGCAGACTTCTTCAGCAGACACGATCTCCATCCAGGAGAGTGGGGCCTCCACCAAGAAGTCTTCGCAGAGGTTACAAGTCTTTGGGGAGTTCCTCAAGTAGAAATAATGGCATCTCGTCTCAACAAGAAGCTTCAGAAATATTGTTCCAGGTCAAGAGACCCTCAAGCAATAGCAGTGGATGTGCTGGTGGCCCAGTGGGTATTCCGGTCAGTGTATGTCTTCCCTCCACTTCCGCTGATCCAAAAAGTTCTCAGGATCATAAGAAGAACAAGAGTTCGAGCAATCTTCATTGCCCCGGACTGGCCAAGGAGGGCTTGGTACCCAGATCTTCAGGAGTTTCTCATAAAGGAGCCTCAGCCTCTTCCTCTTCGCGAGGACCTGCTGCAGCAGGGGCCATGCGTGTATCAAGACTTACCGTGGCTACGTTTGACGGCATGGCTGTTGAGCGCCGTATCCTAGCCCGAAAGGGTATTCCGAAAGAAGTCATTCCCACACTTATTCAGGCCAGGAAAGGAGTAACGTCGAAACATTACCATCGTATTTGTAGAAAATATGTGTCATGGTGTGAATCCAAGAAGGCTCCTATGGAAGAGTTTCACTTGGGACGTTTTCTCCATTTTCTGCAGGCTGGTGTGGATGCGGGCCTTAGATTGGGGTCAATCAAAGGTACAGTTTTCGGCCTTGTCAATTTTCTTCCAGAAACAATTGGCCGCTCTTCCAGAGGTCCAGACCTTCGTGAAAGGGGTTCTGCACATCCAGCCTCCATTTGTGCCTCCACTGGCACCATGGGACCTTAATGTGGTGTTGCAGTTCCTTCAATAGGATTGGTTTGAGCCTCTACAAGAGATAGAGTTGAATTTTCTCACTTGGAAAGTGGTGATGCTTTTGGCATTGGCATCCGCAAGGCGGTTGTCTGAATTGGGGGCCTTGTTTCCCAAGAGCCCTTACCTGATCTTCCATGAAGATAGTGCAGAGTTGAGAACTCGCCAACATTTTCTTCCAAAGGTGGTTCCTTTCCACATAAACCAACCTATTGTGGTGCCAGTAGTTACTGACACGTTCACTGAGTCAAAGTCTCTAGATGTGGTTAGGGCTTTGAAAATTTATGTCACTAGAACAGCTAGGATACGGAAAACAGAGGCTCTGTTTGTCCTGTGTGCACCCAACAAAATTGGGTGTCCTGCTTCCAAGCAGACTATTGCGCGCTGGATCAGAGGTACGATTCAGCATGCACATTCTACGGCTGGATTGCCGTTACCTACGTCGGTGAAGGCCCATTGTACTAGGAAGGTGTGCTCATCCTGGACGGCTGCCCGGGGGGGTCTCGGCATTACAACTTTGCCGAGCAGCTACTTGGTCAGGGTCAAACAATTTTACGAAGTTCTACAAGTTTGACACCTTGGCCGATGAAGACCTCAAGTTCGGTCAATCGGTGCTGCAGGGTCATCCCCACTCTCCCGCCCGTACTGGAGCTTTGGTATATACCCCATGGTCTTGAAGTGGACCCCAGCATCCTCTAGGACGTATGAGAAAATAGGATTTTGATACCTACCGGTAAATCCTTTTCTCCTAGTCTGTAGAGGATGCTGGGCGCCCGTCCCAGTGCGTACTTTACCTGCAGTTTTGTTGATTTTGGTTACACAAGTTGTTACATTTGTTTTAAGCATGTTGCCGTGAATGGTTCATGCCTGTTGGCGTGTGTTATGTTGAATGCCATGTTGTGCGGCATGGTTGAGGTGTGAGCTGGTATATATCTCACCACTAGTTTAAAAGTAAATCCTTTCCTCGAAATGTCTGTCTGTCTCCCTGGGCACAGTTCCTATAACTGAGGTCTGGAGGAGGGGCATAGAGGGAGGAGCCAGTTCACACCCTTGAAAAGTCTTAACGTGCCCATGGCTCCTGCGGAACAGTCTATACCCCATGGTCTTGAAGTGGACCCCAGCATCCTCTACGGACTAGGACAAAAGGATTTACCGGTAGGTATCAAAATCCTATTTTTTGGGGGGTACAACAGAATGGTCTTTTTTTTGTAAGTTTAGAATAAATAGGCTTTTCATTTATTTTATTGTAAATAAGTAAATAAATAAGCAAATATACTGCGTAAATATATTCCAAAATATATTTTATTCATTTTGATTACAGAGACACCAAGAGCCAAATGTAACAGCCTGAGAGTTGCGGCAAGTGGTGAAATCTGAAGACTAGCTGCAAGATGTAAACTTGGTATTTGCAGCTTTAATGTAATTCCTGGCTGCATATCGACTACCTCTGCATCCTAATTCCCTGATGCAAGCCACCATGGGGGTAATTCAGATCTGATCGTAGATGTGCTAAATTTAGAGCACATCTACAATCAGTTCTCAGACATGCAGGGGGGGATGCCCAGCACAGGGCTAGGCCGCCCCGCATGTCTGACCCTATCCCTCCTGCAAGGGTGCAAAAGCATTGCACAGCGTGTCCTGGGTCAAAGCTGCTAACATCACCCCTGCAACAGTCCAGACACGCCTGCGTTGTCCGGACCGCGCCCTGTCAACGGCGTACTAACGCCATTGAAACGCCCCCTACCATCCTGCAACCGCCTCCGCCTGTCAATCAGGCAGAGTCGATCGCAGCCCATCTCACTGGGCTCCCAGGATGCACGTGCGCACTCCCCAAGGTACTTCAGACTGTGATCGCTGCTGCAGCTGCAGCGATCCAGTCTGAATCAGGCCCCATATCAATTTGCTTTATGTCTTCCCGCTAAATCAACGAAATCTCAGCAACTCATAGACTGTTACAAATTACCTCAAATGTATGTATGTTCCATTCAAGATTATATTCAAAGTTATATGTTCTAGAGAGATAAGTGTTGATGTTTGATTTCAAGAGATCACTGTTTATTTTACAGCCCGATATATATTTCTGACCAGATGTCCTAAATAATGGTGGTACGTACCTGCAGCACCGGGTTTGCCTGTGGTGAGAGAAATCGCTCCTTTATCACATTAACCTTCCTCTTGAGGAGGCCCCGGTCTGGCATTGAATGATGGGAGTTCTTATACTTCTGCACTTCCAGGCAGCACAGCAGGTTGTTGTCTAGTAGAGGGAGTTCCTCTTGCGGGCCGTGTGCCTGTAGGTATCTCAGGAAATGTAGCACTTCCGGTGTTGGCCAGCCCTGAGATGCCAGCTGAAGGGCCCGTGTGAAGGCGGATATGTCTTCTGCACTTGGCTGCATTTGTACTGGATGAAACATATTGCTCTTTTGGCCGTGAAGACGCTTGAGTACCATTTTGGTGGTTAGTGCCTGAATAATCGGTTCAAGTCTTGCCAGTCCCTCATTTCCCGACTGCTCTACTCCATAGTCTTTCAACCGACCAAGCATCTCACTCCAAAACTTATTAAAGGAGGCAGCCAAGAGTGTACTGAGGAAGAAGGTAGCTTGTTCCACGGACAAGTTGCTTATCTTACCCTTGGAAAGGTCATTGGTTAAATGTTTCCTCAGTACTTGAAGTTGTGGGTTCTGGATACCGTCCATCTCTAGAACCTTTTGTATCAAGCCCAACAACTTTCGGTTTTCTTTTTTATGTTGCAGAGCGTGAAATATGTCCAGAACCTTCAGTGTCTGTGGCTCCTCTGTTTCCTGCACAACCCTTCTGTACGCCTTATAAACCGCTCTTTGCTGAAGCATCTCCAGAGCAGTGTGAAGATCTTCCTGGGACTGGGCGACATATCCCGTCACCAGCCCGGGCATCATCGTCCTCCTGTCTTTTTTCCTCCTGAACTTTTTTTTGTTGTCTTCATAGTTCAGACCTCTCAGTCTTTTATCTTTGTTTGTCCTATTTAAAACAAACACATTTTAAAGGATAAGGCTACTCAGAAATGATCTTATTTAATTATATTGGGCACATTGTTCCGATACTTGAAACAATGTGCCAGACTCACTCCTGATACTTGGAAATATCTTTTGATACTTGTAATAACATGCTAGAATAACTTTTTATACTTGGGGGGCTACTCAGTCTATGCCATTGCTTGCGTGGTGAAACTACTAGCTTATTTTTGCACACACCTTCCTGAGGGTGCAAACAGAAATCCCTGCCTTGGGGCCACTTGTGGGTTTACCACATGTGGTAACCGCTTCATGTCCGGCACTTAACATGGGGGGATACACTTTACCACAACTAAGCCTCTTGCATTTGTCATGATAAAGTGCATCTCCCAGGTTAGTTGCCGAGTGTAATGCAGTCAACTAGCACTTTACTCAGGCACTTAACCTGATAGCTGCATCCCCACGATGCAAATTAAAATGCCCCCTTGGAATAATATACCGGAATAACCCCTGATACTTGGAATAACATACCGGCATAATCCGTGATACTTGGAATAACATACCGGAATAACACCTGATACTTGGAATAACACACCGGCATAACCCATGATACTTGGAATAACATACCGGCATAACCCGTGATACTTGGAATAACATACCGGCATAACCCGTGATACTTGGAATTACATACCGGAATAACACCTGATACTTGGAATAACACACCGGAATAACACCTGATACTTGGAATAACACACCGGAATAACACCTGACACTTGGAATAACACACCGGAATAACACCTGATACTTGGATAAACAAACCGGTATAACCCGTGATACATGGAATAACACACCGGCATAACCCGTGATACTTGGAATAACACATTGGCATAACCCGTGATACTTGGAATAACATACCGGCATAACCCGTGATACTTGGAATAACACACCGGAATAACGCCTGATACTTGGAATAACACCTGATACTTGGAATAACACACCGGAATAACACCTGATACTTGGAATAACACACCGGCATAACACCTGATACTTGGAATAACATACCGGCATAACCCCTGATACTTGGAATTTTTCAATTTTAGAGACACATTGTATTTAAAGTTTCAGCCTGTTCCGCAATAGACATTGCTTTAGAGAGACACTGACAACTCAACAAAGATCTCTCTACTGCATTTCTTCAATATTATAATATTTTATCACAGAGGAAATTCAGGAATCAAGAGGTTTACAGTATACTTACCATCAGATCCGGCCCTAACCAATATGATGCCCTAGGCAAGATTTTGGCTGGTGCCCCCTAGCACCACCGCTGGTTCCGCCTCTGACCTTGCACCTCTTTCCCAGCACCATCACCCCTCACCCATAGCAGTCCTTATTTTGGGATTTGTACCCCCTATATTTTAAATAGGTACAGTTCGCACATTTGGTGCATAGCCCAAAAAGGAGTGTTTTTTTACTGGCAAGGGGCATGGCCACACAATAGTAACCCCAATTCCAACCCCAATTCCAATTACGCCACACAGTACTGCAACTTTATTTACATTTGATCATGCAATAGTGTCCATAATTCATATTACATCCCACAGTAGTATCACTTTACCTTATAAACGTTACTCCTCACAGTAGAGCCCCTTATTCACATTACATCACACTGAATTGCTCCTTATTCACATTACATCACACTGAATTGCTCCTTATTCACATTACACCACACCCTATTGCTCTTTATTCACATTAGACGACACAGTAGTGCCCTTTCTATATGTATTATATTATACACATAATGCCACTCATTAGTAATGCATTAGTAATACACAGTAGTGCCCTTTCTATATGTATATATTATACACATAATGCCACACATTAGTAATGCATTTATACACATAATTCCACACAGTAATGCCCCTTACAAATATGAGACACATTATTAATGTCCTTATAAACATAATGCGCCTTACACATTATGACAACCTTTATTAATGCCCTTTTACACATAATGTCCCTTACATATATGCCGCACATTATTAATGCCCTTATACACATAATGACACACATAGTGCCCCCTACACATTTGCTGCACATTATTAGTGCCCCTATACACATAATGACACACATACAGTAGTACCCTGTTACACATATGCTGCACATTATTAATGCCCTTATACACATAATGACATACAGTGCCCCTTACACATATGTTGCACATTATTGATGCATTTTTACATGACAGACATAATGCTCCTTACACATATTCCGAATACTACTGCACAACCAACCCACCTGCACACAGTACTCACACTGCCACTAACACTGTGACCTCTGCCTCTGCTTGGATACAGATATGTCCTCATAAATCTTGCCTCAATGCTAACGTTGGGCACCTTTTTTTTATGAAAATGCATCTTATTTGCATTGCTATGTGGCTAGGATGCACAAGCAGCTTCTGCTGATTAAAATGATATGCAGCATGCCTATATACTGTGTGGGACTGGCTGTATCTGCATACGAAATGCTACACACAGAATATAGGCATGCCGCATATCATTTTAATCAGAGAAGCTGCTGCTGCCCCTAGGCATATCAAATGCCATAGGCAATTGCCTAGTTTGCCTATGCCTATGGCCGGCTCTGCTTACCATTGGGTAATTTATATTTTATGTATATGTCTGTTTTTTATGTCATTTCACTTATGCCAGAGTGATATTCAATAGAATAAATTTATACTGTATCTTACGTTTATGTGCTCCCCCCGGGATTTTTTTCTCCATTTTTGTCCATACTGGAATAACCTGTGATACTAAGAATAACATATCTGGACAAGACCTGATACTTGGGAAAAATGTACCGGCATAACCCTTGATACTTGGAATGACGTACCGCAATCACTAAAACTAGCATTTGTATATTACTGGCTTTTTGAGCATGTGCAGTCAGGAAATCACCAGAAAAATGGTCACTGCGCCATTTCCCCAAATACCTGTGTATGAGCAGTACACTCTGGCACACACTAAAACGCTACCGGCTTGAGAGGAGGGGCCCTAACGTAGATGGCACATGGGCCCCCTCCTGTCTTAAATATGCTATGTGCCCTATAGTACTTTTTCCAGTATACTTGATCAAGTCCTCCACAGCCTGGGCCTCATCTATGCCAAAACCACCTACAACTGCCTGTTGGTATGTATATGTTTCAGCGGTGCAAATGGCCCAGTCACCAGTATTGCCCTAGTTTTTTCAGTAAAAATTTCTAATTTGGATCCTGATGCTAGTTAGATTAAAGTTACGGATTTAGGGGTTGATGGATGAAGCAGTGAAATTAGTGGAGAAGCAGTCCAGTAGGGACGTTGCCCATAGCAACCAAGCAGCTTTGAAGTAGTATTTCTATAGAATGATAGGTAGATGCTGATTGGTTACTATGGGCAACTTCGCCACTCTTTTTACTGCGCCATACATCAACCGCCAAATGCATTAAGTGTTAATAGTTTTGTATAATGTTTAGGACATAGTTGCCTACCCTCCCTCATTCTGCAGGAGACTCCCTGAAATAGTAGCAATCTCCCTCACTCCCTGAATAGACCAGCAATCTCCCTGATTGTACCTGACCCCCATTATGTAGTTGTTACATTCTTGGGGGGGGGGGGAAGAAATCAGAGATACATACATTCAAATGGGCTCATCAGTGCCATTTCCCTGCATTGGTTATAAGGCACAATGATCCCTATGGCTACATGCATTTTAAAATAAGATTTTACTTACCGATAAATCTATTTCTCGTAGTCCGTAGTGGATGCTGGGGACTCCGTCAGGACCATGGGGATATAGCGGCTCCGCAGGAGACAGGGCACAATAATAAAAGCTTTAGGATCAGGTGGTGTGCACTGGCTCCTCCCCCTATGACCCTCCTCCAAGCCTCAGTTAGGATACTGTGCCCGGACGAGCGTGCATAATAAGGAAGGATATTGAATCCCGGGTAAGACTCATACCAGCCACACCAATCACACCGTACAACCTGTGATCTGAACCCAGTTAACAGTATGATAACAACGAAGGAGCCTCTGAAAAGATGGCTCACAACAAGAATAACCCGATTTTTGTAACAATAACTATGTACAAGTATTGCAGACAATCCGCACTTGGGATGGGCGCCCAGCATCCACTACGGACTACGAGAAATAGATTTATCGGTAAGTAAAATCTTATTTTCTCTGACGTCCTAGTGGATGCTGGGGACTCCGTCAGGACCATGGGGATTATACCAAAGCTCCCAAACGGGCGGGAGAGTGCGGATGACCCTGCAGCACCGAATGAGAGAACTCCATGTCCTCCTCAGCCAGGGTATCAAATTTGTAGAATTTAGCAAACGTGTTTTCCCCTGACCAAGTAACTGCTCGGCAAAGTTGTAAAGCCGAGACCCCTCGGGCAGTCGCCCAAGATGAGCCCCCTTCCTTTTGGAATGGGCTTTTACCGATTTTGGCTGTGGCAGGCCTGCCACAGAATGTGTAAACTGAATTGTATTACAAATCCAGCGAGCAATCGTCTGCTTAGAAGCAGGAGCACCCATCTTGTTGGGTGCATACAGGCTAAACAGCGAGTCAGATTTTCTGACTCCAGCCTTCCTGGAAACATATTTTTCAGGGCCCTGACAACGTCAAGTAACTTGGAGTCCTCCAAGTCCCTAGTACCCGCAGGTACCACAATAGGTTGGTTCATGTGAAAAACAGAAAACACCTTAAGGAGAAATTGAGGACGAGTCCTCAATTCTGCCCTGTCAGAATGAAAAATTAAGTAAGGGCTTTATATATGATAAAGCCGCCAATTCTGACACACGCCTGGCTGAAGCCAGGGCTAATAGCATCGTCACCTTCCATGTGAGATATTTTAAGTCCACAGTGGTGAGTGGTTCAAACCAATGTGACTTTAGGAAACTCAAAACAACATTGAGATCCCAAGGTGCCACTGGGGCACAAAAGGAGGCTGTATATGCAGTACCCCTTTTACAAACATCTGAACGTCAGGCACTAAAGCCAGTTCTTTCTGGAAGAAATTCGACAGGGCCGAAATTTGAACCTTAATGGACCCTAATTTTAGGCCCATAGACAGTCCTGTTTTCAGGAAATGTAGGAAACGACCCAGTTGGAATTCCTCTGTAGGGGCCTTCTTGGCCCCACACCACGCAACATATCTTCGCCAAATGCGGTGAAAATGTTTTGCGGTTACATCCTTCCTGTCTTCGACCAGGGTAGGGATGACTTCATCTGGAATGCCCTTTCAGGATCCGGCGTTCAACCGCCATGCCGTCAAACGCGGCCGCGGTAAGTCTTGGAACAGACAAGGCCCCTGCTGGAGCAGGTCCTTTCTTAAAGGTAGAGGCCACGGGTCTTCCGTGAACATCTCTTGAAGTTTCGGGTACCAAGTCCTTCTTGGCCAATCCGGAACCACGAGTATCATTTTTACTCATCTCCCTCTTATGATTCTCAGTACTTTTTGTATGAGAGGCATAGGAGGGAACACATACTCTGACTGGTACATCCACAGTGTTACCAGAGCGTCCACCGCTATTGCCTGAGGGTCCCTTGACCTGGCGCAATATCTAGTTTTTTGTTCAGGCGGGACGCCATCATGTCCACCTTTGGTTTTTCACAACGGTTTACAATCATGTGGAAGACTTCCCGATGAAGTCCCCACTCTCCCGGGTGGAGGTCATGCCTGCTGAGGAAGTCTGCTTCCCAGTTTTCCACTCCCGGAATGAACACTGCCGAGAGTGTTATCACATGATTTTTCGCCCAGCGAAGAATCCTTGCAGTTTCTGCCATTTCCCTCCTGCTTCTTGTGCCGCCCTGTCTGTTTACGTGGGCGACTGCCGTGATGTTGTCCCACTGGATCAATACCGGCTGACCTTGAAGCAGAGGTCTTGCTAAGCTTAGAGCATTGTAAATTGCCCTTAGCTCCAGTATATTTATGTGGAGAGAAGTCTCCAGACTCGATCACACTCTCTGGAAATTTTTTCCTTGTGTGACTGCTCCCCAGCCACTCAGGCTGGCATCCGTGGTCACCAGGACCCAGTCCTGAATGCCGAATCTGCGGCCCTTTCATAGATGAGCACTCTGCAGCCACCGCAGAAGAAACACCCTTGTCCTTGGAGACAGGGTTATCCGCTGATGCATCTGAAGATGCGATCCGGACCATTTTTCCAGCAGATCCCACGTAAAGGTTCTTGCGTGAAATCTACCGAATGGGATCGCTTTGTAAGAAACCACCATTTTTCACAGGATCCTTGTGCAATGATGCACTGATACTTTTCCTGGTTTTAGGAGGTTCCTGACTAGCTCGGATAACTCCCTGGCTTTCTTCTCCGGGAGAAAACATCCTTTTCTGGACTGTGTCCAGAATCATCCCTAGGAACAGTAGACGTGTCGTCGGAAAAAACTGCGATTTTGGAATATTTAGAATCCACTCGTGCTGTCGTAGAACTACTTAAGATAGTGCTACTCCGACCTCCAACTGTTCTCTGGACCTTGCCCTTATCAGGAAAGCGTCCATATTTCTTTTAAGAAGAATCATCATTTCGGCCATTACCTTGGTAAAGACCCGGGGTGCCGTGGACAATCCAAACGGCAGCGTCTGAACTGATAGTGACAGTTCTGTACCACGAACCTGAGGTACCCTTGGTGAGAAGGGCAAATTTGGACATGTAGGTAAGCGTCCCTGATATCCAGTGACACCATATCGTCCCCTTCTTCCTGGTTCGCTATCACTGCTCTGAGTGACTCCATCTTGATTTGAACGCTTGTATGTAAGTGTTCAAATATTTCAGATCTCACCTAGCCGTCTGGCTTCAGTACCACAATATAGTGTGGAATAATACCCCTTCCCTTGTTGTAGAAGGGGTACTTTGATTATCACCTGCTGGGAATACAGCCTGTGAATTGTTCCCAATACTGCCTCCCTGTCGGAGGGAGACGTTGGTAAAGCAGACTTCAGGAACTTGTGAGGGGGAGACGTCTCGAATTTCCAATGTACACCTGGGATACTACGTGTAGGATCCAGGAGTCCACTTGTGAGTGAGCCCACTGCGTGCTGAAACTCTTGAGATGACCCCCTACCGCACCTGAGTCCGCTTGTACGGCCCCAGCGTCATGCTGCGGACTTGGCAGAAGCTGTGGAGGGCTTCTGTTCCTGGGAATGGGCTGCCTGCTGCAGTCTTCTTCCCTTTCCTCTACCCCTGGGCAGATATGACTGGCCCTTTTGCCCGCCTGCCCTTATGGGGACGAAAGGACTGAGACTGAAAAGACTGTGTCCTTTTCTGCTGAGATGTGACTTGGGGTAACAAAAGGTGGATTTTTCAGCTGTTGCCATGGCCACCAGGTCCGATGGACCGCCCCTTTATACGGCAATACTTCCATGTGCCGTCTGGAATCTGCATCACCTGACCACTGTCGTCTGGCAGATATGGACATCACATTTACTCTTGATGCCAGAATGCAAATATCCCTCTGCGCATCTCGCATATATAGAAATGCATCCTTAAAATGCTCTATAGTCAATAAAATCTTGTCCCTGTCAAGGGTATCAATATTTTCAGTCAGGAAATCCGACCAAGCCCCCTCAGCGCTGCACATCCAGGCTGAGGCGATTGCTGGTCGTAGTATAACACCAGTATATGTGTATATACTTTTAGGATATTTTTCAGCTTCCTATCAGCTGGCTCCTTGAGGGCTGCCGTATCTGGAGACGGTAACGCCACTTGTTTTTATAAGCGTGTGAGCGCCTTATTCACCCTAAGGTGTGTTTCCCAACTCGCCCTAACTTCTGGCGGGAAAGGGTATACCGCCAATAATTTTCTATCGGAGGAAACCCACGTATCATCACACACTTCATTTAATTTATCTGATTCAGGAAAAACTACAAGTAGTTTATTCACACCCTACATAATACCCTTATTTGTGGTACTTGTAGTATCAGAAATATGTAACACCTCCTTCATTGCCCTTAACATGAAACGTGTGGCCCTAAAGGAAAATACGTTTGTTTCTTCACCGTCGACACTGGAGTCAGTGTCCGTGTCTGTGTCTGTGTCGACCGACTGAGGTAAATGGGCGTTTTTACAAGCCCCTGACGGTGTCTGAGACGCCTGGACAGGTACTAATTTGTTTGCCGGCCGTCTCATGTCGTCAACCGACCTTGCAGCGTGTTGACATTATCACGTAATTCCTAAATAAGCCATCCATTCCAGTGTCGACTCCCTAGAGAGTGACATCACCAATACAGGCAATTTGCTCCGCCTCCTCACCAACATCGTCCTCCTACATGTCGACACACACGTACCGACACACAGCACACACACAGGGAATGCTCTGACAGAGGACAGGACCCCACTAGCCCTTTGGGGAGACAGAGGGAGAGTTTGCCAGCACACACCAAAAACGCTATAATTATACAGGGACAACCCCTTATACAAGTGTTTTCCCTTATAGCATTTTTATATATGTAATCATATCGCCAAATAAGTGCCCCCCCTCTCTGTTTTAACCCTGTTTCTGTAGTGCAGTGCAGGGGAGAGCCTGGGAGCCTTCCTCACAGCAGAGCTGAGCAGGAAAATGGCGCCGTGTGCTGAGGAGAATAGGCCCCGCCCCCTTTTCGGCGGGCTCTTCTCCCGGAGTTTGTGAGATCTGGCAGGGGTTAAATACATCCATATAGCCTCAAGGGCTATATGTGATGTATTTTAGCCATAAAAAGGTATTATACATTGCTGCCCAGGGCGCCCCCCCCAGCGCCCTGCACCCTCAGTGACAGTTGGTGACTGTTGGTGAAGTGTGCTGACAACAATGGCGCACAGCTGCAGTGCTGTGCGCTACCTTATGAAGACTGAAAGTCTTCTGCCGCCTGTTTCTGGACCTCTTCAACTTCGGCATCTGCAAGGGGGGTCGGCGGCACGGCTCCGGGACGAACCCCAGGGTGAGACCTGTGTTCCGACTCCCTCTGGAGCTAATGGTGTCCAGTAGCCTAAGAAGCAAATCCATCCTGCACGCAGGTGAGTTTTCTTCTCTCCCCTAAGTCCCTCGTAGCAGTGAGCCTGTTGCCAGCAGGACTCACTGAAAATAAAAAACCTAACTTAAACTTTTATTCTAAGCAGCTCAGGAGAGCCACCTAGATTGCACCCTTCTCGTCGGGCACAAAAATCTAACTGAGGCTTGGAGGAGGGTCATAGGGGGAGGAGCCAGTGCACACCACCTGATCCTAAAGCCTTTATTATTGTGCCCTGTCTCCTGCGGAGCCGCTATATCCCCATGGTCCTGACGGAGTCCCCAGCATCCACTAGGACGTCAGAGAAATAAGGTTTCTCGTGGCCACTTACAGTATATGGAACCTCAACCTCTTGTAAAACACAATACACAAACAAATCCTGCAAAATATCAGTGTCTCTTCTTAAACAAATAGATCTTACTAACTTTGGGGCTCATTTACATTTGGATGTAAGTAATTTCATTACACTCCCTCCAACGTAGCAGTACGCGCCCGCGCTGATAGGTGTTACTTTCGCGATCTCCCTGAAATGCTTTTTCAAAAGTAGGCAAGTATGGTTTAGGAACTCGTAAGGCATATAACAGAGGTGTATCAGACTTCCTGAAACCTAGAACCAAATATTCTGATTGTGATGCAGACATGGGGGTATATTCAATTACGGTCGGATCCATTCCAACATGCATTTGTCGGAATGGGTCTGACAACCCCTATTCAATCTCATTTCAATTCGACTTTTAAAAAGTCGACTTGAAGGACCCAGAGGAGGAGAGGGGGAGACCAGTGGGGACAGCCACTGGCAGACAGAGGAGAGCAGCGCTACAGTAGCGCTGCAGAAGGATGTCACGCAGCCGCCCGACCTAACGGCAGTGTCCACCCGGCTCCAGCAAGCGTGACCTCACTTGCTGGAGCCGGGTGAACGCTGCCGTGAGCAGTGCGGCTGTGTGACATCCTGCTGCAGCGCTTCTCTCCCCTGTATGCCCGCGGCTGTCCCCCGTCTCCCCGCGGCTCCCCCCCTCTGGGTCCCACATCTCAGTCCGACATTTTTTTATGTCGGACTGAGATGGTCGAAAAGGGGGCCAAAACGTTTTCGACACAAGCACGTGGATCGGCAGCTATTCCGCCGATCCACGTGCTTTTCGACATGAATTCCTCGACTTGTTGAAAAATTTGGGGTTTGATTGAATAGGTCAAATCACGATTCGACCTTAAAAAGTCGAAAACTGACGTCTTTTCGACAATCAACAGCTTTCGACTTCAATTGAATATACCCCATGGTCTGCTAACAATCTAAGCGGAATCATTTGCTGGATCATCAGATGCAGGTGGCTGTAACGGGATGCAGTTAATTTACTGGCTGTCTGGATCCCGGCCTTCAGGATACAGACGCCGCAATCCCAACAGCAAACAATGCTGGCAGCCGGTATCCTAGCGCACAGGGACAATTCCCACGACACCCATAGAGTGGGAATAGAACCTATGGCAAGCGCTGCCGGCATTCCAGCGGCCGGGATGCCGCTTTTGGGATATTGACAGCTGGTATCCTATCCGCCGGGAATACTTATGTAACGTATAATACCTTTTTTGGCTGGCGCTTACTGCTGACGTCTCTGACTCCTGGGTCTTTTTGTAGGAAACGGGAACACAAAACCTATATGGAGAAAAGTAATAGCTTAATACATTGTGGCGACAACACCCTGTCACTATACAGCATGCATCGCTCTATAAATGCACGGCTTTGTAAAAGTCCGTTTTGGTGGATGTCTCGGCCCGCATCACTCATCCAAGACTCCCCAACACCTTCCTTCCACCAGAGAGTAGACTCCCGTCTCTTCCAAGTGGCAGCTGCTGATAACACACAAGCTGGGTAATTCCCTGCAGCTCACCCCCTGTCTATCTGACAGCAGCTCCTTACACCACGCCGAGGAATGTATTACAGATGGAGATGACCTAAGTGTACTGCCGGCCCCATGACCGTACCGTACCTTATATTAGTCTATTATGTTATTATTACTCTACTACACTACACCTGCCGAAACAGATGCCGCATGATTCATCCTTTCACGACGCCAATTTTATATAATGATGTATATATATAATAATATAAACAGAATCATCAGTACATTATGGTAGTTGAACACCATAGTGAATAATGTTTGTTTTTACCCTAGTGATCCCCTATATATTCCCACAACACATACAGCCTGATACGGTGACACACAGGTGCCCTGACGCTATGTCAGATACATGAGGCCTTATGCCGAGTCATAGTGGACTAATATTTTCTGTATGCGCATACAACTGATTCGCACTGGACATTCATCTTAATGATGCTCGTACATAGACGCAGCGCAGATTTGCACGCACGGTCCGTGAAATATACAGGCGTTCATAGGCGGCAGCTGGGTGGTAACTGTGGGAGTGGTTAAGCAGAAGCACGGAGATGCTGTATATTATGGGAGTATATCGGGTGTGTCACTGAAAGTATTTGTGTACAGAGACGCTGAACAGCTCACATAGGAGGCCACAATCAGACAGGGAAACCGCACCAGCTATAGGGCTCTAAAGATGCACCAATCAGTATTTCACATGCTTGAAGACTATTGTAGTATCCTCTCCGGGAGAAGCCGCAAGAGGAGATGTTGCAGCTGCCAGACTCTGCCGTCATTAGGCTCCACCCCTGACACGGAAAAATGCTGTGATTCGCAGGTCCATAGTTGGGGTGGAGGCTAGAATGATGCAATTTGCATAATTCTGCTCCGCCCCTCCTTCCCTCGCTGCTATTCCCGTGATAATCTCCTCATCCCGCCCACTTCATTAGGAAGCAGGCAGGATGCGGGAGATACTCCTATCCACAAGGGGGTGCGTGGGACTACCCGCAACTTCCGGTAGAGTAGGCAAGCGTGGTACAGTATTTCTGTGTCGACGGGTGCTGACAGCGGGCATCGAAGTGCTTGCACATGTGGGCACACAGGTGTACACTAGGGAAGGGCTATGTGGCAGCATCAGCATAAAATCGCAGATGCAAATGCAGTGAAACATGCCAGGACGGATGTGACTGCGTCTCATTTACAATCAGGCCCATGATGTTTCACAAGGGCGATATCACAGTGTAAGAGCCCCTGATCACCAGAGCTTACAATCTAGAGGCTGTACTGCCAAAAAGTGTCTCGGTAACCTACTCACGTAACTTCATCCTCGCAGCTATTACCATGGTTGTTATCCTTATAAGGCTGGTGCTTTATAACAGCCCTATCCCTGTTCCAACAATGATTATGCAGGAACGGCGACAATAAAATCCCAGCAAAATAGTATCAGGGAACAATTAACCCAGGGTGTCAAGAGTATTGCACAGTATCATGACGATGCAATACTCTTCCTGCAGTATTAAATAAAGTGAATATTAGGGGTAAAATAAGCAAATCTACGATCAGTTACTCAGACATGCGCGTGGGACACGTTGGTCCCTATTCCCCCGTAAGGGTGCAAAAGCATCGGCAGTGATGCTTTTGCACCCACTGAGCAGCTGGCAGGCAGCTACCCACCGCGTCCCTGGTCGCAGTGGCTGCATGTGATGTCATGCAGCCACCGTGGCCCACCCCCGCAACTGTCTGGACCCGCCTGCTTTGTCCAGACCGCGCCCCACCATCGGCGTTCTAACGCAGTTGGCATGCCCCCTCCCACCCTGCGACCGCCTCTGCCTGTCAATCATGAGAGGCCCATGCTGTTAGCATCTCGCTGGGCATCCCGGGGTGCGCGCGCACTCCACAAAGGGCTTCAGACTGCGATCACTGCCGCTACAACGATCCAGTCTGAATTACCCGCATAATACATGTCACCCTCATCCGCTGAAAAAGCCCATCTTACCCCCGTACATATTATGGGGTATATTTACTAAACTGTAAGTTTTTTTTAGTGGAGCTGTTGCCCATAGCAACCAATCAGATTCTAGCTGTTATTTTCTAGAAGGTGCTAGATGAATGATAAGTAGAATACGGACAACATCTCCACTTCTAAAAACTTACACTTTACTTAAATGTACCCCTATATATAGAGAGAGTGAGAGAGAGACAGACAGACATACTTTACATTTCACTCTCATCTGTATCCTGGGACCTATGTATGCATCACAGCATCTGAGCCTCTGGTTTCTGTCACCCTCATCCGCTGAAACTGCCCATCTTACCCTCGTGTTACTGTGGTATCGTGGTGGCCTGCGGGGGGCGTCCTGCTCCCCAGTTCCGGTGACATCTCTGGCTGTGATGCCGGATCAGGGAGCTCAGTCTGTATAATGTGCTGCACACAGCTGAGACCTGAAGCTGCAGTAACACCTGACGTCTCAAGTGTCCCCATAGTATTACCGTGTTACATCAGCAGCATTAACCCTTGTGTGGCTGCTGTAGAGTGAGGGATGCCTGTGCCAGTGGTCAGAGGCTTTGTACGTACAAAGGAGCTGATGTATCAAGCTGTGAAAAGAGTGAAGTTGCCCACAGCACCAACCAATCAGTTTTGAGGTAGCATTTATCAAACACATTTTTTATAAAATGATTGGTTGCTATGGGTTACTTCACTCTCTTCACTGCTTGATACAGCAACCTGAATTATCACAATAGGGCAACGTGTGGATGCCCCAGCATGCTCTGCTGGCCACAGCTTATTGAATTAATAACTTGTTCTACAGCACCAACACACATTTAAAAGCTCTATGGGCTTGCTGGGATCAGTAGTACCATATCATACTGTAAATACTCTTTGTTTGCCCTAAACCCATAATTACCAGAACCCCGGCGCATTGGGACGACCCTGGTGCCCCTCTTCCACCTTACTGTCCTATCTGTAACTGCACTGCAACTGTCCACTGTCCAATACTCACAAACAAGATGGTGGACAGCTGAGCTCTGTTACCATGGCAACCCAGGAGATACTGTCAGCCTCATGGTACAGAGCCTGTAACATGCTGGTCGTTTATGAAACCATTCTGTAAATGAAATTAATCACACAGATGCTACATAGAGGAGAATCATAAACTTCCCTGCCTTATCCAAGGATATCTTCTGCCTAGGGCACCGGGATCTGGGGAAGGGAAGGGGGGGGGGGGGGTGCCGTAGAGTCTGCCTATCACAAAATGATGGATGTCGCTGAAAGAAACGTCCTTGTACTTGATAGAAGTGGTGGCTGTGGAACTTATTATTCACACTTTCATCTGAAGGGCTAGGAAGTGGGTATCGGTGGTGGTTAGGGGCAGTACGCTGAAGGGAGACCTTGCACCGGACCTGGGTAGAGATGTGTGCGGTCTCTTATGTTTTGGTTTTGGTTCTAATTTATCATTGTATTATAGTTTTGGCAAAACCACCCTCAAGTGTTTTTGGTTCGGATTCTATAATAATTGAAACAAATCAATCAACCGTTGGAAGATCCGCACCGAGTTTTGGTTCAGTTTGGATCCATAAAATTTGAGTGGATTTCTGGAGAACCCAACGGCACATCTCTAATTTGTGGAATGGGATATGATATGAAGCTGTGTATAAATGAATGCATGTAGTAAAAGTGTCAGAAGAGCATTTGCAAGCTAGTGAATGAAGTAGAGATGTAGTCACGATCCCGGCGGTCAGCATTCCGACGCTGGGATCCCGGCCGCCAGAATGTCGGCAGGGGGCAGAGGCCTGTTCCCACTCGTGGGTGTCCACTAGTGTGAATAGAACAGAGTCCACAGCGTGGCGAGCGTAGTAAGCACACAATGGGCTTCTTTGTGCTCGCCCCCCTGCCGGCATTATGGTGGCCAGGATCCCGATCACCGGTATTCCGAACCCAACACATGAAGTCACTTGAAGCTAGGGTTACCATCTCGTCCCTTTAATTCTGGACACATATTAATTACACAGGCTCTGTGGCTGATTAAAACCAGGTGAAATGGAGTCTTAAAGTCAGCCAGCCACAGAACCTGTGTAATAATATGTGTCCAGAATTAAAGGGATGAGGTGGTAACCCTACCTGAAGCTGGAAGACTTCGGTAAGTTAGATTCAGTAGGTCTTGGTGTTTGAGCACTTACTTGAGAAACATGGTGATATCATAATTTAGGAAACGTATCCAGGGGTCACACAGTGCGGCCAACGTCCAGCGATATGCAGATGCCAAATCTGAAAGTGGCGATCCTCCCAGGGCCGGGTCAATCTGCTTGGGGTACACACAGCTGGTACCTGCTATACAGAGATCTGGTATTAAACCACATACATATAACTATAGGATCCCAGCATCTCATTCCACCAGAAATAATACCTAATACCCTCCATGACTTCCGCAGCTGTTGCATCAGCATTTCAACATAAACAGGTGTAAATCACTCCTGGCAGATTACAGCGCCTGCTCCCTCTTGGATATCCCTGAGGGTAGGTCCAAGCAATAAATTCAGGGGTGGGGTGTGGGGAGTGGCAATTCAAAGCCCTTCATCAAGCCCCTATCTCACCCGCTTCACAAGGATAGTGGGTGGGATCGGAGAGGGTTCCCTGCTCTCCCAGGAGTCAGGAAGGGTTCCATGAAATTCAGGACTCTCTCAGACATTGCAGGAGAATAGGTATGTATTATCTACATTATATTTTCATATAGATACAGACCATCCTATGAGTGATGTGAAATCTGTAGCCCATACCTGCAAGTGGAATGGAAGCCAGTGGATATGCATCAGTGCTGGTCCCTATTACTTCCTGCTGGCAGCTGCTGTCACCCTCCTCTGGTCCCCACTCACCGCAGGCACTCAGTTCTTGCCATAGAAGGAAAATTTGAGTGTACTGCTGAGGCTCGAACCTGTTGGTGGAGGATAGGATTAGAACCCTCACCAGCTGCAGAACCTTACAACCGGGAGTGCATCCTGTAATAAGGGAGGAAAGGAAACCTGAGGCAGCACAAAGAAGGGAATTAGGCACAGTGTCCATAGACTAAGGGGGAGGCTTAGTGACAGCCCTTCGAAAAGCATTCTCTCATCTAGTGAGGATCGTTATCTAAATGCCTGGCCTACTGAATTCATACCACCATGGAAGCCAGAGCCGAAATAAAAGGAAGCAGCAATCAACTATGGAAGAAACCAGGCTGGTACATACAGTAAAGCTGACTATGGGCAAAGCAACAATCTGCTCCGGTGGTTGCACAGTTGGTCCCAGCTTCAGTGAGTCTGTAAGTGGCCCTATGCATGATGAAGCATACCTCTAGTCAATAAATGCTCTGTTGTTGACAACTCACGAGGGTCCTGAGGTTGTAGGATGAGCGGCTCCTGCACTTTCATTGTTAGAATTCATAGATAAACTCTCCAAATACAAAACCAGCCAGGTTCCTGATTCCACACATCCTGGGAGCCTTAGCACAGATTATACACCAGTGCTGATAGGCCCTTTATGTGCGCCACTGGAATTCTAGTTCTCCGCTAACCTGTGGACATACGGGGATATGTACTAAGCAGTGAAAAGAGTGGAGAAGTTATCCATGGCAACCAACCAGCATTGAAGTAACATTAAAAATTAGCATATATTAAAATTATATAGAGCAGCTGATTGGTTGCCATGGGCAACTTCTCCACTGACTAATTTCTCTGTAGCATAGGTTCCAACTGAGGCTGCACAATTCAGATAAGCAGACCCTGAAAGAGACTGAACCTACTGGCAGTGTGCGCACTCTCATCAGAAAGTGGTCATGGTTGCGGGGACTGGGGCGCGTTGTGTGAAATGTTAGTGTCCTGCACTGAATTTGTCTTGATATTGCTTGGGTAAAAGTTGGTAGGTAGGGCTGTGCTGCCATCTTTGCTTTTGTCACCTCTTAAGATAGTACATGAAGATCCCTCCAGCTTCTCTATCATTCTTCAGGGCCGGAATCAGTTTGTCTAACGGAGATTGACTGCAGATCATCTTAGACCAATGCGTCTCTTGGTGGCTGGACATAGAGGTCATAGTCTGAAACAGACACCACCTGAGATAAGCAGAAGTTCTCATACATTCATATTCTACCTATATTTAGGTGAAAAGCAAGTCCATGTGGGCCGGGGTAGGTTCACACAAATGGAAGGGGATAATAGGGGCAGGTCACACGGTTGGGTAATTATCCTCCCTTTGGCCCGAAGCTACAAAGTAAATGACTTATCTTTGAACTAGGGGGGTCATTCTGACCCGTTCGCTCGCTGCATTTTGTCGCAGCCGAACGAACGGGTCCCTACTGCGCCGGCGCATGCCAGATGGCCGAAGGCCATAGCAGGGCTGCGATCGCCTCTGCCTGATTGACAGGCAGAGGCAATCGCTGGGCGGGAGGGGGCGGAACGGCAGCGTTTGCCGCCGTTTCGTGGGAGCGGTCCGGCCAACGCAGGCGTGGCCAGACCGAACGGGGGGCGTGACGTCACACTAAAGTTGCGCACTGTAAAGCTCACGTTAAAGCTGCGCTGGTCAGGAGCTACTCTTGAAGTGCAAAGGCATCGCCGCTGTGCGATGCCTTTGCACTTCTGCGGGGGGGGGGGGGCGGCACTGACATGCGGGGCGGACTAGCCCTGTGCTGGGCGTCCCCCCGCATGTCAGTGTGAATGATCGTAGCTGTGCTAAATTTAGCACAGCTACGATCAACTCGGACTGACCAACTAGATGTCTACAGAGAGAGAACATGGCTTGAAGAAGATCCTCATGATATATTAAAGTGGAAAATATTGGTCAATGACACCACGATTTAAGAGAGGTATGTGTGTAGCCCACTAATAGTGAAGTCCCTCATGAACAACATAAAATATGTTCTATTTGGTATAGTTCTAGTGGGTAGATTTACTAAAGCTTCTAAAATAGACAAGTGATGTTGTTACACATGGCAACCAATCAGATTCAGTCTATCACTTCTAGGCTGTAATAGGGAGATGAGGGGATGTTAGGCACTAGGGGGAGGGTTAGGCTGCGCGGGTGGGAAGTTAGGCTGTGGGAGCTGAGGGTTAGGGTTTCGCTGTGGGAAGGGAGGGTTCGGGTAAGGGGTAGAGTAGCTTATTTGCTAAAAAGTGTTGGTATTCTGACCGTTGGGATGCCGCTGTTGGTATTCTGAAAGTTGCCATCCAGACTGTTGGGATCCCATACCCAACCCATAATGGCTTGGGGTTCATTTGTTTGTATGTTTCTTACTTGAAAATTTTACATAAAAAATATTTGTTGCAAAAAAACTATACAAGAGGAGACCAGAAATGACGTCTGGGGGGGAAGCATAATGGTCAGCAAGCCACGGTATGGGTTGAATGGCCACTTATCACAGGAATTGCAACTTAGGGGGAAATTCTGAGTTGATCGCAGCAGCAAATTTGTTAGCAGTTGGGCAAAACCATGTGCACGGCAGGGGGGCAGATATAACATGTGCAGAGAGAGTTAGATTTGGGTGGGGTGTGTTCAAACTGAAAATTAAAATTGCAGTGTAAAAATAAAGCAGCCAGTATTTACCCTGCACAGAAACAAAATAACCCACCCAAATCTAATTCTCTCTGCACATGTTACATCTGCCCCACCTGCAGTGCTCATGGTTTTGTTCATTAGCTAACAAAATTGCTGCTGCGATCAACTCTGAATTGCCCCCTTACTTTCCAACATTCTGGTTGCCCCCTCCGGCAGTTTTAGACCCTTATTATGGTTTTATTACTGTAGTGATTAGTGCAGGATGTCTGTCCTGTGTTCCAACCAGAGGTGGATTGGGCATAGGGTTTACAGGGAAGATTCCCGGTGGGCCGACGCACCCGTGGGGCCTGTTTTGTTTGAGGACATGTGGTCCTTTTTATAGACATAATGAATAAGATACAAAATAATTTGCATATATGAAAATGACTTTGCCACTTAGCCTGTGATTGCAGATGATCTAGTGTATGCTCTGTCTGCCTGCTTGGCTGACATATAAGATTGAGTGAATAGTGATTGGGATACGGTTGGCAGGGGTGTATCTACCTATTGGCCAGGATGGCACTCGCCAGGGGCGCCAGGCAAGGAGGGGGCGCCGTCCGGCTGTGCCATCCATGGCCAGGGGGTAGAACCAAGTGGTACCGTTAGACTTGGTGACAGTCTGTTAGTGCTGGTGTCAGTGTCCGGCAGCAGTGCACTGCACCTCGCTTGTAATCAGACACAACATAACTACAGCTCCCAACAGCCCTTGTTGCTGGGAGCTCCCGGCACCAAGGGCTGCTAGGAGCTATAGTTTATTTTGAGTCTGATTGATCACTAGTGCAGAGCTGTGCCGCTGGACACTGGCGCCGGCAGTGACAGACAGTTACCAGGTACAGTCAGAGCCGGATTATGGGGAGGTGGGAGGGGGAGGGGGAGGGGGGGTCAAGGCACAGTACTGCACTGCCCTGCATTGGGCTAGGGCCGTGGACGGAGTGGAAGCACGGGGGTGGGACAACAGGACACTCACTGCCAGGCAGCCCAGCAGCATGGAGGAGAGGGGACAATGAGCTACTAAAGTACATGCAGTCAGCGTACCCTGTCTGTAATGTGGGGGGGATACTATATAGTCTCTGTATGTGTGTCTGTGATTGAATTTATGTATGTGTGTGACTATGTATGAATGTATGTTTGTGTGTGTATAAGTACCTACTGTATTTATGTGTGTATTAGTGTGTGACTATGTACTGTATGTGAATAAGTGTGTAACTATGGGGCAGATTTATTAAGCCTGGTGAAGTGATAAAGTGGAAGGTGATAAAGCACCAGCCAGTCAGCTCCTAACTGTCATTTTTCAAACCCAGCCTGTGACATGGTAGTTAGGAGCTGATTTGCTGTTTCTTTTATCACCTTCCACTTTATCACTTCACCAGGCTTAATAAATCTGCCCCTATGTACTCTATGTATGTATGTATGTGACTGTATTTGTATATACTGCATGTGTGACTGTACTGTATATCATATGTATGTGTTTTGTGTGTGACTATGTATGTAAGTGTATACGTGTGTGCCTATGCGCAGGATCAGCTATACTAATGGCAAATGTGGTTTGTCTGCATTCCCCATATAAAATTAGGAACATAGAGGGTAATTTGAAGTTGATCGCAGCAGGAAATTTTTTAGCAGTTGGGCAAAACCATGTGCACTGCAGGGGAGGCAGATATAACATTTGCAGAGAGAGTTAGTGATTGCCACTTTTAAAAAAAAATGTAAAAACCTTGAAATCTCTCACTTTCTGAAACTCTAACTCTATTACATTTGGCCCCAGATCTCCTTCCAATAGGAAGGAGCAGGGCTGGGCAGTCTAATATTCGGTGAATAGATGTCCCCCTACTAATGTTGTGCACAGGAGGTATCAGTGGTGTTATTTTATAGCTGCCTCTCCTCCCTGGTGTGATAAGCAATCTGGCACCTACTGCTGAATCCAGGACGTCTGGCAGAACGTCCGAGTTCTCTAGGGATGTCGACTCCAGCTTCCTCTTCTCGGTTTTCTGCCTGAAACAGAAATGGCTGTGCAGATGACGGACACATTTTATCATCATTATCAGTATTATCTAGCACCAACAATGTATGTATCACTGTGCAATACAAAAGCTTAACAGACATTACAGGCTAAGAATCCAGTTACAGAAGGGTTAAAAGGGCCCTGCTCGTTGCAGTGTAGAGTCTAAATGTTTAGGCACTTGGGGCCTAATTCAGACCTGATCGCAGCAGCAAAATTGTTCTGTAATGGGCAACACCATGTGCACTGCAGGTGGGGCCGATGTAACATGTGCAGAGTGCGTTATACTTGGGTGGGTTATGTTCAAACTAATCTAAATTGCAGTGTAAAAATAAAGCAGCCAGTATTTACCCTGCACAGAAACAAGATAACCCACCCAAATCTAACTCTCTTTGCACATGTTGTATCAGTTCCCCCTGCAGTGCACATGGTTTTGCCCATTAGAGAACAATTTTGCTGCTGCGATCAGGTCTGAATTAGGCCCTTGGGACAATGAGATGAATTAGTTTGTGTGCCAATTTCAAACTTGTTACAAGAAATGTTTGTCCTGTTCCACATTTGAATAGGACACTGCACGCGTTTCGCCAGTGGAAGTGTTCAGTGTGCTATCCCTGCCACTAAATACATAATGCAATTCACATATACAGCACACAATGATAGTGCATGGAAATGTAACGCAAAGATTGTGTTGCCAGGTTTTGCACTTCTCTGAAACGTCCGTGCAAATGTTGCCACGATTTTGCTAATTTCTAGTTGGATTGAGGCAGAAGTATTTTAATGACAGCAGAGATGGACACTCAGATAGAGATAACGTTTGTCTGCTTTACGGAAGCAGATGGCACAGCGGGTCCATGGGGAAATATTATGTTCTGCTATCCGCTGCGTCTGTTCCATCATCCACCTGTGTGCTCCGATCCTACATCTCTCCGCTGAGACCAATTATCTCTGTGCGAGTGTCTGATTTAACTCTATTCACCTCTCTGTGTTAAACAGCTGCTTCCCATTCATATTATATTACAGATGTGCAACTGATTAGAAGCATTTGCCAATTTGGGGTGGCAAGTAATTAGTCGAAACAAACATTCCATTAATGAGTAGATTGGAGAAGTGAGTAGAAAGTGGCAGAGACAGACATTATGGGGGAGGTGTATCAATCCTATAAGAAAGATAAAGCCATAAGGTTGCCCATATCAACTAATGGGTTTCTAACGGTCATTTTGTAGACTGTGCTAGATAAATGATAGCTACATGCTGATTGATTGGTTGCTATGGGCAACTTCTCCACCTAATCTCCCTCGAAGGTTTACTACATCTCACCTTATATGTTTGCATTAGTATCATGACGCCATGAAGTACTTAAAGGGGAACACCTGTGAAACACTGTATTTTGGGTCTAACTATATATATATATATATATATATATATATATATACATACACAGGCTCATTTCCAATTTCCAGCTGAATCTTGAAAGTAATACTGTAATCTTCAATCCAGATCCCGAGTCATTTAGTCCCTGCGTGCTTCATTAGAGTTCAGATGTGAATTCTTCCTGTATGCGGTGACAGCCGCTCCTCATTCTCTCACACCCAGTCTACCTTACAATAAAGCAGCTTACCCCTTTGCTATATCTCAGATCCTGCCCCATAGATGCTACCAAAACTGTCATCCATGCACTTACTGTTTCCCGCCTGGAATACTGCAACCTACACCTGTCTGGCCTTCCTCTAACCTACCTCCCCCCACTGCAATCTATACGTCATGCTGCTGCTTTGTGTTGCCGCAACAACAACCTCTAACTAACACAAACTGTTCTTATCTGTGTAGGAAAAGAGAAACATTTGTGGGGCTGATTCTCTGAGTCAGACTCATCTCTGCACAGAAACAAATAAGAGAGCCTATGTGCAGAACTAGTGAGCTCACCCATTTTTGCTTATCGTTGTCTCCGATAGTAATGAAACTGGTTGCAGCTGTGGACGTACAAACAGCAAGTTGGGGGTTTTCCCAAGTGAAGCTGCACAAATTCTATCATTAGCCCTACGGATACTGGAATTAGCACAAGGTAGTAAATCTGGCTTCCGTGGCATCACGCCAAGGTTGGACTGACCCACAGGGGCACGGGGGGAAGTGGGGGGGGGACCTGTTGCTTGGTGCCCTACCTCTTCTAGGAATCCGGTTCCAGACTATGCATTTAAATTACACATTATACATATATTACCTTATGCTGTGCAGGACTATGGCGTATTTTCTACAGTGCATTGCTGTTACTAATCTGGTACTGTGCATCAGGAAAGCATTCACAGCTCTTCACTTTTTCCACATTTTGTTATGTTTCAGCCTTATTCCAAACTGGAATAAATGATTTTTCCCCTCAAAATTCTACACACAATATCCCATTATGACAACGTGAAAAAAGTGTTTTTGAGATTTTTGCTTATTTATAACAAATTAAAAAACTAAGAATTCACATGTACATAAGTTTGCTCAATACTTTGTTGATGCACCTTCGGCAGCAATTACAGCATCAAGTCTTTTTGAATATGATGCCACAAGCTTGACACACCTCTCTTTGGGCAGATTCGCCCATTCCTCTTTGCAGCACCTCTCAAGCTCCATCAGGTTGGATGGGAAGCGTCGGTGCACAGCCATTTACAGATCTCTCCAGAAATGTTCAATCAGATTCAAGTCTGGGCTCTGGCTGGGCCACTCAAGGACATTCACAGAGTTGTCCTGAAGCCACTCCTTTGATATCTTGGCTGTGTGCTTAGGGTCGCTGTACTGTTGAAAGATGAACCGTCGCCCCAGTCTGAGGTCAAGAGCGCTCTGGAGCAGGTTTTCATCCAGGATGTCTCTGTACATTGCTGCATTCATGTTTCCCTCTGTCCTGACTAGTCTCCTATTTCCTGCCGCTGAAAAACATCCCCACAGAATGATGCTGCCACCACCATGCTTCACTGTAGGGATGGTATTGGCCTTGTGATGAGTGGTGCCTGGTTTTCTCCAAACATGATGCCTGGCATTCACGCCAAAGAGTTCAATCTTTGTCTCATCAGACCAGAGAATTTTGTTTCTCATGGTCTGAGAGTCCTTCAGGTGCATTTTGGCAAACTCCAGGTGGACTGCCATGTGCTTTTTACTAAGGAGTGTCTTGCGTCAGGCCACTCTACCATATAGGCCTAATTGGTGGATTGCTGCAGAGATGGTTGCCCTTCTGGAAAGTCCTCCTCTCTCCACAGAGGAATACTGTATCTCTGACAGAGTGACCATCGGGTTCTTGGTCACCTCCCTGACTAGGGCCCTTCTCCCCCCATCGCTCAGTTTAGACAGACGGCCAGCTCTAGGAAGAGTCCTAGTAGTTCCGAACTTCTTCCATTTACGGATGATGGAGGCCACTGTGCTCATTGGGACCTTCAAAGCAGCAGATATTTTTCTGCCCCCCTTCCCCAGATTTGTGCCTCGAGACAATCCTGTCTCGGAGGTCTACAGACAATTCCTTTGACATCGTGCTTGGTTTGTGCTCAGACATGCACTGTCAAGTGTGGGACCTTATATAGACAGGTGTGTGCCTTTCCAAATCATGTCCAATCAACTCAATTTACCACAGGTGGACTCCAATTAAGCTGTAGGAACATCTCAAGGATGATCAGTGGAAACAGGATGCACCTGACCTCAATTCTGAGCTTCATGGCAAAGGCTGTGAATACTTATGTACATGTGATTTCGTATTTTTTATTTTTTATAAATTTGCAAAAATCACAAAAAAACTTTTCACGTTGTCATTAAGGGGTATTGTGTGTAGAATTTTGAGGGAAAAAATGAATTTATTCGATTTTGGAATAAGGCTGTAACATAACAAAATGAGGAAAAAGTGAAACGCTCTGAATACTTTCTGTATGCACTGTACATTAGCATGTATGCACTAGCAGCAGGGCCGGACTGGGACTAAAAATAGGCCCTGGTATTTTTGAAGCACACAGGCCCACCTCTGTGACTCCTCCCCTTACTATTCCGGACTCCTCCCACTTATTAGTCTATGTTCTTACAAATATAATTAATATTCTAACAACATACAGGCGTACATCATTCTCTATTAAAATATACACAACCAGTGGTTGAAGTGGAAATTTTTAAGTGGGGGTATGGAAAAGGGGGAAAAGGGGGCGTGGCCACTCAAAGGGGGCGTGGCCTTCAGTGTAGTTTACCACACCATACACCCCTTATACGCATTATGCACCACAATAGTAGGACCCCTTATACTATCTAGTACTGCTGCCCCTTTCACATTATACCACACAGTATGAGCCAAAATTCACATTATAGCACCCGGTATGAGCCGAAATTTACATTATATGCCCCCGATAGTGCAGTGCCAGGTATACAAATGCCCCCACAGTGCCAGGTATACAAATGCCCCCACAGTGCCAGGTATACAAATGCCCCCACAGTGCCAGGTATACAGATGCCCCCACAGTGCCAGGTATACAAATGCCCCCACAGTGCCAGGTAAACAATTGCCCCCACAGTGCCAGGTAAACAATTGCCCCCACAGTGCAAGGTATACAAATGCCCCACAGTGCCAGCCAATTGCCCCCACAGTGCCAGGTATACAGATGCCCCCACAGTGCCATGTATACAGATGCCCCCACAGTGCCAGGTAAACAATTACCCCCACAGTGCCAGGTAAACAATTACCCCCACAGTGCCAGGTATACAAATGCCCCACAGTGCCAGCCAATTGCCCCCACAGTGCCAGGTATACAATTGCCCCCACAGCAGCCAGTGCTGCAGCTGCTTACCACTGCTGCTGCTGCACTGCTGCTGCTGCTGCTGCTCCTCCTCCTCCGGGCTGTGAGGGACGGGGGTGAGAGTGCCGGGCGCCCGCCAGCACGCCTGTGTCTGGCGGCGGCAGCGTATAGCGTTCAAACCAGCCGCCGGTTCGTGAGCCAATCAGAGCTCGCGGACCGGCGGCTTCTGATTGGCTGCCGGTCCGCGAACTCTGATTGGCTCACGAACCGGCGGCTGCTTTGAAGTCCGCTATACGCGCCGCGCCAGACACAGCCGTGCTGGCGGGCGCCCGGCGCTCTCACCCCCGTCCCTCACAGCTCTCCAATCCTGACAGCTGAGACGCGCTGCCGCCGGACTGAGCGGCAGCGCGTCTCAGTGACCGCTGGACCGGCCCACGTGGCCATCGGCCCTTCTGGCATTTGCCAGAAGTGCCAGATGGCCAGTCCGGCCCTGACTAGCAGTATTTACTATATATATTCATCAAGAGGCAGAGACCATGCACTCCCTAACGATTGACCAAACATCTGTGGCAGCTGGCCACACCCCCTCTGGATGCTAGCCACACCTCTAAACATGGGCCTCTACCACTGCATTCCCCTGCGGGCCCTCCATGTCCCGGTCCGACACTGCTTCACACAAACACAGCCACTCTGAGTCCGCCTCAGAATCATCCCTCTGTGACTGGTGCTTCATCTGCAGGTTAAGCTCACGTTATAATAACGCTGTAATCTTTCCAGATAGGAAACTGGAATCCGTTGCTTCCCTTTATGAAACCACAAACACATAGAAGGATGTACCTGAGGCGGTGATGCCGCTGCCGGTGGATGAGAAATCGCGGGATCCAGTAGGAGCGTAAGCGCCTCAGCCCATCGTATTGCGATCTCCTCAGGGCGTGATATGACGGGCCCCAGTTCTGCTGACACAGACGTATCTGCTCCTGTAATCAGAGATAGATGTAATCAGGGGCCAATAGGTGGTTGTTGTCTCTGATCTGTACAGTTACAGGGGGAGATTCTGGGATATAGGCTATACATTACACTTAGTAGTATGTGACTGTCTAAACCAAGAGCTGTTAATCACTATGTACCAGGGGCGGATTGGGATGAAAAAACAGCCCGCAAAATTTATGGAAGCAGACCTAATGGGAGCACGGCCTGTTGTGGGGGTGGAGTCTGTTGAGGGGGTGAGATTCCTCCTCATAGGGTCTGTTTCTGAGTGAGACGTAGTTGCGGCTTTACTTGCATTTTTTGCTGCAGTTGCGTCTGTGACTTTATGCCAATGACACTACAATGACCTTCCCTGGTGTACATCCGTGCATCCAAATATGCAAGGAATGAGATGCCCACTTTCAGATGCTGCAATCATGCTTTGTGCGTCTTTAGACGCCACCATCGGTCGCACCATTGTAACTTTCGCCAGCCCTATGCTAGGTGCAGATCAACCATCTGAGTATGGCCTCCAATGTGAGCAATTCAACGTCTCTATACATAACCACTTTCAGCAACACGCCCATACTACGTTATATCTGCATCTGATTAGCCAACCCCCTGTAACCACACAGGAATGCCCAACACATTTCTAATACACTTCTTGGTGTATGTGTCTCTGTACTGCATCTCTGTGCGACCACCATCACCATGCGTGCGCAAATGCAGATGAAAAACACTGCACAAGAAAAAAATGTAACACATTGGCCCCCACAGGAAAAAATACACACATTGGCCCCCCACAGAAAACAATAAAACAAACTGCCCCACCCAAAGTATAATATAGCTTTAATATTACAATTTGTTTCAAATTTCCACTGCTGTTTGAAAGGCCCAGTGACACCAAGAGGTTTTATAATTCTTGGCTGTATCATCTGTATATTTATTTATTAACATTTATGTAGCACTAGCACACAGGTTCTCAAACTCGGTCCTCAGGACCCCACACAGTGCATGTTTTGCAGGTCTCCTCACAGAATCACAATTGAAATAATGAGCTCCACATGTGGACCTTTAAAAATGTGCCAGTGAGTAATTAATACACCTGTGCACCTACTGGGTTACCTGCAAAACATGCACTGTGTGGGGTCCTGAGGACCGAGTTTGAGAACCTCTGGACTAGCATATTTCATTGCACTTTCATTCAAAGTCGTACTGTACATTCAAATTCAATCGTTCAGCAGTTAAAGCTCACTGCTCTCCATTTATACCAGGAGATCCCACCGCTCTCTAGATCACAGAAACTGGATCCCCCGCCAGGAATATACTCCACATAATGGGCCTGATTCAGAGCCTCACATGTACAGAAGAAGCCCTCCTCATCTATCACTTTAATAGAAGTAACTGAGCCAGGGCAGTCGGACTTAGGCCCTCATTCCGAGTTGTTCGCTCGGTATTTTTCATCGCATCGCAGTGAAAATCCGCTTAGTACGCATGCGCAATGTTCGCACTGCGACTGCGCCAAGTAACTTTACTATGAAGAAAGTATTTTTACTCACGGCTTTTTCTTCGCTCCGGCGATCGTAATGTGATTGACAGGAAATGGGTGTTACTGGGCGGATACACGGCGTTTCAGGGGCGTGTGGCTGAAAACGCTACCGTTTCCGGAAAAAACGCAGGAGTGGCCGGGGAAACGGTGGGAGTGCCTGGGCGAACGCTGGGTGTGTTTGTGACGTCAACCAGGAACGACAAGCACTGAAATGATCGCACAGGCAGAGTAAGTCTGGAGCTACTCTGAAACTGCTAACTCGTTTGTAATCGCAATATTGCGCGTACGTCGGTCGCAATTTTAAGAAGCTAAGATTCACTCCCAGTAGGCGGCGGCTTAGCGTGTGTAACTCTGCTACATTCGCCTTGCGAGCGAACAACTCGGAATGAGGGCCTTAATCCCCTGCTGTAATGACTTAATCTCCTGCTGTATTGTTCTCTCTGTATTGTATTGCAGCTGAGAACAATAGATGAAGGGTTTATGCTAATAAGCCTTGGTGCACCTAGGCGCAGCAGAGAAGGCTAGATGAGCCAGGCTCCATCTGTAGTTGAGTGATATTTTTGCTACTACAGCCCAGGCTCAGAGAGCGCTGAGGGCTGGTACAGCATATGCGTTTGACCGGAATGCTCAGTATTGGAAATGTGCTGGGCGTTCCTGGATGATGACTGAGAGGTGGCTAGTAGTGCACGCACCCAGATGGTCAGTCTTATAGGTGTGTGTTATGGGAGTGTCGCCGGGGTGTTGGTGAAACTGGTTGCACATATAGTCGTTCAATCGTTCACACAGGAGGCCATACTCGGATGGAGAAACCGCACCAGCCATATTGCTGGTGCAAGTTTGGATGGTGCAACCGGTGGTGGCATATAAGGACACTGAAAAAAGGGCGTCTCCGTCCATGTACATTCGGACGCACAGACAGGGAGCGGCAGCATTTGCATAAAGTTTATAAAGTCGGTCTCTGAAGCAGGCCCTCAGTATCTCCTTATGTACAGTTCGTGCCATTCGCCTTCTCAGTTCCTACTCTGCAGGTCGCTGTCATATACAGGCTTTAATACTGCCAGTGATAACCCAGGGCAGCATGATCCTCCCAGCACTTCTCTCTCTGATTGGCTGATGCAGAGATGTGCGCAAGTCGGCCATATTTGCTCTTACATTGCACAGAACTTTATACATACATCCAGCAATATACAGAATTGTGCGTATTTCGCTGGCTAGACTGTCCCATCTACACGCCTGGTTAAATACGTGTCGCCATTATCAGTGCACACTTGCAGCAGGACTATCTGAAAACAACCATAGTTATACACACAGACAACGCTGCAGAGCTATAATCCTGCCGACACGCCCTCTCTGAACCTGTGTGCGAGCACCCCGTTACCACCCAGTGACGCCCCTTCAGCCACAAGTGGAGATGCGACTCAGGTGTGTACAACTTTGTATCACCCATACTTGCATATGCTCGGCTCTGGAATATGTGCAGTGCAAAAATACACACCATACACTCTGATAACTGACTTCCGATTAGCTCCTCAGCAGCTTCTAAGTCTTCTCTCACAATAGGGTCTATGTACTAAGCCTTGGAGATAAAGTGAACAGAGATAAAGTACAACCAATCAGCTTCTCATCACAGCCTGCTTACAGATACCCATGCATCGGTGGACAGGCTGCGATGTCACAAATCTCATCACCACGACCCCTGTAGAGCAGTTCTACAAATGACACGTATGGACTGTGTATTAGAAGTGATGTCACTTCCTGTTTCTATTATATAAAACTCGTCGCTTCTCATTTCCTAATCTGGAGAAGCTCCGGAACCCCACTTACCTGACACTCAGGACTCAGGTATGACTGGTACTTGTTCTGGATGCTCCTTTTAATAAAACAGACAGTAGAAGAAATCTATTACTATATAATGGATCTAAAGCAAGAGGTTATCACTACCACTGAAATGGTTATTCCTAATACTGAAATGGTTATTCCTACCACTGAAATGGTTATTGTTATTACTACCACTGAAATGTAATCATCTCTCCTCTCATTCTTACCTGAACAAGTGAACACACTGCTGTCTGGCATTCTCTGGGCTGTGATTGATTTCAAGGTCTATAGACGTCTCTTTAAACTCTTCACAGTCCATCCAAAAGTGTAGAAGGTGAGATCCCAGCGTGCCCTGGAGGAAGCTTATAAACATCACCATGCCTTCTCTCTGTAAAAAACATGAGGGTAAATAATGTCATTAATGCAAATTGTCACAAAAGCTCCAATCTTATAAAGACAAGACGCGTTTCGCCATCTCAGTACATTGTTTAGCCAACAAGAAATAAATGCAGTCATGTGTGTGTACAAAATACAGCAGCCACTTTACATGTGTTATCCTGTAATAACCATCAGTGCGTACTGCCACGTGCCCCTTATATCCAATCATACAGGCACTAGAGCCCAGTACCATGGACTGGTTGGTAAGGATCTGAGTCATCTCAATGGATCTTTGTCTAAGCAAAATGTGTCATAGATTGATTGAAAAGAAAAAGGACCCAAACTGGGGCAATAACTGAAAGTGTGGGTGGGGGATTCAAATGAGATGACCTAAAAAGCAAATGATGGGAGTAAGCTACATTTCTAAAGGGGATTATTGGCAATGTCATTTATTGTTGCATATTTTGCTGATAATAATTCTAAAAAGATATAATTAGGGGCACATTTAATGATGAATGAATATTATTTTATACTGCACATGTATACAAAAATTGCAAAACTATATGGTACAATGGTTACCATTACTGTCTCGCAGCAATGTTTTGTGTCGTGTTATTGCATTTTAGTTAGTGATGTGCCCCGGAAATTTTTCAGGTTTTGTGTTTTGGTTTTGGATTCGGTTCCGCGGCCGTGTTTTGGATTCGGACGCATTTTGGCAAAACCTCCATTAAAATTTTTTGTCGGATTCGGGTGTGTTTTGGATTCGGGTGTTTTTTTCCAAAAAAACCCTCAAAAACAGCTTAAATCATAGAATTTGGGGGTAATTTTGATCCTATAGTATTATAACCCTCAATAACCATAATTTCCACTCATTTCCAGTCTATTCTGAACACCTCACATCTCACAATATTATTTTTAGTCCTAAAATTTGCACCGAGGTCGCTGGATGACTAAGCAAAGCGACCCAAGCGGCCGGCACAAATACCTGGCCCATCTAGGAGTGGCACTGCAGTGTCAGACAGGATGGCACTTAAAAAAAATTGGCCCCGCACAGCACATGATGCAAAGAAAAGAGAAAAAGAGGTGCACTGTGGTCACTGGACGGCTAAGCTAAGCGACACAAACACCTCAATATCACAGGAATCATTAGTTCTTCTAATCAATGGTATTATTGGTCCAAATCACTGGAAGAAAATGCCAAAATCACAGGAATTATTCGTTCTAATCAATGGTATTATTGGTCCAAATCACTGGAAGAAAATGACAAAATCACTGGAATTAAATGGCAGTAATGTCGGGAATTATATCAAATGGCAGCACCACTGGACATATACGGAAGTGTCAGACAGGATGGCACTTAAAAAAATAGTCCCCAAACAGCACATGATGCAAAGAAAAGAGAAAAAGAGGTGCACCAAGGTCGCTGGATGGCTAAACTAAGCGACCCAAGTGGCCGACACAAACACCTGGCCCATCTAGGAGTAGCACTGCAGTGTCAGACAGGATGGCACTTACAAAAATTGGCCCCAAACAGCACATGATGCAAAGAAAAGAGAAAAAGAGGTGCACCAAGGTCGCTGGATGGCTAAGCTAAGCGACACAAACATCTCAATATCACAGGAATTACTCGTTCTAATCAATGGTATTATTGGTCCAAATCACTGGAAGAAAATGACAAAATCACAGGAATTATTCGTTCTAATCAATGGTATTATTGGTCCAAATCACTGGAAGAAAATGACAAAATCACTGGAATTATTTGGCAAGATCACTGTAATTAATAATTATTAATCAGTGATATTAATTTGAAAAATCTCGCTATCGCCTGCCTAGTGAAGTGGAATCTAGATGGGATTTTGTACCGGGGACACAATAACTTCATCAATTGTCTAAATCCCAATGCACTAATGGCGTAAAACAGGCGCACGTCTAGCAGCGCACTGATTATACCGAGAACTGATTATACTGATCACTGATGATACTATGGAGAACTGACACTGAGCAGCGAGAACAGCACTGGACTATTGTACTGTAGTATACTGGTCACCACAATGCAGCACTGACACTGAGCACAGATATTAAGCACTGATCAGGATACTAGAAGTGATACGGTGCAGCAAGATAACGCTATGGCCTACTGTACTGTACTACTATATACTGGTGGTCACCACTATGCAGCACTGTACTACTATATACTGGTCCCCACAATGCAGCACAGATATTGAGCACTGATCCGGAGAATAGAACTGAGTCTGACACGGAGCTGCAAGATACAGCAATGGACAACTGTACTGTACTACTATATACTGGTGGTCACCACAATGCAGCAATGTACTACTATATATACTGGTCCCCACAATGCAGCACAGATATTGAGCACTGATCCGGAGAATAGAACCGAGTCTGACACGGAGCTGCAAGATACAGCAATGGACAACTGTACTGTACTACTATATACTGGCGGTCACCACAATGCAGCACTGTACTACTATATACTGGTCCCCACAATGCAGCAAAGATATTGAGCACTGATCCGGAGAATAGAACTGAGTCTGACACGAAGCTGCAAGATACAGCAATGGACAACTGTACTGTACTACTATGTACTGGTGGTCACCACAATGCAGCACTGTACTACTATATACTGGTCCCCACAATGCAGCAAAGATATGGAGCACTGATCTGGAGAATAGAACTGAGTCTTACATGGAGCTGCAAGATACAGCAATGGACAACTGTACTGTACTACTATATACTGGTGGTCACCACAATGCAGCACTGTACTACTATATACTGGTCCCCACAATGCAGCACAGATATCGAGCACTGATCCGGAGAATAGAACTGAGTCTGACACGGAGCTGCAAGATACAGCAATGGACAACTGTACTGTACTACTATATACTGGTGGTCACCACAATGCAGCACTATACTACTATATACTGGTCCCACAATGCAGCACACTGAGCACAGATATTGAGCTTTTCAGGCAGAGAACGTAGCCACGTCCTCTCCGCTCAATCGACAATGCACGAGTGAAAATGGCGGCGACGCGCGGCTCTTTATATGGAATCCGAATCTCGCGAGAATCCGACAGTGGGATGATTAATTTTTTCCCCGTTCGGGTTTTGCATGTTAGGCGGGAAGAACCGAGGCTGCCTCGGACCCATGTAAACCACGTGAAGTTCGGGGGGGGGGGTTCGGATCTCGACGAACTGAACCCGCTCATCTGTAATTTTAGTGTTATCATATTTTATATTGAAGGAGTAATTTTCACATTTATTGATAAATGTCCTGGTAATACTGTATTTTGTGAATAGGACACTTCAGTACATTATTATATTGTGTACAAATAGGGTACTATGACTTTAGCGTTTACTAATAACATTATAAAGCAGCATTTTCTCCCACTGTTTTTGCTATTGTGGGATAAGAGTATACACACCTGAGTGTGCAATGACACACATGCTGCTGTATATGAGCTGAGCACAGGTTTTGGGGTGCCAAGAGAGATGTGTGGGGTATCTAGTGCAAAGTGTGCAGGCCTACCAGGAATATGTAGCCACACTCCCACACAGGGGCGCTACCCCAGTGTCTGCAGAGAGCACCTGACTGGGTGTGGCTACACTTCTACACTCGCCAAGCCCCCAACCTAGTACTGGGGCCCACGCAATCTCTCGATGCTCCTGCACAAGCTGACCCCTGGTGATCAGGGAGCTGTATTTAGGTACATGATCCACTCACTGTGCTAAGAGCCTCCTCCTTCAGCTGCTGCAGGGTGGTCGGGGTGAGATTATGCTGCTTCAGGAAAATGTCTTCCTCCTCAGTGATTGTATAAATGTCTTCCATTTCCGTCCACTCCATGTGCTGATCGGAGATCGCCCGTTCCACGTCACCAGTCTGTGTACTCATCCTGCATCATATATACATATAGCTGCACTCATATTATATATACATATAGATTCAAATGCAGCCTCCTCGTTTAGGGGTCTATTTACTAAGCCTTCGATGGATATAAGTCAGTGGAGATAAAGTACCAGCCAATCAGCTCCTAACTGTCATTTTTCAAACCCAGCCTGTGACATGGCAGTTAGGATCTGATTGGCTGGTACTTTATCTCCGTCCACGGCTTAGTAAATAGACCCCTTAGTATACAAAATGTGCATCATTTTGGAATTTTGTACAGAAGTCATTTATTTGCATTATTATTAAGGTGGGTGCACTGTGAGTTATATTAGGCTATAGTTAATATGTGAATTAGATTTGTGTTATGTTTTGGTAATATATGAAGATTTGAGTTTGACAAGCTGGTGGCTATTCACAAACAAATAATTGTAAGCTCTTTGGGTCAGTATCTTCTTTCTTACTGTATTCCTATAGAGTGTAAGCTTGCAAGCAGGACCCTCTCTCCTCTCTGTCTGCCTGTTATTGCGCAGTCTTTTTTTATTACTGTATTGTATAAAATTATAAAACGCAACAGAATATAGCCGTTTCTATATAAATAAAAACACCTACTGTACTGCATATACCTAAATGTCCATAAAAAAATTATCTCCCCTGTTTAAAAAAAGTTTAGCGCACAATGTTTAAATATGGTGGGTCGTACCTGGCATCATCAGGGTCTGTAGGGTGAACTGGGGGGTCCAACTGGTTTGGCATGGCTAGGGGGGCCGTGGCATTAGATTCTAATAAAATACAATGATTAGACATTAATGACAGTTGATGGTTGTGGAATAAATGACAGGAATGTTTGCACTTTCTCAACCAAAGGAATGGACTCCCATTAACCTTGAAAACTCAGCCAGAGGGGAGATCAAACCTTGAAGAGTGATAGAGTGGATAGAGATACAATTCCAACCAATCAGCTCCTAACCGTCATTTTTCAAACACAGCCTGTCCTGTAAAATAGCAGTTAGAAGCTGATCGGATGGTACTTTATCAGCTGCGTTGTGCATGGTATTTTAGATAATTTTTTTAAGTGACATAGCCACGCCTTCTGGTTTTGACCACACCCCCTCAGTACCCGGGTCCCATGAATGTCTCAACGACCTTGTAAACTTTTGATTAGATATTTGCTGGCTCATATAACTGTTCAGAATAAATTACAAGTTTGCAGGGGTTTAATATGTAATAACGATGGTCAGAATACTGAAATCGGCATCCTGTCTATTAAAATCCCGACAGCACCATAGTTAGCACCCTAAACTATTCCTGTTCCTGCCTAAACCTAACCCCCCCTCCCCGGTAACTAACCCTAACCTTCCCGTCCCTACACCATAACTCCCCTTCTCCTGCCTAAACCTAACCCCCCCCCCCCACCATCCCCGGTACCTAACCCTAACCTTCCCGTCTATACACCCTAACTCCCTTTCTCCTGCCTAAACCTAACCTCCCCTCCCCGGTACCTAACCCTAACCTTCCCGTCCCTACACCATAACTCCCCTTCTCCTGCCTAAACCTAACCCCCCCCCCCTCCCCGGTACCTAACCCTAACCTTTCCGTCTCTACACCCTAACTCCCTTTCTCCTGCCTAAACCTAACCTCCCCTCCCCGGTACCTAACCCTAACCTTCCCGTCTCTACACCCTAACTCCCTTTCTCCTGCCTAAACCTAACCCACCCTCCCCGGTACCTAACCCTAACCTTCCCGTCCCTACACCATAACTCCCCTTATCCTGCCTAAACCTAACCCCCCCTCCCCGGTACCTAACCCTAGCCTTCCCGTCCCTACACCATAACTCCCCTTCTCCTGCCTAAACCTAACCTTCCCTCCCCGGTAACTAACCCTAACCTACCCGTCTCTACACCCTAACTCCCTTTCTCCTGTCTAAACCTAACCTCCCGTCCCCGGTTCCTAACCCTAACCTTCCCGTCCCTACACCATAACTCCCCTTCTCCTGCCTAAACCTAACCCCCCCTCCCCGGTACCTAACCCTAACCTTCCCGTCCCTACATGATAACTCACCTTCTCCTGCCTAAACCTAACCCCACCTCCCCGGTACCTAACCCTAACCTTCCCGTCCCTACACCCAAACTGCCCTTCTCCTGCCTAAACCTAACCTTCTCCCAAGGCAGGACGCGAGCGTATCCTGCTTAGAGGATGATCAGGATTCTCTGCATCGGTATTCTGACGCCGGGAATCCCAGCGGTGTCTGCATTTTCTCGTTGGGATTATGGCTGCCGGGCGGGATTCCAGCATGAGTAGTTTGTTTGCCGGGATCCTGCCCGGTGGCATTTTAACCGCATCCCATTTGCAGGTGTGATTCTCCTTCTGTTTTAGTTAACATTTATGGAACAATAACATGGAGAATAAGATAGATTTTTTAAGGTGAACGGATGATGACCTGTGCCAGGTTTCGCTGGTAGAAGTGAATGAGAATTGTTTTCCTCCGACATGATCTGTGCGCAGTGCGATATGTTTAACCAAAGAATGATTTTATATGAAATTATGGAACATGTGATTTTATTTTTTGCCTTTCACAGCATCCATACAACAACTAAAACATATATTCCGCCACTAATTGCTTATTTATAGATTAGGTTAAGTGCTGAGGAATTTGGACAAAGGGGGTCATTCCGAGTTGTTCGCTCGTTTGCCGATTTTCGCTATGCTGCGATTTGCTGTTAAATGCGCATGCGCATGGTACGCAGAGCGCATGCGCGTAGTTTTTTTACTAAAAACGTAGTAATTTTGCTGTTGCTCGAGCGCCGCTTTTCAGTCGCACTGCTGATCGGTGAGTGATTGACAGGAAGAGGGTGTTTCTGGGCGGCAACTCAGCGTTTTCCCGGCGTTTGCTAAAAAACGCAGGCGTGTCAGGGAAAAACACAGGAGTGTCTGGAGAAACGGGGGAGTGGCTGGCCGAACGCAGGGCGTGTTTGTGACGTCAAACCAGGAACTAAAAGGACTGAGCTGATCGCAATATGTGAGTAGGTCCGGAGCTACTCAGAAACTGCTAAGAAATATTTAGTAGCAATTCTGCTAATCTTTCGTTCGCAATTCTGCTAAGCTAAGATAAATTCCCAGAGGGCGGCGGCCTAGCGTGTGCAATGCTGCTAAAAGCAGCTAGCGAGCTGTCAAAGTCAGAAAAATATCTCTATGCACACTACCATATTTGCACCTCACACAGGTCCGTGCTGCGCATGCGTACGCTCTCCCGTGTGTGCGCATACTCACAGTCGCGGGCACCCGCAGGCGCACGGTATGCGTATTTACGGTAGAGTTTATGTGATCGTAGCGTGCGACTCAATCGTTACATATTTTCAGTAATAATGTATTTTGTAGATCATGGTCCCTTTGATAGATTCTGAAAGTTTAGTTAACATAGCATGTTCCTGAACAGAGAGATCCCTCTTTGTATTGTACGAAGGGTCTAACAGGGGTCATACAGTGGTGTTTGGTACCCATCGGAAGAGTATTTAAATAGCAATATTCCGGTGTTGGTTTGGAGCAGATTAATCGCTCGTGCGAATAGTTATGGACATAAGAAGTTTATGTCCATTTACTATTATTTGTTCTTATTTAGTCATGCGGCGGGAAACTCAGTATCCCACCCACCTGAACAGTTGGAAACAGTCACAACCCACCTGTATGAATCAACCTATGACCTTTTGTTATAGTGCGAAGTCGAATTCCTGTGTCCAATGAACAATAAGATTGTAGGGACCATTGAATTGCATTGTGTGTGGGGCATAAATAGGCAGGCCGACCATATCCAGTTCACTCCCTTCAACGGTTCTCATTGCTGATAATCGGGAGCTGGATATCGAGGCGCATGCGATCGTTTCCCCTTGTGCGTAAGTGTTTCTCCGCAACTATATTGATCTTCTTGTTATTGTGGGCCAATCTCTCTCAATTTCTCTCTCTCTCTCTCCTTCTCTCTCTCACTCATTTTCCCTTAAATTGTATTGTATTGTATTTCCTGTGTAGTTATCTGGTTAGGTAGTCTATGTTATATTGTAGTGTATGACTTGTATTGTGTTTAACTCTTTTGCAAGTATAGCATTCATAATATATATTTTAGGCGTTGGACCCTGAGCACGGTATCTGTGTGTTTCTTATAGTATTAAGTATTCTCAGAGCGTCGGTGACGCTCAAACAGCTTTTAAGGTAATAAGGTTATACTGTGTTGCATTTACTCTCTAACATTACACTAAGGTTTTACTGCACAATACACTGTTTATGGTTTAGATACAAAGGTTTAATATAGTGAGCGTCAGCTCCGCTGGTGATCTCCTCGTGGTCCCGAGCGTTCGCTACGCTATAGCGAATCATTACTTTAGTTAACAGCCAATAACGTGCCTGCCTGTGATCTCTTGGCCGTGAGTGAACGTGACGCTTGAGCGTCTCGATCACGACAAAGCGATTGTTACGCAACTAGCGTACCCTTACGGTACTTCATACGTAGATAGCGTACAGTGTTCTTAGACCTCATAAAGGGTATTATATACGATAAATATTTAGCTTTATCAGAGCGAACAACTTGGAATGAGGGCCAATGGGCCTTATTCAGTTTGTAACATGTGCAGAGAGAGTTAGATTTGGGTGGGGTGTGTTCAAACTAAAATCTAAATTGCAGTGTAAAAATTAAGCAGCCAGTATTTACCCTGCACAGAAACAATATCACCCACCCACATCTAACTCTCTCAACAAACCTGAATAACCCCCAATGACCGCAAAATAGCAATTTATCAGATGAAATCAGGAATTTGAGCTAGTGAGCATCCATCTGTCTTTTACCTCTGGTTCCGCTGTAAGCGAAGGACGTATAGAGACCTCCATCCAGAATCTGAGGCCCGAGGGGTTGGTAGAGCCTCATGAGGACATCTCTGTATTGCTCCAGGAGAGAAAGGATGTAAGTCTCAGATTCATAGCCTGTGGGGGGAACACAACCAGGTGACATAAGCAGGGCCGGAGCAAGGTTTCTCGGCACCCTAGGCAAAATATCTGCCTACTGCCCCTTCCCTCTACCCGACCTTCAGGTGAAAGGCATGCTGCTGCTCTGCCCCGCCCCAAGTCTGTTGCATGGCTGCTCTCTTCTACCTATCTCCCAAGTCTGTGTGTGCCTGCTGCTCCCACAAAACCCTCCGAACTCTTTTAAATGTCTGCTGTTCTATCCCCCCACAATCTGTGTGCATGCTGCCGCTCGTCGTCCCCCCCCCAGTATGCGTGGATGCCTGCTGCTCATCTCCGACCCCAATCCCCACCCCCAGACTGCTGCTTTTCCCCTCTTTCCTTATCAAATGCAGGCAGTGCACTGTGCAGCCACCTTACCTGCAAGCTGCGATGCAGAGTTGGGAATGAGTAGTCTGTGAAAGAGCCTGGAATGAAGAGCAGTGCTGCATGTCGGGTTCACTACGATATGCCGGCGGTGGGGCTCCCGGCGACCAGCATACCGGCGCCGGGAGCCCGACCGCCGGCTTACCGACAGTGTGGCGAGCGCAAATGAGCCCCTTGCGGGCTCGCTGCGCTCGCCACACTACGGGCACGGTGGCGCGCGTACACTATTTTATTCTCCCTCCAGGGGGGTCGTGGACCCCCACGAGGGAGAATAAGTGTCGGTATGCCGGCTGTCGGGATCCCGGCGCCTGTATACTGTGCGCCGGGATCCCGTCAGTCGGCATACTGAAGACCACCCCTGCATGTCACCCCCAACCATGACTCCAGAAGCTGTCAAAGTTACTGCCTGTGCTGGACTACGGGAGCTTGGCAGTCCCGGCTACTGTAAGATAGGGGATTGCGGCGGCTGTGAAAGGTAGGACCATGCTACCTTTTCGGGCAGCTGTAGCAGGCCGCCCCCTCAGGTTCCAGTGCCCCTAGGCAGCTGCCTAAAGCTGCCTAGTGGAAGCTTCGGCCCTGGACATGAGTGATATTACCTGTGGATAAAGACACTGACTGTGGTTTATTTCCACTGACAAACACCTGTACATGGTGTGAGGAACATAGGCCCTCATTCCGAGTTGTTCGCTCGGTAAAAATCTTCGCATCGCAGTGATTTTCCGCTTAATGCGCATGCGCAATGTCCGCACTGCGACTGCGCCAAGTAAATTTGCTATGTAGTTAGGAATTTTACTCACGGCTTTTTCATCGTTCTGACGATCGTAATGTGATTGACAGGAAATGGGTGTTACTGGGCGGAAACAGGCCGTTTTATGGGCGTGTGGGAAAAAACGCTACCGTTTCCGGAAAAAAACGCAGGAGTGGCCGGAGAAACGGAGGAGTGTCTGGGCGAACGCTGGGTGTGTTTGTGACGTCAAACCAGGAATGACCAGCACTGAACTGATCGCAGATGCCGAGTAAGTCTGGAGCTACTCAGAAACTGCTACGAGGTGTGTAATCGCAATATTGCGAATACATCGGTCGCAATTTTAAGATGCTAAGATTCACTCCCAGTAGGCGGCGGCTTAGCATGAGCAAATCTGCTAAAATCCGCTTGCGAGCGAACGACTCGGAATGAGGGCCATGGTGTGAGGAACATAGCTCACAGTGATACAAGCACAAGGGCTTTTTAGTAAATTGCTAATAGAAATATAACTGAAGTAAGAAAAATACTAAAGGACATGGAATTCTCAGTTAATAAATTGTAATCTCCACAAACTTTGTAGCTGCATTGTGGGGGTCATTCCGACCCGATCGCTCGCTGCAGTTTATCGCAGCGCAGCGATTGTGTCGGAACTGCGCATGTGCCGGTGCATGCCAGCTGTCGATGCCTAGCGATCGCCTCTGAGGCAGAGGCAGTCGCTGGGCGGGAGGAAGCTGGACGGCGTCGTTAAGCCGCTGTTTAGGGGGCACGGGCCGGACTGTTCGGAGGGGGGGAGGGGCCGCGGCGGCTGCCACACACAGTCGCTGTGACCCGGGGCAGGAGCTGCGCTGGCCGGGAGTTACTCCTGAGATGCAAAAGCATCGCCGCTGTGCGATGCTTTTGCATTTCTGCAGGGGGGAGGGGGGCCGGCACTGACATGCGGGGCGGACTAGCCCTGTGCTGGGCGTCCCCCCGCATGTGTGAGTGCCTGATCGTAGCTGTGCTACGATCATCTCGGAATGACCCCCTGTGTGTGGGATGCTGAGAGGGAGCTCCAATCTTTGTAACTGGTTCACTCACTCATGCAAACCACATTGTGTGTTGTGGATCTAAGGGTGGGTACACACTAGGCGATGTGCTCTATGAGTGACGTCGCCTAGTGTTTCCCCTCCCGGGCCGGGACACCCGACAGCAGGCATACACACTGTGCGATATCACACAGTGGGGGTCATTCAGACCGGATTGCTCGCTAGCTGTTTTTTGCAGTCCTGAGATCACATAGTCGCCGCCCACCAGGGAGTGTATTTTAGCTGTGCAAGTGTGCGATCGCATGTGCAGCTGTGCGGTACAAAAAACTTTGTGCAGTTTCTGAGTTGCCCAAGACTTACTGAGCCACTGCGATCACTTCAGCCTGTACGGGTCCGGAATTGACGTCAGACACCCGCCCTGCAAACACTTGGACATGTCTGCGTTTTTCCAAACACTCCCAGAAAATGGTCAGTTGCCACCCACAAACGCCTTCTTCCTGTCAATCTCCTTGCGATCGGCTGTGTGTATGGATTCTTCGTAAAACCCATCGCACAGCAACGATCCGTTTTGTACCCGTGCGACACGCCTGCGCTTTGTGGGGCATACGCATGTGCAGTTCTGACACGATCACAGCGCTGCAAAAACGCTAGCGAGCGATCAGGTCTGAATGACCCCCAGTGACGTCATGCCGCGGCCGGCAGGAGCATGCAGTTTTGGACGAGGAGTCCACACTGAGCTGCATGCATGGCCGACACCGAGGGTTGTTAACGACTCACGGGACCGTGCATCACCCGGCCGCAGCGGCATACACACTTAGCGATAAACTGAAGGGTCAAAATGAGCGATGTTGTTTAATTTATCGCTAAGTGTGTACCCACCTTAAGTCTGCACAGAGCAGATGGGGCTGGAGCCTTGGACCCCCTATTCTGTACAACTCTGCATTGGGCCCATCATGAGTAATCTACAACATAAGTTGGGCAGGAGGGCAAATAGACAGGGAGAGCTGTTAATTGAGTGTATTGTAGTAGGTAACATTTTCAGCTGCGGCACTTGCCCAGTATTGCCAAACCACAACATGGATAATGGAGAGTTGGTCATTATAAAATAGTCCTTAAAGGAGGATGAATTTATGGACATGACATCATCATGACTTCATCAGCTTCTTTTTACTAATTTCTAACAAATTTAAATGCTTGAGCGAGATTCAATTCTTTCCATACCCGTTCTGTTTCTGCCCTCGGGGGCATGGTATCATTATTTCTCTGACGTCCTAAGTGGATGCTGGGACTCCGTAAGGACCATGGGGATTAGCGGCTCCGCAGGAGACTGGGCACAACTAAAGAAAGCTTTAGGACTACCTGGTGTGCACTGGCTCCTCCCACTAAGACCCCCCTCCAGACCTCAGTTAGATTCTTGTGCCCGGCTGAGCTGGATGCACACTAGGGGCTCTCCTGAGCTCCTAGAAAGAAAGTATATTTAGGTTTTTTATTTTACAGTGAGATCTGCTGGCAACAGACTCACTGCAGCGAGGGACTAAGGGGAGAAGAAGCGAACCTACCTAACAGGTGGTAGTTTGGGCTTCTTAAGCTACTGGACACCATTAGCTCCAGAGGGATCGACCGCAGGACCCGACCTTGGTGTTCGTTCCCGGAGCCGCGCCGCCGCCCCCCTTACAGAGCCAGAAGCATGACGAGTCCGGAAAATCGGCGGCAGAAGACTTCGGTCTTCACCAAGGTAGCGCACAGCACTGCAGTTGTGCGCCATTGCTCCTCATGTACACCTCACACTCCGGTCACTGATGGGTGCAGGGCACTGGGGGGGGGGCGCCCTGAGGGCAATATATGACACCTTGGCTGGCAAATCTACATCATATATAGTCCTAGAGGCTATATAGATGTAAAATTACCCCTGCCAGTATTCCAGAAAAAGCGGGAGAAAGTCAGTTGAAAAAGGGGCGGGGCTTCTCCCTCAGCACACTGGCGCCATTTTCTCTTCACAGTGCAGCTGGAAGACAGCTCCCCAGGCTCTCCCCTGTAGTTTTCAGGCTCAAAGGGTTAAAAAGAGAGGGGGGGCACTAAATTTAGGCGCAATATATGTATACAAGCAGCTATATGGGGAAAAATCACTCAGTGATAGTGTTAATCCCTGCATTATATAGCGCTCCGGTGTGTGCTGGCATACTCTCTCTCTGTCTCCCCAAAGGACTTTGTGGGGTCCTGTCCTCAGTCAGAGCATTCCCTGTGTGTGTGCGGTGTGTCGGTACGGCTGTGTCGACATGTTGGATGAGGAAGGTTACGTGGAGGCGGAGCAGAGGCCGATAAATGGGATGTCGCCCCCTGTGGGGCCGACACCTGAGTGGATGGATAGGTGGAAGGTATTAACCGACAGTGTCAACTCCTTACATAAAAGGCTGGATAGCTGTGGGACAGCCGGCTTCTCAGCCCGCGCCTGACCAGGCGTCTCAAAGGCCATCAGGGTCTCCAAAAAAAAAACGCCCGTTACCTCAGATGGCAGACACAGATGTCGACACGGAGTCTGACTCCAGTGGCGACGAGGTTGAGACATATACACAATCCACTAGGAACATCCGTTACATGATCTCGGCAATGAAAAATGTGTTACGCATTTTCTGACATGAACCCAAGTACCACATAAAAGGGGTTTTATTTTGGGGGAGAAAAAGCAGCCAGTGTTTTGTTCCCCCGTCAGATGAATGAATGAAGTGTGTAAAGAAGCGTGGTTTCCCCCGATAAGAAACTGGTAATTTCTAAAAAGTTACGGATGGCGTACCCTTTCCCGCCAGAGGATAGGTCACGTTGGGAGATATCCCTTAGGGTGGATAAGGCGCTCACACGTTTGTCAAAAGGTGGCACTGCCGTCTTAGGATACGGCCACCTTGAAGGAACCTGCTGATAAAAAGCAGGAGGCGATCCTGAAGTCTGTATTTACACACTCAGGTTATATACTGAGACCTGCAATTGCCTCAGCATAAATAGGGCTGCTGCAGCGTGGTTTGATACCCTGTCAGATAATATTAATACGCTAAGACAGGGATAATATTTTGCTAACATTGAGCATATTTAAGACGTTGTCTTATATATAAAGGATGCACAGAGGGATATTTGCCGGCTGGCATCCAGAATTAATGCAATGTCCATTCTGCCAGGAGGGTATTAGAAACCCGGCAGTGGACAGGTGATGCTGCCTGTAAAAGGCACATGGAGATTCTGCCTTATAAGGGTGAGGAATTGTTTGGGGATGGTCTCTGAGACCTCGTATCCACAGCAACAGCTGGGAAGAAATTTTTTTATCTCAGGTTTCCTCACAGCCTAAGAAAGCACCGTATTTTCAGGTACAGTCCTTTCGGCTTATGAAAAGCAAGCGGGTCAAAGGCGCTTCCTTTCTGCACAGAGACAAGGGAACAAGGAAAAAAGCTGCACCAGCAGCCAGTTCCCAGGATCAAAAATCTTCCCCCGCTTCCTCTGAGTCCACCGCATGACGCTGGGGCTCCACAGGTGGAGACAGGTGCGGTAAGGGCGCGTCTCGGGAACTTCAGGGACCAGTGGGCTTGCCCACAGGTGGATCTCTAGGTTCTGCAAATAGTATCACAGGGATACAGGCTGGAGTTCGAGGCGACTCCCCCTCGCCGTTACCTCACATCAGCCTTGCCGGCTGCCCTCGGAGAAAGGTAGTACTGGCGGCAATTCACAAGCTGTACTTCCAGCAGGTGAAAGCAAGGTACCCCTCCTTCAACAAGGCCGGGGTTACTATTCCAAAATGTTGTGGTACCGAAACCAGACGGTTCGGTGAGACCCATTCTAAAATTGAATGCCTTGAACACTTATATACGAAGGTTCAAGTTCAAAATGGAATCGCTCAGGGCGATTATTGCAAGCCTGGAGAATTTCATGGTATCACTGGACATCAAGGATGATTACCTGCATGTCCCTATTTACCCTCTTCACCAGGAGTACCTCAATATTGTGGTACAGGATTGTCATTACCAATTCCAGACGTTGCCGTTGGTCTGTCCCCGGCACCGAGGTATTTACCAAGGTAATGGCCGAAATAATTATCCCGTACTTGGACGATCTCCTTATACAGGCGAGGTCCAGGGAGCAGTTGTTCGTCGGAGTAGCACTATCTCGGGAAGTGCTACAACAGCACGGCTGGATTCTGAATATTCCAAAGTCGCAGCTGGTTCCTACGACGCGTCTACTGTTCCTGGGTATGGTTCTGGACACAGAACAGGATAAAAAGGGTTTCTCCCGGAGGAGAAGTCCAAGGAGTTGTTGTCTCTAGACAGAGACCTCCTAATACGTATACAGGTGTCGGTGCATCAATGCACACGAGCCCTGGGAAAGATGGTAGCTTCTTACGAAGAAATTCCATTCGCCAGCTCCCATGCAAGGATTTTCCAGTGGGATCTGTTGGACAAGTGGTCCGGGTCGCATCTTCAGATGCATCGGCGGATAACCCTGTCTCCAAGGGTCAGGGTGTTGCTGTTGTGGTGGCTGCAGAGTGCTCATCTTCTAGGGGGCCGCAGATTCGGCATACAGGACTGGGTCCTGGTGACCACGGATGCCAGCCTTCGAGGCTGGGGGGCAGTCACACAGGGAAGGAACTTCCAAGGCTATGGAAAAGTCAGGAGACTTCCCTACACATAAATATTCTGGAACGGAGGGCCATTTACAATGCCCTAAGTCAGGCTAGACCCCTGCTTCAACACCGGCCGGTGCTGATCCAGTCAGACAACATCACGGCGGTCGCTCATGTAAACCGACAGGGCGGCACAAGAAGCAGGATGGCGATGGCAGAAGCCACAAGGATTCTCAGATGGGCGGAAAATCATGTGTTAGCACTGTCAGCAGTGTTCATTCCCGGAGTGGACAACTAAGAAACCTCCACCCGGGAGAGTGGGGACTTCATCCAGAAGTCTTCCAAATGATTGTACACCGTTGGGAAAGGCCACAGGTGGACATGATGGCGTCCCGCCTCAACTAAAAATTACAAAGATATTGCGCCAGGTCAAGGACCCTCAGACGATAGCTGTGGACGCTCTGGTAACACCGTGGGTGTACCAGTCGGTGTATGTGTTCCCTTCTCTGCCTCTCTTACCCAGGGTAATGAGAATAATAAGAAGGAGAGGAGTAAGAACTATACTCATTGTTCCGGGTTGGCCAAGAAGAGCTTGGTAACCAGAACTCAAAGAAATGATCTCAGAGGACCCATGGCCTCTGCCGCTCAGACAGGACCTGCTGCAGCAGGGGGCCTGTCTGTTCCAAGACGTACCGCGGCTGCGTTGACGGCATGGCGGTTGAACGCCGGATCCTGAAGGAAAAGGGAATTCCGGAGGAAGTTATCCCTTCGCTATTTAAAGCTAGGAAAGAAGTGAACGCAAACCATTATCACCGCATATGGCGGAAATATGTTGCGTACTGTGAGGCCAGGAAGGCCCCAAAGGAGAAATTTCAGCTAGGTCGATTTCTGCACTTCCTACAGTCAGAGGTGGCTATGGGCCTAAAATTGGGTTCCATTAAGGTCCAGATTTCGGCTCTATCGATTTTCTTCCAAAATTGAACTGGCTTCACTGCCTGAAGTTCAGACTTTTGTTAAGGGAGTGCTGCATAGTCAGCCCCTGTTTGTGCCTCCAGTGGCACCGTGGGATCTCAACGTGGTGTTGGATTTCCTGAAGTCGCATTGGGTTGAGCCACTTAAATCCGTGGAGCTATAATACCTCACGTGGAAAGTGGTCATTCTGTGGGCCTTGGCGTCGGCCAGGCGTGTATCAGAATTGGCGGCTTTGTCATACAAAAGCCCTTATCTGTATTTTATATGGATAAGGCGGAATTGAGGACTCGTTCCCAATTCCTTCCTAAGGTGGTATAATTTTTTAATGTGAACCAACCTATTGTGGTGCCTGCGGCTACTTGGGACTTGGAGGATTCCAAGTTACTGGATGTAGTCAGGGCCCTGAAAAGTATATGTTTCCAGGACAGCTGGAGTCAGGAAAACTGACTCGCTATTTCTCCTGTATGCACCCAACAAGCTAGGTGCTCCTGCTTCTAAGCAGACGATTGCTCGCTGGATCTGTAGCACGATTCAACTTGCACATTCTGCGGCTGGACTGCCGCACCCTAATTCTGTAAAAGCCCATTCCACGAGAAAAGTGGGCTCTTCTTGGGCGGCAGCCCGAGGGGTCTCGGCTTTACAACTTGCCGAGCTGTTACTTGGTCGGGTTAAAACATTTTTGTAAGAGTCTACAAGTTTGATACCCTGGCTGAGGAGGACTTAGAGTTTGCTCATTCGGTGCTGCAGAGTCATCCGCACTCTCCCGCCCGTTTGGGAGCTTTGGTATAATCCCCATGGTCCTTACGAAGTCCCAGCATCCACTTAGGACGTCAGAGAAAATAAGATTTTACTCACCGGTAAATCTATTTCTTGTAGTCCGTAGTGGATGCTGGGCGCCCATCCCAAGTGCGGATTGTCTGCAATACTTGTTTATAGTTATTGCCTAACTAAAGGGTTATTGTTGAGCCATCTGTTGAGAGGCTCAGTTATATTTCATACTGTTAACTGGGTATAGTATCACGAGTTATACGGTGTGATTGGTGTGGCTGGTATGAGTCTTACCCGGGATTCAAAATCCTTCCTTATTGTGTCAGCTCTTCCGGGCACAGTATCCTAACTGAGGTCTGGAGGGGGTCTTAGTGGGAGGAGCCAGTGCACACCAGGTAGTCCTAAAGCTTTCTTTAGTTGTGCCCAGTCTCCTGCGGAGCCGCTAATCCCCATGGTCCTTACGGAGGCCCAGCATCCACTACGGACTACGAGAAATAGATTTACCGGTGAGTAAAATCTTATTTCTCTGACGTCCTAGTGGATGCTGGGAACTCCGTAAGGACCATGGGGAATAGCGGGCTCCGAAGGAGGCTGGGCACTCTAGAAAGATCTTAGACTACCTGGTGTGCACTGGCTCCTCCCACTATGACCCTCCTCCAAGCCTCAGTTAAATTTCGTGCCCGGCCGAGGTTGGATGCACACTAGGGGCTCTCCTGAGCTCTTAGAAAGTTATAGTCTTAGAATTTGTTATTTTCAGTGAGTTCTGCTGGCAACAGGCTCACTGCAGCGAGGGACTAAGGGGAGAAGAAGCGAACTCGCCTGCTTGCAGCCGGATTGGGCTTCTTAGGCTACTGGACACCATTAGCTCCAGAGGGATCGACCGCAGGCCCAGCCTTGATGTTCGGTCCCGGAGCCGCGCCGCCGTCCCCCTTACAGAGCCAGAAGCAAGAAGATGGTCCGGAAAATCGGCGGCATGAAGACATCCTGTCTTCACCAAGGTAGCGCACAGCACTGCAGCTGTGCGCCATTGCTCCTCATACACACTTCACACTCCGGTCACTGAGGGTGCAGGGCGCTGGGGGGGGGCGCCCTGAGGCAGCAATAAAAACACCTTGGCTGGCTAAAATACCTCAATATATAGCCCCTGGGGCTATATATGAGGTAAATACCCCTGCCAGAATCCCATAAAAAGCGGGAGAATACGCCGCGAAAAAGGGGCGGAGCCTATCTCCTCAGCACACTGGCGCCATTTTTCCCTCACAGCTCGGCTGGAAGGAAGCTCCCTGGCTCTTCCCTGCAATTCTACAGTACAGTAAGAGGGAAAAGAGAGGGGGGGCATTAAAATTGGCACTGTATACAGTATATTATATTGAAAAGCAGCTATTAGGGACATAACTCAGTTAGTCCCTGTATATATATATAGCGCTCTGGTGTGTGCTGGCATACTCTTACTCTGTCCCCCCAAAGGGCTTTTGTGGGTCCTGTCCTCTGTTGGAGCATTCCCTGTGTGTGTGGAGTGTGTCGGTACGGCTGTGTCGACATGTTTGAGGAGGATAATGATGTGGAGGGGGAGCAAATGCCTTTAGCAGGGATGTCACCCCCTGGGGGTCAGACACCTGAGTGGATGGTATTATGGCAGGAAATGAGTGCACGTATAGACTCCTTACATAAAAAATTTGACGACATGCCGACTGTGGGACAGCCGAGTCTTCAGCTCGTGTCTGTCCAGGTGTCTCAAAAGTCATCAGGGGCTCTGAAACGCCCGCTATCTCAGGTGGCACAAGTAGATGTCGACACGGATACTGACACCAGTGTCGACGACGATGAGTCAAATTTAATGCCCGTTAAGGCCATTCACTGCATGATTGAGGCAATGAAAGAGGTGTTAAATATTTCTGATTTACATCCAGGTACCACAAAAAAGGGTATTATGTTTGGGGAGAAAAAACTACCTGTAGTTTTTCCCCCGTCAGATGAATTAAATGAAGTGTGTGAAGAAGCGTGGGCTTCCCCTGATAAGAAATTGGTAATTCCTAAGAAGCTACTAATGGCGTTCCCTTTCCCGCCAGAGGATAGGTTACGTTGGGAAACACCCCCGAAGGTGGATAAAGCGCTCACACGTTTGTCTAAAAAGGTGGCACTACCGTCCCAGGATACGGCCGCCCTTAAGGAACCTGTTGATAGAAAGCAGGAGGCGATCCTGAAGTCTGTATATACACACTCAGGCATTATACTCAGACCAGCTATTGCGTCAGCATGGATGTGCAGTGCTGCCGCTGCGTGGTCAGATAAACTGTCAGAAGATATTGACACGTTAGACAGAGACACGATCCTGCTAACAATTGACCATATCAAAGACTCAGTCTTATACATGAGAGATGCACAGAGGGAAATCTGCCGGCTGGCATCTAAAGTAAGTGCATTATCCATCTCTGCTAGGAGATGCTTATGGACTCGCCAGTGGACTGGAGATGCAGATTCCAAAAGGCACATGGAAGTTTTGCCTTATAAGGGGGAGGAATTATTTGGGGATGGTCTCTCCGACCTAGTTTCCACAGCAACGTCTGGGAAGTCAGCATTTTTACCCCATGTCCCCTCACAGCCTAAGAAGGCGCCATTTTATCAGGTTCAGTCCTTTCGGTCCCAGAAAAACAAGCGGGGAAAAGGAGGGTCTTTTCTGTCAAGAGGCAGGGGAAAAAGGCTGCAGCAAACAGCAGGTTCCCAGGAACAAAAGTCCTCCCCCGCTTCCTCTTCCAAGTCCGCCGCATGACGGTGGGGCTTCACAGGCGGAGCCAGGTACGGTGGGGGCCCGCCTCAGGAATTTCAGCGATCAGTGGGCTCGCTCACAGGTGGATCCCTGGATCCTTCAAATAGTATCTCAGGGATACAGGCTGGAATTCGAGGCGACTCCACCCCGCCGTTTCCTAAAATCCGCCTTGCCGATTGCTCCCTCAGACAGGGAGGCGGTGCTAGCAGCGATTCACAAGCTGTATTCCCAGCAGGTGATAATCAAGGTACCCCTACTTCAACAAGGCCGGGGTTACTATTCCACACTGTTTGTGGTGCCGAAACCGGACGGTTCGGTGAGACCCATTTTAAATTTGAAATCCTTGAACACACATAAAAAAATTCAAGTTCAAGATGGAATCGCTCAGGGCGGTTATTGCAAGCCTGGACGAGGGGGATTACATGGTATCCCTGGACATCAAGGATGCTTACCTGCATGTCCCCATTTACAATTCTCACCAGGAGTACCTCAGATTTGTGGTACAGGATTGCCATTACCAATTCCAGACGCTGCCGTTTGGACTCTCCACGGCACCGAGGGTATTCACCAAGGTTATGGCGGAAATGATGATACTCCTTCGAAAAAAGGGAGTTTTAATTATCCCATACTTGGACGATCTCCTAATAAAGGCACGATCCAAGGAACAGTTGTTAGTGGGAGTAGCACTATCTCAGGAAGTGCTGAGCCAGCACGGTTGGATTCTGAATATCCCAAAGTCACAGCTGGTCCCCACGACACGTCTAATGTTCCTGGAAATGATTCTGGACACGGCCCAGAAAAAAGTGTTTCTCCCGGAGGAGAAAGCCAGGGAGTTGTCTTCTCTAGTCAGAGACCTCCTAAAACCAAAACAGGTATCGGTGCATCACTGCACGCGGGTCCTGGGAAAGATGGTAGCTTCTTACGAAGCAATTCCATTCGGCAGGTTCCATGCCAGAATTTTTCAGTGGGACCTGTTGGACAAGTGGTCCGGATCGCATCTTCAGATGCATCGTTTAATAACCCTGTCTCCACGAACCAGGGTGTCTCTTCTGTGGTGGCTGCACAGTGCTCATCTTCTGGAGGGCCGCAGATTCGGCATACAGGACTGGGTCCTGGTGACCACGGATGCCAGCCTACGAGGCTGGGGGGCAGTCACAAAGGGAAGAAATTTCCAAGGACTATGGTCAAGTCAGGAGACTGCCCTTCACATAAATATTCTGGAACTAAGGGCCATTTACAATGCCCTAAGTCAAGCAAAATCCCTGCTCCTACACCAGCCGGTGCTGATCCAGTCAGACAACATCACGGCAGTCGCCCATGTGAATCGACAGGGCGGCACAAGAAGCAGGACGGCGATGGCAGAAGCCACAAAAATTCTCCGATGGGCGGAGAATCATGTACTAGCACTGTCAGCAGTGTTCATCCCGGGAGTGGACAACTGGGAAGCAGACTTTCTCAGCAGGCACGACCTCCACCCGGGAGAGTGGGGACTTCATCCAGAAGTCTTCCAAATGATTGTAAATCAATGGGGTCGTCCACAGGTGGACATGATGGCGTCCCGCCTAAACAAAAAACTAGAGAAGTATTGCGCCAGGTCAAGAGACCCTCAGGCGATAGCTGTGGACGCTCTAGTGACACCGTGGGTGTACCGGTCAGTTTATGTGTTCCCTCCTCTACCTCTCATACCAAAAGGTATTGAGAATAATAAGAAAGCGAGGAGTAAACACAATTCTCGTGGTTCCGGATTGGCCGAGAAAAGCGTGGTACCCGGAACTTCAAGAGATGATCTCAGAGGACCCATGGTCTCTGCCGCTCAGACAGGACCTGCTGCAGCAGGGCCCCTGTCTGTTCCAAGACTTACCGCGGCTGCTTTTGACGGCATGGCGGTTGAACGCCGGATCCTGAAGGAAAAGGGCATTCCGGAGGAAGTCATTCCTACACTTATTAAAGCCAGGAAAGAGGTCACAGCAACTCATTATCACCGCATATGGCGGAGGTATGTTGCATGGTGTGAGGCCGAAAAGGCCCCAACGGAGGAATTTCAACTAGGTCGATTTCTGCATTTCCTGCAAGCAGGAGTGAATATGGGCCTAAAACTGGGCTCCATTAAGGTACAGATCTCGGCTCTGTCAATTTTCTTTCAAAAAGATCTAGCTTCAGTACCTGAAGTTCAGACATTTGTGAAAGGAGTGCTGCATATTCAGCCCCCATTTGTGCCTCCTGTGGCACCTTGGGATCTCAACGTGATGTTGAGTTTCTTAAAATCACATTGGTTTGAGCCACTAAAAACCGTGGATCTGAAATATCTCACGTGGAAAGTGGTCATGTTATTGGCCTTGGCTTCAGCCAGGCGAGTGTCAGAGTTGGCGGCTTTATCATGTAAAAGCCCTTATCTGATTTTCCATATGGATAGGGCAGAATTGAGGACTCGTCCCCAGTTTCTCCCTAAGGTGGTGTCAGCGTTTCACCTGAACCAGCCTATTGTGGTGCCTGCGGCTACTAAGGATTTGGAGGACTCCAAGTTGCTAGACGTTGTCAGGGCCCTGAAAATATATGTTTCCAGGACGGCTGGAGTCAGAAAATCTGACTCGCTGTTTATCCTGTATGCACCCAACAAGCTGGGTGCTCCTGCTTCTAAGCAGACTATTGCTCGTTGGATTTGTAGTACAATTCAGCTTGCACATACTGTGGCAGGCCTGCCACAGCCAAAATCTGTCAATGCCCATTCCACAAGGAAGGTGGGCTCATCTTGGGCGGCTGCCCGAGGGGTCTCGGCTTTACAACTTTGCCGAGCTGCTACTTGGTCAGGGGCAAACACGTTTGCAAAATTCTATAAATTTGATACCCTGGCTGAGGAGGACCTGGAGTTCTCTCATTCGGTGCTGCAGAGTCATCCGCACTCTCCCGCCCGTTTGGGAGCTTTGGTATAATCCCCATGGTCCTTACGGAGTTCCCAGCATCCACTAGGACGTCAGAGAAAATAAGAATTTACTCACCGGTAATTCTATTTCTCGTAGTCCGTAGTGGATGCTGGGCGCCCATCCCAAGTGCGGTTTATCTGCAATACTTGTACATAGTTATTGTTAACTAAATCGGGTTATTGTCGAGCCATCTGTTGAGAGGCTCTATTGTTTCATACTGTTAACTGTGTTTCATATCACGAGTTGTACGGTGTGATTGGTGTGGCTGGTATGAGTCTTACCCGGGATTCAAAATCCTTCCTTATTGTGTACGCTCGTCCGGGCACAGTACCTAACTGAGGCTTGGAGGAGGGTCATAGTGGGAGGAGCCAGTGCACACCAGGTAGTCTAAGATCTTTCTAGAGTGCCCAGCCTCCTTCGGAGCCCGCTATTCCCCATGGTCCTTACGGAGTTCCCAGCATCCACTACGGACTACGAGAAATAGAATTACCGGTGAGTAAATTCTTATTTTTCAGCTTGTTACCCTTGGCATAGCAAGGCACCCGACCCTTTACACAGCTAAACCTGATTACTATGGGCGTGATATGCATGATAACGAAGATCATTTTAGACAGGAGATTGGGCGTGATATATCATTTGAATTCCACCCTTTGAGTGAGAGTTAAAATAAAGAAATAACCACCAAAACAAGATAATGGATTTGCATACAAAAACAAAACACAGGTCCGCTCTTTAATCTCTACTTGTTATACCCGTATATTTCACAGTAGATTGTGCATTATGGTATTGTCTGGAGCATGATGTCACCTGAAGCTGCCGGTGTACTGTAAACCCGATTAGGGAGTCTGCGTATCAGCCCTGCGGATCTCTCTGCCAGGACGCTGTGGGAGATGAGCTGGTGGGGTGCCACAGAAGAGTAACTGGTGGACAGTGCAGCGCTGTTGGTCTGGCGGCTGTACCCACGAATGCCATAGCGACTGACTGGTTGTGGATCTTCCAGGGGACGGAGCAGTAACTTTGCTAATTGATATTCCAGAAAGAGAGGAGACCTAAGACATTAATAAGAGAATTAAATTAAAGTCCTTATATTACTGATCATCAAACATTTGGTGTTCTTCCTCATGGTCCTCAAGGCACACCAACAGTGCAGGTTTTAGTGATATCGAGGCTGCAGCACAGATGGTTAAATCAAAATAACTGAGCTACTAATTAAGTCACCTGTGCTGAATCCTGGATATCACTAAAACCTGCACTGTTAGTGTGCCTTGAGGACCGTGGTTGGGAATGCCTGAAATAGACTTTAATGTTCTCCTATATTATATAAGGTTTAAGACTGCACTACCAGCCTAGAACTAATTAGCCCCTTCTCTTCCCTAGAATCCTCAGGGGCTGATCCATGCAGCTGGTTCTCCCAGGTTTATGTGACACCTCAGAGGAGGGTGTGAGGCGGAGGCCCAATGAGAACCTAGTGTCAAGGACATTGTCGCTTCTCATTGGTTCTCCTGCTCACAAACCCCTCCCACAGCCTTTAAATGTGGCAATCAAAAATGTTCACATTGTAAGGTGGCGATGGAGCTTTAATGCACTTATTATATATTTTGTTTTGACCAGTTTGGTGGATAATTGTATGTGTGGAAGGCCAATACAGCTGATTGTCCTGGATCACAGAAATTTGCTCAATCAAATTGTAATTGATGAACCAGGTATAAAATTTGTGTTCGTAACATGGACCCCAGTCCACTAAGCTTAAGCCTAGAACTGTCCATCTTAACCATTAACCACGTCTCCAAATAAAGACCAGCTTAGAACACTGAGGACTGTGTGATCAGGAGTGGGAGTGTAATTGTGTATTTATTACTCACTTTCTAAACAATGACAGTCTCTCTTGTTTGAGCCAGTACAGAGTCCTCTCCCGTTGTAGGTCGTTGGCCCCATACCCCGGGGCATTGACCTGTATGACCCCATCCAGCTCTCGAACATTTCCAATCAGTCGGTCATAGAATAGCCTTACCGGAAATGCCTGGGAGAGACACAGTAATATGAAGACTGTCTTAGATGCTGTTTAAAAATATAGCGCTCTTTCTTTATAAACCCAGATTAACACAGCGATCTAAACTGATGGTGAAAGTAGGGTGGGATAATATTAGTGATGTGCACCGGACATTTTTCGGGTTTTGTGTTTTGGTTTCGGTTCCGCGGCCGTGTTTTGGATTCGGACGCGTTTTGGCAAAACCTCACCAAAAATTTTTTGTCGGATTCGGGTGTGTTTTGGATTCGGGTGTTTTTTTCAAAAAACCCTAAAAAACAGCTTAAATCATAGAATTTGGGGGTCATTTTGATCCCATAGTATTATTAACCTCAATAACCATAATTTCCACTCATTTCCAGTCTATACTGAACACCTCACACCTCACAATATTATTTTTAGTCCTAAAATTTGCACCGAGGTCGCTGGATGGCTAAGCTAAGCGACACAAGTGGCCGACACAAACACCTGGCCCATCTAGGAGTGGCACTGCAGTGTCAGGCAGGATGGCACTTCCAAAAAATATTCCCCAAACAGCACATGATGCAAAGAAAAAAAGAGGCGCAATGAGGTAGCTGGATGGCTAAGCTAAGCGACCCAAGTGGCCGGCACAAACACCTGGCCCATCTTGGAGTGGAACTGCAGTGTCAGACAGGATGGCACTTAAAAAATAGTCCCCAAACAGCACATGATGCAAAGAAAAAAAGAGGTGCACCAAGGTCGCTGGATGGCGAAGCTAAGCGACCCAAGTGGTCGGCCTCCCTCCACATTTTTGTTCTCCATCTTTTAATGTGTGTAATTATATGCCAGTAATATATCAATAGCAATGGCCTACTGTACCGTACTGCTATATATATATATATATATATATATATATATATACTGGTGGTCAGCAAAATTCTGCACTGTCCTCCTACTATATACTGCGCACAACTACAATGCAGCACAGGTATGGATAGTATACTTGATGACACAGAGGTAGAGCAATGGACTACTGTACCGTACTGCTATATATATATATATAAATATATATACTGGTGGTCAGCAAAATTCTGCACTGTCCTCCTACTATATACTGCGCACAACTACAATGCAGCACAGGTATGGATAGTATACTTGATGACACAGAGGTAGAGCAATGGACTACTGTACCGTACTGCTATATATATATATATATATATACTGGTGGTCAGCAAAATTCTGCACTGTCCTCCTACTATATACTGTCCACAACTACAATGCAGCACAGATATGGATAGTATACTTGACGACACAGATAGAGCAATGGCCTACTGTACCGTACTGCTATATATATATATATATATATATATATATATATATATAATATATACTGGTGGTCAGCAAAATTCTGCACTGTCTTTCTACAATGCAGCACAGATATGGAGCGTTTTCAGGCAGAGAACGTAGATATTTGCAGCACACTGAGCACAGATATTAGCAGCACACTGAGCACAGATATTTGCAGCACACTGAGCACAGATATTTGCAGCACACTGAACAGTGAACATAGAAACAGAGAGAACGCAGCCACGTCCTCTCGCTATCATCTCCAAAGCACAGTGAAAATGGTGGCGACGCGCGGCTCCTTATATAGAATACAAATCTCGCGAGAATACGACATTGGGATGATGACGTTCGGGCGCGCTCGGGTTAACCAAGCAAGGTGGGAAGATCCGAGGCTGTCTCGGAGCCGTGTAAAATAGGTGAAGTTCGGGGGGGTTCGGATCTCGAGGAACCGAACCCGCTCATCTCTAAGCAGAACACAAGAGGTTCATTATAACAATATAATAAAGAGTAATATTATTGCTAGGGATGAGCGGGTTCGGTTTCCTGAGAACCGAACCCCACCGAACATCATGTCCCGAGCACGAATCCCAGACTCGGTAACCAGAACGAGGCAAAACGTCATCATCCCGCTCTCGGATTCTCGCTGGTTGGATTCCATATAAGGAGCCGCGCGTCACCGCCATTTTCACTCCAGACCTGGAAAGTGTAGCGCGAGGACGTGTCTCCGCAGTGTCTGTGCAGGAAAATGGTGTGGCACGTGGGGTGGCGACCTGCTCTTTTGTGTCATTCCAGTGCTGTCTACTGCTCCATCAGTCCAGTGGTGGTGTCTTGCGCGGCATTATTGCGAGTAACACAGAATACTCGTATGGGAGCTGCTATTTTCTAAAAAAGTAGACCGATAAGATCAGCATTATTTGGTTTGTTTCATTTTGTTATATTTCTCTATCGTCCTAAGTGGATGCTGGGGTTCCTGAAAGGACCATGGGGAATAGCGGCTCCGCAGGAGACAGGGCACAAAAAAGTAAAGCTTTACTAGGTCAGGTGGTGTGCACTGGCTCCTCCCCCTATGACCCTCCTCCAGACTCCAGTTAGATTTTGTGCCCGAACGAGAAGGGTGCAATCTAGGTGGCTCTCCTAAAGAGCTGCTTAGAGAAAGTTTAGTTTAGGTTTTTTTCTTTACAGTGAGTCCTGCTGGCAACAGGATCACTGCAACGTGGGACTTAGGGGGAAAGTAGTAAACTCACCTGCATGCAGAGTGGATTTGCTGCTTGGCTACTGGACACCATTAGCTCCAGAGGGATCGAACACAGGCCCAGCCGTGGAGTCCGGTCCCGGAGCCGCGCCGCCGACCCCCTTGCAGATGCTGAAGCGTGAAGAGGTCCGGAAACCGGCGGCTGAAGACTCCTCAGTCTTCATAAGGTAGCGCACAGCACTGCAGCTGTGCGCCATTTTCCTCTCAGCACACTTCACTGGGCAGTCACTGAGGGTGCAGAGCGCTGGGGGGGGGCGCTCTGAGAGGCAAATATAAACCTTATACAAGGCTAAAAATACCTCACATATAGCCCATAGGGGCTATATGGAGATATTTAACCCCTACCTGACTGGAAAAATAGCGGGAGAAGAACCCGCCGAAAAAGGGGCGGGGCCTATCTCCTCAGCACACGGCGCCATTTTCTGTCACAGCTCCGCTGGTCAGAACGGCTCCCAGGTCTCTCCCCTGCACTACAGAAACAGGGTAAAACAGAGAGGGGGGGCACATTAATGGCTATATATATATATATATTAAAGCAGCTATAAGGGAGCACTTAATATAAGGATATCCCTTGTATATATAGCGCTTTGTGGTGTGTGCTGGCAGACTCTCCCTCTGTCTCCCCAAAAGGGCTAGTGGGTCCTGTCTTCATTAGAGCATTCCCTGTGAGTTTGCGGTGTGTGTCGGTACGTGGTGTCGACATGTATGAGGACGATATTGGTGTGGAGGCGGAGCAATTGCCAAATATGCAGATGTCACCCCCCAGGGGGTCGACACCAGAATGGATGCCTTTATTTGTGGAATTACGTGATGGTTTATCTTCCCTTAAACAGTCAGTTGAGGACATGAGGCGGCCGGACAATCAATTAATGCCTGTCCAGGCGCCTCAAACACCGTCAGGGGCTGTAAAACGCCCTTTGCCTCAGTCGGTCGACACAGACCCAGACACGGGCACTGATTCCAGTGACGACGGTAGAAATTCAAACGTATTTTCCAGTAGGGCCACACGTTATATGATTTTGGCAATGAAGGAGACGTTACATTTAGCTGATACTACAGATACCGTAAAACAGGGTATTATGTATGGTGTGAAAAAACTACAAACAGTTTTTCCTGAATCAGAAGAATTAAATGACGTGTGTGATGAAGCGTGGGTTGCTCCTGATAAAAAGTTGATAATTTCAAAAAAGTTATTGGCATTATACCCTTTCCCGCCAGAGGTTAGGGCGCGCTGGGAAACACCCCCTAAGGTGGACAAGGCGCTCACACGCTTATCCAAACAAGTGGCGTTACCCTCTCCTGAGACGGCCGCACTTAAGGATCCATCAGATAGAAAGATGGAAGTTATTCAAAAGAATATATACACACATGCAGGTGTTATACTACGACCAGCTATAGCAACTGCCTGGATGTGCAGTGCTGGAGTAGTTTGGTCAGAATCCCTGATTGAAAATATTGATACCCTAGATAGGGACAATGTTTTACTGTCGTTAGAACAAATAAAGGATGCATTTATCTATATGCGTGATGCACAGAGGGATATTTGCACACTGGCATCTCGGGTGAGTGCTATGTCCATTTCAGCCAGAAGAGCCTTATGGACACGACAGTGGACAGGCGATGCGGATTCAAAACGTCACATGGAGGTTTTGCCGTATAAAGGGGAGGAGTTATTTGGAGTTGGTCTATCAGACTTGGTGGCCACGGCTACTGCCGGGAAATCCACTTTTTTACCTCAAGTCACTCCCCAACAGAGAAAGGCACCGACCTTTCAACCGCAGCCTTTTCGCTCCTACAAAAATAAGAGAGCAAAGGGCTTGTCGTACCTGCCACGAGGCAGAGGAAGAGGGAAGAGACACCAACAGGCAGCTCCTTCCCAGGAACAGAAGCCCTCCCCGGCTCCTGCAAAAACCTCAGCATGACGCTGGGGCCTCTCAAGCGGACTCGGGGACAGTGGGGGGCCGTCTCAAAAATTACAGCGCGCAGTGGGCTCACTCGCAGGTAGACCCCTGGATCCTGCAGATAATATCTCAGGGGTACAGGTTGGAATTAGAGACGGATCCTCCTCATCGTTTCCTGAAGTCTGCCTTACCAACCGTCTCTTCCGAAAGGGAGAGGGTGTTGGAAGCCATTCACAAGCTGTACGCTCAGCAGGTGATAGTCAAAGTACCCCTATTACAACAAGGAAAGGGGTATTATTCCACTCTATTTGTGGTACCGAAGCCGGATGGCTCGGTAAGGCCTATTCTAAATCTGAAGTCCTTGAACCTCTACATAAAAAAGTTCAAGTTCAAGATGGAGTCACTCAGAGCAGTGATAGCGAACCTGGAAGAAGGGGACTTTATGGTATCCTTGGACATCAAGGATGCGTATCTACACGTTCCGATTTACCCCGCACACCAGGGGTACCTCAGGTTCATTGTTCAAAACTGTCACTATCAGTTTCAGACGCTGCCGTTCGGATTGTCCACGGCGCCTCGGGTCTTTACCAAGGTAATGGCCGAGATGATGATTCTTCTTCGAAGAAAAGGCGTATTAGTTATCCCATACTTGGACGATCTCCTAATAAGGGCAAGGTCCAGAGAACAGCTGGAGACAGCTTTAGCACTATCTCAAGAGGTGCTAAGACAACACGGGTGGATTCTGAATATTCCAAAATCCCATTTAATCCCGACAACTCGTCTGCTGTTCCTAGGAATGATTCTGGACACGGTTCAGAAAAAGGTTTTCCTTCCAGAGGAAAAAGCCAAGGAGTTATCCGATCTGGTCAGGAACCTCCTAAAACCAGGAAAAGTGTCAGTACATCAATGCACAAGAGTCCTGGGAAAAATGGTGGCTTCTTACGAAGCAATTCCATTCGGCAGATTCCATGCAAGAATATTCCAAAGGGATCTGTTGGACAAATGGTCAGGGTCGCATCTGCAGATGCACCTGCGAATAACCCTGTCACCAAAGACAAGGGTGTCACTTCTGTGGTGGTTGCAGAAGGCTCACCTATTAGAAGGCCGCAGATTCGGCATTCAGGATTGGATCCTGGTGACCACGGACGCCAGCCTGAGAGGCTGGGGAGCAGTCACACAAGGAAGAAACTTCCAGGGAGTATGGACGAGTCTGGAAAAGTCTCTTCACATAAACATTCTGGAACTAAGAGCAATCTACAATGCTCTAAGCCAGGCGGAACTTCTCCTGCAAGGAAAGCCGGTGTTGATTCAGTCGGACAACATCACGGCGGTCGCCCATGTAAACAGGCAGGGCGGCACAAGAAGCAGGAGTGCAATGGCAGAAGCTGCCAAGATTCTTCGCTGGGCGGAGAATCACGTGATAGCACTGTCAGCAGTGTTCATCCCGGGCGTGGACAACTGGGAAGCAGACTTCCTCAGCAGACACGATCTTCATCCGGGAGAGTGGGGTCTACATCCAGAAGTCTTCAACATGTTAATAGACCGTTGGGAAAGACCAATTGTAGACATGATGGCGTCTCACCTCAACAAGAAACTGGACAAATATTGCGCCAGGTCAAGAGATCCACAGGCAATAGCTGTGGACGCACTGGTAACTCCTTGGGTGTACCAGTCAGTGTATGTGTTTCCTCCTCTGCCGCTCATACCAAAGGTATTGAAGATCATACGGCAAAGAAGAGTAAGAACAATACTAGTGGTTCCGGATTGGCCGAGAAGGACTTGGTATCCGGAACTTCAAGAGATGCTCACGGACGAACCGTGGCCTCTACCTCTGAGAAGGGACCTGCTACAGCAGGGTCCCTGTCTTTTTCAAGACTTACCGCGGCTGCGTTTGACGGCATGGCGGTTGAACGCCAGATCCTAAAAGGGAAAGGCATTCCAGAAGAAGTCATTCCTACCTTGATTAAGGCACGGAAGGAAGTCACCGTGAAACATTATCACCGCATTTGGCGAAAATATGTAGCGTGGTGCGAGGATCGGAGGGTTCCGACGGAGGAATTCCAACTGGGTCGTTTCCTACATTTCCTGCAATCAGGATTATCTATGGGTCTCAAATTGGGATCCATTAAGGTTCAAATTTCGGCCCTGTCAATATTCTTCCAAAAAGAATTGGCCTCTGTCCCTGAGGTCCAGACTTTTGTCAAGGGAGTACTGCATATACAGCCTCCTGTGGTGCCTCCGGTGGCACCGTGGGATCTAAATGTAGTTTTAGATTTCCTCAAATCCCATTGGTTTGAACCATTGAAAAAGGTGGATTTGAAATATCTCACATTGAAAGTGACTATGTTACTAGCCCTGGCCTCTGCCAGGAGAGTATCTGAATTGGCGGCTTTATCTTATAAAAGTCCTTATCTAATCTTCCATTCGGATAGGGCAGAACTGCGGACTCGTCCGCATTTTCTCCCTAAAGTGGTATCAGCATTTCATCTGAACCAACCTATTGTGGTGCCTGCGGCCACTAGCGACTTGGAGGACTCCAAGTTGTTGGACGTTGTCAGAGCCTTAAAAATATACATTGCAAGGACGGCTGGAGTCAGAAAATCTGACTCGCTGTTTATATTGTATGCACCCAACAAGTTGGGCGCACCTGCTTCTAAGCAGTCGATTGCTCGTTGGATTTGTAACACAATTCAACTTGCACATTCTGTGGCAGGCCTGCCACAGCCTAAAACTGTAAAAGCCCACTCCACAAGGAAGGTGGGCTCATCTTGGGCGGCTGCCCGAGGGGTCTCGGCATTACAACTCTGCCGAGCAGCTACGTGGTCGGGGGAGAACACGTTTGTAAAATTTTACAAATTTGATACCCTGGCAAAGGAGGACCTGGAGTTTCTCTCATTCGGTGCTGCAGAGTCATCCGCACTCTCCCGCCCGTTTGGGAGCTTTGGTATAATCCCCATGGTCCTTTCAGGAACCCCAGCATCCACTTAGGACGATAGAGAAAATAAGAATTTACTTACCGATAATTCTATTTCTCGGAGTCCGTAGTGGATGCTGGGCGCCCATCCCAAGTGCGGATTATCTGCAATACTTGTACATAGTTATTGTTAACTAATTCGGGTTATTGTTAAGGAGCCATCTTTAAGAGGCCCTTTCTGTTGTCATACTGTTAACTGGGTTTAGATCACAAGTTGTACGGTGTGATTGGTGTGGCTGGTATGAGTCTTACCCGGGATTCAAAATGCCTCCCTTATTGTGTATGCTCGTCCGGGCACAGTACCTAACTGGAGTCTGGAGGAGGGTCATAGGGGGAGGAGCCAGTGCACACCACCTGACCTAGTAAAGCTTTACTTTTTTGTGCCCTGTCTCCTGCGGAGCCGCTATTCCCCATGGTCCTTTCAGGAACCCCAGCATCCACTACGGACTCAGAGAAATAGAATTATCGGTAAGTAAATTCTTATTTTAACAGAGCGTCTGATTTCACAATTATATAAATTGTATAATTGTTATTTGTTGTGCTGCATCAGTTCAGTCACAGTGGTGGTGTCCTGTGCTGCCATAAGTCCAGTGATGCTGCTTTATAAGTCCAGTCCAGTGGTGCTATGTTGTGCTGCATCAGTCCAGTGGTGGTGTCCTGTGTTGCCATAAGTCCAGTGGTGGTGTCCTGTGCTGCCATAAGTCCAGTAGTGCTGCAGTATAAGTCCAGTCCAGTGGTACTGCCGTATAAGACCAGTGGTGGTATCCTGTGCTGCCATAAGTCCAGGGGTACTGCCATATAAGTCCTGTCCAGTGGTGCTGCCGTATAAGTACAGTGGTGCTGCCGTATAAGTCAAGTGGTGCTACCGTATAAGTCCAGGGGTGCTGCCGTATAAATCCAGGGCTACTGCCATATAAGTCCAGTGGTTCTGCCATATAAGCCCAGGGGTACTGCTGTATAAGTCCAGTCCAGTGGTGCTGCCATATAAGTCCAGTGGTGCTGCCATATAAGTCCAGGGGTACTGCCGTATAAGTCCAGGGGTACTGCCGTATAAGTCCAGGGGTACTGCCGTATAAGTCATGGGGTACTGCTGTATAAGTCTAGTCCAGTGGTACTGCCGTATAAGTCCAGTGGTGGTGTCCTGTGCTGCCATAAGTCCAGTGGTGGTGTCCTGTGCTGCCATAAATCCAGTGGTGGTGCTGTATAAGTCCAGTCCAGTGGTACTGCCGTATAAGTCCAGGGGTACTGCCGTATAAGTCCAGTCCAGTGGTACTGCCGTATAAGTCATGGGGTACTGCCGTATAAGTCCAGTCCAGTGGTGCTGCCGTATAAGTCCAGTGGTGCTGTCCTGTGCTGTATATTATTTACTCCAAATAAAGGGAATATTAATATTGAATCCAAATAATTTTCACAGGGTTTGCCCTGTGTGGTGTAGAGGTACGCTCTCCTGTGCCGCATATTGTTATATAACTCCAGAAAAATAATGAAGAACAAAAATTTGGAGGATAAAATAGGGAAAAATCAAGACCCACTTCTTTCTACTGCTGCTGCGGCCGCTGCTGTTGGGAGTCGATCATCATCCCAGAGGGGAAGTCGGAAGACCACTTGTACTACTTCAACTAAGCAATTGACTGTCCAACAAGTCCTTTGCGAGGAAGATGAAATATGACAGCAGTTGCAAAGCGGACAACTGAGGCCTTTACAGCTATGTTGGTGTTAGACGTGCATCCGGTATCCGCCATTAGTGCAGTGGGATTTAGACAATTGATGAAGGTAGTATGTCCCCGGTACCAAATCCCATCTAAATTCCACTTCACTAGGAAAGCGATTCCTGGACTGTACAGAGACATTAAGAAAAGTGTCCTCGGTGTCCTGAAAAATGCCGTTATACCCACTGTCCACTTAACCACGGACATTTGGACAAGTGGAGCAGGGCAAACTAAGGACTACATGACTGTGACAGCCCACTGAGTAGATGTATTGCCTCCCGCAGCAACAACAGCAGTGGCACCAGTAACAGCATCTCACAAACGCCAGCTCGTTCCTAGGCAGGATACGCTGTGTATCACCGGTTTCCGTAAGAGGCACACCGCTGACAACCTCTTACGGAAACTGAGGGACATCATCGCACAATGGCTTACCCCACTTAGACTCTCCTGGGGATTTGTGATATTGGACAATGCCACCAATATTGTACGTGTATTACATCTGGGCAAATTCCAGCACGTCCTATGTTTTGCACATACAATTAATTTGGTGGTGCAGAATTTTTAGAAAAATGACAGGGGCGTGCAGGAGATGCTGTTAGTGGCCCGAAAAATTGCAGGCCACTTTCGACATTCAGCCACTGCATGCCACTCCTAGATGGGCCATGTGTTTGTGCCGCACACTTGTGTCTCTTAGTTTAGTCATCCAGGAACCTCATTGCACCTCTTTTTTTCTTTGCATCATGTGCTGTTTGGGGCCTAGTTTTTAAAAGTGCCATCCTGTCTGCCACTGCAGTGCAACTCCTAGATGGGCCAGGTGTTTGTGCCGCCCACTTGTGTCGCTTAGCAAAGTCATCCAGCTACCTCGGTGCAACCATATGGCCTAAAAACAATATTGTGAGGTGTTCAGAATAGACTAGAAATGAGTGGAAATGAATGTTATTGAGGTTAATAATACCATTGGATCAAAATTACTCCCAATTTCTTTGATTTGACCTGTTTTTGTGTTTTTTTCAAAAATCATCCAGATCCAAAACCAAAACCCAAAAGGGTGGTTTTGGCAAAACCAATCTAGGACCAAAACACGAGCGGGGATCCGGATCCAAAACCAAAACACGTAAAGTGCCCGCCGCACATCTGTAATTATTGCATCAACATTATATAACAATTATACGTTCTGCTGTGCTGTTCAGGCCTACTATGACAGGAACTTGATATACACATTAAATTGCAATAATGAATAAGTTGTAAATTAATAATAATTAGAGAAAACGTCTTTTACGGTGAAGTGTTATTTCCATTCACTGCTCAGTCAGATCTCCCACCGATGTGAGAGCAATTGGCACACACAGCGCACGTCTTGCCGGGTGTGGCTACGAGGCAAGGCCCTATTGTTTGTGGCCAGAGAAATAGTTGCTATGGTTCATTATCTCAGTCAGTCGTGTGTTGTTGATTTATCTAAGCCGTACATAGAATTCCTTTGTTGCACCATTACGGCAACGTTTCTGAAGTGTCTGTTTAATGTACAACAATTGCTTACTGGAGCTATTTACACGGGTCAACAAATAGTAATGCTGTTTGTAGTGCTAGACCCATCCTTTAATCCCCTCCTGACATCCGCCGAGTAAACAAACAGTGTCTTCTGCTCCTGGTCTATATCGCCTATATAAGGTACATACATTTTTTTTTTTAATCTATTTAGTTTCCGTATTTTAGTTTATTATTTTACAAATTCTTGCATGAAAATTAGTTTCACTGTGTCACCATAGGTATCCGGTTTCTGGGTCAACAGTGTCTAGGTTGACCACTATTGGTCGACAGTAACTAGGTCGACAGGGTCTCTAGGTCGACATGTTCTATGTCGACAGGTCAAAAAGTCGACAAGTTTTTTTTACCTTTTTTTTTCTTTTTTTGAACTTTTTCATACTTTACGATCCACGTGGACTGTGACTGGGAATGATAACCTGTGCCGAGCACAGTGAGCCACCTTGCCTGAAGCCGCAAGCCATGCGATGGGACGCGGTGCACTAATTGGGGTTCACAGTCACTGTACGGCGAAAACGACACAAAAAAAGATTAAAAAACTCATGTTGACCTTTTGACCTGTCGACCTAGACCATGTTGACCTAGAGACCCTGTCGACTTAGTCACTGTCGACCAATAGTGGTTGACCTAGAGACTGTCGACCTTCAATACCACACCCGTCACGATATAAGGGGGTTATTCAGGTTTGTTAACAAAGCAAAAAAGCACACTAATAGGCAAAACCATATTGCAGTGCAGCTGGGGCAGATGTAAGATGTGCAGAGAGATTCGATTTGGGTGGGGTGTGTCCAAACTGAAATCTAAATTGCGGTGTAAAAATAACACTTGCTATGATGCCCCTTCCCGCATCATAACATTCGGGTGGATTGCTGTCCAAATACATTTTCTTAGGTGTTCTGTGCTCTATTCATGTATAAATATATATTCCCTATACCATCGTTGTGTACGTAATTTGAGAGCTCTTTGTCATTTAGTTACATACATTATCCTTTATTTTACATCACACATTTCTCAGCAGTCATACCCAGGACCTGCAGTCACATCCTCCTTTATTTAAAGCACACATTTAAAAATACTGTCATTCCCAGGATTCAAACCCATGACCATCCATACTGCAGTCAGAATCCTTACTGTTGGAGCTATTTGCTCCTGTATGGAAAAATATGAGAGTATTTCGAAATGTGCCTGAAATAAAAGCGTATGTGACTGCAGGTGTCTAGGGACATGAGGGGAGATGGGGGCGGCCAGGTGATCCCGGGATTAAAGAGGAGAAAATTGCAAGTGTGATTGATTAAAACAGAAAATTTAACAAGTACTGCAGAACAGCGCCCCCTGCCTTGAGGTGTCTGCGCACCACCCTAAGTACAGCCCTGATATGGAGCGTACAAATTCTGTCACATTGCTCATCTGAACAAGCCCCAAGAGTTGTATTGCACTTATAGGGGCAGATGTACTAAGCTTTGGAAAGTGATAAAGTGGAGAGAGATAAACTGCCAACCAATCACATCCTAACAGTCATTTTTCAAACAGCCTGTAACATGGCAGTTAGGAGCTGATTGGCTGGTACTTTATCTCGGCCCACTGTTTGGTTGGTACTTTTCTCTCCAAGGCTTAGTACTTCTCCCTCACGGGATGCGTTTAATTTACCGGCTGACAGGATCCTGGCGGTCAAGTTACCGATGCCAGAATACCAACAGCCGGCAATGCTGCGAGGTGGAATCCCAGCGCAACAGAGCTGGGATACCCATCGACTGGGTATAGTTCCTGTGAGCCCGCAGGGTACTCTTAGTGCTCGCCCCGATGCCGGCATTCTGGCGGCCGGGATGCTGCTGTTGGGATTTTGAAAGCTGGCATCCCGCCCGCCCGTAATCCATACTGATCCCTCCCTCACAGTACCCCACAGAAAGCAGGTGCATGGCTTCCAGGGAAGATGTCTTGAACGTTCAGAGCGATAAAGTAGAGGAGTTGCCCACAGCAACCAATGAGCTTCTAGCTATCATTTATCTAGCAGTGTATCAAATGACAGAATCTGATTGGTTGCTATGGGAAACCTCTCCTTTTTATCTCTCTGAAAAGATTGATACATCTTGACCACAGTCTGAGAAAGCATCATGTCATAAGTTTTTGCATTTCATGGAGACTGTGAAAGCAACATCTATGAGTACAGCAATTGAGACGACGTGTACTACCGTGACTGAGCATTGTTACGTTGTTGCTCAGTAAGATCTACAGATGGAGCCGCGCTCATCTGAGGCGGCTACATCGCAGGTGTGCACTGCCGACGTGACTAGGCAATCCATCTGCCTAGTGAATGGGGCGGGTGCATGCGCCCACCCGGACAGAGACGCTCTACCATTCTAATGAATGGGGCGCGTCTCCGTCATGGGCGTGTGCGCCTAGCCAGCTGTAGACGCTCTGAGCGTCAGGCGCGCCCAGGCACAGACGGAGCAACAACTAGCGTGGCTCCATCTGTACTTGTTGACGAAAACCAGTGCTGAAAATAGGGTGGTACGGAGTACTATTAAGATATTTGGTGGTAGTACCACCAGCCCACCACTGGGGCATAATTTATAAGGGGCATTTTTGTGTCTAGTACAAAAAATGGTGTCAATGGCATAACTGTGTGTGGCACAATGTGTAATAGGCATTACAGTGTGTGGTATAATATGTAAGCCATTACAGTGTGTGGAATAATGTGTATTGGGCATTACAGTGTGTGGAATAATGTGTAATAAGCATTACGGTGTGTGGCATAATGTGTAATGGGTGTTACATGTGTGGCATAATGTGTAATAAGCATTATGGTGTATTGCATAATGTGTAATGGGCATTACGGTGTTTGGCATAATGTGTAAGAGGCATTACTGTGTGTGGTACAATATGTAAGGCATTACAGTGTGTGGAATAATGTGTATTGGGCATTACGGTGTGTGGCATAATGTGTATTGGGTGTTACGGTGTCTGGCATAATGTGTAATAAGCATTACGGTGTGTGGTGTAATGGGCATTACGGTGTTTAGCATAATGTGGCCATGCCCCTATTGTCATGTAGCCACTCCCCTTGTTTCGTGTGGCCACGCACTATCATGACACGTGACTCCGCTCATTTTTACGATCAGTTCCACTAAGAAAAAATTATACTTGCACCACTGACGAAAACACAATGATACTTTCCATGATTTGTTCATGTGGTGTGTTCTACTCACATGTGGTTCCATATAAGTAGCCACGAGAAACCTTATTTGAAAATGTATGTAGCCATAGGGATCATTGTGCCTTATAACCAATGCAAGGAAATGGCACTGATGATTCCATTTGATTGTATATATTGCTGATTTCTTTTTCTCCAAGTATTTAGCAGCTACATAATGGGGGAGAAGGTGCTATCAGGGAGCATGACTATTCAGGGAGTCAGGGAGATTTCTACTATTTCAGGGAGTCTCTACTCACAATAACTATACATCGAATGTACGGAGACGTCTATTATACATTTTCGACTCCCATCTCAGGCTGCCATTTCTATGAAACAGGAGACATGAATTTGTCTCATCTTTAACTCTTGGCATTCATTGTAGTGTCAAATGCAACAGCACGGTTCTAGGTGCCAAATTCTACATATCCCAAATCCCAAAGTCTGAGGGGTCATTCCGACCCGATCACTCGCTGCTGTTTGTTGCAGCGTAGCGTTCGGGTTGGAACTGCGCATGCGCCGGCGCCGCAGTGTGCAGGTGCATGGAAGCTTTCATTGCCTAGCGATCGCCTCTGAGACAGAGGCGGTCGCTGGGCGGGAGGGGGCTGAATGGCGGCGTTAAGCCGCCATTTATGGGGAGCGGTCTGGCCAACACAGGCGTGTCCTGACCGTTGGGGGGGCGGGCCGCGGTGGCTGCGTGACGTCTCACGCAGCCGCTGCAGCCAGCAGCAGCGACAATTAACTCCCGGCTAGCCGGAGGAGCTGCGCTGGCCGGGAGTTACTCCTCAAATACAAAGGCCTCGCCGTTGTGTGATGCGTTTGTATTTGTGCGGTGGGGGGGCGGGTGGCCGGCACTGACATGCGGGGCGGATTAGCCCTGTTCTGGGCATCCCCCCGCATGTCAGGGAACATGATCGTAGCTGTGCTATATTTAGCACAGCTACGATTAACTCGGAATGACCCCCTACGTGTTCTGAGTATTGTGGAAATAATCAGCACATTCTTAGGGGAAGTTCTGGGGAAATTAATCATTTTGGGAGTCTTTTTATCATAGAACATTTGCTGTTTGTAAAATAAAATTCTATCAAATGAAATCAGTAAAAGCAGAGAATGGCGTTTTCCTGTCTGGATGTTACTAGAGAGTAGAGTGATTGGGTCGCTGTAAAAAAAAGGCTGCGACTGACGCAGTCTTAGTGTCACTCACTGGAAGGGCGAGAAAGGCATTGAAATATTCCAGAAAAAGGTCTTCATAGATGAGGATTTCTTCCAGCTCTGCCTCCAGGAACTCTGGTGCTGAGGAGAGAGAACATACAGGTCAGATGAGATGTAGTCAAAATGTAGACAGTCAAAGACAGTCAAAGCATAGACACAGGGTCATAATGTCAACAACCAAAATGTAGGCACAGTTAAAATAGATAAAACAATAAAGAACGGTGACCACCAGTGGAGGCTCCCGAGGTGGAGCTGTAGCACAGACCAAAATTCAAATAGAGGAGCCACCAACTGCCACTCCAAACATCGACGGCTGGGACTCACTGGCAGTTGGTGTGGCTCCACTGTTTGAAGTTTGGACTGCGCTGCAATCCCACCGCTGGAGTTGCCACTGGTGCCCAGACCACTCATAGTGGACAAATGTACAGGATAGTGTCCTACTGAGAGCTGCTGAGGAACTGCACAAACCAGCATGTCCTGCCACAAATTTGCTGTCAGATAATTAAAATCGATGTCACCTCCTGTGCTAGAGAACTGTGCACTGACTAACCGCCTGCACATTATGTGCCGCAACATACATTAATTGCAGTTTCAAGTGAACACCATCACGGTAGCGCTTAACTCCTTCATAGTTGCTCTAAATAAATGACAAGCATGGTAGCGCTTATTATTTTAATGCGATATAAAGAAGTAGGAAGCTCATGTATGTCCGTATTTCTTTTAGCAGCCCGCAGATTGTGACTTGATTTGCAAAATACTTGATTTTTACATAGGCCCAGAGATTGCATCGATTGGACTCGGTCTCCCCCTTTTTTTTTTTTTTTATTCTGTAGTTTTTTATTGAAGATTTTTCACAAACATACAAACACGTAAACAGAAAAAAAAATATCACTGTAAACACAAGAATAAAATTGGTCATTTAAATGTACAACGCAACAAATATACTAACAGAATTAAGGCTTCAGAATAGTAATAGGCAACCGCATAGCACCAATTACCAAGGAAAGCAGAATAAAACAGAATGCAGACAAATCCACAGAAAATAGAAGGTGCATAGCATAGAAAGTGTGCATGAAAAACTCGGTCCAGTTGAACTACAAGGTAAGTGTCATACCCCTGAGCTTTATTGCCAAATCGCACGCAGCTGCCCCTCTACCCTGTCAATCCCACTCCAAAAATCGACGTATTCCATCTGTCCCATTTATCATGGTAAATGGATAGCGCACCGCTAGATCTAAACATCAATCTCTCGTGTCCAGAGACATCATTGACTAAAGCTCTCCAGTGAGAGATACTTTTATTGGGTGTTTCAGGTGGCTATCAATACCTTCGCCATAGTGGTTAAACACAAAACATAACGGTATAGGACCAGTGAGTGCGTCTCTTCAATATCTAACCCAAATAGACACAGTTTGGGGTCCATCGTAGGTAGGGATGGTTCTCTAAGAATAACATCACCCCAAACTGCGACCCAAAAGGGTAGTACCTTTGAGCACGACCACAAGAGGTGCCAGAAATCAGCCCCTTCCATACAACACTTTGGACAGCATGTGTCAGAACGAAGGTGTGCGCTGTGAAGCATTACTGGATTACGAGACACTCTGTGCATTATATAGAAATATATCTGCTGGTATCTGACGCATGGGGTAGTATACCTAATGGAACCCAACACTTGCGTCCATTGCTCATCAGAAAGTACACCTAAATTGTGTTCCCATATGGTTTTTAAAGGGTTAAATAAATGTAAATTAACACACCCATTTAGTGCAGCATATACTGTATAGATGAAATAACTAGGGGCGCTCTACCAAACTGTGCTTGTGATGCATGGCGCAGCTGAAGGTAGCGGAAAAAGGCAGAATTAGCGACATCATAGTCATGTCGTATCTGCTCAAAGGACTTAAAGTTACCATTATCATATAGCTGATTAACTGTTGTAATTCCCACCTTCAACCATAAGTTATCCTGAGGCAAAGGAAGTAATTCTTTATATGAAGTGTTAAACCACAAGGGTGTCTTCTCATCAAGGTCATGCCAATCAAAAAAGGTGTGCATCATACACCACACCAAGAGAGCCTGTTGTAGGATAGGAGGAATACCAGAAATAGCAGAACCAGACAAGAGAAATTGAAATGGGGAGCGAGGGGACCCCACCCACTCGGCATAGAACCCAGCTAGTGTAGTACCGCCCTCACCCAAGAGCCAACTAGATAAATTAACCAATTGATAGGCCAAGTAATATACTCGCATATCGGAAAGACCTAGCCCACCATCCAGTTTGGACCTGACCAGAGCTTTCATGGCTACTCTGGTTGCCTTACCACCCCATATAAAGAAAGATATAACACTGTCAATGGTGGAAAATATTTTTAGGGCGGGGAGAAATCCAGACTCCCAAATATATGAATCGCAGAGTCCATTGTAACGGACGAGGGTCCGGCACAGCGGGGAGTATACCAGATATAGGATAGATACTGGACTTTTTCCAGTTTATTTGAAAGCCAGAGTAGGTCCCAAAATGATTAATAATCTGTAACATAGAGAATATTGGGGCAGATGTATTAACCTGGAGAAGGCATAAGGAAGTGATAAACCAGTGATATGTGCAAGGTGATAAAGGCAGCAGCAAATCAGATCCTAACTGTTATTTACATATTGGACATGATTGGCTGGTGCCTTTATCACCTTGCACATATCACTGGTTTATCACTTCCTTATGCCTTCTCCAGGTTAATACATCTGCCCCAATGAGTGCTCAGAATCTCTAAGGAATAAAAGTATGTCGCCAGCATAGAGTGCAACGACATCTATATGGTCTCCAACCTTAATACCCTCAATGTCTGAAGACATACACAAACTACTTGCTAGAGGCTCAATGGCAAGGGCAAACAGAGCCGGAGAGGTCGGGCAACCCTGCCTCATACCCCTTTCCAATGAAAAGGGTTTTGACACATGACTATTAACTGAGATACGAGCAGCCAGGGAAGAATAGAGCAACTGGACCCATCGAATAAATTTAGAACCGAATGCAAATTTATGAAGCACTTTCCACAAATATTCCCACTCTACTGAGTCAAAGGCCTTAGCAGCATCCAAGGATACACCACTGCCCCAGACTCAGGTTGGTCATTCCTCTGTAAATGACAAAACAGTCTGCAAAGGTTCTGTACCATAGACTGCCCCGGCAGAAAACCCATCTGGTCACTATGGATAATAGACGTGATTATAGTATTTAAACGGACGGCTAGAACTCTGGCTAAAATGTTAATGTCCATGGAGAGTAAAGAGATAGAGTGGTAAGAGTCTGGGGAGGTGGGGTTCTTACCTGGCTTAAGAATTACAATTATAATGGCTTCAGACATTGAGGAGGGTAAAGAACCATATTCAAAGAGAGCATTAAACAACCCAACCAGGTATGGGGTATAAAATTCCCTAAATTGTTTGTATAACTCGATGGGTATTCTGTCACATCCGGGGGCCTTGTTATTGGGGAACGAGGCTATGGCAGTGTCTAGTTCCTCAACCGTAAAAGGGGAGTCCAAAAAAATCAATGGATTCTGCAGGCAATTGCGGTAACTGAATTATGGAGACGTAATCACTCAATTGATCTGCTGTATAGGACACTCTTGAAGTGTACAATGAAGAATAATAGGCCAAAAAAACGTAATTAATATCAGAGCAAGAGTATTTCAAAACTTCCTGAGAATCATATATTTGTTTGACAGATATATTGTCCCTCTCCTCCTTGGAGAGAAAGGCAAGATAACTGCCACCTATGTCAGCCTGAGAGTACAGAGTGTGACTGGAGAATAACAACCTACGCTTGGACTTATCTAATAAAAACTGTACCCATTCCTTTGTGGCTACATCCCAACAGTCATGCACAGAAGGGAATCTAAGCATAATATATTCAGCCTCTAACTGACAGCAGTTTCATTCAAGATGCCTCTCCTCCTCTCTACTATACTGTTTAATAGTTGCCACTTTTTTTTTTACAAGGGAACCACGAATAGAAGCTTTAAATGCGTCATATTTAATAGTGGGGGTAGTATAAAAAGCATTATGGTTTTGGAAATCCTGCCATTCAGCAAGTATATCAGCCCCATCTCCCCTCAACGACAGCCAAAATGGGTTAAGTTTCCAGAATTTAACACCTTGAGGAGCCAAGTTATCTAGTATTAACAAAACAGGTGAGTGATCAGAGAACCCTCTGGGCAAGTAGCTAACCTGAACCACCTTAGGAACCAGATCCGGAGATAGAAGAGCCAAATCTATACGAGAAAATGTATTAAAGGTAGCTGAGTATTGGTTGTCCTGAGGGAACCTAACTCTCCAAACATCGACTAGTCCAAGCTGCGACACCAATTTTGAGAAAGGGGTTGGGGAAGAAGAAGAGAGATCAGCGTGGGGATTTTCTCTCCATCTATCTAAGATTATGTCCATTACGTTATTGTAGTCCCCAATACAGATAGTGGGAGTAGAGGGTGACAATGCAATAAATTATACAGTTTGCCTCAAAACATCATTATTATAAGGGGGGGGGGGGGGGCGACGACGACACATACAGTATACTGCGAGAATATTCAAAAGGGTAGAGTTAACAAAAGCCCTAAGGAAGACAAAGCAGCCATACTGATCTATTTGGCTATGGTCCACTCCAAATGGAAGTTTACAGAGTTTTTAATTAACACGGAGACTCCCCAGGCATTTTGTGAGAAGGTGGACTGGAACAACCACCCCACCCATGTTTTTTTCAAGTCTAACGTCTTGTTGCCAGTAAGATGGGTCTCTGAAAAACAAACAATATCCGTGTCAGAAATCGACTCACCACTGCCACATCTGTCCGTCGGTGCGGACTCCGTCCGGGGTCCCTACGTTCTGCTGTCGTCCGCCCCTCTGCCGCCAGACGTCATCCTGGGCCTAGGAACGCTCCTGTAACAGCGGGCGTGTGAGCACGCCGCATTCCCGCCGGGCCGCGGCATGGGCGCCGCCATGACAGTCTCCATCGGTCAGAGTACGGCGGCCAATCCGGAGCTTGGCCGCACCTCCTTTTCCCACTCCAACCAATGTCTGCACACCAGGGGGTATATCAGGAGCTGCAGGGTGAGCCTGTGGTTGTCCTGAACTTTGTGTCACTCCTGCGACCCATGTGCCTGGATTCCTCCGTGTTCCTGGTTACCTTCCTGGATCCTCCGTGTTCCTGGTTACCTACCTGTTCCTCCGTGTTCCTGGTTACCTTCCTACATCTCCGTGGAACTACAAGCATCAGCAACCCCTGCATCTGTATTTGGCTCCACACCTAACTACAACCGCAGTGTGCTTCAGCCTCTGCAGTAGAGACTCTCTCCAGGTGCATTCCATCACCTCACCTGTGAAGCAGCTTGCTAGCTGCCTGAGCTTAACTTACTGCTCTGTGAACTTCCACCTGAGTCTCCTGCATCTGCTACCAGGTTTGCTACACATTTATTACCATCTCTGCTGGCTCCACGTTTTAAACCATTCTGGTTCTCACACCAGTGAACTTATCCATCATTACCATTTCCTCCATAGACTTTCAGCTTCCAAGCTGCACCATTTCCATTGCATACTTTTTATTGTTTATTCCTGCACGTTATTCTGCTGCCTTATTGTGTGAACTTTTATGTTAATAAAACACCATTGCGCTGATGCGCAGAAACCCAATCCAGCCTCCTCACTTCTTCCATCCTACCTCCACTGACCCACTAGCGCCCCCTCCGGGGACACAAGCAAAACCGAACCTGACAGTAAGTTCAGGACCGATGGACTCGGACGGTGGTCAGAGTGTGGGGTCAGGGGCCTTACAAAATCTGGTCTCCCGCTTGGATGGTCAAGAGGCTGTGCAGCAGCAGATGTTCCAGTTTCTGCAAGGGATGTCCTCCCGGATTGATACACTACAGCAAACCCTGCCTAGTGTACTTGCTACTCCAGTTCCAGTTACCCCAGCACCTGCAAGGGATGTGAGTTCTTCTACGCCGGCTGCATCAGCTCCAGTGTCACGCTTGCACCTGCCTGTGCCTAGCAAATATGATGGCAGTCCGAAGCTATGTCGCGGGTTCCTTAACCAATGTGAAATCCAGTTTGAATTATTATCACACAATTTCCCCACGTCAAGATCCAAGGTTGCCTACATTATCTCACTGCTCTCTGGTTCTGCCTTGAGTTGGGTGTCTCCTCTGTGGGAACGTGCTGACCCTCTGATGAACAACTACGCTGAATTCGTGTCAACCTTCAGACGTATCTTTGACGAGCCAGGTCGTGCAACATCAGCCTCTGCAGACCTTATTCAGCTTCGTCAAGGTACCCGGAGTATGGGACAATATGTCATCCAGTTCCAGACGTTAGCCGCAGAGATTCAGTGGAATAATCAAGCCCTGGTAGCAGCCTTCTGGCATGGACTTTCAGATCAGATCAAGGATGAACTGGCAACCCGCGATGTCCCTGAGCAATTGCCTGAACTGATTTCTCTATGCATCAAGTTGGACTCTCGCATCCGCGAACGCAACAGTGAGCGTGCTCGTAGTGAGCCGCGCAAGTCAAGAATGGTACCTTCTGTACAATTTCAGCCTCCACCTTCTGATGAGCCTATGCAAGTTAATAGGTCCCGCTTAACTCCGGAGGAGCGGACAAGAAGACTCCGTGAGAGACTGTGTCTTTATTGTGCGGCTGCAGGTCACCAGATCAATTCTTGTACAGTGCGTTCGGGAAACGCCAGATCCTGACTTGTAAAGGAGGAGTCAAGTTGGGATCTTCTAGACAAGCTCCTTCAAACCAAGACCTCATTCTTCCTGTGACTTTAGAGACTACAGATGGTCTTCAGTCTGCATCTGCGTTAGTGGACTGTGGAGCCGCAGGAAACTTCATCACTCAAGCTGCGGTAGATAAGTTTCGTTTGCCTATCTGCGAACTCTCATATCCAGTCTACAGCACTGCAGTAGATGGTAGCCGAATCTCCAAGGGGAATATCTCTCACCAAACCAGACCAGTGGTTCTGGGAGTCGGGTTCCTGCATTCTGAATTAATAAAGTTTTTAGTTATTCCTCAGGCAACCCAGGAGATCGTGTTGGGAATGCCCTGGCTCCAACTACATAATCCGCAGATTGATTGGTCTACGTTACAACTCACTTCCTGGGGTTCACATTGTCGCCAGTCCTGCTTAGCCCAAGTTTGTCCTATCAAGTCTTCTGAAGTCAAAACCCAGTCAAATCTTCCTGCGGCTTACCAAGATTTCTCTGACGTCTTCAGTGAAAAGGCCGCTGATGTTCTGCCGCCCCATAGAGAGTGGGATTGCCCCATTGACCTCATTCCCGGCAAGAAACCACCAAGGGGGCGTACCTATCCATTATCCGTTCCTGAGACTGAGGCGATGAGCGACTACATCAGGGAGAACTTACAGAAAGGATTTATCCGTCCCTCATCTTCACCCGCTGGTGCGGGCTTCTTCTTTGTTAAAAATAAGGATGGAGGATTACGTCCATGCATTGACTACCGGGGTCTCAATGACATTACCATCAAGAACAGTTATCCATTACCACTCATCACTGAATTGTTTGATAGAGTTAAGGGAGCCCGCATCTTCACCAAGTTAGATCTCCGCGGTGCCTACAACCTCATCAGAATCCGTAGTGGTGACGAATGGAAGACAGCTTTTAATACTCGAGATGGTCATTACGAGTACCTGGTAATGCCATTCGGGTTGAGCAATGCCCCAGCAGTGTTCCAGCACTTTGTTAACGAAATCTTCCGTGACGTTCTGTACAAATACCTCATAGTTTACCTGGATGATATCCTCATCTTCTCCCAAGATCTCTCTTCTCATCGTCTGCAAGTCCGTGAGGTCCTCCGACGTCTTCGTCAGAATCGTCTCTACGGCAAATTATCCAAGTGTTCCTTCGAAGTTCCCTCCATACCCTTCCTGGGGTATATAATTTCCGGATCGGATCTCCAGATGGACCCGACAAAGTTGGAAGCCATTGCCAATTGGTCCATTCCAAGTAGTCTTAAGTCTATTCAGCGATTCCTGGGATTCGCCAATTATTATAGGAAGTTTATCCGAGGATTTTCAACTCTCATCGCTCCTATTACCAACTTAACTCGGAAAGGGGCAGATCATTCCAACTGGTCAGAAGAAGCTTTAGCGGCATTTCAAAAGATCAAGCTGGCCTTTATGTCTGCTCCAGTTCTGTCTCAACCGGATGTAAACAAGCCATTCGAGTTGGAGGTGGATGCTTCCACAGTAGGAGTTGGAGCTGTTCTCTCCCAGAAGGGAACTGATGGGAAGATTCACCCTTGTGGATTTTATTCTCGTAAATTCCTCCCTGCAGAAGCTAACTATTCCATTGGAGATCAAGAACTACTAGCGATCAAGCTGGCCCTTGAGGAATGGAGGTATCTCCTGGAAGGGGCCAAATTTCCGTTCAACATCTATACGGATCATAAAAATCTGCTTTATTTGAAGGCAGCCCAGTGCCTCAATCCTCGCCAGTCCCGGTGGGCTATGTTCTTCTCTCATTTTAACTTTAAGCTTCATTTCCGCCCAGGTTCTCAGAATATCAAGGCAGACGCTTTATCCCGATCTATGGAGTCCGAAGAGGAGACCTCCGACTCGGTTCCGCATTCCATCCTGAGTCCAGTGGTATTTGCTGCGTCTCAAGTTTCTCCTGCTCCACCTCCTGGTAAGACTTTTGTTTCCCCAGAACTCCGTTCCAAGTTGCTGTCTTGGGCTCATCAGTCCAAATTCACTGGGAATCCTGGTGTCCTGAAAACTTTCAAGTTCCTCTCTGAGACATACTGGTGGCCGAAGATGAAAGTTGACATCAAAGATTTTGTGGCATCCTGCCCGAAGTGTGCGCAGCACAAGACTCCTCGACAATCTCCAGCAGGTCAGTTACAACCATTATCTGTTCCCAACCGTCCCTGGTCACACTTGTCCATGGATTTCATCTCTGACCTTCCCTCTTCTCAAGGATTCAATACCATCTGGGTTGTGGTTGACAGGTTTACCAAAATGGCCCATTTTGTACCACTCCAGGGTCTTCCTTCCGCACCAAAGCTTGCCCAAATCTTCCTACGGGAGATTTTCCGCTTACATGGACTACCCACTGAAATTATATCTGACCGTGGAGTTCAGTTTGTGGCAAGATTTTGGAGAGCCCTTTGTTCTGCCATGCAAGTCAACCTCAAGTTTTCGTCAGCCTACCACCCTCAGACGAATGGGCAGATGGAGAGGGTAAACCAAGAGTTAGAAACCTTTTTAAGACTTTATGTTTCGTCTTCTCAAGATGACTGGTTGGACCTGCTCCCATGGGCTGAATTTGCCCACAATTTCCGCTACAGAAACAACTCCGTTCTTTGCTGTATATGGACAACATCCCCGTGTTCCAGATTTTCAAGAACTTCCTCATATTGATGTTCCTGCTGCCACTGCTGTCTTGAGTCAGTTCTCTTCAACCTGGAGGAAGATTCATGCTTCTCTCAAGAAGGCTTCTAGCCGGTATAATTTCTTTGCTGACCGCAAAAGACGTGCAGTTTCTAGCCTGAAACCTGGTGACAAGGTTTGGCTTTCCACCCGGAACCTCCGTCTTAGAGTCCCGTCAATGAAATTTGCACCACGTTTCATCGGTCCCTTTTCCATCGAAAGAGTCATCAGTCCTGTGGCCTATAAGCTCAAGTTACCACCTTCTCTACGAATCCCTAATGCCTTTCATGTCTCTCTCCTCAGACCGTTAGTCCTGAATCGCTTCCAAAGAGCTCTTCCAGTCGGCCCCAAAGTGCGAACTCAGCGGGGCGTGGAGTTCGAGATAGAGAAGATTCTGGATTCCCGTTGCCGGTACGGTCGTCTACAATACCTTATCGACTGGTCCGGTTATGGTCCTGAGGAGAGAAGTTGGGTGAATTCGTCAGATGTCCATGCTCCAAGGTTGGTCCGTGTCTTCCACAGAACTCATCCTTCCAAGCCACGTGGGTGTTCAGTGCCCACCCATAAAGGAGGGGGTACTGTCAGGAATCGACTCACCACTGCCACATCTGTCCGTCGGTGCGGACTCCGTCCGGGTCCCTACGTTCTGCTGTCGTCCGCCCCTCTGCCGCCAGACGTCATCCTGGGCCTAGGAACGCTCCTGTAACAGCGGGCGTGTGAGCACGCCGCATTCCCGCCGGGCCGCGGCATGGGCGCCGCCATGACAGTCTCCATCGGTCAGAGTACGGCGGCCAATCCGGAGCTTGGCCGCACCTCCTTTTCCCACTCCAACCAATGTCTGCACACCAGGGGGTATATCAGGAGCTGCAGGGTGAGCCTGTGGTTGTCCTGAACTTTGTGTCACTTCTGCGACCCATGTGCCTGGATTCCTCCGTGTTCCTGGTTACCTTCCTGGATCCTCCGTGTTCCTGGTTACCTACCTGTTCCTCCGTGTTCCTGGTTACCTTCCTACATCTCCGTGGAACTAGAAGCATCAGCAACCCCTGCATCTGTATTTGGCTCCACACCTAACTACAACCGCAGTGTGCTTCAGCCTCTGCAGTAGAGACTCTCTCCAGGTGCATTCCATCACCTCACCTGTGAAGCAGCTTGCTAGCTGCCTGAGCTTAACGAACTGCTCTGTGAACTTCCACCTGAGTCTCCTGCATCTGCTACCAGGTTTGCTACACATTTATTACCATCTCTGCTGGCTCCACGTTTTAAACCATTCTGGTTCTCACACCAGTGAACTTATCCATCATTACCATTTCCTCCATAGACTTTCAGCTTCCAAGCTGCACCATTTCCATTGCATACTTTTTATTGTTTATTCCTGCACGTTATTCTGCTGCCTTATTGTGTGAACTTTTATGTTAATAAAACACCATTGCGCTGATGCACAGAAACCCAATCCAGCCTCCTCACTTCTTCCATCCTACCTCCACTGACCCACTAGCGCCCCCTCCGGGGACACAAGCAAAACCGAACCTGACAATCCGCTTTATACTTTTTTACTTGTGATAAGACCAGCGCCCTCTTTATTTTATTGGTGAGACCCCTTACGTTCCAGCCGAGTAGGTGAAGCCCCTCAGGTAATGCCGGCATTGGGAGAGACTAAAAAGAGAAACAGAAGAAAAAGGGAAAAGAGAAGGGAGCAAAGGAGGAAACATAGTAACAGGGAGAGATACATCATAATACAGGAACCGGAAATCAGCAGCTGCACATCTAGAAAAAAACAGACAGTCACCAAATGGTGGCACCAAAATTTCGCCAATAGAACATTGTAAGTACACTTCAGAAACAAATTAGAAACAGTACGTGACCAGACCTGCGAATGAATGAAAATGAATTTAAAAAAGACAACAAAACAGAAACCCAACCTCCCTCCAACCTGTATATCCATTGGGAACCTAGATATATCTATATCCCAACTATAAACTCACGATACTTAAACTAAAAAAAAAAAAACCTCCAAAATAGTGAAAGGGGGACTATTAGGAACAAAACACTCCTAAATGCTATATCCTAGCAAAGGACTCCCAGTAAAGAGAAATGGCCCCCGGTAAGAAGGCATATGAATAAACCTCCAAACTGAATACCTAGGCATATACGCCTATATACATAGAGAAACCTGTAGGAAAAAAAAATGGTTAATTAGTATAACAAAGGACAGAGATATCAACCAGTTTCAACGAGGAGCGTGGGGTCTCTGTTCCAACCACGCTTCAGCTTCTCTTGGAGAACTGAAAAAGTGTGTAGAACCCTTGTGCACTACACGTAGTCGAGCTGGGAACAACATAGAATATTTGATTTGCCTGCCCCTCAGTTTCCTGTTAATCTGTAAAAATTGGGATCTGGATTTTTGTACGTCCATTGCAAAGTCAGGAAAAACTGCCATGGAGTGATTCTCAAACTTCAGCGGACCATATACCTGCACTAGGTGAAGAACAGCATCTCGGTCTTTGTAATGAAGCATGCCATCAATGAAGGTGTGTGCCGGAGCACCTGGAGGAGGAGCTTGAAAAGGTAGACGATGCTCACGTTCCACAGCAAAGTGCGCACTGAAATCTTCCTTTTTAAAGATGTTTAGGAACCAAGTCTCCAGAAATTTTTCTGGGTGGTTCTCAGCCCGTTCAGGCAGGCCAACAAATCATACGTTATTTCTTCGTAAACGGCCTTCCATATCTGACAGCTTGGTCTTAACAGCAGCCAATTGGGAAGAAAGATCAGTGGACACTGGGCGGGATGTACTAAGGGAAAAATGCGGTAAAGCCCCCGTTTTCGGGGGTTTTACCGCATTTTTAAATGTACTAAGACCCGGCCGTTGGTTTTTCACCGCTCAGGGTATCGCCATCTCTGGATGGCGATACCCTATAGAAGCCCACGGGCTTCTTATCGCTGGGCGCTGCAACCCGCCGCCTCCGCCACCCCCCACCGCAGATGCCGACCCCCCCTCTTCCCCGGCATACCTTCCTCCAGGCAGCTTGGACCCGGAAGGTAAACTCCTCCTCCCCCTAGCAACACAGCCGGAGGTCCTTCCGGGTGCAGGGGGGAGGAGGAGGCATCGGGGACAGCCTGCTGCCTTGTTCCCGGCAGATGAGGAGGGGAGCCCATGGAGGTGACGGAGACCCCACCACACACCATCTTACAGGTATCGCGGGGGCTCTCCGTCACCGCATTGCGATGTTGATCGCATGTGTTAGTACATATGTGATCAACATCGCGGCGAGGGCAGCGATGTATGTTAATACATCCCGCCCACTGTCTTTAAGTGGGGTGGTTACATCCTCAAGATCAGACACCCGTTGTTCCACTCCACCTACGCGTTCTCAGAGTTTCTGCATGTCATGGCGAATAAGCGAAATATCAGCTTGAACTTGACCGATCTTGTCAGTCACCCTCAGTTCTGACGTAGTGATGGCGCGCAGGATCTGTTGAGGTGAGTGCGTAACATCAGTAACGGAGGGTTCCTCCGAAGCAGTCTGAGGAGAGGGAGGGGATACACCCTGGGCAGGCGGGGGTGTCGGCAATTGATTATTCCTAGCAAATCTTTCCAAATGCGCTGCAGCTCCAGCTTCATTGCCTGTTTTCCCTATATCAGTGCCATCAGAAACCACAGGGCTAACGGGAAGTTCAGTATAGGAAAGCACAGAGGATGTAAGTAAACCTTACAGCATGTAGTATACGTAGATATAAGACCACGCCTCCAATAGGGTCACACACTGTGAATGATGTATACCAGGCACTCTGGAGAATTAGCAGATGGAGTGCAGCAAATTACACTCACTGTACCCGTTCAGGCAGCAATCAGCGTATGCAGGACACATCCAATATTTATAATAATCACTGGGGTGCAGTGAAAATCAAAGACATAAATGTAAAAATAATAAAGTCCAATAAAGTCACATAACGCTTCCGCTCCGTAATATCACAGATCTACTTGCAGACACAGTAAACAGAGATCAGGTAGAAACTAAGCCTATACACTGTCAGCAGCCGTATGCAATGAGCAGTGTCGGACTGGGGCATGTAGGGCCCACCGGGGGAATGCAGTGGTAGGGGCCTATGTTAGGGGTGTGGCCAGTCTGCAGAGGTGTGTGGCCTGCCACCTTATTGGTTTGACTAACCATTAGAGAGTGCAAGGATTGGGCCCCTTCATAAATATATACAGTAAACTCAGCTGCTGCATGCATGATAATGTACCAGATTAATAACAGCAATGTAGAAAATACACCTTAGTCCAGTATAAGGTAACACATGTATAATTATTCCAGTGCACAGTATAGAACATGATCCTAAGGGTGTGTACACACGGTGAGATATTTTCTTTCGATTTTGACTATATAGTCAAAATCGCAAGAAAAGTTAGTGCAGATCGCAAGGTGAAAGTCACCTTACGATCCCGATGCGCGGCCCCGCCAGGTCGGCATCGCAAGAAAAGAGAGACTGTGCAGGCAAGTCAATCCTTGCTAGATCGGTGTACTATCTAGTTCATCTCACATGTCAATGACATCTCACATAAGCCAAAATCTCACATAAGCCAAACTTGTAAGCACACATAGTCCATAGCTCAAGAAAAGTTAGTCAAAATTTGTGCTATCTGGGCTCCAGGGAGTTCAAGGGAAATCGCAAGTGAAAATTGGGCATAGCAAGGATCTCACCGTGTGTACACACCCTTAGAGCAGGAGGTGGGCCCCCAGGCAGGAGGGCCCACTGGTGGTTTCCCCTGTACCCCTGTGGGCCAGTCCAAGCCTGGCAATGAGCTCCCCTTCTCCGGAGAAAGAGACAGCCACAGTACCTCTAGGTATGAGGAGAACAGCACCGGGCAGGAGGCACTCAAATGCACCGGGCGCACGTGTCCAAAATGGCGCCGGCGGGACTTCACCGAGGATGGACCGCGTGACCAGCAGTGCTGAGCAGCCGTCACGGACACAGGCAGGATCCCCGGGCGCTGCCGGAGCCAGGAACTAGCAGGAGACAGCGCTTGGTAAGTCACTTTTGCGGACCCTCTACCGCGTCCAGATCCCGGTAGCAAGGCAGGGCACACCAGCGCAGTGCGGCTCAGGGCAGACACAAGGGGTTCATACATCAGCAGGAGCGGGAGCAGCCTTATCACCGGGTGCACAGAACGAGGAAAAAGGATTTGTAGATGGGAGCTACAGCACTATGCTGCCTACTCCATGCCGTGCCAAGCCACGCCCCCCCTCGGTCTCCACCTTTGATAGGATGTCCTGTTTACAGTCAAAGTACATCATACATAGGCCCTCTGTAAAAACACCAAAACGTACAAAAGTACTGCAGGTATTGATGACGCGAGAAGTATTTTAGGCAAAAAATTGAAAGGCTGGATTTGTAATCCAACAAAACATCCGTACCTTTAAAAGTTTCCAAAAGCATGCTCTCGTAGGTTGCACGTCCTGATATTTATCTATGCATCGCAATGCTCTACTTTGTCCGTACACTCGAGAGGCGAGCAGCTGCCACATTATCATCATAGCCGCAGCCACATTCAAACTTGGGTGCGTCTCACAATCAGGCCCATGGTGTTGATTTTAGTAACAGCTACACACCAGCAGCACAGAACACAATGCAATCAGATCACATAGGCGGGTGATATAAACCCGCAGAGCCATAGATAATTAATTGAACAATCTCATGTTTATCCTGCCCCGGTAAGCAGATCCATTAATTACTGTGCAGTGAATAGACCTGGCAAGTGCAGGCAGGCAGCAGTCAGTGATATTATGATATAGAGCGAGGATAAGGGAGCCGCAATAAGCAGATATCATTCATTCTCAGGAATGTTTATTTAGCATCCAGTTCCTGCTACACAGAAGCAAACCGCCAGTCTGAGGATCTAGTGTACAACACTGCGTCGGCCTCACATACTTTACTGTGGAACTGTGACAGTGACCTGGTCTAATACCTGGAACTGTGACATCTAGTGCAATGTATCTGCTGCTTTCTGTGGCCACAGATGAAGCTCTGTGTAGATTACAGAGGAAAACTGAGGTATTATTGATGAAGTCAGCACAAGGTTAAATCTACTCTACCGAGATTTCAGTGGCGTATACCTGCCTCCCAGGCAAATATTCAGTTATCAAACGTATTTGTAAAGCACGAATGCATTTAAGACCGGATTAGTGGTGCAAGTAGAAATTTTTTCTTAGTGGTACTGATAGTAAAAATGGGCATGGTCACGTGTCATGAGGGGGCGTGGTCACACATAACTAGGGGATTGGCTACATGACAATAGGGGTATGGCCACATTATGCCACACACCGTAATGCCCCTTACACATTATGCCAAACATCGTAATGCCCATTACACATTATGCCACACACTGTAATGCTTATTACACATTATGTCACACACCATAATGCCCATTATACATTATGCCACACATCGTAACACCCATTACACATTATGCAATACACCATAATGCTTATAACACATTATGCCACACATGTAACACCCATTACACATTATGCCACACACCATAATGGCCATTACACATTATGCCAGACACTGTAACACCCATTACACATTATGCCACACACCATAATGTGCATTACATATTATACCACACACAGTAATGCCCATTACACATTATGCCACACACAGTTATGCCACTGACACCATTTTATGTCCCACACACAATAATGCCCCTTATAAATTATGCCCCAGTGGTGGGCTGGTGGTAATGAGTACCACCACCATATTTTTTAATGGTACTACAGGATTAGGTGAAAGCCCGAATGGTCGGGTGTCCGGAATGCTGGACCAGACCAGCTACCTGCAGCGACCCTTCCGTCAGTTTAGCACTCATTCTCTTTGCCCGAGTGTATCGACTGTGGGTCAGGTGGGGGCTGTACATCTTGCTGCACCTTTTGCTGTGTGTCATACACGGGGGCACGCACAGAGAGCCCCCAAGAGGCAGAGGTCCCTGCAGGGAGGCGGTCCAGGGTTCCGGAGTCCGGGCTGACTCAGCCTTCACCCAATCCCATTTGAGACCATCATCGAGCTGTCTCCTAAAAAGACCAGGGCTAGCTAAGCTGGGGAGACACCCTGGTGCTCAGTGCTCAATGCAGATCCGGTATTGCCAGCTGCAGTCGGGAGAAGATCTGATCCTAGAAATGATCGCTATGCCAGTGTAAGGCTGAGACCATGTACAGTACATCATCTACCCAAGCACACCTAGATGTTGCCTTCTCTGCACACTAGGGAGAGGCCTCTCACACCGAGGAGTGCGCTGAGATTTGTGGAAGTGGAAACGCAAAAAGAAAAAAAGTTACACTCTACAGAAATATAAGTATCAAAATAAAGACCAACCTCCAGGGGCAAATGCAGGATTTCTAAAAAGGGTATATATATATATATATATATATATATATATATATATATATGTGTATGTATAGTTCCCTACTCATCTTCCTGAGTGTTTATACCCCTTGCCCCAGTCATTGTACTCTGACAGACTCCTATCTCCCAGTGCTACCCTCGTTGCCTCTGCTGCTCCGTTCTGTCCAGGGCCGTCTTTTCGTATGGGCTCAATGGGCACTTGCCCAAGGGCCCCAGGAGTGTAAGGGCCTTAGGCTGATAGCTGAGGGTCCCCTCTTTCCAGGGGTACCAAATTTTTTAAAATCGGCCCTGGGGAACCAGAGATATTCGACTTCAAAGCGGTGGTCCCCATCTGAGCCTGTTACTTGCTCTTCCCAGCCAGATATCTCAGGTTCTGTCTGACTTTGAGTTTTTCTGAGGGTACAATCCAAGAACTGGGAATCTCCCCTTTCAGTGCACACTGGCAGCTTGTCTATACTATGCCCAGAACCAGAGATATCAGCCTTCCAGCAGCTGCTCTCTGCTCCAGCTCCACACGCCTGGTATGCAGTTATATATCTTCGTTGGTGGATTGCTCTGGCTCTTGAACTCTGATCTCCAAGTCCCCAGTACATACTGAAAGGTGGGACTCTCTAGTTTTTTATTCCATTGAAAGCTAAGAAATGTATTTTCAGGAACTGGAGATATCTGCAGTCAAGCAAGCTGCCCTCCCACTGGAAAATTATGAATATTAACCCCACTCCACTATCCACCCCTCCCCTGTGTATTAAACCCTGCCCTGCCACCCTGGAAGTCATGTACTGTGGCCCCTTCATGCAGCCCAATGCCCACTCTACAGTTTAGTGTTCTCCCTCCTGCCCCATCTTCCACGATCTGTGCAGTAAAGGAGTAATTAGCAGAAATTACTGCTCCAGGTCCTACATGTTGAGTGGAAGATAGAACACCCCCTACCTCCCGCAGGACATCAAAGCTGCCGCTGATAGCACACCCACCCCTACCGCTGGAGGATGGGTAGGGGCCCCAGTGCATTGCTTTGCCCAGGGGCCCACGCTGCTGTTTGGTAGGGGCCCATGTTTAAGGGTGTGGCCAGTTGCCAAAGAGGCTTGGCTAACCATTAGTGAGTGCATGGTCTGGGCCCCTTGGTAAATAAATATATATACTGTAGTAAATACAGCTAGTACATGCATGATAATAACAGAAATGCACTGTAGAAAATACACCATAGTCCTGTGCAGTATAAAGGTAACATATATAATGAGTAATTCAAGTGCACAGTCTGGAACCTGGTCCCTAGAGGAAGAGGTGTGGCCCCAGGTGGTGGGGCCCACCAACGGTTTCCCCTGTTCCCCTGTGGGCCAGTCCAACCCTGGGAACGCCTGCATTTTTCCTAACACTCCCAGAAAAGGGCCAGTTACCACCCCCCAAATGCCCGCTTCCTATCAATCATCCTGCGTTCGCCTGGCGATAAAAAAATGCAGGATTTTTTTGCTGTTTGGCGTCGCACCTGCACAGTATGATCCGGACGCATGCGCAGTCATTCGATAATCTCCCGCTGTGCAAATTTGCACAACAGCAATCACTCTGAATTAAGCCCTTTAACCATAAGCTGCTCGGATAGGATTTATGAGAATGAAGCAAACACCGCAGAACAGTAGATTATTGAAGTTCTGATTATCCCTATGGAGTCGCAGAATAACGGCAGGAAATAAAGCGTCAGAGGCATTGCAGCTATGTATGGGATTACAGTTGCAGCCTCAAATAAGCCCACAAATGATCGTGACATGCCTGAGTTTTTGCCCCCCACTCCCAGTAACCACCCCCAAAGGTCCCTGACTGGAAATCATTTTGCGAATAAATCCTCTCTGTGACCACTGCCACAAGACCAACGCGGCATGTGTACATCTCCGAATCAGGCCCAATATACAGCATATGTGTAATACCCTCCACTAAGTGTCTCTATACCTTATTGGTGGGCACCCCTTTTGCTTGACAAATATATGAAAGAAAATTTATTTTTATTAGTCCTTTCTTGTATGCGGCATTACTCTGTGCACATGGGGGGTCATTCCGAGTTGATCGCTTGTTAGCAGTTTTTAGCAGCCGTGCACACGCTAAGCCGCCTCCCTCTGGGAGTGTATCTAAGTTTAGCAGAAGTGCGAACGGTTGTAACGCAGAGTGGCTACAAAATAATTTTGTGCAGTTTCAGAGTAGCTCCAGACCTACTCAGCGCTTGCCATCACTTCAGCCCGTTCAGTTCCTGTTTTGACGTCACGAACACGCCCTGCGTTCGCACAGCCACGCCTGCATTTTTCCTGGCACGACTGCGTTTTTTCGAACACTCCCTGAAAACGGTCAGTTGACACCCAGAAATGCCCTCTTCCTGTCAATCACTCTGCGGCCAGCAGTGCCACTGAAAAGCTTCGCTAGAACTTGTGTGAAACTACATCGTTCATTGTAATAGTACGACACGTGTGCGCATTGCGGCGCATATGCATGCGCAGAAGTGCCGATTTTTTTGCCTGATCGCTGCGCAGCGAACGAAAGCAGCTAGCGATCAACTCGGAATGACCCCCATGGACTGAGTTGGATTATTAGAATGCCCCCTTGTTACAGATTTCACTTAAATCGGCATTGGTGTCAGTGGATGCAGCGGGGAGGGACTCTGGGCGCCCCCACACGTTGGCGAAGCATCTATATCACTGGTGCATGTAGGCAAGAGAGGCTGCACTGCTGGGAGCTGGAACAGGCAGGTGCCACAAGCAGACAGTTGGCAGTTGGTCAGCGTAGCAGCAGCAGCAGAGAAGGCAGCGGAGACCAGGCGGCCACATCTGGAGTTGGCAGTGATTCCTCTGCAGCCAAACCAGGGTGGATCAGCACCGTCACATGAGGGCCGTGGCAACGGCACCTGCAGCTGTCAAAATCTATTGCTGCAGGTGTCGGAACGTCAGTGCCACTGACCATTCATACACTGCCCTGCATATTGGCATGCATAGCGCCGCTGTCAATCAGCGCGCACCACCGCAGTCTTACATGGGGGAGAAACGGTATCAGTACACATAACATGCGCTGATACCACTTCTTCCCAATAATGACGCTTCATACATCTACCTGTATGTACTAAGCTTAGGAGAGAGATAAAGTGGATGGAGATAAAGTACCAGCCAATCAGCTCCTAACTGTCATGTTACGGGCTGCGTTTGAAACAGAACACGTAGGAACTGATTGGCTGGTACTTTATTTCCGCTCACTTTATCTCTCTCCAAGGCTTAGTATATAGACCCCTTAGACCACTTTTTTTTAACCTTTTACCCAAAAATATATTTAGATACACCGACGTTACCCCCTTGATTTGAAAGGAAGGAAATCATATTTTATTGTGCATATATACTGGTTATCACTGTTTATATGGCATTTCTGAGATACTGTATAATATATATATATATATATATATATATAAAAAAAAGGGGGGATGAGGGTTTCAGCGACCAACGGTGTCTAGTAAACTATAATAAATATGAAGAGACTAGCTGGATACTTAAAAAATAGTAGTATATTTATTAATACAAAAAATAAAACCAAGGTATAAAACCAATTATAATAAATGTCGCAGTGGGTTTAAAGGCCGGAGGGTATATGCTAAAAATTAATACCAACTAAAAGGATAGCTAAAACAATAAGACAAATAATATAAAGGCAATGATGATAAAATATCCAAAAAAAGAGAGAATGCTGCTTATCTTTTTAAGGTGGAGAGTCAATGGAGGTACACCCAACGCGTTTCGTCACTCTGACTTCATCAAGGGGTCTGAGTGACGAAACGCGTTGGGTGTACCTCCATTGACTCTCCACCTTAAAAAGATAAGCAGCATTCTCTCTTTTTTTGGATATTTTATCATCATTGCCTTTATATTATTTGTCTTATTGTTTTAGCTATCCTTTTAGTTGGTATTAATTTTTAGCATATACCCTCCGGCCTTTAAACCCACTGCGACATTTATTATAATTGGTTTTATACCTTGGTTTTATTTTTTGTATTAATAAATATACTACTATTTTTTAAGTATCCAGCTAGTCTCTTCATATTTATTATAGTTTACTAGACACCGTTGGTCGCTGAAACCCTCATCCCCCCTTTTTTTTATACAATTTAACCTAGGCAGTTTATCCCTGCCTAATACTTGAGGGTTAGCTGACGCCTTGAATTATGTAAGGAGTGTCTGATTCTGTCATATTTATCTATCTCACACACACCTGTGGCGCCATACTTCCACTGCCCAATATATATATATATATATAATTTTTATTATTTTTGGCAATTATTTTTTGGCATTGAAAAGGTTAATTAACACTTTCTCCCCAAAACACCAGAATGAATGTAAGAAAGATGGATGAGGGGGGAAGGGGGGGAGACATGACTTTTAGGAGACAGATGGTCACATCCTCACCTCAGTAATGTCAGTGGGAATTTTCCACTGTTATGTGGGCCACTGTCTGATCTTGCGGAACTCCGTCAGCGGTCAGCCACAGAACACTTCTGGTTCTGTATGTGGGTTGGCAGGCGGGAGGACAGGACAGCGTAGGACAGATGGGCGTGAGGGAGCGCGGTGTAATATCAGCACGTCACATCGCAAGCCGACCGATGCTGGATGGGGCTGTGTCTCGGCAGTGCGACAGTCCATTACCCCCAGGAATTTCATTTTTATCCCATTTGGGGTAATTCACCCCTGTTCCCCGACCACTGCCTACTGATAAGTTGTATTCAAATGCAAAATGTTTACAAATGTGTTTACTTTTTACCATGTATTTCTGAGCATTACCCAATTATTTGGAATCTGCTAAAGGGTTACTGCAGTAGACACAGTATTCCTGTATTGTGTGTTGTACTAATGTCAACTGAGGGTCCGCATACGCAAATACTCATGGCAAATTCTGTAATGTGAAAGCTGTGTTCTAGCTGCAGTGAACTCAAGTAATTCTTGTGTGTATTGGGCCTCATTCATGTTTGTACGCAACGGCCAATGTTCACGCAACGGAACGATTATCGGCAGACTGCTCATGTGCTGCGATCGCAGTGCGCCCGCGTCAAGGTGCCGCTGCGATCGCACTCGCAGAGAGGATTTCATCGCAGAATGATTGACAGGAAGTGAGCGCTTGGGGGAGTTAAGGGGGGTGGCGGCAATAACGCAGACGTAACTGCGGTTTCCCGCTGTCTATATCTGATTTAGCTTTAAAACCAAACACGACGTTTTAATCAGAAATAAGTGAGTGGAATTCACACAAAGCTTACTTGCATCATTACATATGTGATCTATGTAATGTCTGTACACAGTAACACGTATGTGTAATGTGTAACATTACTTCCACTGCCCTATGTCTCTGTGCTTGGCTGGAAGATACAGATTTATAACCAGTGTTACTGACCTGTCATTGCCTCTGCGGCATGCCAGCATCCATGGAACGTAGAGCGGGATATCAGGATCTCTTCCTTTCAGCTGCAGGTTCAGGTCTAGCACTGTGTACTTTGTATGTGTACCACAAATATACTGAGCCGGTAACTGGCAGCCAGTGCTAGGTGGGGCTGAAAAACACACACTCTTACCGTGAGCCCTTCCCTTGGGATATTGTTACTGACATACCTCATAAAACTCCTATTTACTCGCAGAGACCAGTGAAGTGGATGGTGCAGTAATCTGTAACATAGCAAACCACACAACATGAGTAAGATTACAGAGAACAATCGCTGGGTGAGCTGATAAGTGATACAGGAGGACAATCAGTGAGTGATGAGTAATACAGGAGGACAGTCAGTGAGTGATGAGTGATACAGGAGGACAGTCAGTGAGTGATGAGTGACACAGGAGGACAGTCAGTGAGTAATGAGTGACACAGGAGGACAATCAGTGAGTGATGAGTGACACAGGAGGACAATCAGTGAGTGATGAGTGATACAGGAGGACAGTCAGTGAGTGATGAGTGATACAGGAGGACAGTCAGTGAGTGATGAGTAATACAGGAGGACAGTCAGTGAGTGATGAGTGACACATGGAACAGTGAGTGATGAGTGACACAGGAGGACAGTCAGTGAGTGATGCAGGAGGACAGTCAGTGAGTGATGAGTGATACAGGAGGACAGTCAGTGAGTGATGAGTGACACAGGAGGACAGTCAGTGAGTGATGAGTGACACAGGAGGACAGTCAGTGAGTGATGAGTGACACAGGAGGACAGTCAGTGAGTGATGAGTGACACAGGAGGACAGTCAGTGAGTGATGAGTGACACAGGAGGACAGTCAGTGAGTGATGAGTGCCACATGGAACAGTGAGTGATGAGTGATACAAGAGGACAATCAGTGAGTGATGAGTAGTGCCACATGGAACAGTGAGTGTTGAGTGACACAGGAGGACAGTCAGTAAATGTTGAGTGACACAGGAGGACAGTCAGTGAGTGATGAGTGATACAGTAGGACAGTCAGTGAGTGATGAGTGATACAGGAGGACAGTCAGTGAGTGATGAGTGATACAGGAGGACAGTCAGTGAGTGATCAGTGACACAAGGACAGACAGTGAGTGTTGAGTGACACAGGAGGACAGTCAGTGAGTGATGAGTGATACAGGAGGACAGTCAGTGAGTGATGAGTGATACAGGAGGACAATCAGTGAGTGATGAGTGCCACATGGAACAGTGAGTGATGAGTGACACAGGAGGACAGTCAGTGAGTGATGAGTGATACAGGTGTAAATGTTGATTTACTTACAGGACTAAAAGCAACACTTTAAAAATACATTCAATACACTTTAAAATGGAGCCGCTGCGGCCGCTGTAATCAATCCTTAGCCTACGTACTTTTTACACAGTTTGCGTACAAAGCCCCGTACTGTGTATGCACTTTGCGTACAAATGCCGCGATGGTCGTACAAAATACACGCGGTGCGTACACACACAAAGACACGCCGTGAGCACTTTGCAGCTACACGTGTGACTAGATTACACTTATATAACACTAGCAGGGAAAGAGAGACACGACACCAATTTGTATTTCAAAAGACTATGTTGGGATCTGACCCACCAACGGTTCTTTACTAGCAGGGGGTTACAATAATAACAATACGATATAATAAGAAAATGGCTACAGTCAATGGTACATACGTTTGGTTTCGCCTGTACTTCCCGGTCCGGTCCTCAGTCATCAAGGTAGATGACCTTCAGAGATTGAGAGAGTGACCCGGCCTGCAGCTGGCTATTTATACATTTGTCCAAAACCTAACACAATGGAAACTGTAATCTTTGTCCATTAGACAAAGGGATGGTCATTTACAGTACAGGAAAGGTCATAGGTCAGTTTGAACAGGTGGGCAATGTCTGGTCCAGGTGCAGTTGCAGATGTTATCCTCTGGGTTCCCGGCGCATATCAAGTGTACAGTAAATACAGTTAATATTTATATTCTGCTTCTGCGCATAACTATTCTCAGGATCGTGTGATTTTCTGCAAACCAACACCGGAATATTGCTCTTAAAATACCCTACAGCTGGATACCAAACCACCTTATAACCTAGTTCTGTCCCCTCCTATCCTAAAAAGGTGAATCCCTTTGTTCTTATACCATTTAAACAAGTGTAACTCGCTGGTGTGGTGCAGGGAGACTATGGGCAGTATTTACTAAAAATCAGAGTTTGGCCGATTTGTGTTTTTTTTTCTGTCCCAATCCGGGAATTCACTAAGCACCAATCTCGGCAGTGTTTGGACTATTCGTAATGGTTTGAATGACAACGTTCACAAATACGAATGAATAGACCATCGGTCAAACGCGGCTGTTATTACATAGAATACGGGAATTCACTATTCATTCGTATTTGGGTGTCAGTTTCTGAGTGCTCAAGTGCGGGTCTGTTTTTTTCGATTCGTTAAAAAAAGCAGCAAAAAAAATAGACCTGCTTTTTCCAGTCGAATTTGGATAACCATGCACGGATCAGTGAGATCTGTGCATGGTTATCTATGGGAAAGGGTCTGTTTAGTGTAAAATCTGGAAAAAAAAATTGCGTGGGGTCCCCCCTCCTAAGCATAACCAGCCTCGGGCTCTTTGAGCCGGTCCTGGTTGAAAAAATATGGGGGGGAAAATGACAGGGGTTCCCCCATATTTAATCAACCAGCACCGGGCTCTGCGCCTGGTCCTGGTTCCAAAAATACGGGGGACAAAAAGTGTAGGGGTCCCCCGTATTTTTGAAACCAGCACCGGGCTCCACTAGCTGGGGAGATAATGCCACAGCCGGGGGACACTTTGATATCGGTCCCTGCGGCCGTGCCATTAAAACCCCAACTAGTCACCCTTGGCCGGGGTACCCTGGAGGAGTGGGGACCCCTTCAATCAAGGGTTCCCCCCCTCCAGCCACCCAAGGGTCAGGGGTGAAGCCCGAGGCTGCCCCCCCCCCCATCCAAGGGCGGCGGATGGGGGGCTGATAGCCTTGTGAGAAATTGTGAATATTGTTTTTAGTAGCAGTACTACAAGTCCCAGCAAGCCTCCCCGCAAGCTGGTACTTGGAGAACCACAAGTACCAGCATGCGGTGGAAAACCGGGCCCGCTGGTACCTGTAGTAGTACTACTACTAAAAAAATACCCCAATAAAAACAGGACACACACACCGTGACAGTACAACTTTATTACATACATGCACACCAACATACACACATACTTACCTATGTTCCCACGAGGCTCGGTCCTCTTCTCCATGTAGAATCCTAGGGGAACCTGTGAAAAAAAATTATACTCACATAATCCAGTGTACCTTCTGTTCTTTGTATAATCCACGTACTTGGCAAAATAATATAACAGAAACCCAACCACGCACTGAAAGGGGCCCCATGTTTACACATGGGACCCCTTTCCCCGACTGCCAGGACCCCCCCTGATTCCTGTCAAAGAGGGTCCCTTCAGCCAATCAGGGAGCGCCACGTCGTGGCACTCTCCTGATTGGCTGTGTGCTCCTGTAGTGTCTGTCAGGCAGCACACGGCACAGATACAATGTAGCGCCTATGCGCTCCATTGTAGCCAATGGTGGGAACTTTGCGGTCAGCGGTGAGGTTACTTTCGGTCAACCGCTGACCGCAAAGTTAGTTCCCACCATTGGCTACAATGGAGCGCATAGGCGCTACATTGTATCTGTGCCATGTGCTGCCTGACAGACACTACAGGAGCACACAGCCAATCAGGAGGGTGCCACGACGTGGCGCTCCCTGATTGGCAGAAGGGACCCTCTTTGACAGTAGTCAGGGGGAGTCCTGGCAGTCGGGGAAAGGGGTCCCATGTGTAAACATGGGGCCCCTTTCAGTGCGTGGTCGGGTTTCCGTTTTTTTTTTTTTTTGCCAAGTACGTGGATTACAAAAAAAAGAACAGGACACACTGGCTTTAGGTGAGTATAATTTTAATTTCAGGTACCCCGGATTCGACTTGGAGACGCCGAGAGACGAAGACATGGCCAGAGTCGGCGTGTCAACATAGGTAAGTATGTGTGTGTCGGAATGAATGTAATAAAGTTGTACTTTCACGGTGTGTGTGTCCTGTTTTTTTGGGGGTATTTTTTTGGCAGTAGTACTACAGGTACCAGCGGGCCCATTTCCCCCCCCCCCCCCCCGCATGCTGGTACTTGTGGTTCTCCAAGTACCGGCTTGCGGGGGAGGCTTGCTGGGACTTGTAGTTCTTCTGCAAAAAACAATACTCTTACATTCTCAACAAGGCTATCAGCCCCCCATCCGCAGCCCTTGGATGGGGGGGACAGCCTCGGGCTTCACCCCTGGCCCTTGGGTGGCTGGGGGGGGACCCCTTGATTGAAGGGGTCCCCACTCCTCCAGGGTACCCCGGCCAGGGGTGACTAGTTGGGTATTTAATGCCACGGCCGCAGGGCGCTGTATTAAAAGTGACCCCCAGCTGTGGCATTATCTGTCCAGCTAGTGGAGCCCGGTGCTGGTACAAAAAATACGGGGGACCCCTACTCTTTTTGTCCCCCGTATTTCTCTGACGTCCTAAGTGGATGCTGGGGACTCCGTCAGGACCATGGGGATTAGCGGCTCCGCAGGAGACAGGGCACAAAACTAAAGCTTTAGGATCAGGTGGTGTGTACTGGCTCCTCCCCCTATGACCCTCCTCCAAGCCTCAGTTAGGTTTTTGTGCCCGTCCGAGCAGGGTGCAATCTAGGTGGCTCTCTTAAGGAGCTGCTTAGAAAAAGTTTTTAGGTTTCTTATTTTCAGTGAGTCCTGCTGGCAACAGGCTCACTGCATCGAGGGACTTAGGGGAGAGAAGTTCAACTCACCTGCGTGCAGGATGGATTGGCTTCTTAGGCTACTGGACACCATTAGCTCCAGAGGGAGTCGGAACACAGGTCTCACCCTGGGGTTCGTCCCGGAGCCGCGCCGCCGACCCCCCTTGCAGATGCTGAAGATTGAAGGTCCAGAAACCGGCGGCAGAAGGCTTTTCAGTCTTCATGAAGGTAGCGCACAGCACTGCAGCTGTGCGCCATTGTTGTCACACACTTCACACCAACGGTCACGGAGGGTGCAGGGCGTTGCTGGGGGCGCCCTGGGCAGCAATGTATAATACCTTATTCTGGCTAAAAATACATCACATATAGCCCCTGGAGGCTATATGGATGTATTTAACCCCTGCCAGGTCTCAGAAAAACGGGAGAAGAAGCCCGCCGAAAAGGGGGCGGGGCCTATTCTCCTCAGCACACAGCGCCATTTTCCCTCACAGAAAGGCTGGTGGGAAGGCTCCCAGGCTCTCCCCTGCACTGCACTACAGAAACAGGGTTAAAACAGAGAGGGGGGGCACTTATTTGGCGATATGTATATATATATTAAAATGCTATAAGGGAAAAACACTTATATAAAGGTTGTCCCTGTATAATATAGCGTTTTTGGTGTGTGCTGGCAAACTCTCCCTCTGTCTCCCCAAAGGGCTAGTGGGGTCCTGTCCTCTATCAGAGCATTCCCTGTGTGTGTGCTGTGTGTCGGTACTTGTGTGTCGACATGTATGAGGACGATGTTGGTGAGGAGGCGGAGCAATTGCCGGTAATGGTGATGTCACTCTCTAGGGAGTCGACACCGGAATGGATGGCTTATTTAAGGAATTACGTGATAATGTCAACACGCTGCAAGGTCGGTTGACGACATGAGACGGCCGGCAAACCAATTAGTACCTGTCCAGGCGTCTAAAACACCGTCAGGGGCGTTAAAACGTCCTTTTACCTCAGTCGGTCGACACAGACACAGACACGGACACTGACTCCAGTGTCAACGGTGAAGAAACAAACGTATTTTCCTTTAGGGCCACACGTTACTTGTTAAGGGCAATGAAGGAGATGTTACATATTTCTGATACTACAAGTACCACAAAAAAGGGTATTATGTGGAGTGTGAAAAAACTACATGTGGTTTTTCCTGAATCAGATAAATTAAATGAAGTGTGTGATGATGCGTGGGTTTCCCCCGATAGAAAATTATTGGCGGTATACCTTTTCCCGCCAGAAGTTATGGCGCGTTGGGAAACACACCTTAGGGTGGATAAGGCGCTCACACGCTTATAAAAACAAGTGGCGTTACCGTCTCCAGATACGGACGCCCTCAAGGAGCCAACTGATAGGAGGTTGGAAAATATCCTAAAAAGTATATACACACATACTGGTGTTATACTGCGACCAGCGATCGCCTCAGCCTGGATGGGCAGCGCTGGGGTGGCTTGGTCGGATTCCCTGACTGGAAATATTGATACCCTTGACAGGGACAGTATTTTATTGACTATAGAGCATTTAAAAGATGCATTTCTATATATGCGAAACTCTGGCATCAAGAGTAAGTGCGATGTCCATATCTGCCAGACGATGTTTATGGACATGACAGTGGTCAGGTGATGCAGATTCCAAACGGCACATGGAAGTATTGCCGTATAAAGGGGAGGAGTTATTTGGGGTCGGTCCATCGGACCTGGTGGCCACGGCAACAGCTAGAAAATCCACTTTTTTTACCCCAAGTCACATCTCAGCAGAAAAAGACATAGTCTTTTCAGCCTCAGTCCTTTCGTCCCCATAATATCTGCCCAGGGATAGAGGTAAGGGAAGAAGACTGCAGCAGGCAGCCCATTCCCAGGAACAGAAGCCTTCCACCGCTTCTGCCAAGTCCTCAGCATGACGCTGGGGCCGTACAAACAGGTGCGGTGGGGGGTCGTCTCAAGAGTTTCAGCACGCAGTGGGCTCACTCGCAAGTGGACCCCTGGATCCTACAAGTAGTATCCCAGGGGTACAGTTTGGAAATTCGAGACGTCTCCCCCTCGCAGGTTCCTGAAGTTTGCTTTACCAACGTCTACCTCCGACAGGGAGGCAGTATTGGAAACAATTCACAAGCTGTATTCCCAGCAGGTGATAATCAAAGTACCCCTCCTACAACAAGTAAAGGGGTATTATTCCACACTATATTGTGGTACTGAAGCCAGACGGCTCGGTGAGACCTAATCTAAATGGAGTCACTCAGAGCAGTGATAGCGAACCAGGAAGAAGGGGACTATATGGTGTCCCTGGACATCAAGGATGCTTACCTCCATGTCCAAATTTGCCCTTCTCACAAAGGGTACCTCAGGTTCGTGGTACAAAACTGTCACTATCAGTTTCAGACGCTGCCGTTTGGATTGTCCACGGCACCCCGGGTCTTTACCAAGGTAATGGCCGAAATGATGATTCTTCTTCAAAGAAAAGGCGTCTTAATTATCCCTTACTTGGACGATCTCCTGATAAGGGCAAGGTCCAGAGAACAGTTGGAGGTCTGAGTAGCACTATCTCAAGTAGTTCTACGACAGCACGGGTGGATTCTAAATATTCCAAAATCGCAGCTGTCTCCGACGACACGTCTGCTGTCCCTAGGGATGATTCTGGACACAGTCCAGAAAAAGGTGTTTCTCCCGGAGGAGAAAGACAGGGAGTTATCCGAGCTAGTCAGGAACCTCCAAAAACCAGGAAAAGTGTCAGTGCATCATTGCACAAGGGTCCTGGGAAAAATGGTGGCTTCTTACGAAGCGATTCCATTCGGCAGATTTCACGCAAGAACTTTTCAGTGGGATCTGCTGGACAAATGGTCCGGATCGCATCTTCAGATGCATCAGCGGATAACCCTGTCTTCAAGGACAAGGGTGTCTCTTCTGTGGTGGCTGCAGAGTGCTCATCTACTAAAGTGCCACAGTTATGCATTCAGGACTGGGTCCTGGTGACCACGGATTCCAGCTTGAAAGGCTGGGGAGCAGTCACACAGGGAAAAAATTTCCAGGGAGTGTGATCAAGTCTGGGGACTTCTCTCCGCATAAATATACTGGAGCTAAGAGCAATTTACAATGCTCTAAGCTTAGCAAGACCTCTGCTTCAAGGTCAGCCGGTATTGATCCAGTGGGACAACATCACGGCAGTCGCCCACGTAAACAGACAGGGCGGCACAAGAAGCAGGAGGACAATGGCAGAAACTGCAAGGATTCTTCGGTGGGCGGAAAATCATGTGATAGCACTATCAGCAGTTTTCATTCCGGGAGTGGACAACTGGGAAGCAGACTTCCTCAGCACGACCTCCACCCGGGAGAGTGGGGACTTCATCGAGAAGTTGTTTCCACATGATTGTGCACCGTTGGGAAAGACCAAAGGTGGACATAATGGCATCCCGCCTGAACAAAAAACTGGACAGGTATTGCGCCAGGTCAAGAGACCCTCAGGAAATAGCTGTGGACGTTCTGGTAACACCATGGGTGTACCAGTCGGTGTATGTGTTCCCTCCTCTGCTTCTCATACCAAAGGTACTGAGAATTATAAGACGTAGAGGAGTAAGAACTATACTCGTGGCTCCGGATGGGCCAAGAAGGACTTGGTACCCGGAACTTCATGAGATGCTCACAGAGGACTCAGGGCCTCTGCCGATAAGAAGGGACTTGCTTCAGCAAGTACCATGTCTGTTCCAAGACTTACCGCGGGTGCGTTTGACGGCATGGCGGTTGAACGCCGGATCCTAAGGGAAAAAATGCATTCCGGAAGAGGTCATTCCTACCCTGGTCAAAGCCAGGAAGGAGGTGACCGCACAACATTATCACCACATGTGGCGAAAATATGTTGCGTGGTGTGAGGCCAGGAAGGCCCCACGAAGAAATTTCAACTCGGTCGATTCCTGCATTTCCTGCAAACAGGAGTGTCTATGGGCCTCAAATTGGGGTCCATTAAGGTTCAAATTTCGGCCCTGTCGATTTTCTTCCAGAAAAAATTGGCTTCAGTTCCTGAAGTCCAGAAATTTGACGAGGGAGTACTGCATATACAACCCCCTTTTGTGCCTCCAGTGGCACTGTGGGATCTCAACGTAGTCCTGGGATTCCTCAAATCACGTTGGTTTAAACCGCTCAAATCTGTGGATTTGAAATATCTCACATGGAAAGTGACCATGATGTTGGCCCTGGCCTCGGCCAGGCGAGTGTCAGAATTGGCGGCTTTGTCTCACAAAAGCCCATATCTGATTGTCCATTCGGACAGGGCAGAGCTGCGGACTCGTCCCCAGTTTCTCCCTAAGGTGGTGTCAGCGTTTCATCTGAACCAGCTTATTGTGGTACCTGCGGCTACTAGAGACTTGGAGGACTCCAAGTTGCTAGATGTTGTCAGGGCCCTGAAAATATAGATTTCCAGGACGGCTGGAGTCAGGAAAACTGACTTGCTGTTATCCTGTATGCACCCAAAAAACTGGGTGCTCTTGCTTCTAAGCAGACGATTGCTAGTTGAATGTGTAGTACAATTCAGCTTGCACATTCTGTGGCAGGACTGCCACAGCCAAAATATATAAATGCCCATTCCACAAGGAAGGTGGGCTCATCTTGGGCGACTGCCCGAGGGGTCTCGGCTTTACAACTTTGCCGAGCTGCTACTTGGTCAGGGGCACACCCTGGCTGAGGAGGACCTGGAGTTCTCTCACTCGGTGCTGCAGAGTCATCCGCACTCTCCCGCCCGTTTGGGAGCTTTGGTATAATCCCCATGGTCCTGACGGAGTCCCCAGCATCCACTTAGGACGTCAGAGAAAATAAGATTTTACTTACCGATAAATCTATTTCTCGTAGTCCGTAGTGGATGCTGGGCGCCCATCCCAAGTGCGGATTGTCTGTAATACTTGTACATAGTTTTTGTTACAAAAAAATCGGGTTGTTATTGTTGTGAGCCGTCTGTTCAGAGGCTCCTACGTTTGTCATACTGTTAACTGGGTTTAGATCACAAGTTATACGGTGTGATTGGTGTGGCTGGTATGAGTCTTACCCGGGATTCAATATCCTTCCTTATTGTGTACGCTCGTCCGGGCACAGTATCCTAACTGAGGCTTGGAGGAGGGTCATAGGGGGAGGAGCCAGTACACACCACCTGATCCTAAAGCTTTAGTTTTGTGCCCTGTCTCCTGCGGAGCCGCTAATCCCCATGGTCCTGACGGAGTCCCCAGCATCCACTACGGACTACGAGAAATAGATTTATCGGTAAGTAAAATCTTATTTTTTTGCACCAGGACCAGGCGCAGAGCCCGGTGCTGGTTGATGAAATATGGGGGAACCGCTGTCATTTTCCCCCCATATTTTTTCAACCAGGACCGGCTCAAAGAGCCCGAGGCTGGTTATGCTTAGGAGGGGGGACCCCACGCAATTTTTTTCAGATTTAAAATCAATTAAAACACATTTTTAAGGGACACAATGAAGCCCTGCACGGATCTCGCAGATCCGTCCGGAATTCCTTGTGTTTTGTCAGGCAGTGTTTTACTCATCACTCCCGTAAAACACTGCCTGACATTACAAATCATATCGACATCGGAAAAAACGATTGTGCAAAACTCGGCAGCTTAGTGAATGACCGTATCAGGATTCAAAAAGTTGCAGTAAAATGCACCCGATACCATTCGAGTTCAAACACCCTTAAAAACGTAAAAAACACGAATATTAGTAAATAAACCCCTATGTGTACATTGTGCACTATTTTGATTAAATATGTAATGTGTTTTTATGGCTTTTCTATGCGATTACAAATACTACCATAATTACTCATACCACGCGCTAATACGCAGGACTGTGGGAGTGATCATACGCAAATTGCGAATATGCGCACGCACGGCAGAACAAGTACGCGCACGGAGGCCATCTGTGTGTAGTTTGTACGTGACGTGTGTACTGCAATATTTTTCAACTTCAACACAGGGGACAGTCAGTGAGTGATGAGTGATACAGGGGACAGTCAGTGAGTGATGAGTGACACAGGAGGACAGTCAGTGAGTGATCAGTGACACACAAGGACAGTCAGTGAGTGATGAGTGACACAGGAGACAGTGAGTGATGAGTGACACAGGAGGACAGTCAGTGAGTGATGAGGGACACAGGAGACAGTGAGTGATGAGTGACACAGGAGGAAAGTCAGTGAGTGATGAGTGATACAAGAGGACAGTCAGTGAGTGATCAGTGACACACAAGGACAGTCAGTGAGTGATAAGTGATACAGGGGACATTGAGTGATGAGTGACACAGGAGGACAGTCAGCGAGTGATCAGTGACACAGGAGACAGTGAGTGATGAGTGATACAGGAGGACAGTCAGTGAGTGATGAGTGACACAGGAGGACAGTCAGTGAGTGATAAGTGATACAGGGGACATTGAGTGATGAGTGACACAGGAGGACAGTGAGTGATGAGTGACACAGGAGGACAGTCAGTGAGTGATCAGTGACACAGGAGACAGTGAGTGATGAGTGACACAGGAGACAGTGAGTTATGAGTGATACAGGAGGACAGTCAGTGAGTGACAGTGTCGGACTGGGACATGAAGGGCCCACTGGGGGAATGCAGTTATAGGGGCCCATAATTAAGGGTGTGGCCAGCCTAAAAAGGGTGTGTGGCCTGCCTCCACAGAGGCTTGAAATACACAATAGTCTAGTGCAGTGTAATGCAACATATCTACCATGTATAATACAAGTGCACAGTCTGGAACCTGATCCCTAGAGGTAGGAGTGGGCACTCAGGCAGTGGGGCCTACTGGTGGTTTCCCTGATACCCCTGTGGGCCAGTCCGACCGTGATGAGTGATACAGGGGACAGTCAGTGAGTGATGAGTGACACACAAGGACAGTCAGTAAGTAATACAGGGGACATTGAGTGATGAGTGACACAGGAGGACAGTCAGCGAGTGATCAGTGACACATAAGGACAGTCAGTGAGTGATGAGTGACACAGGAGGACAGTCAGTGAGTGATGAGTGACACAGGAGGACAGTCAGTGAGTGATAAGTGATACAGGGGACATTGAGTGATGAGTGACACAGGAGACAGTGAGTGATGAGTGACACAGGAGGACAGTCAGTGAGTGATAAGTGATACAGGGGACATTGAGTGATGAGTGACACAGGAGGACAGTGAGTGATGAGTGACACAGGAGGACAGTGAGTGAGTGATCAGTGACACAGGAGACAGTGAGTGATGAGTGATACAGGAGACAGTGAGTGATGAGTGACACAGGAGGACAGTGAGTGAGTGATCAGTGACACAGGAGACAGTGAGTGATGAGTGATACAGGAGACAGTGAGTGATGAGTGATACAGGAGGACAGTCAGTGAGTGATGAGTGATACAGGGGACAGTCAGTGAGTGATGAGTGATACAGGAGGACAGTCAGTGAGTGATGAGTGATACAGGAGGACAGTCAGTGAGTGATGAGTGATACAGGAGGACAGTCAGTGAGTGATGAGTGATACAGGAGGACAGTCAGTGAGTGATGAGGGACACAGGAGACAGTGAGTGATGAGTGATACAGGAGACAGTGAGTGATGAGTGATACAGGAGGACAGTCAGTGAGTGATGAGTGATACAGGGGACAGTCAGTGAGTGATGAGTGATACAGGGGACAGTCAGTGAGTGATGAGTGATACAGGAGGAAAGTCAGTGAGTGATGAGTGACACAGGAGGACAGTCAGTGAGTGATGAGGGACACAGGAGACAGTGAGTGATGAGTGACACAGGAGGACAGTCAGTGAGTGATGAGGGACACAGGAGACAGTGAGTGATTAGTGACACAGGAGGACAGTCAGTGAGTGATGAGGGACACAGGAGACAGTGAGTGATGAGTGACACAGGAGGACAGTCAGTGAGTGATGAGGGACACAGGAGGACAGTCAGTGAGTGATGAGGGACACAGGAGACAGTGAGTGATGAGTGACACAGGAGGACAGTCAGTGAGTGATGAGGGACACAGGAGGACAGTCAGTGAGTGATGAGTGATACAGGGGACAGTCGGTGAGTGATGAGTGACACAGTAGGAAAGTCAGTGAGTGATGAGTGACACAGGAGGACAGTCAGCGAGTCATAAGTGATGCAGGAGGACAGTCAGTGAGTGATGAGTGACACAGGAGGACAGTCAGTGATTGATGAGTGACACAGGAGGACAGTCAATGAGTGAAGAGTGACACAGGAGGACAGTCAGTGAGTGATGAGTGATACAGGGGACAGTCAGTGAGTGATGAATGATACAGGAAGTCAGGGGACAGTCAGTGAATGAGGTGATAGAGGAGGTCAGTCAGTGAGTGATGAGTGAATGAGGTGATGAGTGATACAGGAGGACAGTCAGTGAATGAGGAGACAAGTGACACTTATGGACAGCCAGTGAATAAGGCGATGAGTGATACAGGAGGACAGCCAGTGAATAAGGTGATGAGTGATACAGGAGGAAAGTCAGTGAATGAGGTGATGAGTGATACAGGAGGAAAGTCAGTGAATGAGGTGATGAGTGATACAGGAGGACAGCCAGTGAATGAGATGATGAGTGAGACAGGAGGACAGCCAATGAATGATGTGATGAGTGATACAGGAGGACAGTCAGTGAATGAGGTGATGAGTGATACAGGAGGACAGCCAGTGAATAAGGTGATGAGTGATACAGGAGGAAAGTCAGTGAATGAGGTGATGAGTGATACAGGAGGACAGCCAGTGAATAAGGTGATGAGTGATACAGGAGGAAAGTCAGTGAATAAGGTGATGAGTGATACAGGAGGAAAGTCAGTGAATAAGGTGATGAGTGATACAGGAGGAAAGTCAGTGAATGAGATGATGAGTGAGACAGGAGGACAGTCACTGAATGAGGTGATGAGTGATACAGGAGGACAGTCACTGAATGAGGTGATGAGTGATACAGGAGGACAGCCAGTGAATAAGGTGATGAGTGATACAGGAGGAAAGTCAGTGAATAAGGTGATGAGTGATACAGGAGGAAAGTCAGTGAATGAGATGATGAGTGAGACAGGAGGACAGCCAATGAATGAGGTGATGAGTGATACAGGAGGACAGTCACTGAATGAGGTGATGAGTGATACAGGAGGACAGTCAGTGAATGAGGTGATGAGTGATACAGGAGGACAGCCAGTGAATGAGGTGATGAGTGATACAGGAGGACAGTCAGTGAATGAGGTGATGAGTGATACAGGAGGACAGTCACTGAATGAGGTGATGAGTGATACAGGAGGACAGTCAGTGAATGAGGTGATGAGTGATGCAGGAGGACAGCCAGTGAATAAGATGATGAGTGAGACAGGAGGACAGTCAGTGAATGAGGTGATGAGTGATACAGGAGGACAGTCAGTGAATGAGGTGACAAGTGACACTTGTGGACAGCCAGTGAATAAGATGATGAGTGATACAGGAGGACAGTCAGTGAATGAGGTGATGAGTGACACTGGTGGACAACCAGTGAATGAGGTGATGAGTGATAAAGGAGGACAGTCAGTGAATGAGGTGATGAGTGATACAGAAGGACAGTCAGTGAATGAGGTGATGAATGATACAGGAGGACAGTCAGTGAATGAGGTGATGAGTGATACAGGAGGACAGTCACTGAATGAGGTGATGAGTGATACAGGAGGACAGTCACTGAATGAGGTGATGAGTGATACAGGAGGACAGTCACTGAATGAGGTGATGAGTGATGCAGGAGGACAGCCAGTGAATAAGATGATGAGTGATACAGGAGGACAGTCAGTGAATGAGGTGATGAGTGATACAGGAGGACAGTCAGTGAATGAGGTGATGAGTGATACAGGAGGACAGTCAGTGAATGAGGTGATGAGTGACACTGGTGGACAACCAGTGAATGAGGTGATGAGTGATAAAGGAGGACAGTCAGTGAATGAGGTGATGAGTGATACAGAAGGACAGTCAGTGAATGAGGTGATGAATGATACAGGAGGACAGTCAGTGAATAAGGTGATGAATGATACAGGAGGACAGTCAGTAAATGAGGTGATGAGTGATACAGGAGGACAGCCAGTGAATGAGGTGATGAGTGATACAGGAGGACAGTCAGTGAATGAGGTGATGAATGATACAGGAGGGCAGTCAGTGAATGAGGTGATGAGTGATACAGGAGGACAGTCAGTGAATGAGGTGATGAGTGATACAGGAGGGCAGTCAGTGAATGAGATGATGAGTGATACAGGAGGGCAGTCAGTGAATGAGGTGATGAGTGATACAGGAGGGCAGTCAGTGAATGAGGTGATGAGTGATACAGGAGGACAGTCAGTGAATGAGGTGATGAATGATACAGGAGGGCAGTCAGTGAATGAGATGATGAGTGATACAGGAGGGCAGTCAGTGAATGAGGTGATGAGTGATACAGGAGGGCAGTCAGTGAATGAGGTGATGAGTGATACAGGAGGACAGTCAGTGAATGAGGTGATGAATGATACAGGAGGACAGTCAGTGAATGAGGTGATGAGTGATGCAGGAGGACAGTCAGTGAATGAGGTGATGAATGATACAGGAGGACAGTCAGTGAATGAGGTGATGAGTGATACAGGAGGACAGTCAGTGAATGAGGTGATGAGTGATACAGGAGGACAGTCAGTGAATGAGGTGATGAATGATACAGGAGGACAGTCAGTGAATGAGGTGATGAGTGATACAGGACAGTCAGTGAATGAGATGATGAGTGATACAGGAGGGCAGTCACTGAATGAGGTGATGAGTGATACAGGAGGACAGTCAGTGAATAAGGTGATGAGTGATACAGGAGGACAGTCACTGAATGAGGTGATGAGTGATACAGGAGGACAGTCAGTGTATGAGGTGATGAGTGATACAGGAGGACAGTCAGTGAATGAGGTGATGAGTGATACAGGAGGACAGTCAGTGAATGAGGTGATGAGTGATACAGGAGGACAGTCAGTGAATGAAGTGATGAGTGATAGAGGAGGACAATCAGTGAGTTCACGGCAGCGATGCTTTTGAACTGGAAGAGTAGCTCCCTACCAGCGCAGCTCCTCCGCGCTGGCTGGAGCTACTCATCGCTGTGAGGGTCGCAGCGGCTGCGTGTGATGTCACGCAGCCGCCGCAGCCAGCCCCCCCCAACAGTCCGGGCATGCCTGCGTTGCCCGAACCGCGCTCACCTAAATGCTGCCGGCCCGCCCCCTCCCGCCCAGCGACCGCCTCTGCCTGTCAATCAGGCAGAGGCGATCGCAGGGCTGAGATAGCCGTCGGCAATGCGGCGCTGGCGCATGCGCAGTTCATACCTGATCGCTGGTGTGCAAAAACGCACAGCAGCGATCAGGTCTGAATTAGCCCCTATGTGCAGTGTAATGTGAATAAGATTGTTGTATAGTGTGGCATAATTTGAATTGGGGGTACTATTGTATGACCACGCCCCTTCCTTGTGTTGACTGCACCCTTTTTTTGCAACCAGGGGGGTGCCTAAACCCAAGCACTGGCCCTGGCTTTGCCTAATGGGGGTGTAGGTGGTGGGGAAAATTAGTTCCACCACCTCGCCGAGTCCACTTTAAGCCCTGCAAAGTGAATGAACAGAAGAGGAATGGGTGCGGTTCGTTTTATCGACAGTATCTAGGTCGACAATGTTTAGGTCGACCACTATAGGTCGACAGTCACTAGGTCGACATGGATGGAAGGTCGACAGGGTTTCTAGGTCGACATGTGCTAGGTCGACAGGTCTAAAGGTCGACATGAGGATTTTTTAATTTTTTTTTGGTGTCGTTTTCTTCGTAAAGTGACTGGGAACCCCAATTAGTGCACCGCGTCCCCTCGCATGGTGCCTTCGCTCCGCTACCGCTTCGCTCGGAACACATTACCGTTCCAATCGTAGTCCACGTGGATCGTTAAGTATGAAAAAATCCAAAAAAAAAAAAATGTGAAAAACTCATGTCGACCTTTAGACCTGTCGACCTAGCACATGTCGACCTAGAAACCCTGTCGACCTTCCATCCATGTCGACCTAGTGACTGTCGACCTATAGTGGTCAACCTAAACATTGTCGACCTAGACACTGTCGATCTTCAGACCGGATCCCAAGAGGAATCTACATCAAATCAATGGGGGTAATTCAGAGTTGATCGCAGCAGCAAATTTGTTAGCAGTTGGGCAAAACCATGGAGGTCATTCCGAGTTGTTCGCTCGGTAAAAATCTTCGCATCGCAGCGATTTTCCGCTTAATGCGCATGCGCAATGTCCGCACTGCGACTGCGCCAAGTAAATTTGCTATGCACTTAGGAATTTTACTCACGGCATTTTCATCGTTCTGGTGATCGTAATGTGATTGACAGGAAATGGGTGTTACTGGGCGGAAACAGGCCGTTTTATGGGCGTGTGGGAAAAAACGCTACCGTTTCCGGAAAAAACGCAGGAGTGGCCGGAGAAACGGGGGAGTGTCTGGGCGAACGCTGGGTGTGTTTGTGACGTCAAACCAGGAACGACAAGCACTGAACTGATCGCAGATGCCGAGTAAGTCTGAAGCTACTCAGAAACTGCTACGAGGTGTGTAATCGCAATATTGCGAATACATCGTTCGCAATTTTAAGATGCTAAGATTCACTCCCAGTAGGCGGCGGCTTAGCATGAGCAAATCTGCTAAAATCCGCTTGCGAGCGAACAACTCGGAATGACCCCCCCCCCATGTGCACTGCAGGTGGGGCAGATATAACATGTGCAGAGAGAATTAGATTTGGGTGGGGTGTGTTCAAACTGAAATCTAAATTGCAGTGTAAAAATAAAGCAGCCAGTATTTACCCTGCACAGAAACAAAATAACCCACCCACATCTAACTCTCTCTGCAAATGTTATATCTGCTCCCCCTGCAGTGCACATGGGTGGTCATTCCAAGTTGTTCGCTCGCAAGCTGCTTTTAGCAGCTTTGCACACGCTAAGCCGCCGCCTACTGGGAGTGAATCTTAGCATAGTAAAATTGCGAACGAAAGATTAGCACAATTGCGATTAGACACTTCTTAGCAGTTTCTGAGTAGCTCCAGACTTACTCTGCCACTGCGATCAGTTCAGTCAGTTTCGTTCCTGGTTTGACGTCACAAACACTCCCAGCATTCGCCCAGACACTCCCCCGTTTCTTCAGACACTCCTGCGTTTTTCCCAGAAACGGCAGCGTTTTTTTAAACACACCCATAAAACGGCCTGTTTCCGCCCAGAAACACCCACTTCCTGTCAATCACATTATGATCACCAGAACGAAGAAAAAACCTTGTAATGCCATGAGTAAAATACCTAACTGCATAGCAAATTTACTTGGCGCAGTCGCACTGCGGACATTGCGCATGCGCATTAGCGACTAATCGCTCCGTTGCGGAAAAAAATAACGAGCAATCAACTCAGAATGACCACCATGGTTTTGCCCAACTACTAACAAATTTGCTGCTGCGATCAACTCTGAATTACCCCCAATATCTGGTGTCCACACTCAGAGCCTGATTCCAATTTGTAAGGTATTGCACAGCCTCAGGGAAGCGGGCATGTAATACCGTACAAATGAAATGCAAATGCAGCAGGAGGCATCTACAGGAGATAGATGCCGCATGCATTCATCTGCAAGATCTAAGGGCTGTGTCTGAGGACGCAGCATCGGATCACCATCGCGACTATCGGTCAGGACTTGCGATTGCAGCAGTCCTCGGTCAGTCTGTGTAAGCCGAAGCTTACTCAGACTGGCCGTCGGATCCGGAAAGCCGAGTTTTGTAAAATGTACCCCGTCGTTGACCAAATGCTGCAGTGCGTCAATCATGCTGCGGCTATGGGGGAGGGGCTGCGAGCGATATTGCTAGACACGTTCTGCGCTTGCGTAGAATGGGCCTTATGCCTGCGCAGACAAAAAACTATTGGGGTTGTATGTAAACCATCAGGTTTGTGTACTAATCCTTATCAGGCCCTTAGATCTGAATTGCAATGTAAAACTAAAGCTGTCCAGCATATGGAGGCTACATGCGAAAGCAGCCAGTATTTACCCTGCATGAAAATAAAGAAAAGTATGCAACATGTTTTTTTCAAGCTGCAAAGATACTCGCCCCTGTACTTGTGGGATGCCTCAGCTACTTTATACAGTAGGAGGCGTCTATGTGCCATGAATGCAGACCTGTGTTTCATAAAGACACACCTCTTATCTGTTCCTGGAGGTTCCCTGATTACTTTGCTCCATGAAGCTTCTGCACCTTACACTAATCCCCAATCTAGTGCAGACAGGGCACCTCTGTTATCTTCTGTCAGCACAAGTATTACATTGACTCCAATAACATGAGTTCCTGCTGGTAAGCCTTTACTATTCAAGGTTAAGTCCTAGGGAATTCTGAGTATTTGAGAACGAGTTCAGTTCTATGAGAAAGGCAACTGCTGTAGGTGAAGCCCTCGCAAGACTGTTCCAAAGATTTACTACAGGAGACTGAGGGATCACAACAGTGGAGCTTGGTGGCAAATGGCAGAGAATGGCTATCGGTGTGTTTCTCATCGATGGTTGCCAATGGTGGCCTGGTCTACCACTGCTATGCAGATGATACACAACTGTACTTGTCCTTTGCTCCGGGCACTGATAACCCAATAGCAACTCTAAATGGCTGTCTAGCTGAACTCCAGGAGTGGATGAGTGCCAGCTGGCTGCGACTGAACCCGGATAAAACAGAGGTCCTTTTGATAGGACTGCAACATCAAAGGACAAGACTGCAGCATAGCCATCCAACTGGACTTACACTCGGGGATTCAGAATTACAAACCACTGATCGTGTGCGGAATCTTGGCGTTGTCCTGGATGGTGGCTTGACACTTAAACATCAGATATCAGCCACAATCAAATCCTCATTCTTTCACCTGAGGAACATAGCCAGAATCAAGCACTTAATTCCCTCAGATGATCTGCCAAAAGTCATCCATGCATTTGTATCATCTCGATTATGCACTCTTCCTTGGTCGCCAGCAAAAGAATTGCACCGCTTACAGTTGGTGCAAAACACAGCTGCCAGGCTGTTAACCGACCAGCCCCGTTCTAGCCACATAACACCCATGCTCTACTCCCTTCACTGGCTGCCTGTAAGATGGCGAATCATCTTCAAGATTGGCTTACTGAGTTTCAAAGCACTACATGACCAGGACCCAAGGTACCTGAAGCAGATTCTGACCTCATATTGCCCCACTCGATTACTGCGATCTGTAGATGAAGGACTTTTAGCAGTACCAAGAATCTCCCGTAATTCATCTGGGGGTCGAGCTTTTAGTCATGCGGCTCTGACTCTATGGAACTCACTTCCCCGCACAGTGCAAGAGGCCCTAACCATAGAATCCTTCAAAAGTAGACTCAAGACTTTCCTGTTTACTCAAGCATTTCCATAATGTCCCTTTAGTATCTACATGCTTCTGTATTTTATGAAAATGTACTTCATTATTTTCTGTACTATATTATGCTATGTATCTGTTAAGCGCCTTGAGTCCTGTTGGAGAAAGAGCGCTATATAAATAAAATGATTATTATTATTATTAATAATAATAATGGGAAAACAAGAAGAAACATCAATGGCAGGGCTGGATTAAGGGTTGTGGGGGCCCCAGAACAACAAAGTTGTGGGAGCCCCCACTCAAAAAATTGCCAAAATACCCACACACAGACAGGCAGAGACACACACAGACAGGCAGAGACACACACAGACAGACAGAGACACACACGCAAACAGATAGACAGAAACAAACACAAACTTAAAGAGGGGTCTCACCCACAGCAGTGTCACCCGCGGCTCCTCTCTGGCATTCTCCGGGTCCTCAGCATGGAGCTCTCCTGGCACGGCCGCGCAGGGGGAGTCCTTCCTGTCTCTGCCTGCATCACTCCCGAGCTCTCCTGGTCCTCACTGCTGGGGGGCGGTCCTTGCTTTTTCTGCCTGCTCCGGTCCTAGACACTCCACTGCTTCTGAATGCAAACTGCCGCTCTGTATGCACTATGCATTCAGAAGCAGCTCTCGGCAGCCTATCCCTGTGTGGGGGCCCCCTGTGTGTGGGCTCCGAGACGACCACCCCTGTCACCCCTCCCTTCTTCTGGCCATGAGCAATGGTATGAAACTATACACTGTTATCAGGGGCGCTATAATAGAGGAGGTGGCCCGTGTCCAGCCTCCTCCTAGATGGCTCGGACTCTACTGCGCATGCAAAGATCTCCGGAAAAATGGGGCAGCGGCCATTTCCCCAGTGATTTCTATACTGCGCATGCGCAGAACTCTGTGAAAATGGCTGCTGCACCATTTTCACGTGGTTTTAACAGCGCTGGTGACATCGGCACGGGACTCCGGAGGGGTGAGTATTAAAAAAATGGTACAGCGTGTGTGATGTGGGCCCTCATGGACTCAGGAGCCCATGTGCACTGCATCCATTACAGATACGCCAGTGACTGTTATACCATCGATGGTTTCTGCCATCAGTGTTTCTCGCATGTGCACTGTATTTGTTTACTGGGAAAGGGAGACCCACGGAGGAGGGGCAAAACGTGAGTGACTGTCTTGCCCGCCTATGAATGAGTGAGTGGGCGAGGCTGCAGTGCTGACTGACAGCTAATGTCTGTACACACAGCCAGAAGAGAGATGCAGCGGGGCTACAGCCTTGTAGCTCTGCGCTGCAGTTTTAGAGGAAAATGAAAACCAATGGCGATCATTGATGGTGTGAAACTGGTTGTTTTACTGCCATCAATGGTAAAACCATCGTATATTGGGTGATTACCATCGATTATTTCTAATCAGGTGGCAGCACTGTCACTCTCTTCTAAGCATGCAAGGGTCTGGCCCAGTAACATTGCAAATCACATGTGCTGTGGCCAGACCATTAAGGCTACAGAGGGGCTCGCTCCTTGTTGGGGGGTGGGGATTGTAGGACTATGGGGGACATTTACTAAGCAGTGATAAGAGCGGAGAAGTGAGCCAGTGGAGAAGTTGCCCATGGCAACCAATCAGCACTGAAGTAACATCTATAATTTGCTTACTATAAAATGATACAGAGCTGCTGATTGGTTGATGGGGCAACTTCTCCACTGGCTCACTTCTCCGCTTTTATCACTGCTTAGTAAATGTCCCCCTATATCACCAGGCCTTTGCAAAATGTGCTTTCTATATAGATCATACAGGTCAGCCTTAATAGAGAGAGACCCATCCTCATGTGATGCCACTCTGAAAATTAGTAAAGGGGTTAACCCATAGTATAACATAGTAATTATTAAACCTCCCCATCCTTGGAGTGCATTATGGGAGTGCAGCTGGCCAGGTGTAATAATGACCATCGGTTTAGTTACCCATCGGCGATCACCATCAAATTACATTAAACCATCGATGGTGAACACCAATGGTCACCCCCTCAGCATACTTGCCTACTTTTGAAAAAGCATTTCAGGGAGATTGTGAAAGTAACACCTATCAGCGCGGACGCGTACTGCTACATCTGAGAGGCGTGTCATGAAAATGACTTGCATCCAAATGTAAATGAGCCCCAAAGTTAGTAAGATCTATTGTTGAAGAAAAGACTCTTATATTTTGCAGGATGTGTTTGTGTATTATGTTTTACAAGCGGTCCCATAATGTAAGTGGACACAAGAAACCTTTAAAACGCATATAGCCATAGGGATCATTGGTGCAGATGTATTAACCTGGAGAAGGCATAAGGAAGTGATAAACCAGTGATATGTGCAAGGTGATACACGCACCAGCCAATAAGCTCCAATATGTAAATTAACAGTTAGGATCTGATTGGCTGGTGCCTGTATCACTTTGCACATATCACTGGTTTATCACTTCCTTATGCCATCTCCAGGTTAATACATCTGCCCCATTGTGCCTTATAACCAATATAGGGAAATGGCAATGATGATACCATTTAAATGTATGTATCTATGAGTTCTTTTTTTTTTTTCAGGGAGATTGAAGGACCATTTAGGGAGTGAGGGAGATAGCTACTATTTCAGGGAGTCTCCTGCAGAATGAGGGAAGGTAGGCAACTATGCCCCTCAGTCATCAATAGGTGCAAACCACCGATGTTCACGGCTGAGTGCGGTGGGCAGGGCTTAGGGGGCCACTGGTGGGTTGGGCTAAACTCAAAAATCCTGGCACCAAAGAGAAGGGAAACATTTTTTTTCTCCCAGTCTGCCATCGATGATGAAGAACCATCAGAATTCTGTCATTGATGGTAAACTCATCAACCATCAGTGGAAAGCCATTGATGGTTGTTAACCATCCATGGTCGATGCCAATCCCTAGTCCAGGTGCTTACACCTGGGAGGAAAGGAGGAGCTGTGTTTCTAAGCCTATAATTACTATAACACGTTACACGTGCATTATAAGTGTATTGCAGTAAAACACAGGCAGTTGCATAATACAGTCTTGTTTCCCAGACTCTCAGGGCGGGAGAACTTTTGTTTCCCTGCCAGAAATCTGAACCTTGCTCACCCACAGAGGAGGAGTAACAGAGAAGAGTGTGGTGTTCTCTTACCCAGAATGCAGCATTACCCACAGAGGAAGGCAAGATGTGGAGACAACTATTAGAGAATGGCAGGTGAGCTGCAATACAATGTGATACAACTTGTTGCAGAGCAGCCTGTGCTTTATACCAGCTTCAAAGTTTCAGTTACCAAACTAAAAGTTTGTGAAACCTGCAGGCTCTGAGTGTATGATGTCTGGTTGCACTGCCTGTCTGTTTTGTGCAGTCAGTATGGGTCTATCATAGGGGAGACGGGAAAGATCTCTGTAAGGGTTCATAATGTAATAATCTGCAGAATAAGAGCCATATTCAGATTTGTTAGCAAACCAAAAAAAGCACACCAATCGGCCAAACCATGTTGCGCTGCAGGTGAGGCAGATGTAACGTGCAGAGAGAGTTAGATTTGGGTGTGGTGTGTTCAAACTGTAATCTAAATTGCAGTATAAATATAAAGTAGACTGTTACTTTTATGACAAAGCAATGTTCTGCAGAACTCTAGGGGGACAATTATCTAATAATATGCAGAGTATATAAATATGTATCTTTTTCAGGGAGTAGTTGAAACAGAGCAATGTTCTGCAAATATTTAGAGAGGTCAGTAATGTAGTAATCTATAGCAGTGGTTCTTAAACTCGGTCCTCAGGACCCCACACAGTGCATGTTTTGCAGGTAACCCAGCAGGGGCACAGGTGTATTTATTACTCACTGACACATTTTAAAAGGTCCACAGGTGGAGCTAATTATTTCACTTGTAATTCTGTAAGGAGACCTGCAAAACAAGCACTGTGTGGGGTCCTGAGTACCGAGTTTGAGAACCTGTGATCTATAGCATATATCTCTATGTATCTGCCAGTGGATAGATGGAACACAGTAATGTTCTGCAGTACCCAGTCAGTAATGCAATAATCTGCAGAAAATATCACTGCATCTGTCAAGTGGTTCATTGAAGAGATTAATGTCCTGCAGACCTCTAGAATAGGGTTGGTCCTCCTCTATCTTCATTATTTAAAAAACAAAAAATGATCATGCCACAGCATGACAATTTTTTTTTTTTTTGGGGGGGGGGGGGGGGGGGGGGGGGGAGTTTGCGAGACAGTGTATTGGTAGAATTGATCCAAAGATGAGTCATGTATTGTTTTATTGCACCGATCTGACTCCTATATAGGGGTTTGTTCATGGAGAAGTTGCCCGTGGCAACCAGTCAGCTGCTATGTATAATTATATAGAATGCACTTGCTAAATGTTACTTCAGAGCTGATAGGTTGCCATGGGCAACTTCTCCACTGACTCACTTTTCCACTCTTTTCACTGCTTCATGAATAGACCCCATAGTTTCAATCTTCTCGGGTAGGGCCATCCATCTAAACGGGGGTACTGCATAGGGTGCGGAAGCCTATTTAAAAAGCATCTGTAGGATGATAATGGGAGAAAATTAAAAAGCTTCTCTGTGAAATGGGCCCAAATCTGAGCTTTCCATTCCACTGTGGATGATGATGATAATAATATCGTGGTGAATTTAAGAAATGGGAAATGTCTCAATTTTCGGCATTCAGTTTAAAGCAACTCCAGCACTTTGGGCATAAACAGGCTGTGCTTTAAAGCCATGCATTTACATTATTTTCTCTGACGTCCTAGTGGATGCTGGGAACTCCGTAAGGACCATGGGGATTAGCGGCTCCGCAGGAGACTGGGCACAAAAGTAAAGCTTTAGGACTACCTGGTGTGCACTGGCTCCTCCCCCTATGACCCTCCTCCAAGCCTCAGTTAGATTTTTGTGCCCGGCCGAGAAGGGTGCACACTAGGGGCTCTCCTGAGCTTCTTAGTGAAAGTTTAGTTTTAGGTTTTTTATTTTCAGTGAGACCTGCTGGCAACAGGCTCACTGCATCGAGGGACTAAGGGGAGAGAAGCGAACTCACCTGCGTGCAGAGTGGATTGGGCTTCTTAGGCTACTGGACATTAGCTCCAGAGGGACGATCACAGGCCCAGCCATGGATGGGTCCCGGAGCCGCGCCGCCGGCCCCCTTACAGAGCCAGAAGCAAGAAGAGGTCCAGAAAAATCGGCGGCAGAAGACATCCTGTCTTCACCAAGGTAGCGCACAGCACTGCAGCTGTGCGCCATTGCTCCTCAGCACACTTCACACTTCGGTCACTGAGGGTGCAGGGCGCTAGGGGGGGGCGCCCTGAGCAGCAATAAAAACACCTTGGCTGGCGAAAATACATCACATATAGCCCCCAGGGCTATATGGATGAATTTTAACCCCTGCCAGATTCCACAGAAAAACGGGAGAAACGGCCGCCGAGAAGGGGGCGGAGCCTATCTCCTCAGCACACTGGCGCCATTTTCTCTCACAGCTCCGTTGGAGGGAAGCTCCCTGGCTCTCCCCTGCAGTTACTACACTACAGAAAGGGGTTAAAAAAGAGAGGGGGGCACTAATTAGGCGCAGTATAACAATACAGCAGCTATAAGGGGAAAAACACTTATATAAGGTTATCCATATATATATATATATATATATATATATATATATATATATATATATATATAGTGCTCTGGTGTGTGCTGGCATACTCTCCCTCTGTCTCCCCAAAGGGCTAGTCGGGTCCTGTCCTCTATTAGAGCATTCCCTGTGTGTGTGCTGTGTGTCGGTACGTTGTGTCGACATGTATGAGGAGGAAAATGAGGTGGAGGCGGAGCAATTGCCTGTAACAGAGATGTCACCCCCTAGGGAGTCGACACCTGAGTGGATGAGCTTATGGAAGGAATTATGTGACAGTGTCAGCTCTTTACAAAAGCTTGATGACATGAGACAGCCGGCGACTCAGCCTGTGCCTGTCCAGGTGACTCAAAAGCCATCTGGGGCTCTAAAACGCCCGTTACCGCAGATGGCAGATACAGACGCCGACACGGATACTGACTCCAGTGTCGACGATTAAGAGACGAATGTGACTTCCAGTAGGGCCACACGTTATATGATTGAGGCTATGGAAAATGTTTTTACACATTTCTGATAATACCAGTACCACTAAAAAGGGTATTATGTTGGGTGAGAAAAAACTGCCTGTAGTTTTTCCTGCATCTGAGGAATTAAATGAAGTGTGTGATGATGCGTGGGTTTCCCCCGATAAAAACTGTTAATTCCTAAAAAGTTATTAGCATCATACCCCTTCCCGCCAGAGGATAGGGCACGTTGGGAAACACCCCTTAGGGTGAATAAAGCGCTCACACGCTTGTCTAAACAGGTGGCACTACCGTCCCCGGATACGGCCGCCCTTAAGGAACCTGCTGACAGAAAGCAGTAAAATATCCTAAAATGTATATACACTCACACGGGTGTGATACTGCGACCAGCAATCGCCTCAGCCTGGATGTGCAGTGCTGGGGTGGCTTGGTCGGATTCCCTGACTGACAATATTGATACCCTAGATAGGGACAGTATATTACTAACTATAGAGCATTTAAAAGATGCATTTCTATATATGCGTGATGCACAGAGGAATATTTGCCGACTGGCATCAAGAGTAAGTGCGCTGTCCATTTCTGCCAGAAGAGGGTTATGGACAAGACAGTGGTCAGGTGATGCTGATTCCAAAAGGCATATGGAAATATCGCCTTATAAAAGGGAGGAGTTATTTGGGGTAGGTCTAACAGACCTGGTGGCCACGGCAACGGCTGGAAAATCCAAATTTTTACCCCAGGTAGCTTCTCAACCTAAGAAGACAGGCACAGTCCTTTCGGCCCCATAAGGGCAAGCGGGCAAAAGGCGCCTCATTTCTGCCCCGTGGCAGAGGGAGAGGAAAAAGGCTGCAGCAAACAGCCAATTCCCAGGAACAAAAGCCCTCTCCCGCCTCCGCAAAGTCCTCAGCATGACGCTGGGGCTTTACGAGCGGTCTCAGGCACGGTGGGGGCCCGTCTCAAGAAATTTGAGACGTCTCCCCCTCGCCGTTTCATAAAGTCTGCTTTACCGACGTCTCCCTCAGACAGGGAGACAGTATTGCAAGCCATTCACAGGCTGTATTCCCAGCAGGTGATAATCAAGGTACCCCTCCTGCAACAGGGAAAGGGGTACTATTCCACACTATTTGTGGTACCGAAGCCGGACGGCTCGGTGAGACCAATTTTAAATCTAAAATCCTTGAACACTTACATACAAAGGTTCAAATTCAAGATGGAGTCACTCAGAGCAGTGATTGCAAACCTGGAAGAAGGGGACTATATGGTCTCTATGGACATCAAAGATGCTTACCTACATGTCCCAATTTACCCTTCTCCAAGGGTACCTCAGGTTTGTGGTACAGAACTGTCACTATCAGTTTCAGACGCTGCCGTTTGGATTGTCCACGGCACCCCGGGTCTTTACCAAGGTAATGGCCGAAATGATGATACTCCTTCGAAAGAAGGGAGTTTTGGTTATCCCTTACTTGGACGATCTCCTGATAAGGGCAAGATCCAGGGAACAGTTGGAAGTCGGGGTAGCACTATCTCAGATAGTGCTGCGGCAGCACGGTTGGATTCTCAATATTCCAAAATAGCAGCTGATCCCGACGACACGCCTTCTATTCCTAGGGATGATCCTGGACACAGTCCAGAAAAAGGTGTTTTCTCCCGGAGGAGAAAGCCAGGGAGTTATCTGAACTAGTCAGAAATCTCCTAAAACCAGGCCAAGTGTCAGTGCATCAGTGCACAAGGGTCCTGGGAAAAATGGTGGCTTCCTACGAAGCAATTCCATTCGGCAGATTCCACGCAAGAACTTTCCAGTGGGACCTGCTGGACAAATGGTCCGGATCGCATCTTCAGATGCATCAGCGGATAACCCTGTCACCAAAGACAAGGGTGTCTCTCCTGTGGTGGTTGCAGAGTGCTCATCTTCTAGAGGGCCGCAGATTCGGCATTCAGGACTGGGTCCTGGTGACCACGGATGCCAGCCTGCGAGGCTGGGGAGCAGTCACACAGGGAAGAAATTTCCAGGGCTTGTGGTCAAGCCTGGAGACATCACTTCACATAAATATTTTGGAGCTAAGGGCCATTTACAATGCCCTAAGCCGAGCAAGACCTCTGCTTCAAGGTCAGCCGGTGCTGATCCAGTCGGACAACATCACGGCAGTCGCCCACGTAAACAGACAGGGCGGCACAAGAAGCAGGAGGGCAATGGCAGAAGCTGCAAGGATTTTTCGCTGGGCGGAAAATCATGTGATAGCACTGTCAGCAGTGTTCATTCCGGGAGTGGACAACTGGGAAGCAGACTTCCTCAGCCACCCGGGAGAGTGGGGACTTCACCCAGAAGTCTTCCACATGATTGTAAACCATTGGGAAAAACCAAAGGTGGACATGATGGCGTCCCGCCTAAACAAAAAATTGGACAGGTATTGCGCCAGGTCAAGGGACCCTCAGGCAATAGCTGTGGACGCTCTGGTAACACCGTGGGTGTACCAGTCAGTGTATGTGTTCCCTCCTCTTCCCCTCATACCAAAAGTACCGAGAATTATAAGACGGAGGGGAGTAAGAACTATACTCGTGGCTCCGGATTGGCCAAGAAGGACTCACGGAGGACCCGTGGCCTCTACCTCTAAGAAGGGACCTGCTCCAGCAAGGACCCTGTCTATTCCAAGACTTACCGCGGCTGCGTTTGACGGCAGGGCGGTTGAACGCCGGATCCTGAAGGAAAAAGGCATTCCGGATGATGTCATCCCTACCCTGGTCAAGCCAGGAAGGATGTAACCGCAAAGCATTATCACCGCATTTGGCGAAAATATGTTGCGTGGTGCGAGGCCAGTAAGGCCCGATGGAGGAATTTCAACTAGGTCGATTCCTGCATTTCCTGTAAACAGGAGTGTCTATGGGCCTAAAATTGGGGTCCATTAAGGTTCAAATTTCGGCCCTGTCAATTTTCTTCCAGAAAGAACTAGCTTTACTACCTGAAGTTCAGACGTCTGTAAAAGGGGTACTGCATATACAGCCTCCCTTTGTGCCTCCAGTGGCACCTTGGGATCTCAATGTAGTTTTGGGGTTCCTAAAGTCACATTGGTTTGAACCACTTGAATCTGTGGAGTTAAAATATCTCACATGGAAAGTGGTCATGTTGTTGGCCCTGGCCTCGGCCAGGCACGTGTCAGAATTGGCGGGCTTTATCCTGTAAAAGCCCTTATCTGGTCTTCCATTCAGACAGGGCGGAATTGAGGACTCATCCTCATTTTCTCCCTAAGGTGGTTTCAGTGTTTCATCTGAACCAACCTATTGTGGTACCTGCGGCTACTAGTGACTTGGAGGACTCCAAGTTGTTGGACGTAGTCAGGGCCTTGAAAATATATGTTTCCAGGACGGCTGGAGTCAGGAAATCTGACTCGCTGTTTATCCTGTATGCACCCAACAAGCTGGGTGCTCCTGCTTCTAAGCAGACTATTGCTCGTTGGAATTGTAGTACAATTCAGCTTGCACATTCTGTGGCAGGCCTGCCACAGCCAAAATCTGTAAAAGCCCATTCCACAAGGAAGGTGGGCTCATCTTGGGCGGCTGCCCGAGGGGTCTCGGCGTTACAACTTTGCCGAGCAGCTACTTTGTCAGGGGCAAACACGTTTGCTAAATTCTACAAATTTGATACCCTGGCTGAGGAGGACCTGGAGTTCTCTCATTCGGTGCTGCAGAGTCATCCGCACTCTCCCGCCCGTTTGGGAGCTTTGGTATAATCCCCATGGTCCTTACGGAGTTCCCAGCATCCACTAGGACGTCAGAGAAAATAAGAATTTACTTACTGATAATTCTATTTCTCGTAGTCCGTAGTGGATGCTGGGCGCCCATCCCAAGTGCGGATTGTCTGCAATACTTGTACATAGTTATTGTTACAAAAATCGGGTTATTATTGTTGGGAGCCATCTTTTCAGAGGCTCCTCTGTTATCATGCTGTTAACTGGGTTCAGATCATAGGTTGTACGGTGTGATTGGTGTGGATGGTATGAGTCTTACCCGGGATTCAAAATCCTTCCTTATTGTGTACGCTCGTCCGGGCACAGTATCCTAACTGAGGCTTGGAGGAAGGTCATAGGGGGAGGAGCCAGTGCACACCAGGTAGTCCTAAAGCTTTACTTTTGTGCCCAGTCTCCTGCGGAGCCGCTAATCCCCACGGTCCTTACGGAGTTCCCAGCATCCACTACGGACTACGAGAAATAGAATTATCGGTAAGTAAATTCTTATTTTAAAGTCTCCTCATATAAAATGTTTCTTTTGTCTGTTTTAAATGAGAATTATCAAATATAATTCAATTTTATATTGTGGCAGGGACAGCAGGAGTTTAATTATGTAACAGAAGTTGGACATAGATCCAGTCAAGGTTTTATTTGAGTTCAAGAATGAACTGCAGCCAAGCTGATTAGTAGCACCTGTTAGCTGCCTTTAAAATTGCTGTGTGTACACAGGGATAATGCTCCTTTATGCTGGACAAGCTGGCATATAGGCTGGGGAGTCTGGGGTTACGTTAGGAGACACTGGATTCTGTACTTTTTTATTAGACCTGTGAACTGCTGTTACAACCTTGTGAGTGAGCTAACCTTCTGGAGAAGGAACAAGCCTACTGTTTACTGTGATTTTACACGGTGTATTTGATCCTTGTCACAATATATTTATATAAACATAATATACTTTTTATAGGTGTGCCTTTAATGAGCACTGGCCACACAGCCTCTTGGTTCCGGTCGGAGGCGCACTTGTTTGCTGGATGTTATGTAGGCGCAGGAAGCCAACCATAGAGATGGGGGATGGATGGTGGGGTAGAGGAGAGAAACCTCAGAAGAATGAGGATACCAGTGTGAGACCCTTCCGCATTGAGGTGTCTGATGCAGATATTCAGGTACCATAAGTCACAGCATTATATTACATAAGATACTCCCAGTGTGTAATACTTAGTGTTCATTCTAGCACATACTTGCCTACCTGACCCTCTCCATGAGGGAGAAAATGCTCTGTTCCTGGACTTTCCTGGTAATGTATGATTGCCATCACCTGTGGTGAGCTAGTTAATTGATAAGAAAGGTGTTTCACCACAGGTGATGGCAATCATACATTACCAGGAAAGTCCAGGAACAGAGCATTTTCTCCCTCATGGAGAGGGTCAGGTAGGCAAGTATGTTCTAGCATTCTTCGCCTGTCACAACCCGTGCAGTTCCTCTTTCCTGCCCGGGGTGTCACTCTCTGCTCTGGTGCTTCTTACACACTCTGGTCTGTATCTCAGCACTGAGATACAGACCAGAGTGTGCTAGAAGCACCACAGCAGAGTGACACCCCAGGCAAGAAGGAGGAACTGCACGGGTTGTGACAGGCAAAGGGTGCTAGAATGACCACTATTCTATAACATGAACTCTACCATGTGACAATCAGGCCCCCTGCTTTAATAACAATCCCCAACTAATAACTCAGCTGGAATCAGAGCGACCATAGCAGCATTTTATTAACATCTGATCTATATAACACTAACTGCATTCAACCGAAGTCCTGACCTATAAGAAGACCACTAGAGGTCACTGAAAGCTCCAACATTAGAGATAAAGTGGAAAAGTTGCCCAAAGCAGCCACTCCTGCTCTATCCTATACCTAGCACAGTCTGTGAAGTGACAGATGCTGATGGGTTGTTCCACTTTATCTTTCTCTAAGGGGCCAATTTATCACAGTCCGCATCAGATGTGAAGAGAGAACATCAGCGCAATCCGCAATGCGATTATTCATTACATTGCATGGAGGGACAGAGCTTGCAAGACAGCTCTGTCCCTGCGATGCCTCTCCGCAGACATATATCAATGTATTTTTCCTAAAAAAATAAAATAAAATTTCCCACAACACACTGCTCCCCCCCACATTCATACTTAACAGACCCAGGAATTGGTGATCGGAGCTCCTGGAGGGCTGCCGGTCAGTGGGGCTCCCTGTTGCTTTCTTGTAAGCTCTGTCCCTGCATGCGGTTATTGAAACATCCATGCGATGTAATGAACCTCTGGTGCTGTAAAGTGAGCTACCACTTTGCAGCATCATTTTACTGCATCAGGGGTCACAGGAGTAGCAGGGACCCCTCAATGAAAGGCAGCCCTCAATGGAGAACCTATCACCGGTCCCTGTGTAGGTGAGTAAAAGCCCTTTTCTCGAACGTCCTAGTGGATGCTGGGGACTCCGTAATGACCATGGGGAATAGACGGGTTCCGCAGGAGACAGGGCACTTTAAGAAAGAATTTGGATACTGGTGTGCTCTGGCTCCTCCCTCTATGTCCCTCCTCCAGACCTCAGTTTGAATCTGTGCCCAGACGAGCTGGGTGCTACTTAGTGAGCTCTCCTGAGCTTGCTATAAGAAAGTATTTTGTTAGGTTTTTTTATTTTCAGAGAGATCTGCTGGCAACAGACTCTCTGCAGCGTGGGACTGAGGGGAGAGAAGCAGCCCTACTCACTGAAGATAGGTCCTGCTTCTTAGGCTACTGGACACCATTAGCTCCAGAGGGATCGTACACAGGATCTCACCCTTTGTCGTCCGATCCCGGAGCCGCGCCGCCGTCCCCCTCGCAGAGCCGGAAGACAGAAGCCAGTGAAAGAAGCAAGAAGACTTCGAATCGGCGGCAGAAGACTCCAGTCTTCACTGAGGTAGCGCACAGCACTGCAGCTGTGCGCCATTGCTCCCACATTAAACCCACATACTCCGGTCACTGTATGGTGCAGGGGGGGGGGGGGCACCCTGGGCAGCAATTAGAGACCTCTTTGGCAAAAGTTTGCATAATATACAGTTGGGCACTGTATATATGTATGAGCCCCCGCCAAAATTGTACATGAAAGCGTGACAGAAGCCCGCCGTCGAGGGGGCGGGGCTTCTTCCTCAGCACTCACCAGCGCCATGTTTTTTCTCCACAGCACCGCTGAGAGGAAGCTCCCCAGTCTCTCCCCTGCAGTTACACGGTAGAAGAGGGTAAAAAGAGAGGGGGGGCACATAATTAGGCGCAAAAATCAATATAAACAGCAGCTACTGGGTTAACATTAAGTTACTGTGTTATTCCTGGGTTAATTGCGCTGGGGTGTGTGCTGGCATACTCTCTCTCTGTCTCTCCAAAGGGCCTTATTGGGGAATTGTCTTCAGATGAGCATTCCCTGAGTGTGTGGTGTGTCGGTACGTGTGTGTCAACATGTCTGAGGTAAAAGGCTCCCCTAAGGAGGAGATAGAGCAAATGTGTGTGTGAGGGTGTCTCCGTCGACAACGCCGACACCTGTTTATGTGTAATTAAGTGCTAAGGTGAATTTATTGCACAAAAGATTGGAGAACAGACAGGAAATCTACCCATGTCTGTCCCTATGTCGCAGAGTCCTTCAGAGTCTCTCAATGCTCACTATCCAAAATAATAGACACTGATATCGACACGTAGGTTGACTCCAGTGTCGACTAGGATAATGCAAAGTTACAGCCAAAATGGCAGAAAAGTATTCAATATATGATTATTGTAATAAAATATGATTTGCATATCACTGATGACTCATCTGTCCCTGACACAAGGGTACACATGTTTAAGGGGAAGAAAGCTGAGGTAAATTTCCCTCCTCTCATGATGAAAAAGAGCGGGAATCTCCAGACAAGAGACTGCAGTTTCCCACAAAGAATTCTCAGGCAGTATCCTTTCCCCACTAGGGCCAGGATAGGATGGGAATCTTCCCCTAGGGTGTCACGTTTGCCCAAAAGGTAGCCCTGACGTAACAGCTATTCTCAGGGATCCTGCAGATAGCGTGCACATTCTGGTACACTACTCAGACCGGCGATTGTGTCGGCATGGGTTTATAGCGCTGTGGCAGCGTGGACAGGTACCTTATCAGCAGAGATTGAGACCCTAGTATGTAGAGAGATGTATATAATATATATATATATATATATATATATATATAAAACATGCCCAAAGAGACATGAGTATACTGGGTCCTATAGTCAAAGCTATGTCGATTTCTGCTTCACGTGTCCTGTAGAATATGCAATGGACAGATGATGCCGACTTAAGAGGCATATGGTAGGCTGAGGATTGTGTGGAGAAGGGTTCTCGGACCTGGTCTCCACAGCTAAAGCTGGTAATTCTGATATTTTGCCTTATATTCCTGCACAGCCTAGGAAAGCACGACATTATCAAATGCAGCCTTTCGAACAAAGAAACAAGAAAGTCCGAGGTGCGTCCTTTCTTGCCAGAGGCGGGGGCAGAGGAAAGAAGCTGCACAACACAGCTAGTTCCCAGGAACAGAAGTCCTCCCCGGCCTCTACAAAAATCCACCGCATGTCGCTGGGGCGCCACAGGCGGAGCTAGGCCCGGTGGGGGCACGCCTTCGTAAGTTTCAGCCACAAGTGGGTTCACTCCCTGTTAGATCCCTGGGCAATAGATATTGTGTCTCAGGGATACAAGCTGGACTTTGAGAAGATGCCCCCTCACCGACGGCCCTGCCGGCTTCCCCCCACGAGAGGGAAACAGTGTTAACTGCAATTCACAAATTGTATCTTCAACAGGTGGTGGTCAAGGTTCCCCTCCTTCAACAAGGAGGGGGTTATTATTCGACCATGTGGTAGTCCCGAAACCGGACGGTTCGGTCAGACCCATATTGAATTTAAAATCCCTGAACATATGCCTGAAAAGGTTAAAGTTCAAGATGGAATTGCTAAGAGCGGTCATTGCAAGCCTGAAAGGGGGAGATTTTATGGTGACTCGGGACATAAAGGATGCATACCTTCATGTCCCCATTTATCCACCTCATCAGGCGTACCTCAGAATTGCGGTATGGGATTGTCATTACCAATTTCAGACGTTGCCGTTTGGTCTCTCCACGGCCCCGAGAATATTCACCATGGTAATGGCGGAAATGATGGTGCTCCTGCGGAAGCAAGGTGTCACTATTATCACGTACTTGGACGATCTCCTCATAAAAGCGAGATCAAGAGAGCAGTGGCTGAACAGCGTATCACTTTCTCTGGAAGTGTAACGGCAACACGGCTGGATTCTATATATTCCAAAGTCGCAGTTGGTTCCTACAGCTCATCTGCCTCTCCTAGGCATGATCCTAGACACAGACCAGAAAAGGGTTTATCTCCCGATAGAGAGAGCTCAGGAGCTTGTGACACTGGTCAGGAATCTATTAAAACCAAACAGGTGTCGGTGCATCACTGCACTCGAGTCCTGGGAAGGTGGCATCATACGAGGCCATTCCCTTTGGCAGGTTCCATGCGAGGACCTTCCAATGGGACTTACTGGACAAGTGGTCCGGATCACATCTTCAGATGCATCGGTTAATCACCCTATCCCCCAGGGCCAGGGTGTCTCTCCTGTGGTGGCTGCAGAGTGCTCACCTTCTCGAAGGACGCAGATTCGGCATTCAGGACTGGGTCCTGGTGACCACGGATGCAAGCCTCCGAGGGTGGGGGGCAGTCACATAGGGAAGAAATTTCCAAGGGCTGTGGTCAAGTCAGGAGACTTGCCTTCACATCAACATCCTCGAACTAAGGGCCATATACAACGCCCTACGTCAAGCGGAGTCCCTGCTTCGCGACCAACCGGTTCTGATTCAGTCAGACAATATCACCGCAGTGGCTCATGTAATCCGCAAGGCGGCACAAGGAGCAGGGTGGCGATGGTAGAAGCCACCAGAATTCTTCGCTGGGCGGAGAATCACGTAAGAGCACTGTCAGCAGTGTTCATTCCGGGAGTGGACCACTGGGAAGCAGACTTACTCAGCAGGCATGACCTCCACCCGGGAGAGTGGGGACTTCATCAAGAAGTCTTCACGCAGATTGCAAGGCGGTGGGAACTGCCACAGGTGGACATGAGATATTGCGCCAGGTCAAGAGACCCTCAGGCGATAGCTGTAGACGCACTAGTGACACCGTGGGTGTTCCAGTCGGTTTATGTATTTCCTCCTCTTCCTCTCATACCAACGGTGCTGAGAATCATAAGAAAAAGAAGAGTGAGAACAATACTCATTGTTCCGGATTGGCCAAGAAGGACTTGGTATCCGGATCTGCAAGAAATGCTCACAGAGGACCCATGGCCTCTGCCTCTAAGACAGGACTTGTTGCAACAGGGGCCCTGTCTGTTCCAAGACTTACCGCGGCTGCGTTTGACGGCATGGCGGTTGAACGCCGGATCCTAGCAGAAAAAGGCATTCCGGATGAGGTTATTCCTACGCTGATAAAGGCTAGGAAGGACGTGACGGCTAAACATTATCACCGTATATGGCGAAAATATGTTGCTTGGTGTGAGGCCAGGAATGCCCCTACGGAGGAATTCCAGCTGGGCCGTTTCCTTCACTTCCTACAGTCGGGAGTGACTTTGGGACTGAAATTGGGTTCCATTAAGGTCCAGATTTCGGCTCTATCCATTTTCTTTCAAAAAGAACTGGCTTCTCTTCCTGAAGTCCAGACGTTTGTAAAGGGAGTGCTGCATATTCAGCCCCCTTTTTGTGCCTCCAGTGGCACCTTGGGATCTTAACGTGGTGTTGAGTTTCCTGAAGTCACACTGGTTTGAGCCACTCAAAACCGTGGAGTTAAAATTTCTCACGTGGAAGGTGGTCATGCTATTAGCCTTGGCTTCAGCTAGGCGTGTGTCAGAATTAGCGGCTTTGTCACATAAAAGCCCCTATCTGGTTTTCCATATGGACAGGGCAGAATTGCGGACCCGTACACAATTTCTGCCAAAAGTGGTGTCATCCTTTCATATGAACCAACCTATTGTGGTGCCTGTGGCTACTTGTGACTCTGAGGATTCCGAGTTACTAGATGTGGTCAGGGCTTTGAAGGTTTATGTAGCCAGAACGGCTAGGGTCAGGAAAACAGAATCTTTGTTTATCCTGTATGCTTCCAACAAGCTTGGGGCGCCTGCTTCAAAGCAAACTATTGCTCGCTGGATCTGTAACACGATTCAGCAGGCTCATTCTGCGGCTGGGTTGCCACTGCCTAGATCAGTTAAGGCCCATTCCACAAGGAAGGTGGGCTCTTCTTGGGCGGCTACTCGAGGGGTCTCGGCATTACAGCTTTGCCGAGCGGCTACTTGGTCAGGTTCAAACACCTTTGCAAGTTCTACAAGTTTGATACCCTGGCTGAGGAGGACCTTGTGTTTGCTCATTCGGTGCTGCAGAGTCATACGCACTCTCCCGCCTGTTTGGGAGCTTTGGTATAATCCCCATGGTCCTTACGGAGTCCCCAGCATCCACTAGGACGTTAGAGAAAATAAGATTTTACTTACCGGTAAATCTATTTCTCGTAGTCCGTAGTGGATGCTGGGCGCCCGTCCCAAGTGCGGACTTCTTCTGCAATACTTGTATATAGTTATTGCTTAAATAAGGGTTATGTTGGTTGCATCAGGGTTGATCTGATGCTCCGTTGTTGTTCATACTGTTAGCTGGGTAAGTTTATCACGAGTTATACGGTGTGATTGGTGTGACTGGTATGAGTCTTGCCCTGGATTCCAAAATCCTTTCCTTGTACTGTCAGCTCTTCCGGGCACAGTTTCTCTAACTGAGGTCTGGAGGAGGGACATAGAGGGAGGAGCCAGAGCACACCAGTATCCAAATTCTTTCTTAAAGTGCCCTGTCTCCTGCGGAGCCCGTCTATTCCCCATGGTCCTTACGGAGTCCCCAGCATCCACTACGGACTACGAGAAATAGATTTACCGGTAAGTAAAATCTTATTTTAATTAATTTAAGTGAAACAAACACCCTTTTCCAAATTCTTTTAGTAAAAAAATTAATAAATCTGCCCCTAAGGCTTGATACATCTTACTTTATAGGCCAGGCGTAGCCAACCCTGGCCCTCGAGAGCTACCACATACCCTCCAACTGTATCTTTTTGTCATGTACAGTCCTTTTGTTGTGTGTGTTTTTTTTTTTTTTTTTTTATGGTCTGTACCGATTTTTGGGTCTCCAAACTTCCATTGAAAGTATAGGTAAAGGGGCGTGGCCATGCCCCCTTTACCCTGTGATCACGCCCCCTTTTCAAATTTGTACCGATTTTTATGTGTAAAATGTTGGAGGGTATGCGACCAACAGTTAACGTTTTCCAGGTCTCCTCACAGAATCACAAGTGATGTAATTAGTTCCACCTGTGGACCTTTTAAAATGTGTCAGTGAGTAATGACTGCACCTGCTAGGTGAGCTGGAAAACGCTAACTGTTGGTAGATCTCAAGGACCAGGGTTGGCTACCACTGTTTATAGGCTTAATGTAACAAAGGCACAAGATCTGTACCAAAAAAAAAAATATCTCTCTCTGCCTCTTTTTTATTTTTATTTTTATTTTTTATGGTCTGTCCCGATTTTTGGCTCTCCAAACTTCCATTGAAAGTATAGGAAAAGGGACGTGACCACGCCCCCTTTACCCGTGGTCACGCCCCATTTTCTAATACTGATTGTTATGTGTAAAATGCAGGTGTACATATATGTATGTGTGTGTTATATAAAGATTGACAAACTATCAAATAGCAGCAGGTGTCACATTATCAGATAAAGCTATCAAGCATGCCCCGGCAGGTGTCACATTACGCCGATTACATGTGCTTGTCTCATCCAAGAGCGTCACCATTTAGGAGCGCATTTAATGTGCCGTCCTTTATTGCAGCAGTACCACAGGTGAAATAGTGCAGTGACTGGAGGGCAATTCATGTAGGTAAACATAGAACAGTATAATGTACAATACACACACCCTCTATAAACCAGGGCAGATAAACATAGACACAACAGTGACTGGATGGGCTGCTGGCGCAAGACTCTGAAACACTGGACTGATTTACTGGTAACAAAGTCCAGGATTGGAGCGATGAAGCAATTTGCTGGTAATATTATCTGTCATTGTGAACGTGTAAAGCTGCAGCAATGAACAGGAGATAGTAATGGCCGCCTCAGAGTAAATGCTAAATCACAGACTGGAACAGTGCTCCTTAATACAGGTTGAGTATCCCATATCCAAATATTCCGAAATACGGAATTTTTTGAGTGAGAGTGAGATAGTGAAATCTTTGTTTTCTGATGGCTCAATGTACACAAACTTTGTTTAATACACATAGTTATTAAAAAATATTGTATTAAATGGCCTTCAGGCTGCGTGTATAAGGTGTATATGAACCATAAATGAATTGTGTGCTTAGATATAGGTCCCATCACCATGATATCTCATTATGGTATGCAATTATTCCAAAATACGGAAAAATCCGATATCCAAAATACTGCTGGTCCCAAGCATTTTGGATAAGGGATACTCAACCTGTACAGGGAGTGGTAAAGACACAATGTAACCGGATTCCTGAGCCATACAGCACCATAATGATGCCATAGGTGCTGATTTACAGGTGTATGCCAGACAGTGAGTACCTGCAGGCAGGTACAGATTAAAATCGGGCTGGATGGGACTACAGCTCCAGGCCTCCACATGAAAATAGGCCCATATGACCACACTGTCGGCATTAAATCATAGTCATTAAAACTGTATTTCTATTTTCCCAATAAAATTATTTTTTTGTCTTTAGTTAGACATTGGGGCTGATAGTGTAAAAAGTATACACGCCCACACAGCACTGGCCACACCCACACATCACTTGCCACACCCACACACAGGGTTGGACTGTCCCACTGGGGGTACAGAAGAACACCCCGGTGGGCCCCATCCCCGGGTGCCCACACCCTCTGCTAGGGATCAGGTTCCAGACTATGCATTTGATTTATCCATTTTCATGAATGCACTAGAAGTATTTATTTACTGTATATATTTAACAAGAGGTCCAGACCATGCACTCGCTAATGGTTAACCAAACCTCTGTAGACTGGCCTCACCAATAAACATGGGCCTCTACCAGAGGCGGCACTTGGCACATGGGTCCCCTACAGAGGCAGCACCACCCCATATCTCCCGACGCGCTCGCAGCAAAAAGGGGTTCGTGTTCTTATATATAGGGGCGTGGCCTTGCGGGGATCCCGAAAAAGTCACTCTGGGGGTGTGCCCACCATCTCCGGTGATGGTGGGCCTGCCCCTGAAGACAGCCTCCTTGCGCTGTCTGCTCTGAGAGTCGGGTGCTGTAGGAGACTTTCACACTGCAGCACCTGGCTCCTGTCACTGCGGAGGAGCTGACATCTTGGTGTCACACCCGGGTGCGGGCCGCACCCCCCTTGTGACGCCACAAGCCCCTACAAATGCATTCCTCCGGTGGGCCCTTCGAGCCCCAGTCCAACACTTCCCACACAGCACTGACCTTGGATGCTCCGCTCCTTACAATAGGCCCATGAACATATTCTCAGCCCCAGGCCCAGGTGGCCTATAATCCGGCCCTGTCTGCATATACTGTTGGACAGGCCAGATGGTAATGGCCAAGCTGTTCTAAGTAGGCTTTTCTAACAAAGGGGTGAATCATGGTCACAGTATAAAACGCAAGGTAAAGGAATAATGGAATTTATTTTTAAAAAGGTGTCAATTGATTGTGATTCCTGTGTGCAGGCCTCACCTTTATGATGATGGCAGCATTCTGGGGTCTATGTACTAAGCTTTGGAGAGAGATAAAGTGGACGGAGATAAAGTACCAACCAATCAGCTCCTAACTGCCATGTTACAGGCCGTGTTTGAAAAATGACAGTTAAGAGCTGATTGGCTGGTACTGTATCTCTGTCCACTTTATCTCTCTCCAAGGCTTAGTACATAGACCCCAATGTCACAGTGTTACTTTAAGTGCCATAGAACATCATAAATGTTTCGTTTTCTTGAATCTGTAAATGAGCCCCCTCTCGTGTTCCGTCACTGGTGCTACAGGATCTACACGAGCGCCTGGACAGGACTCGCTATGTCTCTCCTCTGGAAGACTCGCAGTTTCATTATGGGTTCAATGGCCCAGAACTCCAGAAGATTGTCGCCTACTGGAAGGATAAGTTCGATTGGGGCAAACAGGTGGAAATCATCAACCAATATCCGCATTACAAGACTAGCATCGAGGGTAAGTTCTCCATGGACAAGAACAGATCATTAATAGTAATACACGATGGGGTCTATTTACTAAGCATTGGACGGAGATAAAGACGCTGGAGATAAAGTACCAGCCAATCAGCTCCTAACTGTCATGTCACAGACTGGGTTTGAAAAATGACAGTTAGGAGCTGATTGGCTGGTACTTTATCTCCAGCGACTTTATCTCCATCCAAGGCTTAGTAAATAGACTCAGTCATCTGTGAATCTGTTAATTGCTTTTATGTCTTTTGCGCGGGTGTAGCCAGAACTTTGTGGGCCCCATAACAACATTTCTCTAACGTCCTAAGTGGATGCTGGGGACTCCGTAAGGACCATGGGGAATAGCGGCTCCGCAGGAGACTGGGCACATCTAAAGAAAGCTTTAGGACTAGCTGGTGTGCACTGGCTCCTCCCCCTATGACCCTCCTCCAAGCCTCAGTTAGATCTCTGTGCCCGAACGAGAAGGGTGCACACTAGGGGCTCTCCTGAGCTTCTTAGTGAAAGTTTTAGTTTAGGTTTTTTATTTTCAGTGAGACCTGCTGGCAACAGGCTCACTGCATCGAGGGACTAAGGGGAGAAGAAGCGAACTCACCTGCGTGCAGAGTGGATTGGGCTTCTTAGGCTACTGGACATTAGCTCCAGAGGGACAATCACAGGCCCAGCTTGGATGGGTCCCAGAGCCGCGCCGCCGTCCCCCTTACAGAGCCAGAAGAGCAGAAGAGGTCCGGAAAATCGGCGGCAGAAGACGTCCTGTCTTCAATAAGGTAGCGCACAGCACCGCAGCTGTGCGCCATTGCTCTCAGCACACTTCACACTCCGGTCACTGAGGGCGCAGGGTGCTGGGTGGGGGCGCCCTGAGACGCAATAAAAACACCTTAGGGGGCAAAAAATGCATCACATATAGCTCCTGGGCTATATGGATGCATTTAACTCATGCCTGTTTTTCCATAAAAAAGCGGGAGAAAGGCCGCCGAGAAGGGGGCGGAGCTTATCTCCTCAGCACACAAGCGCCATTTTCCCTCACAGCTCCGCTGGAAGGACGTCTCCCTGACTCTCCCCTGCAGTCCTGCACTACAGAAACAGGGTAAAACAAGAGAGGGGGGGCACTAATTACGCGCAGTATTACAGATACAGCAGCTATAAGGGGAAAAACACTTATATAAGGTTATCCCTGTATATATATAGCGCTCTGGTGTGTGCTGGCAAACTCTCCCTCTGTCTCCCCAAAGGGCTAGTGGGGTCCTGTCCTCTATCAGAGCATTCCCTGTGTGTGTGCTGTATGTCGGTACGTTTGTGTCGACATGTATGAGGAGAAAAATGATGTGGAGACGGAGCAGATTGCCTGTAATAGTGATGTCACCCCCTAGGGGGTCGACACCTGAGTGGATGAACTGTTGGAAGGAATTACGTGACCGTGTCAGCTCTGTATAAAAGACAGTGGTTGACATGAGACAGCCGGCTACTCAGCTTGTGCCTGTCCAGACGTCTCATAGGCCGTCAGGGGCTCTAAAGCGCCCGTTTCCTCAGATGGCAGATATAGACGCCGACACGGATACTGACTCCAGTGTCGACGGTGAAGAGACAAATGTGACTTCCAGTAGGGCCACACGTTACATGATTGAGGCAATGAAAAATGTTTTACACATTTCTGATAATACGAGTACCACCAAAAGGGGTATTATGTTCGGTGAGGAAAAACTACCTGTAGTTTTCCTGAATCTGAGAAATTAAATGAGGTGTGTGATGATGCGTGGTTTTCCCCCGATAACAACTGATAATTTCTAAAATGTTATTGGCATTATATCCTTTCCCGCCAGAGGTTAGGGTGCGTTGGGAAACACCCCCTAGGGTGGATAAAGCGCTCACACGCTTGTAAGGGCTCTACCCTCTCCTGAGATGGCCGCCCTTAAGGATCCTGCTGATAGAAAGCAGGAGGGTATCCTAAAATGTATTTACACACATACTGGTGTTATACTGCGACCAGCAATCGCCTCAGCCTGGATGTGCAGTGCTGGGTTGGCGTGGTCGGATTCCCTGCCTGAAAATATTGATACCCTAGATAGGGACAGTATATTTTTGCCTATAGAGCATTTAAAAGATGCATTTCTATATATGCGTGATGCACAGCGGAATATTTGCCGACTGGCATCAAGTCTAAGTGCGTTGTCCATTTCTACCAGTAGAGGGTTATGGACACGTCAGTGGTCAGGTGATGCGTATTCCAAACGGCATTTGGAAGTATTGCCTTAGTAAGGGGAGGAGTTATTTGGGGTCGGTCTTTCAGACCTGGTGGCCACGGCAACAGCTGGGAAATCCACGTTTGTACCCCAGGTCGCCTCTCAACATGAGAAGACGCCGTATTATCAGGCGCAGTCTTTTCGTGGACAAGCGGGCAAAAGGTTCCTCATTTCTGCCCCGTGACAGAGGGAGAGGAAAAAGGCTGCAGAAATCAGCCAGTTCCCAGGAACAGAAACCCTCTCCCGCCTCTGCCAAGCCCTCAGTATGACGCTGGGGCTTTACAAGCAGAATCAGGCACGGTGGGGGACCCGTCTCAATGAATTTCAGCGCGCAGTGGGCTCACTCGCAAGTAGACCCCTGGATCCTTCAGGTGATATCTCAGGGGTACAAATTAGAATTCGAGACGTCTCCCCCTCGCCGTTTCCTAAAGTCGGCTTTACCGATGTCTCCTTCTGACAGGGAGAAAGTTTTGGAAGCCATTCACAAGCTGTATTCCCAGCAGGTGATAATCAAGGTACCCCTCCTGCAACAGGGAACGGGGTATTATTCCACACTGTTGTGGTACCGAAGCCGGACGGCTCGGTGTGACCGATTCTAAATCTAAAATCTTTGAACACTTACATACAGAGGTTCAAATTCAAGATTGAGTCACTCAGAACAGTGATTGCGAACCTGGAAGAAGGGGACTACATGATGTCTCCGGACATCAAGGATGCTTACTTCATGTCAAAATTTACCCTTCTCACCAAGGGTACCTCAGGTTTATGGTACAGAACTGTCACTATCAGTTCAGACGCTGCCGTATGGATGGTCCACGGCACCCCGGGTCTTTAGCAAGGTAATGGCCGAAATGATGATATTCCTTCGAAGGAAGGGAATTTTAGTTATCCCTTACTTGGACGATTCCCTGATAAGGGTAAGATCCAAGGAACAGTTGGAGGTCGGTGTAGCACTATCTCAGGTAGTGTTGCGGCAGCACGATTGGATTCTCAATATTCCAAAATCGCAGCTGGTTCCGACGACTTGTCTTCTGTTCCTAGGGATGATCCTGGACACAGTCCAGAAAAAGGTGTTTCTCTCGGAGGAGAAAGCCAGGGAGTTATCCGAGCTAGTCAGGAACCTCCTAAAACCGAGCCAAGTCTCAGTGCATCAATGCACAAGGGTTCTGGGTAAAATGGTGGCTTCCTACGAAGCAATCCCATTCGGCAGATTCCACGCAAGAACTTTCCAGTGGGACCTGCTGGACAAATGGTCCGGGTCGCATCTTCAGATGCATCAGTGGATAACCCTGTCACCAAGGACAAGGGTGTCCCTCCTGTGGTGGTTGCAGAGTGCTCATCTTCTAGAGGGCCGCAGATTCGGCATTCAGGACTGGGTCCTGGTGACCACGGATGCCAGCCTGCGAGGCTGGGGAGCAGTCACACAGGGAAGAAATATCCAGGGCTTATGGTCAAGCCTGGAGACATCACTTCACATAAATATCCTGAAGCTAAGGGCCATTTACAATGCTCTAAGCTTAGCAAGACCTCTGCTTCAAGGTCAGCCGGTGTTGATCCAGTCGGACAACATCACGGCAGTCACCCACGTAAACAGACAGGGTGGCACAAGAAGCAGGAGGGCAATGGCAGAAGCTGCAAGGATTCTTCGCTGGGCGGAAAATCATGTGATAGCACTGTCAGCAGTATTCATTCCGGGAGTGGACAACTGGGAAGCAGACTTCCTCAGCACGACCTCCACCCGGGAGAGTGGGAACTTCACCCAGAAGTCTTCCACATGATTATAAACCGTTGGGAAAAACTCGACAGGTATTGCGCCAGGTCAAGGGACCCTCAGGCAATAGCTGTAGACGCTCTGGTAACACCGTGGGTGTACCAGTCAGTGTATGTGTTCCCTCCTCTGCCTCTCATACCCAAGGTACTGAGATTGATAAGATGGAGAGGAGTAAGCACTATATTCGTGGCTCCGGATTGGCCAAGAAGGACTTGGTAACCGGAACTTCAAGAGATGCTCACGGAGGATCCGTGGCCTCTACCTCTAAGAAGGGACCTGCTCCAGCAAGGACCCTGTCTGTTCCAAGACTTACCGCGGCTGTGTTTGACGGCATGGCGGTTGAACGCCAGATCCTGAAGGAAAAAAGGCATTCCGGATGAAGTCATCCCTATCCTGATCAAAGCCAGGAAGGATGTAACCGCAAAACTTTATTACCGCATTTGGCGAAAATATGTTGCGTGGTGCGAGGCCAGTAAGGCCCGACGGAGGAAATTCAACTGGGTCGATTCCTACATTTCCTGCAAACAGGAGTGTCTATGGGCCTGAAATTGGGGTCCATTAAGGTTCAAATTTCGGCCCTGTCAATTTTCTTCCAAAAAGAACTAGCTTCAGTCCCTGAAGTTCAGACGTTTGTAAAAGGGGTACTGCATATACAGCCTCCAGTGGCACTTTGGGATCTCAATGTAGTTTTTGGGTTCCAAAAGTCACATTGGTTTGAACCACTTAAATCAGTGGAGTTAAAATATCTCACATGGAAAGTGGTCATGCTGTTGGCCCTGGCCTGGGTCAGGCGCATGTCAGAATTGGCGGCTTTATCCTGTTAAACCCTTATCTGATTTTCCATTCGGACAGGGCGGAATTGAGGACTCGTCCTCAGTTTCTCCCTAAGGTGGTTTCAGCGTTTCACCTGAACCAACCTATTGTGGTGCCTGCGGCTACTAGGGACTTGGAGGACTCCAAGTTGCTAGACGTTGTCAGGGCCCTGAAAATATATGTTTCCAGGACGGCTGGAGTCAGGAAATCTGACTCGCTGTTTATCCTGTATGCACCCAACAAGCTGGGTGCTCCTGCTTCTCAGCAGACTATTGCTCGTTGGATTTGTAGTACAATTCAGCTTGCACATTCTGTGGCAGGCCTGCCACAGCCAAAAATCTGTAAATGCCCACTCCACAAGGAAGGTGGGCTCATCTTGGGCGGCTGCCCGAGGGGTCTCGGCTTTACAACTTTGCCGAGCAGCTACTTGGTCAGGAGCAAATACGTTTGTAAAATTCTACAAAATTGATACCCTGGCTGAGGAGGACCTGGAGTTCTCTCATTTGGTGCTGCAGAGTCATCCGCACTCTCCCGCCCGTTTGGGAGCTTTGGTATAATCCCCATGGTCCTTACGGAGTCCCCAGCATCCACTTAGGACGTTAGAGAAAATAAGAATTTACTTACCGATAATTCTATTTCTCGTAGTCCATAGTGGATGCTGGGCGCCCATCCCAAGTGCGGATTGTCTGCAATACTGGTACATAGTTATTGTTACAAAAAAAAATCGGGTTATTGCTGTAGTGAGCCATCTTTTCTAGAGGCTCCTCTGTTATCATGCTGTTAACTGGGTTCAGATCACAAGTTGTACGGTGTGATTGGTGTGGCTGGTATGAGTCTTACCCGGGATTCAAAATCCTTCCTTATTGTGTACGCTCGTCCGGGCACAGTATCCTAACTGAGGCTTGGAGGAGGGTCATAGGGGGAGGAGCCAGTGCACACCAGATAGTCCTAAAGCTTTCTTTAGATGTGCCCAGTCTCCTGTGGAGCCGCTATTCCCCATGGTCCTTACGGAGTCCCCAGCATCCACTACGGACTACGAGAAATAGAATTATCGGTAAGTAAATTCTTATTTTTTGAAGGGGCTCCACCTCAAGACTTTTAGAAAGATAACTCTCTTTGCAGTGGTTATTCTTTTATGTCCCATAATATCGCCCTCGCTGGTTTTATGCACCATACAGTGATGGTGCTCTAGAACATTTCATGCCTCATAATAGATTGTTATAATGCTGGGCTCACTGATTAGCTCAGCTGTGTCTGTCAGGGTGATACAGGAGGGCGGGAGATGGATCGTATCAGTGTGGAGCTTTTCTGAGTGGGAGAGACAGAGATCGCCACTGACAAATCCCCCTTTTCAGGCTTGGCAATGAGCCGGACCCCGTTTCTTAGCAAGCAGTTTCAGGAACTTGGTAGACCACTATGAGCTGAGTCCACGGGTCCCTAAGACTCTGGGCCCCATAGTAATACAACCCCTTGCACCCGGGTGTCTTTGTGATGTCTGTCACTTAATCATCCTCTCGATTCAGATATGTTGTCAAGAATACAGTATTCCTGTTAGCGGGCCTTGGCCCACCTGAAGTCCTTTGCATTCACCTGTTGGAGAACGTAGAGCAAATAACATTGAAGACCACTGGCATTATGGATCACTGATCCCTATTGAGATCATCCCATAATTCACATAGGTGGTCATAGTAACAGTAGGACGAACCTTTTGATGCTCTCTTTATATAACAATGTTTTATGTACAGTATTTCATTTCTGCTTCATTTGCAGGTCTGGAGATACATTTCATACATGTGAAGCCTTCGCACCTCCCCCCTGGACAGAAGGCTATTCCCCTCCTTATGGTTCACGGTTGGCCTGGTTCTTTCTACGAGTTCTACCGCATCCTTCCACTCCTAACGGAGCCAGGGAAACATGGTCTGGACCCTAATCTCACGTTTGAGGTCATCTGTCCCTCTATCCCAGGATACGGCTTTTCCGAGGCTCCTCACAAGAAAGGTTGGATAACGCATTTCCGAATGTCACTGTTACACCTGGAGTTGCGTGGAGAAAACGTAGGGTTTATAGATGTCCATGCAGCAGATAGATGAACATGAGTGTAGTATAGTCTGTACATGTAGATAATGCAATCATATACTGTACTTATTAGTATTATCTTGCCATGGATAGGTTTTGACGCCGTTTCTGCAGCCCGCATTTTCTACAAACTGATGCTCAGACTGGGCTTTAAGGAGTTCTATCTGCAAGGTGGCGATTGGGGAAGCTTTATAACTACAAACATGGCCCTGTTGAAACCAGAGTAAGTAGATGATGATTGCAATTGACCTATAAATGTTGGGATCATCTAAGGTCATATTGATCATTTTAACATGAAACCCCAAAGTCGCCAGATCTCGAATGGCTATAAATTCACTCTACGGCATATAGAGATGATCTTCTTCACTGGGGCTGAATTAGATTTAGTGCTTTTAATATACTGTGTAGAACTCTTGTTCTATTTTATATATTAGATCTGGATATAAATCATTATTGGGTGTTTTTCCGTAATCCGCTCTGATTTACACTAAAGACATTTGTTATGTAACAACATTTTTCTCTTTTCCAGGTCAATAAAGGGACTCCATTTGAATGTAGTTTTTCTAAACAACAGAGGGTTCAAAATGCTGATATCAATACTCCTTGGCCGTTATGTACCTTGGTTAGTGGGTCTGACACGGGAAGATGTCAGACGTATTTATCCGTACTTTGAGAAGAACGTGTACGCGCTGCTCCGGGAGTCTGGATACCTCCACATTCAAGCTACCAAACCAGATACCGTAGGTAAACGGAAAAAACCCAAATAACCGCGGCACTAATTAAATTTATGTTTTAAATGAATATTTAAGGGAGGAATTCAATTGGCCTCTAAATTACTGCGGCTAAATTGATCCTAGGGTTAGGCTGCGGGAGAGATGGGTTAGGGTCAGGCTGCTGGGAGGGATGGGTTAGGGTCAGGCTGCTGGGAGGGATGGGTTAGGGTCAGGCTGCTGGGAGGGATGGGTTAGGGTCAGGCTGCTGGAAGGGATGGGTTAGGGTCAGGCTGCTGGGACAGGGGGTGGAGGGTTAGGCTACAAGGAGGGGGGGGGTTAGGCTGCAGGGAGAGTGGGGGGGAGGGTTAGGCTGCAGGAAAAGGGGGGGGGGGTTAGGCTGCAGGGAGGGGGGGGGGGTTAGGCTGCAGGGAGGGGGGGGGGTTAGGCTGCAGGGAGAGGGGGGGGGGTTAGGCTGCAGGGAGAGGGGGGGGGGGTTAGGCTGCAGGGAGAGGGGGGGGGGTTAGGCTGCAGGGAGAGGGGGGGGGTTAGGCTGCAGGGAGAGGGGGGGGGGTTAGGCTGCAGGGAGAGGGGGGGGTTAGGCTGCAGGGAGAGGGGGGGGGTTAGGCTGCAGGGAGAGGGGGGGGGGTTAGGCTGCAGGGAGAGGGGGGGGGGGTTAGGCTGCAGGGAGAGGGGGGGGGGTTAGGCTGCAGGGAGAGGGGGGGGGGGTTAGGCTGCAGGGAGAGGGGGGGGGGGTTAGGCTGCAGGGAGAGGGGGGGGGGTTAGGCTGCAGGGAGAGGGGGGGGGGGTTAGGCTGCAGGGAGAGGGGGGGGGTTAGGCTGCAGGGAGAGGGGGGGGGGTTAGGCTGCAGGGAGAGGGGGGGGGGTTAGGCTGCTGGAGGATACAGTTAGTATTAGGCTGCTAGCGGAGTGGGTTAGGGCTAGGCTGTGGGAGAGGTGGGTTAGGCTGCGGGGAGGGGGTGTTAGGGATAGGCTGGCTGCAGGGGTTAGGCTGGGGGGAGAGGTGGGATAGGGATAGGCTGGCGGCGGGGTTGGGATAGGCTGGCGGGGAGGTGGGTTAGGCTGCGGGGAGGTGGGTCAGGGTAGGCTTGGGGGGGGGTTAGGGTTAGGCTGTGGGGGGGTTAGGGTCAGGTTGTGTGGGTGGGGGGGTTTAGGGTTAGGCTGCTGGAGGGGTGGGTTAGGGTTCAAATACTTACTGGGATCCATTGTGATTTTGACTGTCAGGATGCCACTGTCTGCATACTGACCATCGGGATTTCATACCCAATATAGTCACTATGGTAATAAAATCATAATAGTGAGCCGCTGTGATGTGAAGAGTCCAGTACTTATTCTCCGTTTAATACATCAGCATCTAATCCCTTATGTTGAAACTGTGAAACTACAAGTTCCAAATATCACTTATAGTCTGGGACCCAATATGTAGGAGACTTGTGAAGCTACCAGAGAATCCAGCTGTTGTTACAGCAGCTTCAGGGTCCGGCATACATGGCCATTCGTTGGAAGATCTCGGACTGCTCACTCATGCTGCGGTGTCTTCTGCCTGGGTGGGTGAATGATTCAATGATCACTGTGGGTGCTCACTGCAGCGAACTCTTTAGGCCTGACAGATGATACAGGCGGCACCGCTGCACAGATGGCTCCATATGTTCAACGGGAAAAATCCTTAGGGACACAATCAGCGGCTCTAGTTGCAGTTTTACAACGTGACAGGTGGTCGTACTATAAATTATACAGAGCAGCTGATTGGCTGCCATGGGCAACTTCTCCACTGGCTCACTTCTCCACACTTTTCACTGCTTTATGAATAGACTCCTCTTTGTGTTCTGCAGTGGGGACTGAATGACAACCGTAACAATGTGTACCGTCAGCTTAAGGAAATATACCATTGTCCTCCTTGGATCTCCACATGTATGTAGGCTTTCTGCATATCTGTGTCATCAACTACTGCTCTATTAAAGTGCCACCTTTGTTCTCACTCCATTAGGCTCATCTCTGAATGACTCTCCTGCTGGACTTGCTGCCTATATTCTAGAGAAATTCTCTACATGGACAAATCCAGACTTCAGAGCACTTGAGGATGGTGGCCTCCAAAGGTATGACACAAAGGAGCAGAAGTATGAAGCCTGGAGAAGTGATAAAGTGGAAGGTGATGATAACGCACCAGCCAATCGGCTCCTAACTGTTTAGTCACAGGCTGTGTTTGAAAAGTGGCAGGAACTGACTGGCTGATACGTTGTCACCTTCCACTTTATCACTTCTCTGGGCTTAATACATCTGCCCCAAAGTGAGTGAGTGGTGTTACAGAAGTTCTAGTAGCATGACATTTTTAGATGAAGAGATCCTCAGTAAAATTACTGATAAATCGTAGTAGTAGTAGTAGTATCTCTAAAACTAAAGAGAAATAACTGCACCCTCCCCTCTGACCAACTTCTATTGTTGTGGAGGTCCTATCAAGCACATACTTTTTGAAGCACATTGTGATTTGTGTCATAGGAAATACTCCATGGATGATCTTCTCACAAATGTGATGATCTACTGGGTAACCGGATCGGTCACATCCTCAATGAGGTTCTACAAGGAGAACTTTACCCGGGAATTCCAGAGCTCTCCGATACACAGGTAAAAGAGCTTGGGAGGTGAGAGGTCTAGAAAGAGCTGTGTTTTGGGAGTTGGAGAACCTGAGTGTATGGTCCAGAAATAATACTATTATTGATGGGTGATGATCCAGCTAACATTATTGGAAATAGCTCTGCTTTGTGATCTGGAGAATTTTTGTGCATGGTTTGGAAACCGCACCACTCGGAAGTGCAGTGCATGATACTAGATGTATAACATTAGATGGGATGTAGTCCGGGTCCCAATGGCAACAGAATCTGAAGGTGAGTATTAAGGTTAGGCACTAGGGGGGTTAGTGTTAGGCTCAGGGATGGATTAAGCCTTAGTGGGGCACAGAACATTTAAGACTGGGGCTCTCCCCTCTTGTCGGCACCGGACAGCATTATGGAATAAATAGTGTTTTACTACAAGGTGCAGAGTCTTGCTGTGTGGCTTTACTTCTGCGTAATCCACACTTATCACACCTCCTCCCCCACCCGGAAGGTCACCACTTCTCCCCACACTGGGGTGGAATACTTACCCCCATACAGCCGCTCCAACCGGCTACAGGGAACCAGGAAAGATGTAGCCAGCAAAAAAACAGACAGCGGCGCTTCAGAGAAGGAAACTGCTCTCTTGGGACTTTGCTAGGAAAGACATTTTGCAGAAGATCTGTCCCAGCTTCCAGCAGTGGGTACAGTCTGTGCAACTCCGGCAGGGGGAGCCCCTTGAGATAGGGGGGCCTGGGGTACTTACCCCCTGAGCCCCCCCCCCCTTCCTTAATACAGCTCTGGATAGGCTGCGGGAGGGGATGGTTAGGACTAGGCTGCGGGAGGGGTGGTTTAAGGTTAGGCTGTGGGAGCGGTAGGCTAGGGATAGGGTTAGAACACTCACCAGGATCCATCAGCACTCTGACTGTCGGTATGCCGACCACCGGCATTTCATACCCATCTCCATTAGATATAAGATACTAGTTATGGAGGGTGGCCATAATTAGACTTTCCCTATTCAGAACTATCTGTAGCTCGATCTGACAATAAAAATGTCACCAAATTTGACAGGGAGACTAATTAGGACGTGGGGAACAGAATTCAACAGAAAAAAGGTTTAGTGCAAAAAGTCGCTGATTGGGGAATATGGCGCTGTACAGTGTGAAGGCTACAGATGGTTCTTAATTATGGATATGGAAGAATGCACACATTCAGCTATCTTGCACCTTGGATGATACAGGTGCGTCCACACAAATGGAGGTGGAGAAAGATGCACTGTACTCCTGCCATTTAGCATTCCAGAACATTGGCCCTGATTCAGAGCTGTATGCAATCCCAATGATTTGTGTAGAACGCCAATGGCCAGGGGACTGCACATGTGCAGAACGGGTGCTGCATAGTCTCAAGCAGCACCTTCCAAGCTGAAGGCTGATTGACAGGCTGCAACCTTTTGGGGGTGGGGAAGGGGCAGTGCTGCAGCGTTTCTGAAAACATTATCTGGAGCTCCGAGACCGGCATTTGTGTCTGGCGACACATATACTGGGCGTGGCTATAGATGTGCGATGGCAGTACTTATTAACCTGAGCGTTACTCCGATGGCTGATGTTCTTGCAAGGGATCCGATGCTGCATCCTCGGACGCAGCAGCGGATCACAGAAGCATCCCGGAGATGTTTATTAACACAAGACTCCTGCATACAGTAGCTGCATCCACCCCTGATTCATCCGAAAAATACTTTGTCATACATGGGTTCCAACCTGCAAGCAGTCTCGAAGGGGGGTATCCAATTAGGTGTGATGATACATGGAGTTTTTCTTTATTTTTTTTAACGTGGTATCAAATTAGATCTCTCGTAAGAGAATCCTTTTCCATGCGAAAACACACAGGTTCAGTGAAACCTGTGTGTTTCCACCACTGCAGCCCCAAAAAGCCTGCACTTATCAGGAATTTTGCTTTGCCTACCTGAGGCAGGTGAAACAAAATCCCTGATAAGCCATGGCTCGTGCCAGCTTATTGGGGCTGATGGGATAGCCCCCAGTAAAGCAATAACCCGCAGTCAACGGCTGCGGGTAATTTGATACCACCCTAAATTTTACTGTTGGGGTCCATATGTTCCAGGTGGTAATAATTACCAGCATTTGAAATGAATCTGCAGTGGCTTAAGTCAGGAGTAGCAACACTCTCTGCCTTGTAAAGACTGTTCCTCCTTTGGTATAATTCAACAGATCATAAACTCACAGGCAGTGCTAGCACCAGACGAGGATTGTGACATTGGCTTGTGCGTTTCACCAATGTCCAGGTTCCTTCATTACCTTTCTTATTGAGAAAGTATAGCGTGATCGAATATCTGATATTGAGGTATTTGTATTTTAGGACTCCTGTGTATGTACCTACTGGAATTGCAGCCTTCCCCTGCGAAGTAATGCACGTCCCAAGGTCATGGGCCAAGGAAAGACATAAGAAAATCGTCACTTACACGTACATGCCACGTGGGGGACACTTTGCTGCCTTTGAGGAGCCCGAGCTTCTCGCCCGCGATATCCAGAACTTCGTATCTAAGGTGGAAAAAAATTAATCTGTAAAATAAGTTGTGAAAGAGCGGAGCCTGTTACTTTGTCAGTTTAATAAAAGCTACTTTGGAAATATTGTGACTTGCCTCACCTAGACTGCTATACTGTAACATGGAAACAATATGAAGGCTTTTTTGTATTTATATATAATGTCACAAGAGCTTAGCTGGTACAAAACACACAATGAAGGAAAACAAATATCTTGTTCCCACAAGGGAAGAGAAATAGATCTTTAATGCAGCTTTGGGAAATGTCCAAAGGGAAAACGCAGTATGCTAAATATATCACTTAAATAACTGGAATAAGTCGTTTCCTTAGACACATTTGCCAATATTGCATGGTAATAGTGAGCTTTAGACCAAGCGCCCATGCCTGACCAGAGTTGTACATACTTACCGACATTTGATTTTTCCTCTCCGGGAGAAGCCCGGAGAGGAGATGCTACAGTGACTTCGGGGGGCAGGGCCGGACTGTGACATCACTAAGCCCCCCCCCCCCCCCCCCCGCATCGGGAAATGCTGCTATTCGCGGGTCCGCGGGAAGGGGGCGGGGCTAAAATGACGCGATTTGCGTCATTTTAACCCCTTCTCCACCCGACGGACCTGCGAATCGGGAGGTTATCTCTCCATCCTGCTTGCATCACTAGGGTGCGAGCAGGATGCGGGAGACCTGCCCACTCTTCCGGGGGTGCGGGGGGCTACCCCAAAACGGGAGCCTCCCGCAGCTTCCGGGAGAGTAGGTAAGTATGGAGTTGGAGCAGTGGTGTAAGTAAAAATTGTTTCTTAGTGGTACTGATAGTAAACATGGGTGTGGTCACGTGAAACTAGGGGAGTGGCTACATGACAATAATGGCATGGCCACATTATACCACACACTGCAATGCCCATTACACATTATGCCAGACACTGTAATGCCCATTACACATTATACCACACACCGTAATGCCTATTCCATATTATGCCACACAGTTATGACACTGACACCATTTTATGTCCCACACACACACACAAATGCCCCTTATAAATTATGCCCCAGCGGTGGGCTGGTGGTACAGAGTACCACCACCATATTTCTTAATGGTACTCTGTACCACCCTACTTTCAGCAACAAGTCGAAGTCATCCTGTTTAGCTGCTCAGTGAAAACTGCTATGCGGCCTCATCCACTTCATGCGATATTCTGTGTTACCTTCTCTGCTACGGTTATCAGCAGGACATAAAGGCTAGCTGCTCCGATCAGACTATAGACCGCTAGGAAATTATAACAATGATGTAATGAATTGAATTGCAGAGTTTAGGGGGCTATAAAGAAATTATGCAGATCTTGCTTCCAGATCAAGATCTGTGTCCATCTACTCACATGCTGGGGGCCACCCGCACAGGGCAAGGCCAGTATGTGTGTGACGCCACCCCGCGATGTGTCTGCTGTTTATTTGCGAATGCTTCGATTAGAGGGAGACCACTGCCTGTGCTGGCATCGGCCCGGCACCATTTTTTTTTTTTTTTAAGAGCGGCTGCATGTGACGCTACGCAGCTGCCCCGGAAATGGTCCGGAAACACCTGCGTTGTCCAAACCATGCCCACCAAATGCCGCGTTGATGCCCTCCTGACAGCTGCCAGTGTCAATCACCTTGTGGTCGCATCCTTCTGCGCTATGGCCAGTGCGCAGACCCTATGGACGCGGCCACTGCATGAGACTGCATAGTTTTATTTTGCCCCAATTGTAGCTCTTATGATTTTTTTTTTTTTTTTTTTTTTATCATAATGGAGTTCTTATGTCTCTGGAAACTGCCACCAAGACAGAAAGCTAATGTTATGCAAAGTAAAATATTATTGAACTTCACAGAAGTCCTAAAAGGATTTCTAGGGTCACAATTAAAAAAACACCTTGTTACTTATCCGACAATACTTCTCTGCCCCTCCCCACAAACTAATCTTCTGTACATTTGCGACATTTCTCCGCAAGCTATAACCTCCTATGTCTCTGCACCATTCGAGCTATTTGTGATTATATCTTTCTAACGACCGTGTTTGTCTCCTCTATAAGCAGCTCCATGTTTCAGCTTTACATTAGCGTTATTACAAATATAATTTTTTATATATTGTTATATTTGGGTGGTCTTCTGTTTGCCGGCGGTCGGGCTCCCGGCGCTCAGTATATCGGCGCCGGGAGCCCGACCGCCGGCTTACCGACACTTATTTTCCCTCGTGGGGGTCCACGACCCCCATAGAGGGAGAATAAAATAGTGTGGCGCGCGTAGCGCGCCACCGTGCCCGTAGCGTGGCGAGCGCAGCGAGCCCGCAAGGGGCTCATTTGCGCTCGCCAAGCTGTCGGTAAGCCGGCGGTCGGGCTCCCGGCGCCGGGATGCTGGTCGCCGGGAGCCCGACCGCCGGCCACCCGTAGTGTACCCTTATATTTAACTGCTCTTAGGTTTTCTTTTACTTTCACACACATCCCATGTGGTCCCGATTTTGTCACGAAATTTCTGATTTGTGGAACTCCAGACTGGTTTAGGCCCAAAATGAGGGAATAGGGGTTGTATTTGAGCAGATCTGGGGGTGGGACCGATATTGTCCAAATGGCCCTTGTTTATATATTGGGAATTATGCATTCTTGCAATTAAGAGAAAAAAAACAATATCCATTGAAATATAATGATTAAACGAGTAATAATGCCTGATACTACGATAAGTGCAAATCCATCATAATGTAATGTATATTCATTTTGCGGTGCGCTCACCTACTGTCCATGCACTTGGTTTGATAGTCATTACAATCATCAGTGCAAACTTGTGTGGGCTCCTTAGTAACAAGGTGTTGTGTGCGTGCTAGGTAAACACAAATCAAGTGGTAGAAGAGCAGCTTCCGGAATCAGCTCTTGCTTCAGCACACCAGCTGGGTAGCACAGTTGTTTCTTCCTTCCAATAACACCATAGCAGAGAGGCAAGTGTTCTCCCCCAGACACAATCAGTGACAGACAGTGGTTTACGCAGATGTTTATATTTATTTCATCACCCCCAAGTGGCTGGAATGGGTCATTGAAATTAAATAGGACTGCTTTAAGTGTTTCTCAATATTGTAGGGGGAGGGTTAAGGGTAGTAATTAGGGAAAACAGGTTTACTACTGCGGAGATATCACCGAGGGAACTGATCCTAACATGACTGCGGCAACCTGGAAGAAGTCATTGGAACGACTGAAGCTGCCAGGAGAAGGTAAGACTAGATCACCAGGTACGGTTTATCGACTGACATCGGTCGCCCAACCATACCCGTTCCCTCTATGGTGATGCTTGGCTGACAAAATTGCCTACAGCGATCAGGGGGCCTGATTCACAGTTGTACGCTAATGCAATTGCGATTTTCTAGGCCATGGAACTGCTAATGCTAGCTAGTGAAGCTGCTACTCTGAAATAAACTGACATGCCGGAGCTATCGCAAATTATTCACATTTGCATACACAGAGCCGGCCTTAGGCATAGGCAAATGCCTAGGGCATTTGGTATGCTTAGGGGCACCAGCAGCTTCTGCTGATTAAAATGATATGCAGCATGCCTATATTCTGTGTGTGACTGCAACCGTATCTGCATACGAAATGCTACGTTGCAATGTATTCCAGGAAATCACTGTAATGTAGCATTTTGTATGCATATACAGCCGCAGTCGCACACAAAATATAGGCATGTTGCATATCATTTTAATCAGTAGAAGCTGCTTGTGCATCCTAGCCACATAGTAATGCAAATATTATGATGCCATTTCATAAACAAAAGGTGCCCGACGTTAGCAGAGCTGCCAGCTGACTCATGCCAGGCATCTCCTGCAGATCTAGCGGCGGTGCTAGGGGGCACCAGCCAAAATCTTGCCTAGGGCATCATATTGGTTAGGGCCGGCTCTGTGCATACACATTTGCAGCCTCAATTAAAAAATTAGGAACATTGACCCTTTGAGTAGGTTTATGGCTATGCAGACTGGACGTGGCAGTAGCGACACAGGTTCCATGTTCTCTGCGTACATGATTGTTGCTGACCGCGTATACAGGCTCCAAAAACGTCAATGACACGCCTGAAATTTTGCTGCCACCCCCTGTTAACGCCCCTACACGGTCACTTCCTGTCAATCACTGCAATGAAATCCGGGCAGACTTGCAAGGGCACCTTTACACATGTGCAGTGCGATCGTAGCGCAGTCTGACGCTAATCACTCTGAACCAGTCCACGAGTTAAATAATATACAATATGCGTCTTGCTAGAAATACAGGGCTCCTCTAGCTTAGCGATTGGTCCTTTTGTGGGGTGGAAATTACAGCGTGCCAATCGCACATCAGGGATCCATTTCCATTTCAGTTACACAAAATATCTTACCCAAAGCATTAGTAAAAAAAAAAAAAACACCCAAAAAACAAACCTCATAGCCCATTCCACTTTAATGGTCGCCCTTAATTTCATGCATATACAGTGCATCCGAAAAATATTCACAGCGCTTCACTTTTTCCACATTTTGTTATGTTACAGCCTTATTCCAAAATGGAATAAATTCATTTTTTCCCTCAAAATTCTACACACAGTACTCCATAATGACAATGTTAAAAAAAAATTTTTAAAGATTTTTGCAGGAACATATTTACATTTTACTTACATTTATTTACATATGTTGATGGATCTTTGGGATAAATATCTCACTCCAAGTTCTTGTTAACAGTGTAGAACTATTAACCATTTAACTGACGATTTTTGCCCCCAAAAAATGCTCAGAAACTGTCGGGGGGTTTTATGAGTAAATTAGGTGAAAAACCTGAATTTAACCCTATGCAAAATGATTTTAGTGAAAAAAAAAAAAAAAAAAGGCTTAAGAAAAATTAATAATTTTCAAACATCGAAACATCGGTTGGAACATCTCAACCATCAGCAGAACATCGGTAACAGAGCGACCATCGCGATTTTACCTTTTTAGGGCCTGGACAGCCGCTAAGACACAGGGTGGGCTGGGGGGCTTGGGAGGGGTAGTTTTACACTTCCCCCAGCAGCTGCCATTGTCTGCAGCCACTGGGGGTTGGGATCCTGCCGTGCTGACCAATCAGCAATGATCGGCAGCTCAGCAACACTGTGGGGAAGGTGCAGGGAGGCAGACCCTCTGACAGCAGCAGCGGAGGGAAGTTTCTCTTCCCTGCCAGCTGCCAACACTGTTTATCTGACTGATTGCATCCTGTGTGACCAGGTCAGATAAAACACTGCCTGGTGTGGTCGCATCTGATGCCACCATGCCAGGCAAGTGGTTAATTATGTTCATATTTGGCTGCTCACGAAAAGCCTCTGGCGGCATCCCGGAGCAATAATGCAGCTTAATGGTAAGAGTGTTTCTAGAACCTCATGCCTGGATCTCCTCTTGCTGATGCAAGCAGTCCCACTCATGCTGTGGTAGAAGAAGACGGGTAACTTACTGCAGGTAACTGGGTGTCAGACAAGGGTAATAGGAGGTCGCATGCTACCGTATTACGCAAGGGCATAGCTACCATAGGTGCAGGGAGTGCAGCTGCTATGGGGCCCAGAGCTGAGAGGAGCCACCTTCCCTGTCACAATTACATGTGTTATATACAGGGTGTAGCTACCATAGGTGCAGGGAGTGCAGCTGCTATGGGGCCCAGAGCTGAGAAGGGCCACCTTCCCTGTCACAGTTACATGTGTTATATACAGAGGTATAGCTACCATGGGTGCAGGAAGGGGGCCCAGAGCTGAGAGGGGCCACCTTCCCTGTCACAGTTACATGTGTTATATACAAGGGCGTAGCTACCATAGGTGCAGGGAGGGCAGCTGCTATGGGGCCCAGAGCTGAGAGGGGCCACCTTCCCTGTCACAGTTACATGTGTTATATACAGGGGTGTAGCCAGAGGTTAAAGTGGGGGGGAACGAGGTGGAACGGAGTTCCACCACCTGTAATAGTATGGGGAACTAGTTCCACCATCTCCATTGCCCTGCACAGTAATTCCAACAGAAAAGCCCACCCCATCATCTGCGTCAATCGATGATACAGGCGGCACTAGTGTTACAGATGAGCTGCAGTCACCTACTCCTTCCTCAGGTCCTGGTGCCTCCATGGTCCTCCTCCATGAGTTCCACCACCTCACCAGGACCACTTTAAGCCATGGGTGTAGCTACCATAGGTGCAGGGAGTGCAGCTGCTATGGGGTCCAGTGCTGAGAGGGGCCACCTTCCCTGTCACAGTTACATGTGTTATATACAAGGGCGTAGCTACCATAGGTGCAGGGAGGGCAGCTGCTATGGGGCCCAGAGCTGAGAGCGGCCACCTTCCCTGTCACAGTTACATGTGTTATATACAAGGGTGTAGCTACCATAGGTGCAGGGATGCAGTTGCTATGGACCCAGAGCTGAGAGGGGCCACCTTCCCTGTCACAGTTACATGTGTTATATACAAGGGCGTAGCTACCATAGGTGCAGGGAGGGCAGCTGCTATGGGGCCCAGAGCTGAAAGCGGCCACCTTACCTGACACAGTTACATGTGTTATATACAAGGGTGTAGCTACCATAGGTGTAGGGAGTGCAGCTGCTATGGGGCCCAGAGCTGAGAGGGGCTCACCTTCCCTGTCACAGTTACATGTGTTATATACAGGGTGTAGCTACCATAGGTGCAGGGAGTGCGGCTGCTATGGGGCCCAGAGCTGAGAGGGGCCACCTTCCCTGTCACAGTTACATGTGTTATATACAAGGGCGTAGCTACCATAGGTGCAGGGAGGGCAGCTGCTATGGGGCCCAGAGCTGAGAGGGGCCACCTTCCCTGTCACAGTTACATGTGTTATATACAAGGGCGTAGCTACCATAGGTGTAGGAAGTGCAGCTGCTATGGGGCCCAGAGCTGAGAGGGGCCACCTTCCCTGTCACAGTTACATGTGTTATATACAGGGGTATAGCTACCATAGGTGCAGGAAGTGCAGCTGCTATGGGGCCCAGAGCTGAGAGGGGCCACCTTCCCTGTCACAGTTACATGTGTTATATACAGGGTGTAGCTACCATAGGTGCAGGGAGGGCAGCTGCTATGGGGCCCAGAGCTGAGAGGGGCCACCTTCCCTGTCACAGTTACATGTGTTATATACAGGGGTGTAGCCAGAGGTTAAAGTGGGGGGGGGAACGAGGTGGAACGGAGTTCCACCACCTGTAATAGTATGGGGAACTAGTTCCACCATCTCCATTGCCCTGCACAGTAATTCCAACAGAAAAGCCCACCCCATCATCTGCGTCAATCGATGATACAGGCGGCACTGGTGTTACTGATGAGCTGCAGTCACCTACTCCTTCCTCAGGTCCTGGTGCCTCCATGGTCCTCCTCCATGAGTTCCACCACCTCACCAGGACCACTTTAAGCCATGGGTGTAGCTACCATAGGTGCAGGGAGTGCAGCTGCTATGGGGTCCAGAGCTGAGAGGGGCCACCTTCCCTGTCACAGTTACATGTGTTATATACAAGGGCGTAGCTACCATAGGTGCAGGGAGGGCAGCTGCTATGGGGCCCAGAGCGGAGAGCGGCCACCTTCCCTGTCACAGTTACATGTGTTATATACAAGGGTGTAGCTACCATAGGTGCAGGGATGCAGTTGCTATGGACCCAGAGCTGAGAGCGGCCACCTTCCCTGACACAGTTACATGTGTTATATACAGGGTGTAGCTACCATAGGTGCAGGGAGTGCGGCTGCTATGGGGCCCAGAGCTGAGAGGGGCCACCTTCCCTGTCACAGTTACATGTGTTATATACAAGGGCGTAGCTACCATAGGTGCAGGGAGGGCAGCTGCTATGGGGCCCAGAGCTGAGAGGGGCCACCTTCCCTGTCACAGTTACATGTGTTATATACAAGGGCGTAGCTACCATAGGTGCAGGGAGGGCAGCTGCTATGGGGCCCAGAGCTGAGAGCGGCCACCTTCCCTGTCAGTTACATGTGTTATATACAAGGGTGTAGCTACCATAGGTGCAGGGATGCAGTTGCTATGGACCCAGAGCTGAGAGGGGCCACCTTCCCTGTCACAGTTACATGTGTTATATACAAGGGCGTAGCTACCATAGGTGCAGGGAGGGCAGCTGCAATGGGGCCCAGAGCTGAGAGCGGCCACCTTCCCTGACACAGTTACATGTGTTATATACAAGGGCGTAGCTACCATAGGTGCAGGAAGTGCAGCTGCTATGGGGCCCAGAGCTGAGAGGGGCCACCTTCCCTGTCACAGTTACATGTGTTATATACAGGGGTATAGCTACCATAGGTGCAGGAAGTGCAGCAGCTATGGGGCCCAGAGCTGAGAGGGGCCACCTTCCCTGTCACAGTTACATGTGTTATATACAGGGTGTAGCTACCATAGGTGCAGGGAGGGCAGCTGCTATGGGGCCCAGAGGTGAGAGGGGCCACCTTCCCTGTCACAGTTACATGAGTTATATACAGGGGTATAGCTACCATAGGTGCAGGAAGTGCAGCTGCTATGGGGCCCAGAGCTGAGAGGGGCCACCTTCCCTGTCACAGTTACATGTGTTATATACAGGGTGTAGCTACCATAGGTGCAGGGAGTGCAGCTGCTATGGGGCCCAGAGCTGAGAGGGCCCACCTTCCCTGTCACAGTTACATGTGTTATATACAGGGGTGTAGCTACCATAGGTGCAGGGAGTGCAGCTGCTATGGGGTCCAGAGCTGAGAGGGGCCACCTTCCCTGTCACAGTTACATGCGTTATATACAAGGGTGTAGCTACCATAGGTGCAGGGAGGGCAGCTGCTATGGGGCCCAGAGCTGAGAGCAGCCACCTTCCCTGTCACAGTTACATGTGTTATATACAAGGGTGTAGCTACCATAGGTGCAGGGATGCAGTTGCTATGGACCCAGAGCTGAGAGGGGCCACCTTCCCTGTCACAGTTACATGTGTTATATACAAGGGTGTAGCTACCATAGGTGCAGGGAGTGCAGCTGCTATGGGGCCAGAGCTGAGAGGGGACACCTTCCCTGTCACAGTTACATGTGTTATATACAAGGGCGTAGCTACCATAGGTGCAGGGAGGGCAGCTGCTATGGGGCCCAGAGCTGAGAGCGGCCACCTTCCCTGACACAGTTACATGTGTTATATACAAGGGTGTAGCTACCATAGGTGCAGGGAGTGCAGCTGCTATGGGGTCCAGAGCTGAGAGGGGCCATCTTCCCTGTCACAGTTACATGTGTTATATACAAGGGTGTAGCTACCATAGGTGCAGGGAGGGCAGCTGCTATGGGGCCCAGAGCTGAGAGCAGCCACCTTCCCTGACACAGTTACATGTGTTATATACAGGGGTGTAGCTACCATAGGTGCAGGTACTGCAGATGCTATGGGGCCCAGAGCTGAGAGGGGCCACCTTCCCTGTCACAGTTACTTGTGTTATATACAGGGGTATAGCTACCATAGGTGCAGGTACTGCAGATCTATGGGGCCCAGAGCTGAGAGGGGCCACCTTCCCTGTCACAGTTACATGTGTTATATGCAAGGGTGTAGCTACCATAGGTGCAGGGACTGCAGCTGCTATGGGGCCCAGAGGCGAGAGGGGCCACCTTCCCTGTCATAGTTACTGTACATGTGTTATATACAAGGGTGTAGCTACCATAGGTACAGGGAGTGCAGCTGCTATGGGGCCCAGAGCTGAGAGAGAATGCTCCCATTTATTGAACTTGCATCTTATATTACAATATTTACAATATAATACAATAAATAAATAAATAATATATCACATCATGATACATAATATAACACTAGGTGATTCATCGCACCCTTTGGGCGCTCTTCACATCGTCGTAAGGGGCTATTCCCCCTTAACCCTTGCATACCCTTGTGGCATGCAATATTTGTATTATGTGGAGTATTACCTCTAATCATATTTGTGTGAGTGGTTAAATATTGCACGGACAAATGGCGTGTGATGGTTAAGGGGTCGTAGCCCCTTGCAAAGGCGTAAACAGCGCACGCAGGGCCTGATGATTCACCTAGTAGGTGCTGTGGTTGGGGGAGTGGCAGGTGCGGGGGAGACGCGGATGGGGGAGGGGGTCTGGGGGTGCTGTGGGTGGGGGAGAGATGGTTGTGGGGGTGCTGTGGGTGGGGGAGGGACTGGTGTGGTGGGGAAGGGGCGGGTGACACAGGTGGGGGTCCGGAGCCACTGCGGGTGGGGGAGGGGCGGGTGACACGGGTGGGGGTCCGGAGCCACTGCGGGTGGGGGAGGGGCACGTGCGTGGGTTCTGCGGGTGAGGGAGGGGGTCCGGAGCCACTGTGGGTGCTGGAGGAGGGGTGTGCTGGTGCCGCAGATGGGGCCCGGAGGTACTGCGAGTGGGGGAGGGGCAGGCAATGCTTCTCCTCCTGGAAGCCGCTAAGCTGCTGTCCTCCCTTTGGCAGTGGCTCTCCGGGAGACTTGCACAGCAGCCAAGAAAACAGTCACTATTGTTAGTGCCGGTGTCCCAACGCGCCGCATTACAGGGAAGAAGATGCACTCAATAAACTACAGCTCCCAGCAGGCCTTAGCGCCGGAATGCTTTGTTGCTAAGGGCTGCTGGGAGTTGTAGTTTTATTTAGTGCATCTACTTCCCTGTAATGCGGCACGTTGGGACACCGGCGCTAACAATAGTGACTGGCTGGCAGAACTGACTGACTCGCTGAATCAGTGTAAAATATGAGAGTGCTGTGCAGTGTCAGTGACACTGCACACTGCACACCCTCTGCACTGCACAGCACTGTCACCTTTTACATTGATTCAGCGTCCAGACATTACCCTCCGCGATATCACCCACTCTATCCGTTACATTAGCCATCTCGGGGCTTCCAGGCCGGCAGCCCAAGTGCTGTGTTGCGGAGTCAGGGCCTCTGGGGATCTGGGCGCGGCTGTGGCTGGGAGGCACTTCTGTGACATCACACGCAGAGGAGGCTCTGGGGCTCAGAGAGTATGCGGCGCAGGGTGGGCTATGAAAGCCTTCCGCTGCACCACTTTCATACACATCTATGCCGGTGGCCGCAGCAGCTTTTGTTCCACCTGCGCCGTGGCTAGGGAGTGGGGATTGTTGATGCCGGAGGGGGCAGGCGGACTGGCAGCAGGACATAGGGGGTCATTCCGACCTGATCGTAGCTGACATGCGGGGGGATGCCCAGCACAGGGCTAGTCCACCCCGCATGTCAGACTGCCCCCCCCCCCCCAACACAAGTACAAAAGCATTGCACAGCGGCGATGCATTTGTACTTGAAGAGTAACTCCCAGCCAGTGCAGCTTCTGCGGCTGGCCGGGAGTTACTCATCAGTGCCCTGGTCGCAGCGGCTGTGTTGGCCGGACCTCGCCCACAAAACAGCGGGCAAATGCCGCAGTGCCCCCCCCTCCCGCCCAGCAACCGTCTCTGCCTATCAATCAGGCATAAGGCGATTGCTAGGCAACGACAGCCGTCGGCTGTCAGCCATGCACCGGCGCAGTGCGGTGCCGGCGCATGTGCAGTTCTGACCTGATCGCTGCGCTGTGATGAACTGCAGCTAGCGATCAGGTCAGAATGACCCCCATAGGACGCTGCAGTAAAAGGTTTTTTTTTCCCTATCTACAGCAGATACCCCTTTCAGACATATGACCCGGGAATTACCCTGCTCAAGTCCCGGTATTTTCTCTCCAGCAAAAACCCGGGTTTTTCTTCAGACCCCCTTTCATACTACACCACAGACCCGGGAAATTCCCGGGTTGGCCCCTTTCAGACATAAGCTGGATTTTTCAGTTTTTCAGAAAGGGGTAAGAGAGACTTGCTGCAGATGCAGTGGCTTACCCTCCAGCTGGACCTTTTTGGCAGGTACAGTACCTTTTTTTTATGGTCTGTACCGATTTTTGGCTGTCCAAACTTCCATTGAAAGTATATGAAAAGGGCGTGGCCACGCCGCTGTACCCGTGGCCACGCCCCCTTTTCGAGTTTGTGGTGATTTGTATGTGTAAATTGTTGGAGGGTATGTTGCTGCAGATGCAGTGGGCCTATTTTGGGGTGTGGGTCTGGAGCTGCAGCTCCATCAGCCCCCATTGTTAATCCTGCTCTGGGAACACACAGCAGCCAAAAGGCAGAGCCTCCCATTGGATGTAACCTGTGTGGGAGGGCGTTTCTCGCCCAATCAGCTGTGGACTGGGTGTGATAGACCTGCTGCTAACCCAATGAGAGCTCCTAGCCACGCCCAGCGTTAGCCACACAGTCACAGAGTGACAAATCTGGGCAATTATATAGGAAATAAATGAAATGCAATCCGCAATATACCAAGAAAAATCATCAAAGTAAAGAAATATGTACAAAAAAACAAAAGTTCATATTATTATCCCACTATTTACACATTTTGTAAAGGAAAACTGAGCAAAGCTTTTTAGATCTATGCAAAACCTGTTCCATCAAATAACCATATCACAAAAATCTACAGGATGTGGAATGATAGAAAAAGTTCCAGCTAGACTTTGAAAAAGGATTTCTGCCACCCACTCAAGGGGGTTTCAGGTGGCCCCACCAATTGAACCACTTGACAGCATCCACCCTTTTCCTGTCTAGAACCATCATCCTCTCCACCTCGTGCAGAATTAAATCTACCACCACTTCACAAGGAAGGATTTTATTTCTTAGGGAAACCTGACACAGGGTAGACACACCAGGTGGGGTAAAACAAATGATTGAGGATCTAGGTAGACTAGAGGAATGGTCAAGAGTGTGGCAATTACAGTTTAATGCCAAAAAATGCAAAATCATGTACTTGGGTCTGAAAAATCCTAAAGCTAAATACAGTATTAATGGCACTATACTGGAAACTACTGAGGAGGAAAGGGATCTAGGAGTCACTATTTCAGATGACTTAAAGGCAGGTAAGCAATGTAACAAGGCAATGAGGAAGGCTAGTCAGATGCTTGTATGCATTGGGAGAGGAATCAGCAGCAGAAAGAAAGAAGTAATAATGCCACTGTATAGGTCATTGGTACGGCCTCATCTAGAATACTGTATTCAGTTCTGGAGGCCATATCTTCAAAAGGATATTAATACATTAGAAACTGTACAAAGGAGGGCAACTAAAATGGTGCATGGCCTACATCACAAAGCATACCCATAAAGACTAAGAAATCTCAATATGTATAGTTTGGAGCAGAGAAGGGAAAGGGGGGACATGATAGAAACTTACAAATATATCAAAGGTTTTAACAAAGTCCAGGAGGGAAACATTCTCCAAATGAAGAGAAGCAATAGGACACGAGGACATGCACTGAGACTGGAGGGGGGGAGGTTCAGGGGAAATTTGCGGAAAAATTATTTCACAGAAAGGGTAGTGGACAAGTGGAATAGCCTCCCATCAGAGGTGGTAGAGGCTAAGACAGTAGAGCAATTTAAACATGCATGGGATAGACATAAGGATATCCTTACAAAGAAATAAGGATCAAATAAGGTTAGAGATAAAAATAATATAAAAAAAAAAAAAAAAAGGGGCAGACTAGATGGGCCAAGTGGTTCTTATCTGCCGACAAATTCTATGTTTATGTTTCTATGACACCGTGCCATCCATGTGGGATATCTAACTACTAAACTGACTAAATAAATCATGGTCAAATTAAATACACCATGGCCCTCATTCCGAGTTGTTCGCTCGTTCTTTTTCATCGCATCGCAGTGAAAATCCGCTTAGTACGCATGCGCAATGTTCGCACTGCGACTGCGCCAAGTAACTTTACTATGAAGAAAGTATTTTTACTCACGGCTTTTTCTTCGCTCCGGCGATCGTAATGTGATTGACAGGAAATGGGTGTTACTGGGCGGAAACACGGCGTTTCAGGGGCGTGTGGATGAAAACGCTACCGTTTCCGGAAAAAACGCAGGAGTGGCCGGAGAAACGGTGGGAGTGCCTGGGCGAACGCTGGGTGTGTTTGTGACGTCAACCAGGAACGACAAGCACTGAAATGATCGCACAGGCAGAGTAAGTCTGGAGCTACTCTGAAACTGCTAAGTAGTTAGTAATCGCAATATTACGAATACATCGGTCGCAATTTTAAGAAGCTAAGATTCACTCCCAGTAGGCGGCGGCTTAGCGTGTGTAACTCTGCTAAATTCGCCTTGCGACCGATCAACTCGGAATGAGGGCCCATATCTTTTGAATGCTCCATAAGCCCACTCTGGGTAACTAAGCCCCGAAAGGCACGGGATACCGAAGGCTACTGAAACTCTCTTGTAAACTTTTACATTAAAGGAGCACTTGATCAAGAAATGGTCCATTGTCTCCACCTCCCCATGACATTCCTCCCGTGGACAACCACGATCATTGGCATTTCTCATGTTCCCCTTTACCTAAAGCTTCCCATGAAAAGAAAGCCAAGCAATGTCTCTAAACTTCAACAGTATTCTCTCTGAATTTATGAGAGCTAATCCAGCAGAAGCGACATCACTTGGGCAATCCCTTAGTGACAGTGGAACATGAAAATGGGTTCGCAAAATCCTATCCCTCAATTCCTTCCTGGAAAGGCTTTTGATTTCCCCCACTTCCAGACCCCAACACTCTGTCACTTTCAAGCTCTGGACAACGTAGATCGGAAGATACTCTTTTCGAATTTGAGGATTCTTCACTTGGCCACCACCTAACCAAAGTTTGAGGAACGGGGACACCCAGACCTCAAATCCACTTACCCATCGAGGAGGAGTTTCTAACAATAAACTCCCAAGGTTAAGTTTTAAAAAGATTGTAACAAAAAAAGACTACAGGGTTGACCATGCCAGCCCCTCCATCTTTCCTCGATTTGTAAGTAATACCTCTCTTGATTAGATTCATCCTGTTTCCTCATAATAAAAGGAAAAACAAGGAGTTCAATCTGACCCATGATGATTGAGGCAAAAAGCACACATAGCTGACATATAAAAATAACGGGATCGGGTAAGTTTTGCACAAGTCCACCCATTCCCTGAAATATCATTAACATCTCTTCCAGCGCTCCACTTTCTTGGCAGCATTATCCAGACACCTCACCCAATTTAGAGTGGCATAATCGCCATGGTCAAAATAAATACCTAGAATCTTTATCTGAGGACTGGCCCGGGGAAGGCTGTCCGGATGGGAAAATTCTTTCCCTTCTTCCCCTATCCAGAAAGCTTCACACTTTTCTTGGTTTACCCTAGAGCAGGCATGTCCAAACTGCAGCCCTCCAGCTGTTGTGAAACTACATATCCCAGCATGCCCTGACACAGTTTTGCTGTCAGAGAATGCTAAAGCTGTGTCAGGGCATGCTGGGATGTGTAGTTTCACAACAGCTGGAGGGCCGCAGTTTGGACATGCCTGCCCTAGAGCATGAGGCTACGGAGTATTCACAGATGAACTCTTCCACGTCATGTGCCTCTGCCACTGATGACAGAACCACTGTGACATCATCTGCGTAAGCCACCACCTTAAAAGGGAATTCTGGACTCAGCTGCACCCCTCCCACCGTACCGTTCTCTACCCTTCTTATGAAGGGGTCAATCGCGAATACATACAGGAGGGGGATCAGGGGACAACCCTGACGGACTCCAGAGCTCACCTCAAAAGTAGGACCCACCCAACCATTAACAAGCGGGAAGCTCTCGGCCTGACTGTATATTGTTCTGAGCCAATTCACCACCCTGACTGGAAAACCACATCTTTCAAGTAGGGCCCATAGGTACTCATGAAGTATTTTCCCCATTTCTCAGCACAGCACCACTCTATGGCCTCCCGGACACCAAGGACAGCACTAAATGTACTTCACCGTACAGTGCTGAGATGGGGAAAGCAGTTGTTCTGAAAATTCTGACAACCTGTTGAAAAGTACCTTTGCCAAAATCTTCCTATCTGTGTTGAGAAGGGCAATGGGGCGCCAGTTCTTAATACGAGATGAATCTTTCCCCTTGGACAGTAATATGAGGGCAGATATCCTCATAGAAGGATGGAGGGTTCCCTCACCCAGGCACTCATTATATACTTCTACTAGGCGAGGAATCAAGAGGCCTGCAAATACTTTATAAAACTCAGATGTTAAACCATCTAGGCCTGGGGATTTCCTACAATTTAACTTATCAATTGCCATCTCAACTTCCTCTGCCGTCACATTCCTAGCCAAGGTTTCAATTAAGGCATCTGGATTAGAAAGTCCAGGCATCTCCCTCAGAAATGTTTCCATCCTTTCTCTGATAAGTGGCTGCTCAGACAAAAGATCGGAGTAATAGGATCTAATGACTTCCAAGATGCCTTCCTTATCCTCACGATGAACATCATGTTTGTCATAAAGACCCATCACCTCTTTCATCTCAACTGATTTTCCGCAATTCTGGTAAGAATCAGGCGAGTGGTATTTGCCAAAATCCCTTTCCAAAATCAAAGAATCCAGCTGGTTATACTGATATTCCTTCATCTGAGCATTCACTCGGGAGATTTCCCCACTATTTCCACACTCAGAAATCAGGAAATCTCATTTCCTTCTCAAACTCTGGTAGATATTTTGCTTTATCAAGTTCTTTTTTTGCTACCAACCTTTTGAAGAATCTCCGAATTCTCTTTTTAATCTCTTCACACCACTCAAATCTACTCCATCCAGCCTCCAAAAGTGTTTCCTGAGATTGAAAAAAGTCTCTAAGGGTTTGTCTAATCTTTTCTTTGCTTCTGAAGCATTCAAAATGACAGAGAGAAAAACGTGATCAGAGAACTCTACTGGCTTCACCTCTGGAGGCAAAGTTTTTGAGGTCTCTTTAACAAAAAAACCTATCTATCCTAGATCTATGACTACCACTACCACTAAAGAAAGTGTAACCTGTGAGGTCTGGAGAATGGCGAACGTGCGCATCCACCAAACCTGCCTGTCTAATCATACTAACTAAAAAATTAGAGTCATAGCCCAGGGCTGTCTTTGAACCTCCCCTGTCTTTTGGCCTAATAACGGTGTTGAAATCACCACCAAAGACAATCTGCTGAGCCGTAAAAAGGAACGGTTTTATATCCCTAAAGAGATATTTCCTGTCCCATTTTGACTGTGGCGCATAGATATTAATGAGCCTCAGGTCATGTCCCCTCAGGTTGACATCTAACATCATACACTTACCTGCCTGTGCACAGTTACCATACCATGCCAGTAAAAAGCACTGCCACCCCACCATACGGCTCGGCCACAAGAGACCAGTAGGAAGGCCCACGCCTCCAATCCCTTTTCGCCTTGTGGAGAATGTCCAACCTACTAATTCTAGTCTCTTGCAAAAACAAAATCAATCTCAACTGTATTGAAAAATCAAAGGCCATAAAATGAGCTTGCTTAGAAACTACGGAAGCCACATTAATGGTGGCACATCATATGGGTTGGGGATCCATGTGTCATTGGCTTATAGAAGCAGGACCCTGCTCACTTTTCCTTTACATTCTTCCCTGACATACTACTTGAAGACCTAGATCTTCTAGTATCTTTCCCTTTGAGAGAGGTTTCCCCCTCCCCAATGGCCCCCTGCATGCAATCACCATTGCCTGAATTGTGGGATAGGCCATCCTTACTTTGTGAGGGTCCAGGATCTGGTGGTTTGCGCTTTGACCTAGGTGGCAAACCTGGAACCCCCAACAAATCACCTGCAGGTGCCCCACTTGGTGAAATTACTGAACCTGAGGAATCTATCTCAATTTCTTCCTGCTCCTCTACCTGTGGTGTTTCCTCTATTACCATCTCCTAAGCAGGGCAGTCCTTAGAATCTCCAGCCACCCCTTTATCCCCTAAATCTGTCCTTACTGGATCCCACTCTAATCCTTCTTCTCCAGTACTCTCCCCACTCTCCACCTGTTTCCTTCTTTTGTCACCTGCTGAAGCTTTTTCACCCTGCTTTGCCTTCCTCTTACTAACCTTGGAGACAAAAACTAAATCTTTATCATTTTTACTACCTCCCCCTCCTGTTCTTCATCAGTGGAAAATGCATAAAATCTATTAGAGAGGACTAATTAATCACTGTCAACCGTCTGTTTCCTCTTCCCTATATTTTCCTTTTGAAATGTATCTGTCTTTTCCATATTTTTTTTAGCAGCCTTGGTTTGTACACCTACAAAGGCAATTTCCTTTACTGGACTCTCTTTCTCTTTCCTTGCAGCTTCCTCCCTCTGTTCTCGTTGACTTCATTCTCCATATTATGGCTTGCCCATGGGCATCGACTGTAAGGGTGGCCGTCCTCCCCACATAAGTTACCTTTAACATCATTACAGTCTCTTGACACATGTCCAACTTTTCCACAGAGCGTGCATTTGGTGATATTACATTCGCTACTCAAGTGGCGAAAATTTCCAGGCAGGTGCATGGCTGGCCAGGGTAGAAGCACTGGACTCAGTCTCGACCAATATAGGCCACAGAAGGAATATGTGTAAGGATGTGCCCTGTGGGCACATCCATGTTGTGGTCCCTAGCTGGGGACAGCGCTGGGGCAGCTTGTCTGTCCCCAGCGCTTGGTGCGTGGCGGCGGGTGTCCGGTGCAGGGATTACCCTTTTCCCTGCACCGGACAGGAGGCTGCAGGAGGATTCGAATGTTGGCGCCCTCCGGGAGCCAATCGCGGCTCCCGGAGCGGCGGCCAATCAGGAAGAGACGCGGCGAGCCAATCGGCGCTCGCCGCGTCATAGGCCCCGCCCCCGGCGTCTGACGTCAGACGCCGGGCGGGACGGAGAAGAGGAGGCCGCACCGAAGAGCGGCGAAGACAGAAGACACGTGCGGGAGCAGCGGAGGAGGAATGCCGGGCGCGCGCGGAAGAGCGCGAAGAGGAAAGAAGATCCCGGCGGCGCAAGGAAGAGAAGACGACGACCGCGGGGAGAGGAGGTCCTGAGGCCGCGGAAGAGGCCAGAAGACGTCGGCCTGCAGGAAGGAGATGTCCAGCGGCGGCTGGACGCAGAAGAGTGGAGGCGGCGCCGCTGGCCAGGACGGGTCAGCGGCAGAAGAGGACGTTGGAGACCCCGGGTTAGGTAAGGCCTCAGTGAGGCTATCCTCTTCCTCCCTCGACCACCAGGGACGGGCATTAGGCCCGAGGGCACAAGTCAGGCACTAGGCCTGTGGCGCAGTTAGGAGTTTGGGGGCCCCAATATTTGATGAGGTGGTTTGGGCACTAGGCCCAAGCCACCCCACCCCTGCGGCACCAGTTAGGCGGGCACTAGGCCCGGGGGGGGACAATCTAGGCACTAGGCCTGTGGGTAATAGAGGGCGTTAGGCCCTAGGGTATTTGTGGCCAAATCAGGGATACGATAAGGTGACCCTGGGCACAAGGCCCAGGTCACCCAACGGGCGGCAAGTTAGGCGGGCGCTAGGCCCGTAGGCGAAGTCAGGCCTCCGGCCTGTGTGCAGTTAGGGGGCGCTTGGCCCAGTGAATTAGTGTTCCCCCGAGGTGAGTACAGGTGGCCCTGGGCGCTAGGCCCCGGCCACCCTGAGGTGTTAAGTAGGCCGGTCAGCTCGGCCTGCGCCCCTAAGGAGAGAGCACGGTAGGTGGGTGGGCTGTGCGGCCCCCACTACGGGGTGTTCTGAGTCGGGTAGATAAAGGGACAGCACCGTTTTATGTTGTAACTCCGATAGTGTGATATATGTTGTTACCGTGCAGGGCAAAGTGTATGTGTTGTGTAAGTTGTGCATAGTTGTGTCGCACCACCCACACAAGCTAGTTTGAGGGCTCTATTTATGTAGCTAGTGTAGCGGACGCACACTAGGGTAGTTCTTGGCCCTGCACGGCTGTTTCTCTTTGCCTCCTTACAGGGACCTGTAAGTGGAGAAGATCGGAGTGCAAGACTCGTGACGGTGAGTAGCATCCGTGTACGTCTGTCCCTTGTTTGTCCCCGAGCGCCGGAGTTAGGATTGCTCACGGACGTGAGAATCCCTTTTCATCACACTACGTGCGAAAGCGCGAGTGTGTGAAATCTGGGTAGCTGAGGCTTTGTGCCGGTGATGACCATTCGCCCAACCGGTGAAGGTCGCGGCCACCCCTGGGGTATCCCCTGTTCCAGCGGAAGAAGGGTCGATACCCCCTTTGACGTAAACCATTCTCTCCTCAGCTCGGTCGACGGTGAGCTCCAAGAGGGAATCGCCGTGTCCGGATCCGACTGAAGAATTCCAGGTCCGTTGAAGGTTCCGGTACCTGAAGGTGAGAGAGAGCGGTGCCTGGTGAGTACCGCGTCTACACCTGCACGGCAGCAGGCACCACCACACGCACCCGCAGGCCCCCGCACCTCTCACACTTGGCGTAGTCGGCAGGATCAAAGAGACCGGATCACGGACACGATGTGGAACGCCACCAAGAAGACCTCCCTGCGGACGGCTCCGGAGAAGACTCACCCCCGGACGTGTGCGGACCAGAGCGACTGGGTGACGGTGTCTGGGGCAGACATCCTGAAGATGGTGCAGCGGTCGGTCCAGCGTGGAAAAGAGCGCCGGGAGAAGGGGCGCCGGGAGAAGGCCGCTGTGACGCCCCTGCAAGAGATGTCGGCAAACAGGGCACTTTGCCAGCGAGTGCACTTGGCGAGAGACGTCCCCAAAGAAGGTGGTCCAGGAAGCGGACCGAAGACGTCAGAAGGGCCAAGCGAAGGTGTCCCGATGTTTGCTCTGCGGAAACTACGGGCATGAGCACAACAGTTGTCCCTGGGACGAAGAGTCGAGCCAAGACGAGGTTGATTCCTGGTGTGAAAACTGTGGAGATCCCCGACATCGGCTCCTGGAATGTCCATGGACGGAAGACAGGACGGACTACGAGGCCACGGTGAAGCAGATGACGGAGTCTCGTCAGCAGCTTTGGGACCGGGTGGCTGCAGAGCCTGTGTGTACGCTCTGCGAGGCGAGAGGACATGCGCTTCCCGATTGTCCGTGGGATGAAGACCGGATGATTGCGGATGGTCGCGCCCAGAGATGGGAGGAGGAAACCAGGGAAATGGAGCGGAAGGCCTTGCTTGAAGTTAATTCGCAGGTGCCCATTTCCTCGGAGCCGGAACCAACGGGTAAAGATTCCCCAGTGAAGGAGGTGGACCAGGAACCCGTCTTGGAGAAGGTGGCAGTGGCCCTCCCTTGTTGGAAGTGTCGGCGACCAGGACATGCGGCCAGTGAGTGCCCTTGGGAAGATGCCGCGGACCTACTCTGTCCCAAGAAAGTGACCCCAGTAACGAAGGATCCTTTCCCGCAGCAGGCGGAGGTGGACGACTGGGAGGTGGGGAGACCACGCTGCCAAGGAAAGCGTGAAGACCCAGTGACTGAGACGTCCGGAATCTCCCCGCGATGGAACCGTCCACGACCAGGACGTACGGAACAGGAGTGTCCTGGGTACCAAGAGATGCCAGCGGAAGCGCAGGAGTACGCTGAGGAAGTAACGATACCAGCGGAAGCGAAGGAGTACGCTGAGGAAGTAACGATGCCAGCGGAAGCAAAGAAGTACGCTGAGGAGGAAAATAATACCCCTGTCCGGGTATCGGAGGAAGACTCGGACTACGGTGAGCTGTCCGCCGACGAATCCCTCCAAGAACAGACGGAGGACGACTCTGGCATCGGAAGCGCCGACGAGAGTGACTGGCAGGATCGGGTGGAGTCGTGCTCCCAGTTGAATGCCCTCCATGAGGAGGAGGAGATAGTCCTGGAGCAATACCTGCCGGAAGTACCGAAATGGACGGACGTACGGGGACAGGATCGCGATGCCGTGGGAGGACCCGTTCCAGAGGAAGACACAGGACCTTTGGAGATGCCCCACGAGGAAATTCGACATATGATGGCTGTTGCCCGGGAGGAAATGGATGCCCCGGAGGATTCCGCTGTTGGGTGGTGGTCGATACCACACCCGGAAGACAGGGACGAAGCCACAGACGATATCGGAGGCCAAGAGTGGGTGACTGTTGTCCCCGTGGAGGAAGATTCCCCTTGGTGGCCAACGTCAAGCGACCGTGAGGAGATGCCACTCCCCCAGAGGATCCGCCGATGGAGGTCAGGACGTGAGAGGAACCCGGAGCTGGAGGAGGAGGGATGTGGGGTCACAGCTGGTCCAGGCTGGGCCCCCGAATGCACCTTCGCCGGAAGGACCTTGGAATTCCCTGACCCGCGGACAATGGAAGTCGTGAGGAACTTTGTAGGGACTACAAAGGATAAAGGGGGGGGAAATGTAAGGATGTGCCCTGTGGGCACATCCATGTTGTGGTCCCTAGCTGGGGACAGCGCTGGGGCAGCTTGTCTGTCCCCAGCGCTTGGTGCGTGGCGGCGGGTGTCCGGTGCAGGGATTACCCTTTTCCCTGCACCGGACAGGAGGATTCGAATGTTGGCGCCCTCCGGGAGCCAATCGCGGCTCCCGGAGCGGCGGCCAATCAGGAAGAGACGCGGCGAGCCAATCGGCGCTCGCCGCGTCATAGGCCCCGCCCCCGGCGTCTGACGTCAGACGCCGGGCGGAGAAGAGGAGGCCGCACCGAAGAGCGGCGAAGACAGAAGACACGTGCGGGAGCAGCGGAGGAGGAATGCCGGGCGCGCGCGGAAGAGCGCGAAGAGGAAAGAAGATCCCGGCGGCGCAAGGAAGAGAAGACGACGACCGCGGGGAGAGGAGGTCCTGAGGCCGCGGAAGAGGCCAGAAGACGTCGGCCTGCAGGAAGGAGATGTCCAGCGGCGGCTGGACGCAGAAGAGTGGAGGCGGCGCCGCTGGCCAGGACGGGTCAGCGGCAGAAGAGGACGTTGGAGACCCCGGGTTAGGTAAGGCCTCAGTGAGGCTATCCTCTTCCTCCCTCGACCACCAGGGACGGGCATTAGGCCCGAGGGCACAAGTCAGGCACTAGGCCTGTGGCGCAGTTAGGAGTTTGGGGGCCCCAATATTTGATGAGGTGGTTTGGGCACTAGGCCCAAGCCACCCCACCCCTGCGGCACCAGTTAGGCGGGCACTAGGCCCGGGGGGGGACAATCTAGGCACTAGGCCTGTGGGTAATAGAGGGCGTTAGGCCCTAGGGTATTTGTGGCCAAATCAGGGATACGATAAGGTGACCCTGGGCACAAGGCCCAGGTCACCCAACGGGCGGCAAGTTAGGCGGGCGCTAGGCCCGTAGGCGAAGTCATGCCTCCGGCCTGTGTGCAGTTAGGGGGCGCTAGGCCCAGTGAATTAGTGTTCCCCCGAGGTGAGTACAGGTGGCCCTGGGCGCTAGGCCCCGGCCACCCTGAGGTGTTAAGTAGGCCGGTCAGCTCGGCCTGCGCCCCTAAGGAGAGAGCACGGTAGGTGGGTGGGCTGTGCGGCCCCCACTACGGGGTGTTCTGAGTCGGGTAGATAAAGGGACAGCACCGTTTTATGTTGTAACTCCGATAGTGTGATATATGTTGTTACCGTGCAGGGCAAAGTGTATGTGTTGTGTAAGTTGTGCATAGTTGTGTCGCACCACCCACACAAGCTAGTTTGAGGGCTCTATTTATGTAGCTAGTGTAGCGGACGCACACTAGGGTAGTTCTTGGCCCTGCACGGCTGTTTCTCTTTGCCTCCTTACAGGGACCTGTAAGTGGAGAAGATCGGAGTGCAAGACTCGTGACGGTGAGTAGCATCCGTGTACGTCTGTCCCTTGTTTGTCCCCGAGCGCCGGAGTTAGGATTGCTCACGGACGTGAGAATCCCTTTTCATCACACTACGTGCGAAAGCGCGAGTGTGTGAAATCTGGGTAGCTGAGGCTTTGTGCCGGTGATGACCATTCGCCCAACCGGTGAAGGTCGCGGCCACCCCTGGGGTATCCCCTGTTCCAGCGGAAGAAGGGTCGATACCCCCTTTGACGTAAACCATTCTCTCCTCAGCTCGGTCGACGGTCAGCTCCAAGAGGGAATCGCCGTGTCCGGATCCGACTGAAGAATTCCAGGTCCGTTGAAGGTTCCGGTACCTGAAGGTGAGAGAGAGCGGTGCCTGGTGAGTACCGCGTCTACACCTGCACGGCAGCAGGCACCACCACACGCACCCGCAGGCCCCCGCACCTCTCACACATGCAAGAAACCTTTATCCATACTTTTTAACTGAACCATAACAGACCACGCACCTTTTTGTACTGTGCAGATTGTACTGTGCAGAATCTGGACAGCCAGAATAAAATGTCCTGGGCCCGAATGGACTCATTTCTAACTAATAATGTTATTTTAACCTTATCCTGCTTGGTCACCAAATTTGTTCTATAGTTGCTACATGGTGCTTGGGATCTGCATGCTTGCCACTTCGTCCAAAAGGTCTGTAAGCCCTGATAGCATAGGATGCTCACATCGAAGTCAGGTGTTTTGACTGGATGGATACAAGCATACAGATCTGAAGCATGGAAGCCCAGGCTGAAAATCATCTCTAGAAAGATCTCTTTTGTTGGGACTTCACCTGTTCCTGCCCATTAAAATAGCACTAGATTTCTCCTCTTAGTAATTTGACCAGAAGTAACTGCTGTCGGGGGTACCTTTGCATTCACCATGCTAGCATAGGACCTTGTGCCCGGTACAGTTTGTTTATTTGCATCATCACTATTACTTACAGCATTAGACACATTATCTATATTTGTAACTTCATGTCTCCTTTTTTAACTACTGTTTAGCTGCAGCTTTTAACCTGGCTGGAACATCCAACTGGCTATACACAGCCTGAATCACTTCTTTACCCCCCTCAGTCAAAGTGTTTCTGTCTAAGACCGGCATCCCTTGTGCAGTATTACAAGGTTGCACTAAGTAACTGTCAGTGTGAGAAGTAAGATTCTGTACAATGTTGGAAACAGTCTCCTCAGGTTTGTCTGCTAACCCATCCCAGACAGACAACGTGCAAGAGTCACTGCCATGCTGAGCCACTGCTGCTGGGGAAATCTGCATACACTCAGGCACTGCCTCTGGCAGAGCAGGCCCCATATTAACAGATGCTGTAGGGAAATCATCAGGAGTAGAGACATCCTGAGCTGGACAAGACAGTGTTACCTTTCTGGTGACCTCTGCATTCTCTGCTGCCAGGAGGACTGACACACTCTCAGTTGTTGCTTCTCCCTGCAGCTCAGCAGACATCCGCACATGGGATGATGAGCTGGAATCACTTTCAGGTGCACAGAAAGCCTCTGTACACTTGCTGGAAATACTGGCCACAGGTAGCTGAGCTCCATCACAATCAGGCAACCCCTTCACTGCTGCCTGCATCTGCTTTTCCTTTCTCTCCAGCCGCTTCTCCTTTAATTTGGTTTTAACCCTTTCCAGGGTGGTAGAAAGAGCTTCAATTGCCTCCTTTAGTACATGTTTTTCCCAATAGTAGCAGGTATTTCTTTTTTTCTTTTTATCAGCAATTCTAGACTGTATATGCCTGGCTTCTTTCTGCAGGTCTTCTAAAGAGAAACTGTCAAAGGACTCTTACTCCTCTTCCTCACACTCTTCTTCATCCTCGGTATCACCTGGGGACCCAGTTACATTCTTCAAGGCATGTAAAGGCTTCACCTCCCCTCCCCTCCCCCCCGCTTCACTGTCCCCTGGGCAGACAGCAGCTGCTGCCACTCCACCCTGCCTTACTTCATGTAGGGGAGTACCCAGGGTGAGTTTGGGGGTATCCAACTGCAGCTTCAGCTGCCCTGATGGAGCCGTGCTAGGTAGCTTTCACTACCACTCCATCCTGTGTTCCGTCACACAGGAGAGCACCCTGTGGCATAGGGAGGGCTATCTGCGACTATTTCTGTACTGAAGCCATGCTGGGGTCACTGCTGACATTGTCTCTCAAGCTGCTCATGCTGCTTCCCGATGCACCAGACCGGACAGCCGCACAAGTTGTCTGGGAATACCCCTGCAAGAACTGGATGCAACTGCAGTTTCTGGAGCTCACAGAACACACTCCTTACTCTCACCTCAAACAGCACAGACTACAGAGTCTCCGTCAACACACCTGCCTGTGCTACAGGTGCCCAGAGCTGAGAGGGGCCACCTTCCCTGTCACAGTTACATGTATTATATACAAGGGTGTAGCTACCATAGGTGCAGGTACTGCAGCTGCTATGGGGCCCAGAGCTGAGATGGGCCACCTTCCCTGTCACATTTACATGTGTTATATACAAGGGTGTAGCTACCATAGGTGCAGGGAGTGCAGCTGCTATGGGGCCCAGAGCTGAGATGGGCCACCTTCCCTGTCACAGTTACATGTGTTATATACAAGGGCGTAGCTACCATAGATGCAGGGGGTGCAGCTGCTATGGGGCTTATATTCCATGTCAAAGTTACATGTATTATATGCATTTTTCACCACTTGGTGGCACATAGGGGCCCATATAAACTTTATGGGGCATCAAATTAACAAGTGCAGCAGATAGGTGTCTCTCTAGAAACACTGGGACAGGAGCCCATTGAAAATGTTGCTATGGGGCCCACAAAGTCCTGGCTACTCCCCTATTACGTCCAATATATAAGCATGGGTTCTGTCTCTAAATGGGCTGTGGATACTTGAGCAACCCCAGTATGTGTGCTGTCTCAGTTACTAAGCATGGCATATGAGGGGGATGTGAATAGCGTGAGCATGCCCAATCATTTAAAATTTTGTCTCTCACGTATAGTATACAAGACTGAGAAATGTTTGTAATGTATGTGTGACCGGATGATAGGATGATCAGACTCCTGTGTCTGCCGTCCACCCCTCCTGTGTGACTGAACTCCTGTGAGTCTGTCCTTCATTCCCTCTGTGTGACTAAACTCCTGTACCTGTTCTCCATCCCCCCATCCCGAATTCATCTCTGGCAAGCACGTGTGGAAAGGGGGTGCACACGCACTAGCGACGGGGGTGTGCCACGAGCCAAGGGGGCGTGGACTCGTGGCACCCCCCCATTTCCATGGAAACGGGCGGGGGGGTGCCGTGAGTCAGGGGGCGGTGGAGCTTCTACAGCAGAAAGCCGGAGGCTGCACTGCGCGCGGCCTTCCAGCTCTGTGAATGGCAGGACCAGCCCATCAGCCCTTCTGACATTTGCCAGAAGTGCCAGATGGGCAGTCCGGCCCTGCCTCCATCCCTTCTGTGTGACTGCTGCTGTGAGTGTCTGCCCTCCATCCCTTCTGAGTAACTGAACTCCTGTGAGTGTCTGTTCTCCATCCATCCTGCGCTCCTGCGTCTGCCCTCCATCCCTTCTGCATAACTGAACTCCTGTGAGTGTCTGTCCTCCATCCTTTCTGCGCTCCTGTGAGTGTCTGCCCTCCATCCCTTCTGCATAACTGAACTCCTGTGAGTGTCTGTCCTCCATCCATCCTGCGCTCGTCTGCCCTCCATCCCTTCTGAGTAACGGAACTCCTGTGAGTGTCTGTCCTCCATCCATCCTGCGCTCCTGTGAGTGTTTATCCTCCATCCCACCTGTGTAACTGCTCCTGGGAGTGTCTGCCCTCCATCTCTCTTGTGTGACTGCATTCCTGTGTCTGCCCTCCATCCCTCCTGTGGGACTGCACTCCTGTGAGTCTATGTACTCAGGACCGTTTCCATACCTCCCAACTTTTTAACCTCCAGAAGCGGGACTCCTGCATGTGCGCCCGAAAAAGGAGTGTTGCCTATTTGAAAGGGGCCATGGTCTCACAGCATTGCCGCGATCGCCAGTCACATCCCCGTTTGCTGTCACTGAGGGGGCATGCCTAACGCTCTGTGAGAAGCAGAGCAGCGAGTACCAGAAGTCTCCCAACTGCCCCCCCCCCCCCCCCCACCGCGGGACACTGTGACCCGCGGGTGGGACAATTTGGCTCCCAGTGCGACCAGTAAAAAAATGCGCCCGCCGTAGACATTCTAAAATGCTAATATTTTTGTGCAACAAAGGGGGCATGACCTCACTACAATGGGCATTGCCTTGCAGGAAAAGATTACAGCTATAGCTGGGCTCATCGTTGCTGCGATGCGTATGCACATGCATACATATTGCAGCAACCACTAGCTGCTCCTGGCTGCACCTATTCCTGCAATGCAGGAACATCTACGATCAGTGATATCCTCCCCTTCTGTACACCCCACATAACTCGCACAGTGCCACTCCTCCCTTTCTGTACGTTCCATACAGCTAGCAGAGTGCAATGCCTCCCTTTCTGTATACAACATACAACTCGCACAGTGCCACTCCACCCTTTCCATATACCCCAAACAACTCGCACAGTGCAACTTCTCCCTTTCTGTATTCTCCATGCAACTTACACAGTGCAACTCCTTCCTTTCTGTATACTCCGTGTGACCCCCTCCCCCTCTCCCAGTTGCAGACAGTGGCACTTTGGGCAGGGAGATAGAGGACTGACTGTCCCCAACCCAGGACCTGGCACATGCTACTTTGTTCTAGGCTTGGGGGAGAGGCAGCTGCAAAAGCAGTCAGTCCTCTCTGTCCCTGTGTGGTCTGCGGGAGGGGGGTAGCGATCGCACCTGCCCCCCTGACGATCCACCCAGCGAATTTGACACCGTCGCCCAGCTGCACATAGGGTGGGATTTACTAACCTCCCCCACCGCGTTATTTGGCTTTTCTCAACGCTCTTTGTATTATCTACTGGTCACGATCCCGCTGCCCGGCGCTAGCTGTTGCTCCCCCATGCTCCCCCTCTTCATTCTCCTCTCTGCCATCTGCATCATCACCGCCGTGGCCACTGAGTCCTCCACTCTCTGTAGAGCTTGGTCAGCGCTGCGCTCCCCCTGTCAGCTGCCTGCCAGGAAGCTGTGACAAGTGCGCATACGCAGCTGACAGGGGAAGTGCAGCGCTGACCAAGCTCTATGGAGAGTGGAGGAATCAGTGGCCGCGGCGGTGGTAATAACGCGGCGGGGGAAGTTAGTACATCTCGCCCATACTGTAACAATATTTTCTAATGAGGTGGTCTGGCCACACCACCTCGCGTATCAGGGCCCGGCAGAGCTCTCAGCGCCCCTGCCGGTGAGCACCAGCATCATGTAAGTCTCCATAGTGAGTACTGAATTCACCATTGCATCCTGGTGAATTCTTGATAAAACTATTATAAACCATCTAATCTCCAGGAAAGCCAGAGACTTTAGCAGTCCTGATGTAAATCCATATTGGCCACTCTTTGAAAGTTCCCCTCTGGGAGATGTCCCTGGGGGACCTGTGAGCGGGTGCAGGCCCAGCAAATTGCGTTACATGACCCCCACCTCCTTCACAGTGAATTGAATTTCAGCTTCAGTATGTGTAAGTGACACCTAGAGGCTCCTGTAAATTATACACCTAGAGGCTCATTCAGGTGCGGTTGTTCTTGCTGCTGCTGTTGATATATTCCATCGTCAGCTCATGTCGCAGCATCTGAGTGCCTCTGTAGACGCGCAGGCTGAGCTGCTCTCCTAGGACGCAGTGGCTCTCCATTAGCATATAAGATCGCAACTGATAATTTATGCACGGCCAGAAAACGGCGTCTGAATGGCTATGACATGCCTGCATTTACCCGACCACTCCCCGTTCCAACCCCCAAACGCTGTCTATCTGTCACTCACTCTGCGACTAATTCCTCAGTGCAATCGCAATTCACTCACTGAACATGCGCACTGCGGCTCAGACACATGCGCGGTAAGAAAACATCAGCCGATGTGCGTATAATAGCCGCTGTATGACCGCACCTGAATGAGCCTCCCAGTGCGGCCTACTTGATGTGTGAATGGCTTCATTAAATCCCACCCAGCACTTGTTTTTATGCCTGGACCCTGCATCTCCCCCAGGATGAAGATATACCCAGCTACAGACACCAGACACAGCACTATGGGGGTTATTCAGACATGAACGCAGATCGCTGCATACGTAGCCATATCTGTGTTCATCTCTGCACATGCTGAGGGCCGGCCAGCACAAGGCAACGCCACCCAGCATGTGTGAGGCCACCCCTCCCGATGCGTGCGCAGTCAAATTGCGAAAGCATCGGATCTAAGGTTGACCCCTTGTACTGCGCTGTCAGGTGGTAAGCGGCCATTTTTTTATCAGAGCGGCTGCATGTGACATCACACAGCTGCCTCTAAACAGTCCCGCCCCCGTTCGCCACCTCCTCCCCACACCACATCGCCGCTCCGAAAATACCCGCCGCTGTCAATCTCATCCAACCGGGGATGCGATCGCAATGTATGTCTCTGCGCAGCCGCTGTGTAGCTGCTGCGCATGCGCAGTTTGCCACGATCGGCAAATTGTACTGTGGGCCGCATTAGTAGCCAGGTCTGAATGACCCTCTAAGGGCGCATTTATCACAATCCCCATTTTTAATGCAGATGTGGTCATTCTTTTCACCTAACTTCGCAATGTGAAAATGTACATTTTCACACTGGACGTGAGCTATCCTTCTGCTTCCATGTGCGGCCCCAGGGATGCTTAATATTTGTGTGTATGTGTACCCCAAAGAACGCTTGTTTTAGGTAAATATCCTGCAAATATTGTTTAATAAATGCCTAATATTGCTAGAAATGTAACAATCAAACAAATATACAAATATTACGTGGAGTTACTGTGTGGAGATCTGGGCCCTCATTCCGAGTTGATCGCACGCTGCCAATTTTTGCAGCACAGTGATCAGGTTACTACTGCGCATGCATATGCACCGCAATGCGCGCACGCATCGTACGGGTACAAACAGCATTGTTGCTGTGCAATGCTTCTAGCGACAATTCCATTTGCACAGCCGTTTGCAAGGAGATTGACAGGAAGAAGGCGTTTATGGGTGTCAACTGACCGTTTTCTGGGAGTGGTAGGGAATATGCAGGCGTGTCCAGGCGTTTGCAGGGCGGGTGTCTGACGTCAATTCCGGGACCGGACAGGCTGAAGTGATCGCAAGGGCTGAGTAAGTTCAGATCTATCGAAACTGCAAAAAACTTTTTCGTCCCACTCGGCTGCACATGCGATCGCACACTTGCAAAGCAAAACTACACTCCCCCCGTGGGCGGCGACTATACGTTTGCACGGCTGCAAAAAGTAGCTAGCGAACGATCAGCTCGGAATGAGGGCCCTGGTCGGAGTAAAAATAGGGACAGCTGGGAGTTGCACTTTTAAGCAGTTTACAGCAGAGTATTTTGTCCCATTACAGACTCTGTAGCTCAGCGTTCAGGCATGTGCCCCACCTCTCTACATGTTTGTTAATCAGCCTGATGCTGGAGGAGCTCAGTGAGACAGGACGTATGTACCTTACATGTTAGACTGTTCTTATTTGAATTTCATCTGATCACCCGTGAACAGGATACGTATGTGCAGCCTGCTTTGTCCTATGATGGGCCACATAGTTCTGCAGCCTGTAATAGGCACATATAGGGGCTGGTGGGAGTAAAGCAAAACAGGCAAGTGCTGTAACTTGTTTGTATCTGGAACACACAGTGTTGCAATGCAAAGTATGCACATATATACATTACTAGGTGATTCATCGCGCCCTATGGGCGCTCTTCACACCGTCGTAAGGGGCTACCCCTTGCACACCCTTGTGGCGTGCAATATTTTTATTATATGGAGTATTACATCCAATCATTATTGTGTGAGTGGTTAAATATTGCATGGACAAAGGGCGTGCAATGGTTAAGGGGTGGAAGCCCCTTGCAACGGCGTGAACAGCGCATGCAGGGCCTGGTGAATCACCTAGTAGGTGCTTTGGTTGGGGGAGTAGGGGGTGCAGGGAAGAGGCGGATGGGATCCTGGGGTGCCACGGGAGGGGCGGTTGCGGTGGTGCCGTAGGTGGGGGAGGGTGCGTGGGTGCCACAGGTGGTGGTCCGGAGCTGCTGCGGGTGGGGGAGGAGCAGTTGCGGGGTTGCCCCGGGTGGGGGAGGGGCGGATGCGGTGGTGCGGCGGGAGGTATGGGTGCGGGGTCGCTGCGGGTGGGGGAAGGGGGTCCGGACCTATCGCGGGTGCTGGAGGGTGTGTGTGGGGGTGCCGCGGATGGGGCCCGAAGGTACTGTGAGTGGGGGAGGGGCGGGTAATGCTTATCCTGCTTCTCCTCCTGTCAGCAGCTAAGTTGCTGTCCTCCCTTTGGCAGTGGCTCTCCCAGAGACTTGCACAGCAGGCAGTCACTATTGTTCGCGCCGGTGTCCCAATGTGCCACATTACAGGGAAGAAGATGTACGCAATAAACTACAGCTCCCAGCAGCCCTAAGGGCCGGAATGCTTCGGTGCTAAGGGCTGCTGGGAGCTGTAGTTTATGTAGTTCGTCTACTTCCCTATAATGCGGCGCGTTGGGACACTGGTGCTAACAATAGTGACTGGCTGGCAGAACTGTGTGACTGGCTGAATCAATGTAAAAGGTGAGAGTGCTGTGCAGTGTTAGTGTCAGTTGACACTGCACACAGGGCCGGCGCTAGCCACTCAGCAAAGGGATGCAGTGCAGGGAGGCACCAGGAAGGAGAGGCGTTCTCCCTGCTCTGCATCCCTGTGCTGAGCTTCTGCTGCTATCCCTGCTGCTGCCGGCTGCTGTCACACATGCAGCGGCACCGGAAGCACAAAACCTTTTCTCCCCCTCGGCGCCGGCAGCACAAAGCCTCCTCTCCCCCTCGGCGCCGTCAGCACAAAACCTCCTCTCCCCCCTCCCCTCCCCTGTGTGACATTCAGTGGCGGGGAGGGAGCCAAAGTGGGCGGAGCTAGATGGGAGTAAGTGGCGGAGCTACACAGGACCATGCTGCAGCAGGAGGATGAGCTCTTCGGCCAGCCAGACTTCATTAGATAAGTGTCTGGAAAGAGAGTGAGTGTGTGTGTGTATATACAGTGTCTGTGTATACTGTATATATGTGTGACTGTGGATGTGTGTAATGTATGTACAGTAGGTGTGTGTGTGTGTGTGTGTGTGTTTGTATATATATGTGTCTGTTGTGTGTGTGTGTGTGTGTATGTGTGACTGCTGCATAATGTGTGTAAGCGTCACTGGTACAGGAGGCGTTATGTGTTTAAGCGGCACTGGTACAGGGGGCGTTACGTGTGTAAGCGGCACTGGTACAGGGGGCGTTACGTGTATAAGCAGCACTGCTACAGGGGGCGTTACGTGTGTAAGCGGCACTGGTACAGAGGGCGTTATGTGTGTAAGCGGTACTGGTAGAGAGGGCATTATGTGTGTAAGCGTCACTGGTACAGGGGGCGTTACGTGTGTAAGCGTCACTGGTACAGGGGGGCGTTACGTGTGTATGCGTCACTGGTACAGGGGGCGTTACGTGTGTAAGCGGCACTGGTACAGGGGGCGTTATGTTTCTAAGCGGCACTGGTACAGAGGGCGTTACGTGTGTAAGCGTCACTGGTACAGGGGGGGCGTGACATGTGTAAGCGTCACTGGTTCAGGGGGCATTACATGTGTAAGCGTCTCTGGTACAGGGGGCATTACATGTGTAAGTGTCTCTACTACAGGAGTCATTATGTGCGCTGTGCGTTTGTAAAGTACGCGAGGGTGCAAATTTATAGTTTGCAGGGGGGCGCCGAACACTCTAGCAATGGCCCTGACTGCACACCCACTGCCATGCACAGCACTGTCACCTTTTACATTGATTCAGCTTCCATACATTACCCTCCGCGATATCACCCTCTCTATCCGCTACATTAGCCATCTCGGGGCTTCCAGGCCGGCATGCCAGGTGCTGTGTTGCGGAGTCAGGGCCTCTGGGGATCTGGGTGTGGCTGTGGCTGGGAGGCACTTCTGTGACATCACACGCAGAGGAGGCTCCATGGCTCAGAGAGTATGCGGCGCAGGGAGGCCTATGAAAGCCTTCCGCTGCACCGCTTTCATACACACCTATGCCGGTGGCCACAGCAGCTTTTGTTCCACCTGCAGCGCGGCTAGGGAGTGGGGATTGTTGATGCCGGAGGGGGCAGGTGGACTGGCAGCAAGACATTGGTGGTCATTCCGAGTTGATCGCTCGCTAGCAGTTTTTAGCAGCCGTGCAAACGCTATGCTGCCGCCCACTGGGAGTGTATTTTAGCTTAGAAGTGCGAACGAAGGGGTCGGAGAGCAGCTAAAAAAAAAATTTGTGCAGTTTCAGAGTAGCTTCAGACCTACTCGGCGCTTGCGATCACTTCAGACAATTCAGTTCCTGATTTGACGTCATGAACACGCCCTGCGTTCGGCCAGGCATGCCTGCGTTTTTCCGAACACTCCCTGAAAACGGTCAGTTGACACCCAGAAACGCCCTCTTCCTGTCAATCACTCTGCGGCTGCCTGTGCGACTGAAAAGCATTGCTAGACCCTGTGTAAAACTACATTGTTCGTTGTAATAGTATGCCGCACATGCGCATTGCGCTGCATACGCATGCGCAGAAGTGCCGAGTTTTTGCCTGATCGCTGCACGAATGCAGCTAGCGATCAACTTGGAATGACCCCCATAGGACGCTGCAGTAAAAGGATTTCCCCCCCCCCTATCTGCAGCACAGAGACTTGCTGCAGATGCAGTGGCATACCCACCAGCTGCACCTTTTTGGCAGGTACAGTCCCTTTTTTTCATGGTCTGTACCATTTTTTGACTCTCCAAGCTTCCATTGAAAGTATAGGAAAAGGGGCTTTCGAATTTGCATCAATGTTTATGTGTAAATTGTTGGAGGGTATGATGCTGCAGATGCAGTGGGACTATTTTCAGGTGTGGGGTTGGAGCTGCAGCTCCATCAGTCCCATTACTAATCCTGCTCTGTGAAAACACAGCAGGCAAAGGGCAGAGCCTCCCATTGGATGTAACCTGTGTGGGAGGGCGTTTCTCGCCCAATCAGCTGTGGACTGGGTGTGAGAGCTCCTAGCCACGCCCAGCGTTAGAGACCCAGGCACAGAATCACAGGGCTATTATATAGGAGATATTTGCATGTGGTGTAAATAATGACTTCATGTAGCCCATATACTGTATGTTGGACAGCTTTATTTCATACTTCCCTACTTTTTAAAAAGTGTTTCAGGGAGATTGTGACAGTAACTCCTATCAGTGCGGATGTGTACTGCTACATCGGAGAGGTGGGTCATACAAATGACTTACATCCAAATGTAAATGAGACCCAAAGTCAGTAAGATCTACTGGTTGAAGAAAAGACACTGATATTTATGTGTTTTACAAGAGCTTCCATATACTGTAAGTGGCCACGAGAAACCTTATTTAAAATGCATATCGCCATAGGGATCACTTATAACCAATGCAGGGAAATGGCGCTGATGTTCCCATTTGAATGTATATATCTCTGATTTCTTTTTTCCCTAAGAATGTAACAGCTACATAATGGGGATAAGGGGCAATCAGGGAGATTGCTGGTCTATTCAGGGATTCAGGGAGATTGCTGGTCTATTCAGGGAGTCAGGGAGATTGCTGGTCTACTCAGGGAGTCAGGGAGATTGCTGGTCTATTCAGGGAGTCAGGGAGATTGCTGGTCTAGTCAGGGAGATTGCTGGTCTAGTCAGGGAGTAAGGGAGATTGCTGATCTAGTCAGGGAGATTGCTGGTCTATTCAGGGAGTCAGGGAGATTGCTGGTCTATTCAGAGAGTCAGGGAGATTGCTGGTCTATTCAGGGAGTCAGGGAGATTGCTGGTCTATTCAGGGAGTCAGGGAGATTGCTGGTCTATTCAGGGATTCAGGGAGATTGCTGGTCTCTTCAGGGAGTCAGGGAGATTGCTGGTCTATTCAGGGAGTCGGGGAGATTGCTGGTCTATTCAGGGAGTCGGGGAGATTGCTGGTCTATGCAGAGAGTCAGGGAGATTGCTGGTCTATGTAGGGAGTCAGGGAGATTGCTGGTCTATTCAGGGAGTCAGGGAGATTGCTGGTCTATTCAGGGAGTCAGGGAGATTGCTGGTCTATTCAGGGAGTCAGGGAGATTGCTGGTCTATTCAGGGAGTCAGGGAGATTGCTGGTCTATTCAGGGAGTCAGGGAGATTGCCCCACCTGCAGGGCAACATGGTTTTTTCCAGGTGAACAGGCTTGTTTCTGCTTTATTTCCAATTCAGAATCAGTCTCATAAAGCATACCCCCAAGCAAGGACGGACTGGGGCTTTAATTCGGCCTTGGCAATTGTGAACGTGCGCGCGTCACAGGGGACGTGTTTCACGACATATGGGGGCATGCTGTGAGTCATGGGTGTGTGGACTCATGGCACGCCCCCATTACCTTGGCGATGGTTGCTGGGGTCTGGGGCGCGCCGCGAGTCCGGGGTTGTGGACTCGCGGCATGCCCCCATTTCCATGGAGACGATGGAACCAGAGAGCCAGAGGCTGCACTGTGCGCGGCCTTCCCGGCTCTCTGAGTGACCGATTCGGCCCATCGGCCCTTCTGGCATGTGCCAGAAGTGCCAGATGGCCAGTCCGGCCATGCCTCCCAGCATCCAAAGCTTGCAAAGTGGTACTCGTTTGCACATCAAAGCCACACCCAGCATAAAATGGGGCATGGCTTCATGGGCATGCTACGATTGCAAGCCACGCCTCTTATTTTTGTAAGTGTTGGGGCATGGCCAGTGCTCTGTGAGCTGCTGGCATGCACCCAGTCCCTCTGTCTCCTGCGCACAGCGTCTATTCACCTTGCTCTGCACGGCACTATGCAGAGCAGCCAGCGAGTGACAGGAGCCTCCCAACTGATGCCCGTGGGTGGGACAGTGGGACAGTCCCCAAAAAACTGGACTGTCACACGAAAATCAGGACAGTTGGGAGTTATGTATAAAACATATAGGACCCTGTTCTGTTAAAAAGCAGAATCTGCAATTGTTTCTATGGCATGTTGGGGGCCGCATATCGCAGGGCAAGACTGCCCAGCTTGCTGCCCACCTCCCGGCGGCTGTGAATGCAATGTAATTGTGATCGCGCAGCAATTACATTGCGTTCGCAGCAGCTGTGAATGCCCCCTGCCTTCACAGCATATATAGTGCATTATTTGCAGTCATTACTGTGCACATACGGGGCAGAATGTAATGGAGTCCGAGTTCACCCGACATGTGGGATGCTGGCTGAACTCAGACTTTTTTAAAAGGGCAGTCATTTACAAGGCATAACCATGCCTTGTAAATGATTGCCCCTTTAAAAAAAAAAGTCTGAGTTTTGGCGGCATCCTGCACGTTGGGTGAACTCAGACTGCATTACATACCACCCGTAGAGTATTATTTGCAGCCTTTGCTATGCACTTTTAGCCAATTCAGTGGTTTCCTGCGCCCCCTGCTGAACGTCTGTAGCGATGGGCGTCTATCTGAGCTATTCAGTTACTGCTCCGATCAGACGCCCATAACCAGCTAAGGTACCTGACATCTCCGGGTTCAGCCACACAAAGCGGCTAAACCTGTCTAAAGCGCTTGAATGGGCGTCCAAACTACAGACTTTGTGACACATTTTTTTCTTGCACCTCCTGAAGCTGCAAGAAAAAATGTGACTACCGTGGCTAATGGGCGTCTATCGGAGATACAATTGAATAGCTGTGATAGTTGCCCATAGAGCATTATTTGCAGCATTTGCTGTGCACGGCTGTGGATCATTAGGTCGACCCTAATTAGGCAGACAGTCAATAGATCGACCCAATATTGTCGATATGGAAAAGATTAACAGGTACAAAAGTTTGATACATGAAAATGTCAACATGGAAAATCGGCGACACAAAAAAGTTTGAAACAATTTTTTTTGTTTATTTTGGTGTTGTTTTCGCCGTCACAGCATGTGTAACCCCAATTAGTGTTCCGTGGCCCCTTGCTGCGGTCTAGGTTACTATTCCGGCTGCGGTCTAAATTACTATTCCCAGTCGCAGTCCACGTGGTTGGTAAAGTATGAAAAAGGTAGAAACAGTCCCAAAAAAATCTGAAAAAGTTGTGTCGACCATATGTGTGCCGACCATTGTCATGTCGACCTTTTGTACCTGTTGACCATAAGCACTGTAGATCTTTTAAATTTCGACCTAATGCATAATGACCATCAATGGCTGACCTATTGACTATCAACCTTTTCACTGTCGCCCTATAGTCCGAATACTGCTGTGCAAATATTGGGGGAGGGTACTAATCACCCTGGCCCAGGTCTGAGGAAGGGGCCTAATGAGGGCCCAGGTCCCCTTCCCCCACCCTTTTACCTGGCAGCAGCTCTTCTCCTCAGCCCAGCGTACGCTGCCGTGTGGCCAGGGAGGCGCTTGAGATACAATTTTTTCGGTATTTATTTCTAAGGGTACATGGCCACGCCTCCTATGATTAGAGCACAACCCCTGACAAGTACTTGGGCCCAGCCAGGCTTTCTACTGCCCTGCTCTTTCTCTCTACATACATTCTTTCTTTCATATTTATCACTATTCACTCCCAATGCTAATAACACTGTAGTATCATTTACGTTTTGCATGTGTATTATTTGTTTGTATCACATAATATGATAATAATATCTGTGTAAAAGCATTGCATGGGTCTGTCCTGTAGTTTATGTAAGAGTTACAGACAGCAATACATGAGCATTTAGATTAGTCAGTTTCACAGTTGCATGCATGTGCTATTTGCAGAGCCTGGCCAGTCGCCATAGAGGAGGCACCGAGGTGTGCACACTGACCTCTCCCCTCCGGCTACAGGACAAGGTTCACACAGAGCAGGGAGACGGCGCAGCAAGATGTGGAAGCAGCTCCTGGATAACGGCAGGTGAGAGTCTGTGGAACGTCTGCGTCCTGTGCGACTTTCTCTTCCTGTGTCAGCAGCAGAACTGCAGATAAATTGGTCACATGGAAAATATACACAGTTTCCCAGAGCAGTGTGTGCAGAGTATAGTCACAGAGGATATCTGCTGCAGCTCTGCAGTTTTATATGGAGAGATAATAGTTTATAACGCTATGTGGCTCTTGTAGCGTCAGATGAATTTACAGTACGACCATATGCAGGAAATAACGCACCGAGGTAAAAGCACAGTTACTCCTCACTGGCAGATGTGCCAGGTTTACCTAAGGAGGCGCCAGGGTGTATACTTACTATAGTAACCCATGGGCAGGGCACAGAGATGTGGAGTGTCAGTGTTACTAGTAATTGCTACACTCTATGATTCTGAAATGAAGTGTCATATACACAGGAGACTGTTATTAATAAGTGCAGAAGTCACTTGTTCCTCTAAAAATATAACTACAAATTAAATAAAATAACATCTTTTGTTTTCACCAATTCAAATGGAGAACGACTTTCAACCGTTTTTTTAACGGTCAGGGGTTACTGGCCCAAATTATGCACCGTGTAAGATTGACCGGATAAACCCCAACCTCTTGCACTTAAGGGCCCTACACACTCGGCGATGCGCCGCCGAGGTGCCCGACGGCCGATACGGCCGACGAGCAACCCGGCGGCGGGGGGGCAGTGACGGGGGGAGTGAAGTTTCTTCACTCCCCCCGTCACCCGGCTGCATTGAAGTGCAGGCAAATATGGACGAGATCGTCCATATTGGCCTGCATGCACAGCCGACGGGAGATCAGCGATGAACGAGCGCGGGGCCGCGCATCGTTCATCGCTGGAGTCTCCACACTGAAAGATATGAACGAGTTCTCGTTCATTTATGAACGAGATCGTTCATATCTTTCAGAATATCGGCATGTGTGTAGGGCCTATTACAGTATATAACCATATACACTAGGGGCAATAACTGAAAGCCCTGCAATTCAATAGTTATTCACCCAACCCCCCCCCCCCCCCCACTTCAGTCAGGAGAAGACTGAATGTATACTGCTGTAATTGGAGAGGTGTCACTGGAACCAATCAGACAGCCACAGTGGCCATCTTATCACAATCATTGGTAACTGCCTGATCACCATAGTTTACTTTCAAGTAATTTCCAGGTGTCAGCCTCCCCCATTGACAACTCCCACTGCACCCTATTAAACTAGTTCTATGATAAAGATAATACTCCACATTATAAATGTTGTTATTCTCCTAACAAAAAAATGTAAAGTGTTAAATCTGCAGAGAGCAGCCATTTGCTTGGCCGCAGACCCCTCTGAAGAGTGCCCACACATTTATAGAATCTGGTCCAGTTAAACCCGATACGACCCAATGTCAGTACATACAGATAGCCACATCCTGGGGACGGTAATGGCGTCTCCCGGTTGCCTTGAAAAAATGTCCACCACAGTTTGGCCGCATTCAGACTAGATGAGCCTACTTTTCCTGGCCTTCATCTATTCATTAAGTCATTGGCAGTGTCTAAAGACGCAATATCTATCCTAATAGGATTAAAATGGTTCTTACGAAGAGTCTTGAAAGACTTGATGCCATCTGACACAGGTTTTTACTCTCTGTCTCTAGACCACAGGTTCTCAAACTCGGTCCTCAGGACCCCACACGGCCCATGTTTTGCAGGTCACCTGTAGATTTTAAAAATGTGGCAGTTGGTGATATACAGTGCAGCTGCTGGGTGACATGGCAAACGTGAACCGTGTGGGGTCCTGAGGACCGAGTTTGAGAACCACTGCTCTAGACCATTGTGCCTAGTCCTTGCTTTGGGTCCACAGGATACCACCCTGCCGCCACCCCTGGACCCTCCTCACAAATCGGCAACATACAGTTTTAGGCATTTCCATGAAGATGCTCTAAACCAAAGCATACAAGTTATGAATAACTACTGGTACAGATAGTAAGAAACACACCACAGCGGTTTTATTGCAGTTTAATCACTTTTAATTACAGTAATACAAGATTACAGTAGCAGCATGAATCAGAATCAGAGTCCTTTTGTGGTTCCCATGGTTGTAGCCTTGTCCTGGAGGATTCCCAAGAGACCTGGAAGCTCGGTCAATAAGGGGCAGATGTACTATGCCTTGGACAGAGATAAAGTGAACATAGAGTACCAACCAATCAGCTCCTAACTGTCATTTTTTAAACACAGCCTGTAACATGGCGTTAGGAGCTGGTACTTAAATCTCTCTTCACTTTATCACTCTCCAAGGCTTAGTACATATCTCCCTTTAAGTGATTAATGAAAGAGTTAATTACCATGGCAGTAGTTTCTCCACTGGTGTCAGCCCATCAGCCATACTGTTGCTCAGGTGGGATCAGTATGATTAGCCGGTGCTCGTAATACCGCTGGGATCCCGATTGTTAATAAGCCAACAGGGGTGAGTAAGGGGTGTTCCCCCTCTCCCAACCCCTAACCCTCCTTCTCCGCAGCCTAACCCTAACCTCCCCCCTTGGTGCCTAACCCTAACCCCCCCTTGTAGGTGCCTAACCCCACATCCCCGCTGCTTAAACCTAAACCCCCCCCCCGCAGCCTAACCCTCCAAGGGGGGTGCCTAACCCTAACCCCCCCCTCCCTGCAGCCTAACCCTAATCCCCCGGTACGCAGCCTAATTCTAACCCTCCCCCTTGCAGCCTAAATCTAACCTTCTCCCCTGCAGCTTACCTGACTTGCGACCCGGTGTCTCCTCATTCGGGATCCCTACTAACGGTATTCCTGCGCTGGGATGTTGTACTCTTCTAGATGTCTCTGTCGGCATTTAAAAGGGGGTTGGTATTCCAGCATCGGTATTCTGATTGCCGGGATAGCGACAGTATTTGGGTTATTTTCCATCCTGTGCTTAACCCAGCTTTAGGTATATTTAAACAGCAGTTGAAAGTACTTTATTTCATCCATAAAGCAGAAACAAATAACAAAAGATGTATTCATTATTTTATTCCAAATGTATTCTCAATTTAGGGGTAAACTTTAGAAAAATAGGTAGAGTACCTTTAAAAGTTAAAGCCCACTGTTAAATTATTTAAATAATATGCAGGTACTTGAAAAAGGTTGGGGAGGGGGACAGTTATTCACAACTTATCACTGCAGGGGTTAAGCCAGTAAGTTGTTGTACCCCACATATTAATGTCTGTGAGATAGTTTTAGTAATGGAGCGTCGTATAACACAATGCAGAGGGTGGTTGGAAGGACATGAAATGTTTGATAGTAATGTTAATATTTAACAATAGATAGGTGAAAAGTGACTGGAATATTTTGGTCACTTTCCAGAGTTCAAAGAATAAATTACACATGTTTGACAAATACTTTCATTACCAGAAAGACCTGTATATTCCTGACCTATGGCAGATAATGTCTCAGTGATACAGAAACGGGGTTGTACAGTGGTTATTCTCCACCTGCACATCTGACCCTGTGATGGGGGCTTTGCAGAGATAACGAATCAGGTTCAGAGCCCAATGCCAGCAGCTTAAAACCTTGGTGAGGAGTTTTTATTTCTACTGTTCCATATTGGATCATAAACTTGATAAAAAGATATTAAATGCCCCATAGGTGTGTCCCATACTATGTTCATCTCCTGTGCAGCTTCCATAGACCTGAATGTCAGAATTTCAATTCTAGAAATGAATGGAACATCATTTTCTCTAGAAATGTCTATTTGTTGCACATAACTTACATTTAGGGCCTCATTCAGAGATGGATGCTGAAACGTCCGTATGCGTCTTTTGCCAGTATTGCTTCTTTGGCTTTATGCACATATGGGTACAAGCCCTTCCCTGTTGTAGAAACGTACGTCTGCGTGTGTAAGGACCGAGATTCCCTCTATGAGCATATTTAGACTCAACCATCAGTCGCACCATATAACATTGCACCAGACCCATCCTAGGTGATGATTGTCCATCAGAATACATCCTCCAATGTGACTTTGCAACCACCTCGGTGATACGCCCGTGACACTCCTATAACACGTCCATAACATGGACCATCTTCGTGCATCCGGTTACTGTTCAGGGACGTCCAGTACATTTTCAAGACTTCTCTGGGACTGTCTATATCTCAGTCACAACTGCAGCTCTGTGTGTGCAACTGAGACGCATGCATAATGAGACAAATAATATCTCAGCTGCGTCCGACTCAGAATCAGGCCCATGATGTTAGTATATATATTTATGATGTTCCTTGCTGTGCCTCCGTAGGTCGGCCTTCAATGAGCACTGGCCTCACAGCCTCCTGGTCCCGGCCGCTGTCGGCTTAGGGGGTGCCCTGCTTTGCTGGAAGCTACATGGGCAGAAAATAAAAACACTGGAACTGGGAGAAGGCTGGTGGGGTCCTGGGGAGAAATCTCTAGTCCGTAATGAGGACACGCGGGTGCGACCTTTCGTCATTGAAGCCGCCGATGCTGACATTAAGGTATTGATATAGACATGGACACCTGGAGACCTTGTGTTGGAACAAATTCCTTGTTCCACTCCACCATGTTTTACTACTTAGAGTCCTGTTATATTATAGCTATGATACCGCTCTAGTCACTGTCACTGGAATCTCTGCACTTGTGTCAGGTGCTAGCTGCCTGCAAACTGTATTTGTATCTGGTCCTCTGTGCAATCCAGTAATCCCTGGCAGACTGTATTGACCTGTGTGTCGGAATACCCAGTTAATGTTTACTTATCTCTTATACTCACTCAGCCTAGCTGCAGCAGCCTTGTGCTCTAGATGAGGGTACCCGGTACCTCCACTAGTTTGGAATCACTTAAGCAAAAGCCACTGGGAAGATGCAAAATCACTTTTATTTTATATCATATGCAGAAGGGATGTAATCATAACGTCGACACCACAATGTTGACATTGAACATGTTGACATATGCAGAATATGAATATGTAAAATGTCAATATTCTGCAGAGACTGGAGATTTATAGCTAGGCTGCACAGTGGAGGGAGAGGGATAGGCTGTGGGAGAAGAGGGTTGGGTTAGGCACTAGGGGGAGGATTAGGTTTCAGCTACGGGTTCAGCCATACTCACCGCTGAAAGCGCAGCTGGACCCGCCGTTGCTCATCATGTCTCACTACTGAAGCCGCCAAACTTGCTGTACCAAGTGAGTCACCACTACACCACTAGATCGCCAGGGACACTTTTTCTGTATCAATGTTGTAAATGTCAGCATACTGCATGTTAAAATTATGACCAGAATGATTACAAACTATACAACACGCTATATATATATATATATATATATATATATATATATATATATATATATATATAGGAACAGGCATTCGGCACTCCAATAGTAATGCAGGTTAACAGCGCCCGGTGCCTTCCTCAGTATGAAAATGCTTAAACATAGAGAGGAAGTCTGGCTGCACTCTTAGGACTTTAATCCATAAATCACAGGCAGCAAAACCCTTGGGTAGTTTGTGTTAGCAATGTTATGCCTGACGATGATTTTAATAAATCAAAACGTTGCTAACACAAACTACCCAAGGGTTTTGCTGCCTGTGATTTATGGATTAAAGTCCTAAGAGTGCAGCCAGTCTTCCTCTCTCTCTCTCTCTCTCTTTCTCTCAATGTATATGTATATATATATATATATATATATACTGCTCAAAAAAATAAAGGGAACACTTAAACAACACAATGTAACTCCAAGTCAATCACACTTCTGTGAAATCAAACTGTCCACTTAGGAAGCAACACTGATTGACAATCAATTTCACATGCTGTTGTGCAAATGGAATAGACAACAGGTGGAAATTATAGTCAATTAGCAGGACACCCCCAATAAAGGAGTTGTTCTGCAGGTGGTGACCACAGACCACTTCTCAGCTCCTATGCTTTCTGGTTGATGTTTTGGTCACTTTTGAAAGCTGGCGGTGCTTTCATTCTAGTGGTAGCATGAGACGGAGTCTACAACCCACACAAGTGGCTCAGGTAGTGCAGCTCATCCAGAATGGCACATCAATGCGAGCTGTGGCAAGAAGGTTTGCTGTGTCTGTCAGCGTAGTGTCCAGAGCGTGGAGGCACTACCAGGAGACAGGCCAGTATCAGGAGACGTGGAGGAGGCCGTAGGAGGGCAACAACCCAGCAGCAGGACCGCTACCTCCGCCTTTGTGCAAGGAGGAACAGGAGGAGCACTGCCAGAGCCCTGCAAAATGACCTCCAGCAAGCCACAAATGTTCATGTGTCTACTCAAACGATCAGAAACAGACTCCATGAGGGTGGTATGAGGGCCCGACGGCCCGACGTCCACAGGTGGGGGTTGTGCTTACAGCCCAACACCGTGCAGGACGTTTGGCATTTGCCAGAGAACACCAAGATTGGCAAATTCGCCACGGGCGCCCTGTGCTCTTCACAGATGAAAGCAGGTTCTCACTAAGCACATGTGACAGACATGACAGAGTCTGGAGACTCCAAGGAGAACGTTCTGCTGCCTGCAACATCCTCCAGCATGACCGGTTTGGCAGTGGGTCAGTAATGGTGTGGGGTGGCATTTCTTTGGGGGGCCGCACAGCCCTCCATGTGCTCGCCAGAGGTAGCCTGACTGCCATTAGGTACTGAGGTGAGATCCTCAGACCCCTTGTGAGACCATATGCTGGTGCGGTTGGCCCTGGGATCCTCCTAATGCAAGACAATGCTAGACCTCATGTGGCTGGAGTGTGTCAGCAGTTCCTGCAAGACGAAGGCATTGATGCTATGGACTGGCCCGCCCGTTCCCCAGACCTGAATCCAATTGAGCACATCTGGGACATCATGTCTCGCTCCATCCACCAACGCCACGTTGCACCACAGACTGTCCAGGAGTTGGCGGATGCTTTAGTCCAGGTCTGGGAGGAGATCCCTCAGGAGACCATCCGCCACCTCATCAGGAGCATGCCCAGGCATTGTAGAGAGGTCATACAGGCACGTGGAGGCCACACACACTACTGAGCCTCATTTTTACTTGTTTTAAGGACATTACATCAAAGTTGGATCATCCTGTAGTGTGTTTTTCCACTTTCATTTTGAGTGTGACTCCAAATCCAGACCTCCATGGGTTAATAAATTTTATTTCCATTGATAATTTTTGTGTGATTTTGTTGTCCGCACATTCAACTATGTAAAGAACAAAGTATTTAATAAGAATATTTCATTCATTCAGATCTAGGATGTCTTATTTTAGTGTTCCCTTTATTTTTTTGAGCAGTGTATATATATATATATATATATATGTACAAACAGACAGGCACAGGAATTCAGGTAATAGGGGGCTCACCACACAGAGAACCTACTATCCTCCCATACCTTAAAGGGTCTATGTCTTTCTGGCCTTGCGTCTCGGCCACTGGACCACTGATCATTCTGCCAGAAAGTCAGGTACCAAACCCAACGTAATGCTTTTGGCAGGTCCATGGAGGCTTCAGCAGATCCAATCCCACAGCACAATCCTGGAACAATCTAAACAATATTCAGCTTGTTCAAGTTTAAGATAGCCATAGAACTTAGTCCCAGTGGCTGAGCTCCCTCTTTTAATCCCAGTCCGGTTCCAGCGATGGTGTGACTTTGTTTAGGCTGATCTTAGACAGAGATTCCCTGTTGGTCTGGTATCTACTTAATGGAGGGTGGCCACTAAGCCTTCCCCAAGTTGTTGGGTTGCAGCCGGCACTCGGCCTGTATGTTCTGTGCCTGTGTAATGTTGGAAGTTGATATATAATATTGGTTGTTTGTTTAGGATCTTCATGATCGCCTGGATCAAACTCGATTCTTCTCACCACTGGAAGACTCAAATTTTAACTATGGTTTTAATTCTAATCACCTAAAGACAGTTATCTCCTACTGGAGAAACCAGTTTGATTGGCACAAGCAAGTAAAGATCCTCAATACTTACCCCCACTACCGGACCTCTATAGAAGGTATATGGTGAATTTACTGTGGCACCCCCTTAATATTGTATATATGTAATGAATATATCAAGATGGGTGGTGTGGGGGTGGGGGGTGGGGTCAGTGAGAATAGAGGGAGTGACTATTTCACGTTAAGAATTATTTTTGGCTCCATAGGTCTGGAAGTACATTTCATCCACGTGAAGCCTTCACATCTTGCACCTGGACAGAAGGCCCGCCCTCTGCTCATGGTCCATGGTTGGCCCGGCTCCTTTTATGAGTTCTATCGTATTATTCCACTCCTGACAGAACCAGGCAAACATGGTATGAACCCCAACATTGTCTTTGAGGTCATCTGTCCATCAATACCGGGCTACGGCTTTTCCGAGGCATCACACAAGAAGGGTAAGGATTTGAGTACACTGCAGGCAATGCCATGCAAGAAGAGCGCCAATAATGGGTGATTACTCTGAATAGTTCATGTGTTTTTCATAATGATGAAGCAAACAGATCGATACACCAAATAGTCCTTTCAGATCTCCTTTGGGTTGAGACTTAGTGATAAGACCAACGTTTTCTTTCTCTCACAGGCTTCAATGCTTTTGCTGCTGCCCGGATTTTCTACAAGTTGATGTTGCGACTTGGATTCAGGGAATTTTATCTGCAAGGTGGAGATTGGGGAAGTAGGATTACTACAATCTTGTCTCAGATGAAGCCAGAGTAAGTATTTGGCCTTTGGTACACAGCAGAGGTGAAACGTGAAGGTTGTCTGCTATGCATCTAATCTCTATATTATATGAGTTATTCTTCTTGGTTATCATTTATGGATAATCTATGCAAGTGCTCTTGTATGTCACTGTCACCCTTCTGTAGGTCAGTTAAGGGCTTACACCTGAACTTTGTGATGCTTCCAATGGTGCTTGGAAGGCTGAAATCTCTGCTTATTGGTCGCTATGCACCCTGGTTAGTGGGGATGACAAGAGAAGATGTCCAACGCCTATATCCTTACATGAAGAAGAACGTGTATGGAATTTTACTGGAGAGTGGTTACTTGCACATACAGGCGACCAAACCCGACACAGTAGGTAAGTAGCCCTGTTATTTATTTTCAGTAGATATGTGTTGTGATGAACCTTAGTGGGCAAGAAAATCTGATGTCTTCTGTATGCACCTGTATATGGGACTATTTTTGAAGAACAATCCTGTCCCTCCATCCTCCTATGGGATATGGGTCTCAGCTGTCCCCTTTATCCATTAGACCTTAACTGATCTGCGTTGTTGGCTGTGAGGATGCTGCCCCTAAATCACTGGGCAAGAGTTTCATTCTTCTCACTGATTCCATGTTAGTTTTAAATTATTTGCACATTTTGAACATTCATCTCCTTTTCACAGTGGTCTGTGTGTTCTACCTGTGTAACAAAATAAAAGTAACCTTCACCCCCAATATTCCAAAATAAAAGCACAAAAGAAAAGGTTAACATTGCAGATTTGCCAGTGACATCCTGCAAATGGACGTGGGTAAAGTTCTATGTTGCGGTTGTACATTACGAATGTAGACATGTATGCCTCCGGAGGGGCAAATGCTTTAACTATCTTAGAAAGATAGGAGATGAATGCACCTGTCTCTACTCCAACATGCAAAAGCGAGACGTTGGTGAGGACAGCGACCTCTATGTAGGAGGACTCACAGTATTGTCACTGCAAGAGGACCTGATTTGTGGTGCCAGTGATCAAGTCTTGTTACTATACTTATACCGAAATGCACTTTTCACCTTCCAGTTACACCTCTGCAGGTATGGAAGCCAATCCCTGGCCATTTTTTCAATCCTGGGTATCGGGATTGAAAAATGACCAATCCCGGGATTCCCGGGATTGGCTTTTAAGTGTGTGGCCGCCCCCTTGCCCCACCCCGCCCCACACACCGTATACCAAGGGCGGGTAGGTGGGGATCTCTTCCTGTACTCCCTCAGTGCATGGCTGACGGCACAGCGTGACCTCATGTTGCGCCGGGGGAGCCGGAAGGAGGAAGCCGGGCAGCTTCTTAGATTCCTGTGGACTCCCAACGCTGATCCCTCAATCCCCGGGATTGGACCCTAAAATCCCGGGATCCCGCCAATCCCGATCCCGGGATTGGCCACCATATCTGCAGAGAAATGCATAGAAGCTGCAGTTTGACCAATTGTATAAAAATCAATAAACAAGCTAAATGCTACCTGTGACAGTCTTGGTTCCACCAATCTCATGATTCATTTAAGCCATAAATCTGCTTAAAACAAGGTTGTATTTAATGAATCTGAATATTTACGTGTCTAAAGGGGGTGCTCTTTACAGAGGACATCATTTGGGCTTTGAAGTGATTTCTTAAACTGTCCACCATGTTCATCTTCATCCACAAACCAGCCTGCTAGGTACACATTAAATTGCCAGGGGCGGCAAAGGAGTGTGAAGTGGTTGTGTAGCTCGAAATGCGTCAGATAAAAATGCTGAAATGCGTTAGCCAGAGTAATACACATTGTTTCGCACACAAATAGACATCATGAAGCCACATTTTTATTGTGCAGTTGATTGTGCTCCAGGTCTTTGATAAGTGTTCTATCCGTAGGCTCAGCTCTGAACGACTCTCCCGCTGGACTTGCTGCCTACATTCTTGAGAAATTCTCCACTTGGACGGACAATTCATTCCGGGACCTAGAAGAAGGAGGCCTGGAGAGGTGAGAAGAACAACACAAAGTAAATCTTGAATCAACAAACATTTTGCAGATTATTTCACTAAAGTCACATAACAAAGGCAGGAGATGATCTACACGGGACAACAAACCCCCAAGGGTCATGTACATGTCTCCTGTGAATCACCTGTTCTGATTACACAATCACCCCCGAATAATGCCTATGCTGACATGTAGCCCACACATTATATTCCCATGTGGGGATGATGGGGGTACATTGATGAAGATGACAGTGTCACTTGAACAAATCTATCTTCTATGTTATCTACTAAATTCAGGAAATACTCTTTGGATGATCTCTTAACCAATGTGATGATCTACTGGGTGACTGGATCCATAGCGTCCTCCATGAGATTCTACAAGGAGAACTTCTCACAGTATTACACGAGTATGCCGGATTACAAGTAAGACCTAACTATGGATTTTACGGAATGTTTTGTTTCTTCTGCTTTTTACAATATTGTTCTATGACCAATAGGCATGGAAGCTAGATCCCCCTCACTGGCTGTCAGTGCACCCACCGGCCTCTCTAGTTCCTCCCAGAGACCCCTGTACACATTTATTTTGCCTTTTAGAATCTGCAGTAGGAGAGAAGTAATAAATAAACGTCCCCATTTTGGCTCAGGCACTCTCAGGATTTCTACAGTACAAGTCACGTTCCATAACAAGATACAAGGAAAGCACAGGGAAAATGACGGGTGTAGTCTGTTCCTGTATCTGCAGCTTCTGTTCAGAGTATGAATCATAACAGAACTCTAGTTGGACCCATAATTGCAGTGTATACATAAAGCAGTCTAGTATTTGCAATAGTTAGCGTTTCTGTTGCATGACAAAAGATGCTAAAAATTGCCCTCCCTCTGGTTGGCTGGTTTGGCTGGTGTTAAGGCTATTGTCATTAATGCCACTACCTGCAAAAAAAAACTCAGTTAAAACTCGAGAATAAATAAAGATACATTAAAACAAAGAACATCATAGTTTTTCTTATGGAATTCCGCATCTGATTGATATGTCACGTGACTGCCTTCCCAATTACAAAATTAGAGTTGCATCCAAGATGGCCGACTTCGAGATGGCCGGCATACTGTTGACATACTCCCATATCATATGTGTAGACACTGGATTAATATTTCCTTACACATTTCCTTTTTATAAGAGTCAGGTGCAAACACAGGTTTTCTAGAGGGGGACTTACAAAAAACAATCTCCTGCTCTGCAGAAAACTGGAGCAGGTGCGGGAGTCAGGGGGAACTGTAGAAGACCCTACAGTAATGTATGGCATATAGTATAAATAATAAACACTTGAGGGTGTAGATGGTATAGGTCAGAGTTTCCCAACTTCAGTCCTCGAGGCACACTAAAATTCCCTCATATTTAACTTTTGTAAACATAAGTGTCAGGAAAATTTTAAACTTTCCATAATAAACAAACAAACAAACAAACATAACAGAACCAGTAGGTGACAGAACTGAACTTTCTAAGAACACATTCTCCCAAACATAGGTGTCAGGAAAATGTTAAACTTTCTATAATAAATAAACAAACAAACAAACATACATAACAAAACTAGCAGGAGACAGAACTGAACTTTCTAAGAACACATTCTCCCACCTCATGGTAAGGCTCCTGCCTTTTCTTTCTGGCAGCTACTCTCTGGTCCAGTGTACTGGATCTCCACACACAGCAACCTTTGTAGAAGCAGCTGCTATACTGGGCATGTGCAGCAGCTTCACTTTGTGGCAGCAGTTGTAGTAATCATAATATATACTTTCTCTGACGTCCTAAGTAGATGCTGGGATTCCGTAAGGACCATGGGGAATAGCGGCTCCGCAGGAGACTGGGCACAACTATAAAGAAAGCTTTAGGTCTAACTGGTGTGCACTGGCTCCTCCCACTATGACCCTCCTCCAGACTTCAGTTAGAATCTTGTGCCCGGCTGAGCTGGATGCACACTAGGGGCTCTCCTGAGCTCCTAGAAAGAAAGTATATTTTAGGGTTTTTATATTACAGTGAGATCTGCTGGCAACAGACTCACTGCAGCGAGGGTGTCAGGTTCGGTTTTACTTGTGTCCCCGGAGGGGGCGCTAGTGGGTCAGTGGAGGTAGGATGGAAGAAGTGAGGAGGCTGGATTGGGTTTCTGCGCATCAGCGCAATGGTGTTTTATTTAACATAAAAGTCACACAATATGGCAGCAGAATAACGTGCAGGGATAAACAATAAAAAGTATGCAATGAAAATGGTGCAGCTTGGAAGCTGAGAGTCTATGGAGGAAATGGCAATGATAAATAAGTTCACTGATGTGAGAACCAGAATGGTTTAAAACGTGGAGCCAGCAGAGATGGTAAATAAATGTATAGCAACCTGGTAGCAGATGCAGGAGACTCAGGTGAATGTTCACAGTGCAGTTCGTTAGGCACAGGCAGCTAGCAAGCTGCTTCACAGGTGAGGTGATGGAATGCACCTGGAGAGAGTCTCTACTGCAGAGGCTGAAGCACACTGCGGTTGTAGTTAGGTGTGGAGCCAAATACAGATGCAGGGGTTGCTGATGCTTGTAGTTCCACGGAGGTGCAGGAAGGTAACCAGGAATATGGAGGAACAGGTAGGTAACCAGGAACACGGAGGATCCAGGAAGGTAACCAGGAACACGGAGGAATCCAGGCACATGGGTCGCAGGAGTGACACAAAGTTCAGGACAACCACAGGCTCATCCTGCAGCTCCTGATATACCCCCTGGTGTGCAGACATTGGTTGGAGTGGGACAAGGAGGTGCGGCCAAGCTCCGGATTGGCCGCCGTACTCTGACCGATGGAGACTGTCATGGCGGCGCCCATGCCGCGGCCCGGCGGGAACGCGGCGTGCTCACACGCCCGCTGTTACAGGAGCGTTCCTAGGCCCAGGATGACGTCTGGAGGCAGAGGAGCGGACGACAGCAGAACGTAGGGACCCCGGACGGAGTCCGCACCGACGGACAGACGTGGCTGTGGTGAGTCGATTCCTGACAGTACCCCCTCCTTTATGGGTGGGCACTGAACACCCACGTGGCTTGGAAGGATGAGTTCTGTAGAAGACACGGACCAACCTTGGAGCATGGACATCTGACGAATTTACCCAACTTCTCTCCTCAGGACCATAACCGGACCAGTCGATAAGGTATTGTAGACGACCGTACCGGCAACGGGAATCCACAATCTTCTCTATCTCGAACTCCACGCCCCGCTGAGTTCGTACTTTGGGGCCGACTGGAAGAGCTCTTTGGAAGCGATTCAGGACTAACGGTCTGAGGAGAGAGACATGAAAGGCATTAGGTATTCGTAGAGAAGGTGGTAACTTGAGCTTATAGGCCACAGGATTGATGACTCTTTCGATGGGAAAGGGACCGATGAAACGTGGTGCAAATTTCATCGAGGGGACTCTAAGACGAAGGTTTCGGGTGGAAAGCCAAACCTTGTCACCAGGTTTCAGGCTAGGAACTGCACGTCTTTTGCGGTCAGCAAAGAACTTATACCGGCTAGAAGCCTTCTTGAGAGAAGCATGAATCTTCCTCCAGGTTGAAGAGAACTGACTCAAGACAGCAGTGGCAGCAGGAACATCAATGTGAGGAAGTTCTTGAAAATCTGGAACACGGGGATGTTGTCCATATACAGCAAAGAACGGAGTTGTCTCTGTAGCAGTATGGTAGCGGAAATTGTGGGCAAATTCAGCCCATGGGAGCAGGTCCAACCAGTCATCTTGAGAAGACGAAACATAAAGTCTTAAAAAGTTTTCTAACTCTTGGTTTACCCTCTCCGTCTGCCCATTCGTCTGAGGGTGGTAGGCTGACGAAAACTTGAGATTGACTTGCATGGCAGAACAAAGGGCTCTCCAAAATCTTGCCACAAACTGAACTCCACGGTCAGATATAATTTCAGTGGGTAGTCCATGTAAGCGGAAAATCTCCCGTAGGAAGATTTGGGCAAGCTTCGGTGCGGAAGGAAGACCCTGGAGTGGTACAAAATGGGCCATTTTGGTAAACCTGTCAACCACAACCCAGATGGTATTGAATCCTTGAGAAGAGGGAAGGTCAGAGATGAAATCCATGGACAAGTGTGACCAGGGACGGCTGGGAACAGATAATGGTTGTAACTGACCTGCTGGAGATTGTCGAGGAGTCTTGTGCTGCGCACACTTCGGGCAGGATGCCACGAAATCTTTGATGTCAACTTTCATCTTCGGCCACCAGTATGTCTCAGAGAGGAACTTGAAAGTTTTCAGGACACCAGGATGCCCAGTGAATTTGGACTGATGAGCCCAAGACAGCAACTTGGAACGGAGTTCTGGGGAAACAAAAGTCTTACCAGGAGGTGGAGCAGGAGAAACTTGAGACGAAGCAAATACCACTGGACTCAGGATGGAATGCGGAACCGAGTCGGACGTCTGCTCTTCGGACTCCATAGATCGGGATAAAGCGTCTGCCTTGATATTCTGAGAACCTGGGCGGAAATGAAGTTTAAAGTTAAAACGAGAGAAGAACATAGCCCACCGGGACTGGCGAGGATTGAGGCACTGGGCTGCCTTCAAATAAAGCAGATTTTTATGATCCGTATAGATGTTGAACGGAAATTTGGCCCCTTCCAGGAGATACCTCCATTCCTCAAGGGCCAGCTTGATCGCTAGTAGTTCTTGATCTCCAATGGAATAGTTAGCTTCTGCAGGGAGGAATTTACGAGAATAAAATCCACAAGGGTGAATCTTCCCATCAGTTCCCTTCTGGGAGAGAACAGCTCCAACTCCTACTGTGGAGGCATCCACCTCCAACTCGAATGGCTTGTTTACATCCGGTTGAGACAGAACTGGAGCAGACATAAAGGCCAGCTTGATCTTTTGAAATGCCGCTAAAGCTTCTTCTGACCAGTTGGAATGATCTGCCCCTTTCCGAGTTAAGTTGGTAATAGGAGCGATGAGAGTTGAAAATCCTCGGATAAACTTCCTATAATAATTGGCGAATCCCAGGAATCGCTGAATAGACTTGAGACTACTTGGAATGGACCAATTGGCAATGGCTTCCAACTTTGTCGGGTCCATCTGGAGATCCGATCCGGAAATTATATACCCCAGGAAGGGTATGGAGGGGACTTCGAAGGTACACTTGGATAATTTGCCGTAGAGACGGTTCTCACGAAGACGTCGGAGGACCTCACGGACTTGCAGACGATGAGAAGAGAGATCTTGGGAAAAGATGAGGATATCATCCAGGTAAACTACGAGGTATTTGTACAGAACGTCACGGAAGATTTCGTTAACAAAGTGCTGGAACACTGCTGGGGCGTTGCTCAACCCGAATGGCATTACCAGGTACTCGTAATGACCATCTCGAGTATTAAAAGCTGTCTTCCATTCATCACCATTACGGATTCTGATGAGGTTGTAGGCACCACGGAGATCTAACTTGGTGAAGATGCGGGCTCCCTTAACTCTATCAAACAATTCAGTGATGAGTGGTAATGGATAACTGTTTTTGATGGTAATGTCATTGAGACCCCGGTAGTCAATGCATGGACGTAATCCTCCATCCTTTTTTTTAACAAAGAAGAAGCCCGCACCAGCGGGTGAAGATGAGGGACGAATAAATCCTTTCTGTAAGTTCTCCCTGATGTAATCGCTCATCGCCTCAGTTTCAGGAACGGATAACGGATAGGTACGCCCCCTTGGTGGTTTCTTGCCGGGAATGAGGTCAATGGGGCAATCCCACTCTCTATGGGGCGGCAGAACATCAGCGGCCTTTTCACTGAAGACGTCAGAGAAATCTTGGTAAGCCGCAGGAAGATCTGACTGGGTTTTGACTTCAGAAGACTTGATAGGACAAACTTGGGCTAAGCAGGACTGGCGACAATGTGAACCCCAGGAAGTGAGTTGTAACGTAGACCAATCAATCTGCGGATTATGTAGTTGGAGCCAGAGCATTCCCAACACGATCTCCTGGGTTGCCTGAGGAATAACTAAAAACTTTATTAATTCAGAATGCAGGAACCCGACTCCCAGAACCACTGGTCTGGTTTGGTGAGATATATTCCCCTTGGAGATTCGGCTCCCATCTACTGCAGTGATGTAGACTGGATATGAGAGTTCGCAGATAGGCAAACGAAACTTATCCACCGCAGCTTGAGTGATGAAGTTTCCTGCGGCTCCACAGTCCACTAACGCAGATGCAGACTGAAGACCATCTGTAGTCTCTAAAGTCACAGGAAGAATGAGGTCTTGGTTTGAAGGAGCTTGTCTAGAAGATCCCAACTTGACTCCTCCTTTACAAGTCAGGATCTGGCGTTTCCCGAACGCACTGTACAAGAATTGATCTGGTGACCTGCAGCCGCACAATAAAGACACAGTCTCTCACGGAGTCTTCTTGACCGCTCCTCAGGAGTTAAGCGGGACCTATTAATTTGTATAGGCTCATCAGAAGGTGGAGGCTGAAATTGTACTGAAGGTACCATTCTTGACTTGCGCGGCTCACTACGAGCACGCTCACTGTTGCGTTCGCGGATGCGAGAGTCCAACTTGATACATAGAGAAATCAGTTCAGGCAATTGCTCAGGGACATCGCGGGTTGCCAGTTCATCCTTGATCCGATCTGAAAGTCCATGCCAGAAGGCTGCTACCAGGGCTTGATTATTCCACTGAATCTCTGCGGCTAACGTCTGGAACTGGATGACATATTGTCCCATACTCCGGGTACCTTGACGAAGCTGAATAAGGTCTGCAGAGGCTGATGTTGCACGACCTGGCTCGTCAAAGATAAGTCTGAAGGTTGACACGAATTCAGCGTAGTTGTTCATCAGAGGGTCAGCACGTTCCCACAGAGGAGACACCCAACTCAAGGCAGAACCAGAGAGCAGTGAGATAATGTAGGCAACCTTGGATCTTGACGTGGGGAAATTGTGTGATAATAATTCAAACTGGATTTCACATTGGTTAAGGAACCCGCGACATAGCTTCGGACTGCCATCATATTTGCTAGGCACAGGCAGGTGCAAGCGTGACACTGGAGCTGATGCAGCCGGCGTAGAAGAACTCACAACACTTGCAGGTGCTGGAGTAACTGGAACTGGAGTAGCAAGTACACTAGGCAGGGTTTGCTGTAGTGTATCAATCCGGGAGGACATCCCTTGCAGAAACTGGAACATCTGCTGCTGCACAGCCTCTTGACCATCCAAGCGGGAGACCAGATTTTGTAAGGCCCCTGACCCCACACTCTGACCACCGTCCGAGTCCATCGGTCCTGAACTTACTGTCAGGTTCGGTTTTACTTGTGTCCCCGGAGGGGGCGCTAGTGGGTCAGTGGAGGTAGGATGGAAGAAGTGAGGAGGCTGGATTGGGTTTCTGCGCATCAGCGCAATGGTGTTTTATTTAACATAAAAGTCACACAATATGGCAGTAGAATAACGTGCAGGGATAAACAATAAAAAGTATGCAATGAAAATGGTGCAGCTTGGAAGCTGAGAGTCTATGGAGGAAATGGCAATGATAAATAAGTTCACTGATGTGAGAACCAGAATGGTTTAAAACGTGGAGCCAGCAGAGATGGTAAATAAATGTATAGCAACCTGGTAGCAGATGCAGGAGACTCAGGTGAATGTTCACAGTACAGTTCGTTAGGCACAGGCAGCTAGCAAGCTGCTTCACAGGTGAGGTGATGGAATGCACCTGGAGAGAGTCTCTACTGCAGAGGCTGAAGCACACTGCGGTTGTAGTTAGGTGTGGAGCCAAATACAGATGCAGGGGTTGCTGATGCTTGTAGTTCCACGGAGGTGCAGGAAGGTAACCAGGAATATGGAGGAACAGGTAGGTAACCAGGAACACGGAGGATCCAGGAAGGTAACCAGGAACACGGAGGAATCCAGGCACATGGGTCGCAGGAGTGACACAAAGTTTAGGACAACCACAGGCTCATCCTGCAGCTCCTGATATACCCCCTGGTGTGCAGACATTGGTTGGAGTGGGACAAGGAGGTGCGGCCAAGCTCCGGATTGGCCGCCGTACTCTGACCGATGGAGACTGTCATGGCGGCGCCCATGCCGCGGCCCGGCGGGAACGCGGCGTGCTCACACGCCCGCTGTTACAGGAGCGTTCCTAGGCCCAGGATGACGTCTGGCGGCAGAGGAGCGGACGACAGCAGAACGTAGGGACCCCGGACGGAGTCCGCACCGACGGACAGACGTGGCTGTGGTGAGTCGATTCCTGACAGAGGGACTAAGGGGAGAAGAAGCGAACCTACCTAACTGGTGGTAGCTTGGGCTTCTTAGGCTACTGGACACCATTAGCTCCAGAGCGATCGACCACAGGACCCGACCTCGATCGTTCGGTCCCGGAGCCGCGCCGCTGGCCCCCTTACAGAGCCAGAAGCAAGTAGTGTTCCGGAAAATCGGCGGCAGAAGACTTCTGTCTTCAACAAGGTAGCGCACAGCACTGCAGCTGTGCGCCATTGCTCCTCATGCACACCTCACACTCCGGTCACTGATGGGTGCAGGGCGCTGAGGGGGGGGGGCGCCCTGAGGGCAATATAATACACCTTGGCTGGCAAATCTACACCATATATAGTCAGGAAGGATATATAGGTGTAAAAAATACCCCTGCCAGAATTCCAGAAAAAGCGGGAGAAGTCCGCCGGAAAAGGGGCGGGGCCATCTCCCTCAGCACACTGGCGCCATTTTTCCCTCACAGCTCCGCTGGAAGGACGCTCCCTGGCTCTCCCCTGCAGTGTCAAGCTACATAAGGGTAAAAAAGAGAGGGGGGGCACTAAATTTAGGCGCAGTATATATATATATATACTGTGTATATATATATATATATATATATATATAAAATATAAGCAGCTATAAGGGAAAAAACACTCATTTATAGTGGGATCCCTGTGTTATATAGCGCTCTGGTGTGTGCTGGCATACTCTCTCTCTGTCTCCCCAAAGGGCTTTGTGGGGTCCTGTCCTCTGTCAGAGCATTCCCTGTGTGTATGCGGTGTGTCGGTACGGCTGTGTCGACATGTTTGATGAGGAGGCTTATGTGGAGGCGGAGCAGATGCCGATAAATGTGATGTCACCCCCTGCGGGGTCGACACCTGAGTGGATGGTTCTGTGGAAGGAATTACGCGACAGCGCCGACTCCTTGCATAAAAGGTTTGACAACATACCAAATATGGGACAGCCGGCTTCTCAGCCTGTGCCTGCCCAGGCGTCTCAAAAGCCATTAGGGGCTCTAAAACGCCCGCTACCTCAGATGGCAGACACAGATGTCGACACGGATACTGAATCCAGTGTCGACGACGATGAGACTAAGGTATATTCCAATAGGGCCACACGTTATATGATTGAGGCAATGAAAAATGTGTTGCATATTTCTGATGTTACCCCGGGTACCACAAAAAAGGGTATTATGTTTGGAGAGAAAAAACTACCAGTTGTTTTTCCTCCATCTGAGGAATTAAATGAAGTGTGTGAAGAAGCGTGGGCTTCCCCCGATAAGAAACTGGTAATTTCTCTATCGTCCTAGTGGATGCTGGGGTTCCTGAAAGGACCAGGGGGATAGCGGCTCCGCAGGAGACAGGGCACAAAAAGTAAAGCTTTATGATCAGGTGGTGTGTACTGGCTCCTCCCCCTATGACCCTCCTCCAAGCCTCAGTTAGGTTTTTGTGCCCGTCCGAGAAGGGTGCAATCTAGGTGGCTCTCCTAAAGAGCTGCTTAGAAAAGTTTAGCTTAGGTTTTTTATTTTACAGTGAGTCCTGCTGGCAACAGGATCACTGCAACGAGGGACTTAGGGGAGAAGAAGTGAACTCACCTGCGTGCAGGATGGATTGGCTTCTTTGGCTACTGGACATTAGCTCCAGAGGGACGATCACAGGTACAGCCTGGATGGTCACCGGAGCCTCGCCGCCGGCCCCCTTGCAGATGCTGAAAAGAGAAGAAGGTCCAGAATCGGCGGCAGAAGACTCCTCAGTCTTCTTAAGGTAGCGCACAGCACTGCAGCTGTGCGCCATTGCTCTCAGCACACTTCACACGGCAGTCACTGAGGGTGCAGGGCGCTGGGGGGGGGCGCCCTGGGAAGCAATGTAAACCTATTTTTTGGCATAAAATACCTCACATATAGCCTCCGGGGGCTATATGGAGATATTTAACCCCTGCCAGAATCCGTTAAAGAGCGGGAGACGAGCCCGCCGAAAAAGGGGCGGGGCCTATCTCCTCAGCACACAGCGCCATTTTCCTCACACAGCTCCGCTGGTCAGGAAGGCTCCCAGGCTCTCCCCTGCACTGCACTACAGAAACAGGGTAAAACAAGAGAGGGGGGGCAAAATTGTGGCAAAATTATATATATTAAAGCAGCTATATAGGGAGCACTTATTATAAGGCTATCCCTGTCATATATAGCGCTTTTGGTGTGTGCTGGCAAACTCTCCCTCTGTCTCCCCAAAGGGCTAGTGGGGTCCTGTCTTCTTTAAGAGCATTCCCTGTGTGTCTGCTGTGTGTCGGTACGTGTGTGTCGACATGTATGAGGACGATATTGGTGTGGAGGCGGAGCAATTGCCAAATATGGGGATGTCACCCCCTAGGGAGTCGACACCAGAATGGATGGCTTTATTTATGGAATTACGGGATAGTGTCAACACGCTAAAGCAGTCGTTTGACGACATGAGACGGCCGGACAATCAATCAGCACCTGTCCAGGCACCTCAAACACCGTCAGGGGCTGTAAAACGCCCGTTACCTCAGTCGGTCGACACGGACCCAGACACAGGCACTGATTCCAGTGGCGACGGTGACGAATCAACCGTATTTTCCAGTAGGGCCACACGTTATATGATTTTGGCAATGAAGGAGGCGTTACATATTGCTGATACTACAGGTACCACAAAACAGGGTATTATGTGGGGTGTGAAAAAACTACCTATAGTTTTTCCTGAATCAGATGAATTAAATGAGGTGTGTGATGAAGCGTGGGTTGCCCCCGATAAAAAACTGCTAATTTCAAAGAAGTTATTGGCTTTATACCCTTTCCCGCCAGAGGTTAGGGCGCGCTGGGAAACACCTCCTAGGGTGGACAAGGCGCTCACACGCTTATCAAAACAAGTGGCGTTACCCTCTCCTGAGACGGCCGCACTTAAAGATCCAGCAGATAGGAGGATGGAAAATATCCAAAAAAGTATATACACACATACAGGTGTTATACTACGACCAGCTATAGCGACAGCCTGGATGTGCAGTGCTGGGGTAGCTTGGTCAGAGTCCCTGATTGAAAATATTGATACCCTGGATAGGGACAATGTTTTACTGTCTTTAGAGCAAATAAAGGATGCGTTTCTTTATATGCGTGATGCACAGAGGGATATTTGCACACTGGCATCACGGGTAAGTGCTATGTCCATTTCGGCTAGAAGAAGTTTATGGACGCGACAGTGGTCAGGTGATGCAGACTCAAAACGGCATATGGAAGCTCACTCGCAGGTGGATCCCTGGATCCTGCAGATAATATCTCAGGGTTACAGGTTGGAACTAGAGACGTCTCCACCTCGCCGTTTCCTGAAGTCTGCTTTACCAACGTCCCCCTCCGACAGGGTGACGGTCTTGGAAGCCATTCACAAGCTGTACTCTCAGCAGGTGATAGTCAAGGTACCCCTTTGACAACAAGGAAAGGGGTATTATTCCACTCTATTTGTAGTACCGAAGCCGGATGGCTCGGTAAGACCTATTCTAAATCTGAAATCCTTGAACCTGTACATAAAAAAGTTCAAGTTCAAGATGGAGTCACTCAGAGCGGTGATAGCGAACCTGGAAGAAGGGGACTTTATGGTATCCTTGGACATCAAGGATGCGTATCTCCACGTTCCAATTTACCCCTCACACCAGGGGTACCTCAGGTTCGTCGTACAGAACTGTCACTATCAGTTTCAGACGCTGCCGTTTGGATTGTCCACGGCACCTCGGGTCTTTACCAAGGTAATGGCCGAGATGATGATTCTTCTTCGAAGAAAAGGCGTATTAATTATCCCATACTTGGACGATCTCCTAATAAGGGCAAGGTCCAGAGAACAGCTAGAGATGGGACTAGCACTGTCTCAAGAAGTGCTAAAGCAGCACGGGTGGATTCTGAATATTCCAAAATCCCAGTTAATTCCGACAACACGTCTGCTGTTCTTAGGGATGATTCTGGACACGGTTCAGAAAAAGGTTTTTCTCCCGGAGGAAAAAGCCAAGGAGTTATCCGAACTTGTCAGGAACCTCCTAAAACCAGGAAAGGTGTCTGTACATCAATGCACAAGAGTCCTGGGAAAAATGGTGGCTTCTTACGAAGCAATTCCATTCGGCAGATTCCACGCAAGAGTTTTCCAGAGGGATCTGCTGGACAAATGGTCAGGGTCGCATCTTCAGATGCACCAGCGGATAACCCTGTCTCCAAGGACAAGGGTATCTCTTCTGTGGTGGTTGCAGAGTGCTCATCTATTGGTGGGCCGCAGATTCGGCATACAGGATTGGATCCTGGTGACCACGGACGCCAGCCTGAGAGGCTGGGGAGCAGTCACACAAGGAAGAAACTTCCAGGGCGTGTGGTCGAGCCTGGAAACGTCTCTTCACATAAACATTCTGGAACTAAGAGCAATCTACAATGCTCTAAGCCAGGCAGAACCTCTGCTTCAAGGAAAACCGGTGTTGATCCAGTCGGACAACATCACAGCAGTCGCCCATGTAAACAGACAGGGCGGCACAAGAAGCAGGAGTGCAATGGCAGAAGCTGCAAGGATTCTTCGCTGGGCGGAGAATCATGTGATAGCACTGTCAGCAGTGTTCATCCCGGGAGTGGACAACTGGGAAGCAGACTTCCTCAGCAGACACGACCTTCACCCGGGAGAGTGGGGACTTCATCCAGAAGTTTTCCACATGCTTGTAACCCGTTGGGAAAGACCAATGGTGGACATGATGGCGTCTCGCCTCAACAAAAAACTGGACAGGTATTGCGCCAGGTCAAGAGATCCGCAGGCAATAGCTGTGGACGCGCTGGTAACGCCTTGGGTGTACCAGTCGGTGTATGTGTTTCCTCCTCTGCCTCTCATACCAAAAGTATTGAGAATTATACGGCAAAGAGGCGTAAGAACGATACTAGTGGCTCCGGATTGGCCAAGAAGGACTTGGTACCCGGAACTTCAAGAGATGATCACGGAGGATCCGTGGCCTCTACCTCTGAGAAGGGACCTGCTTCAGCAGGGTCCCTGTCTGTTTCAAGACTTACCGCGGCTGCGTTTGACGGCATGGCGGTTGAACGCCGGATCCTAAAGGGAAAAGGCATTCCGGAAGAAGTCATTCCTACCTTGATTAAAGCAAGGAAGGAAGTAACCGCGCAACATTATCACCGCATTTGGCGAAAATATGTTGCGTGGTGCGAGGATCGGAGTGCTCCGACGGAGGAATTTCAACTGGGTCGATTCCTACATTTCCTGCAATCAGGATTGTCTATGGGTCTCAAATTGGGATCTATTAAGGTTCAAATTTCGGCCCTGTTGATTTTCTTCCAGAAAGAATTGGCTTCAGTTCCTGAAGTCCAGACCTTTGTTAAGGGAGTACTGCATATACAGCCCCCTGTGGTGCCTCCAGTGGCACCGTGGGATCTCAATGTTGTTTTGGACTTTCTCAAATCTCATTGGTTTGAACCACTAAAAAATGTGGATTTGAAATATCTCACATGGAAAGTGACCATGCTACTAGCCCTGGCTTCGGCCAGGAGAGTGTCAGAACTGGCAGCTTTATCTTACAAAAGCCCATATCTGATTTTCCATTCGGACAGGGCAGAACTGCGGACTCGTCCGCATTTTCTCCCTAAGGTGGTGTCAGCATTTCATCTGAACCAGCCTATTGTAGTGCCTGCGGCTACAAGCGACTTGGAGGACTCCAAGTTGTTGGACGTTGTCAGAGCTTTAAAAATATACATTTCAAGGACAGCTGGAGTCAGGAAATCTGACTCACTGTTTATACTATATGCTCCCAACAAGTTGGGCGCTCCTGCGTCTAAGCAGACTATTGCTCGCTGGATTTGTAGTACGATTCAGCTTGCACATTCTGTGGCAGGCCTGCCACAGCCAAAATCGGTAAATGCCCACTCCACAAGGAAGGTGGGTTCTTCTTGGGCGGCTGCCCGAGGGGTCTCGGCATTACAACTCTGCCGAGCGGCTACGTGGTCGGGGGAGAACACGTTTGTAAAATTCTACAAATTTTGATACCCTGGCTAAGGAGGACCTGGAGTTCTCTCATTCGGTGCTGCAGAGTCATCCGCACTCTCCCGCCCGTTTGGGAGCTTTGGTATAATCCCCATGGTCCTTTCAGGAACCCCAGCATCCACTAGGACGATAGAGAAAATAAGAATTTACTTACCGATAATTCTATTTCTCGGAGTCCGTAGTGGATGCTGGGCGCCCATCCCAAGTGCGGATTATCTGAAATAATTGTACATAGTTATTGTTACCTAAATCGGGTTATTGTTGTAGGGAGCCATCTTTCAGAGGCTCCTCTGTTATCATACTGTTAACTGGGTTTAGATCACAGGTTGTACGGTGTGATTGGTGTGGCTGGTATGAGTCTTACCCGGGATTCATAAATCCTTCCTTATTGTGTACGCTCGTCCGGGCACAGTATCCTAACTGAGGCTTGGAGGAGGGTCATAGGGGGAGGAGCCAGTACACACCACCTGATCATAAAGCTTTACTTTTTGTGCCCTGTCTCCTGCGGAGCCGCTATCCCCCTGGTCCTTTCAGGAACCCCAGCATCCACTACGGACTCCGAGAAATAGAATTATCGGTAAGTAAATTCTTATTTTCTAAGAGGTTACTAATGGCGTACCCTTTCCCGCCAGAGGATAGGTCACGTTGGGAAACATCCCCTAGGGTGGATAAAGCGCTCACACGCTTGTCAAAGAAGGTGGCACTACCGTCTCCGGATACGGCCGCCCTGAAAGAATCTGCTGATAGAAAGCAGGAGGCTATCCTGAAGTCTATATATACACACACAGGTGTTATACTGAGACCAGCTATTGCTTCAGCATGGATGTGCAGTGCTGCAGCTGCATGGTCAGATTCCCTGTCAGAAAATATTGATACCCTAGACAGGGACACTATATTGCTAACCGTAGAGCATATTAAAGACGCACTCTTCTGCATGAGGGATGCACAGAGGGATATTTGCCGGCTGGCATCTAAAATAAGTGCAATGTCCATTTCTGCCAGGAGAGGGTTATGGACTCGGCAGTGGACAGGAGATGCAGATTCTAAAAGGCACATGGAAGTTTTGCCTTATAAGGGTAAGGAGTTGTTCGGGGATGGTCTCTCGGACCTCGTTTCCACAGCAACAGCTGGGAAGTCTACATTTTTACCCCATGTTCCCTCACAGCCAAAGAAAGCACCGTATTATCAGGTACAGTCCTTTCGGCCCAATAAGGGCAAGCGGGTTAAAGGCGCGTCCTTTCTGCCCAGAGGCAGAGGTAGAGGGAAAAAGCTGCAGCATACAGCCAGTTCCCAGGAGCAAAAGTCCTCCCCCGCTTCCTCCAAGTCCACAGCATGAAGCTGGGGCTCCACAGGCGGAGCCAGGTACGGTGGGGGCCCGTCTCAAAAATTTCAGCGATCAGTGGGCTCGCTCACGGGTGGATCCCTGGATCTTTCAAGTAGTATCTCAGGGGTACAAGCTGGAATTCGAGACGTCTCCCCCCCGCCGTTTCCTCAAATCTGCCTTGCCAACAACTCCCTCAGGCAGGGAGGCAGTGTTAGAGGCAATTCACAAGCTGTATTCCCAGCAGGTGATAGTAAAGGTGCCCCTACTTCAACAAGGACGGGGTTACTATTCCACAATGTTTGTGGTACCGAAACCGGACGGTTCGGTGAGACCCATTTTAAATTTGAAATCCTTGAACACGTTTATAAAAAAATTCAAGTTCAAGATGGAATCGCTCAGGGCGGTTATTGCAAGCCTGGACGAGGGGGATTACATGGTATCACTGGACATCAAGGATGCTTACCTGCATGTCCCCATTTACCATCCTCACCAGGAGTACCTCAGATTTGTGGTACAGGATTGTCATTACCAATTCCAGACGTTGCCGTTCGGTCTATCCACGGCTCCGAGGGTCTTTACCAAGGTAATGGCCGAAATGATGATACTCCTTCGAAAGAAGGGAGTTTTAATTATCCCGTACTTGGACGATCTCCTGATAAAGGCGAGGTCCAAGAAGCAGTTGTTGGTTGGGGTAGCACTATCTCGGGAGGTGCTACAACAGCACGGCTGGATTCTAAATATTCCAAAGTCACAGCTGGTCCCTACGACACGTCTACTGTTCCTGGGGATGGTTCTGGACACAGAACAGAAAAAAGTGTTTCTCCCGGAGGAGAAGGCCAAGGAGCTGTCCTCTCTAGTCAGAGGCCTCCTAAAAACCAAAACAGGTGTCGGTGCATCACTGCACGCGGATCCTGGGAAAGATGGTAGCTTCCTACGAAGCAATTCCATTCGGAAGGTTCCATGCAAGAACTTTTCAGTGGGACCTGTTGGACAAGTGGTCCGGATCGCATCTTCAGAGGCATCGGCTGATAACCCTGTCTCCAAGGACCAGGGTGTCTCTGCTGTGGTGGCTGCAGAGTGCTCATCTTCAAGAGGGCCGCAGATTCGGCATACAGGACTGGGTCCTGGTGACCACGGATGCCAGCCTTCGAGGCTGGGGGGCAGTCACACAGGGAAGAAACTTCCAAGGACTATGGTCAAGTCAGGAGACTTCCCTGCACATAAATATTCTGGAGCTGAGGGCCATTTACAATGCCCTAAGTCAAAGGATTCTCCGATGGGCGGAAAATCACGTGTTAGCACTGTCAGCAGTGTTCATTCCGGGAGTGGACAACTGGGAAGCAGACTTCCTCAGCAGGCACGACCTCCACCCGGGAGAGTGGGGACTTCATCCAGAAGTCTTCCAACTGATTGTAAATCGTTGGGAAAGGCCACAGGTGGACATGATGGCGTCCCGCCTAAACAAAAAGCTAGAAAGTTATTGCGCCAGGTCAAGAGACCCGCAGGCGATAGCTGTGGACGCTCTAGTGACACCGTGGGTGTACCGGTCGGTTTATGTGTTCCCTCCTCTTCCTCTCATACCAAAGGTACTGAGGATAATAAGGAGAAGAGGAGTAAGAACTATACTCATTGTTCCGGATTGGCCAAGAAGAGCTTGGTACCCGGAACTTCAAGAAATGATGTCAGAGGACCCATGGCCTCTGCCGCTCAGACAGGACCTGCTGCAGCAGGGGCCCTGTCTGTTCCAAGACTTACCGCGGCTGCGTTTGACGGCATGGCGGTTGAACACCGGATCCTGAAGGAAAAGGGCATTCCGGAGGAAGTCATTCCTACGCTGATTAAAGCTAAGAAAGAAGTAACGGCAAACCATTATCACCGCATATGGCGAAAATATGTTGCGTGGTGTGAGGCCAGGAAGGCCCCAACGGAGGAATTTCAGCTGGGCTGTTTCCTGCACTTCCTACAGTCAGGGGTGACTATGGGCCTAAAATTGGGTTCCATTAAGGTCCAGATTTCGGCTCTATCGATTTTCTTCCAGAGAGAACTGGCTTCACTACCTGAAGTTCAGACTTTTGTTAAGGGAGTGCTGCATATTCAGCCCCCTTTTGTGCCTCCAGTGGCACCTTGGGATCTCAACGTGGTGTTGGATTTCCTAAAGTCACTTTGGTTTGAGCCACTTAAAACCGTGGAATTGAAATATCTCACGTGGAAAGTGGTCATGTTGTTGGCCTTGGCTTCGGCCAGGCGTGTATCAGAATTGGCGGCTTTGTCATGTAAAAGCCCTTATCTGATTTTCCATATGGATAGGGCAGAATTGAGGACTCGTCCCCAGTTTCTTCCTAAAGTGGTATCAGCTTTTCATCTGAACCAACCTATCGTCTTGCCTGCGGCTACTACAGACTTGGAGGCTTCCAAGTTGTTGGACGTAGTCAGGGGCCTGAAAATCTATGTTTCCAGGACAGCTGGAGTCAGGAAGACTGACTCGCTATTTATCCTGTATGCGCCCAACAAGTTGGGTGCACCTGCTTCAAAGCAGACTATTGCTCGCTGGATCTGTAGTACGATTCAGCTTGCACATTCTGCGGCTGGACTGCCGCATCCTAAATCTGTAAAAGCCCATTCCACGAGGAAGGTGGGCTCTTCTTGGGCAGCTGCCCGAGGGGTCTCGGCTTTACAACTTTGCCGAGCAGCTACTTGGTCGGGGTCAAACACATTTGCTAAATTCTACAAGTTTGACACCATGGCTGAGGAGGACCTAGAGTTTGCCCATTCGGTGCTGCAGAGTCATCCGCACTCTCCCGCCCGTTTGGGAGCTTTGGTATAATCCCTATGGTCCTTACGGAGTCCCAGCAACCACTTAGGACGTCAGAGAAAATAAGAATTTACTCACCGGTAATTCTATTTCTCGTAGTCCGTAGTGGATGCTGGGCGCCCATCCCAAGTGCGGATTGTCTGCAATACTTGTATATAGTTATTGTTTAACTAAAGGGTTATTGTTGAGCCATCTGTTGAGAGGCTCAGTTGTTGTCATACTGTTAACTGGGTGTTGTATCACGAGTTATACGGTGTGATTGGTGTGGCTGGTATGAGTCTTACCCGGGATTCTAAATCCTTTCTTATTGTGTCAGCTCTTCCGGGCACAGTATCCTAACTGAAGTCTGGAGGAGGGTCATAGTGGGAGGAGCCAGTGCACACCAGTTAGACCTAAAGCTTTCTTTATAGTTGTGCCCAGTCTCCTGCGGAGCCGCTATTCCCCATGGTCCTTACGGAGTCCCAACATCCACTACGGACTACGAGAAATAGAATTACCGGTGAGTAAATTCTTATTATTGCTATCGTGGTCATAATTTGAGCCGCTCACTAAGAAGAGTGGGGTTTCTGGTCAACTGGAAACTTCCCCCTGCATTTGCCTTTGAGAGTGTTTCCACACTAATGGACCACCCTGTACTTCCCCCAAAAATATATTAATGGGTCTAAAAACGCTATATAAATAAAATTATTATTATTATTTATTACAGGTTGAGTATCCCTTATCCAAAATGCTTGGGACCAGAGGTATTTTGGATATCGGGTTTTTCCGTATTTTGGAATAATTGCATACCATAATGAGATATCATGGTGATGGGACCCAAGTCTAAGCACAGAATGCATTTATGTTGCATATACACCTTATATACACAGCCTGAAGGTCATTTTAGCCAATATTTTTTGTAACTTTGTTCATTAAACAAAGTGTGTCTACATTCACACAATTCATTAAGGTTTCATATACACCTTATACACACAGCCTGAAGGTCATTTAATACAATATTTTTAATACCTTTGTGTATTAAACAAAGTTTGTGTACAGTGAGCCATCAAAAAACAAAGTTTTCATTGTCTCAATCTCAGTCAAAAAAGTCCGTATTTCGGAATATTCCGTATTTCGGAATATTTGGATATGGGATACTTAAATACTTTAAATGTGCTTTATAGAAACACCCAAAAAATGTATTCTGTAAACAAAGACCTCATTCAGTAAGGATTGCAATTTCTGCTAAAAGCAGTTACTTTGATCAAATAGTTGCAGCCCAGAAATTGAGAAAAAACGCCCATTGCAGAAATTGCGAATGCATCGCAATATGCAGCTATTCACAGAACCATACGCAATTACGGGAACATTGAAGATTTTTCCTATCTGTGCCAGGTAAGGTCGTCCACAATGCTTGCGACACAAGAGGCTGGAAGCGGTCATCGCTGACGTCAGCGGCCCTCCTTAAAAATGCCTGGGCACGCCTGCGTTTTTTCAGACACACCCAGAAAATAGCAGGTTTCTGTTCAGAAACGCCGGGTTCCTGTCAGTCAAACAGCGTCTGCATTGCAATCACAATGCGTACGCATTTTCTGTCACTATTTTTACTCTTGTGTGTTCAGTGCAAACGCTGCACATGCGCAATCATTCAATAATCATTCAGATGGCGATTCGCAAATTTTGCAGTCCTTACTAAAAGAGGTCATTGGGGCTAATTCAGACTTGATTGCTGCTGTGCGTTTTCGCAGTGCCGATGGCTGTCTTAGCTCTGCGATCGCCTCTGTCTGATGGACAGGCAGAGACGGGAGGAGGCGGGCCGTCTGCGTTTGGCCGCTGTTTAGGAGGCACGGTCCAGGCAACGCAGGCGTGCCGCACTGTTGGGGGGGCGGGCCGCGGCAGCTGCGTGACATCACACACAGCCGCTGCGACCCGGGCAGCGACGTGTAGCTCCGTGCCAGCGCTCAGGAGCTGCGCTGGCTGGGAGCTTCTCTTCCAGTGCAAAAGCATTGCCGCTGTGCAATGCTTTTGTACTTGTGCGGGGGAATCTGGCCTGACATGTCTGAAGACTGATCATAGATGTGCTAAATTTAGCACATCTACGATCAGGGGGTATATTTACAAAGATTCGTGTTTTGGCCGTTTTGAAGGGTGTTTGAACTCGAATGGTATCGGGTGCATTTTACTGCAACTTTTTGAATCCTGATACGATCATTCACTAAGCTGCCGAGTTTTGCACAATCGTTTTTTCCGATGTCGATGTGATTCGTAATGTCAGGCAGTGTTTTACGGGAGTGATGAGTAAAACACTGCCTGACAAAACACAAGGAATCCTGGCCGGATCTGTGAGATCCATGCAGGGCTTCATTGTGTACCTTAAAAAGTTGATTAAAGTCTTAAAAAATCAGAAAAAAAAAATGCGTGGGGTCCCCCCTCCTAAGCACAACCAGCCTCGGGCTCTTTGAGCCGGTCCTGGTTGACAAAATATGGGGGGAAAAATGACAGGGGTTCCCCCATATTTAATCAACCAGCACCGGGCTCTGCGCCTGGTCCTGGTTCCAAAAATACGGGGGACAAAAAGCGTAGGGGTCCCCCGTATTTTTGAAACCAGCACCGGGCTCCACTAGCCAGGTACATAATGCCACAGCCGGGGGACACTTTTATACTGGTCCCTGCGGCCCTGGCATTACATACCCAACTAGTCACCCCTGGCCGGGGTACCCTGGAGGAGTGGGAACCCCTTAAATCAAGGGGTCCCCCCCCTCCAGCCACCCAAGGGCCAGGGTTGAAGCCCGAGGCTGTCCCCCCCATCCAAGGGCGGCGGATGGGGGGCTGATAGCCTTGTAAAAAATGTGAATATTGTTTTTAGTAGCAGTACTACAAGTCCCAGCAAGCCTCCCCTGCAAGCTGGTACTTGGAGAACCACAATTTATAATAAAACACAAAATAATAAAACGGAAACCCGACCACGCACTGAAAGGGGTCCCATGTTTACACATGGGACCCCTTTCCCCGACTGCCAGGACCCCCCCTGACTCCTGTCAAAGAGGGCCCCTTCTGCCAATCAGGGAGCGCCACGACGTGGCACCCTCCTGATTGGCTGTGTGCTCCTGTAGTGTCTGTCAGGCAGCACACGGCAGTGATGCAATGTAGCGCCTATGCGCTCCATTGTAGCCAATGGTGGGAACTTTGCGGTCAACGGTGAGGTTACTTTCGGTCAACCGCTGACCGCAAAGTTCCCACCATTGGCTACAATGGAGCACATAGGCGCTACATTGTATCACTGCCGTGTGCTGCCTGACAGACACTACAGGAGCACACAGCCAATCAGGAGGGTGCCACGACGTGGCGCTCCCTGATTGGCAGAAGGGGCCCTCTTTGACAGGAGTCGGGGGGGTTCCTGGCAGTCGGGGAAAGGGGTCCCATGTGTAAACATGGGACCCCTTTCAGTGCGTGGTCGGGTTTCCGTTTTATTATTTTGCCAAGTACGTGGATTATTCAAAGGTCTGATTCTACACTGGATTATGTGAGTATAATTTTTTTCACAGGTACCCCAAGGATTCTACATGGAGAAGAGGACCGAGCCTCGTGGGAACATAGGTAAGTATGTGTGTATGGAGGTGTGCATGTATGTAATAAACTTATACTGTCACGGTGTGTGTGTCCTGTTTTTTGGGGGGTATTTTTTTTAGTAGTAGTACTACAGGTACCAGCGGGCCCGGTTTTCCACCGCATGCTGGTACTTGTGGTTCTCCAAGTACCAGCTTGCGGGGGAGGCTTGCTGGGACTTGTAGTACTGCTACTAAAAACAATATTCACATTTTTCACAAGGCTATCAGCCCCCCATCCGCCGCCCTTGGATGGGGGGGACAGCCTCGGGCTTCACCCCTGGCCCTTGGGTGGCTGGAGGGGGGGGACCCCTTGATTTAAGGGGTTCCCACTCCTCCAGGGTACCCCGGCCAGGGGTGACTAGTTGGGTATGTAATGCCAGGGCCGCAGGGACCAGTATAAAAGTGTCCCCCGGCTGTGGCATTATGTACCTGGCTAGTGGAGCCCGGTGCTGGTTTCAAAAATACGGGGGACCCCTATGCTTTTTGTCCCCCGTATTTTTGGAACCAGGATCAGGCGCAGAGCCCGGTGCTGGTTGATTAAATATGGGGGAACCCCTGTCATTTTTCCCCCCATATTTTTTCAACCAGGACCGGCTCAAAGAGCCCGGGGCTGGTTATGCTTAGGAGGGGGGACTCCACGCAATTTTTTTTCCAGATTTTACACTAAACAGACCCTTTCCCATAGATAACCATGCACAGATCTCACTGATCCGTGCATGGTTATCCAAACTCGACTGGAAAAAGCAGGTCTATTTTTTTGCTGCTTTTTTTAATGAATCGAAAAAAAACAGACCCGCACTTGAGCACTCAGAAACTAACACCCAAATACGAATGAATAGTGAATGGCCGTATTGTATGAAATAACAGCCGCGTTTGACCGATGGTCTATTCATTCGTATTTCTGAACGTTGTCATTCAAACCATTACGAATAGTCCAAACACTGCCGAGATTGGTGCTTAGTGAATTCCCGGATTGGGACTTAGAAAAAAAAACACAAATCGGACAAACTCGGATTTTTAGTAAATACTGGCCCAGGTCTGAATTAGGCCCATGGTTCCTTATATATTTTCAGTAGTAAAATTATACATTCCATTATCATATTGCTGCACAGGCCAACTAATAGCAGCTGGGGAGGGTTATAGTGAGAAGAGGAAAAGTAGTTTGTTAGTTAGGATTTTATTCCGCATTGTGCAAAACATTTCCTCCACCAGACCTGTGCTGAGATACAGTGGGAGAACCAGGGGACAGTTGGTTATAGACTACTATTAACGGGCTGTTTGTTTTACAGGATTGGAGTGCATGTGCCCACCGGTATTGCTGCTTTCCCCTGCGAGTTGGTGCATGTGCCCCGGGTATGGGCAAAGCAGAAATTCTACAACATTGTCAGCTACACGTACATGCCGCGTGGCGGACACTTTGCTGCCTTCGAGGAACCTGAACTCCTGGCCTGCGACATCCAGAGTTTTGTGTCAAAAGTCGAGAAAATGTAAAAAAATATAAAATTGTATTGTGTTACATTATGCATACACCGTATAGAAAATACAGATTGGTCTCACTGGTAACTGTCTGATTGATTCATCTGTTCACATAACATGCAGCTCAAATTGCATTGTATACTGCTGCTGCTGCGCAGGAAAGCGCGGCCAGCGAGCCATGTGCAGAGACGGTGAGCTCCCATTGAGGGAATAGTGGCCATGCGCTGCGGAAGCCTGAAAATGTATGAGTACATGAGTCTGTGTTACCCGACTACCCATTACGCATGCAACGTGACTGACACATTGGTCAGGGGGACCCCAAGAAAGTCATATACAGTGCTTAGTGACATACTCACGTTCCTGGTAGTTGTACTCAGATGCGTAACTAGGGTGTTCTGTGCCCAGAGCAAGATAAAGACTGTCACTCCCCCCACCATAAAAAAAGCTTTGGGAATGCCCAAAAAATGGGCGTGGACGCATGCCGGAAGGGGCGCGGTCACTGAAAATGGGGTGTATCAACATGACACGCCATCTGTTTCTCGTCACTCTGGGAACATTCCTTTCCATACCATATGCACCTTACCAATATGGTGGCTTCTCATAATGGGGAACCTCTGAAGAAATGTATCCTCCATGGGAAGACTGCGTCTTCAGTCAGTATTCACTATTCATGTCGATATCACATCATCTGGAAGCTGCATGTTTGTATAGAAACATTAATAAGGTCATCGTCATACATTGGTTCAACCAGACTTGTGCCCCCTGTGTCTCTCAGACACACCATCATCTATCTTCATCTCTCAGCCACACCATCACCCCCTTGCGTGTCTCAGCTACACCATCTCCCCATTGCAGCTCTCAGCCACACCATGTCTCCCTTGCATCTTTCAGCCACACCATGTCTCCCTTGCATCTTTCAGCCACACCAACTCCCCTTTGAGTCTCTCAGATAAACCATCTCGCCTTTGGAAATCTCAGCCACACCATCTCCCCCTGCGTCTTTCAGCCACACCAACTCCCCCTGCCTCTCCTAGCCACACCATTATCTTCTTCCTGTCACTCAGCCATTTTTTCCATCGGTACGGCAGCATGTGACGTCATGCAGCCGCCCCTGCATTGGCCACAAAGCGGCTAAACCTGTCTAAAGCGCTTGAATGGGCGTCCAAACTACAGACTTTGTAACACATTGTTTTCTTGCACATCCTGAAGCTGCAACAAAAAATGTGACTGCCGTGGCTAATGGGCGTCTATCGGAGAGACAATTGAATAGCTGTGATAGACGCCCATAGAGCATTATTTGCAGCATTTGCTGTGCACGGCTGTGGATTATTAGGTCGACCCTAATTAGGCAGACAGTCAATAGATCGACTCCATATGGTTGACATGGAAAAAGTCAACAGGTACAAAAGTTAGACACATGAAAATGTCAATATGGAAAATGGGCGACACAAAAAAGTTTTTCAACTTTTTTTGTTGTTTATTTTGGTGTCGTTTTTGCCGTCAGAGCATGTGTTACCCCAATTAGTGTTCTGTTTCCCCTTGCTGCGGTCTAGGTTACTATTCCGGCTGCAGTCTAAATCAATGGTTCTCCACCCTCAGTCCTCAAGTACCCCCCAACAGTTCATATTTTCCAGGTCACCTAGCAGGTGCACAGGTGTGTATTCATTACTCACTGACACATTTTAAAAGACCCAGAGGTGGAGCGAATTATTTCACTTGCAATCCTGTGAGGAGTCAAATGGAGAAGGAGAGATATATCTGCACATTTAGGGAAATAATGTATATTTAAATAAACCTTTGGGAACCCCAATATTAGTGTGTCTTGAGATAGACCTTGTTTTTCTCTGGGGGTGCAGCCATGATACAAACAAAATATGCAACAAAAACAGAGAGAACTAGAAAAGCGGTTATTAAATTGGGTGCACTAATCTAATTTATTGGATTATATTATATAATAAAACAGCTTTTATTGCTTGGATTTATTCTAAAAGAGTCCCAAATTACTGGACACATACAGCGAAATATATAGAGGTTAAAATATTACACATACAAACATAAAAGTGATAAAGACTGAAATATGTAAGTGTTGAAAGATTTTAAAAAAGCAGAGCCACCACTAGAACTCCTGCATCAATGTATTTTTGATGTATTAAATTGGAGCCAATGAGAATTCCTCAATGCACAAATATGAATTATGGAGGTATACAGTATGATCACAAATTGGCCATTGTTGTAATCAGTAAAAGTATTAAAATTATACCAGCTTGTTGATGTGTTGTTATTTATTTTTAGGCAACAATAAATTGTGTCGCCGCCTTGTACAGATGTGTCACCTAAAACTGTCCCTTACTGACACTTTACTATATCAAAGTTGATTGGGGTAATTCCCCCCTGCAATACTAGTGTTCGGGGATGTTAGTTAACAAGCTGGGTTCTATGGCTACTCACATACAATATTGTGCCCCAACTATGTCCTGCTATATTTCACATAGAGATATACTGATTAATCTTGCTTAGGTTGAAGCCATAATCTGCACTATGTTATGAATTATAATGGTTGAGCAGATGTACCAAACTCATTACTATGTATTCATTACTGTCCCTTACTGACACTGTGCTACACCAGAGTTAATGAAATAATTCCTCCTGCGTTGTAATTGTTATGGGAACATTGGTTAATAACCTGGATTCTTTAGCTGCTTACAGCCAGAATTGTAACCCAAATGTATCCTGATATATTACATACAAAGAAATGAAGAAACAAATTACGCTAGGCAGATGACAGAATCTGCGCTGTCTGTAGATTGTGATGTTTGGAAAAATGTATCAACTCATCCATATATGGGCCCTCATTCCGAGTTGTTCGCTCGGTAATTTTCTTCGCATCGCAGCGATTTTCCGCTAATTGCGCATGCGCAATGTTCGCACTGCGCCAAGTAAATTTGCTAAGAAGTTTGGAATTTTACTCATGGCATTACGAGGTTTTTTCTTCGTTCTGGTGATCGTTGTGTGATTGACAGGAAGTGGGTGTTTCTGGGCGGAAACTGGCCGTTTTATGGGTGTGTGTGAAAAAACGCTGCCGTTTCTGGGAAAAACGCGGGAGTGGCTGGAGAAACGGGGGAGTGTCTGGGCGAACGCTGGGTGTGTTTGTGACGTCAAACCAGGAACGAAACTGACTGAACTGATCGCAGTGGCAGAGTAAGTGTCGAGCTACTCAGAAACTGCTAAGAAATTTCTATTTGCAGTTTTGAGAATCTTTCGTTCGCAATTTTGCTAAGCTAAGATTCACTCCCAGTAGGCGGCGGCTTAGCGTGTGCAATGCTGCTAAAAGCAGCTTGCGAGCGAACAACTCGGAATGAGGGCCATTGTTATTATTCACAGGCAACAACTGTTTCAATATTAGCTCATAAAGCTAGCTACATAGGGGGTCATTCCGAGTTGATCGTAGCTGTGCTAAATTTAGCACAGCTCCGATAATGAACTCAGACATGCAGGGGGACGCCCAGCACAGGGCTAGTCCACCCCGCATGTCAGTGCCGCCTACCCCCCGCAGAAGTGCAAAGGCATCGCACAGCGGCGGTGCCTTTGCACTTCAAGAGTAGCTCCCGGCCAGCGCAGCTTTAGCGTGCTGGCCAGGAGCTACTCTTTACTCCCCGGCCCGCAGTGGCTGCGTGTGACATCACGCAGCCGCGGCGGGCCACTCCCCGCATGGTCCGGCCACGCCTGCGTTGGCCGGACTGCGCCCACAAAACGGCGGGCAAATGCCACCGTTTCGCACCCTCCCGCCCATCGACCGTAGCGCAGGCAATCGTAGCGCAGCGATGGGCGGCCATGTGCCGGCACACTGCGGCGCCGGCACATGCGCATTTCTGACCCAATCGCTACGCTGCGAAAAACTGCAGCGTGCAATCGGGTCAGAATGACCCCCATAGTCTCTAGTGTTGGAGCTATAAATGAATGTATCTCCTACAAGTGTCCTTTATTAACACCGTGCTGTATAAATTTATATCGAGGCACGCCTCCATGCACCATTAACATTCAAATGGGACATATAATATGAGGGTGGTATTCTTTTACTGATTGTGTCTAAATAACACAGCCAGATTATGTCCAAATATAGCTCACCCTATTATCACACACCCAATATATATTGTGGTAAGTGTGAATTATAACATATAACAGTGGTGCACTAGGAGGTTTTGATCATAATATCCTAGTGTAGTCTGGACTGTTGGCTTAAATTAGCTGCAGACACCTGTCATTTGGAGTAATATGACAGATTCTTCCAGATCATACATTTTGGACATAGATGAATCCCCCTTCAGCCAAATGATCAATCCCCCTATGGATCTCAAGGCTCATGTGAGTAACCTGCTACCGCATCCAGATCATTGCTTATATCACATCAATATTGGCGAGTACTAATGATGGTTCACACAAATAATTCACTTATTTACAGAACATGCAACAATGCATTAAACATATTAGGATCATGGTGGGCCGCTGAAACGCCAATGTGCACGTTTCGCCATATAAACAGCTATAACGAGGCTGAACCCGATTATTCGGGAGACAATCGGGTTCAGCCTCGTTAAAGCTGTTTATACAGCGAAACGTGCAACTGTTGGGGGTACTTGAGGACCGCGTTTGAGAACCACTGGTCTAAATTACTATTCCCAGTCGCAGTCCATGTGGATGGTAAAGTATGAATAAGGTAGAAAAAGTCCAAAAAACACTTTAAAAAATTGTGTCGACCAGATGTGTGTCGACCACTGTCATGCTGACTTTTTCTACCTGTCAACCATAAGCACTGTAGATCTTTTACATTTCGACCTAATGATCCTGTCGACTTAATGCATATTGACCATTAATGGTTGACCTATTGAGTGTCAACCTTTAGTCCGAATACCGCTGTGCAAATATTGGGGGAAGGTACTAATTACCTTGGCCCAGGTCTGATGGAGAGGCCCAGTGAGGGCCCTGATCCCCCCTTCCCTCCCCTTCCCTCAGGGTGCATGACCACGCCTCCTGACAAGTACTTGGGCCAGGCTCTCTACTGCCCTGCTCTTTCTCTTTACATACATTCTTTCTTGCTTATTTATCGCCATTCACTCCCAATGCTAATAACATTGTAGTATCATTTACTTTTTGCATGTGTATTATTTGTTTGTATCACATAATATGATAATAATATCTGTGTAAAAGCATTGCATGGGTCTGTCCTGTAGTTTATGTAAGAGTTACAGACAGCAATACATGAGCATTTAGATTAGTCAGTTTCACATTTGCATGCATGTGCTATTTGCAGAGCCTGGCCAGTCGCCATAGAGGAGGCACCGAGGTGTGCACACTGACCTCTCCTCTCCGGCTACAGGACAAGGTTCACACAGAGCAGGGAGACGGCGCAGCAAGATGTGGAAGCAGCTCCTGGATAACGGCAGGTGAGAGTCTGCGGAACGTCTACGTCCTGTGCGACTTTCTCTTCCTGTGTCAGCAGCAGAACTGCAGATAAATTGGTCACATGCAAAATATACACATTCCCCCAGAGCAGTGTGTGCAGAGTATAGTCACAGAGGATATCTGCTGCAGCTCTGCACTTTTATATGGAGAGATAATAGTTTATAACGCTATGGGGCTCTTGTAGCATCAGATGAATTTACAGTACGACCATATGCAGGAAGTAACGCACTGAAGTAAAAGGAATCGCCAGGGTGTATACGGGATGCGGTCAAGATCCTGCCGGACGGGATCCCGGCTGTCGGAATACCGACACCAGGATCCCGACCGTCACAATCCCGAAATATTCTCCCTCTGTGGGTGTCCACGCTCGCCCCCCTGTCGGGATTATGCCAGTAGGGATCCCGGTGTCGGTATTCCGACCACCGGGATCCCGTCCGGCGGGATCTCGTACTGATCCCGTGTATACTTACTATAGTAACCCATTGGGAGAACACAGAGATGTGGAGTGTCAGTGTTACTAGTAATTGCTACACAATATGATTCTGTACTGAAGTGTCATATACACAGGAGACTGTTATTAATAAGTGCAGAAGTCACTTGTTCCACTTAAACTATAACTACAAATTAAATAAAATAACATCTTTTGTTTTCACCTTTAAAAATTCAAATGGAGAACGACTTTTGACTGTTTTTGTAACGGTCAGGGGTTATTTGGCGGTCAGGGGTTATTTGGCCAAACTATGCACCATGTAAGATTGACCGGATAAACCCCAGTCCCTTGCACTTACATATATGAATATATACACTAAGGCAATTACTGAAAGCTCTGCAAATCAGTAGTTATTCACCCAACCCTCCACCGCGTTTCAGTCGGAAGAAGACTAAATTTATACTACTATAATTGGAGAGGTGTCACTGGAACCAATCAGACAGCCACTGTGGTCATCACGTCACATTCATTGGTAACTGCCTGATCACCGCAGTTAACTTTCAAGCAATTTCCAGGTGTCAGCCTCAGAGAATTGACTGATACAGACGTGAGCGATCTGGGCTCTGCTGGGCCGAAACAGCCCTACTGCGAATTTAGTGGAAAATATACGTTATGGTAAGAACTTACCATTGATAACGGTATTTCTCCTAAGTCCACGGGATTCACAGGATAACAATGGGATATGATGAAGCGACAGTGGATTTGCACCAATCGGTCAAAGCTTTTACGGCCTCCCAGCATGCAACAGGCCCATCCATATATCCCCGCCTCCTTACTCAGGCAAATCAGTTGTATTCCAAAGCTCAAGGCAGGAGCATCATAGATAGCCCTAATCAGGTGATAAGAACACACATGCACACCCTTCCGTACAAGAAGGAAGAGGTTAGTGAGTAAAAGGATCCTCAAATCAGGTGCGTCAGGGTGGGATCCCTGTGGATCCTGTGGAGAAATACTGTAATCAACGGTAAGTTCTTACCATAACGTATATTTCTCCGACGGTCCACAGGTTATCCACAGCATAACAATGGGATTTCCCAAAGCAATTTAGTGGTGGGGACGCTCCTGATTGGACAGGAGAATCCTTCGCCCAAATTCAGCGTCTTGAGAGGCAAAGGTATCCAAGGCAGAATGTCTAATGAATGTGTTAATGGAAGACCATGTGGCTGCCTTACATATCTGTTCTGCTGAAGCACCATGTTGTGCTGCCCATGATGGACCTACCTTACGAGTAGAGTGAGCAGAGACATTAGCCGGAACAGGGAGATCAGACTGAGAATATGCTTCTGAAATTGTCATCCGAAGCCATCTTGCCAGTGTCTGCTTATCAGCAGGCCATCCTCTCTTGTGAAATCCGTAGAGCACAGGTTCTCAAACTCGGTCCTCAGGACCTCACACAGTGCACGTTTTGCAGGTCTCCTCACAGAATCACAAGTGACATAATTAGCTCCACCTGTGGACCTTTTAAAATGTGTCAGTGAGTAATTAATACACCTGTGCAGCTTCCGGGTTACCTGCAAAACATGCACTGTGTGGGGTCCTGAGGACCGAGTTTGAGAACCACTGCCGTAGAGAATGAAGACAGAATCTGTCTTTTTGATGGCACTAGTTAGATCCACGTAGATCCTTAATGCACGGACCACATCCAGTGATGCATCTCCCGCAGAACGGCCCGGTACCTGGAAAGCCGGGACTACAATTTCTTCATTAAGGTGGAATTTAGACACCACCTTCGGAAGATACCCAGATCTAGTTCTAAGAACTGCTTTATCTGGATAAAAAACTCAGAAATGGGGAATGACATGATAATGTCCTTAAATCTGATACTCTTCTAGCTGACGCCATAGCCAGTAGAAAGAGTACTTTAGCTGTCAACTATTTAAGATCCACTTTATTGAGTGGTTCAAACAGGGCAACTTGAAGGGCTTTTAGGACTAGACTTAAGTCCCAAGGCACTTTAGGAGGAACAAAAGGAGGTTGAATGCTCAGCATTCCCTGGAAAAAAAGTATGCACAACCTGCAAATTGGCAATTTTCTTTTGGAACCATACAGTCAATGCCGACACTTGCACTCTCAATGAAGCCACCTTCAAACCTTTATCCATTCCTGCCTGAAGGAATGTTAAGAACCTGGAAACTCTGAAAGACTTAGGGTCCATTTTCCATTCACAGCACCAATGAATATAGGTTTGCCATATTTGGTGATAAATGTGAGCTGAGGAAGGTTTCCTTGCTCTGAGCATAGTTTAAATGACCTGTTGTGAGAATCCTCTTGACTTCAGGATAGAGGTTTCAAGAGCCATGACGTCAAAGACAGTCGATCCAGATGTCTGTGATAACAAGGACCCTACATCAGTAGATCTGGACATTGAGGGAGCAGAAGTGGAACATCCATCGACATCCTCTGCAGATCTGTGTATCAATGTCTTCTGGGCCAAGCCGGAGCTATTAGTATCACGGCACCTTTTCCTTGCTTTATCTTTCTCACCACCCTTGGTAAGATGGTGATTGGAGGAAACACATAAGCCAGATGAAAATCCCATCTCACCAACAGGGCTCTGTTCTCTCTCTGTTGTCTCTGGATCGCTCTGGGATCCTTTGTTCTTGACCCGTATGCGAGCACTTTGTTGTTCAGCCGGGACACCGTGACATCTTTCTCTGGCAACCCTCACTTGTCTACCAGAGTCTGGAAGACCTCCGGGTGTAGAGCCCATTCGCTTGCCTGAATGGCGTGTCGACTGCGAAAGTCCACTTCCTAGTTTAGGACTCCCGGAACAAATACTGCAGACAAGGCTGGATGATGAAGTTCTGCCCACTTTAGTGTGTGACTTATCTCCTTCATCGCTTTTTGGCTGCGAGTTCCTCCCTGATGGTTGAGGTATGCTACTGCCAGTGGCGCACCCAGGGGGGGGGGGTTTCCGAGCACCCAGAAACCCCCCTCCACCAAAAAAAAAAACAACTTTTTTTTTTTGCTGCAGAGTATTATTAATGGCTGTCTAGCGTCCTCTGCAGCCTGCTGTCTTCCTGGTGGCACTTGTAAGTGCTTAATAAAAGTTTACTTTATTTTAATTATAGTACATACAGTATATTTCCATGTGCATGCATATATATACACATGTATATACATACATATAAACACACACACATGATATATATACATGTGTATATATACGTGTACTGTATATATATATATATATATATATATATATACATGTATGCATGTTTAATATGCTATGTATATGTGTGTGTATATATATATATATATATATATATATGTGTATATATGGGTGTAGTATGGTATACCGGGGGCCGGGCTCCCGGCAACCAGCATACCGGCGCTGGGAGCCCGACCGCCGGCATACCGACAGCGTGGCGAGCGCAAATGAGCCCCTTGCGGGCTCGGTGACGCGCTATGCGCGCCACGCTATTTATTCTCCCTTCAGGGGGGTCGTGGACCCCCACGAGGGAGAAAATCTGTCGGTATGCCGGCTGTCGGGATTCCGGCGCCAGTATACTGTGCGCCGGGATCCCGATAGTCGGTATACTGAAGACCACCCGTATATACGGTATATATATGTGTAGATATGTATGTATGTACATATATATATATATGTATATATATATATATATATATATACATACACAGACACACTAGTTTTACGGACCCAGCATATACTGGGTCACCTCAGTCCCCACCCCCGTGATTGGCTCCACCCAGTTCTGGAAACCCCCCCATGCAAATCCTGCGTTTGCCACTGACTGCCATCGCATTGTCCAAGCCGATCTGGACTGGTTTTCCCCGAAGAATGTCCTTTGCCTGAATCAGTGCCATGTATATGGCCTAAAGTTCCAATATATTTATTGGCAGGCAACTTTCTTCCTTGGTCCATTGCTCCTGAAAACACAACCTTCCTGACACTGCTCCCCAGCCCTGGAGACTGGCATCTCCCCTTGTCCAGATGGGATGTCTGTAGCCACCAGGCTAATGACCTTCTTACTTCTATCGTAAGAACCATAGTCTGTGTTTTTCTCGCCTGATGCAACCCATTCCATTTGGCAAGAATCAGACGCTGCAGAGGCCTCGAGTGGAATTGTGCATTGTGCATACTCCACCATGTCGAATGTTGACACACATTGCTGCGTGAATGGATACCTTTTGACTGTGTAACAAGTCCTGAATCCTTGACTGAACCTTGGATATCTTGTTCAGAGGTAAAATTACTCTCTGAAGACTTTAATCCAGTACCGCCCCCGATGTGAGTTATCCGTTGTGACGGAACCAGAGACGATTTTGCCCAATTTATGAGCCACCCGTGGTTCTGCAGACACGTTATTGTCTGTTGCAGATGACATAGTAGCAATTCCTGCGTCTGTGCCAGGATTAAAAGATTGTCGAGGTATGGAAATATTCTTATCTCCTGCTGGCGGAGATAAACTGCCATTACCACCATAATCTTGGTAAATACTCTGGGAGCTGTGGCTAACCCAAAAGGTAGGGCCTGGAACTGAAAATGCTGTTGGAGGATAGCGAACCTGAGATAGCACTGATGGGACAGTGCTATAGGAACATGTAGGTAAGCATCCTGTATATCCAGGGATACCATATAATCCCCTGACTCCATGGCCAAAATTATGGAACGTAACGTCTCCATGTGAAACCGAGGTACCCAAATGTATTTGTTCAGTACTTTGAGATTGAGAATGGGCCGAAATGAGCCACTTGGTTTCTGAACTAGAAACAGGTTGGAGTAAAAACCCTGTCCTCGTTGTGCAGGAGGAACTGGAATGACTACTCCTGAGTGAAGCAATTTCTGAAATGCCTCTAACAAAGCCCTGGCTTTCGTCTCTACCCGAGACGGGCTGGTACGAAAAAACCTTCGAGGAGAGTGCTTCTTCAAGGCAAAAGCATAACCTAGAGATACCACTTCCTGCACCCAGGCATCTGTTGTAGACTGCTGCCAGATCTGTGCAAACTGAAGAAGTCGGCCCCCTACCTTGGGGTCCCCCAGGTGGAGGCCTGCACCACCAGGCTGATGGCTTATTATCTGTTTTCCAAACCAGTCCTCTGGTAGCCCAATGCTTTTTAGTCTTACCAGACTTGTTGTATTGGGGCTGCTTGCCATCACTTTTTCCTTTAGCTTTTCCCTGAGACCGAAAGGGCCGAAAAGCCGGAACTTTAGGTTTGGAATTGTATGTGGAAGGAAACTTGACCTTCTTGGAGTCTGCTTCTTACTCCAGAATATCTGTCAGTTCTTTACCAAAAAGAATATCTCCAGAAAAAGGCAAAGATCCCAAAACCTTAGATTCTGAACCAGCTTTCCACGTATGTAGCCAAACTGCTCTGCGAGCAGCTATTGTTGAAGCTGATGCCCTGGAGGCAATAGTACCCATATCCAATGCTGCTTCTTCCAAGAACATTGCAGCCTATTTTATATGAGCTATATGAGATTTTTGCTCTCTAGATGCATCATCCCAGACAGCCACTGCCTTTGCCATCCAAGCTGAAGCCATGGCTGGCCTTATGACTGACCCAGACAGGGAAAAAATGTTTTTTAGAAAACCATCCACTCTCCTATCCGTGACATCATTTAATGATATTGAAGGCAAAGGTAATGTAGATTTTCGCACTAATCAAATTACATGCGTATCTACTTTAGCAGCCACCTCCCTTTTTAAACAAGATGATAATTGGAATTCCATTCCTTAGGAATTCTAAACTTCTTATAGGTCGTAGCCCAAGCCTCTTCCATAATATCCGTCAGCTGATCTGACCCTGGAAACTCAGTCTTAACTGTTTTGGGATGTTTAAACACAGGTGCCTTGGTTTTTAACACAGGCTCTGCTGAATCCTCTAAGGATAGAATGGCTTTCATTGCTTGAATTAACAGCTATATCCACTGAAAAGAAACCTTCCTCCTCTTCGTATGCCGAAGTAGAATTAATTGAGCTTTCATCTTCCGATGAATCCTCATCTGAATCATGTGTAGCCTGTGAGGGTAAAGATTTACTTACCACCATCTTATCAGCTGTTTCTTTTGAGAGGCTGCTGCTGGAAGTGATACACCATAGGTGGGGAGCTGCATGTAAGGGTTAATAGTGTAACCTATCCCTGGTACAGGAGTTGGAGTAATTATCAGTTTAGCTATACTGGATAAAGTCTGTGCAAACATAGCCCAAGGTGGATCCATCTGCACCTGAATCTGTCTTGTATTTTTCATTAACCCCTGGTAAAAGCTAAAACAATTTGCACACAAACCATCCTCAACCAGATCCTGAGAGGATAACACAGCTTTGCTATGAGTGTACCTTCCTCACCTTTGCCGCCCTTAGACATGATAAATAATCAACACTTCCACAGTGTACTACACAATTTGTGACTGTAATCACTTTAAATTTCTTAAAGTGACATACAATCTGACTCTACAGATGCACCAGCAGTGAGGATTGGAATATACAAACTGACAGAAATATAGTAAAGTCAGCAATCACACTAGCAGTCAGTCACATGTTATACATTAGTATAATAAGCAATATGAGCATATCATCAACTACAACTACATTTTTAGTATGTAGGAGAACATATTACTACATCATGTTTAAACAGATCTAACGTATTCAGATACAATTGCAAAAGATATAACAGTAAATGTATACAGACTCATATGCAATAGGCACTTATCTAACTATTCGTACTCAAAAGGGTAGATAGAGACTTAGTGCTGTATTACCTGTACTCAGTATAGTGGGATACAGGGAGACTCACCTCGCTTCCAGGACCGATCAATACGTTAGCGAACGCTGAGTGGATCCAGACGCTACTAGTGTACACTGCCGCTTCATGAACCTATAGTGAACATAGATGCTCAGTGAACACTGACGCACCAGTCACACAGCCGCCTATGCTGCGACTGGGTCTCCTTCATGTACAGTGTCTGAGATGGAAGCTGGAAACAGTTCATGGCTGGAGACGCGGAGGAAACTGGTCATGAACCGGGGGGAGGGGAGACCAGGAGAGCATCTGACTCCCCACTGCTGACATCAACCCTAGCGTTTGCGGCCTCATACTATTCCTGGAGCCTGTGATACCTAAGGCCTAGCGCTGGTGCACCCGTGGTGGTAGCCGCGTCAGCGACTGTTTGCTAGTCTCCTCCCAAAACAGTGCGGCTGTGTCTGTATTCCCCTACTAAGCGAAACCAATGCCTTACCTTCTCCCCATGTTCCGGCCACAGCCTGATAACGTCTGCTGGATCTGCTAGTATATCCGACACAGACGCCCGTCGAAACAGCACTGTACTCGTGGGTAAGCGCTGTCACGACCCATCGGAGAGTTGTTGGAGCGACTCTTTCTAAGGTATGTATAAGACGCTGTTTAGAAAGTTCACTCAAGAAAAAATAGTAAGACTATAAAAATAAGATAAGAAAGCTTAAGGCTGCTAAAAACCAGCAGCGCTCTGACCATGGTCCGGCTCCTGCCGTACCAAACAAAAAACTGATTTGCCTGAGCAAGGAGGCGGGGATATATGGACGGGCCCGTTGCATGCTGGGAGGCCGGAAAAGCTTGGACCGATTGGTGCAAATCATACTCAAAACAGATCATACTCAGCATTAAAATGTTGTTATTCTCCTAACTAAAAAATAAAGTGTTAAATCTGCAGAGAGCAGCCGTTTGCTTCACCGCAGACCCCTCTATGACCCAATGTCAGTACATACAGATAGCCAAATCCTGTGGACAGTAATGGTGTCTCCTGGTTGCCTTGAAAAAATGTCCACCACAGTTTGGCTGCATTCAGACTGGATGAGCCTACTTTTCCCGACCTTTATCCATTCATTATATGTTTGGCATTATCTAAAGACGCAATATCCGTCCTAATGGGTTTAAAATGGTTCTTACGGCTGAGTCTTTAAACACTGTTGATGCCATCTGACACCGATATTTACTCTCTGTCTCTAGACCATTGTGCCTAGTCCTTGCTTTGGGTCCATGTCCCTGCTGCCAACCCTGGACCTTCCTCACAAATCGGCAACAGACAGTTTTTTAGGTACTTCCATGAAGATGTTCTTAGCTAAAGGATACAAGTTATGAATGACTACTGGTACAGATAGTAAGAGACACTCCGCAGCAATTTTATTGCAGTTCAATAGCTTTTAACTAAAGTAATACAAGATTACAGTAGCAGCATGAATCAGAGTCCTTTTGTGGTTCCCAGGGTTGTAGTCTTGTCCCGGAGGATTCCCAAAGGACCTAGAAGCTCGGTCATGAACTCCTTAGCTAGATAAGGCAATAGGGGGCAGCTGTACTATGCCTTGGTGTACCAACCAATCAGCTTCCAACTGTCATTTTCCAAACACAGCCAATAACATGGCATTTAGGAGCTGATTGGCTGGTACTTAAATCTCTCTTCACTTTTTCACTCTCTAAGGCTTAGTACAGTGGTAGCCAACCCTGGTCCTCGAGAGCTACCAACAGTTCAAGTTTTCCAGTTCACCTAGCAGGTGCAGTCATTACTTACTGACACAATTTAGGATCCACAGATGGAGCTAATTACTTAACTTGTGTTTCTGTGAGGAGACCTGGAAAACGTTAACTGTTGGCAGCTCTCGAGGACCAGAGTTGGCTACCCCTGGCTTAGTACAGATCCCCCTTTAAGTGATTAATGGCAGAGTTAAGAGGACCTTGTCAGTAGTTTCTCCACTGGTGTCAGCCCTTCAGCCATACTGTTGCCCAAATGACTGCTGCTACCATTCCAAATTTGGCTGCACCATAGTATCTGGGTTAATTTCCATCCTGTGCTTAATCAAGCTTCAGGTTTATTTAAACAGCAGCCGAAAGTACTTTATTTCACCCATAAAGCAGAAACAAATAACAAAAGAAGATGTATTCATGATTTCATTCCCAAATTATTCTCAATTTAGGTGTAAACTTTAGAAAAATAGGTAGAGTACCTTTAAAAGTTAAAGCCCACTGTTAAATTATTTAAATAATATGCAGGTACTTGAAAAAAGATGTGGAGGGGGGATAGTTATTCACAGCTTATCACTGCAGGGGTTATGCCAGTAAATTGTTGTACCCCACATATTAATGTCCATGAGACAGTTTTAGTAGTTTAGCTTTGTATGACACAATGCAGAGGGTGGTTGGCAGGGCATGAAATGCTTAATAGTAATGTTAATATTTAACAATAGATAGGTGAAAAGTGACTGGAATATGTTGGTCGCTTACCAGAGTACAAAGAATAAATTACACATCTTTGACAAACCTGTATATGCCTGACCAATGGCAGATAATGGGCCAGAAGTATCATTGCTTAGAAAGTGATGAAGTGGAAGGTGAAAAAGTACCAGCCAATCGGCTCCTAACTGCCATTTTTCAAACACTGCCCGTGACATGGCAGTAAGGACCTGATTGGCTGGTACTTTTTCACTTCCATTTTATCACATTCCAAGCGATGATGCATCTAGCCCACAGTCTTGGTGATACAGAGACGGGGTTGTACAGTGGTCATTCTCCATCTGCACATCCGACCCTGTGTTGGGGGCTTTGCTGAGATAACAAACCAGGTTCAGAGCTCAATGTCAGTGGCTTAAAACCTTGGTGAGGTGTTTTTATTTCAACAGTTCCATATTGGATCATAAACTTGATGAAAATATGTTAAATACCCTTTAGGTGTGTCCCATACTTTGGTCCTCTCCTGTGCAGCTTCCATAGACCTGAATGTCAGAATTTCAATTCTAGAAATGAATGGAACATCATTTTCTCTAGAAATGTCTGTTTGATGCCTATAAGGTACATTTAGGGCCTCATTCTGAGTGGGAGCTGCAACGTTCGTAGGCATCTTTTGCCAGTATTGCTTCTCTGGCTTTATGCAAATATGGCTACAAGCCCTTCCCTGGTGTAGAAACGTACGTCTGCATGTTTAAGAATGCCCTCTATGAGCATATTTAGGGGTAAATTTACAAAAATCTCTAAAACAGAGAATTGGCTATGTTGCCCATAGCAACCAATAAGATGCTGTCTATCAGTTCATTATTGCCTTTAAGAAAATGATAGACAGCATCTGATTGGTTGCTATGGGCAACATCACCAATTCTCTGTTTTAGAAGCTTTAGTAAATTTACCCCTTAGACTCAACCATCAGTCGCACCATCTAACCTTGCACCAGCCCCATCCTAGATGCTGATTGTCCATCAGAATACATCCTCCAATGTGGGTTTGCAACCACTTCAGTGACACACCTGTGGCATTCCTGTAACACATCTCCGTGTGTCCGGTTACTGCCCAGGGACGTCCAATACATTTCCAAGACATTTCTGGGACTGTGTATGTCTCATTTCCAACTTCAAGTATATGCATATTCATTGCATGCACAGTGCAACTTAGACGTATTGGGAAAAATAATCGCTCGACTGCGTCTGACTCAGAATCAGGCCCATGATGTTAGGATAGATGTTTATGATGTTCCCTTGGTGTGCCTCCGTAGGTCGGCCTTCAATGAGCACTGGCCTCACAGCCTCCTGGTCCCGGCCGCTGTCGGCTTAGGGGGTGCCCTGCTTTGCTGGAAGCTACATGGGCAGAAAATAAAAACACTGGAACTGGGAGAAGGCTGGTGGGGTCCTGGGGAGAAATCTCTAGTCCGTAATGAGGACACGCGGGTGCGACCTTTCGTCATTGAAGCCGCCGATGCTGACATTAAGGTATTGATATAGACATGGACACCGGGAGACCTTGTGTTGGAACGAATTCCTTGTTCCACTCCACCTTGTTTTACTACTTAGAGTGGAGTCCTGTTACATTATAGCTATGATACAGCTCTAGTCACTGTCACTGGAATCTCTGCACTTGTGTCAGGTGCTAGCTGCCTGCAAACTGTATTTGTATCTGGTCCTCTGTGCAATCCAGTAATCCCTGGCAAAATGTATTATGCTGTGTGAATACCCAGTTAATGTTACCTCTTATACTCACTCAGCCTAGCTGCAGCAGCCTTGATGAGGGTACCCGGTACCTCCACTAGTTAGGAATCACTTAGACAAAGGCCATTGGGAAGATGCAAAATCACTTTTATTTTATATCATATGCAGAAGGGATGTAATCATAATGTCGACACCACAATGTTGACATTGAACATGTTGACATGTGCAGAATATGAATATGTAAATTGTCAATATTCTGCAGATACTGGAGATTTATAGGTAGGCTGCACAGTGGAGAGAGAGGGATAGGCTGTGGGAGAGGAGAGTTGGGTTAGGTACTAGGGGGAGGATTAAGGTTCAGCTACGGGTTCAGCCATACTCTCCGCTGAAATCGCAGCTGAACCCGCCATTGCCCATCAGGTCGTCACTACTGGAGCCGCCAAACTTGGTGTACCAAGTGAGTCACCACTACACCACATGGACATTTTGTCTGTATCGACGTTGTAAATGTCGGCATACTGCATTTTGAAGTGATGACCAGAATGATGACAAAATATACAACATGCAATATAGAATATATATGTACAAACAGACAGGAAAAGGAATTCAGGTTTAGGGCTAGGCTGCACAGTGGAGAGAGACAGATAGGTTGTGGTAGAGGAGGGTTTGGTAAGCCACTAGGAGGAGGATTAGGATTTAGAGAGGGAGCTCACCACACAGAGAACCTACTCTCTAACCCACACCTTAAAGGGTCTATGTCTCTCTGACCTGCTGTCTCGGCCACTGGACCACTGATCATTCTGCCAGAAAGGCAGGTACCAAACCCAATGTACTGCTTTTGGCAGGTCCATGGTGGCTTCGGCAGATCCAATCATACAGCACAATCCTGGAATAATCTAAACCTTAGTTAGCTTGTCTCAAGTTTATTAGAATTTAGTCCCAGTGGCCGGGCTCGATCTTTTAATCCCAGTCTGGTTGCAGCGATGGTGTGACTTTGTTTGGGCTGACCTTAGATAGAGATTCCCTGTTTGTCTGGTATATACTTAATGGAGGTTGGCCACTAAGCCTTCCCCAAGTTGTTGGGTTGCAGCCGGCAATCAGTCTGAATGTTCTATGCTTGTGTAATGTTGGAAGTTGATAAAAAGTTGTTTTTTTAGGATCTTCATGACCGCCTGGATCAAACTCGATTCTTCTCACCACTGGAAGACTCAAATTTTAACTATGGTTTTAATTCTAATCACCTAAAGACGGTTATTTCCTACTGGAGAAACCAATTTGATTGGCACAAGCAAGTAAAGATCCTCAATACTTACCCCCACTACCGGACCTCTATAGAAGGTATATGGTGAATTTACTGTGACACCCCTTTAATACGGTGTATATGTCATAAATATACTGAGATAATAGGAGGGGGGATTCATTGATATAGAGGGAGTGACTGTTTCAAGTTAAGAATTAATTTTGGCTTCATAGGTCTGGAAGTACATTTCATCCACGTGAAGCCTTCACATCTTGTACCTGGACAGAAGACTCGTCCTCTGCTCATGGTCCATGGTTGGCCCGGCTCCTTTTATGAGTTTTATCGTATTATTCCACTCCTGACAGAACCAGACAAACATGGTATGGACCCCAACATTGTTTTTGAGGTCATCTGTCCATCAATCCCGGGCTATGGCTTTTCCGAGGCATCACACAAGAAGGGTAAGGATTTGAATACACTGCTGGCAATGCCAAGGAAGAAGAGCCCCTATAATGGGTGGAATAAGTGGCTACTCTGAATAGTTCATGTGTTTTTCATAATGATCTAGCAAACAGATCTATACTCTGAATAGTCCTTTCAGATCTCCTTTGAGTTGAGACTTAGTGATAAGACCAGCGTTTTCTTTATATCACAGGCTTCAATGCTTTTGCTGCTGCCCGGATCTTGTACAAGTTGATGTTGAGACTTGGATTCAAGGAATTTTACCTGCAAGGTGGAGATTGGGGAAGTAGGATCACCACAATCTTGTCTCAGATGAAGCCAGAGTAAGTATTTGGCCTTTGGTACACAGCAGAGGTGAAACACAAAGGTTATCTGCATCTAATCTCTATATTATATGAGTTATTCATCTTGGTTATCATTCAAGGATAATCTATGCGAGTGCTCTTGTATGTCACTGTCAACCTTTTGTAGGTCAGTTAAGGGCCTACACCTGAACCTTTTGATGCTTCCAATGAAGCTTGGAAGGCTGAAATCTCTGTTTATTGGTCGCTATGCACCTTGGTTAGTGGGGATGACCAGGGAAGATGTCCAGCGCCTATATCCCTACATGAAGAAGAACGTGTATGGAATTTTATTGGAGAGTGGTTACTTGCACATACAGGCGACCAAACCTGACACAGTAGGTAAGTAGCCCTGTTAATATGGTAAGTAATTATGTGCTGTGATGAACCTTATTTATCAAGAAAATCCGATGTCTTCTGAATTGACTTGTAAATAGGACTTTTTTTTTAAAGAACAATAATGTTCCCCCATCTTCCTGTGGGACATGGGTCCCAGCTGTCCCCTTTAACCAAAATGCTGAAATGCGTTAGTCAGAGTTATACACATTCTTTTGCACACAATGGGGCATTGTGAAGCCATATTTTTTTTTTTTGTGTAGTACACTGTGCTCAAGGTCTTTGATAAGTGTTCTCTCCGTAGGCTCATCTCTGAACGACTCTCCCGCTGGACTTGCTGCCTACATTCTTGAGAAATTCTCCACTTGGACGGACAATTCATTCCGGGACCTAGAAGAAGGAGGCCTGGAGAGGTGAGAAGAACAACACAAAGCAAATCATAAACCAATAAATGTCTTGCAGATTATTTCACTAACGTCACATGTACATGTCTCCTGTGAATCACCATTCCTGATTACACAATCACCCCCTAATCATACCTATGCTGGAATATAGCCCACACATTATATTCCCATGTGGGGATGATGGGGGTACTTTGATGAAGATGACAGTGTCACTTGGACAAATCAGTCTTCTATGTTATCTACTAAATTCAGGAAATACTCTTTGGATGATCTCTTAACCAATGTGATGATCTACTGGGTGACTGGATCCATCACGTCCTCCATGAGATTCTACAAGGAGAACTTCTCACAGTATTACACGAGTATGCCGGATTACAAGTAAGACCTAACTATGGATTTTACGGAATGTTTTGTTTCTTCTGCTTTTTACAATATTGTTCTATGACCAATAGGCATGGAAGCTAGATCCCCATCACTGGCTGTCAGTGTACCCACCGGCCTCTCTAGTTCCTCCCAGAGACCCCTGTACACATTTATTTTGCCTTTTAGAATCTGCAATAGGAGAGAAGTAATAAATAAATGGCCCCATTTTGGCTCAGGCACTCTCAGGATTTCTACAGTACAAGTCACGTTCCATAACAAGCTCCAAGGAAAGCACAGGGAAAATGACGGGTGTAGTCTGTTCCTGTATCTGCAGCTTCTGTTCAGAGTATGAATCATAACAGAACTCTAGCTCGACCATGAATTGCAGTGTATGCATAAAGCAGTCTAGTATTTATCTACTATGTGCAATGGTTAGCATTTCTGTTCCATGCCAAAAGATATAAAAATTGCCCTGCTCCATGGTTGGCTGGTTTAAACCAAATGGTATTTTTATTATGCTGTGACTACAGGCACGGTACCGTGACGTCTTAAAAAAAAAAAAAGACTATTATAAGTGCGGCGGGCACTTTTCGGGCTTTGTGTTTTGGTTTTGGATCTGGATCTCCACTCGTGTTTTGGATCTGGATTGGTTTTGCCAAAACCACCCTTTCGGGTTTTGGTTTTGGATCTTGATGTTTTTTGAAAAAAATATAAAAACAGCTAAAATCACAGAATTGGGGGGTAATTTTGATCCTACGGTATTATTAACCTCAATAATATTCATTTCCTCTCATTTCCAGTCTATTCTGAACACCTCACAATATTGTTTTTAGGCCAAAAGGTTGCACCGAGGTAGCTGGATGACTAAGCTAAGCGACACAATTGGGCGGCACAAACACCTGGCCCATCTAGGAGTGGCACTGCTGTGGCAGACAGGATGGCAGTTTTCAAAACTAGGCCCGAAGGAGCACATAATGCAAAGAAAAAAAAGAGGTGCAAGATGGAATTGTCCTTGGAAATTATGTTGTTTAAACAGGACATGCACGGTTTAATAAACTCATCATTTCAGCATCAGTGGGTCCCTCTGGAAAAAGCTTGCCAAGTTCTCCGAATCATAGCTAGCTACAAACATACCACCTCCATATTTGATGACTTTTCACATTATGAGAAGAGGCAAGAGGAAGAGGACAGTGTCAAGAAGTTGATTAAAAATTAGAAAGGCACATGCAACACACAGGCTTTCACCTCCACTCCTGTATTGGTGTGGAACGGAAAGGACTACAACCAAGCAATTATATAGTTACCACATTACTGGACAAACTGAAAAACAAGGGGCCAAAGCCTCCAAATTTGTACCCCCTTCTCCATTTTCAGGGATTAAGATAATCTTGAATTTATTGCTGGGATGCAAATAAACTGGTGTATACCACAGGATCAATATTGGATATTTTCCCCTCCACAGAGTCTGGAGACTTATTTTGTGAAAATCTTATGGCTTTCTTTTTTTCCATTTTTTATTGCATTTTTATTTACATATTTTGTGGCAGATGTCTTATTTTTGTTTTTCACAGCTCCCAGTCAAACGCATGTGAGCATACCTCTGTCCCAGTTACACGCATGTGTGCATACCTGTGTGTCTTGTTTATTTTTTTTATATTTAATTTTTAAATAAAGCAGCCCCTTAGATGTTTTAGCAGCCCCTCCTGAGCCCCCACAGCAGCCCTGGATGGGGCAAGTTGAGTTCGGGTGGGTTCGGTACAGTACTAAGCAGGACAGTGGAGCTTACCAATTTATAGTCGAAAATCATTTCATACTATAAGTAGGACTGTGGGAGAAAGCAATGCTAACCTCTGTGCCCACAGCATACCTCAGCCTGGCAAGCCAGACATCTTCCTGGCTGTAAGCCACCATGAGACGCCATACTGGGCCTTATTCAGTAACTGTGCCTCACAGGAGCTCCTGGCCCATCTAGTGCTGCAGTGCAATGGAAAGCTGATGCAATGCAAGATCACTGAAACTCTGTTCTTCTAACACTGCAAGGTCTTGCGATAACCCTACGCAACCCTTAGGAAAAGAACCCTGTACAACAAATGTGCATCTTCTAAATAAATAATCCTAAAATGTGGAACATCAATAATATATCAAAATTAAGGTTGACTAATTGGAGCCATTCATTTGAGTGAGTCCCTAATATTAAATAATTGAGAAGAACCTTTCTCTAATGCTCCAACAGAAAATCTCTCTTTTACCTCTCCGGCAGTTGTGCTGGATTATGATTCTGTCTCTTTTTAGTCACACTGATTTTGGCCACAAATGTGGTTTCTCCCCACTTCATCAAAATAGTAATTTCCATTTCCACCTTTGCGGCTATGTTTTCACAACTCTGTTTGTGATGCGGAAGCTTGTTTCATATCTGCTATAGGCTTTTATTTAAACCTAGGATCAAGTACAGCAGCACCCCTGGAATTATACGGCAGCACCCCTGGATTTATACAGCATAGGCAGCATCCCTGATTACACAGCACAGCAGACAGGCAACAGCACCCCTGGACTTAAACAGCAGTGGGACAGCACCACTGGACTGATAGGACAGAGGGGCAGCACCCCATATACGGCAGCACCCTGGAATGATGTGGCAAAGAAAAGACGCGCAAGATGGAATTGCCCAGGCATGACAATGAGCTTTTTCATCCCATGGCCAACAACTGTCTCCGCTGGTGATTTATTCAAACAAACCACATCTCCATCAGAATCCACATCGTCAACATCCTCCTCAGCGCCAGCTATACCAATAACCTCCACATCCTGCTGTACTTTTACAGTGACATCCTCAATCTCAATATCAGCAACTGGACTGGTGGTGCTCCTCTCAGCACTTGCAGAGGGCATGCAAATGGTGGTTGGAGCTTCCTCTTCCCATACAGTGCTGTGAAGGTCAGGCCTAGACATTGCAACCACGGACAGTGACAGCACCCCTGTATTTTCACAACACCCCTGTAATTTTACAGCAAGATAGAGCCAGTGTACATTAATTTTCACTGCACCCCTGTATTTTTACAGCATACAGGACCTGTGTACTTTTATTTTAACAAGAGCACCCCTGTATTTTTACAGCGTACAGGACCAGTGTACTTTTATTTTAACAACAGCACCTCTGTATTTTTACAGCATACAGGACCAGTGTACTCTAATTTTAACAACAGCACTCCTGTATTTTTACAGCATACAGGACCAGTGTACTTTTATTTTAACAACAGCACCCCTGTATTTTTACAGCATACAGGACCAGTGCACTCTAATTTTAACAACAGCAGCTCTGTATTTTTACAGCATACAGGACCAGTGTACTTTTATTTTAACAACAGCACCCCAGAATTTTTACAGCATGCAAGATAGGGCCAGTGTACATTTATTTTCACTGCACCCCAGAATTTTTACAGCCAGCACCCCTGTATTTTCACAGCATACAGGAGGACAGTGCCCCTGCCCCCTGTACAACACAGTGACAGCCAGGGCAGCAACACCCATGTACAGCTGTGGCACCCCTAACAGCACATGAAACACCAGTGACCGCCAGGACAGTACTGGGACACCACAGTTACAGGAACAGCACCCCTACAGAGCACACACTGACCCCACCTGATGCCACCACCCACAGAGAGACTAAGGTCTGTCTCCCTCACTCTCCAAGTCCTGAGTGAAAATGGCGGCGATGCGCGGCTGTTTATATGGAATCAGAAACCCGTGAGAATCCAACAGCAGGATGATAACATTTTGCCTCGGTCTGGTTTCCGACTCTGGCGGGAAGTCCCGAGCCGGACTTGGGTTCTGGCTTGGAACGTGATGTTCGTGGGGGTTCGATGTCTGAGAACCGAACCCGCTCATCTCTAATTATAAGGGAACTTCCCCCTGGAGATATTCCACATTCTTTTTGCTTGTGGTCTTCATTTAAGTAAGCTGCACAAATGTAGCAAACACACACACACACACACACACACACACACACACACACACACACACACACACACACACACACACACACACACCCCCCCCCCCCCCCCCCAGAGATATGGGGAGTGTGGGAGGGCGAACCATATCATAAAGGATGTGTTAGTGCCTTTGTGATTAATGTCAATACCTGCAAAAGAGAACTCAGATAATACTCATAAATAAAAAAAGGTACATTAAAACTAGAGATGAGCGGGTTCGGTTTCTCTGAATCCGAACCCGCCAGAACTTCATGTTTTTTTTCACGGGTCCGAGCGACTCGGATCTTCCCGCCTTGCTCGGTTAACCCGAGCGCGCCCGAACGTCATCATGACGCTGTCGGATTCTCGCGAGGCTCGGATTCTATCGCGAGACTCGGATTCTATATAAGGAGCCGCGCGTCGCCGCCATTTTCACACGTGCATTGAGATTGATAGGGAGAGGACGTGGCTGGCGTCCTCTCCGTTTAGACACTTGATTTACTAATTTTGGGGAGCATTAGGAGTACTCAGTAGTGTACAGTGCAGAGTTTTGCTGATAGTGACCAGTGACCACCACTTTTATTTATAATCCGTTCTCTGCCTGAAAAAAGCGATACACAGCACACAGTGACTCAGTCACATACCATATCTGTGTGCACTGCTCAGGCTCAGGCCAGTGTGCTGCATCATCTATTATCTATATATAATATTATATATCTGTCTGACTGCTCAGCTCACACAGCTTATAATTGTGGGGGAGACTGGGGAGCACTACTGCAGTGCCAGTTATAGGTTATAGCAGGAGCCAGGAGTACATAATATATTATATAGTGAGTGACCACCAGACACACAGTGCAGTTTATTTAATATATCCGTTCTCTGCCTGAAAAAAGCGATACACACAGTGACTCAGTCAGTCACATACCATATCTGTGTGCACTGCTCAGGCTCAGGCCAGTGTGCTGCATCATCTATATATATTATATATCTGTCTGACTGCTCAGCTCACACAGCTTATAATTGTGGGGGAGACTGGGGAGCACTACTGCAGTGCCAGTTATAGGTTATAGCAGGAGCCAGGAGTACATAATATTATATTAAAATTAAACAGTGCACACTTTTGCTGCAGGAGTGCCACTGCCAGTGTGACTAGTGACCAGTGACCTGACCACCAGTATATAATATTAGTAGTATACTATCTCTTTATCAACCAGTCTATATTAGCAGCAGACACAGTACAGTGCGGTAGTTCACGGCTGTGGCTACCTCTGTGTCGGCACTCGGCAGCCCGTCCATAATTGTATATACCACCTAACCGTGGTTTTTTTTTCTTTCTTTATACATACATACTAGTTACGAGTATACTATCTCTTTATCAACCAGTCTATATATTAGCAGCAGACACAGTACAGTGCGGTAGTTCACGGCTGTGGCTACCTCTGTGTCGGCACTCGGCAGCCCGTCCATAATTGTATATACCACCTAACCGTGGTTTTTTTTTCTTTCTTTATACATACATACTAGTTACGAGTATACTATCTCTTTATCAACCAGTCTATATATTAGCAGCAGACACAGTACAGTGCGGTAGTTCACGGCTGTGGCTACCTCTGTGTCGGCACTCGGCAGCCCGTCCATAATTGTATACTAGTATCCAATCCATCCATCTCCATTGTTTACCTGAGGTGCCTTTTAGTTGTGCCTATTAAAATATGGAGAACAAAAATGTTGAGGTTCCAAAATTAGGGAAAGATCAAGATCCACTTCCACCTCGTGCTGAAGCTGCTGCCACTAGTCATGGCCGAGACGATGAAATGCCAGCAACGTCGTCTGCCAAGGCCGATGCCCAATGGCATAGTACAGAGCATGTCAAAACCAAAACACCAAATATCAGTAAAAAAAGGACTCCAAAACCTAAAATAAAATTGTCGGAGGAGAAGCGTAAACTTGCCAATATGCCATTTACCACACGGAGTGGCAAGGAACGGCTGAGGCCCTGGCCTATGTTCATGGCTAGTGGTTCAGCTTCACATGAGGATGGAAGCACTCAGCCTCTCGCTAGAAAACTGAAAAGACTCAAGCTGGCAAAAGCACCGCAAAGAACTGTGCGTTCTTTGAAATCCCAAATCCACAAGGAGAGTCCAATTGTGTCGGTTGCGATGCCTGACCTTCCCAACACTGGACGTGAAGAGCATGCGCCTTCCACCATTTGCACGCCCCCTGCAAGTGCTGGAAGGAGCACCCGCAGTCCAGTTCCTGATAGTCAGATTGAAGATGTCAGTGTTGAAGTACACCAGGATGAGGAGGATATGGGTGTTGCTGGCGCTGGGGAGGAAATTGACCAGGAGGATTCTGATGGTGAGGTGGTTTGTTTAAGTCAGGCACCCGGGGAGACACCTGTTGTCCGTGGGAGGAATATGGCCGTTGACATGCCAGGTGAAAATACCAAAAAAATCAGCTCTTCGGTGTGGAGGTATTTCACCAGAAATGCGGACAACAGGTGTCAAGCCGTGTGTTCCCTTTGTCAAGCTGTAATAAGTAGGGGTAAGGACGTTAACCACCTCGGAACATCCTCCCTTATACGTCACCTGCAGCGCATTCATAATAAGTCAGTGACAAGTTCAAAAACTTTGGGTGACAGCGGAAGCAGTCCACTGACCAGTAAATCCCTTCCTCTTGTAACCAAGCTCACGCAAACCACCCCACCAACTCCCTCAGTGTCAATTTCCTCCTTCCCCAGGAATGCCAATAGTCCTGCAGGCCATGTCACTGGCAAGTCTGACGAGTCCTCTCCTGCCTGGGATTCCTCCGATGCATCCTTGCGTGTAACGCCTACTGCTGCTGGCGCTGCTGTTGTTGCCGCTGGGAGTCGATGGTCATCCCAGAGGGGAAGTCGTAAGCCCACTTGTACTACTTCCAGTAAGCAATTGACTGTTCAACAGTCCTTTGCGAGGAAGATGAAATATCACAGCAGTCATCCTACTGCAAAGCGGATAACTGAGTCCTTGACAACTATGTTGGTGTTAGACGTGCGTCCGGTATCCGCCGTTAGTTCACAGGGAACTAGACAATTTATTGAGGCAGTGTGCCCCCGTTACCAAATACCATCTAGGTTCCACTTCTCTAGGCAGGCGATACCGAGAATGTACACGGACGTCAGAAAAAGACTCACCAGTCTCCTAAAAAATGCAGTTGTACCCAATGTCCACTTAACCACGGACATGTGGACAAGTGGAGCAGGGCAGGGTCAGGACTATATGACTGTGACAGCCCACTGGGTAGATGTATGGACTCCCGCCGCAAGAACAGCAGCGGCGGCACCAGTAGCAGCATCTCGCAAACGCCAACTCTTTCCTAGGCAGGCTACGCTTTGTATCACCGCTTTCCAGAATACGCACACAGCTGAAAACCTCTTACGGCAACTGAGGAAGATCATCGCGGAATGGCTTACCCCAATTGGACTCTCCTGTGGATTTGTGGCATCGGACAACGCCAGCAATATTGTGTGTGCATTAAATATGGGCAAATTCCAGCACGTCCCATGTTTTGCACATACCTTGAATTTGGTGGTGCAGAATTTTTTAAAAAACGACAGGGGCGTGCAAGAGATGCTGTCGGTGGCCAGAAAAATTGCGGGACACTTTCGGCGTACAGGCACCACGTACAGAAGACTGGAGCACCACCAAAAACTACTGAACCTGCCCTGCCATCATCTGAAGCAAGAAGTGGTAACGAGGTGGAATTCAACCCTCTATATGCTTCAGAGGTTGGAGGAGCAGCAAAAGGCCATTCAAGCCTATACAATTGAGCACGATATAGGAGATGGAATGCACCTGTCTCAAGTGCAGTGGAGAATGATTTCAACGTTGTGCAAGGTTCTGATGCCCTTTGAACTTGCCACACGTGAAGTCAGTTCAGACACTGCCAGCCTGAGTCAGGTCATTCCCCTCATCAGGCTTTTGCAGAAGAAGCTGGAGGCATTGAAGAAGGAGCTAAAAGGGAGCGATTCCGCTAGGCATGTGGGACTTGTGGATGCAGCCCTTAATTCGCTTAACAAGGATTCACGGGTGGTCAATCTGTTGAAATCAGAGCACTACATTTTGGCCACCGTGCTCGATCCTAGATTTAAAGCCTACCTTGGATCTCTCTTTCCGGCAGACACAGGTCTGCTGGGGTTGAAAGACCTGCTGGTGACAAAATTGTCAAGTCAAGCGGAACGCGACCTGTCAACATCTCCTCCTTCACATTCTCCCGCAACTGGGGGTGCGAGGAAAAGGCTCAGAATTCCGAGCCCACCCGCTGGCGGTGATGCAGGGCAGTCTGGAGCGACTGCTGATGCTGACATCTGGTCCGGACTGAAGGACCTGACAACGATTACGGACATGTCGTCTACTGTCACTGCATATGATTCTCTCAACATTGATAGAATGGTGGAGGATTATATGAGTGACCGCATCCAAGTAGGCACGTCACACAGTCCGTACTTATACTGGCAGGAAAAAGAGGCAATTTGGAGGCCCTTGCACAAACTGGCTTTATTCTACCTAAGTTGCCCTCCCACAAGTGTGTACTCCGAAAGAGTGTTTAGTGCCGCCGCTCACCTTGTCAGCAATCGGCGTACGAGGTTACATCCAGAAAATGTGGAGAAGATGATGTTCATTAAAATGAATTATAATCAATTCCTCCGCGGAGACATTGACCAGCAGCAATTGCCTCCACAAAGTACACAGGGAGCTGAGATGGTGGATTCCAGTGGGGACGAATTGATAATCTGTGAGGAGGGGGATGTACACGGTGATATATCGGAGGGTGAAGATGAGGTGGACATCTTGCCTCTGTAGAGCCAGTTTGTGCAAGGAGAGATTAATTGCTTCTTTTTTGGGGGGGGTCCAAACCAACCCGTCATATCAGTCACAGTCGTGTGGCAGACCCTGTCACTGAAATGATGGGTTGGTTAAAGTGTGCATGTCCTGTTTTGTTTATACAACATAAGGGTGGGTGGGAGGGCCCAAGGACAATTCCATCTTGCACCTCTTTTTTCTTTTCTTTTTCTTTGCATCATGTGCTGATTGGGGAGGTTTTTTTTGGAAGGGACATCCTGCGTGACACTGCAGTGCCACTCCTAGATGGGCCCGGTGTTTGTGTCGGCCACTAGGGTCGCTAATCTTACTCACACAGTCAGCTACCTCATTGCGCCTCTTTTTTTCTTTGCGTCATGTGCTGTTTGGGGAGGGTTTTTTGGAAGGGACATCCTGCGTGACACTGCAGTGCCACTCCTAGATGGGCCCGGTGTTTGTGTCGGCCACTAGGGTCGCTAATCTTACTCACACAGCTACCTCATTGCGCCTCTTTTTTTCTTTGCGTCATGTGCTGTTTGGGGAGGGTTTTTTGGAAGGGACATCCTGCGTGACACTGCAGTGCCACTCCTAGATGGGCCCGGTGTTTGTGTCGGCCACTAGGGTCGCTAATCTTACTCACACAGCTACCTCATTGCGCCTCTTTTTTTCTTTGCGTCATGTGCTGTTTGGGGAGGGTTTTTTGGAAGGGCCATCCTGCGTGACACTGCAGTGCCACTCCTAGATGGGCCCGGTGTTTGTGTCGGCCACTAGGGTCGCTAATCTTACTCACACAGCTACCTCATTGCGCCTCTTTTTTTCTTTGCGTCATGTGCTGTTTGGGGAGGGTTTTTTGGAAGGGCCATCCTGCGTGACACTGCAGTGCCACTCCTAGATGGGCCCGGTGTTTGTGTCGGCCACTAGGGTCGCTAATCTTACTCACACAGCTACCTCATTGCGCCTCTTTTTTTCTTTGCGTCATGTGCTGTTTGGGGAGGGTTTTTTGGAAGGGACATCCTGCGTGACACTGCAGTGCCACTCCTAGATGGGCCCGGTGTTTGTGTCGGCCACTAGGGTCGCTTATCTTACTCACACAGCGACCTCGGTGCAAATTTTAGGACTAAAAATAATATTGTGAGGTGTGAGGTATTCAGAATAGACTGAAAATGAGTGTAAATTATGGTTTTTGAGGTTAATAATACTTTGGGATCAAAATGACCCCCAAATTCTATGATTTAAGCTGTTTTTTAGTGTTTTTTGAAAAAAACACCCGAATCCAAAACACACCCGAATCCGACAAAAAAAATTCGGTGAGGTTTTGCCAAAACGCGTTCGAACCCAAAACACGGCCGCGGAACCGAACCCAAAACCAAAACACAAAACCCGAAAAATTTCAGGCGCTCATCTCTAATTAAAACGAAGAACACTATTTTTTTTCTTTTGGAATCCTGCATCTATTTGATATGTCACATGACTCCCTTCCCAGTTACAAAATTAGAGTTCCATCCAAGATGGCTGGCTTCATGATGGCCATGTGATATACCCTGTCCCGCACTCCCATATCATATTTGTAGACACTTTTTATAATACAGTTTACACACTTATGGACCACTCTGTACTCCCCCCCCCCCCCCCCCACATAAAGTATTAATGAGTCCAACTGGAGAAAAAATGCTGTATAAATAAAATTATTATTATTATTATTATTATTATTATTACTTAAATAAGCACTTAAATAATTTAAATGTGCTTTAGAGGAACAAAAAGGTTATTCTGAAAACAAAGACTGGTTTGGTGAACAAAAGTATTTGGTTCCTTATATAATTTAATTAGTAAAATTATACATTCCATTATCATATTGCTGCACAGGCCAACTAATAGCAGCTGGAGAGGGTTATAGTGAGAAGAGGAAAAGTAGTTTGTTAGTTAGGATTTTATTCTGCATTGTGCAAAACATTTCCTCCACCAGACCTGTGCTGGGATACAGTGGGAGAACCAGGGGACAGTTGGTTATAGACTATTATTAACAGGCTGTTTGTTTTTCAGGATTCGAGTGCATGTGCCCACCGGTATTGCTGCTTTCCCCTGCGAGATTGTGCATGTGCCTCGGGTATGGGCAAAGGAGAAATTCTACAACATTGTCAGCTACACGTACATGCCACGTGGCGGACACTTTGCTGCCTTCGAGGAACCTGAACTCCTGGCCCGTGACGTCCAGAGTTTTGTATCAAAAGTCGAGAAAATGTAAAAAAATATAAAATTGTTTTGTGTTACATTGTGCATACACCGTATAGAAAATACAGATTGGTCTCACTGGTAACTGTATCCGTCTAATTGATTCATCTGTTCATATAACATGCAGCTCGAATTGCATTGTCTGCTGCTGCGCAGAAAAGCGCGGCCAGCGAGCCATGTGCAGAGACGGTGAGTTCCCATTGTCAGAGGGAACAGTGGCCATGCGCTGCGGAAGCCTGAACAGGTACATGAGTCTACGTTACACAACTATCTATTATGCAAACAAAGTGATTACATATTGGTCAGGGGGACCCCAAGAAAGTCATATACAGTGCTTAGTGACATACTCTGTAGACAGGTCCTTGAGTAAAAAGTTGGCGCCTGCTCACATTCCTGGTCGTTGTACTCAGAAGGATGACTAGGATCTTCTGCACCCAGAGCAAGATGAAGAATGGTGCTCCCCCTCCAAAACTATGTGATCTCATGAAAAATGGGCGTGGACACATGCCGGAAGGGGCATGGTCACTGAAAATAGGTTGTATCAACATGACACACCATCTGTTTCTCATCACTCTGGGAACATTCCTTTTCATTCCATATGTACCTTACCTATATGATGGTTTTTCACAATGGGGAGCCTCTGAAGAAATGTATCCTCCCTTGGAAGATGGTGTCTTCAGTCGGCATTTACTATTCATGTAGGATATCACATGGTCCAGAAGATGCCTGTTTGTGTAGGAATATTAAAAGGTAATCATCATACAACAGTCAGGCCCATCTTTTCGTATGGGCTCAATGGGCACTTGCCCAAGGGACCCAGATGTCTAAGGGCTGATAGCTGAGGGTCCCCTCTTTCCAGGGGTACCAGAATTTTGAAAATCAGTCCTAGGGAACCTCAGATATCCGACTTCTAAGTAGTGGTCCCCATCTGCAGGGCCGGATTAACAATGGGGCGGATGGAGCTGCAGCTCCAGGCCTCCCCATGAAAATAGGCCCACAGGAGATTGGCAGCTTTGACAGGAAAAAATTTTTCCTATCACAAGCTGCCAGCAGCCGGCCTTCCCAGGCCCCCATGCAAACCCTGCAGAGCCACCACCTCCCCTACCTGCCCGGGAGAATACCTCCGTTCGCTTGAAGCCGCGTCCCTGGCATTAAAAACAGCGGAGCTGTGAGGAGCTCCACACTCGTCTCAGCCCTGCCTGCACTGTATGACGTCACATAGGGTCCACCCCGGGGGCGGAGATAGCAGGGGAAGCCAGGGTGGATGGAAGAATGCGCACAAACGGCTTAGCAGCAGTAAAGGAATGATGAACTTTCAACTCTGCACTGTGAGCATCCGTGCAGAGAGGACACTGACACTGGACAGAGTGGAAAGAGGGAAGTCATTTGTCCTCTGTACTGCCGCTGATTTGATTATTTTATGGTTATAAAAGAATGCTCTACGATGGGTGCAACGATGGGGACTTACAGAGGCTGTGTTACAGCACTGCACACAAAGCTCCTACCTCCTCCTGGTGGCCCCCCTAATAGGATTAACATGATCTTCAACAGGTGAGGGGAATTTAATAGAAAAAAGCAGCAGTTTGTTAGCACCTGAGTGGGGGTGGAGGGAGAAGTATAATAAGGGAAATGCTATTGGGAATAATGAGGTTAGTTAGTTATGGTTAGACGCTCCCGGTATTATATGGCATCACTGACGCTCTCAGTATTATATGGTGTCACTGATTCTCTCTGTATTATATGGCGTCACTGGCGCTCTCTGTATTATATGGCGTCACTGACGCTCTCTGTATTATATGGTGTCACTGATTCTCTCTGTATTATATGGCGTCACTGGCGCTCTCTGTATTATATGGCGTCACTGACGCTCTCTGTATTATATGGCGTCACTGACGCTCTCTGTATTATATGGCGTCACTGACGCTCTCTGTATTTTATGGCGTCACTGACGCTCTCTGTATTATATGGCGTCACTGACGCTGTCTGTATTATATGCATCACTGACGCTCTCAGTATTATATGGCGTCACTGATTCTCTCTGTATTATATGGCGTCACTGGCGCTCTCTGTATTAAATGGCGTCACTGGCTGCTCTCTCTATTATATGGCGTCACTGATGCTCTCTGTATTATATGGCGTCACTGACGCTCTCTGTATTATATGGCGTCACTAATGCTCTCTGTATTATATGCATCACTGACGCTCTCAGTATTATATGGCGTCACTGATTCTCTCTGTATTATATGGCGTCACTGGCGCTCTCTGTATTATATGGCGTCACTGGCGCTCTCTGTATTGTATGGCGTCACTGGCGCTCTCTGTATTATATGGCGTCACTGGCGCTCTCTGTATTATATGGCGTCACTGGCGCTCTCTATTATATGGCGTCATTGACGCTCTCTGTATTATATGGCGTCACTGACGCTCTCTGTATTATATGGCGTCACTGACGCTCTCTGTATTATATGGCGTCACTGACGCTCTCTGTATTATATGGCGTCACTAATGCTCTCTGTATTATATGGCGTCACTGGTGCTCTCTGTATTATATGGTGTCACTGGTGCTCTTTGTATTATATGGTGTCACTGGCTCTCTCTGTATTCTATTGTGTCACTGATGCTTTCAGTATTATATGGCATCACTGGTGCTCTCTGTATTATATGGCATCACAGATACTCTCTATATTATATGGCATCACTGACGCTCTCTGTATTATAAGGCGTCACTGGTGCTCTCTGTATTATATGGCGTCACTGACGCTCTCTGTATTATGTGGCGTCACAGATGCTCTCTGTATTATATAGCATCACTGGTGCTCTCTGTATTATATGGCGTCACTGGTGCTCTCTGTATTATATGGCGTCACTGACGCTCTCTGTATTATGTGGCGTCACAGATGCTCTCTGTATTATATAGCATCACTGATGCTCTCAGTATTATATGGCGTCACAGGTGCTCTCTGTATTATATGGCGTCACTGACGCTCTCTGTATTATGTGGTATCACAGATGCTCTCTGTATTATATAGCATCACTGATGCTCTCTGTATTATATGGTAGTCACTGGTGCTCTCTGTATTATATGGCGTCACTGGTGCTCTCTGTATTATATGGTGTCACTGGTGCTCTTTGTATTATATGGTGTCACTGGCTCTCTCTGTATTCTATTGTGTCACTGATGCTTTCAGTATTATATGGCATCACTGGTGCTCTCTGTATTATATGGCATCACAGATACTCTCTATATTATATGGCATCACTGACGCTCTCTGTATTATAAGGCGTCACTGGTGCTCTCTGTATTATATGGCGTCACTGACGCTCTCTGTATTATGTGGCGTCACAGATGCTCTCTGTATTATATAGCATCACTGGTGCTCTCTGTATTATATGGCGTCACTGGTGCTCTCTGTATTATATGGCGTCACTGACGCTCTCTGTATTATGTGGCGTCACAGATGCTCTCTGTATTATATAGCATCACTGATGCTCTCAGTATTATATGGCGTCACAGGTGCTCTCTGTATTATATGGCGTCACTGACGCTCTCTGTATTATGTGGTGTCACAGATGCTCTCTGTATTATATAGCATCACTGATGCTCTCTGTATTACATGGTAGTCACTGGTGCTCTCTGTATTATATGGCGTCACTGACGCTTTCGGTATATGTCGTCACTGATTCTCTCTGTACTATATGGCGTCATAGATGCTCTCTGTATTATATTGCGTCAGTGAAGCCCTCTGTATTATGTAGTGGTCACTGATGCTCTGTGTTGGGTGAGTTAGTGTAGTACAGGCAGCAATATTTACCTTTGAGTTTTGAGACGGGTGTGGTATGTTAAGTAGATTAGATTTAGGTCGACTGTGTCTAGGTCGACCACTATTGGTCGACATGGTTTCCAGGTCAACAGGGACTCTAGGTCGACGTGTACTAGGTCGACATGAGTTTTTTTACTTTTTTTGTGTGATTTTCTCTGTACAGTGACCGGGAACCCCAATTAGTGCACCATGTCCCCTCGCATGGCTCCCTTCGCTCGCCATGTTTCGGGCAAGGTGCCTCACTCCGCTACCGCTGCGCTCGGCACAGGTTACCGTTCCCAATTGTAGGCCACGTGGATCGTAAAGTATGAAAAAGTTTAAAAAAATGAAGAAGAAAAATCTGAAAAACTCATGGTGACCTTTTGTCATGTCGACCTAGAGTCCCTGTCGACCTAGAAACCATGTTGACCTACTTACTGTCGACCAATAGTGGTCAACCTACTTACTGTCGACCTAAAGACCAGATCCTCTTGAGACAGTGCTGACCGCAATGTTGCATTTAAAGAGAATACACCCTGGAACCACAGAATAAGTGCACCAGATGCTGGCACCTTCATTTAATACCCTCACTTAAAAACATCACAATGTAATTGTCTTTATGCAAGGTAACCACTATCTACAGGGAAAGGGGGGCGCAGCCCAGACTTACCAGTGGCCTGAACACTGAGGACTAGGCTGTCCTCCTTTCTGCAACCACCTCACCTTAAGCTGCTGCTGCCACCAGACACTTATGTAGTTTGTTTGAAACAAGTAAGTGCGCATATAGCGCGCCAACTACATAGAACTGCTGCAACGCCCAGTCCACATAGTCTGCAGTCCAGCTACACATGATCGCCGTAACGCCAATGCAGTAGTTCAGGAACAATGGTAAGAAGGGGTTTTTCCTACCTGCCACAAAAGGGACTCCATAGAATAGAAAGAACACTTGACTGGTATGTGCACGCTGCTTTCTATTTTGTTACCCTGTATGACCAGCACTCACAGCTGCCGATGATTTAAAGCTGCTGTCCTTACTACTGCAATTTACAGTACTTCAGGAAACTGCGGTGATCTTTTTCGGGTGAATGGCTCAACCCTAGAATACTGTAAATGCAGGTTAAGCGCTTTGTATGCCATTAAACATACCAGGACCCTATATTCATTGCTTAAGATGGCTGACATTTTTTGAGATTAAAAGATCTATTTTTTACCACTTTTATGACCAAGTTTTATTTTATTTGTTTAATGCAGTATGATGTCATAGATTTGTTATTACTGTTTGCATTTAATTGCAAAATGTTATAAACATACATATGTTGTACTCATATTACTGTATCTGACATATTTCATTTTCAGTCACGTTAACAATCGGCATTTACTTTTAATGCCGACTGTTGATTTAAGGCAATTGAGGTGACTGTAGAAAGGTACTAGCCACAGTCCATAACTCAGACCACACCCCCTTTTCAGACCACATCCCCACAGCACTGGTCATGTCCCCCACATCACTAGTCACACCCCCTGCGGCAGCACAAAATAGGCCCTTCAGAAATTTCAGCTCCAGGCCCATGTGGACCTTAATCTGGCACTGCCCATCCGTGCCTGTTAATTGCTCTTCCCAGCCAGATATCTCGGGTTCTAGCTGATTTAGAGTTTTTTTGAGGGTATACTACAAAAGCTGGGACTCTCCCCTTTCAGTGGAAACTGGCAGCTTGTCTCTACTATGACCAGAACCAGAGATATCAGTCTTCCAGCAGCTGGTCCCTGCTCCAGGTCAACACACCTAGTATGCAGTTTTACAGGTTCATCGGTGGATTGCTCTGGTTCCTGAACTCTGATCTCTAAGTCCCCAGTTCCTCCTAAAAGGTGAGAATCTCTAGTTTTTAATCCCATTGAAAGCCAAGAAATCTATTTCCAGGACCTGGAGATATCTGCAGTCAAGAAAGCTGTCCTCCCACAAGAAAATGAACCATGCCCTGCGACCCTGTAAGTCATGAACTGGGGCCCCTTCATTCAGCCCAATGCCCCTTCTATAGTTTAGTGTTCTCCCTCCTGCCCCATCTCCCACCATCTTTGCAGTAAAAGAATAAATTCGCAGAAATTACTGCTCCAGATCCTACATGCTGAGCGGAAGATAGAACACCCCCTACCGCCCGCGGGACATCAAAGTTGCCTCTGATAGCACCTCCCACCAGAGGCGTAAGTACATACCAGAAGCCCGGAGGCGAAATGCATGGTGGTTCCCCCTCCTCCATGGCTCCAGCCTGCGCATATACCAATGACAGTTGGCGCATGAGCAATCAGACAGCTGGGGGGGCAAGGAAGGAAGTAGTGTTGTCACATTACATCTTAGTGAGTGCCTGGACAGGCTCTAATATCCCAGCGACTCACCAGTGGTGCATCAGGGTGAATAAAGGGAATGCATTCAATATCGGGATCCCAGCGCTCAGCATACCGGCGCCGGTATACCGAAACCCATTCCCCCTCTTGGGGTGTCCACGTCATCCCTCGAGGAAGAATAGCGCCACCTTGCCCGCAGTGTGGCGAGTGCAGCATGGCGAGCACAGCGAGCCCGCAAGGGGTTCTTCTGCGCTCGCCCCGCTGCCGGCATTTCGGCACCCGGCATTCCACGGTTGGGATGATGGGCGCCGGTATATAGATACTAACCTGAATAAAGATTGCAGGATAGGAGTCAGTGTCCAGGACTCTGCATGAAAGCTGGGGCTACTGTCAAACATTGTGGGGCCCAGTACAGCTGACATAGCCAGGGACCCCTAAGTCCAGGCGTGGTACATTAATACCAGCGTACTCCCCTGATGGTGATCACTGGCTTAGATGGGCTTAACAAGTCCCCTGATCAGAGGCGTAACTAGGGTTTTTGGAGCCCAGGGCAAGATCAATAATGGCGCCCCCCCCCCCCCCCCCCCCGATTTTTTTTTTAAATAAAACTAATAAATAAATAAAATTATAATAATATAAAAAAAATACAAAAGGAAAGTATGTGCAGACGCCACCGGTGTCACTGCATATAAAGATGTCAGGGTGTGTATGTACAGTTGTAGGTGCAGTGGTCGAAGTTTAATTTTTGAAGACGGAATGAAAGAGTGCAGATAGCAATTACGCTCCGGAAAAGGGGCGCGGTCACTCAAAAGGGGCGTGTCCTTCAGTGTAGTAGGACCCCTTATACTATCTAGTACTGGTGCCCCTTTCACATTATAGCACACGGTATGAGCCGAAATTCACATTATAGCACACGGTATGAGCCGAAATTCACATTATAGCACACAGTATGAGCCGAAATTCACATTACCCCACACGGCATGAGCCGAAATTCACATTATAGCACACAGTATGAGCCGAAATTCACATTACCCCACACGGCATGGGCCGAAATTCACATTATAGCACACAGTATGAGCCGAAATTCACATTACCCCACATGGTATGAGCCGAAATTCACATTATAGCACACGGTATGAGCCGAAATTCACATTATAGCACACGGTATGAGCCAAAATTCACATTACTCCACATGGTATGAGCCAAAATTCACATTACCCCACATGGTATGAGCCGAAATTCACATTACAGCACACGGTATGAGCCGAAATTCACATTATAGCACACAGTATGAGCCGAAATTCACATTACCCCACACGGCATGAGCCGAAATTCACATTATAGCACACGGTATGAGCCGAAATTCACATTATAGCACACGGTATGAGCCGAAATTCACATTATAGCACACGGTATGAGCCAAAATTCACATTACTCCACATGGTATGAGCCAAAATTCACATTACAGCACACGGTATGAGCCGAAATTCACATTACAGCACACGGAATGAGCCAAAATTCACATTACCCCACATAGTATGAGCCGAAATTCACATTATAGCACACGGTATGAGCCAAAATTCACGTTACAGCACATGATATGAGCCAAAATTCCCATTATAGAGTTAGGGGATCCTACCCCCATAATTAACATGGCCTGTGGGGCACTATGATGAGGGGAGCCCACCCCCTTAATAGACTAATTGCAGTTTTGCAGCGGAAGGGCTGCAGCGGTTTCTCACCCCAAGCTGCTGCGCTTCTGCCACCTCCGACACTCCACATCTTCGGCACCACCCGGGATGCAGGGCACCGCACCGGGTATGCACCCTTTTCAGTGTGGTCTGCTGCGCTCCGAAGGGGTTCTTATTTCATGCTGCAGGATCCCGATGTACGCCTTCCTCCCCGCTGTTACTGTCACGGTAAGCATTAGTATCGTTTACCGCAGAGGCCATTTTCTGAGGCATATGTGTTAAACCTCAGGAACTGAGATGCCCGTCTCACTATACAGCTGTGTGGCCGAGCCGGGCGGGGGGACAGCCAGCAGCAGCATGCCGGATATCAGCAGCAGAGGGTGCGGGCTGTACATACTTGAGGCAGCTGGATATTCAACAGTGCTGAAAGCCTCCGGAGCCCGCACCCCCGGAGCTGCAGTACACCGGCAGAGGACACCCATCCCCCGAACCCTGCGTAGCCCAAAGCCGGAGATCAGCAGCATGTTGAACGCGGAAGCAGAAGCTGCTTATTGCCGGTCAACACGCTGCTGATCTCCGGCTTTGGGCTCCGCACGTGCCTTACAGCCCCCACCCTCGGCTGCTGATATCCGGCATGCTGCCCCTGCTGCTGGCTTTCCACCCGCCTGGCTCGCCCACCCAGCTGGATGGTGAGTGAGAAGGGCATCTCAGTGCCCGTGGTTTAATACATATCTCTCTTCGGTAAATGGCCATTAGTACATCCCACACACACTGATTACACACACACAGACTGGCCACCCCCAAATCCTACACACACCCACTCAGACTACACACACATTCTCATACTTTCCTCTCCCACACACACACACTGGACTGCAAAAATGTACACACACTGACACTGTTCCACACACACACAATTAACACACACTCACACTGTCCCACACACACAATTAACACACACGCACACTGTCCCACACACCAGTGGCGTGCGGTGAGGTCAGTGGCGTGCGGTGAGGCACTACAGCCATAATGTCTGCCGAATCCTGCCGATGACCCCTACCGCCACCGAGCCAATGCCCGCCACTGCCTCTGAGCCGATGCCCGCTGCCACCACCAATGGCTTACAAACTCGCCCACCATCAACTGACCCAGCCCTCCGCCACTAATTTGCAACTCAGTCCAAGGCCGCCAATGCCCGCTGCATGCCTGCTCATCATACTTGTGATATATTGTACATTTTTATAGAAAAAAATAATAATTTGTGTTTGGGACTGGGAAGGGAGTGGGAGGAGGACATGAATGCAATTTTGTTGTCCAGGGCTTCCATTAACTTAATGGAGAAGGGTCAGAATGGGTTAAAAATGTAAAAAAAAAACTGCGTGAGGTCCCCCCTCCTAAGTATAACCAGCCTCGGGCTCTTTGAGCCGGTCCTGGTTGTTTAAATACTGGGAAAAAATTGGACAGGGGTTCCCCGTATTTAGACAACCAGCATCGGGCTCTTACTCCGGTCCTGGTTCCAAAAATATGGGGGACAAAAGATGTAGGGGTCCCCCCGTATTTTTAAAACCAGCACCGGGCTCCACTAGCAAGGGACATAATGCCACAGCCGGGGGACACATTTATGTAGATCCCTGTGGCCGTGGCATTACCCCCCCCAACTAGTCACCACTGGCCGGGGTTCCCTGGAGGAGTGGGGACCCCTTAAATCAAGGGGTCACCCCCCCTCCAGGCACCTAAGGGCCAGGGGTGAAGCCCGAGGCTGTCCCCCCCATCCGTGGGCTGTGGATGGGAGGCTGATAGCCATGTAAGTAAAAAAAGAATATTGTTTTTTGTTGTGGAACTACAAGGCCCAGAAAGCCTCCCCCCGCTTGCTGGTACTTGGAGAACCTCAAGTACCAACATGCAGGGAAATAACGGGCCCGCCGGTACCTGTAGTTCTACAACAGAAAAAATACCCAAATAAAAACACAACTCACACACCGTGACAGTAAAAATGTATTAAAACACACTGACACACTCACACATACTTACCTATATCCCACGCCGGTCACGTCCACTTGTCCAGTAGAATCCAATAGGGGTACCGGTAAAAATGAGAGACAATTACTTACCTACATCCCACGCCGATCACGTCCACTTGTCCAGTAGAATTCAATAGGGGTACCTGTAAAAATGAGAGACAGATTACTTACCTACATCCCACGCTGGTCACGTCCACTTGTCCAGAAGAATCCAGTAGGGGAATCTGTAAAAATGAGAGACAGATTACTTACCTACATCCCACGCCGGTCACGTCCACTTGTCCAGTAGAATCCAATAGGGGTACCTGTAAAAATGAGAGACAGATTACTTACCTACATCCCACGCCGGTCACGTCCACTTGTCCAGTAGAATCCAATAGGGGTACCTGTAAAAATGAGAGACAGATTACTTACCTACATCCCACGCCGATCAAGTCCACTTGTCCAGTAGAATCCAATAGGGGTACCTGTAAAAATGAGAGACACATTACTTACCTACATCCCACGCCGGTCACGTCCACTTGTCCAGTAGAATCCAATAGGGGTACCTGTAAAAATGAGAGACAGATTACTTACCTACATCCCACGCCGATCACGTCCACTTGTCCAGTAGAATTCAGTAGGGGTACCTGTAAAAATGAGAGACAGATTACTTACCTACATCCCACGCCGATCACGTTCACTTGTCCAGTAGAATCCAGTAGGGGAATCTGTAAAAATGAGAGACAGATTACTTACCTACATCCCACGCCGGTCACGTCCACTTGTCCAGTAGAATCCAATAGGGGTACCTGTAAAAATGAGAGACAGATTACTTACCTACATCCCACGCCGATCACGTCCACTTGTCCAGTAGAATCCAATAGGGGTACATGTGAAAATGATACTTACAAACTTCAATCCACAGGAGGAGAGAGAGAGAGAGAGAGAGAGGGGGGGGGGGAGGGGGGGGGGGGAGAGAGAGACTAACCTGCTGCTGCTGCTGCTGGGGAGACCGGCACACACTGCAGGGCCACGATGGGAGGACGGAGCCGGCGGAGGAGGGGGAGAGCCGCACACCGCCGCTCCTGTCAGCGGCAGCGGAGGAGGACGGGGCGCACACTACAGACGCCAATAACCGCCGGGACAATTAACACACACACACACAATTAACACACACGCACACTGTCCCACACACACACACACACACACACACACACACACACACACACACACACACACACACACACAATTAACACACACGCACACTGTCCCACACACACACACAATTAACACACGCACACTGTCCCACACACACAAATAACACACACGCACACTGTCCCACACACACGCAATTAACACACACTCACACTGTCCCACACACACACACACACACACACACACACACACACACACACACACACAATTAACACACCCACACAATTAACACACATTCACACTGTCACACACACAATTAACACACTCACACTGTCCCACACACACAAGTAACACACTCACACAATTAACACACACTCACACTGTCCCCCACACACACACACACACACACACACACACACACACACACAATTAACACACCCACACAATTAACACACATTCACACTGTCCCACACACACACAATTAACACACATTCACACTGTCCCACACACACACACAATTAACACACTCACACTGTCACACACTCACACAATTAACACACACTCACACACAATTAACACACACACACTGTCCCGCACCCCCCTCTCCCGACAGAAAAAATATATAAAAATAACTTGAAAGCCCGCTCACCTGTTAAGGCCCGCTCACCTCCGAGGTCGCGGTCGCGCGCACCTTCGAGGTCGCGGTCGCGCGCACCTCCGAGGTCGCGGTCGCGCGCACCTCCGAGGTCGCGGTCGTGTTCAGTACAATGTGCAGGGAGGAGGGGGGGGAGGCTCCTGGCTGCCGCTGCCTGTCCAGTGTGACAGGCACAGCAGCCGGGGAGACAGGGAGAGCGCCGCAGGTAGCGCCGGCGGAATCCTTGTCGCATGGGGTGAGCGGGCCGTGCCGGTGGCGCCCCCTCTCTGTTGGGGCTTCCACGGCGCCCAGGGCACGTGCCCTGCTCGCCCCGTGCTAGATACGCCTCTGCCCCTGATACTCTGCTCTATATACATGGTTTATCTACAGCAGAGGTTCTCAAACTCGGTCCTCGGGATCCCCACACAGTGCATGTTTTGCAGGTAACCCAGCAGGTGCACAGGCATCTTAATTACTCACTGACACATTTTAAAAGGTCCACAGGTGGAGCTAATTGTTTCACTTGCGATTCTGTGAGGAGACTTGCAAAACATGCACTGTGTGGGGTTCTGAGGACCGAGTTTGAGAACCTGTGATCTATAGTTTGCCATACTCTCCACTCCCATATGCTGCATCACTAAGGGGCCCATTTATCATTGCATATTTGCAGCTATATCCCTGAAAACACCCGTTTTCAGGGTTTAACCACAAATAATAAGTATCACCTGAATGTAAGAAGGAGGGACCGCAGCAGGTATCGCAATTGCTCCATTCCCGTAGCAGCTGCATCCCCCATAGGTTTCTATGGAGCATGAGATGCTGCCACAGGCAGCAGGGGGCCCTCCAAGGGGCTGCTGAGAAACGACAGCAGTGAATGCAGCAAATCACTTTTGAAATGTGAAGAGAGACAGAGAGACTCCCTGCAGTGTCTGCACCTTTCACAAGTGATTTGCTGCAGCCACTGTAGTCGATGCTCAGTAGTCCCCCCACATACCCCCCACCCATTACGAATAGCACATAGCCACATACTCTTTGTTTCAGCCTCTGACCTCTGCTGCTGATGCTCTCCCGACTCCCGTCCAGTGTCTACTCATAGTGACAGCTGCTCCGCCCCCCTCCCTGCAAGGCCGCACTGTCTCCCTGACATCTACTCAGTCAGGGTGCCAGGCTGGCCACGATCAGAGCACTCAGTAGTCACTCTCTTACAGCAGGGGTCACAGAACTGGGACAATGGAGGAGGTGCCCCCTACATGGCTGGTAGCCCGGCAGCAACCGACTCCGCTGTCTCCGGCAGTTCCGCCCCTGCCTCCCACCCCTTCCACTACAGGATGGCTAGGGGCCCCAGTGCATTGCTTTGCACAGGGGCCTAAACTGCTGTTAAGACGGCCCTGACAACAGTGGTTCAACCAGACGTGTTCCCTGTGTCACTTCCTGCCTCCTGTGTCTCTGAGCCACGCCATCATCTCTACCTGCGTCTCTCAGCCACACCATCTCCCCCTTGCATCTCTCAGCCACACCATCTCCCCCTTGCATCTCTCAACCACATCATCTCCCTCATGCATCTCTCAGCCACACCATCATCTCCCCCCACCATCTCTCAGCCACACCATCATCTCATTCCTGTCTCTCAGGCATACCATCTACCCCCTGCATCTCTCAACCACACCATCATCTCTCTGCGTCACATCTCAGCCACACTATCATCGGCCCCCTGAATCTCTCAGCCACACCATCATCTCCCCCCTGTGTCTCTCAGCCAGACCATCATCTCCTTCCTACGTAACATCACAGCAACACCATCATTACCTCCCTGCATCTTTCAGCCACACCATCATCTCCTCCCTGCATCTCCCAGCCACACCATCTTCTCCCCCTGCGTCATCTCCACCTGCATCGTCTCTGAGCACACAATCATCTCACCCCCACGTTGTGTCTCTGTCAAACCATCATCTCCTTCCTGAATCTCTCTCAACCACACCATCATCGCCCCCTTCATCTTTCTCAACCACGCCTGAATACGTGGTAGTATTGATTGCGTTATTGAATGACAAATAGACAATATATAAATAGAATATGTGTATTTATTTTATAAAACCAGAATGACAGAAGGAAAAGGTATGAATAAATGAAAAAAGTAAGTCCAAAGTCCAGTGCAATAGAGTGTGGCGTCCCACCTCGTTAAATTGCACTCAATCGTCTACCACAGTGTGTGGAGGGGCATATAACAACACAGTCCCAAAAGGAGCTCACTATGTGATGTATGGGTCACGGTAAAAAAGTCTATTGCAGAGGCTGGATCCTGTTTCGAGAGGGGGTGCGATCTTCCGACAGTGCTAGCAGTGATGGGATACCCCAAATGGCTGTGCGGGAGGGATAAGTTGCAGGAGACAGGTGCAGCTACAGGCACAATTCATTCTACAACACAATAACTTTTGGTTTAATGATACCCATTACAGACAGACTACTGGCACAGCTATGGGGACTAGGTTTGCTCCCAAGTTATGCAAATTTGTTTATGAGTAGGTGGGAGGACACCAACATTTGGTGTGGTAATGAATTTGGAGCAAACCTAGTCCTCTGGCGAAGATATATAGATGATATCATTTTAATCTGGCAAGGCACAGAAGAAAAACTATTAGAATTCTTGACATACATCAATACAAACGACAACAACTTAGTATTTACCACAAACTACAGTCGATCTACAGTAAATTTCCTGGACATCAATGTATTTGTGGAAAATTCTACAATATACACAAAGACATATCAGAAGAGCGTAGATGTCAATAGCTATATTCTGAATACTAGTGGACATCATCCCAATTGGTTACGAAGCATCCCACTAGGCCAATTTAAAAGACTGAGGAGAAACTGTACTAAACTGGAAGATTTTGAGAAACAAGCAGGGGAAATGAAACACCAATTTTTAGAGAAAGGCTACAAGAAAGAGATACTTGAGAAAGATCTACAAACAGCCACAAAAGTTGAAAGAGACACCCTCCTGACATACAAACATAAAGAGACATCAAGTGAAGACTTTAAGACAGTCTTCCTGACACAATACAGTACCAACAATAGAAAACTTGAGTAGATCCTGTCTAAGCATTGGCATATTCTCCTAGAAGATAACATTTTAGCTGACACTCTGTCCTCTAGGCCAAAAATAGTTTACAGAAGAGCACCGGATTTAAAATCTAAATTATCACATAGTCATCTCAGTAAGACAGAAGTGGTACAGACTACTTTAACAGGAGAGAAACTAAGCAAGAGTTTTTTTCACTGCGGCTCTTGCAGTTACTGTAAAACACACAAAGTTAGTACCAAGAAAATCATCAGCTTTGAATCCAACAGAACTGGAGAGAGTTTTGAAATACAAGAACACATCTCTTGCCAAAGCAAGGGAGTGATATACCTCATAGAATGCCCATGCCGACTACAGTATGTAGGCAGAACTATAAGACCACTGAAACAAGAATATCTGAACACATCAGGAATGTGAAGAAGGGATTGGAGACACACAATTTGTCCAATCACTTCAAAGAAACACACAAGAGGAACCCTGCGGGGATGAAAGTTTTGGGGATTAAATTAGTGTCACCAAATTGGAGGGGAGGGGAATTTATTAAACAAATCAATAAAGAAGAGTTGAGGTGGATTTACACTCTAAAAACGCTGAAACCACGGGGCCTCAATCTAGATAATGAGGTGAGATCAGTAGTCATGAATTAATCTCATACATAGGTTTGTTTTATACCTGTTAAACCATTTAACCCCATTAGCTTATATTTTGGTGGGTCAAGGCATAAGAATCTGGAGATCTTAATTTCACAACATGTATCTATTTCTGTAGTAAAACGTATCAAAACACAAATGATTTTCCCGTATACAATTAGCTCTTATTAATTGGGTAATAATATATTAACATATTTTGTTCACATAATAAAGTTTTCAGCCACTCATTTAATTAAGGTTCTATCCATAATTTACAGACTGTCAATAACCCCATTTATTAACAAGCAACCCATAAACTACAGACTGTCAATAACCCCAATTTAGTAACAGATAATGTTCACAAAACTAACCATTTCCCCAGAGATGAACTCCCATCACTTCCCACTATTCACTAATTATTCAGCTTCAAAATCATTTCTATATGGTCTTTATCCATATTATATATATTTTCTGTTTATTTCTATTATTATTTTCCTTTATCTCATTCTTCCCCTGCATATCTTTTCTAATGTATATATGTCTGTATAGTCGTTTTACAGCAATTCCCTAGTAAAAACCGAGAAGCACACCCCCTTTCAATGACATAAGCAAGTATGGGCATAAATAGCCCATACTAAAGATGGCACTCAAGGACTACCTGAGGAAGACCCAGAAAGGTGGACACGCGTAGGAGAAAGCACAGGACACCTTTTCAAACAAACTGCATTAATTCTTTTCAACACAGCGGAGCTCTATATTCCTCAACACATTTATCACCCACGGCGTTGGAGGTTTTGAGGAACAGGACCGGGTCACGTGACCGCGAGGAACAGGAAAGAGAAACTGGATGAAAAGCTGCAAGACTGACAGGGAAGCGAGGTGGCAGCGGACGTTGGGAACCGAGCGCAGAGGAACGAGGTAAGGGCTCTGTAAGTGGGGAGGTGCACTGCGGACAGTCCCGCTCCGGGTCTAGAAGTCAGTGACACTTTCCCCCCCAGAGACACGACCGCACTCCTCGGATCCGGCTGTGGCTGTGGATGGGAGGCTGATAGCCATGTAAGTAAAAAAAGAATATTGTTTTTTGTTGTGGAACTACAAGGCCCAGAAAGCCTCCCCCCGCTTGCTGGTACTTGGAGAACCTCAAGTACCAACATGCAGGGAAATAACGGGCCCGCCGGTACCTGTAGTTCTACAACAGAAAAAATACCCAAATAAAAACACAACTCACACACCGTGACAGTAAAAATGTATTAAAACACACTGACACACTCACACATACTTACCTATATCCCACGCCGGTCACGTCCACTTGTCCAGTAGAATCCAATAGGGGTACCGGTAAAAATGAGAGACAATTACTTACCTACATCCCACGCCGATCACGTCCACTTGTCCAGTAGAATTCAATAGGGGTACCTGTAAAAATGAGAGACAGATTACTTACCTACATCCCACGCTGGTCACGTCCACTTGTCCAGAAGAATCCAGTAGGGGAATCTGTAAAAATGAGAGACAGATTACTTACCTACATCCCACGCCGGTCACGTCCACTTGTCCAGTAGAATCCAATAGGGGTACCTGTAAAAATGAGAGACAGATTACTTACCTACATCCCACGCCGGTCACGTCCACTTGTCCAGTAGAATCCAATAGGGGTACCTGTAAAAATGAGAGACAGATTACTTACCTACATCCCACGCCGATCAAGTCCACTTGTCCAGTAGAATCCAATAGGGGTACCTGTAAAAATGAGAGACACATTACTTACCTACATCCCACGCCGGTCACGTCCACTTGTCCAGTAGAATCCAATAGGGGTACCTGTAAAAATGAGAGACAGATTACTTACCTACATCCCACGCCGATCACGTCCACTTGTCCAGTAGAATTCAGTAGGGGTACCTGTAAAAATGAGAGACAGATTACTTACCTACATCCCACGCCGATCACGTTCACTTGTCCAGTAGAATCCAGTAGGGGAATCTGTAAAAATGAGAGACAGATTACTTACCTACATCCCACGCCGGTCACGTCCACTTGTCCAGTAGAATCCAATAGGGGTACCTGTAAAAATGAGAGACAGATTACTTACCTACATCCCACGCCGATCACGTCCACTTGTCCAGTAGAATCCAATAGGGGTACCTGTAAAAATGAGAGACACATTACTTACCTACATCCCACGCCGGTCACGTCCACTTGTCCAGTAGAATCCAATAGGGGTACCTGTAAAAATGAGAGACAGATTACTTACCTACATCCCACGCCGATCACGTCCACTTGTCCAGTAGAATTCAGTAGGGGTACCTGTAAAAATGAGAGACAGATTACTTACCTACATCCCACGCCGATCACGTTCACTTGTCCAGTAGAATCCAGTAGGGGAATCTGTAAAAATGAGAGACAGATTACTTACCTACATCCCACGCCGGTCACGTCCACTTGTCCAGTAGAATCCAATAGGGGTACCTGTAAAAATGAGAGACAGATTACTTACCTACATCCCACGCCGATCACGTCCACTTGTCCAGTAGAATCCAATAGGGGTACATGTGAAAATGATACTTACAAACTTCAATCCACAGGAGGAGAGAGAGAGAGAGAGAGAGAGAGAGAGAGAGGGGGGGGGGAGGGGGGGGGGGAGAGAGAGACTAACCTGCTGCTGCTGCTGCTGGGGAGACCGGCACACACTGCAGGGCCACGATGGGAGGACGGAGCCGGCGGAGGAGGGGGAGAGCCGCACACCGCCGCTCCTGTCAGCGGCAGCGGAGGAGGACGGGGCGCACACTACAGACGCCAATAACCGCCGGGACAATTAACACACACACACACAATTAACACACACGCACACTGTCCCACACACACACACACACACACACACACACACACACACACACACACACACACACACAATTAACACACACGCACACTGTCCCACACACACACACAATTAACACACGCACACTGTCCCACACACACAAATAACACACACGCACACTGTCCCACACACACGCAATTAACACACACTCACACTGTCCCACACACACACACACACACACACACACACACACACACACACACACACACACACACACACAATTAACACACCCACACAATTAACACACATTCACACTGTCACACACACAATTAACACACTCACACTGTCCCACACACACAAGTAACACACTCACACAATTAACACACACTCACACTGTCCCCCACACACACACACACACACACACACACACACACACACACACACACAATTAACACACCCACACAATTAACACACATTCACACTGTCCCACACACACACAATTAACACACATTCACACTGTCCCACACACACACACAATTAACACACTCACACTGTCACACACTCACACAATTAACACACACTCACACACAATTAACACACACACACTGTCCCGCACCCCCCTCTCCCGACAGAAAAAATATATAAAAATAACTTGAAAGCCCGCTCACCTGTTAAGGCCCGCTCACCTCCGAGGTCGCGGTCGCGCGCACCTTCGAGGTCGCGGTCGCGCGCACCTCCGAGGTCGCGGTCGCGCGCACCTCCGAGGTCGCGGTCGTGTTCAGTACAATGTGCAGGGAGGAGGGGGGGGAGGCTCCTGGCTGCCGCTGCCTGTCCAGTGTGACAGGCACAGCAGCCGGGGAGACAGGGAGAGCGCCGCAGGTAGCGCCGGCGGAATCCTTGTCGCATGGGGTGAGCGGGCCGTGCCGGTGGCGCCCCCTCTCTGTTGGGGCTTCCACGGCGCCCAGGGCACGTGCCCTGCTCGCCCCGTGCTAGATACGCCTCTGCCCCTGATACTCTGCTCTATATACATGGTTTATCTACAGCAGAGGTTCTCAAACTCGGTCCTCGGGATCCCCACACAGTGCATGTTTTGCAGGTAACCCAGCAGGTGCACAGGCATCTTAATTACTCACTGACACATTTTAAAAGGTCCACAGGTGGAGCTAATTGTTTCACTTGCGATTCTGTGAGGAGACTTGCAAAACATGCACTGTGTGGGGTTCTGAGGACCGAGTTTGAGAACCTGTGATCTATAGTTTGCCATACTCTCCACTCCCATATGCTGCATCACTAAGGGGCCCATTTATCATTGCATATTTGCAGCTATATCCCTGAAAACACCCGTTTTCAGGGTTTAACCACAAATAATAAGTATCACCTGAATGTAAGAAGGAGGGACCGCAGCAGGTATCGCAATTGCTCCATTCCCGTAGCAGCTGCATCCCCCATAGGTTTCTATGGAGCATGAGATGCTGCCACAGGCAGCAGGGGGCCCTCCAAGGGGCTGCTGAGAAACGACAGCAGTGAATGCAGCAAATCACTTTTGAAATGTGAAGAGAGACAGAGAGACTCCCTGCAGTGTCTGCACCTTTCACAAGTGATTTGCTGCAGCCACTGTAGTCGATGCTCAGTAGTCCCCCCACATACCCCCCACCCATTACGAATAGCACATAGCCACATACTCTTTGTTTCAGCCTCTGACCTCTGCTGCTGATGCTCTCCCGACTCCCGTCCAGTGTCTACTCATAGTGACAGCTGCTCCGCCCCCCTCCCTGCAAGGCCGCACTGTCTCCCTGACATCTACTCAGTCAGGGTGCCAGGCTGGCCACGATCAGAGCACTCAGTAGTCACTCTCTTACAGCAGGGGTCACAGAACTGGGACAATGGAGGAGGTGCCCCCTACATGGCTGGTAGCCCGGCAGCAACCGACTCCGCTGTCTCCGGCAGTTCCGCCCCTGCCTCCCACCCCTTCCACTACAGGATGGCTAGGGGCCCCAGTGCATTGCTTTGCACAGGGGCCTAAACTGCTGTTAAGACGGCCCTGACAACAGTGGTTCAACCAGACGTGTTCCCTGTGTCACTTCCTGCCTCCTGTGTCTCTGAGCCACGCCATCATCTCTACCTGCGTCTCTCAGCCACACCATCTCCCCCTTGCATCTCTCAGCCACACCATCTCCCCCTTGCATCTCTCAACCACATCATCTCCCTCATGCATCTCTCAGCCACACCATCATCTCCCCCCACCATCTCTCAGCCACACCATCATCTCATTCCTGTCTCTCAGGCATACCATCTACCCCCTGCATCTCTCAACCACACCATCATCTCTCTGCGTCACATCTCAGCCACACTATCATCGGCCCCCTGAATCTCTCAGCCACACCATCATCTCCCCCCTGTGTCTCTCAGCCAGACCATCATCTCCTTCCTACGTAACATCACAGCAACACCATCATTACCTCCCTGCATCTTTCAGCCACACCATCATCTCCTCCCTGCATCTCCCAGCCACACCATCTTCTCCCCCTGCGTCATCTCCACCTGCATCGTCTCTGAGCACACAATCATCTCACCCCCACGTTGTGTCTCTGTCAAACCATCATCTCCTTCCTGAATCTCTCTCAACCACACCATCATCGCCCCCTTCATCTTTCTCAACCACGCCTGAATACGTGGTAGTATTGATTGCGTTATTGAATGACAAATAGACAATATATAAATAGAATATGTGTATTTATTTTATAAAACCAGAATGACAGAAGGAAAAGGTATGAATAAATGAAAAAAGTAAGTCCAAAGTCCAGTGCAATAGAGTGTGGCGTCCCACCTCGTTAAATTGCACTCAATCGTCTACCACAGTGTGTGGAGGGGCATATAACAACACAGTCCCAAAAGGAGCTCACTATGTGATGTATGGGTCACGGTAAAAAAGTCTATTGCAGAGGCTGGATCCTGTTTCGAGAGGGGGTGCGATCTTCCGACAGTGCTAGCAGTGATGGGATACCCCAAATGGCTGTGCGGGAGGGATAAGTTGCAGGAGACAGGTGCAGCTACAGGCACAATTCATTCTACAACACAATAACTTTTGGTTTAATGATACCCATTACAGACAGACTACTGGCACAGCTATGGGGACTAGGTTTGCTCCCAAGTTATGCAAATTTGTTTATGAGTAGGTGGGAGGACACCAACATTTGGTGTGGTAATGAATTTGGAGCAAACCTAGTCCTCTGGCGAAGATATATAGATGATATCATTTTAATCTGGCAAGGCACAGAAGAAAAACTATTAGAATTCTTGACATACATCAATACAAACGACAACAACTTAGTATTTACCACAAACTACAGTCGATCTACAGTAAATTTCCTGGACATCAATGTATTTGTGGAAAATTCTACAATATACACAAAGACATATCAGAAGAGCGTAGATGTCAATAGCTATATTCTGAATACTAGTGGACATCATCCCAATTGGTTACGAAGCATCCCACTAGGCCAATTTAAAAGACTGAGGAGAAACTGTACTAAACTGGAAGATTTTGAGAAACAAGCAGGGGAAATGAAACACCAATTTTTAGAGAAAGGCTACAAGAAAGAGATACTTGAGAAAGATCTACAAACAGCCACAAAAGTTGAAAGAGACACCCTCCTGACATACAAACATAAAGAGACATCAAGTGAAGACTTTAAGACAGTCTTCCTGACACAATACAGTACCAACAATAGAAAACTTGAGTAGATCCTGTCTAAGCATTGGCATATTCTCCTAGAAGATAACATTTTAGCTGACACTCTGTCCTCTAGGCCAAAAATAGTTTACAGAAGAGCACCGGATTTAAAATCTAAATTATCACATAGTCATCTCAGTAAGACAGAAGTGGTACAGACTACTTTAACAGGAGAGAAACTAAGCAAGAGTTTTTTTCACTGCGGCTCTTGCAGTTACTGTAAAACACACAAAGTTAGTACCAAGAAAATCATCAGCTTTGAATCCAACAGAACTGGAGAGAGTTTTGAAATACAAGAACACATCTCTTGCCAAAGCAAGGGAGTGATATACCTCATAGAATGCCCATGCCGACTACAGTATGTAGGCAGAACTATAAGACCACTGAAACAAGAATATCTGAACACATCAGGAATGTGAAGAAGGGATTGGAGACACACAATTTGTCCAATCACTTCAAAGAAACACACAAGAGGAACCCTGCGGGGATGAAAGTTTTGGGGATTAAATTAGTGTCACCAAATTGGAGGGGAGGGGAATTTATTAAACAAATCAATAAAGAAGAGTTGAGGTGGATTTACACTCTAAAAACGCTGAAACCACGGGGCCTCAATCTAGATAATGAGGTGAGATCAGTAGTCATGAATTAATCTCATACATAGGTTTGTTTTATACCTGTTAAACCATTTAACCCCATTAGCTTATATTTTGGTGGGTCAAGGCATAAGAATCTGGAGATCTTAATTTCACAACATGTATCTATTTCTGTAGTAAAACGTATCAAAACACAAATGATTTTCCCGTATACAATTAGCTCTTATTAATTGGGTAATAATATATTAACATATTTTGTTCACATAATAAAGTTTTCAGCCACTCATTTAATTAAGGTTCTATCCATAATTTACAGACTGTCAATAACCCCATTTATTAACAAGCAACCCATAAACTACAGACTGTCAATAACCCCAATTTAGTAACAGATAATGTTCACAAAACTAACCATTTCCCCAGAGATGAACTCCCATCACTTCCCACTATTCACTAATTATTCAGCTTCAAAATCATTTCTATATGGTCTTTATCCATATTATATATATTTTCTGTTTATTTCTATTATTATTTTCCTTTATCTCATTCTTCCCCTGCATATCTTTTCTAATGTATATATGTCTGTATAGTCGTTTTACAGCAATTCCCTAGTAAAAACCGAGAAGCACACCCCCTTTCAATGACATAAGCAAGTATGGGCATAAATAGCCCATACTAAAGATGGCACTCAAGGACTACCTGAGGAAGACCCAGAAAGGTGGACACGCGTAGGAGAAAGCACAGGACACCTTTTCAAACAAACTGCATTAATTCTTTTCAACACAGCGGAGCTCTATATTCCTCAACATATTTATCACCCACGGCGTTGGAGGTTTTGAGGAACAGGACCGGGTCACGTGACCGCGAGGAACAGGAAAGAGAAACTGGATGAAAAGCTGCAAGACTGACAGGGAAGCGAGGTGGCAGCGGACGTTGGGAACCGAGCGCAGAGGAACGAGGTAAGGGCTCTGTAAGTGGGGAGGTGCACTGCGGACAGTCCCGCTCCGGGTCTAGAAGTCAGTGACACTTTCCCCCCCAGAGACACGACCGCACTCCTCGGATCCGGCTGGCGGCAGACGCCTGTTTACACGGGCACCTTTCCGCCGCCATGGACTGAGTTAGAGCGCGGCGAGTCCAGAGCCAGCGATCACCTGTCTCTTGCAACTTATCCCTCCCGCACAGCCATTTGGGGCACCCCATCACTGCTAGCACTGTCGGAAGATCGCACCCCCTCTCGAAACAGGATCCAGCCTCTGCAATAGACTTTTTTACCGTGACCCATACATCACATAGTGAGCTCCTTTTGGGACTGTGTTGTTATATGCCCCTCCACACACTGTGGTAGACGATTGAGTGCAATTTAACGAGGTGGGACGCCACACTCTATTGCACTGGACTTTGGACTTACTTTTTTCATTTATTCATACCTTTTCCTTCTGTCATTCTGTTTTTAGAGAATAAATACACATATTCTTTATTTATATATTGTCTATTTGTCATTCAATAACGCAATTAATACTACCACGTATTCAGGCGCAATTGTGTACTCTTACGTTGTATATCCTTAGAGGTTTTGGGTTTAACCTCCACCACAATCTTGCTGCCACAGCATTTATCCACACAAGTAGGGCGCTGGATACAATTTGATCATAATCTTTCTCAACCACACCATCATACCCTCCTACATCTCTCTCAACCATACCATCATCTCCTGTCTGCATCACTGTCACATCATCATCTCCTGATTGCATCTCTCTGCCAACACATCATGTTCCTCCTGTGTCTTACACCGTCCCCTTCACTCTGTGTCTCTCAGTCTCCCCCTCCCTTGACTCTGTGTCAAACAGACTCCCCCACTTCATTCTGTGTGCCCCTTCTTCACAGTGACTGCAACAGAACACAGGTGTGGTAAGGGGTGGTGGTGACGGTGGCTGGGAAAGAACACTCCATCAATTTATATGGAAACCCCTCTTTAAAAATCCTGTGTTTGACCCTGGACACCAGCAATTGGGAGCGTGGGAGGGGAGAACCTGTGAAAGCAGGGGGATGCTGTGCAACTATGAGTAGAGGGAGGGGGGACGCTGTGCACACATGAGCAGGAGAAGAGGGGGGATGTTGTTCCCCCAGTGAGCAGAGGGAGAGGGGTACACGCAATCGCGGGAGGGCTGCTGTGCACCCATTAACGGGGGGGCACCCACGATGAGAGGGGGGGTGCTGTGCAAGCGTGAGCGGGGGGGAGGGGGGTGGATGACATGTCACAGCTGTTACAGAGGATGTTAGCACACATAAAAATATATAGTTTCCTATACATTTATAAAGGTTAAAGACAATTGTATGTACAGTATTTAGTCTTCCCTTATGATAAGCCTACAAGCCGAGAGTGGCACTGTGTACCCGTAAACAGGTGAGGCACCCGCGATCACAGGAGGGGAGGGGGCACTTGGCACCCATGAACTGGGGTAATTTCCGTGATCATGTGAGGAGGGGGGGGGGGGGCACTGTGCACCAGTGAGTGGGCGGAGCACCCACTATCATAGAAGGGAGGGGAGAGGATGGTGCGCACCCATGAGTGTGTGTGATTAACAGTCGCAGCAACAGAGTGGACAGCAGCGAAGTAGGGAGGGTGTCTCTCCAGCCCAGCACATCCCTCCCTGCATTGTTTACCCAGCTGACTGCTTAGCGCTGGCCCTGCACACACTCCTGGATGGTTCGGAGCAATGGGAACAGAGATGGTGTAGTGCAGTTAGCCTACACAAACACCTGGGGGATGACACTCCACCATGTAGTACATTTCCTTGGCCAGCTGTGCCCCCTCTGCTCGGCCTGTCACAGCTCCCAGGGCACATGCCCTGCTCGCCTCACCATAGTTACACCACTGACTAGGATCCAGTGACATCACTGAGGATGTAGCCTATCCAGTCACCATGAACCAGTGACATCACTGAGGATGCAGCCTATCCAGTCACTAGGAACCAGTGACATCACTGAGAGTGTAGCCTATCCAGTCACTAGGAACCAGCGACATCACTGAGGATGCAGCCTTTCCAGTCACTAGGTACCAGTTACATCACTGAGGATGCAGCCTATCCAGTCACTAGGAACCAGTGACATCACTGAGGATGCAGCCTATCCAGTCACTAGGAACCAGGGACATCACTGAGAATAAAATGTATCCATTCACTAGGATCCAGTGACATCACTGATAATGCAGCCTATCCATTCACTAGGAACCAGTGACATCATTGAGAGTGCGGCCTATCCATTCACTAGGAACCAGTGACATCACTGAGTGTGCGGCCTATCCATTCACTAGGAACCAGTGACACCACTGAGAATAAAATGTATCCATTCACTAGGAACCAGTGATATCGCTGAGAATGCAGCCTATCCAGTCACTAAGAACCACTGACATCACTGAGCGTACAGCCTATCCAGTCACTATGATCCAATGACATCACTGACAATGCAGCCTATTCAGTCACTAGGATCCATTGAAATCACTGACAATGCAGCCTATCCAGTCACTAGGAAACAATGACAGAATTAGTGATTGGATAGGCTGCACCCTAAGTGATGTCACTAGATACTAATGAGTAGATAGGCTGTGTTCTCAGTGATGTCACTGGCTCCTAGTGAATGGATAGCCTGCATTCTCTGTGATGTCACTAGATCCTAGAGCAGGGATAGGCTGCATTCTAAGTGACGTCACTGGTTTCCAGAAATTGGATAGGGAGCATCCTTAGGAAGAAATGATGTCACTGAGGTTACAGAATATTCATTCATATTCTGATTTTCTATCTACCCCCAACATTGCTGCGTCTCTGTGTATACAATTACAGATACACTATAATCAGGCTCACATCATGCTACATATTCTGAGAAATAAGTCACAATCCCTCACCCAGAAGTAAGACAATGGGAACAGATTGTGTTGAGGTTTGTATGAGAATATAAACTGCCACATTTCCCTCTCTGTGGTTCATTCCTACTGCACATCATGTCCTTGGTATTCTCCATCCCACTGCCTCCTGATAATTGCAGGGCATATCTTTCATTTTTCCCCTTGTAAGGAAGGTGCGTTCTATAATTGTCTTTAAAAGCGGATATAAAATGACATAATAAAGCTGGATAAAAATGTGAAAGGCAAACTTGGCTGTCATTGTGCCCAATGTGAAGTTTACATGCAGTATCCATCATTTCCACTGGGTGTCCCTGTTGCTCCATAGTTTCCTCAGCGCTCTGTTTGCATGCACTGGTCAGTAAAATGTAGAACTTTGCATTGATGTGATGTACTGTAAACTTTGTGTATTACTGATGTATACTGTGTCCTGCACAGCTATTAGCAGCTACCTAATCAGGCAGAGTACTTATCACAGTAAGGGTTATATATGAACAGTGAAACGGCATTGTGCCAAATGTGCCAAATTGCTGCACATTTTTCAGTCCCTGGAAAAGTAATCTGCCTGGTTTAGAGGATTTGTGGATCTACTTAGCATTTGCATGGTGTAAAAAATAACATCACTTGAAATTTCAAGTTTAAGATGACCCACGTTCAGAGCCGGCCATAGGCATAGGCAAACTAGGCAATTGCCTAGGGCATTTGATATGCCCAGGGACATCAGCAACTTCTGCTGATTAAAATGATATGCGGCATGCCTATATTCTGTGTGTAGCATTTCATATGCAGATACAGCCACAGTTTCACACAGTATATAGGCATGCTGCATATCATTTTAATCAACAGAAGCTGCTTGTGCATCCTAGCCACATAGCAATGCAAATAAGATGCATTTTCATAAAAAAAGGTATGCCCGGCGTTAGCACTGAGGCAAGATTTAGGAGGACACATCTGTATCAAGGCAGAGGTCACAGTGTTAGTGGCAGTGTGAGTGGGTTGGTTGTGCAGTAGTGTTCAGAATATGTGTAAGGAGCATTATGTGTGTCATGTAAAAATGCATTAATAATGTGCAACATATGTGTAAGGGGCACTATGTGCGTCATTATGTGTATAAGGGCATTAATAATGTGAGGCATATGTGTAACAGACATTATGTGTAAAAGGGCATTAATAAAGGTTGTCATAATGTGTAAGGCACATTATGTTTATAAGGACATTAATAAGGTGCCATATGTGTAAGGGGCATTACGGTGTGGAATTAGGTGTATAAATGCATTATTAATGTGTGGCATTATGTGTATAAGGTGCTCTACTATGTGGCGTTGCGTATAGAAAGGGCACTACTGTGTCATCTAATGTGAATAAAGAGCAATACGGTGTGGTGTAATGTGAATAAGGAGCAATTCAGTGTGATGTAATGTGAATAAGTAGCTCTACTGTGAGGAGTAACGTTTATAAGGTAAAGTGATACTACTGTGGGATGTAATATGAATTATGGACACTATTGCATGATCAAATGTGAATAAAGTTGCAGTACTGTGTCGTGTAATTGGATTTGGGGTTACTATTGTGTGGCCATGCCCCTTGCCAGCAAAAACACACCCCTTTTTGGGCTGTGCGCCAAATGTGTGACTTGTTCCTATTTAAAATATAGGGAGTACAAACACCAAAATAAGGACTGCTATGGGTGAGGGGTGATGGTGCTGGGAAAGAGGTGCAAGGTCAGAGGCGGAACCAGCAGTAGTGCTAGGGGGCACCAGCCAAAATCTTGCCTAGGGCATCATATTGGTTAGGGCCGGCTCTGCCCACGTTATTAATGTCAGTGTTTCAGATATTCTCCTAAAATACTACTCAGTTTACCTTCATATATATATTTTATGGTCATCCCAATCACAATACATATACCATGTAGTTATATTTCATTGTTAATAGCACTCATAGAGCTTATTATCACATCCTTTCTATAATTGCTGTGTAATTCATCTCCATTTCACTAAATACCCTGAGGATGTCACCACCAGCTGACGAAATGCATTGGAATAATTCCAAGTTTTCCCCCCAATATTTTAAAACCTGTTTAAAAACAATTAAAAATCACATGACAGACTTACAGTAAGATGTCTATAGTCTTAGAACCTCACAATTAGTTAACCAGATATAATAACTAAAGAAATCAATGACTAGAACTAATGACACCAGATACAGTTGTTGAGATTTAAATAAGGTCACAGCTCTTTATTGAATTTGATATGTATTAATAAAGGAAGCCTAAGAAAGCATTGCTCTAGTCCCCAATGTAAAATGATCTGTGAAGGCTTACACTCTCCTCCAAGACTAGCCACTTATGTAGCATTAGGCTCATACAGCCTTCAGCCACCTCTTTTTTGTACCCCACAAAATATCTAAAGGCTTTAACTTGGGAACAAACGCTTACTTACATTTTTCCACTGTTAATAAAACGTGCTATTTCACACCTTCTAAGAACCTCAAAAACATTTGTGGTGGCCTAGTGGTGACTTATCTACTCCAGCAGGTCCAGCAGTTTCACTGGGTTCACCCATGATGTCATGGTGACATCTGGTGCAGGGTGGTATTCAGTATGCCGCCTGTTGGGATCCCGGCGCATAGTATACCGTTGCCGGAATCCCGACACCCGGCATACGACACCTATTCTCCCTCTTGGGGTTCGGAGGGAGAATAAATAACATTTGGGCTCATTTGCACTCGCCTCGTTGCTGGCATTCCAGCGGTCGGGATCCCGGCGCCGATATGCTGGCCGGCAAGTCATACCACACCCCTGGTGCATACTGCAGTGGTTCAGTTAGAGTTCCCGTAACTATCAACCTAGCACCTAATCTTCCCTCCAGTAGCCTAATCCTAACCCTGCATCTAGTGCATAGCCCGCCCCTTACATAGCCCAACCCTAATCCTCCACCTATTCCATAGCCCGCCCCTTCCATAGCCCAACCCTAATCTTCCACCTATTCCATAGCCCGCCCCTCTCATAGCCCAACCCTAATCCTCCACCTATTCCATAGCCCACCCCTCCCATAGCCCAACCCTAATCCTCCACCTATTCCATAGCCCGCCCCTTCCATAGCCCAACCCTAATCTTCCACCTATTCCATAGCCCGCCCCTCTCATAGCCCAACCCTAATCCTCCACCTATTCCATAGCCCACCCCTCCCATAGCCCAACCCTAACCTTCCACCTATTCCATAGCCCGCCCCTCCCATAGCCTAACCCTTATTCTCCTCCTTGTGCATAGCCCACCCCTCCCATAGCCTAACCCTTCCCCTAGAGAGTTTCCTGCCACTCCCATAGCCTAACTCTAATCCCCCCACAGTGCATAGTCCTTCCCTCCTGTATCCTAACCCTCCCACTAGTGCGTATCCCTCCGCTCCCATAGTCCAACCCTCTCTTTAGAACATATCCCACCACTCCCATAGCCTAACTCTATCATCATAGTCCACAATGTAACCACCTGGAAGTAAAATGGCTTTCTCAGGGGCATCTTAGAATGCCCCTTCCCTCCCACGTCCTTCCCTCCCCCGTTTGTGCCCACTGTCCTGTGCATGTGCAGAACAATCACTCGCAATACACGGCACCGGTGTAGTATACACCGCATCAGCCCCACACAGGTTATAATAGTGCACAGGACATAGTCAGATCATCAGTTCTGTATCTTAGGCTCCTACCTAGGGTCCAGTGGGCACCAACAGGCCTGGATTACCTTAACCCTGATCCTTTTTATTTTTTGTTTTTCTTGACAAAGCGTCACACACGCGATCTCCAAGCAATGCTTTCACCTCCGCCAAAGAGAAGTTTCTTTATAAGATAGTCCAAGACATTCTTTCTCATCGATATGAGACAAGGGCCTGTCTGGCAGGAGGGTAGATATGACTTGGCTGCTACAATGTCTACAAGTCTGAGAAACACAGATAGATCCAGCCAGGCTTATTGTTACAGGAAACAGAAATGTACCCATTCTGTTTCCTATTACACTTCTTGGCCCAGTAACTGAACAAACAGAACATCGCTGTACAATGTGCGCTCACTGTGATCTCAGCATCTTCTCCAGATCTCACAGCCCGCTGCCTGGGAATCTAGTACTGTTATGTACTGCCCTCTGCCTGGGCATATAATACCCTTATGTAGTGCCCTCGGCCTGGCCATCTAATACCCTTATGTACTGACCTCTGCCTGGGCATCTAATTCCCTTATGTACTGTCCTCTGCCTGGGCATCTAATTCCCTTATGTACTGTCCTCTGCCTGGGCATCTAATTCCCTTATGTACTGTCCTCTGCTTGGGCATCTACTACCCATATGTACTGTCCTCTGCTTGGGCATCTAGTACTGTTATGTACTGCCTGCTGCCTAGGAATCTAGTACTGTTATGTACTGCCTGCTGCCTGAGCATCTAGTACCCTTATGTACTGTCCTCTGCCTGAGCATCTAATACCCTTATGTACTGCCCTCTGCCTGGGAATCTAGTACTGTTATGTACTGCCCCCTACCTGGGCATCTAATACCCTTATGTACTGATCCCTGCCTGGGACTCTAGTACTGTTATGTACTGTCTTCTGCATGGGCATCTAATACCCTTATGTACTGCCCCCCGCCTGGGCATCGAATACCCTTATGTACTGCCCACTGCCTGGACATCTGATATCCTGACATACTGCCTCCAGTCTTAGAATCTAATACCCTGATATACTGCCCTCTTCCTGGGCATCTCTTACCCTGATATTCTGCCCCCTGTCTGGGCATCACTTTTCAGGTAGTCCTTCTCTGCTGTGTTCTGTTGCTCTTGTATTGTATTACAGTATTTCTGTCCACGTGCTGATTAAGTTTCACACTTGTCCTTGTGTGCAAGGGTCAGCTATAAGGCAGAGCCCAAACTTCCCTGCCGGGGTACCTGGTTAATACCAGGGGGACTGCTAGATTCTGCACCCCTATTCTGCCCTCGCCAACCTTGGTTTAGGAATCCACTGCTTTCGGGATGCATGTTCATGAACTTGAATTCTGCACCAGCTAATCTGGTCTTGTTCTATATACTTAAATAACTGTTCCCATGGACTTTATAAAATCTAGCAAAATAACAAATGGGCAGTTTATCCCAATGTTCCAAAACTCATTCATTAGCGTCAAGATACCAAAAGAGCAAAAATTAAAAGGTATGGACACAAAATGACACAAAACCTTTGTATGCATGTTACGTAAAAAAAAAGTATTTTCTGGGGGGCATGTCCTCGCTGCCCAACATGGCGGGCACAATATGAACTAGTTTCAAAGGATAGCTTTCTCCAGCCTCCTTGTGCACACTACTGACTACCCCCAGATACCTAGGAACCTTTGGAGGGGTCCATGTACCTACTGGGAGTCCAGAGGCCCAGTCTGGCTGCTTTGGCCTTTTGGCAACCACACCGTGGCCTCCACGGTGGCCATCTTCTACGGAGCTGTGGCCTTCTTCGGACCACTGATGCTGTTCTTGGTTGCTCTTTCCTTACAGTAACCTCCTCCTAGTCCTGCAACCTGACCAGAGTTGCCCAACTTCCACAGCCTGGCTGCATTCTCTGCACTTAGGTCTGCAGACAGATCTTCATAATCGCAGGCATGTTCCTATGAATGGCAGCCAGGCAGCCTCCCTTTATCCATCAGTCATGCTTTCTGGGATCTTGGAAGGCCCCCTGCTTGCCTCAGCCTGTTGGCCTCCGATGAACTGCCGCTGGCGGCTGCAGTCTTGAGAGCCCACCACCGGTCCAACAATGTTGGTGAGGAAGTTCCTGGAGGCTGGATCTTTTCCTGCTGTTGTTCACCTCTATCTAGGGCTCTGAATCCCCATATATGCACCAGTACCTTGGCATCCTGGAACAGAAACCTATCCTGGCCTGCGAGACATTAATTCTCTCAGGGACTCAGGTAAGGCTTCTGTTCCAGACTGTCATTTCTGGGACCCAGTTGTTAATTAAGGCATACAGTACTTCTGCGATCCTTGCCCTGTCTTAGTGGCCCAGATTGACATCCTTTGACATCATTAACATTCCTTTATTTACCCATATTCATCAACCCTCACTCCTACTAATTTCCCCTGGGGTGCCTCTCTACATACTACCCTCCATGCAGGAGTAAAGTGACTCAACTGAAGCTAACTGCACTTATTTATTACATATTATTCTTACTGGAACATGGAATTTTCTAGTAATTAGCTATGACTTGACCACTCACCAGTTGGCTATTGAGATACCTTCTTGTGGCGACCCATCTTTGTTGATAATTTGCCTGGCTTTTCCAAGGACTCCTGCTGGCCATTTTCTGTCTACATCCCTCCAAGTCACCTATGGGGAAAGACAAAAAACGAAATCCAACGAAGAACTGGCAGGAAGGAGTGAGAGTGGTCCTCATCCTAACATGCACCAAAAGATATACAGTATAACTCCAGATTGGAGGTTGCCGTATACTCCTTTCCTGCTCCATCCTCTTCTCCAGGTAGATTGCTTTCAGCAGAGGGTCCATCTACCCATCTGTCACCTATTCTCTGACAGGAGATTAGCAAAATCCTCTGGCAAATTAAGGCCCTTATTCAGTAAAGGACGCAAAAGTACAAAAATCGCAATCAAGAGCATGTGCACCCCAGGACGGATGTAATTGCACTTTGATTGACAGTGGCAGACATCGGGGGGGCATGGGGTGGTTGCTTCGATGTGACTTTGCAGGTGCGTGGTCCGGGCAACAGAGGCGTGTCTGGACTGTTTTTCAGGGCAGCTGCATGACGTCACACGTCAACGGAGGCGTGTCTGGACTGTTTTTCAGGGCGGCTGCATGACACTGTGACCCAAAAAAAGCCTGTGATGTGCCTGCATAGGTTTACCTCCAGAGGTCCTGGTATACATTACATACAATGGAGGGCCCTGAAGCCTCTCACAGATGTTCTTTGCAAACATAATTGGACTTTTTTGGGGTCTATTTACTAAGCTTTGGATGGAGAGAAAGTGGATGGAGATAAAGAACCAACCAATAAGCTCCTAACTGCCATGTCACAAGCTGTGTTTGAAAAATGACAGTTAGGAGCTGATTGGCTGGTACCTTATCTCCATCCACTTTTTCTCCTTCCAAGGCTTAGTAAACAGATCCCTTTGTATCTACTTTGCCCAATTTCCTGCGTTTTCAACATTTCACGTTTTTGCTCTTTATTTCTAGTTTTGACAAAAGATTTTCACTGGTTTCCATTTGTTTGCCTTAGTATGTTTATTCTGTTCAGAGTTAACCTGACGTATTGCACTCTATTTTTGTACATTGTACCTTGTTTACCTTTTGGGCGGTCACGGTTACTGTCCTCCTGTGCCCCCGTACTGCATGTGTTGTAATCATGGACTTGAGTTGGCCTCTCTATTCTTGTATTTCAGGTGCCGTTGTAGTCAGGGATTTACTTTCTTGTCTCTGTTACATCAGTATTTTTTGTATTGCTTATTTACTTTTGTAGTTATGTTTTCTTTCCCTAAGCCCCCCCTTTCTACACAGGGGCATATTAAGAGAGGAGGTGGCCCATGTGCACGCAGTCTCCATCTGTGAACTCTCCTCTCTATCCAGCATTGTACTGCAGTAGACTGTGTCAGCACTAGATGACCCTAGCAACGTGCCTAGTGTGCATGTGCAGGTCTCAGAGGAAATGGTGTGTTGGCCATTTTCCTGGTGATTTTCTTACTGTGCATGCACAAAATGCAGGGAAAATAGCCACCGTGCTATTTTCCCAGTGATTTGTAATCAACATGGGCCTACGGAGGGGTAAGTATTCAGGAAATGGTTACAGGGTGTGTGGTTTGAGCACTCCTGGGCTGAAGGGCTTGTGTGCACAGAACACCTTGCACCCGCTGTAGATATGCCACTGTCCCTTTTTTATTCACTTCACTCCACTCCACATTTGGGGGGAAATAAACCAAGCACTTCAGCCACAAAAGTGGTAGTCTCCTTTGCTGAACTGCTTGGTTTGTTAAACTGTGCATGTCCTTTTTAATACCCCACATACAGCGGGGCAAAAAAGTATTTGGACAGCCACCGATTGTGCAAGTTGACCCACTTAAAAAGATGAGAGAGGTCTGTAATTTCCATCATAGGTCCACTTCAACTGTGAGAGACAGAATCTGAAAAAAAAAAACCTAGGAAATCACATTGGATGATTTTTAAACAAGTATTTGTATATTCTTGCGGAAAATAAATATTAGGACAATCAAAAAGTTTAACTCAGAACTTATAATATAACCTCGGTTGGCAATTACAGAGGTCAAATGTTTCCTGTAGTTCTTGACCAGGTTTGCACACACTGTAGCAGGTATTTTGGCCCACTCTTCCATGCAGATCTTCTCTAGATCTGTCATGTTTTGGGGCTGTCGCCGGGCAACACAGACTTTCAACTCCCTCCACAGATTTTCTGTTGGGTTGAGGTCTGAAGACTGGCTAGGCCACTCCAGGACCTTGAAATGCTTCTTTCGGAGCCACACCTTAGTTGCCCGGGTGGTGTGTTTGGGGTCATTGTCATGCTGGAAGACCCAGCCACGTTCCATCTTCAATGCTCTTACTGAGGGAAGGAGGTTTTTGCCCAAAATCTCACGATACATGGCCCCATTCATCCTCTACTTAATATGGATCAGTCATCCTGTCCCCTTTGCAGAAAAGCAGCCGCAAAGCATGATATTTCCACCCCCATGCTTCACAGTGGGTATGGTGTTCATCATTCTTCTCCCTCCAACCACGGCGAGTGGAGTTTATACCAAAAAGTTTGATTTTGCTCTCATCTGACCACATTATATTCTCCCAATCCTGCTCTGGATCATCCAGATGGTCACTGGCAAACTTTAGACGGGCCTGGACATGTGCTGGCTTAAGCAGGGGACTTTTCAGGGCACTGCAGGATTTCAATCCATGACGACGTAGTGTGTTACTAATGGTAACCTTTGTGACTGTGATCCCAGCTCTCTTGAGGTCATTGACCAGGTCCCCTCAAGTAGTTCTGGGCTGATTCCTCACCGCTCTCAAGATCATTGATACCCCACGAGGTGAGATCTTGCATGGAGCCCCAGGTCGAGGGAGATTGTCAGTGATCTTGTATTTCTTCCATTTTTTAATAATTGCGCCAACAGTTGATCTCTTCTCACCAAGCTGCTTGCCTATTGTCGAGTAGCTCATCCCAGCCTTGTGCAGCTCTACAATTTTGTCCCTGGTGTCCTTAGACAGCTCTCTGGTCTTGGCCATGGTGGAGAGGTAGCAGTCTGACTGTTTGAGGGTGTGGACAGGTATCTTTTATACAGATAACCAGTTCAAACAGGTGCCATTAATACAGGTAACGAGTGGAGGATAGAAGAGCTTCTTAAAGAAGAAGTAACAGGCCTGTGAGAGCCAGAAATCTTGCTGCTTGGTAGGTGTCCAAATATTTATTTTCCACAAGAATATACAAGTAAATCGTTTAAAAATCATAGAATGTGATTTCCTGTTTATTTTTTTCAGATTCTGTCTCTCACAGTTGAAGTGTACCTATGATGGAAATTACAGACCTCTCTCATCTTTTTAAGAGGGTCAACTTGCACAATCGGTGGCTGTCCAAATACTTTTTTGCCCCACTGTAAGTGTTGAGTGGGAGAGCCCAAGGACAATCCCATCTTGCACCACTTTTCATTTCTGCCACTGCTGTGTGGCAATGTTTCATAGATGTGCTATAGTATGTTTGTGCCGCTGCTCTGTCACTTTGTAACCAGCCAGCTCGCTGCAGCCTTTGGTTTAAACTGGATGAAAATATTGTGAGCTATGAGGTGGTCATGACTGACTGGATATGAGTGTAAATTAATGTTATTCAGGTTAATAACACCGTTAGGAACAAAAACAGGCCCAAACTGTTTGATTTTAGCTTTGTTTGTCATTTAAAAATACAAATACAGAACCAAAACAGTCACAATGGGGGTGATTCCGAGTTGTTCGCTCGCTAGCTGCTTTTAGCAGCATTGCACACGCTAAGCCACCGCCCTCTGGGAGTGTATCTTAGCATAGCAGAATTGCGAACGAAAGATTCGCTAATTTTCTCGTAACGATTACCCAGCAGTTTCTGGGTAGCTCCAGACTTACTCTGCCATTGCAACCAGCTCAGTCCTTTTCGTTCCTGGTTTGACGTCACAAACACACCCAGCGTTCGCCCAGCCACACACCCGTTTCTCCAGCCACTCCCGCGTTTTTCCCTGGAACGCCTGCGTTTTTCCGCACACTCCCAGAAAACGGACAGTTTCCGCCCAGAAACACCCACTTCCTGTCAATCACACTACGATCAGCAGAACGATGAAAAAACGTTGTAACGCCGTGAGTAAAATACCAAACTTTTGTGCTAATTTACTAGGCGCAGGCGCGCTGCGTACATTGCGCATGCGCAGTTTGCGACTAAACGCTCCGTAGCGAAAAAAAATAACGAGCGAACAACTCGGAATGACCCCCAATGTTTAGACAAAACCAAAACCTGACGACGAATCAGAACCAAAACCAGCAAAAATGGTCCAGTGCACATCTCTAGTATAAGATCGTATGTATTGTGTTGTTCCCACCTCCCTCCTTTTTTTCTCACTAATGCTTTACAAATTGTGTTATATTCATTATAGCCAGACAATGCATATCGGCCCTCATTCCGCCCCGCATTTCAGTGCCACCCCCACCCCCCGCAGAAGTGCAAAGGCATCACACAGCGGCGATGCCTTTGCACTTCAAGAGTAGCTCCCGACCAGCGCAGCTTTAGCTCCCCGGCCCGCAGTGGCTGCGTATGACGTCACGCAGCCGCTGCAGGCCACTCCCCGCAAGGTCAGCCACGCCTGCGTTGGCCGGACTGCGCCCTCAAAACGGCGGACAAATGCCGCCGTTCTGCCCTCTCCTGCCCAGCGACCGCCTCTGCCTGTCAATCAGGCAGAGGTGATCGCAGCCCAGCTACTGCCTTTGGCCGTCTGGCATGCGCCGGCGCACTACGACGCATGCGCAGTGGGTACCCGTTCGCTCAGCTGCGATAAAAAGCAGCGAGCAAACGGGTCAGAATGACCCCCATTGTGTCATGCAGTACTAAGTTCATCATTTATACACTTCAGTATGTTATTATGTATTGCAATGTTATGTGTACCAGAATTCCTCATTGTCTTTTTATCTATCCTACCAAGTTTTGTATAACACTTTTATTCAATAAAACCAATTTTAATTGGATAAGAAAAAAGCATTTCCTTCTTTCTTGATCTGTCAGACTCCAAATGGAAACAATTCTTTTTTATTAATTTGTCGTAGTTCAAATAGAAAACAAATCCTTATAGACAGCATAAACAATTGCATGTGAGGAAAAGCTGAGCAGTAAAACAAATCAAATACAAACACAAAATGTTTTTCATAATACGGGAAAGATTTTATTAGCTGGGAGGTTCCGAACCTTGCATCATCATAATAACATCAAAGTTATCTGAGCAGGACCCTTTGGGGTCAAATTAAAGGGGTCAAATTGGCATTGCAGTGGCATGGAAATGGCAGCACGGCACCTCCTCTCGCGGCCCGATCTCGCCCTGGACTTGCTGACGTTTGTACGCAGTCCTGTGGGAGTCAGTAAGTCCGGAGCTACTGTAAGTGTGGCATATCTCGTACAGACTTATAGGGGCAAGTTAATTAAATGATGCCCTTGTTTTCTTTCTTGTTGTTCACAGCTCATAGAGGGCAAACGATTACTATAATTACCTGATATGTAAGCTGCCCTTTAGAGTTGCAATTTTTTTTTATTATGGAAATTGCATTAAAACACAACTGTTCCCCAGCCCAGACTCTGGCGGTCTCTTGGTCTGTGCGGAGCAGATGTGTCTGTGAGCAATACAAAAAGACGGACACTACAGACAAAAGTTATTTCTCTGTAAGAAAACATGAGGTCATTTTGTTTTTCTAAAGAGACAATAATTTACTTTCCATGGTGCATTATGTATTCTTTCCATGAGCACTGATTCATACAGTCCCGTGATGACATATCAATACCATTGCCCAGTACCAGATGTACCTATCCCCAGATACGATGAATAGCTGCTAATTGTTGGGGCTGCACCTGCACATCTTCCACCACTATAGATATTAAACCAATCTCGTTGTACAGTACATTACTCAGACTGATCTTCAGCACTAACACAACCAGAAATAAACAATAGGAATTTTGACACTGAGGTAACATCCTTGGAGTTGGCAGGGTATGTCCAAGTGGTTGAGAAAGGTATCACAGTTGTTGGGTGGTTATGTGACGGACCTTTTCCTTGAAATGTTGTTCCCAGTACCTTGTCTCGTAGTACCATGCTCAGGGAGGTAGGATAGATTAATACAAATCAGAAGTGAGTCAGCAATTCCAACAGGAGATCTTTTTATTGAGCTGCAATGAACTCTGGATTGAAGATGATTGGTTGATTATCTGACTTTGAATTTAAAATATCGCAAAAGAATTGGGTATCAAGAAAAACAAGAGAAAATTTGCTACAGTTCACACCACAAAGGATCATTTAGTATGCAAAAGACAAATGGTTTGAATCACAGTATAAGAATATTATTGGAATCACAAATCAACATAAAATAATTGGAATAAATAATAGCAATCAGGCATCAGCATTCCATTCTATAATGTGGTTATGAGAAGAACAATGGAAAACACGTTCAGTAATCATAAACAATAACTTTCTAGCTTTCCTTAGCCAAGGTACAAATATCTTCACGGACAAATATCGTTGGAGCTCTGGTTAAAGTCTGCTGTGCAACAGCGTGTCAATGGGGAATTGGGCACACAGATGTATGGAGGAATCCTGGATTGGGATAATGTTAATTGTGCTCAGTTCTTTTATCCAAAGAGGGTGTAGCGAGCAAAGGAAGGGTAATGTCACTTGACAATGACAACTCCATTAACAATGAGGGGCTTTGGATGGAACAAACTCAATCTCTCACAGTTTCCAGACTTTACTTGTATTTGCATAAGTCACTTAGTCCTAATAAATGTTCACCTTGCTCTGCATAGAACTGTCTTTCAAAATAAAAATCTTTGCTTTCATACAAATCTTTGCTTTATACCCCTTCTGTAGTACTGCTCTCAATGCCTAGCATCCCGCGGCTGGCCTTCTCCTCAGCTCCCACTCTGCTACGCATTGCCTGCGTCTCCAGCACCTCCTGACTCCACACAGCAGATACTCCTTCCTCTTCCCACAAGGCTCCCCTTCTCCTCAAGCTGCGTCTGTCTAATCAGCTCTCCTCTTTCGGACCACATGAACAGACTATGGGCTCAACTTAAGTCCTGCTGTGCCAGTACCTTCCCCTGCTGCGGATTGGTAAGTGCTCTTAAAGGGGCATGCACACCAATTTTCTGGGATGCCACACTGAAACCAGACTGTTGACGGTTATGATATTGACATTGATAAGATGTTGACATCATAACTGTCGACCCCTGGAAAATGTTGCTATGGACAGATTGTCATTTATAAATGGGGAGTTTCGTATCACAGGGGTCACTACAATTCCCTGCAAAGGGTGCAAGGTGCTGTTTCCACCACAAGGAATTGCTGGCAACGGCACCCAAACTCACACCCTTCGCATTCAGTGGCGTCACAAAGGAGGGGGGGTAGCGGGCCACACCCGGGTGCCACCCGCCAAGGGGGGCCACCAAAATGCTGGCTGGATGCTGCACTGTAACATTATGTGCAGAACTCGGCTCCTGTCACAGTCTCGGAGCCGGCAGTGCAGGCGGTCTCCGGGGGCAGCCCAGCGTATCCAGGACTCCCGGTGTGATGAAAATTGGGGGTCGGGCTACCAGGTCATGCCCCTTTCTGTGAGGCCACACCCCTTTTTGTCAGCGAGTTGTGCAGGAGTGCCACACTTACTTGCACCCGTGAAAACATTGCGGGGAATAATATTGAGCCCACAGTGTAAAGATGATCTTGTGAGTGCTGAGGATGAGTATGAAGGATGGTTTCACCATGACGGACAAAGGAGAAAAGTTATTGTCCTCACCAGGCACAATGGAATTAAGCAACAATAGAACAATGGAAATCAGAAGTTGTCCAGCTACTGCCCATCTCGGAGCCATTGCTGATCAGAAATGCAGTGAAATGCGTTGGTCCCTGCTCAGCAGTGTCGGACTGGGGCATGTAGGGCCCACCGGGGCTATGCAGTGGTAGGGGCCCATGTTTAGGGGTGTGGCCAGTCTTTAGAGGGAGTGTGTTGGTCCCCTAAATAAATATATACAGTAAATACTGTAGTGCATGCAAGATAATGTACTAGATTAGTAACAGCACAGTCTGGAACCTGATCCCTAGAGGAAGGGGTTGGGGCCCCAGGCAGTAGGACCCATCGGTGGTTTACCCTGTACCCCTGTGTGCCAGTCCAACCCTGCAGCTCAGCTATCTCTGAACACATGCAGTCTTTGTAATGGACCTTGAACAGTGACGGTTACAGGAGAACACAAGGCCGCAGCGCTGCGATTCACTGACATTATTACTATTTGTACAAATGAGAGACAAAAATTATAATTGGATACACAAACACTGGGAATTGTACGCAAACCTGGAAAAGAATAAGAAAAGTCATCTATTCTAGCAACTGTCTCACAGTAACAATTGGGGGTAGATCTTGTGCTATAAACAGATTGAACTGCATATTGTATAATCCAGCGTTGTTATATCAGACAATGCTATGATAAAAGAAATGAAAAATCTTATTTTAGGCTAAGGAGGAGATGTATCAAATCTTGGGGTCAGACGTAATGAAGTCCGAATTGGCCGGAGGTGCAGGTTCCCAGCTGAACACGGACGTTTTTTTAAAGCGCCAATCATGTACAAGGCAAAACCACGCCTTGTACATGGTTTGCGCTTTAAAAAACATCCGAGTTCGGCCAGGAACCTGCACTTCCGGCCAATTCGGACTTCATTACATGCGGCGCTTGGGGAGAGATTCAGGGGTCTATGTACTAAACCTTGGAGAGAGATAAAGTACCAGCCATCAGCTCCTAACTGCCATGTTCCAGGCTGTGTTTGAAAAATGACAGTTAGGAGCTGGTTGGTTGGTACAGGATGCGGTCACCATACCGGTGTTCGGGATGCCGGCAGTCAGAGGGGTACATTTACCAAGCAGTGATAAGAGTGGAGAAGTGAGCCAGTGGAGAAGTTGCCCATGGCAACCAATCAGCACTGAAGTAACCTCTATAATTTGCATACTATAAAATAATACAGAGCTGCTGATCGGTTGATGGGGAAATTTCTCCACTGGCTCACTTCTCCACTCTTAGTAAATGTTCCCCAGAATCCCGACGCCGGAATCCTGACACTGGTGGGAATACCATCACTAGGATCCCAACATGGATCACAATGCCGTCGCCATCCCTCCAGCAGCCACCCGCTCCCCCCTTAGCCGACCTGCAGTGTGGGTGTTCCGATGAGGCAGATGATGCAATTTGCGTCATCATAGTCCCGCCCCCCGCTATTTAGTGCCGGTAATCAGCATTGAATAGTGGGGGGCAGGACCATGATGATGGGATCGCACAGCCATGCCACCATACCACCTACCCACGGTGAGGTCACACACCCTGTTTGATCGACCTGGCTGCCCCCTCCCGGATTGTGCAGCCAAAATGTCAGTAAGTATGGTACATGTAGGGCTATTCATGGGGTCTGGTATTTAATACCGGCGGTCAGGAGACTGACGGAGGAAACCCGACAGCCGGAATCCCGGTGGCGCAGCAAGTACATTCGCAGGCTCGCTATGCTCGCCATGCTTTGTGCCTATTTGGACCTTTGACACTATTATATTCCCCCTCGGATGGTGCCGAGTGAGAACTCGTGGCTTTGGTCGGGATGCCAACCGGCTGCATTTTGACGGCTGACGGGATTTCGGCGCCGGTCTCCTGACTGCTGGGATTCCGACAGGTGGTAAATTAACTGCATCCTTACTCATGAAGCAGCTGATTGAATTTGGGGTCTATATACTAAGCCTTGGAGAGAGATTAAAGAGGTCTATTCATGAAGTAGTGAAATGAGTGAAGAAGTGAGCCAGTGGAGAAGTTGCTTATGGCAACCAATCAGCTGCTCTGTATAATTTTATAGTATGCACTTGATAAATTTTACTTCAACGCTTATTGGTTGCCATGGGCAACTTCTCCGCTGACTCACTTCTCCACTCTTTTGTACTACTTCATGGACAGACCCCTTTAATCTTTCTCCAAGGCTTAGTAAATAGACCCCAAAGTCAATCAGCTGCTGTCATCTGCATCGTACAGGCTGCATACCTCTCAACTGTCCCGATTTTTGCGGGACAGTCCTGTTTTTTTGGGACTGTCCCACTCGTGGGCCGCACTGTCCCGTGGTGGTGGTGGGGGCAGTTGGGAGGCTCCTGTCACTGCTGCTCTGCTTAGAGCGCTGGGCATGCCCCCTCAGTGATTAAAACTGGGCGTGGCACATGATTGTGGTGCTGCCGCGAAGCCATAGGCCACGCCCCTTTTGATTGGCTACGCAAATGTCCCAATCCCATTATTTTTTATGTTGGGGGGGTATGAAGCTGTATTTGAAAAATGACATTTACGAGCTGATTGGTTGGTACTTTATATAATCTCTCTTCAATCCTTGATACATCTCCCCCTAATTAAGTTGGGAAATGAATGTAAAAAAATTATTTTGTGACAGGACTCTATTCCGTGTCACGTATACACCAGAGGAATCTCAGACATATTTAGAGAATACTTTATAACAGTTTAATGTATTAGCAATAAAATGTATTAAAAACAAATAAATTAGAAATGGAGTACCGTATATACTCGAGTATAAGTCGACCCGAATATAAGCCGAGGCACCTAATTTTGCCACAAAAAACTGGGAAAAATTACTGACTCTAGTATAAGCCTAGGGTGGGAAATGCACGGTGCCAGGGGTTTTCATGCTCAGGGTGTCATGCTCGTTGCCAGGGATTTTATGCGGTAGGTGTTATGCTTGTTGCCAGGGGGTAATGTTTGTTTCTAGGGTTGTGCCCCCAGTGCCACATATACCCCCAGTGACAGATAAAAACATGCCCCCGTTGCTTTGCCCCCAGTAGTTATGCCCCTTCTTTGCCCCCAGTATTGTGCCCCCTCTTTCATTGCCCACAGTAGTTATGACCCCTCTTTCTTTGCCCCAGTAGTTGTGGTGCCCCCTTTCTTTGCCCCCAGTAGTTGTTGTGCCCCCTTTCTTTGCCCCCAGTAGTTGTTGTGCCCCCTTTGTTTGCCCCCTGTTACTGTGCCCCCTTTGCAGCTTACAAACATAAACACACACTAAAACAATACTTACCACTGCCCCGCTCCTGCTTCCCGACCGCTTCTTCTGCTGCTGCGCTGCTCCGCTCCGTCTGGCCGCCGCTCCATCTGTTCATCCGCTCCGTCTGGCCGCCGCTCCATCTGGATCCCCGCTCCGTCTGGCCGCCGCTCCATCTGGATCCCCGCTCCGTCTGGTCGCCGCTCCGTCTGGCCGCCCGCGCCGGCGCCCGCTTCCCGGCACCCGATCATCTCTATGGGAGAGACGTCATGACGTCTCTCCCATAGCAACGCCGCACAGACACTAGAGGTCAATAATGACCTCTAGTGTCTGTCCCTGGAGCCGGCTGCAGCGGACGCCCACACAGCCCACGGCGTCTGCTGCAGCCGTTGACTCGAGTATAAGCCGAGGGGGGCTTTTTCAGCATAGAAAACTGTGCTGAAAAAGTCGGCTTATACTCGAGTATATACGGTATTTTATAAGTGAATTTATAATGTGGCCAATTCAATTACCCACCCCAGGATAGCTTACCACGGCTTTGAGGGAACCAATGGCGTTGTCAGCAGAAATCAGGCTACTATAATTGCGCTTAGATGTGCAGAACTGGCTGCCGGCGACTGCTCACGTGTTATTGAATCTGCCGCAATGAGACACCAGGGGGTATATTTACTAGAGATGAGCGGGTTCGGTTTAACTCGGTTTTATTCGGATTTACTCGGTTCTCAAAACGGCATCTTATTGGCTCACGGATGTCACGTGTTTTGGATAGCCAATAGGAAAAATCCGGATAAAACCGAACTTGCGTTAATTCTGGCGTTAAATCCGAACCCGCTCATCTCTAATATTTACTAAAGGTCTATTTTGTTTGTTTTTTGTTTTAAGGGGATAATTCCAAGTTGATCGCAGCAGGAAATTTTTTAGCAGTTGGGCAAAACCATGTGCACTGCAGGGGGGGGGGGGGGGGGGGCAGATATAACATTTGCAGAGAGAGTTAGATTTGGGTGGGTTATTTTGTTTCTGTGCAGGGTAAATACTGGCTGCTTTATTTTTGGGTGGTCTTCTGTATGCCCGACGTCCAGCATCCTGGCGCCGGAATCCCGACCGCCGGCATACCGACATTTATTCTCCCTCTTGGGGGTCCACGACCCCCCTAGAGGGAGAATAAATAGCATGGCGCGCAAGGGGCTCATTTGCGCTCGCCAAGCTGTCGGTATGCCGGCGGTCGGGATTCAGTCGCCGGTATGCTGGTCGCCGGGAGCCCAGCCCAGTGTATTACACCCTTATTTTTACACTGCAATTTAGATTGCAGATTGAACTCACCACACCCAAATCTAACTCTCTCTGCACATGTTATATCTGCCTCCCCTGCAGTACACATGGTTTTGCCCAACTGCTAAAAAATTTCCTGCTGCAATCAACTTGGAATTACCCTCTATGTTAGATCGATTTTAAATCGATTGTAATCGATGTTGGGCTTCCAGGGTTAAAACACACATTTACTAACATTTAAAAATTAATATAAAAAATCATCTGCTAGTAAATGTATGTCTTAACCCTGGAAGCCCAACATCGATTAAAATCGTTTAAAAAATCGATCTAACGTCAAACAAAAACAAACAAAATCGACCTTTAGTAAATATATCCCCTGGTATTAATTTCTATACATTGGAGATACTTGGAATAAATGAGCGCACATTAGATCGAGATCTGTGATAACCTGACGCACACTGGGGGTCATGCTGACCTGATCGCACGCTGCCGTTCATCACAGCGCAGCGATCAGATCAGAAGTGCGCATGCGCCGGCACCGCAGTGTACCGGCGCATGGCTGAACAGCCGACGGCTGTCATTGCCTAGCGATCGCCTCTGCCTGATTGACAGACAGAGGCGGTCGCTGTTCGGAAGGGAGCGGTGCATCGGCGTGGGATGGTTGGCCGCACCGACTGTGTGATGTCACATGCAGCCGCTGTAACCCGGGCAGCGACGAGTAGCTCCCGGCCAGCAGGCAAAAGCTGCGCTGGCCGGGAGCTACTCCTGACGTGCAAAAGCATCGCCGCTGCGTGATGCTTTTGTACTTCTGCAGGAGGGGGGTGGGGGTCAGTACTGACATGCGGGGCGGACTAGCCCTGTGCTGGGTGTCCCCCCACATGTCAGTGTGCCTTATCGTAAACGATCAGGTCTGAATTAGGGCCACTGAGAGGTACTTGGTAAGTGTCATAGGGGGTAACTCAGAGTTGATCGCAGCAGCAAATTTGTTAGCAGTTGGGCATAACCATGTGCACTGCAGGGGAGGCAGATGTAACATGTGCAGAGAGAGTTAGATTTGGGTGGGTTATTTTGTTTCTGTGCAGAGTAAATACTGGCTGCTTTATTTTTACACTGCAATTTAGATTTCCGTTTGAACACACCCCACCCAAATCTAACTCTCTCTGCACATGTTACATCCGCCCCACCTGCAGTGCACATGGTTTTGCCCAACTGCTAACAAATTTGCTGCTGCGATCAACTCTGAATTAGGCCCATTATCAGTAGGTAGGTAATGCGGACAGGTAGAGGAACCTGCTCTATACCCATACTTACAGATAATCTGGCTGCACCCTCTGGGAGGAGGCAGCCAGGTCGAAGCAGCAGGGGTGTGGAAATGGTGGAGGATGACGTGCAGGGCCGTCTTTTCGTATGGGCTCAATGGGCTCTTGCCCAAGGGCCCCAGGAGTATAAGGGCCCTAGGCTGATAGCTGAGGGTCCCCTCTTTCCAGGGGTACCAGATTTTTGAAAATCGGCCTTGGGGAACCGGAGATATCCAACGTGAAAGCAGGGGTCCCCATCCGAGCCTGTTAATTGCTCTTCCCAGCCAGATATCTCAGGTTCTGTCTGACTTAGAGTTTTTCTGAGGGTATAATCCAAAAGCTGGGACTCTCCCCTTTTGCTGGACGCTGGCAGCTTGTCTCTACTATGCCCAGAACCAGAGATATCAGCCTTCAAGCAGCTGGTCCCTGCTCCAGCTCCACGCGCCTGGTATACAGTTTTATATATTCATTGGAGGATTGCTCTGGCTCCTGACCTCTGATCCCCAAGTCCCAGAACCTCCTGAAAAGTGGGACTCTCAAGTTTTTTATCCCATTCAAAACTAAGAAATATATTTTCAGGAACTGGAGATATCTGTAGTAAAGCAAGCTGCCCTCCCACCAGAAAATTATGAATATTAAGCCCACTCCACTATCCACCCCTCCCCTGCGTATTAAACACCCCCTACCACCCCGGAAGTCATGTACCGGGGCCCCCTTATTCAGCCCAATGCCCTCTTCTACAGTTTAGTGTTCTCCCTCCCGCCCCATCTGTGCAGTAAAGGAGCAATTAGCAGAAATTACTGCTCCAGGTCCTACATGCTGAGCGGAAGATAGAACACCCCCTACCACCCACGGGACATCAAAGCTGCCGCTGATAGCACCCCCCACCCCTACCGCTGGAGGATGGGTAGGGGGCCCAATGCATTGCTGTGCCCAGGGGCCTACACTGCCGTTAAGACGGCCCTGATGACATGTAGGGGTGGTGTTGGGGGCATGGCAGCATGATCACGTCATCGTGGCCCCGACCCCTGTCTAGCAATGCCGATAATATTAGCATTGCAAGGCAGGGGGCGGGACCGGGATGACGCGAACCGTGTAGTCTGACCCCAGATCGCCCACTTTGAACTGTGCCGGCGGGGGTTTGCTAGGGGATGCGGGGGGGTTGCGGGTAGTGGGCGCTCGGCCGGGAGACTTGCCCACTCTTCTGGGGGGCCGGGAGCGCCGCCAGATTTTCGGGAGCCTTCCGGCAATTCCAGGAGAGTAGGCAATTATGTCTATACCACATATCAGTGTGGCCCTGGAAGGAGGAATCAGTGCTTCTTCACTGCTAGGAATTGTCCTGCAACAGTTTTCCTATCCAAGCTAACAGCCCATTGAGCATTCCAGCTACACAAGATGGATTATATCAGCTGCCACCAGACAGAAGTTGCCTTTGTCTGGGACTCGGAAAGAGCCCAGGACAGGCTGCGGGCCCACCTGGTTGCAGAAGAAGGAAGCAGAAACAGACGGTCATTCCCCTGTGTGGGAAATGTGTGCGTTACACAACGGGAGGTTACTCGGAGTCAGGGAACGCTGCCTTCGTACGCTCTGGCTTTCTAGCATTTATTTTCTTTGCATGTTTCTCTTCTCCCTATGTTTGTATTTGGGTGGTTATTGCTCTCGCACCGAGGCGGCTCAGCCAAGTCCAGTTCATTTTCTCAGCATGAAGCTGAATTACTAAAGAGCACGTTGGCTGAAAGCTGAGGATCCTCATCCAGCTCTTTCCTGGGCTCATGTGAGGAGACAAACCTGGAGAACAGCAGCCGCAAAAAGCGGAGACTATGCTGCACTGTATGATGATACTGAGTATCATGTCTGTCGCACATCTGGATGGAATTCACTAATATATCTATGCATAAACCTGAAGTATGCAACATACTGGACATGTACTAAGCAGTGATAAAAGTGGAGAAGTGAGCCAGTGGAGAAGTTTCCCATGGCAACCAATCAGCTGCTCTGTCTAATTTTACAATATGCAAATTCTGTTACATCAATGCTGATTGGTTGCCATGGGCAACTTCTCCACTGGCTCACTTCTCCACTGTTATCACTGCTTAGTACATCTCCCCCTAAGGGGTATATAAACTTTAGCGCAGGTTTATAGAAGTGGGGATGTTGCCCATAGCAACAGACTCTACATACCAATGATCTAGCACTATATAGAAGATAACTAGAATGTAATTGGTTGCTAAGAGCAACATCTCCACTTCTTTAAACCCATACTTTAGTAAATATACCCCTATGTGAGTCCTTTTTATTGGAGATTTATCACAGGGTGATAATTTATGCCAGCGAGTCTTCCATCCTATACATGAAGGGACCACTGGCAGCCTTAGGTTCCCCGCGCTTTATAAATTCCAACACAATACTTGGTCCGATTTCAGCATATTTTACTTAATACTCTAAACTTATTTTTTTTTTTTTTCTCCCAGCAAGAGGAACAAAGATTCATAGTGCTGGCTTCCAGGTCCACTGCGCGTGAGTGAGCCGACTGGCTGTGTCACGCACGTGTAGATCCCCTCAGGTGAAGTGATAAGTTAGCCCTTACCTCCCCAGACATAAAGTGGGGCTGGATAATGTACCAACCAATCAGCTCCTCACTGACATTTTCAAACTCAGCCTATACATGACAGTTAGGAGCTGATTGGTTAGTACTTTATCTCTCTCAATGAGTTTTATAACAAAGTTATCACAAGTTCTAATAACTATTTTGTGACTTTCATGATATTTGGGTCTATTCTGACTTGGCCGCAGCCCCGTGTTTGCACGCAGCGGGTGCCGATCTGAGGAAAAAAATGGCGCCGTACCTCCTGGCAGCGCAGACAGGCTGCAGAGGCAGGGGTCGTCCTCTAATCAGTGTTTGCAATTACATTACAAATGCATCGCGGGAGGCGTCGCCACACACATGCTGGGCAGCTCCTAACATGTGAGTAGATGGACGCAGGTCCTGCGGCGGATGCAAAATCTGCGTCCATCTCTGAATGGCCCCCTATGTACTAAGCCACAGACAGAGAGATAAAGTGGACCGAGATAAATTACCAACCAACCAGCTTCTGTTATTTTTCAAACACAGCCTATCACATGACACTTAGGAGCTGATTCGTTGGTACTTTAACTCTCTCCAAACTTTTTCTATATCTCCTCATGAGTTTTATAGCAAGGTTATAACAGGCTCTAATCACTATTTTGTATCCTTTTTGTTTTATCGCCACAAGTGACATAACCAAACCATGTGTGACCTCTGCTAATTACCGTCATTATAATATTAGTGAGGTAGCTCGTGCAACAACAGACGGCCATTTATACGGACATTTGGGAAACATCCACAGTGACTGGAAAAACACAGAGATCATTCCGTTTGGAGACACGCAGGGAAGATGCTCATCGTTCAGGCCGGAGATCGGGCCTCGCTCTGCCAATAACAACTCCGCTGCTTCCCAGGGAACAGTCTGAATTTATTTGGAGTAAATATTGAGGAGGAATTCACACCCATACATAGGGAGCACTGTTTACACAAAAAATAAATGATTCCGTACTGTCCGCTATACGCGCAGAGACTGGGAGAGACTGACATCCTGCAGGTGCTGCTGCCCAGACCCAGATTCATGGGAAGCACATACAGGCCTGGGACTAGGGCACGGGAATTACTGGCATGGTATTTGTTCCTTATGTTTGCTCAATGATTGTTTTACTCACTGGGAAAATAAGATTTTACTCACCGGTAAATCTATTTCTCGTAGTCCGTAGTGGATGCTGGGAACTCCGTAAGGACCATGGGGAATAGCGGCTCCGCAGGAGACTGGGCACAACTAAATGAAAGCTTTTAGACTACCTGGTGTGCACTGGCTCCTCCCACTATGACCCTCCTCCAAGCCTCAGTTAGGATACTGTGCCCGGAAGAGCTGACACAATAAGGAAGGATTTTGAATCCCGGGTAAGACTCATACCAGCCACACCAATCACACCGTATAACTTGTGATACTATACCCAGTTAACAGTATGAAAAATATAACTGAGCCTCTCAACAGATGGCTCAACAATAACCCTTAGTTAGGCAATAACTACATACAAGTATTGCAGACAATCCGCACTTGGGATGGGCGCCCAGCATCCACTACGGACTACGAGAAATAGATTTACCGGTGAGTAAAATCTTATTTTCTCTGACGTCCTAGTGGATGCTGGGAACTCCGTAAGGACCATGGGGATTATACCAAAGCTCCCAAGCGGGCGGGAGAGTGCGGATGACTCTGCAGCACCGAATGAGAGAACTCAAGGTCCTCCTCAGCCAGGGTATCAAATTTGTAGAATTTTGCAAACGTGTTTGCCCCTGACCAAGTTGCAGCTCGGCAAAGTTATAAAGCCGAGACCCCTCGGGCAGCCGCCCAAGATGAGCCCACTTTCCTCGTGGAATGGGCTTTTACTGATTTAGGATGCGGCAATCCAGCCGCAGAATGCTCCAGCTGAATTGTGCTACAAATTCAGCGAGCAATAGTCTGCTTAGAAGCAGGAGCACCTATTTTGTTGGGTGCCTACAGGATAAAAAGCGAGTCAGTTTTCCTGACTCCAGCCGTCCTGGAAATATAAATTTTTAAGGCCCTGACTACGTCCAGTAACTTGGAATCTTCCAAGTCCCTAGTAGCCGCAGGCACTACAATAGGTTGGTTCAAGTGAAAAGCTGATACCACCTTAGGGAGAAACTGGGGACGAGTCCTCAATTCTGCCCTATCCATATGGAAAATCAGATAAGGGCTTTTACATGACAAAGCCGCTAATTCTGACACACGCCTGGCCGAAGCCAAGGCCAATAACATGACCACTTTCCACGTGAGATATTTCAATTCCACAGTTTTAAGTGGCTCAAACCAATGTGATTTTAGGAAACTCAACACCACGTTGAGATCCCAAGGTGCCACAGGAGGCACAAAAGGGGCTGAATATTTAGCACTCCCTTTACAAATGTCTGAACTCCAGGCAGTGAAGCCAGTTCTTTCTGGAAGAAAATCGACAGAGCCGAAATCTGGACCTTAATGGAACCCAAGTTTAGGCCCGTAGTCACTCCTGACTGTAGGAAGTGCAGAAAACGACCCAGCTGAAATTCCTCTGTTGGGGCCTTCCTGGCCTCACACCACGCAACATATTTTCGCCAAATACGGTGATAATGGTTTGTGGTTACTTCTTTCCTGGCTTTTATCAGCGTAGGAATGACTTCCTCCGGAATGCCTTTTTCCTTTAGGATCCGGAATTCAACCGCCATGCCGTCAAACGCAGCCGCGGTAAGTCTTGGAACAGACAGGGCCCCTGCTGTAGCAGATCCTGTCTGAGCGGTAGAGGCCATGGGTCCTCTGATATCATTTCTTGAAGTTCTGGGTACCAAGCTCTTCTTGGCCCATCCGGAACCACGAGTATCGTTCTTACTCCTCGTTTTCTTATTATTCTCAGTACCTTTGGTATGAGAGGCAGAGGAGGGAATACATAAACCGACTGGTACACCCACGGTGTCACTAGAGCGTCCACAGCTATTGCCTGAGGGTCCCTTGACCTGGCGCAATATCTAGTTTTTTGTTTAGGCGGGACGCCATCATGTCCACCTGTGGCCTTTCCCAATGGTTTACCAACAGTTGGAAGACTTCTGGATGAAGTCCCCACTCTCCCGGGTGTAGGTCGTGTCTGCTGAGGAAGTCTGCTTCCCAGTTGTCCACTCCCGGAATGAACGCTGCTGACAGTGCTAAGACATGATTCACCGCCCATCGGAGAATCCTTGTGGCTTCTGCCATCGCCATCCTGCTTCTTGTGCCGCCCTGTCGGTTTACAAGGGCGACTGCCGTGATGTTGTCTGATTGGATCAGTACCGGCTGGTTTTGAAGCAGAGGCCTTGCCAGACTTAGGGCATTGTAAATGGCCCTCAGTTCCAGAATATTTATGTGTAGGGACGACTCCTGACTTGACCAAAGTCCTTGGAAATTTCTTCCCTGTGTGGCTGCCCCCCAGCCTCGAAGGCTGGCATCCGTGGTTACCAGGACCCAGTCCTGTATGCCGAATCTGCGGCCCTCTTGAAGATGAGCACTCTGCAGCCACCACAGTAGAGATACCCTGGTCCTTGGAGTCAGGGTTATCAGCCGATGCATCTGAAGATGCGATCCCGACCACTTGTCCAAGAGGTCCCACTGAAGGGTTCTTGCATGGAACCTGCCGAATGGAATTTTGCTTCGTAAGAAGCTACCATTTTTCCCAGGACTCGTGTGCAGTGATGCACCGATACCTGTTTTGGTTTCAGGAGGTCTCTGACTAGAGATGACAGCTCCTTGGCTTTCTCCTGCGGGAGAAATACTTTTTTCTGTTCTGTGTCCAGAACCATCCCCAGGAACAGTAGGCGTGTGGTAGGAACTAGCTGTGACTTTGGAATGTATAGAATCCATCCGTGCTGTTGTAGCACTTCCCGAGATAGTGCTACTCCGACCAACAACTGCTCCTTGGACCTCGCCTTTATAAGGAGATCGTCCAAGTATGGGATAAGTAAAACTCCCTTTTTTCGAAGGAGTATCATCATTTATGCCATTACCTTGGTAAAGACCCTCGGTGCCGTGGACAGTCCAAACGGCAGTGTTCGCAAAATAGTATCCCTGTTTGACAGGGTTACAGACCACGCTGCAGCAGCACTATCTGCAAGTCTCAGTCTAGTACCTGAGTGTGTAAATACAGACTTCAGGATAGCTTCCTGCTTTTTATCAGCAGGTACCTTCAAAGTGGCCGTATCCTAAGACGGCAGTGCCACCTTTTTTGACAAACGTGTGAGCGCCTTATCCACCCTAGGGGATATCTCCCAGCGTAACTTATCCTCTGGCGGGAAAGGGTACGCCATCAGTAACTTTTTAGAAATTACCAGTTTCTTATCGGGGGAACCCACGCTTTTTCACACTTCATTCACTCATTTGATGGGGGAACAAAACACTGCCTGCTTTTTCTCCCCAAACATAAAACCCTTTTTTAGTGGTACTTGGGTTAATGTCAGAAATGTGTAACACATTTTTTTTTGCCGGGATCATGTAACGGATGTTCCTAGTGGATTGTGTATATGTCTCAACCTCGTCGACACTGGAGTCAGACTCCATGTCGACATCTGTGTCTGCCATCTGAGGGAGCGGGCGTTTTTGAGCCCCTGATGGCCTTTGAGACGCCTGGGCAGGCGCGGGCTGAGAAGCCGGCTGTCCCATAGCTGTTACGTCATCCAGCCTTTTATGTAAGGAGTTTACACTGTCGGTTTATACCTTCCACCTATCCATCCACTCTGGTGTCGGCCCCACAGGGGGCGACATCACATTTATCGGCATCTGCTCTGCCATCACATAAGCCTCCTCATCAAACGTGTCGACACAGCCGTACCGACACACCGCACACACACAGGGAATGCTCTGACTGAGGACAGGACCCCACACAGCCCTTTGGGGAGACAGAGAGAGAGTATGCCAGCACATACCAGAGCGCTATATAATTTAGGGATTAACACTATATTGAGTGAATTTTTCCCAATAGCTGCTTGTATATACAATATTGCGCCTAAATTTAGTGCCCCCCCCCCCCCCTCTCTTTTTAACCCTTTGAGCCTGCAAACTACAGGGGAGAGCCTGGGGAGCTGTCTTCCAGCTGCACTGTGAAGAGAAAATGGCGCCAGTGTGCTGAGAGAGATAGCTCTGCCCCTTTTTCGCGGACTTTTCTCCCGCCTTTTTATGGATTCTGGCAGGGGTATTTATCACATATATAGCCTCTGGGGCTATATATTGTGATATATTTGCCAGCCAAGGTGTTTTTATTGCTGCTCAGGGCGCCCCCCCCCCCCCCCAGCGCCCTGCACCCTCAGTGACCGGAGTGTGAAGTGTGCATGAGGAGCAATGGCGCACAGCTGCAGTGCTGTGCGCTACCTTGGTGAAGACTGATGTCTTCTGCCGCCGATTTTCCGGACCTCTTCTTGCTTCTGGCTCTGTAAGGGGGGCGGCGGCGCGGCTCCGGGAACGAACACCAAGGCCAGTTCCATGCGGTCGATCCCTCTGGAGCTAATGGTGTCCAGTAGCCTAAGAAGCCCAAGCTAGCTGCAAGCAGCTAGGTTCGCTTCTTCTCCCCTTAGTCCCTCGATGCAGTGAGCCTGTTGCCAGCAGGTCTCACTGTAAAATAAAAAACCTAAAATAAACTTTCTTTCTAGGAGCTCAGGAGAGCCTCTAGTGTGCATCCAGCTCGGCCGGGCACAGAAATCTAACTGAGGCTTGGAGGAGGGTCATAGTGGGAGGAGCCAGTGCACACCAGGTAGTCTAAAAGCTTTCTTTTAGTTGTGCCCAGTCTCCTGCGGAGCCGCTATTCCCCATGGTCCTTACGGAGTTCCCAGCATCCACTAGGACGTCAGAGAAAACATGTTTATTTCTTGCATGTAAATAGAGCATACTTGCCTACTTTTGGAAACTAGTTTCAGGGAGATTCTAGGTGTCATGCTCCACCTAAAGGGTGTGTCTACTGCCATTCACTTTCAGGGGGGTGTCCTGCAGGTAGAAACTAAATTACTTAGGCCCTCATTCCGAGTTGTTCGCTCGTTATTTTTTTCCCGCTACGGAGCGATTAGTCGCAAACTGCGCATGCGCAATGTTCGCAGTGCGCCAAGTAAATTTGCACAAAAGTTTGGTATTTTACTCACGGCGTAACAAGGTTTTTTCATCGTTCTGCTGATCGTAGTGTGATTGACAGGAAGTGGGTGTTTCTGGGCGGAAACTGACCGTTTTCTGGGAGTGTGCGGAAAAACGCAGGCGTGTCAGGGAAAAATGCGGGAGTGTCTGGAGAAACGGGGGAGTGGCTGGGCGAACGCTGGGTGTGTTTGTGACGTCAAACCAGGAACGAAACTGACTGAACTGATCGCAGTGTAGGAGTAAGTCTCGAGCTACTCAGAAACTGCTAAGAAATTTCTATTCGCAATTCTGCTAATCTTTCGTTCGCAATTCTGCTAAGCTAAGATTCACTCCCAGAGGGCGGCGGCCTAGCATGTGCAATGCTGCTAAAAGCAGCTAGCGAGCGAACAACTCGGAATGAGGGCCTTAGAGCAGCATACTGCCAGGGGGTGCGTGTGTATGGGTGGCATATGTAGTTGCACACACAGGAGTCAGTGCCAGCCTACACACACACACACACGGGTCAGTGCCAGCCTACACACACAGGGGTCATTTATTTTATTATTCGCTGTATAGACTGCTAATACCTGTATATTGCCACCGTAGAGCATAGGACATTGTGCGTCTGGATTGGTATCGCACACTGTGGGTATGTTTTATATATACTGTATACTACATTATATAGGTAATTAACCTTATAGAGTACTGGGTAAATAGAGTGTTCAATTGGTCAGTTGTTTATTAGCCTCTGGTAGTGTAAAGTACGCATAGAACATATATTTTGGAGTGTTGAATAGAGGCTGTGATTGGCAATACGAGAATCTGCTAATTGCCATGGTAGATGTGTACCAATCAGATCAGTGCATTTAGTAACCAGTAATAATTAGAAATCTTGTTGTACTTGGTGAATATTATGTTGCTAATGTATAGTGCCAGGTCCTTGGATAAAATAATAACCGCTAACCCTAAACTGTAAGAGAGGGTAATACAACACACAAGGGTAAGGAATAGGAGGGACTGTTTAATCTCCCAGCACGGAAGACAGAGATAGGGGAGGTCATGTAAGTTTACTGAACAGACAAGGCGGTCACCTGAGGGATCTAGACACACAGTAGCGTGGGCCGCTGCCTTATAAACCCTTTAGCCCCCAACAGGAGATTTATGTACAGCAGCGGGGGGCAGTGTTGGATTGGGGCATGAAGGGCCCACCGGGGGAATGCTGCTGTAGGGGCCCATGCTTAAAGGTGTAGCCAGGTTCCAGTGGGGGCGTGGCCAGCCACCACAGAGGTTTGGCTAACCATTACATGTTCTGTGCCCCTTGATAAATATATAATAAACCAAATTATTGTGAAGTATAATGTAACATATGTATAAAGCATAAATCCAGTGCACTAGGATAGTCTGGAACTTGTTTCCTAGGGGAGGAGGAGGACCCACAGGCAGCAGGGCCCACCGGTGGTTTCCCCTGTGGGCCAGTCTGACCCTGGTGGTGGGTGCAGTACAAACCCAGCGGGTGCCCTGCCAAGCTGCAGTTGGAGGCCAGATGTCACATCTGTTACCGTGCAAGAGCATTCCCCTGCCACCCCCAGACTGTCAATCGACCCACCAAGCAAGTTCCTTCATCACTCACCCCTCCTAGATGATGTCTCACTGCCCGCAGGTCTGCATGCAAGGGGGGAGAGGGGGAGGGATCAGAAGCTGCTGCTGCTACGGCCAATGGAGATGGACACTGCGCGGTAAGGTGTCCGTAGTGGCTGGCTGCTCGCAGGCTCTGCAGGGCTGGAACTACGTTGCTGTCCATGCTCCCCGTGCATTCCCAACCTATTTTGCATGCTCTCTCCAAACTCTGCTCCCGTGGCGGTCGGACTTGCGCATGTGCTGTTCAGATTTCTTGCGAGGCTAGGGGATTCCAGGGGATTGGGAGGGCTGTGCGGGGCAGTGGGAGAATGTTTGCAGGAACGGGAACCTCCTGCAGAATGCGGGAGTGTTGGCAAGAATGAAATAGAGGCAGGGGCATCTCTGGGGTTAGTGACATCCGGTGCTCTGGAAAGCCCCCCCCCCCATGTGCGCCATTGGCACACGTCTGAGGAGTGTGGCCTCGTGCGAAGGGGCATGGCCTCACAGGCCAACTCCCATTTACATCACTTCGGGGGCATGCCCAGTATTACCAGAGATGCTGGGCTGCCCCCTGAGACTCGTCTGGCTGCACTGACAGGAGCTGAATAATGGGGCAGATGTATTAACCTGGAGAAGGCATAAGGAAGTGATAAACCAGTGATATGTGCAAGGTGATAAACACACCAGCCAATCAGCTCCAATATGCAAATTGACAGTTAGGAGCTGACTGGCTGGTGGGTTTATCACCTTGCGCTTATCACTGGTTTATCACTTCCTTATGCCTTCTCCAGGTTAAAACATCTGCCCCAATGTCACACCCCCTAGTGACGCCACTGCATAGAGGGGCCGATGTACAGTGCAAATCCGTTTGGAGGATGTCTTGCTTTATTTTGCACATGTTCTTGAGCTGAGCGCTCATCTAGGGCCATAACTACGCACTGGCATATCTATAATGGGTGCAGTATGTGCGGTCCAGGGGGGCCCACACAATACACCCATTTACTAATGCTTACTGCTTTGTCTGCCCAGCGCTGGCATCCCAGAGGGTTAGAATATTCTTACTATAAGCCTGTGCAAAAACTACAACGCGGCTAATACGAAGATACAGAGTGTCATTTAGAGATGGGTTTACATCCATACTGTGTTAAATGTGACTGTGTTAAATGTGTCTGTGTATATAAGCATGTGTATACTGTAGGCTTGCGGACCCCTACACCTGGAGAGGAAGGAAGCAGAATGTGGCCTAGGGAGGGTTTGTCTCTCAGTAGTTGCTGGCTTTGGAAGCAATGTTGAAGGCGGTGACATCACTGCAGGGTGAGAACCTGGCCAGGAGACCTTTAGAATGATGGGGGGTGAGCTTGCTGTGCCTGAGGTAACCTTGCCATCTGACATTAGATGTTGGTGCTGTGAGTGTGGAACAGGGGGCCTCTGCAGAACACGTCTTCCAGGTGTAAGGCTGCCGTAGTGCAGATGCTTGTACCTAGTGAAGGGGCCATAGGCGTTACAAATGCTGACTCCTTCCTTTTGACTGGTTCCGGAATGAATGGTCGACCATGTTATGGACGACAGTCATTAGGTCGACCGCTATTGGTCGACATTGGCATGGTCGACAAGGACAAATGGTTGACACATGAAAGGTCGACGCATGAAAAGGTCGACATGAGGTTTTTTTTTACTTTTTTCGGCGTCGTTTTCTGCGTAAAATGACAAGGAACCCCAATTGGTGCACCGCGTTCGCTCGCCATGCTTCGGGCAAGGCAGATTATCGTTCCCAATTGTAGTTCACGTGGATCGTAAAGTATGGAAAAGTTCCCCAAAAGAAAAAAAAAGAAAAAAAAAAACTCATGTCAACCTTTTCATGTGTCGACCATGTGTCCATGTTGACCATGTCAATGTCGACCAATAGTGGTCGACCTAATGACTGTCGACCATAACATGGTCGACCATCCAAACGGATACCCTTCTGACCTGGCGCTGTCTCTGGCGCTGAAGAGTCTGAGGGGTATGGGAGAAGTCCTGGCAGGTATTACTGTCTACTCTCCATCTTCTGTCTGTCCTGCTAGCTTTTCTGCTCTCCAGCCATCCTCCATCATGTCACCGGTTGTTACCTCGGCTGCCGTCATGCACAGTAACAAACAGTCGCTGAACTACAGCAATATTGGCAATGTGTGTGGTGTGTCTGACTCAGAATCATGCCTACAGTGAGAGCCAGCCAGTCCTCTCAGCATCCCTAAAGGGGGTGACAGCTGCAGAGTAATGCCGGGTACACACGGTGCGATGCAGGAAATGCCCGACATTGGGGTAAATTTACTAAGAATCGTATTTTCCCGTTTGAGGTCAAAGTTCAATCACGAATGACATCGAAAGTGTAAATATGCAACTTTTTGAATTGATTACGACTAATTTACTAAGCTGCCGTATTCTGCATTTTCGGGTTTTCCGATGTCGATGTCATTCGTTTTTTTTGGCAGTGTTTTACGTGAGTGACTTGTAAAACACTGCCGACTTTAATACAATGAATCTCGGCCGGATCTGAGAGATCCGTGCTGGGCTTCATTGTGCACCTTGTAAAAAAAAAAAAAAAAAAAATGTTTAAATGTAAAAAAAAAAATTGCGTGGGGTCCCCCCTCCTAAGGCAAACCAGCCTCGGGCTCTTTGAGCCGATCCTGGTTGCAGAAATATGGGGGAAAAATGGACAGGGGTTCCCCCATATTTAAACATCCAGCATCGGGCTCTGCGCCTGGTCCTGGTTCCAAAAATACGGGGGACAAAAAGAGTAGGGGTCCCCCGTATTTTTGAAACCAGCACCGGGCTCCACTAGCTGGACAGATAATGCCACAGCCGAGGGTCACTTTTATACAGTGCCTTGCGGCCGTGGCATCAAATATCCAACTAGTCACCCCTGGCCGGGGTACCCTGGGGGAGTGGGGACCCCTTCAATCAAGGGGTCCCCCCCCCAAGGGCCAGGGGTGAAGCCCGAGGCTGTCCCCCCCATCCAATGGTGGGAACTTTCAGGTCAGCGGTGAGGTCACTTTCGGTCAACCGCTGACCTGAAAGTTCCCACCATTGGTTACAATGGAGCGCATAGGCGCTACATTGTAACACTGCCGTGTGCCGCCTGTCAGACAGTACAGGAGCACACAGCCGATCAGGAGGGTGCCACAACGTGGCGCTCCCTGATTGGCTGAAGAAACCCACTTAGACATCAGTCAGAGGGGGTTTCTGGCATTCGGGGAAAGGGGTCCCATGTGAAAACATGGGTCCCCTTTCAGTTCGTGGTCGGGTATCCGTTTTTTTATTTTTACAAGTACGTGGATTACAAAAGGATTTACCGAGGAGCCTAACACACTGGATTATGTGAGTATAATTTTTTCTACAGGTACACCATGGATTCTACTGGAGAAGAGGACCGACCTGCGTGGGAACATAAGGTAAGTATGTGTATATGGAGGCGTGGATGGATGTATTAAAGTTATACTTTCAAGGTGTGTGTGTGTTGTCTTTATTGGGGTATTTTTTTAGTAGTAGTACTACAGGTACCAGCGGGCCCGGTTTTCCGCCGCATGCTGGTACTTGTGGTTCTCCAAGTACCAGCTTGCGGGGGAGGCTTGCTGGGACTTGTAGTACTGCTACTAAAAACAATATTCATTACTTTCAACAAAGGCTATCAGCCCCCCATCCACAGCCCATTGGATGGGGGGGACAGCCTCGGGCTTCACCCCTGGCCCTTGGGTGGCTGGGGGGGGGGACCCCTTGATTGAAGGGGTCCCCACTCCCCCAGGGTACCCCGGCCAGGGGTGACTAGTTGGATATTTGATGCCACGGCCGCAAGGCACTGTATAAAAGTGACCCCCGGCTGTGGCATTATCTGTCCAGCTAGTGGAGCCCGGTGCTGGATTCAAAAATACGGGGGACCCCTACGCTTTTTGTCCCCCGTATTTTTGGAACCAGGACCAGGCGCAGAGCCCGGTGCTGGTTGCTTAAATATGGGGGAACCCCTGTCAATTTTTTTCCCATATTTTTGCAACCAGGGCCGGCTCAAAGAGCCCGAGGCTGGTTTGGTTTAGGAGGGGGGACCCCACGCATTTTTTTTTGTTAAATTATAACATTTCCCACCCCTTCCCACTGATAAACATGCACGGATCTCATGGATCCCTGCATGCCTATACAAACACGGGATAAAAAAGCAGGTCTGTTTTTTTTTAGCACTTTTTCACGATTTGTATTTTAGCACGGCAGTGTTTGTGTTTTGCACTTTTTAGTAAATGACCGATTTCTACCAAATTGCAGGCGTATTTGACCGATGGTGTATTGATTCGTGATTTTTTCCAAGGACTTCCAAAATATTACGAATGCCCTCATCACTGCCGTGATTTTTGATTAGTAAATTACCGAGATGACACTTTGAAGAAAAAACGGCATCTCGGTCAAAATCGGGACCTTAGTAAATATACCCCATTGACTATGTGATGTGGCCGGAGCCCGGCACCACCGATATAGTCAATGTTGGTCTGCCTGCAGAGTCTATTTTTCCTTGTGATGCCGATCCCGAGCTTAATGACGCGGTTATATGCTGATTGCATAATTTTGGATCCTCCCCGGAAGCAAATATTGTCCAATCGTGGACTTTTCTCGGTGGGTGGGTGTGGCCTAATGACGCAGTTAGCTCGACCCCACCCTCATTACCACCCACCTGCTTCTTCTCTCCGGGTATCTCCAGGAGAGGAAATTACAAATGTCAGCAAGTATTGTATATGTACATGGGCAGACTAGAAGGGCCTAGTGGTTCTTATATGCCGTCAAATGCTATGTTTCGATGATGCCTGGCTAATGATAAATATCCCTAAAAGTGAATTTCACATCGTTGCGATAAGATATTTAAGTTTTTGTGTTTCGCTGAAACTTCTATTAAATAGGCCACTTGTTGAACTGGAAATCCTGCACTGAGCACTGCAGCTGGATTAACGTCACTCACCCTCCCATGGGGAGTACGCTGGGTTGGGACATAAGGACCCCATATATCCGCAACAAATGCCACAATGTCCCGATGCACGGACGCCTGGGTTGGGGAACCCAGAATATTCAACAAGTTTAAAAATCTCGATTTCCCGGGATCTGCAAATCAGGGACTTTTTTTAACATGATGAATTTCCCAGGGAGCACAGAGGAGAATGTGGGGATGAGAGGGACAGTAGGGAGCACAGAGGAGAATGTGGGGATGAGAGGGACAGTAGGGAGCACAGAGGAGAATGTGGGGATGAGAGGGACAGTGGGGAGCACAGAGGAGACTGTGGGGATGAGAGGGACAGTGGGGAGCACAGAGGAGAATGTGGGGATGAGAGGGACAGTAGGGAGCACAGAGGAGAATGTGGGGATGAGAGGGACAGTGGGGAGCACAGAGGAGACTGTGGGGATGAGAGGGACAGGAGGGAGCACAGAGGAGAATGTGGGGATGAGAGGGACAGTATGGAGCAAAGAGGAGACTGTGGGGATGAGAGGGACAGTAGGGAGCACAGAGGAGACTGTGGGGATGAGAGGGACAGTAGGGAGCACAGAGGAGAATGTGGGGATGAGAGGGACAGTAGGGACCACAGAGGAGACTGTGGGGATGAGAGGGACAGTAGGGAGCACAGAGGAGAATGCGGGGATGAGAGGGACAGTAGGGAGCACAGAGGAGACTGCGGGGATGAGAGGGACAGTAGGGAGCACAGAGGAGAATGTGGGGATGAGAGGGACAGTAGGGAGCACAGAGGAGAATGTGGGGATGAGAGGGACAGTAGGGAGCACAGAGGAGAATGCGGGGATGAGAGGGACAGTAGGGAGCACAGAGGAGACTGCGGGGATGAGAGGGACAGTAGGGAGCACAGAGGAGAATGCGGGGATGAGAGGGACAGTAGAGAGCACAGAGAAGACTGTGGGGATGAGAGGGACAGTAGGGAGCACAGAGGAGACTGTGGGGATGAGAGGAACAGTAGGGAGCACAGAGGAGACTGTGGGGATGAGAGGGACAGTAGAGAGCACAGAGAAGACTGTGGGGATGAGAGGGACAGTAGGGAGCACAGAGGAGACTGTAGGGATGCTGGGAGGACACACAGTATATAGCCTGGAGTTGCGGCCGCCTATGAATGATAGTTACCCAATAGCAGAGCACATCCCACATTAACGTCCGAGGGAGAATGGGGCGTGGTCAGGGCGCGTTGCCCCGGAGACGGCAGCTTCCTGGTTACCGGACGCGTTGCCCCGGAGACGACAGCTTCCTGGTTACCGGACGCGTTACCGGCAGAGCGGAGTGTGAAGGTAGCGGAGCCGCCGTCATGGAGGCAGAGAGTCTGCAGCAGTCCCTGGATCTAGTGTCCGGCTCCGGCCATGTACTGAGCCCTGAGCAGAGCGCCGCCCTGCGGACATCACTGCTGCTCCTGCAGAGAGACATGCGGCTCTCCCGGGTCTTCCTCTGGGGCAAGATCCTGGGGGTACGGGGGGACTACTTCATAGCGCAGGGCACGGAGGGAGGCGAGCAGCTGCTGGGCCGGAGGACCTTCTACAGGTGGGCGACCCCTCCCCTACCTTCCCGGAGCCTACGCCTTATAGGGGAGACATGTTACTACACAGGGAGTGCAGGATACACGGGGCCCATACAGGTATACAGGGGGTGCAGGATACACGGGGCCCATACAGGTAGGTGCAGGATACACGGGGCCCATACAGGTATACAGGAAAAAGGTGCAGCCCATACAGGTACACAGGGGGTGCAGGATACACGGGGCCCATACAGGTATACAGGGGGTGCAGGATACACGGGGCCCATACAGGTACACAGGGGGTGCAGGATACACGAGGCCCATACAGGTATACAGGGGGTGCAGGATACACGAGGCCCATACAGGTATACAGGGGGTGCAGGATACACGGGGCCCATACAGGTATACAGGGGGTGCAGGATACACGGGGCCCATACAGGTACACAGGTGGTGCAGGATACACAAGGCCCATACAGGTACACAGGGGGTGCAGGATACACGAGGCCCATACAGGTATACACGGGGCCCATACAGGTACACAGGTGGTGCAGGATACACAAGGCCCATACAGGTACACAGGTGGTGCAGGATACACGGGGCCTATACAGGGGGTGCAGGATACACGAGGCCCATACAGGTATACAGGGGGTGCAGGATACACGAGGCCCATACAGGTATACAGGGGGTGCAGGATACACGAGGCCCATATAGGTATACTGGGAGTGCAGGATACAGGTGGCCCATACAGGTATACAGGGGTGCAGGATACACGGGGCCCATACAGGTATACAAGGGTTGCAGGGTACACAGGGCCCATAAAGGGGGTGCAGGATACACGGGGCCCATACAGGTATACAGGGGGTGCAGGATACACGGGGCCCATACAGGTACACAGGGGGTGCAGGATACACGGGGCCCATACAGGTATACAGGGGGTGCAGGATACACGGGGCCCATACAGGTATACAGGGGGTGCAGGATACACGAGGCCCAAACAGGTATACAGGGGGTGCAGGATACACGAGGCCCATACAGGTATACAAGGGGGTGCAGGATACACGGGGCCCATACAGGTATACAGGGGGTGCAGGATACACGGGGCCCATACAGGTATACAGATGGTGCAGGATACACAGGGCCCATACAGGTATACAGGGGGTGCAGGATACACAGGGCCCATACAGGTATACAGGGGGTGCAGGATACACGAGGCCCATACAGGTATACAGGGGGTGCAGGATACACGGGGCCCATACAGGTATACAGGGGGTGCAGGATACACGGGGCCCATACAGGTATACAGGGGGTGCAGGATACACGGGGCCCATACAGGTAGGTGCAGGATACACGGGGCCCATACAGGTATACAGGAAAAAGGTGCAGCCCATACAGGTACACAGGGGGTGCAGGATACACGGGGCCCATACAGGTATACAGGGGGTGCAGGATACACGGGGCCCATACAGGTACACAGGGGGTGCAGGATACACGGGGCCCATACAGGTATACAGGAGGTGCAGGATACACGAGGCCCATACAGGTATACAGGGGGTGCAGGATACACAGGGCCCATACAGGTACACAGGTGGTGCAGGATACACGAGGCCCATACAGGTATACAGGGGTTGCAGGATACACGAGGCCCATACAGGTACACAGGGGGTGCAGGATACACGAGGCCCATACAGGTATACAGGGGGTGCAGGATACACGAGGCCCATACAGGGGGTGCAGGATACACGGGGCCCATACAGGTACACAGGTGGTGCAGGATACACGAGGCCCATACAGGTACACAGGGGGTGCAGGATACACGAGGCCCATACAGGTATACACGGGGCCCATACAGGTACACAGGGGGTGCAGGATACACGAGGCCCATACAGGTACACAGGTGGTGCAGGATACACGGGGCCTATACAGGGGGTGCAGGATACACGAGGCCCATATAGGTATACTGGGAGTGCAGGATACAGGTGGCCCATACAGGTATACAGGGGTGCAGGATACACGGGGCCCATACAGGTATACAAGGGTTGCAGGATACACGGGGCCCATACAGGTATACAGGGGGTGCAGGATACACGGGGCCCATACAGGTATACAGGGGGTGCAGGATACACGGGGCCCATACAGGTACACAGGTGGTGCAGGATACACGAGGCCCATACAGGTACACAGGGGGTGCAGGATACACGAGGCCCATACAGGTATACACGGGGCCCATACAGGTACACAGGTGGTGCAGGATACACGAGGCCCATACAGGTACACAGGTGGTGCAGGATACACGGGGCCTATACAGGGGGTGCAGGATACACGAGGCCCATATAGGTATACTGGGAGTGCAGGATACAGGTGGCCCATACAGGTATACAGGGGTGCAGGATACACGGGGCCCATACAGGTATACAAGGGTTGCAGGATACACGGGGCCCATACAGGTATACAGGGGGTGCAGGATACACTTGGCCCATACAGGTATACAGGGGTTGCAGGATACATGGGGCCCATACAGGTATACAGGGGGTGCAGGATACACGAGGCCCATACAGGTACACAGGGGGTGCAGGATACACGGGGCCCATACAGGTATACAGGGGGTGCAGGATACACGGGGCCCATACAGGTACACAGGTGGTGCAGGATACACAAGGCCCATACAGGTACACAGGGGGTGCAGGATACACGAGGCCCATACAGGTATACACGGGGCCCATACAGGTACACAGGTGGTGCAGGATACACAAGGCCCATACAGGTACACAGGTGGTGCAGGATACACGGGGCCTATACAGGGGGTGCAGGATACACGAGGCCCATACAGGTATACAGGGGGTGCAGGATACACGAGGCCCATACAGGTATACAGGGGGTGCAGGATACACGAGGCCCATATAGGTATACTGGGAGTGCAGGATACAGGTGGCCCATACAGGTATACAGGGGTGCAGGATACACGGGGCCCATACAGGTATACAAGGGTTGCAGGGTACACAGGGCCCATAAAGGGGGTGCAGGATACACGGGGCCCATACAGGTATACAGGGGTTGCAGGATACATGGGGCCCATACAGGTATACAGGGGGTGCAGGATACACGGGGCCCATACAGGTACACAGGGGGTGCAGGATACACGGGGCCCATACAGGTATACAGGGGGTGCAGGATACACGGGGCCCATACAGGTATACAGGGGGTGCAGGATACACGAGGCCCAAACAGGTATACAGGGGGTGCAGGATACACGAGGCCCATACAGGTATACAGGTGGTGCAGGATACACGAGGCCTATACAGGGGGTGCAGGATACACGGGGCCCATACAGGTATACAAGGGGGTGCAGGATACACGGGGCCCATACAGGTATACAGGGGGTGCAGGATACACGGGGCCCATACAGGTATACAGATGGTGCAGGATACACAGGGCCCATACAGGTATACAGGGGGTGCAGGATACACAGGGCCCATACAGGTATACAGGGGGTGCAGGATACACGAGGCCCATACAGGTATACAGGGGGTGCAGGATACACGGGGCCCATACAGGTATACAGGGGGTGCAGGATACACGGGGCCCATACAGGTATACAGGGGGTGCAGGATACACGGGGCCCATACAGGTAGGTGCAGGATACACGGGGCCCATACAGGTATACAGGAAAAAGGTGCAGCCCATACAGGTACACAGGGGGTGCAGGATACACGGGGCCCATACAGGTATACAGGGGGTGCAGGATACACGGGGCCCATACAGGTACACAGGGGGTGCAGGATACACGGGGCCCATACAGGTATACAGGAGGTGCAGGATACACGAGGCCCATACAGGTATACAGGGGGTGCAGGATACACGGGGCCCATACAGGTACACAGGTGGTGCAGGATACACGAGGCCCATACAGGTATACAGGGGTTGCAGGATACACGAGGCCCATACAGGTACACAGGGGGTGCAGGATACACGAGGCCCATACAGGGGGTGCAGGATACACGGGGCCCATACAGGTATACAGGGGGTGCAGGATACACGGGGCCCATACAGGTACACAGGTGGTGCAGGATACATGAGGCCCATACAGGTACACAGGGGGTGCAGGATACACGAGGCCCATACAGGTATACACGGGGCCCATACAGGTACACAGGTGGTGCAGGATACACGAGGCCCATACAGGTACACAGGTGGTGCAGGATACACGGGGCCTATACAGGGGGTGCAGGATACACGAGGCCCATATAGGTATACTGGGAGTGCAGGATACAGGTGGCCCATACAGGTATACAGTGGTGCAGGATACACGGGGCCCATACAGGTATACAAGGGTTGCAGGATACACGGGGCCCATACAGGTATACAGGGGGTGCAGGATACACGGGGCCCATACAGGTATACAGGGGGTGCAGGATACACGGGGCCCATACAGGTACACAGGTGGTGCAGGATACACGAGGCCCATACAGGTACACAGGGGGTGCAGGATACACGAGGCCCATACAGATATACACGGGGCCCATACAGGTACACAGGTGGTGCAGGATACACGAGGCCCATACAGGTACACAGGTGGTGCAGGATACACGGGGCCTATACAGGGGGTGCAGGATACACGAGGCCCATATAGGTATACTGGGAGTGCAGGATACAGGTGGCCCATACAGGTATACAGGGGTGCAGGATACACGGGGCCCATACAGGTATACAAGGGTTGCAGGATACACGGGGCCCATACAGGTATACAGGGGGTGCAGGATACACTTGGCCCATACAGGTATACAGGGGTTGCAGGATACATGGGGCCCATACAGGTATACAGGGGGTGCAGGATACACGAGGCCCATACAGGTACACAGGGGGTGCAGGATACACGGGGCCCATACAGGTATACAGGGGGTGCAGGATACACGGGGCCCATACAGGTATACAGGGGGTGCAGGATACACGAGGCCCAAACAGGTATACAGGGGGTGCAGGATACACGAGGCCCATACAGGTATACAGGTGGTGCAGGATACACGAGGCCTATACAGGGGGTGCAGGATACACGGGGCCCATACAGGTATACAAGGGTTGCAGGATACACGAGGCCCATACAGGTATACAAGGGTTGCAGGATACACGAGGCCCATACAGGTATACAAGGGTTGCAGAATACACGAGGCCCATACAGGTATACAGGGGGTGCAGGATACACGGGGCCCATACAGGTACACAGGGGGTGCAGGATACACGGGGCCCATACAGGTACACAGGGGGTGCAGGATACCCGGGGCCCATACAGGTATACAGGGGGTGCAAGATACACGGGGCCCATACAGGTATACAAGGGTTGCAGGATACACGAGGCCCATACAGGTATACAGGGGGTGCAGGATACACGGGGCCCATACAGGTATACAGGGGGTGCAGGATACACGAGGCCCATACAGGTATACAGGGGGTGCAGGATACACGAGGCCCATACAGGGGGTGCAGGATACATGGGGCCCATACAGGTATACAGGGGGTGCAGGATACACGAGGCCCATACAGGTACACAGAGGTTGCAGGATACACGGGGCCCATACAGGTACACAGGGGGTGCAGGATACACGGGGCCCATACAGGGAGTGCAGGGTACACGGGGCCCATACCGGTATATAGGGGGTGCAGGATACACGGGGCCCATACAGGTACACAGGGGGTGCAGGATACCCGGGGCCCATACAGGTACACAGGGGGTACAGGATACACGAAGCCCATGCAGGTATACAGGGGGTGCAGGATACACGAGGCCCATACAGGTATACAGGGGTTGCAGGATACACGAGGCCCATACAGGTACACAGGGGGTGCAGGATACACGAGGCCCATACAGGTATACAGGGGGTGCAGGATACATGAGGCCCATACAGGTATACAGGGGGTGCAGGATACACGAGGCCCATACAGGTATACAGGGGTTGCAGGATACACGAGGCCCATACAGGTACACAGGGGGTGCAGGATACACGAGGCCCATACAGGTATACAGGGGGTGCATGATACACGGGGCCCATACAGGTACACAGGTGGTGCAGGATACACGGGGCCCATACAGGTATACAGGGGGTGCAGGATACACGGGGCCCATACAGGTACACAGGGGGTGCAGGATACACGGGGCCCATACAGGTACACAGGGGGTACAGGATACACGAAGCCCATACAGGTATACAGGGGGTGCAGGATACACGAGGCCCATACAGGTATACAGGGGGTGCAGGATACACGAGGCCCATACAGGTATACAGGGGGTGCAGGATACACGGGGCCCATACAGGTACACAGGGGGTGCAGGATACACGGGGCCCATACAGGTACACAGGGGGTGCAGGATACACGGGGCCCATACAGGTATACAGGGAGTGCAGGATACACGGGGCCCATACAGGTATACAGATGGTGCAGGATACACGGGGCCCATACAGGTATACAGGTGGTGCAGGATACACGGGGCCCATACAGGTATACAGGGGGTGCAGGATACACGGGGCCCATACAGGTATACAAGGGTTGCAGGATACACGGGGCCCATACAGGTATACAGGGGGTGCAGGATACACGGGGCCCATACAGGTATACAGGGGTTGCAGGATACACGGGGCCCATACAGGTATACAGGGGATGCAGGATACACAAGGCCCATACAGGTATACAGGGGGTGCAGGATACACGGGGCCCATACAGGTATACAGGGGGTGCAGGATACCGGGGCCCATACAGGTATACAGGGGGTGCAGGATACACGGGGCCCATACAGGTATACAGGTGGTGCAGGATACACGAGGCCTATACAGGTATACAGGGGGTGCAGGATACACGGGGCCCATACAGGTATACAAGTGTTGCAGGATACACGAGGCCCATACAGGTATACAAGGGTTGCAGGATACACGAGGCCCATACAGGTATACAGGGGGTGCAGGATACACGGGGCCCATACAGGTACACAGGGGGTGCAGGATACACGGGGCCCATACAGGTATACAGGGAGTGCAGGATACACGGGGCCTATACAGGGAGTGCAGGATACACGGGGCCCATACAGGTATACAGGGGGTGCAGGATACACAGGGCCTATACAGGGAGTGCAGGATACACGGGGCCCATACAGGTATACAGGGGGTGCAGGATACACGGGGCCCATACAGGTACACAGGGGGTACAGGATACACGAAGCCCATACAGGTACACAGGGGGTGCAGGATACACGGGGCCCATACAGGTATACAGGGGGTGCAGGATACACGGGGCCCATACAGGTACACAGGGGGTGCAGGATACACGGGGCCCATACAGGTACACAGGGGGTGCAGGATACACGGGGCCCATACAGGTACACAGGGGTGCAGGATACACGGGGCCCATACAGGTATACAGGGGGTGCAGGATACACGGGGCCCATACAGGTATACAGATGGGGCAGGATACACGAGGCCCATACAGGTATACAGGGGGTGCAGGATACACGGGGCCCATACAGGTATACAGATGGTGCAGGATACACGAGGCCCATACAGGTATACAGGGGGTGCAGGATACACGGGGCCCATACAGGTATACAGATGGTGCAGGATACACGAGGCCCATACAGGTATACAGGGGGTGCAGGATACACGGGGCCCATACAGGTACACAGGGGGTGCAGGATACACGGGGCCCATACAGGTACACAGGGTGCAGGATACACGGGGCCCATACAGGTATACAGGGGGTGCAGGATTACACGGGGCCCATACAGGTATACAGGGGGTGCAGGATACACGGGGCCCATACAGGTATACAAGGGTTGCAGGATACACGAGGCCCATACAGGTATACAGGGGTTGCAGGATACACGAGGCCCATACAGGTATACAGGGGGTGCAGGATACACGGGGCCCATACAGGTACACAGGGGGTGCAGGATACCCGGGGCCCATACAGGTATACAAGGGTTGCAGGATACACGAGGCCCATACAGGTATACAGGCGGTGCAGGATACACGGGGCCCATACAGGTATACAGGGGGTGCAGAATATACAGGGCCCATACAGGTATACAAGGGTTGCAGGATACACGAGGCCCATACAGGTATACAGGGGGTGCAGGATACACGGGGCCCATACAGGTACATAGGGTGTGCAGGATCACGGGGCCCATACAGGTATACAGGGGGTGCAGGATACACGGGGCCCATACAGGTATACAGGGGGTGCAGGATACACGGGGCCCATACAGGTACATAGGGTGTGCAGGATCACGGGGCCCATACAGGTATACAGGGGGTGCAGGATACACGGGGCCCATATAGGTATACAGGGGGTGCAGGATACCGGGGCCCATACAGGTATACAGGGGGTGCAGGATACACGGGGCCCATACAGGTATACAGGTGGTGCAGGATACACGAGGCCTATACAGGTATACAGGGGGTGCAGGATACACGGGGCCCATACAGGTATACAAGTGTTGCAGGATACACGAGGCCCATACAGGTATACAAGGGTTGCAGGATACACGAGGCCCATACAGGTATACAGGGGGTGCATGATACACGGGGCCCATACAGGTACACAGGGGGTGCAGGATACACGGGGCCCATACAGGTATACAGGGAGTGCAGGATACACGGGGCCTATACAGGGAGTGCAGGATACACGGGGCCCATACAGGTATACAGGGGGTGCAGGATACACGGGGCCTATACAGGGAGTGCAGGATACACGGGGCCCATACAGGTATACAGGGGGTGCAGGATACACGGGGCCCATACAGGTACACAGGGGGTACAGGATACACGAAGCCCATACAGGTACACAGGGGGTGCAGGATACACGGGGCCCATACAGGTATACAGGGGGTGCAGGATACACGGGGCCCATACAGGTACACAGGGGGTGCAGGATACACGGGGCCCATACAGGTACACAGGGGTGCAGGATACACGGGGCCCATACAGGTATACAGGGGGTGCAGGATACACGGGGCCCATACAGGTATACAGATGGTGCAGGATACACGAGGCCCATACAGGTATACAGGGGGTGCAGGATACACGGGGCCCATACAGGTATACAGGGGGTGCAGGATACACGGGGCCCATACAGGTACACAGGGGGTGCAGGATACACGGGGCCCATACAGGTACACAGGGTGCAGGATACACGGGGCCCATACAGGTATACAGGGGGTGCAGGATTACACGGGGCCCATACAGGTATACAGGGGGTGCAGGATACACGGGGCCCATACAGGTATACAAGGGTTGCAGGATACACGAGGCCCATACAGGTATACAGGGGTTGCAGGATACACGAGGCCCATACAGGTATACAGGGGGTGCAGGATACACGGGGCCCATACAGGTACACAGGGGGTGCAGGATACCCGGGGCCCATACAGGTATACAAGGGTTGCAGGATACACGAGGCCCATACAGGTATACAGGCGGTGCAGGATACACGGGGCCCATACAGGTATACAGGGGGTGCAGGATATACAGGGCCCATACAGGTATACAAGGGTTGCAGGATATACGAGGCCCATACAGGTATACAGGGGGTGCAGGATACACGGGGCCCATACAGGTACATAGGGTGTGCAGGATCACGGGGCCCATACAGGTATACAGGGGGTGCAGGATACACGGGGCCCATACAGGTATACAGGGGGTGCAGGATACACGGGGCCCATACAGGTACATAGGGTGTGCAGGATCACGGGGCCCATACAGGTATACAGGGGGTGCAGGATACACGGGGCCCATACAGGTACATAGGGTGTGCAGGATACCCGGGGCCCATACAGGGGGTGCAGGATACACGGAGCCCATACAGGTATACAGGGGGTGCAGGATACACGGGGCCCATACAGGTATACAGGGGGTGCAGGATACACGGAGCCCATACAGGTATACAGGGGGTGCATACTGAATTTTAGGATGCGTCTTACTCCCCTTGTCGCACTTGTGTTTCACCTTTTTCGACCAATTACATGCAGTCATCATTATCTGCTTTACACTTACACGGCGTCAGAGCACACTCAACCTACCCCTCCAGCTTTTGAGGCTTTTTCAGAGGGCAACTTGCACACACCCAATGCAAAAATCCCAACTTGAGTCCGGAAATAAAATATTACTTTCTCAGAAGCTGTTCTAGCCACCAAGACGGAGATCAGAGATATTGTCCTCACCTCCAGCTCTACTGAATCACTGTTTCTCCTCTTCTGCAGCCTAAACTGTATGGACTGGTGCCTTCTGCCCCCAGCATCAGAAGCGGTCTTTGCAGAAACGCGAGCGGTGACAGGACGTTTTATAGGGGACCCATCTCATGAATATGAGCACACTGTCCGAAAGAAGGTGGGCGAGGGGGATGCCTACGAGGAAGAAGTGACCGTACGTTTGTACCTTCTACAACCTCAGCTGCCATATATAAACTCTATCACCCTAATTTCTTATGCCTCCTCTCTGCTCTGTCTCAGAATCATATTAAAGAGGAAGCGCGTCTGGGCGCCACCATTGCTCTGATTGACAAGGAGGCAGCTGTGGTACCACGGGGAGCATTCGTCAAGAATCCACTGGGACATGTCAATGTAAACCACTGCTTCCGAGGTAAGTAAGGGCCCCTAGCAGCTTATCCTCCCCTGAAACCCTGGCACCACAGAGCTTTTTCCTCTCTCTCTTGATTGTGAGTTCTGTAGGACAGTACCCCGTTCTCTTGTTAAGAGATGTGCAATATATTCTTATGTGAGTATTCTATATTGAAGAGAACAGTTAGCTGGCAGTCACTATAAGATGACAATAGCAGGAACAGAACAAGATGGATTATCGAAGACAAAAGGGGTCATTCCGAGTTGATCACTAGCTGAATTTGTTTGCAGCGCAGCAATCAGGCTAAAAATCGGCAGTTCTGTGCATGTATATGCGGCGCAATGCGCACGCGCGACGTACAAGCACAACGACCGATGTAGTTTTGCACAGGGTCTAGCGATGCATTTCAGTCGCACTGGTTGCCGCAGAGTGATTGACATGAAGTGGGCGTTTCTGGGTGGCAACTGACCGTTTTCAGGGAGTGTGCGGAAAAACTCAGGCGTGCCAGGAAAAACGCAGGCGTGGCTGGGCGGGTGTGTGACGTCAAATCCGGAACTGAATAGTCTGAAGTGATCGCAAGCGCTGAGTAGGTTTTGAGCTACTCTTAAACTACACAAACATTTTTTGTAGCCGCTCTGTGATACAACCGTTCGCACTTCTGCTAAGTTAAAATACACTCCCAGTGGGCGGCGGCATAGCATTTGCACGGCTGCTAAAAACTGCTAGCGAGCGATCAACTCTGAATGACCCCCATAGTGATGTTTCTGTGCGCTCTGCAGAGCGTTCCCTCTGGTTTCCTTCTATGTTCTGAAAATTATTGTTATTTTACTTTCCTTCCCTCTCTATAGTCCAAGGTGAACTGTCAGATCCCATTTGTTACAATTACACACTGGCCCTCATTCAGTCGCACAGACGTAGCTGTATCTTTCGCCGCATCCGCTTCTTATGTTAATGCTGCAGTCTATTCTCTTAATACTGTGAGACACCCGCTTGCAGCATCCTGCAATGGTGCTGTTCCGTTTTGGAGTGTCCTTAGATGCACCATCAGATGGTCCAGCCTTCTGGCAGGCGCAACTTCTCAGTCGCCGCCTGTGTGAGCAGCTGTGCGTCTTTAGAAGCAGACGCTGTCAGTGACACACCCATGTCTGCTTAGCCGCCCCTGTTACTGTCCAGGAATGCCCACTGAGTTCCATAGACACAGTCCAAATCCTCAGCATCTCCATAAAGTAAAAATCGGGACATAGGCGCTGTGCGACTCCGGCAAATGCGCAGAAGAAAAAACACGGGCTGTTTCAGTGAATTACGGCATAGCGTGCGACTGAATCAGACCAATTGTATTTGATATTTGACAAGTAAACCCATTTCTGTATGCAGCTTCCCTATGATGTAGGTGCTGGACTTGTTACCCTATAACTTTCTCCTGCCTAGGCCTTACAGTGAGTGAGGCAGCAAAGCTCAGCTCATTCTTCCACTTCTTCCCGACCCTGAACCCCAAGAAGAAATCGCTGCTGGAAAAGGCCGACCAGGATCCTTCCATAGATTTCCTGGACTCTCTTGAACACGATATCCCTAAAGGTGAGTGACAGCGAAGGCGCCCTATCATAGGTCTCATTGTATTAAGTATCATCTGTTAATGAATTGATGTTATCATTAGCCTCACAGCGGATAATAAGACTTATATTGATAGTAACTGTCAATAATGGGGGACAAATGCAGAAACAGCCAGACATTGGCTTTTTGTTAAACCGATCACATCTAAGATCTGATTGGCTGGTCTGGGGTTTCAGCATGCTGTAAACCATAGTACTGAATAAGTCTTAACGCTTTTTATACAAAGTGTTACATTTATGCAAATTACATGCCTCATATCCTTTATAGCATTTCAGAGTCAGTCGACACAGTGAGTATCTCGACTTCACAATGCTGCAGCTGAGATTGCAGGTTTCACCGACATGGGTCGATAAAATGTGTCGACCTGACTGCTTTCCTTTCAGAGAGACATTAAACTTTTTTCTCTAACGTCCTAAGTGGATGCTGGGGACTCCGTAAGGACCATGGGGAATAGCGGCTCCGCAGGAGACTGGGCACATCTAAAGAAAGCTTTAGGACTATCTGGTGTGCACTGGCTCCTCCCCCTATGACCCTCCTCCAAGCCTCAGTTAGATCTTTGTGCCCGAACGAGAAGGGTGCACACTAGGGGCTCTCCTGAGCTTCTTAGTGAAAGTTTTAGTTTAGGTTTTTTATTTTCAGTGAGACCTGCTGGCAACAGGCTCACTGCATCGAGGGACTAAGGGGAGAAGAAGCGAACTCACCTGCGTGCAGAGTGGATTGGGCTTCTTAGGCTACTGGACATTAGCTCCAGAGGGACGATCACAGGCCCAGCCTGGATGGGTCCCAGAGCCGCGCCGCCGGCCCCCTTACAGAGCCAGAAGGCAGAAGAGGTCCAGAAAATCGGCGGCAGAAGACGTCCTGTCTTCAACAAGGTAGCGCACAGCACTGCAGCTGTGCGCCATTGCTCTCAGCACACTGCCAGAATACATAGAAAAACGGGAGATAAGGCCGCCGATAAGGGGGCGGAGCCTATCTCCTCAGCACACTGGCGCCATTTTCCCTCACAGCTCCGTTGGAGGGAAGCTCCCTGTCTCTCCCCTGCAGTCACTACACTACAGAAAGGGTTAAAAAAGAGAGGGGGGGCACTAATTACGCGCAGTATTAAAGATACAGCAGCTATAAGGGGAAAAACACTTATATAAGGTTATCCCTGTATATATATAGCGCTCTGGTGTGTGCTGGCAAACTCTCCCTCTGTCTCCCCAAAGGGCTAGTGGGGTCCTGTCCTCTATCAGAGCATTCCCTGTGTGTGTGCTGTATGTCTGTACGTTTGTGTCGACATGTATGAGGAGAAAAATGATGTGGAGACGGAGCAGATTGCCTGTAATAGTGATGTCACCCCCTAGGGGGTCGACACCTGAGTGGGTGAACTGTTGGAAGGAATTACGTGACAGTGTCAGCTCTGTATAAAAGACAGTGGTTGACATGAGACAGCCGGCTACTCAGCTTGGGCCTGTCCAGACGTCTCATAGGCCGTCAGGGGCTCTAAAGCACCCGTTACCTCAGATGGCAGATATAGACGCCGACACGGATACTGACTCCAGTGTCGACGGTGAAGAGACAAATGTGACTTCCAGTAGGGCCACACGTTACATGATTGAGGCAATGAAAAATGTTTTACACATTTCTGATAATACGAGTACCACCAAAAAGGGGTATTATGTTCGGTGAGGAAAAACTACCTGTAGTTTTCCTGAATCTGAGAAATTAAATGAGGTGTGTGATGATGCGTGGTTTTCCCCCGATAACAACTGATAATTTCTAAAATGTTATTGGCATTATATTCTTTCCCGCCAGAGGTTAGGGTGCGTTGGGAAACACCCCCTAGGGTGGATAAAGCGCTCACACGCTTGTAAGGGCTCTACCCTCTCCTGAGATGGCCGCCCTTAAGGATCCTGCTGATAGAAAGCAGGAGGGTATCCTAAAATGTATTTACACACATACTGGTGTTATACTGCGACCAGCAATCGCCTCAGCCTGGATGTGCAGTGCTGGGTTGGCATGGTCGGATTCCCTGACTAAAAATATTGATACCCTAGATAGGGACAATATATTTTTGCCTATAGAGCATTTAAAAGATGCATTTCTATATATGCGTGATGCACAGCGGAATATTTGCCGACTGGCATCAAGTCTAAGTGCGTTGTCCATTTCTACCAGTAGAAGGTTATGGTGTCCGTGGTCAGGTGATGCGTATTCCAAACGGCATGTCAGTGTCAGTGGTCAGGTGATGCGTATTCCAAACGGCATTTGGAAGTATTGCCTTATTAAAGGGAGGAGTTATTTGGGGTCGGTCTTTCAGACCTGGTGGCCACGGCAACAGCTGGGAAATCCACGTTTGTACCCCAGGTCGCCTCTCAACATGAGAAGACGCCGTATTATCAGGCGCAGTCTTTTCGTGGACAAGCGGGCAAAAAGTTCCTCATTTCTGCCCCGTGACAGAGGGAGAGGAAAAAGGCTGCAGAAATCAGCCAGTTCCCAGGAACAGAAACCCTCTCCCGCCTCTGCCAAGCCCTCAGTATGACGCTGGGGCTTTACAAGCAGAATCAGGCACGGGGGGGGCCCGTCTCAATGAATTTCAGCGCGCAGTAGGCTCACTCGCAAGTAGACCCCTGGATCCTTCAGGTGATATCTCAGGGGTACAAATTAGAATTCGAGACGTCTCCCCCTCGCCGTTTCCTAAAGTCGGCTTTACCGATGTCTCCTTCTGACAGGGAGACAGTTTTGGAAGCCATTCACAAGCTGTATTCCCAGCAGGTGATAATCAAGGTACCCCTCCTGCAACAGGGAACGGGGTATTATTCCACACTGTTGTGGTACCGAAGCCGGACGGCTCGGTGAGACCGATTCTAAATCTAAAATCTTTGAACACTTACATACAGAGGTTCAAATTCAAGATTGAGTCACTCAGAGCAGTGATTGCGAACCTGGAAGAAGGGGACTACATGATGTCTCGGGACATCAAGGATGCTTACCTTCATGTCAAAATTTACCCTTCTCATCAAGGGTACCTCAGGTTTATGGTACAGAACTGTCACTATCAGTTCAGACGCTGCCGTATGGATGGTCCACGGCACCCCGGGTCTTTACCAAGGTAATGGCCGAAATGATGATATTCCTTCGAAGGAAGGGAATTTTAGTTATCCCTTACTTGGACGATTCCCTGATAAGGGTAAGATCCAGGGAACAGTTGGAGGTCGGTGTAGCACTATCTCAGGTAGTGTTGCGGCAGCACGATTGGATTCTCAATATTCCAAAATCGCAGCTGGTTCCGACGACTTGTCTTCTGTTCCTAGGGATGATCCTGGACACAGTCCAGAAAAAGGTGTTTCTCCCGGAGGAGAAAGCCAGGGAGTTATCCGAGCTAGTCAGGAACCTCCTAAAACCGAGCCAAGTCTCAGTGCATCAATGCACAAGGGTTCTGGGTAAAATGGTGGCTTCCTACGAAGCAATCCCATTCGGCAGATTCCACGCAAGAACTTTCCAGTGGGACCTGCTGGACAAATGGTCCGGGTCGCATCTTCAGATGCATCAGCGGATAACCCTGTCACCAAGGACAAGGGTGTCCCTCCTTTGGTGGTTGCAGAGTGCTCATCTTCTAGAGGGCCGCAGATTCGGCATTCAGGACTGGGTCCTGGTGACCACGGATGCCAGCCTGCGAGGCTGGGGAGCAGTCACACAGGGAAGTAATATCCGGGGCTTATGGTCAAGCCTGGAGACATCACTTCACATAAATATCCTGATGCTAAGGGCCATTTACAATGCTCTAAGCTTAGCAAGACCTCTGCTTCAAGGTCAGCCGGTGTTGATCCAGTCGGACAACATCACGGCAGTCACCCACGTAAACAGACAGGGTGGCACAAGAAGCAGGAGGGCAATGGCAGAAGCTGCAAGGATTCTTCGCTGGGCGGAAAATCATGTGATAGCACTGTCAGCAGTATTCATTCCGGGAGTGGACAACTGGGAAGCAGACTTCCTCAGCACGACCTCCACCCGGGAGAGTGGGGACTTCACCCAGAAGTCTTCCACATGATTATAAACCGTTGGGAAAAACTCGACAGGTATTGCGCCAGGTCAAGGGACCCTCAGGCAATAGCTGTAGACGCTCTGGTAACACCGTGGGTGTACCAGTCAGTGTATGTGTTCCCTCCTCTGCCTCTCATACCCAAGGTACTGAGATTGATAAGATGGAGAGGAGTAAGCACTATATTCGTGGCTCCGGATTGGCCAAGAAGGACTTGGTAACCGGAACTTCAAGAGATGCTCACGGAGGATCCGTGGCCTCTACCTCTAAGAAGGGACCTGCTCCAGCAAGGACCCTGTCTGTTCCAAGACTTACCGCGGCTGCGTTTGACGGCATGGCGGTTGAACGCCGGATCCTGAAGGAAAAAAGGCATTCCGGATGAAGTCATCCCTATCCTGATCAAAGCCAGGAAGGATGTAACCGCAAAACATTATCACCGCATTTGGCGAAAATAAGAATTTACTTACCGATAATTCTATTTCTCGGAGTCCGTAGTGGATGCTGGGGTTCCTGAAAGGACCATGGGGAATAGCGGCTCCGCAGGAGACAGGGCACAAAAAGTAAAGCTTTAGGATCAGGTGGTGTGCACTGGCTCCTCCCCCTATGACCCTCCTCCAAGCCTCAGTTAGGATACTGTGCCCGGACGAGCGTACACAATAAGGAAGGATTTATGAATCCCGGGTAAGACTCATACCAGCCACACCAATCACACTGTACAACCTGTGATCTGAACCCAGTTAACAGTATGATAACAGCGGAGCCTCTGAAAGATGGCTCACAACAATAATAACCCGATTTTTGTAACTATGTACAAGTATTGCAGATAATCCGCACTTGGGATGGGCGCCCAGCATCCACTACGGACTCCGAGAAATAGAATTATCGGTAAGTAAATTCTTATTTTCTCTATCGTCCTAGTGGATGCTGGGGTTCCTGAAAGGACCATGGGGATTATACCAAAGCTCCCAAACGGGCGGGAGAGTGCGGATGACTCTGCAGCACCGAATGAGAGAACTCCAGGTCCTCCTTAGCCAGGTTATCAAATTTGTAGGATTTTACAAACGTGTTTGCCCCTGACTAAATAGCCGCTCGGCAAAGTTGTAAAGCCGAGACCCCTCGGGCAGCCTCCCAAGATGAGCCCACCTTCCTTGTGGAATGGGCATTTACATATTTTGGCTGTGGCAGGCCTGCCACAGAATGTGCAAGCTGAATTGTATTACACATCCAACTAGCAAAAGTCTGCTTAGAAGCAAGAGCACCCAGTTTGTTGGGTGCATACAGGATAACAGTAAGTCAGTTTTCCTGACTCCAGCCGTCCTGGAACCTATATTTTCAGGGCCCTGACCACATCTAGCAACTTGGAGTCCTCCAAGTCCCTAGTAGGCGCAAGACACCACAATAAGCTGGTTCAGGTGAAACACTGACACCACCTTAGGGAGAGAACTGGGGACGAGTCCGCAGCTCTGCCCTGTCCGAATGGACAAACAGATATGGGCTTTTTTGAGAAAAAAAACACCAATTTGACACTCGCCTGGTCCAGGCCAGGTCCAAGAGCATGTTCACTTTTCATGTGAGATGCTTCAAATCCACAGATTTGACTGGTTTTAAACCAATGTGTTTTGAGGAATTCCAGAACTACGTTGAGATCCCACAGTGCCACTGGAGGCACAAAAGGGGGTTGTATATGCAATACTCCCTTGACAAACTTCTGGACTTCAGGAACTGAAGCCAATTCTTTCTGGAAGAAAAATCGACAGGGCCGAAATTTGAACCTTAATGGACCCCAATTTGAGGCCCATAGACACTCCTGTTTGCAGGAAATGCAGGAATCGACCGAGTTGAAATTTCTTCGTGGGGCCTTCCTGGCCTCACACCACGCAACATATTTTCGCCACATGTGGTGATAATGTTGTGCGGTCACCTCCTTTCTGGCTTTGACCAGGGTAGGAATGACCTCTTCCTGAATGCCTTTTCCCTTAGGATCCGGCGTTCCACCGCCATGCCGTCAAACGCAGCTGCGGTAAGTCTTGGAACAGACATGGTACTTGCTGAAACAAGTCCCTTCTTAGCGGCAGAGGCCATAAGTCCTCTGTGAGCATCTCTTGAAGTTCCGGGTACCAAGTCCTTCTTGGCCAATCCGGAGCCATGAGTATAGTTCTTACTCCTCTACGTCTTATAATTCTCAGTACCTTAGGTATGAAAAGCAGAGGATGGAACACATACACCGACTGGTACACCCACGGTGTTACCAGAACGTCCACAGCTATTGCCTGAGGGTCTCTTAACCTGGCGCAATACCTGTCCCGTTTTTTGTTCAGACGGGACGCCATCATGTCCACCTTTGGTAATTCCCAACGGTTTACAATCATGTGGAAAACTTCCCCATGAAGTTCCCACTCTGCCGGGTGGAGGTCGTGCCTACTGAGGAAGTCTGCTTCCCAGTTTCCATTCCCGGAATGAAACACTGCTGACAGTGCTATCACATGATTTTCCGCCCAGCGAAAAGTCCTTGCAGTTTTTGCCACTGCCCTCCTGCTTCTTGTGCCGCCCTGTCTATTTACGTGGGCGACTGCCGTGATATTTTATCCCACTGGATCAATACCGGCTGACCTTGAAGCAGAGGTCTTGCTAAGCTTAGAGCATTATAAATTTACCCTTAGCTATATTTATGTGGAGAAAAGTCTCCAGACTTGATCACACTCCCTGGAAATTTTTTCCTTGTGTGACTGCTCCCCAGCCTCTCGGGCTGGCCTCCGTGGTCACCAACATCCAAAACTGAATGCCGAATCTGCGGCCCTCTAGAAGATGAGCACTCTGTAACCACCACAGGAGAGACACCCTTGTCCTTGGATATAGGGTTATCCGCTGATGCATCTGAAGATGCGATCCGGACCATTTGTCCAGCAGATCCCACTGAAAAGTTCTTGCATGAAATCTGCCGACTGGAATTGCTTCGAAGGAAGTCACCATTTTTTTTACCATGGCCCTTGTGCAATGATGCACTGATTTTAGGAGGTTCCTGACTAGCTCGGATAACTCCCTGGCTTTCTCTTCCGGGAGAAACACCTTTTTCTGGACTGTGTCCAGAATCATCCCTAAGCACAGGAGACTTGTTGTCGGGATCAGCTGCGATTTTGGAATATTTAGAATCCACCCCTGCTGTTGTAACAGTATCCGAGATAGTGCTACTCCGACCTCCAACTGTTCCCTGGACTTTGCCCTTATCAGGAGATCGTCTAAGTAAGGGATAATTAAGACGCCTTTTCTTCGAAGAAGAACCATCATTTCGGCCATTACCTTGGTAAAGACTCGGGGTGCCGTGGACAATCCAAACGGCAGCGTCTGAAACTGATAGTGACAGTTCTGTACCACGAACCTGAGGTACCCTTAGTGATAAGGGCAAATTTGGGACATGGAGGTAAGCATCCCTGATGTCTCGGGACACCATATAGTCCCCTTCTTCCCGGTTCGTTATCACTGCTCTGAGTGACTCCATCTTGATTTGAACCTTTGTAAGTGTTCAAATTTTTTTAGATTTAGAATAGGTCTCACCTAGCCTTCTGGCTTCAGTACCACAATATAGTGTGGAATAATACCCCTTTTCTTGTTGTAGGAGGGGTAATTTAATTATCACCTGCTGGGAATACAGCTCGTGAATTGTTTCCCATACTGCCTCCTTGTCGGAGGGAGACCTTGGTAAAGCAGACTTCAGGAGCCTGCGCAGGGGAAACGTCTCGACATTCCAATCTGTACCCCTGGGATACTACTTGTAGGATCCAGGGGTCCTGTACGGTCTCAGCGTCATGCTGAGAGCTTGTCAGAAGCGGTGGAACGCTTCTGTTCCTGGGAATGGGCTGCCTGCTGCAGTCTTCTTCCCTTTCCTCTATCCCTGGGCAGATATGACTCTTATAGGGACGAAAGGACTGAAGCTGAAAAGACGGTGTCTTTTTCTGCAGAGATGTGACTTAGGGTAAAAAACGGTGGATTTTCCAGCAGTTGCCGTGGCCACCAGGTCCGATGGACCGACCCCAAATAACTCCTCTTCCTTTATACGGCAATACACCTTTGTGCCGTTTGGAATCTGCATCACCTGACCACTGTCGTGTCCATAAACATCTTCTGGCAGATATGGACATCGCACTTACTCTTGATGCCAGAGTGCAAATATCCCTCTGTGCATCTCGCATATATAGAAATGCATCCTTTAAATGCTCTATAGTCAATAAAATACTGTCCCTGTCAAGGGTATCAATATTTTTAGTCAGGGAATCCGACCAAGCCACCCCAGCTCTGCACATCCAGGCTGAGGCGATCGCTGGTCGCAGTATAACACCAGTATGTGTGTATATACTTTTTATGATATTTTCCAGCCTCCTGTCAGCTGGCTCCTTGAGGACGGCCCTATCTATAGACGGTACCGCCACTTGTTCTGATAAGCGTGTGAGCGCCTTATCCACCCTAAGGGGTGTTTCCCAACGCGCCCTAACTTCTGGCGGGAAAGGGTATACCGCCCATATTTTCTATCGGGGGGAACCCACGCATCATCACACACTTCATTTAATTTATCTGATTCAGGAAAAACTTCGGTAGTTTTTTCACATCCCACATAATACCCTCTTTTGTGGTACTTGTAGTATCAGAAATATGTAACACCTCCTTCATTGCCCTTAACGTGTGGCCCTAATAAGGAATACGTTTGTTTATTCACCGTCGACACTGGATTCAGTGTCCCTGTCTGTGTCTGTGTCGACCGACTAAAGTAAACGGGCGTTTTAAAACCCCTGACGGTGTTTTTGAGACGTCTGGACCGGTACTAATTGTTTGTCGGCCGTCTCATGTCGTCAACCGACCTTGCCGCGTGTTGACATTATCACGTAATTCCCTAAATAAGCCATCCATTCCGGTGTCGACTCCCTAGAGAGTGACATCACCATTACAGGCAATTGCTCCGCCTCCTCACCAACATCGTCCTCATACATGTCGACACACACGTACCGACACACAGCACACACACAGGGAATGCTCTGATAGAGGACAGGACCTACTAGCCCTTTGGAGAGACAGAGGGAGAGTTTGCCAGCACACACCAAAAACGCTATAATTATATAGGGACAACCTTATATAAGTGTTTTCCCTTATAGCATCTTTTTTATATTTCTAACGCCAAATTAGTGCCCCCCCTCTCTGTTTTAACCCTGTTTCTGTAGTGCAGTGCAGGGGAGAGCCTGGGAGCCTTCCCTCCAGCCTTTCTGTGAGGGAAAATGGCGCTGTGTGCTGAGGAGATAGGCCCCGCCCCTTTTTCGGCGGCCTCGTCTCCCGCTCTTAACGGATTCTGGCAGGGGTTAAATATCTCCATATAGCCCCCGGAGGCTATATGTGAGGTATTTTTAGCCAAAAATAGGTTTTCATTGCCTCCCAGGGCGCCCCCCTTCCAGCGCCCTGCACCCTCAGTGACTGCCGTGTGAAGTGTGCTGAGAGGAAATGGCGCACAGCTGCAGTGCTGTGCGCTACCTTAAGAAGACTGAGGAGTCTTCATGCCGCCGATTCTGGACCTTCTTCTTGTTTCAGCATCTGCAAGGGGGCCGGCGGCGAGGCTCCGGTGACCATCCAGGCTGTACCTGTGATCGTCCCTCTGGAGCTAATGTCCAGTAGCCAAAGAAGCCAATCCATCCTGCACGCAGGTGAGTTCACTTCTTCTCCCCTAAGTCCCTCGTTGCAGTGATCCTGTTGCCAGCAGGACTCACTGTAAAATAAAAAACCTAAGCTAAACTTTTCTAAGCAGCTCTTTAGGAGAGCCACCTAGATTGCACCCTTCTCGGCCGGGCACAAAAATCTAACTGAGGCTTGGAGGAGGGTCATAGGGGGAGGAGCCAGTGCACACCACCTGATCCTAAAGCTTTACTTTTTGTGCCCTGTCTCCTGCGGAGCCGCTATTCCCCATGGTCCTTTCAGGAACCCCAGCATCCACTAGGACGATAGAGAAAATATGTTGCGTGGTGCGAGGCCAGTAAGGCCCGACGGAGGAAATTCAACTGGGTCGATTCCTACATTTCCTGCAAACAGGAGTGTCTATGGGCCTGAAATTGGGGTCCATTAAGGTTCAAATTTCGGCCCTGTCAATTTTCTTCCAAAAAGAACTAGCTTCAGTCCCTGAAGTTCAGACGTTTGTAAAAGGGGTACTGCATATACAGCCTCCTTTTGTGCCTCCAGTGGCACTTTGGGATCTCAATGTAGTTTTTTGGGTTCCAAAAGTCACATTGGTTTGAACCATTTAAATCTGTGGAGTTAAAATATCTCACATGGAAAGTGGTCATGCTGTTGGCCCTGGCCTGGACCAGGCGCGTGTCAGAATTGGCGGCTTTATCCTGTAAAAGCCCTTATCTGATTTTCCATTCGGACAGGGCGGAATTGAGGACTCGTCCTCAGTTTCTCCCTAAGGTGGTTTCAGCGTTTCACCTGAACCAACCTATTGTGGTGCCTGCGGCTACTAGGGACTTGGAGGACTCCAAGTTGCTAGACGTTGTCAGGGCCCTGAAAATATATGTTTCCAGGACGGCTGGAGTCAGGAAAACTGACTCGCTGTTTATCCTGTATGCACCCAACAAGCTGGGTGCTCCTGCTTCTAAGCAGACTATTGCTCGTTGGATTTGTAGTACAATTCAGCTTGCACATTCTGTGGCAGGCCTGCCACAGCCAAAAATCTGTAAATGCCCACTCCACAAGGAAGGTGGGCTCATCTTGGGCGGCTGCCCGAGGGGTCTCGGCTTTACAACTTTGCCGAGCAGCTACTTGGTCAGGAGCAAATACGTTTGTAAAATTCTACAAAATTGATACCCTGGCTGAGGAGGACCTGGAGTTCTCTCATTTGGTGCTGCAGAGTCATCCGCACTCTCCCGCCCGTTTGGGAGCTTTGGTATAATCTCCATGGTCCTTACGGAGTCCCCAGCATCCACTTAGGACGTTAGAGAAAATAAGAATTTACTTACCGATAATTCTATTTCTCGTAGTCCGTAGTGGATGCTGGGCGCCCATCCCAAGTACGGATTGTCTGCAATACTGGTACATAGTTGTTGTTACCAAAAAATCGGGTTATTGCTGTAGTGAGCCATCTTTTCTAGAGGCTCCTCTGTTATCATGCTGTTAACTGGGTTCAGATCACAAGTTGTACGGTGTGGCTGGTATGAGTCTTACCCGGGATTCAAGATCCTTCCTTATTGTGTACGCTCGTCCGGGCACAGTATCCGAACTGAGGCTTGGAGGAGGGTCATAGGGGGAGGAGCCAGTGCACACCAGATAGTCCTAAAGCTTTCTTTAGATGTGCCCAGTCTCCTGCGGAGCCGCTATTCCCCATGGTCCTTACGGAGTCCCCAGCATCCACTACGGACTACGAGAAATAGAATTATCGGTAAGTAAATTCTTTTTTTTTTTTTTTTTTTTTATCAGGGGAACATCAGAATGAGCCAAACTATAATGAAAAATTGGCTAAATGTATTTTGGAGTGAAATAAGGTTTTGATGTTACAGACGTGTGTGAAGGTGATTTGATGGCATTTCTGTTAGTCAGCAGCGCGTAGAAAACTCAGCATTTCCAAATGTCCTCATACACAATATTTGGTCGTTCTAATGCTAGATAACGATGCTTAAATAAAATATTTGGTCTAGCGCCCTCATTTCATTCTAAGTTGTTTTTTAACCAAGTACATTTTTTAAAAGATAATTCTGTGTTCTCTCGTCATTATCATTTATTTTCTTATCACTAAGCTGTAGAAGACCAGTAAAGGAGAAGAATCTATTTTAGTCTGAGACGTTGCCAGTAGCCAGCCAAGATGGTTCTGTAATGTACTGGCCATATCTCCAGGCCTTGTTGGACATTCCTGTACTATCCTTTTGTACAGTCAGCCGTTTGATGTTTCTCAAATTCCCTTCTATGTATGGTGAGGAGGCCTGGAACGTGCTGAGCGGCCTGCCAGGAGTCGGCTTTACGAGCTGCTAATCTTTGTCTGAGCGAAACGGTGTCTATGGATCAAAGCTCCCACATGCCTGAGCACGATGGGAGTGACAGTCCATATGCATTATCCCACCACTGCTCCGGGGGAAACGCTAGACGTGTCCGTTATATTGTGTGTATGAGAGTAGTGGGTAACATACGCGGCCTGTAATACGTTCTTGGGTGTGACGTGGCATGGTAATTTGGGGTCAGCAACACAATCTGGTGGCTGTTCCTTCTCTCCTCCGAAGACAGCGCAGTTGGAGTGTAAGAACGGAAGCCGCTTAGCAGCCGGTAGTGTATTAGAGGCAGAACACACACGTCAGGCATGTGAGGGATTAGGCCAGTAAATGACTAATGATTGATCACATCCTTCCTGTCTTGTGTTGAACGCTTTGCATATCTGCATTGTGGATGGTTTGATGTGCACCAACCAGAGATGAGCCAGTGTTCACTAATCACGTCTCCCGCTGGCAGCTGATAACAGAGAGCAATAGACAGGCCGTGACCAGGTGTACTGTCTACTCATTAACTGAGTAATTTACACACATCAGTCTCCACAGAGTCATTTCTAACAGGTTTTTATAGCATCCAATCAGCAATTGGCTTTTATCTGTAGAGCAAATGAAACTATGAAAGCAAATGTTTTATTGGTTACTGGTGTCCATTAGCACCTGTCCTGCACTTCCATGGTATTCTACGTTAGGCTATCTATACAATGCGAGTCTTCATGTGCTCCCTCTAATGTATACACTGTCATGTGACCTCTCTTCCTTCTGTTCTAAGAGACAACATTGGAAGTGAGTGGTGTTAGATTTGAGTAGAGGTAGGGATCGTTGTTCAGTAGAGAAAAGAAACAGTGACTGCATGGCCATGGGGTGGTACATAAGCAACGGTAGGGACTACTGTCCCTTAAAATAAGTGATCATTATATGCGGGTGCTAGATGGGGTTAGTACTGGGCGGAGGCAGAGAACGTGATTCCCTTATGACTAGTTAAGTAGTTCTTGAACTCAAGCACCAAAGTAAGGTTCCCATTCATTAGTGGTAGGGATCACTGTTCGCCTTCCTAAATTCCAACGTCACATCTGCAATGATCCCTGCATCTACTACTGTAGCCTCATTGGTCACTGCCGCTGGGGATTGTGGGTTATATTCCCCCATGGGTTTGCGGTCTGTCCTGGAAAATACACAAGCTGGCAGAGTCTGGTTGTCGCTGGCCTGAGTCAGGCAGATCTGTAATACATAGAGCTGGGCAGTGATGTGATAACCGGGAGGGGATTCATAGTCGTAGATAAGAGTGCAGGGTCAGGAGCTTCGCCAGAGTTTGGGTTATCTCTGGGCCTCTATAATGAGTAGCAGTCTATAGATATAGTGACAAGAAAACCTTTGAATGCCTGTGATCCGTGTTTCCATGAGTTTTGGCACATGGCGCTAACACATGAAGTGTTTAATAAGAAGAGCGAGTACATACTCTGCTACAAATTATAGTGCCATAAATAAGAGTAGGGATTAGCTCTGGTTGAGCCCAGCCTGCCACGCCTGTGTGACATGTGCTCTGGAAGGATATAACCAGACGTCTCCCATGTGCCGCCTGCCGACACCACACCCTCTGCCCTGGGGCCGTACAGCACAGAGCTGGCTCTTGGCAGGTGCCACAAAGAACATTTTATATGGTTTGGATTGCTTGGAAAACAAAGCACTGGAAAACGTCCATTCGGCTGTGCGGCCTAGACACTCACTATAGGCGTGTCACTAATCCATAGTCATCCCTCTATGTGACTGGATATTACTAACTATAAATAGAAAATGTTTTTTCTTTAAAAGTTGGATCCACTTTAAAATAAGAATTTACTTACCGATAATTCTATTTCTCATAGTCCGTAGTGGATGCTGGGAACTCCGTAAGGACCATGGGGAATAGCGGCTCCGCAGGAGACTGGGCACAAAAAGTAAAAGCTTTAGACTAGCTGGTGTGCACTGGCTCCTCCCCCTATGACCCTCCTCCAAGCCTCAGTTAAGATACTGTGCCCGGACGAGCGTACATAATAAGGAAGGATCTTGAATCCCGGGTAAGACTCATACCAGCCACACCAATCACACCGTACAACTCGTGATCTGAACCCAGTTAACAGTATGATAACCGTAGGAGCCTCTGAAAAGATGGCTTCCAACAATAAACAACCCGATTTGTTTGTAACAATAACTATATACAAGTATTGCAGACAATCCGCACTTGGGATGGGCGCCCAGCATCCACTACGGACTATGAGAAATAGAATTATCGGTAAGTAAATTCTTATTTTCTCTGACGTCCTAGTGGATGCTGGGAACTCCGTAAGGACCATGGGGATTATACCAAAGCTCCCAAACGGGCGGGAGAGTGCGGATGACTCTGCAGCACCGAATGAGAGAACTCCAGGTCCTCCTCAGCCAGGGTATCAAATTTGTAGAATTTAGCAAACGTGTTTGCCCCTGACCAAGTAGCTGCTCGGCAAAGTTGTAAAGCCGAGACCCCTCGGGCAGCCGCCCAAGATGAGCCCACCTTCCTTGTGGAATGGGCTTTTACAGATTTTGGCTGTGGCAGGCCTGCCACAGAATGTGCAAGTTGAATTGTACTACAAATCCAACGAGCAATCGTCTGCTTAGAAGCAGGAGCACCCAGCTTGTTGGGTGCATACAGTATAAACAGCGAGTCAGATTTTCTGACTCCAGCCGTCCTGGAAACATATATTTTCAGGGCCCTGACTACGTCCAGCAACTCGGAGTCCTCCAAGTCCCTAGTAGCCACAGGTACCACAATAGGTTGATTCATGTGAAACGCTGAAACCACCTTAGGGAGAAATTGAGGACGAGTCCTCAATTCCGCCCTATCCGAATGAAATATCAGGTAAGGGCTTTTATAGGATAAAGCCGCCAATTCTGATACTCGCCTGGCTGAAGCCAGGGCCAACAGCATTACCACTTTCCATGTGAGAAATTTCAAATCCACTGTGGCAAGTGGTTCAAACCAATGTGATTTTAGGAACCCTAAAACTACATTGAGATCCCAAGGTGCCACTGGAGGCACAAAAAGAGGCAGTATATGCAGTACCCCTTTGACAAACGTCTGAACTTCAGGCACTGAAGCCAGTTCTTTCTGGAAGAAGATCGACGGCCGAAATTTGAACCTTAATGGATCCTAATTTTAGGCCCATAGACAATCCTGCTTGCAGGAAATGTAGGAAACGACCCAGTTGAAATTCCTCCGTAGGGGCCTTCTTGGCCTCACACCACGCAACATATTTTCGCCAATTGCGATGATAATGTTTTGCAGTTACATCCTTCCTGGCCTTGATCAGGGTAGGGATGACTTCATCTGGAATGCCTTTTTCCTTCAGGATCCGGCGTTCAACCGCCATGCCGTCAAACGCAGCCGCGGTAAGTCTTGGAACAGACAAGGTCCCTGCTGGAGCAGGTCCTTCCTTAGAGGTAGAGGCCACGGGTCCTCCGTGAGCATCTCTTGCAGCTCCGGGTACCAAGTTCTTCTTGGCCAATCCGGAGCCACGAGTATCGTTCTTACTCCTCTCCTTCTTATGATTCTCAGTACTTTTGGTATGAGAGGAAGAGGAGGGAACACATATACCGACTGGAACACCCACAGAGTTACCAGAGCGTCCACCGCTATTGCCTGAGGGTCCCTTGACCTGGCGCAATATCTGTCCAGTTTCTTGTTGAGACGGGACGCCATCATGTCCACCTTTGGTTTTTCCCAACGGTTTACAATCACTTGGAAGACTTCTGGATGAAGTCCCCACTCCCCCGGGTGGAGGTCGTGTCTCTGTTTACGTGGGCGACAGCCGTGATGTTGTCCGACTGGATCAATACCGGTTGACCCTGAAGCAGAGGCCTTGCTTGACTTAGGGCATTGTAAATGGCCCTTAGCTCTAGGATATTTATGTGAAGAGACGTTTCCATGCTTGACCACAAGCCCTGGAAATTTCTTCCCTGTGTGACTGCTCCCCAGCCTCTCAGGCTGGCATCCGTGGTTACCAGCATCCAATCCTGAATGCCGAATCTGCGGCCCTCAAGAAGATGAGCCTTCTGTAACCACCACAGGAGAGATACCCTTGTCCTTGGAGATAGGGTTATCCGCTGATGCATCTGAAGATGCGATCCGGACCATTTGTCCAGCAGATCCCACTGAAAAGTTCTTGCATGGAATCTTCCGAATGGAATCGCTTCGTAAGAAGCCACCATTTTTCCCAGGACTCTCGTGCACTGATGCACTGACACTTGTCCTGGTTTTAGGAGGTTCCTGACTAGCTTGGATAACTCCCTGGCCTTCTCCTCCGGGAGAAACACCTTTTTCTGGACTGTGTCCAGAATCATCGGTAGGAACAGTAGACGTGTTGTCGGAATCAGCTGTGATTTTGGGATATTTAGAATCCACCCGTGCTGACGTAGCACTACCTGAGATAGTGCTACTCCGACCTCCAACTGTTCCCTGGACCTTGCCCTTATCAGGAGATCGTCCAAGTAAGGGATAATTAATACGCCTTTTCTTCGAAGAAGAATCATCATTTCGGCCATTACCTTGGTAAAGACCCGTGGTGCCGTGGACAATCCAAACGGCAGCGTCTGAAACTGATAATGACAGTTTTGTATCACAAACCTGAGGTACCCTTGGTGAGAAGGGTAGATTGGGACATGGAGATAAGCATCCTTGATGTCTAGAGATACCATATAGTCCCCTTCTTCCAGGTTCGCTATCACTGCTCTGAGTGACTCCATCTTGAATTTGAACCTTTTTATGTAAGTGTTCAAAGATTTTAGATTTAAAATTGGTCTCACCGAGCCGTCCGGCTTCGGTACCACAAACAGCGTGGAATAATACCCCTTTCCCTGTTGTAGGAGGGGTACCTTGATTATCACCTGCTGGGAATACAGCTTGTGAATAGCTTCCAATACTGCCTCCCTGTCGGAGGGAGACGTTGGTAGAGCAGACTTCAGGAACCGGCGAGGGGGAGACGTCTCGAATTCCAATTTGTACCCCTGTGATACTACCTGCAGGATCCAGGGGTCCACTTGCGAGTGAGCCCACTGCGCGCTGAAATTCTTGAGACGGCCCCCCACCGTGCCCGAGTCTTCTTGCAGAGCCCCAGCGTCATGCTGAGGACTTGGCAGAAGCGGGGGAGGGCTTCTGCTCCTGGGAGGAGGCTGCATGGTGCAGTCTTTTTCCCCTTCCTCTGCCCCGGGGCAGGAACGAGCGGCCTTTTTCCCTCTTGCCCTTATAGAGACGAAAGGACTGGGTTTGAAAAGACGGTGTCTTTTTCTGCTGAGAGGTGACCTGGGGTAAAAAGGTGGATTTTCCAGCCGTTGCTGTGGCCACCAGGTCCGATAGACCGACCCCAAATAACTCCTCCCCTTTATACGGCAATACTTCCATATGTCGTTTGGAATCCGCATCACCTGACCACTGTCGCGTCCATAACGTTCTTCTGGCAGAAATGGACATCGCACTTACTCTAGATGCCAGGGTGCAAATATCCCTCTGTGCATCTCGCATATATAGTAATGCATCCTTTAAATGCTCTATAGTTAATAATATACTGTCCCTATCCAGGGTATCAATATTTTCAGTCAGGGAATCCGACCAAGCCACTCCAGCGCTGCACATCCAGGCTGAGGCGATCGCTGGTCGCCGTATAACACCGGTATGTGTGTATATACCTTTTAAGATATTTTCCAGCCTTCTATCAGCTGGTTCCTTGAGAGCGGCCTTATCAGGAGACGGTAACGCCACTTGTTTTGATAAGCGTGTGAGCGCCTTATCTACCCTAGGGGGTGTTTCCCAACGTGCCCTAACCTCTGGCGGGAAAGGGTATAGTGCCAATAATTTATTAGAAATCAGCAGTTTTTTATCGGGGGAAACCCACGCTTCATCACACACCTCATTTAATTCATCTGACTCAGGAAAAACCACTGGTAGTTTTTTCACACCCCACATAATACCCTTTTTTGTGGTACTTGTAGTGTCAGAAATGTTCCATGCCTCCTTCATTGCCGTGATCATGTAACGTGTGGCCCTACTGGACATTACGTTTGTCTCGTCACCGTCGACACTGGATTCAGTATCCGTGTCAGGGTCTGTGTCGACCATCTGAGGTAACGGGCGTTTTAGCGCCCCTGACGGTGTCTGAGACGCCTGAACAGGCACTAATTGATTTGTCGGCTGTCTCATGTCGTCAACAGTTTTTTTGCAAAGTGCTGACATTGTCACGTAATTCTTTAATTACTACCATCCAGTCAGGTGTCGACTCCCTAGGGGGTGACATCACTAACACAGGCAATTGCTCTGCTTCCACATCATTTTCCTCCTCATACATGTCGACACAATCGTACCGACACCCAGCACACACACAGGGAATGCTCTGATAGAGGACAGGACCCCACTAGCCCTTTGGGGAGACAGAGGGAGAGTTTGCCAGCACACACCAGAGCGCTATATATATACAGGGATAACCTTATATAAGTGTTACTCCCTGTTATAGCTGCTGTATTTATATATTAGCTGCCAATAGTGCCCCCCTCTCTGTTTTTACCCTGTTTCTGTAGTGTAGGACTGCAGGGGAGAGTCAGGGAGCCTTCCTTCCAGCGGAGCTGTGAAAGAAAATGGCGCTTGTGTGCTGAGGAGAAAGGCTCCGCCCCCTTCACGGCGGCCTTTTCTCCCGCTTTTTTCAGGAAACTGGCAGGGGATAAATGCATCCATATAGCCCAGGAGCTATATGTGATGCATTTTTTTTTAGCCATATAAGGTTTTTATATCGTTTTTATTGCGTCTCAGGGCGCTCTCCCCCAGCGCCCTGCACCCTCAGTGACCGGAGTGTGAAGTGTGCTGAGAGCAATGGCGCACAGCTGCAGTGCTGTGCGCTACCTTATTTGAAGACAGGAACGTCTTCTGCCGCCGCTTTCTCCGGACCTCTTCGCTCTTCTTGCTCTGTAAGGGGGCCGGCGGCGCGGCTCCGGGACCCATCCAGGCTGAACCTGTGATCGTCCCTCTGGAGCTAATGTCCAGTAGCCAAGAAGCCCAATCCACTCTGCAGTCAGGTGAGTTCGCTTCTTCTCCCCTTAGTCCCACGATGCAGTGAGCCTGTTGCCAGCAGGACTCACTGAAAATAAAAAACCTATTTAAACTTTTACTTCTAAGCAGCTCAGGAGAGCCACCTAGCTTGCACCCTTCTCGTTCGGGCACAAAAATCTAACTGAGGCTTGGAGGAGGGTCATAGGGGGAGGAGCCAGTGCACACCAGCTAGTCTAAAGCTTTTACTTTTTGTGCCCAGTCTCCTGCGGAGCCGCTATTCCCCATGGTCCTTACGGAGTTCCCAGCATCCACTAGGACGTCAGAGAAAAGCACATTAAAAAATAATCTACTTTCTAGTTAAAAAGGATGGGAAACTTATCATCATAACTGGTCTTCCCCTTCAGGAAAGCCCAATGACAAGAGCAGTAGGAAATTCTGCTCATAGTTAGCTCCTCCCACTAATTAGCATAACATGCCAGATGGCCTATTGGCTGTCTGTTTCTGGCAGTATCCTGAGCCCAGGATAGATACACAGGGGCAGATGTATTAACCTGGAGAAGGCATAAGGAAGTGATAAACCAGTGATATGTGCAAGGTGATAAAGGCACCAGCCAATCAGATCCTGACTGTTAATTTACATATTGGAGCTGATTGGCTGGTGGATTTATCACCTTGCACTTATCACTGGTTTATCACTTCCTTATGCCTTCTCCAGGTTAATACATCTGCACCACTAATCTATGAGGTAGGAATGTAATGGGGTCCAGCTTAGCAAATTGTTAATCTTATGGTGACTTTGTGGGTTTTAAAGCGGCGATGAAGTCACAATAGCTGATTCCACGTCCTAACCCCACTGTCTGCATGTCTTTCTCTCTCTCACAGGTTCCTGGAGCTTGCAGTTTGAGCAGGGGAACAGCGTCGTCATCCTACGAAGTCTTCTCTGGTTAGGAATGACGTTCTATCACGTGCCCCTGACCCCACAGCATGGGTATGTTTATATTGGAACTGGGGAGCGAAATATCGACCTGCCTTTCATGATCTGAGAACCTCACTGAGGAAGGACTTGTCACAGATATCCTGGATGTCCGCATCATTCTCTCCTCCTGGTATGGGACTAGCAGGAGGGCCTGGCCTCATGTAATGACATCCACTGTCCCCAAGTGCCTTGTACCTGACACCTGAACCACTAATATATACCCGCCTTACATTATTTTCTATATTTCTGTGTTTAATCTGTCAATAAAAAACATCCATGCTCCATTTATCTTTGGAAATAGTTCATCTTGTGAGAGCACAGGGACCTTTTTCTATGCTTTCTGTATACTGCAAGTGGGATCCATCTTCCCTAGAACAGTTCTGTAATCCATTGTATGTAATTCACCCTGTACAAGCTGGTGCCTCCAGTTTCCAGCAATAAGGATAATGAGATCAGTATCCCTACAGAAGGACATTGCAGAGGGCATGGCTCACTGATTAGGATGCTGCGCTCCAAGCTCTCCTCACAAGCCCAGTAGTTACTAGGGTCCATAGTATCTGCATTCTCCTGAATGAGTATGTGAGCTTGGCTGCCGATAGAGGAACAGCAGTGAGAGCAGGTGTGTCCGATGATAGGGAAGAAGAAATCTTTGAGACTCCGCTCCATCCTGCCCACGTGTGTGTGGCTGCGGCACTATCTTGCATGAATAGGTGTCTGGCCAACGTACAGGTACACAAGCTGCGGCACTATCCTGCATGAATGTGTTTGGCCAGTGGTACAGGTACACAAGCTGCGGCACTATCCTGCATGAATGTGTTTGGCCAGTGGTACAGGTACACAAGCTGCGGCACTATCCTGCATGAATGTGTTTGGCCAGTGGTACAGGTACACAAGCTGCGGCACTATCCTGCATGAATGTGTTTGGCCAGCGGTACAGGTACCAAGCTGCGGCACTATCCTGCATGAATGTGTGTTTGGCCAGTGGTACAGATACACAAGCTGCGGCACTATCCTGCATGAATGTGTTTGGCCAGTGGTACAAGTACACAAGCTGCGGCACTATCCTGCATGAATGTGTTTGGCCAGTGGTACAGATACACAAGCTGCGGCACTATCCTGTATGAATGTGTGTTTGGCCAGTGGTACAGATACACAAGCTGCGGCACTATCCTGCATGAATGTGTTTGGCCAGTGGTACAGATACATAAGCTGCGGCACTATCCTGCATGAATGTGTTTGGCCAGTGGTACAAGTACACAAGCTGCGGCACTATCCTGCATGAATGTGTTTGGCCAGTGGTACAGGTACACAAGCTGCGGCACTATCTTGCATGAATGTGTTTGGCCAGTGGTACAGGTACACAAGCTGCGGCACTATCCTGCATGAATGTGTGTTTGGCCAGTGGTACAGGTACACAAGCTGCGGCACTATCTTGCATGAATGTGTTTGGCCAGTGGTACAGATACACAAGCTGCGGCACTATCCTGCATGAATGTGTTTGGCCAGTGGTACAGATACACAAGCTGCGGCACTATCCTGCATGAATGTGTTTGGCCAGTGGTACAGATACACAAGCTGCGGCACTATCCTGCATGAATGTGTTTGGCCAGTGGTACAGATACACAAGCTGCGGCACTATCCTGCATGAATGTGTGTTTGGCCAGTGGTACAGATACATAAGCTGCGGCACTATCCTGCATGAATGTGTTTGGCCAGTGGTACAGATACATAAGCTGCGGCACTATCCTGCATGAATGTGTTTGGCCAGTGGTACAGATACATAAGCTGCGGCACTATCCTACATGAATGTGTTTGGCCAGTGGTACAGATACACAAGCTGCGGCACTATCCTGCATGAATGTGTGTTTGGCCAGTGGTACAGGTACACAAGCTGCGGCACTATCCTGTATGAATGTGTGTTTGGCCAGTGGTACAGATACACAAGCTGTGGCACTATCCTGCATGAATGTGTTTGGCCAGTGGTACAGATACACAAGCTGCGGCACTATCCTGCATGAATGTGTGTTTGGCCAGTGGTACAGATACACAAGCTGCGGCACTATCCTGTATGAATGTGTGTTTGGCCAGTGGTACAGATACACAAGCTGTGGCACTATACTGTATGAATGTGTTTGGCCAGTGGTACAGGTACACAAGCTGTGGCACTATACTGTATGAATGGGTGTCTGGCCGGTGGTACAGGTACACAAGCTGCGGCACTATCCTGCATGAATGTGTGTTTGGCCAGTGGTACAGATACACAAGCTGCGGCACTATCCTGTATGAATGTGTGTTTGGCCAGTGGTACAGATACACAAGCTGCGGCACTATCCTGCATGAATGTGTGTTTGGCCAGTGGTACAGATACATAAGCTGCGGCACTATCCTGCATGAATGTGTTTGGCCAGTGGTACAGATACATAAGCTGCGGCACTATCCTGCATGAATGTGTTTGGCCAGTGGTACAGATACACAAGCTGCGGCACTATCCTGCATGAATGTGTGTTTGGCCAGTGGTACAGATACATAAGCTGCGGCACTATCCTGCATGAATGTGTTTGGGCGGTGATACAGATACACAAGCTGCGGCACTATACTGTATGAATGTGTTTGGCCAGTGGTACAGGTACACAAGCTGCGGCACTATCCTGCATGAATGTGTGTTTGGCCAGTGGTACAGATACATAAGCTGCGGCACTATCCTGCATGAATGTGTTTGGCCAGTGGTACAGATACATAAGCTGCGGCACTATCCTGCATGAATGTGTTTGGCCAGTGGTACAGATACACAAGCTGCGGCACTATCCTGCATGAATGTGTGTTTGGCCAGTGGTACAGGTACACAAGCTGCGGCACTATCCTGTATGAATGTGTGTTTGGCCAGTGGTACAGATACACAAGCTGTGGCACTATCCTGCATGAATGTGTTTGGCCAGTGGTACAGATACATAAGCTGCGGCACTATCCTGCATGAATGTGTGTTTGGCCAGTGGTACAGGTACACAAGCTGTGGCACTATCCTGCATGAATGTGTTTGGCCAGTGGTACAGATACATAAGCTGCGGCACTATCCTGCATGAATGTGTTTGGCCAGTGGTACAGATACACAAGCTGCGGCACTATCCTGCATGAATGTGTGTTTGGCCAGTGGTACAGGTACACAAGCTGCGGCACTATCCTGTATGAATGTGTGTTTGGCCAGTGGTACAGATACACAAGCTGTGGCACTATCCTGCATGAATGTGTTTGGCCAGTGGTACAGATACACAAGCTGCGTCACTATCCTGCATGAATGTGTGTTTGGCCAGTGGTACAGATACATAAGCTGCGGCACTATCCTGCATGAATGTGTTTGGGCGGTGATACAGATACACAAGCTGCGGCACTATACTGTATGAATGTGTTTGGCCAGTGGTACAGGTACACAAGCTGCGGCACTATCCTGCATGAATGTGTGTTTGGCCAGTGGTACAGATACATAAGCTGCGGCACTATCCTGCATGAATGTGTTTGGCCAGTGGTACAGATACATAAGCTGCGGCACTATCCTGCATGAATGTGTTTGGCCAGTGGTACAGATACACAAGCTGCGGCACTATCCTGCATGAATGTGTGTTTGGCCAGTGGTACAGGTACACAAGCTGCGGCACTATCCTGTATGAATGTGTGTTTGGCCAGTGGTACAGATACACAAGCTGTGGCACTATCCTGCATGAATGTGTTTGGCCAGTGGTACAGATACACAAGCTGCGGCACTATCCTGCATGAATGTGTTTGGCCAGTGGTACAGATACACAAGCTGTGGCACTATCCTGCATGAATGTGTTTGGCCAGTGGTACAGATACATAAGCTGCGGCACTATCCTGCATGAATGTGTTTGGCCAGTGGTACAGATACATAAGCTGCGGCACTATCCTGCATGAATGTGTTTGGCCAGTGGTACAGATACATAAGCTGCGGCACTATCCTGCATGAATGTGTTTGGCCAGTGGTACAGATACACAAGCTGCGGCACTATCCTGCATGAATGTGTTTGGCCAGTGGTACAGATACATAAGCTGCGGCACTATCCTGCATGAATGTGTTTGGCCAGTGGTACAGATACATAAGCTGCGGCACTATCCTGCATGAATGTGTGTTTGGCCAGTGGTACAGATACATAAGCTGCGGCACTATCCTGCATGAATGTGTTTGGCCAGTGGTACAGATACACAAGCTGCGGCACTTTTCAGTCTTCTGGTTTATAAATGTCTTGTCTGCAGTCTGACAGGCCTTGTGGGTGTGGTTCACATGCCAGCCAATGTTATATGTCAGGCTCCTTACTTGAGAGTGCAATGGGTTTTCTCATACGTCCCAGAGGATGCTGTGGTCATATCAAGAACCATGGGGTATAGACAGGATCCACAGGAGACATGGGCACTTTAAGACTTTCAAAGGGGTGTGAACTGGCTCCTCCCTCTATGCCCCTCTTCCAGACTCCAGGTTAGAATCTGTGCCCAGGCAGACTGGATGCACACGGAGGAGCTCTACAGAGTTTCTTTGAAAAGACTTTGGGGGTAATTCCAAGTTGATCGCAGCAGGAATTTTTTTTAGCAGTTGGGCAAAACCATGTGCAGTGCAGGGGAGGCAGATATAACATGTGCAGAGAGAGATAGATTTGGGTGTGGTGAGTTCAATCTGCAATCTAAATTGCAGTGTAAAAATAAAGCAGCCAGTATTTACCCTGCACAGAAACAAAATAACCCACCAAAAATCTAACTCTCTCTGCACATGTTACATCTGCCTCCCTGCAGTGCACATGGTTTTCCCCCAACTGCTAAAAAATTTCCTGCTGCGATCAACTTGGAATTACCCCCTTTGTTAGGTTTTTTATGTTCAGGGAGAACTGCTGGCAACAGTCTCCCTGCTTCGTGGGACTTAGGGGAGAGAAGTCAGACCTACTTCTGTGAGTTTAAAGGCTCTGCTTCTTTGGATACAGGACACCATTAGCTCCTGAGGGTCTGAGCGCTAGGTACGCCTAGATGCTCGTTGCCAGAGCCCGCCGTCACCCCCCTTGCAGAGCCAGAAGTCAGAAGACAGGTGAGTAGAAGAAGATCAGAAAACTTCAGTGACGGCTTTGAGGTACCGCGCTGCGCGCCATGTTCCCACACTCAGTGGCACTACAGGGTGCAGGGCGCGGGAGGGGGGGCGCCCTGGCCAGCATGTTAGCTTCTAATAACTGCCCGGCAAGAGCGGACTAAGGGCCAGGGCACTGTCCGGACCCCCGCCAGTATAAAAAAAGTTTTAAAAAAGAGCGGGTCTGAAGTGCGCCATTACGGGGGCGTGGCTTAGCCCTCACAGCACGGCGCCATTTTCTCTACACAAGGCTGCAGAGACGCTGGTCCTTCCTCACACTGCTGTAAAAGTAACGGTGCAAAACGGGGGGGGGGGGGGGGAGCACAGTGATTTTGGTACATTATATGTAATTTATAAAAGCGCTGCAGGTCTGGGACATTGTCTGTAGTGTTTTCAGACCTGGATTCGGCGCTGGGGTGTGAGCTGGCAATATCTCCCTCTGTGTCTCTCTGACAGGCTTTACTGTGGGTCTGTCCCCTACAGGCCCAGAGTATCTGCGTGTGGTGGGTTCACGTGTGTCGGCATGTCTGAGGCGGATTGCTCTTCCCAGGAAGAGACTATGTTAGGGACACAAACGGCTGTGGGAGTGACCCTGTCGGCACCGACGACACCTGATTGGGTGAATGTTTTGAGTGCTTTGAATGCAAATGTGGCTCTGATAACTAAAAGATTGGATAAATCTGAGTCTCAGAACCAGGCTTGGAAGAAATCGGTAGAGGATGTGTTGTTTCAAGTCCAGACCCCTCAGGGTCACAAAAACGTTCATTTGCCCAGCTGGCAGACACGGATACCGACACGAACACTGACTCAAGTGTCGACTATAGTGATGCCAGATTAGATCCAAAACTGGCAAAGAGCATTCAGTACATTATTGTGGCTATAAAAGATGTATTACATATCACTGAGGACCCTACTGTTCCTGATACTAGGGTCTGTATGTATAAAGGGAAGAAACCTGAGGTTACATTTCCTCTCTCTCATGAACTGAACACGCTTTGTGAAAAGGTTTGGGAAAATCCTGACAAAAAGTTTCATATTCCAAAAGGATTGTAGTGGCGTATCAGTTTTCCTCTGGGGATAGGGAAAAATGTGAGTCCCCCCCCATTGTGGACAAAGCTCTGTCACGGCTGTCCAAAAAGGTGGCTCTCCCGTCCCCTGACACGGCAGCCCTAAAGGATCATGCGGATCGTAGGCAGGAAAATACATTGAAATCCATTTATGTCACCACGGGTACGCTACTCAGACCAGCCATTGCATCTGCGTGGGTGAGTAGCGCTATCGAAAAATGGGCAGAGAAATTCTGAAATAGATACCCTGGATAGGGATAGCACTCTTTTGACACTAGGTCATATCAGGGACGCTGCAGTCTACCTAAAGGAAGCTGCGAGGGATATTGGCCTCTTGGGATCATGGGCCAATGCCATGGCAGTCTCAGCTAGGAGAGCATTGTGGATTCATCAATGGAATGCTGACTCTAAGAAAGCTATGGAGTCTCTACCGTATAAAGGTGGTGTGTTGTTTGGTGACGGCCTCGCTGATTTGGTATCTACGGCTACCGCGGGTAAGTCATAATTTTTACCTTATGTGCCTGCACCACAAAAGAAAGCACACCACTATCAGATGCAGTCCTTTCGGCCCAATAAATACAGAAAGGGCCGAGGATCTTCCATCCTTACTACTAGAGGAAAGGGAAAAGGTAAACGATCACCAGCCGTGGCCGGTACCCAGGAGCAGAAGTCCTCCCCGGCTTCTGCCAAGTCCACCGCATGACGCTGGGGCTCCTCTGCGGGAGTCCGTACCGGTGGGGGCGCGTCTCAGGCTCTTCAGTCAGTTCTGGGCTCGTTCGGCCCCGGACCCATGGGTTTTAGAAATAGTGTCCCAAGGGTACAAACTGGAGTTTCAAGACGTCCCCCCTCACCGATTTTTCAAATCAGCCTTACCAGCTTCTCTTCCAGACGGAGGTGGTATGCGCCGCAATACAAAAATTGTGTCACAATCAAGTCATTGTCAGGGTTCCCCCGTCGCAACAGGGAGAAGGCTTTTATTCGAGCCTGTTCGTGGTTCTGAAGCCAGACGGCTCAGTCAGACCAATCCTGAACCTCAAATCCCTCAATTTCTACCAATTTCAGACGTTACTGTTTGGTGAAAACCCTCGGAGCCGTGGACAGACCAAAGTAATGGCCGAAATGGTGGTTCTCCTGCGCAAACAAGGAGTCACAATTATCCCGTACTTGGACGATCTCCTGATAAAGGCGAGATCCAGGGACCAATTACTGCAAAACATTACACTCTCCGACAATTCTGCAGCAACATGGTTGGCTCCTAAACTTGCCAAAATCACAGTTGGTTCAGACGAGACGGCTGTCATTTTTGGGAATGATTCTGCACACAGAATTACAGAGAATTTTTCTTCCAGTGGAAAAGGCTCTGGAAATTCAGAACCTGGTCAAACAAATTCTGAAACCAGCAAGAGTATCGATCCATCAATGTACTCGGTTACTGGGGAAGATGGTGGCGGCCTACGAGGCCATTCAGTTTGGCAGGTTCCATGCCAGAGTGTTTCAGTGGGACCTGTTGGACAAGTGGTCCGGGTCCCATCTGCACATGCACCGAAGGATAACCCTGTCGTCCAAGACCAGAATCTCACTCCTGTGGTGGCTGCACAGCTCTCACCTCCAAGAGGGACGCAGGTTTGGGATCCAGGACTGGATCTTAGTGACCACGGATGCGAGTCTCCGAGGCTGGGGAGCAGTCACGCAGGGGGAAAGCTTCCAGGAAAGATGGTCAAGCCAGGAAATGTGTCTACACATAAACGTTCTGGAGTTAAGGGCCATTCACAACGGCCTTCTGAAAGCGGAACATCTTCGCAATCGGCTCGTCTTGATTCAGTCGGACAACATAACAGCAGTAGCGTACATAAACCGCCAGGGCGGAACAAAGAGCAGAGCGGCAATGGCAGAGGCCACAAAGGTGCTCCGTTGGGCGGAAAGGCATACAAGCGCTCTGTCAGCGATCTTCATTCCAGGAGTGGACAACTGGGAAGCAGACTTCCTCAGCAGACACGATCTCCATCCAGGAGAGTGGGGTCTTCATCAAGAGGTCTTTGCAGAAGTGACAAGTCTTTGGGGAATTCCTCAAATAGACATGATGGCGTCTCGCCTCAACAAGAAACTTCAGAGATATTGTTCCAGGTCGAGAGACCCTCAAGCAATAGCAGTGGACGCCCTAGTGACACCATGGGTGTTTCAGTCGGTGTACGTGTTTCCTCCGCTTCCACTCATTCCAAAAGTAATAAAGATCATAAGAAGAACAAAGGTTCAAGTGATCCTCATTGTTCCAGACTGGCCAAGGAGGGCTTGGTATCCAGATCTTCAGGAATTACTCATAGGAGATCCCTGGCCTCTTCCTCTGAGGGAGGATCTGTTACAGCAGGGGCCGTGCGTGTTCCAAGACTTACTGCAACTTCGTTTGACTGCTTGGAGGTTGAACGCCGGCTCCTAGCCCGGAATGGTATTCCCAAGGAAGTCATTCCCACTCTTATTCAGGCCAGGATAGGAGTAACGTCTAAACATTACCACCGTATTTGGAGAAAATACGTGTCTTGGTGTGAATCCAAGAAAGCTCCTATGGAAGAATTTCAGTTAGGACGTTTTCTCCATTTTCTACAAGCTGGTCTGGATGCGGGCCTAAAGTTGGGCTCAATTAAAGTTCAAATTTCAGCTTTGTCGGTTTTCTTCCAAAAACAGTTGGCCTCCCTTCCAGAAGTTCAGACCTTCGTGAAAGGCATTTTGCACATCCAACCTCCCTTTGTGCCCCCTGTGGCACCATGGGATCTTAACGTGGTGTTGCAGTTCCTTCAATCTCATTGGTTTGAACCTTTACAGAAGGTAGAGTTGAAATTCCTTACTTGGAAAGTAGTCATGCTGTTGGCCTTGGCATCCGCGAGGCAGGTGTCTGAATTGGCGGCCTTGTCTCACAAGAGCCCTTATTAGGTCTTCCATGAAGATAGGGCAGAGTTGAGGACTCGTCAGCAGTTTCTGCCGAAAGTGGTTTCATTGTTCCACTTGAACCAACCTATTGTGGTGCCAGTGGCTACTGCCGCCTTGCTGGAATCTAAGTTTCTCGATGTAGTAAGAGCTTTGACAAGCTTAGGAAGCTGTTTGTCCTGTATGCTCACAATAAAATTGGGGCTCCTGCTTACAAGCCGACTATTGCGCGCTGGATCTGTCATACGATTCAGCAGGCTCATTCTACGGCTGGATTGCCGTTACCGAAATTGGTGAAGGCCAATTCTACCAGAAAGGTGGGCTCGTCCTGGGCGGCTGTCCAGGGGGTCTCGGCATTACAACTTTGCTGAGCAGCTACTTGGTCGGGTTCAAACACCTTTGCGAAGTTCTACAAGTTTGATACCCTGGCTAATGAGGACCTCATGTTTGGTCAATCGGTGCTGCAGTCATCCGCACTCTCCCGCCCGTTCTAGAGCTTTGGTATAACCCCACGGTTCTTGATGTGACCCCAGCATCCTCTAGGACGTATGAGAAAATAGGATTTTAATACCAACCGGTAAATCCTTTTCTCTTAGTCCGTAGAGGATGCTGGGCGCCCGTCCCAATGCGTACTGTATCTGCAGTTATTAGTTGTGGTTACACACACATTGTGTTACGTTTATGGTCAGCCTGTTGCTGATGCTGTTTATGCCGTTGACTTGCGTTGTGTTAAATGCCATGTTGTACAGCGTGCTTGAGGTGTGAGCTGGTATGTATCGCACCTTAGTTTAACAATAAATCCTTTTCCTCGAAATGTCCGTCTACCTGGGCACAGTTCCTATAACTGGAGTCTGGAGGAGGGGCATAGAGGGAGGAGCCAGTTCATACCCCTTTGAAAGTTTTAAAGTGCCCATGTCTCCTGTGGATCCAGTCTATACCCCATGGTTCTTGATGTGACCCCAGCATCCTCTACGGACTAAGAGAAAAGGATTTACCGGTAGGTATTAAAATCCTATTTTAACTGCATATCATTGTTATGTAAAGAATGATTTTAGTGTAGGGATAGCAGAAATATGAGGAAACGTGAATCCGTAAATGTTTTGATCAAAATATGAACTATATATCTGTCCGCACACACACCTTAGTTCAAATGGTGCCAAATAACCCCGTCTTCCAGACCACAGACTTTACGGCTTTGCAGAGCCAGGCACCCTACCAGAGAGCTTTTCCCAAAATATGTGTGTCGCTAATGTGACAAGATTACCAAAGCTGGCATTTCATGTACTTGTGTGTGCGGCTAAGTCACTAACCCGTGTAAAAAAAAGTCACAAGACAGAGTTCCGATCCGACTGCGCCTTGTATCATTGTTCTTAGTTTGTCACTTTAGATTAGTACTTCTCTCGCAAAGGGATTCGTATAGTGTCCCTCCAACACTGTGAGCGACTTTGTATTGGATATGATACAAATAGGATGCTCAATGTAGGAACACGCTATCAGAGAGGAGAACGAGGACATATCTGTAACACCTGATACAGAGCTGTTTATCATACAAAGTCAGAGTAACGGTAAGGACAATCTCTGAGCTACTGTCTTGTATACATATACGGCATATATATTGGCATGCAGCTGGCAATGTATAAAAATAAGATTTTACACTTACCGGTAAATCTATTTCTCATAGTCCGTAGAGGATGCTGGGACTCCATAAGGACCATGGGGAATAGACGGGCTCCGCAGGAGACATGGGCACTTTAAGAAAGACTTTAGACTCTGGGTGTGCACTGGCTCCTCCCTCTATGCCCCTCCTCTACACCTCAGTTAGAGAAACTGTGCCCAGAGGAGATGGACAGTACGAGGGAAGGATTTTGTTAATCCAAGGGCAAGATTCATACCAGCCACACCAATCATACCGTCTAACTTGTGATAAACTACCCAGTTAACAGTATGAACAAACAACATAGTCTCGGTCCAAACCGATGAACTATAAGAAAACCCTTATGTAAGCAATAACTATATACAAGTCTTGCAGAAGAATTCCGCACTTGGGACGGGCGCCCAGCATCCTCTACGGACTACGAGAAATAGATTTACCGGTAAGTGTAAAATCTTATTTTCTCTAACGTCCTAGAGGATGCTGGGACTCCGTAAGGACCATGGGGATTATACCAAAGCTCCTAAACGAGCGGGAGAGTGCGGATGACTCTGCAGCACCGATTGAGCAAACCGGAGGTCCTCCTCCGCTAGGGTATCTAACTTATAGAACTTTGCAAAGGTGTTTGATCCCGACCAAGTAGCTGCTCGGCACAACTGTAATGCCGAGACCCCTCGGGCAGCCGCCCAAGAAGAGCCCACCTTCCTAGTGGAATGGGCCTTAACCGATTTTGGCAATGGCAATCCTGCCAAAGAATGTGCTTGCTGAATCGTGTTACAGATCCAGCGAGCAATAGTCTGCTTTGAAGCCGGTGCGCAAACCTTATTGGCTGCATACAGGATAAACAGCGCCTCTGTCTTCCTGACCCTAGCTGTTCTGGCCACATAAATCGTCAAAGCCCTGACCACATCAAGTGACTCGGAATCCTCCAAATCACGCGTAGCCACAGGCACGACAATAGGTTGGTTCATATGAAAAGATGAGACCACTTTAGGCAGGAATTGATGACGAGTCCTCAATTCTGCCCTATCCACGTGAAAAACCAGATAGGGACTTTTATATGACAAAGCCGCTAATTCCGAAACACGCCTTGCAGAAGCTAAGGCCAACAACATGACCGCCTTCTAAGTGAGATATTTCAACTCCACTGTTTTGAGTGGTTCAAACCAAGGTGACTTGAGGAAACTTAATACCACGTTAAGATCCCAAGGCGCCACCGGAGGTACAAAAGGAGGCTGAATATGCAGCACTCCCTTCACAAATGTCTGTACTTCAGGAAGAGAAGCCAATTCTTTTTGAAAGAAAATGGACAAGGCCGAAATTTGAACCTTTATGGATCCTAATTTTAGGCCCAAATTCACTCCTGTTTGAAGGAAGTGAAGTAGACGACCCAAATGGAACTCCTCCGTAGCAGTAGTCCTGGCCTCACACCAAGAAACATATTTTCGCCATATGCGGTGATAATGTTTTGCTGTCACTTCCTTCCTAGCCTTAATCAGGGTAGGAATGACCTCCTCCGGAATACTTTTTTCCGCTAGGATCCGGCGTTCAACCGCCATGCCGTCAAAAGCAGCCGCGGTAAGTCTTGGAACAGACAGGGCCCCTGTTGCAGCAGGTCCTGCCTTAGAGGAAGAGGCCACGGATCGTCTGTGAGCAACTCTTGCAGATCTGGATACCAAGTCCTTCGTGGCCAATCTGGAACAATGAGGATTGTTCTCACTCTTCTTTGTCTTATTATTCTCAACACCTTGGGTATGAGAGGCAAAGGAGGGAACACATAGACCGATCTGAACACCCATGGTGTCACCAGAGCGTCTACAGCTACCGCCTGAGGATCTCTTGATCTGGCGCAATATCGCTTCAGCTTTTTGTTGAGACGGGACGCCATCATGTCTATCTGAGGCAGTCCCCACCGACCCGCGATCTGTGCGAAGACTTCCTGATGAAGTCCCCACTCTCCCGGATGCAGGTCGTGTCTGCTGAGGAAGTCCGCTTCCCAGTTGTCCACCCCCGGGATGAACACTGCCGACAGTGCGCTTACATGATTCTCCGCCCAGCGAAGAATCCTGGTTGCTTCTGCCATGGCCACTCTGCTCCTTGTGCCGCCTTGGCGGATTACATGAGCCACTGCTGTGACATTGTCCGACTGAATCAGAACCGGTTTGCCCCGAAGTAATGCCTCCGCTTGACGTAGGCCGTTGTATATGGCCCTCAACTCCAGTACGTTGATGTGGAGACAAGTCTCTAGACTTGACCAGAGACCTTGGATATTTCTTCCCAGTGTGACTGCTCCCCAACCTCGGAGGCTTGCGTCCGTGGTCACCAGGATCCAGTCCTGAATGCCGAACCTGCGGCCTTCTAGGAGGTGAGCACTGTGCAGCCACCACAGGAGAGATATCCTGGCTCTGGGAGACAGGGTGATCCTTCGATGCCTTTGTAAATGAGACCCGGACCATTTGTCCAGCAGGTCCCATTGAAAGGTCCTCGCATGGAACCTGCCGAAGGGGATGGCATCGTACGATGCCACCATCTTCCCCAGGACACGTGTGCAGTGTAGCACTGAAACCTTTTTTGGCTTTAATAGGTTCCTGACCAGAGCGATGAGCTCCTGAGCCTTTTCCATCGGAAGAAAAACCTTTTTCTGGTCTGTGTCCAGAATCAGGCCCAAAAAGGTGAGACGCATTGTAGGAACCAGCTGGGACTTCGGAATATTGAGAATCCAGACGTGCTGTTGCAACGTCCTCACAGCCAGTGACACGCTGTCCAGTAACTTCTCTCGAGATCTCGCCTTTATGAGGAGATCGTCCAAGTATGGGATAATTGTGACACGCTGCCTGCGCAGGAGCACCATCATTTCCGCCATCACCTTGGTGAAAATTCTCGGGGCCGTGGAAAGCCCAAATGGCAACGTCTGAAATTGGTAATGACAGTCCTGTACCGCAAATCTCAGGAACGCCTGGTGAGGAAGAAAAATCGGAACATGAAGGTAAGCATCCTTTATGTCCAGGGAAACCATCCAATCCCCCTCCTCCAGGCTGGCGATGACCGCTCTGAGCGATTCCATCTTGAACTTTTTCAAGTACAGGTTCAGGGATTTCAGATTCAAAATGGGTCTGACCGAACCGTCCGGTTTCGGGACCACAAACAGGGTTGAGTAATACCCCTTCCCTTGCTGGAGAAGAGGAACCTTGACTATCACCTGTTGCAGATACAATTCTTGAATTGCAGTTAACACTAACTCCCTTTCTGTGGGAGAAGCTGGGAGAGCCGTTTTGAAAAACCGGCGAGGAGGTATCTCTTCGAATTCCAGCCTGTATCCCTGAGAAACAATCTCTATTGCCCAGGGATCCACCTGTGAGTGAACCCAGACGTGGCTGAAAAATCGAAGACGTGCCCCCACTTGAGCTGACCCCGCCAGGGATGCCCCAGCGTCATGCGGTGGATTTTGCAGACGTAGGGGAGGACTTCTGCTCCTGGGAACTAGCTGTGTGCAGCTTTTTTCCCTTGCCTTTACCTCTGGCAAGAAAGGACGATCCCCGTACCTTTTTGCTTTTATTTGAACGAAAGGACTGCATTTGGTAATGAGGTGCCTTCTTAGTATGTTGCGGGGGAACGTAAGGTAAAAAATTCGATTTACCAGCCGTAGCAGTAGAGACAAGGTCCGAGAGGCCTTCTCCAAACAACTCCTCCCCCTTGTAAGGCAACGACTCCATATGCCGCTTTGAGTCGGCATCCCTCGTCTACTGTCGGGTCCACAAGAGTCGCCTAGCAGAAACAGACATAGCATTTATTCTGGAGCTTAGTTAACTTCTTGCTTACGATCCGCAGGATTCTTGAGGGTAGCAGTATCCTGGGAAGGCAATGCCACCTTCTTGGATAAGCGTGTCAACGCCTTGTCTATTTTAGGCGAAGATTCCCATCGTATCCTGTCCTTTTCTGGGAATGGATACGCCATAAGAATCCTTTTGGGAACTTGTAGTCTCCTGTCTGGAGATTCCCAAGCCTTTTCGCACAATTCGCTTAGCTCAAATGGAGGACGGAAAGGTGATCTCAGGCTTTTTCTCTTTATACATGTGTACCCTCGTGTCAGGGACAGGGGGTTCCTCAGTAATATGCAAAACCTCTTTAATAGCAATGATCATGTAACGAATACTTTTAGCCACTTTTGGCTGTAATTTTGCATGCTCATAGTCGACACTGGAATCTGAATCCGTGTCGGTATCTGTGTCAGTGATCTGGGATAATGTGCGTTTCTGAGACCCAGAAGGTCCCTGTGCCACTGGGACAGGCATGGTCTGACTACCTGACTGATCCCTAGCTTCAGTCTTGTCCAATCTCTTATGCAATAAAATAAGAATTTACTTACCGATAATTCTATTTCTCGGAGTCCGTAGTGGATGCTGGGGTTCCTGAAAGGACCATGGGGAATAGCGGCTCCGCAGGAGACAGGGCACAAAAAGTAAAGCTTTAGGATCAGGTGGTGTGCACTGGCTCCTCCCCCTATGACCCTCCTCCAAGCCTCAGTTAGGATACTGTGCCCGGACGAGCGTACACAATAAGGAAGGATTTATGAATCCCGGGTAAGACTCATACCAGCCACACCAATCACACTGTACAACCTGTGATCTGAACCCAGTTAACAGTATGATAACAGCGGAGCCTCTGAAAGATGGCTCACAACAATAATAACCCGATTTTTGTAACTATGTACAAGTATTGCAGATAATCCGCACTTGGGATGGGCGCCCAGCATCCACTACGGACTCCGAGAAATAGAATTATCGGTAAGTAAATTCTTATTTTCTCTATCGTCCTAGTGGATGCTGGGGTTCCTGAAAGGACCATGGGGATTATACCAAAGCTCCCAAACGGGCGGGAGAGTGCGGATGACTCTGCAGCACCGAATGAGAGAACTCCAGGTCCTCCTTAGCCAGGTTATCAAATTTGTAGGATTTTACAAACGTGTTTGCCCCTGACTAAATAGCCGCTCGGCAAAGTTGTAAAGCCGAGACCCCTCGGGCAGCCGCCCAAGATGAGCCCACCTTCCTTGTGGAATGGGCATTTACATATTTTGGCTGTGGCAGGCCTGCCACAGAATGTGCAAGCTGAATTGTATTACACATCCAACTAGCAAAAGTCTGCTTAGAAGCAAGAGCACCCAGTTTGTTGGGTGCCTACAGGATAACAGCAAGTCAGTTTTCCTGACTCCAGCCGTCCTGGAACCTATATTTTCAGGGCCCTGACCACATCTAGCAACTTGGAGTCCTCCAAGTCCCTAGTAGGCGCAAGACACCACAATAAGCTGGTTCAGGTGAAACACTGACACCACCTTAGGGAGAGAACTGGGGACGAGTCCGCAGCTCTGCCCTGTCCGAATGGACAAACAGATATGGGCTTTTTTGAGAAAAAACCCACCAATTTGACACTCGCCTGGTCCAGGCCAGGTCCAAGAGCATGGTCACTTTTCATGTGAGATGCTTCAAATCCACAGATTTGACTGGTTTTAAACCAATGTGTTTTGAGGAATCCCAGAACTACGTTGAGATCCCACAGTGCCACTGGAGGCACAAAAGGGGGTTGTATATGCAATACTCCCTTGACAAACTTCTGGACTTCAGGAACTGAAGCCAATTCTTTCTGGAAGAAAAATCGACAGGGCCGAAATTTGAACCTTAATGGACCCCAATTTGAGGCCCATAGACACTCCTGTTTGCAGGAAATGCAGGAATCGACCGAGTTGAAATTTCTTCGTGGGGCCTTCCTGGCCTCACACCACGCAACATATTTTCGCCACATGTGGTGATAATGTTGTGCGGTCACCTCCTTTCTGGCTTTGACCAGGGTAGGAATGACCTCTTCCTGAATGCCTTTTCCCTTAGGATCCGGCGTTCCACCGCCATGCCGTCAAACGCAGCTGCGGTAAGTCTTGGAACAGACATGGTACTTGCTGAAACAAGTCCCTTCTTAGCGGCAGAGGCCATAAGTCCTCTGTGAGCATCTCTTGAAGTTCCGGGTACCAAGTCCTTCTTGGCCAATCCGGAGCCATGAGTATAGTTCTTACTCCTCTATGTCTTATAATTCTCAGTACCTTAGGTATGAAAAGCAGAGGATGGAACACATACACCGACTGGTACACCCACGGTGTTACCAGAACGTCCACAGCTATTGCCTGAGGGTCTCTTAACCTGGCGCAATACCTGTCCCGTTTTTTGTTCAGACGGGACGCCATCATGTCCACCTTTGGTAATTCCCAACGGTTTACAATCATGTGGAAAACTTCCCCATGAAGTTCCCACTCTGCCGGGTGGAGGTCGTGCCTACTGAGGAAGTCTGCTTCCCAGTTTCCATTCCCGGAATGAAACACTGCTGACAGTGCTATCACATGATTTTCCGCCCAGCGAAAAGTCCTTGCAGTTTTTGCCACTGCCCTCCTGCTTCTTGTGCCGCCCTGTCTATTTACGTGGGCGACTGCCGTGATGTTTTATCCCACTGGATCAATACCGGCTGACCTTGAAGCAGAGGTCTTGCTAAGCTTAGAGCATTATAAATTTACCCTTAGCTATATTTATGTGGAGAAAAGTCTCCAGACTTGATCACACTCCCTGGAAATTTTTTCCTTGTGTGACTGCTCCCCAGCCTCTCGGGCTGGCCTCCGTGGTCACCAACATCCAAAACTGAATGCCGAATCTGCGGCCCTCTAGAAGATGAGCACTCTGTAACCACCACAGGAGAGACACCCTTGTCCTTGGATATAGGGTTATCCGCTGATGCATCTGAAGATGCGATCCGGACCATTTGTCCAGCAGATCCCACTGAAAAGTTCTTGCATGAAATCTGCCGACTGGAATTGCTTCGAAGGAAGTCACCATTTTTTTTACCATGGCCCTTGTGCAATGATGCACTGATTTTAGGAGGTTCCTGACTAGCTCGGATAACTCCCTGGCTTTCTCTTCCGGGAGAAACACCTTTTTCTGGACTGTGTCCAGAATCATCCCTAAGCACAGGAGACTTGTTGTCGGGATCATGCTACTCCGACCTCCAACTGTTCCCTGGACTTTGCCCTTATCAGGAGATCGTCCAAGTAAGGGATAATTAAGACGCCTTTTCTTCGAAGAAGAACCATCATTTCGGCCATTACCTTGGTAAAGACCCGGGGTGCCGTGGACAATCCAAACGGCAGCGTCTGAAACTGATAGTGACAGTTCTGTACCACGAACCTGAGGTACCCTTAGTGATAAGGGCAAATTTGGGACATGGAGGTAAGCATCCCTGATGTCTCGGGACACCATATAGTCCCCTTCTTCCCGGTTCGTTATCACTGCTCTGAGTGACTCCATCTTGATTTGAACCTTTGTAAGTGTTCAAATTTTTTTAGATTTAGAATAGGTCTCACCTAGCCTTCTGGCTTCAGTACCACAATATAGTGTGGAATAATACCCCTTTTCTTGTTGTAGGAGGGGTAATTTAATTATCACCTGCTGGGAATACAGCTCGTGAATTGTTTCCCATACTGTCTCCTTGTCGGAGGGAGACCTTGGTAAAGCAGACTTCAGGAGCCTGCGCAGGGGAAACGTCTCGACATTCCAATCTGTACCCCTGGGATACTACTTGTAGGATCCAGGGGTCCTGTACGGTCTCAGCGTCATGCTGAGAGCTTGTCAGAAGCGGTGGAACGCTTCTGTTCCTGGGAATGGGCTGCCTGCTGCAGTCTTCTTCCCTTTCCTCTATCCCTGGGCAGATATGACTCTTATAGGGACGAAAGGACTGAAGCTGAAAAGACGGTGTCTTTTTCTGCAGAGATGTGACTTAGGGTAAAAAACGGTGGATTTTCCAGCAGTTGCCGTGGCCACCAGGTCCGATGGACCGACCCCAAATAACTCCTCTTCCTTTATACGGCAATACACCTTTGTGCCGTTTGGAATCTGCATCACCTGACCACTGTCGTGTCCATAAACATCTTCTGGCAGATATGGACATCGCACTTACTCTTGATGCCAGAGTGCAAATATCCCTCTGTGCATCTCGCATATATAGAAATGCATCCTTTAAATGCTCTATAGTCAATAAAATACTGTCCCTGTCAAGGGTATCAATATTTTTAGTCAGGGAATCCGACCAAGCCACCCCAGCTCTGCACATCCAGGCTGAGGCGATCGCTGGTCGCAGTATAACACCAGTATGTGTGTATATACTTTTTATGATATTTTCCAGCCTCCTGTCAGCTGGCTCCTTGAGGACGGCCCTATCTATAGACGGTACCGCCACTTGTTCTGATAAGCGTGTGAGCGCCTTATCCACCCTAAGGGGTGTTTCCCAACGCGCCCTAACTTCTGGCGGGAAAGGGTATACCGCCCATATTTTCTATCGGGGGGAACCCACGCATCATCACACACTTCATTTAATTTATCTGATTCAGGAAAAACTTCGGTAGTTTTTTCACATCCCACATAATACCCTCTTTTGTGGTACTTGTAGTATCAGAAATATGTAACACCTCCTTCATTGCCCTTAACGTGTGGCCCTAATAAGGAATACGTTTGTTTATTCACCGTCGACACTGGATTCAGTGTCCCTGTCTGTGTCGACCGACTAAAGTAAACGGGCGTTTTAAAACCCCTGACGGTGTTTTTGAGACGTCTGGACCGGTACTAATTGTTTGTCGGCCGTCTCATGTCGTCAACCGACCTTGCCGCGTGTTGACATTATCACGTAATTCCCTAAATAAGCCATCCATTCCGGTGTCGACTCCCTAGAGAGTGACATCACCATTACAGGCAATTGCTCCGCCTCCTCACCAACATCGTCCTCATACATGTCGACACACACGTACCGACACACAGCACACACACAGGGAATGCTCTGATAGAGGACAGGACCTACTAGCCCTTTGGAGAGACAGAGGGAGAGTTTGCCAGCACACACCAAAAACGCTATAATTATATAGGGACAACCTTATATAAGTGTTTTCCCTTATAGCATCTTTTTTATATATTTCTAACGCCAAATTAGTGCCCCCCCTCTCTGTTTTAACCCTGTTTCTGTAGTGCAGTGCAGGGGAGAGCCTGGGAGCCTTCCCTCCAACCTTTCTGTGAGGGAAAATGGCGCTGTGTGCTGAGGAGATAGGCCCCGCCCCTTTTTCGGCGGCCTCGTCTCCCGCTCTTAACGGATTCTGGCAGGGGTTAAATATCTCCATATAGCCCCCGGAGGCTATATGTGAGGTATTTTTAGCCAAAAATAGGTTTTCATTGCCTCCCAGGGCGCCCCCCTTCCAGCGCCCTGCACCCTCAGTGACTGCCGTGTGAAGTGTGCTGAGAGGAAATGGCGCACAGCTGCAGTGCTGTGCGCTACCTTAAGAAGACTGAGGAGTCTTCATGCCGCCGATTCTGGACCTTCTTCTTGTTTCAGCATCTGCAAGGGGGCCGGCGGCGAGGCTCCGGTGACCATCCAGGCTGTACCTGTGATCGTCCCTCTGGAGCTAATGTCCAGTAGCCAAAGAAGCCAATCCATCCTGCACGCAGGTGAGTTCACTTCTTCTCCCCTAAGTCCCTCGTTGCAGTGATCCTGTTGCCAGCAGGACTCACTGTAAAATAAAAAACCTAAGCTAAACTTTTCTAAGCAGCTCTTTAGGAGAGCCACCTAGATTGCACCCTTCTCGGCCGGGCACAAAAATCTAACTGAGGCTTGGAGGAGGGTCATAGGGGGAGGAGCCAGTGCACACCACCTGATCCTAAAGCTTTACTTTTTGTGCCCTGTCTCCTGCGGAGCCGCTATTCCCCATGGTCCTTTCAGGAACCCCAGCATCCACTAGGACGATAGAGAAATTTACATTAGCATTCAAGACATTCCACATATCCATCCAGTCCGGTGCCGGCGTTGCCGACGGCGACCTGACATTCATGCCCTCCCCCTCCTCCTTAGGCGAGCCTTCATCGTCAAACATACCGACACACTTCACACACACAGGGAAACTCTTTTCTGAAGACAGGTTCCCCCTTAGGCCCTTTGGAGAGACAGAGAGAGAGTATGCCAGCACACACCCCAGCGCTATATGACCCAGGAGAAAAACACAGAATGTTTACCCAGTAGCGCTGCTGTAATGTATAATCGCCAATTATGTGCCCCCCCTCTACTTTAAAACCCTCTTTCACCGTGTGTCAAGCAGGGGAGAGTCCGGGGAGCTTCCTCTCAGCGGTGCTGTGGAGAGAAAATGGCGCTGGTGAGTGCTGAGGGAGAAGCCCCGCTCCCTCGGCGGCGGGCTTCTGTCCCGCTCAAACTTTGTAAAACATGGCGGGGGCTCTTTTATATACATGTACAGTGCCCACCTGTACATGTATATAGGTCATTTTGCCATAGGAGAGGTTTATTGCTGCCCAGGGCGCCCCCCCTGCGCCCTTACAGTGACCGGAGTGTATGGGAGCAATGGCGCACAGCTGCAGTGCTGTGCGTTACCTCAGTGAAGCACCCGAAAGGCTTCTGCCGCCTCAGAATCTTCTTTCTTCGTTTCTTCCGGCTCTGTGAGGAGAACGGCGGCGCGGCTCTGGGATGAACGCCCAATGAACGCCCAGGACGAACCTGTGTTCCACTCCCTCTGGAGCTAATGGTGTCCAGTAGCCGAGAAGCAGAGCCTATCATTTAAGTTGATCTGCTCCTCTCTCCCTCGATGCAGGGAGTCTGTTGCCAGCAGTGCTCCCTGAAAATAAGAAAAAACCTAACAAATATGCTTTCTTAGCAGGAAACTCAGGAGAGTTCCCTGCAGTGCACCCATCTCTTCTGGGCACAGTCTAAAACTGAGGTCTGGAGGAGGGGCATAGAGGGAGGAGCCAGTGCACACCCAGAGTCTAAAGTCTTTCTTAAAGTGCCCATGTCTCCTGCGGAGCCCGTCTATTCCCCATGGTCCTTATGGAGTCCCAGCATCCTCTAGGACGTTAGAGAAATAGGAGTAACTGTGCGCCAGCTTCCAAAATGATGCAGCGCAGAATAGCATTTCCCTATCCCTGTAACCGTTCTATACTTCAGATCCACAGAATGACAATCGTATCCCACACGGCCGCTCCCCACAGAGAATCACATGCTCTTGTGCAGAGACAGGACAACGGTTGTATACTCTATTCCAGAGGTTCCCAAACTGTGTGCCGTGGCTCCCTGGGGTGCCTCGGGACACTTGCAGGGGTGCCCTGGGTTGGTGGTCCAGGACCAATTCAAATTATTCATGGTCAATATAATAGGCAAAACCAGTGCTGGTGGCTGCCAGTCATAAAATGTGGCCAAACAGAAGCAACTCTTGTCCCTCACCACACAACTGACCCTAAGGATGACCTATAGACGCGATCTACTTAATGTAATATTTATTTCTACATTTCTCAATAAGACATTTTTGGCCTAGGGGTGCCCTGAAAAAAATTCTGATATTCTAGGGCGCCGTGATTCAAAAAAGTTTGGAAACCACTGCTCTATTCTATTCCTATATGCTGCCACATCACTTGTCTGTAGTGATCGCCGTGTTAAACGTTTATAATTAGACTGGCCAATATTTGGTCAAACAATGAGAAAAGAAATACATTTATTATTATTATTATACAGTTGAGTTACAAGAGACCTATGGCTGAAATCCCGGCATCTGGACTGAACGCTGCTGGTAAACGTTTCATTGTCTGTAGATGATCGGTTTACTTCCATACCGGACGTTATTTTTCATGATTGGGTCACCGACCGGCATTTTCACTTTACACCACTTTAATCCCTTCTTCAGGATCGGTTTAACGCTGGATGGGGACCAGAAAGTGAGATATCTGGGGGAAACACAAAGGGATAGAAAATAGAAAACAATGACATTTTGCAGGATCTCCATATGTACCCAGGCCAGAGGGCTATGTGCTGTCACCAAGCCGCAACAATATAAACGCGGGCACCGCCCCTAGATGTAGCCGAAGGGCTGCTCGGATGCCGAAAACCATGGTGACCCGCAGGCAAAGTTTATCTTGTATTCTTCCCTATGTACAGTATGGCTGAGGATCACAGACAACTTAGTCCAGCATGTTACCTGTACATCACTTGTACCCCAAAAATATGACTAATTAGTCTTTCCTTTGATGTTAGTATTTATTATAATCAGAGCCTCATCCTCCATGTAGTAGGCAACAAGCCTAAATAGACATCTCACCTGTTTAGCTGGAACTTTGGCTTTGGCACACATCCCTCGGGCAGTTTAGGCCGGTGGTTCGGGAACAGGCCTGCAGGCAGAAAATATTACACAGATAGTCATTCCCGAACTCAGACTCCTATAAATACCAACCAAATATTGTAACGTCTTCTCTTTAGGAAGTTTCAGTCTTTTCACATGGGCCCCAATTTCCAATCCAATCTTGGTCATCAACGATTCACATACATGAACAGTGTGCAATTAACAGAATCCATTAAAAGCATAAGACCATCGTCACCTAAAAGCTTCACTAAAGTACATTTTGTAGGATTTAACATATGGCTGTTGGGAAAGAAAGTATCAGTCAACTAGCTTGACAAAATAGTGGTCTATATGGGTTACTTGAGGGCATTAGAGAGAACACTTCATGGTACGGATGAGACAATTCTCCCAATATATTTTCACTTTATTAAAAATAGTTTTTCCATATACCTTCTGAATACTAGTTAAGAGTAAGCTAATCACTTCACCCCCTGATTTGACACCCCTCTCAAGTGACTCGCGCTCCACTGCCGTGTAATTACCAAACCACACCATTCCATAGGTTAATACACTTTCAATGATACACAAATCAAAATTCACTAAAATTTCCCTACACATTCCTTCCGCTGCTGGGACTTTTTAACTAAATCCTGAGTGTGAACTTTCCAAGACATCCACTGTAATGTTAATACCTAAAAATTGAAATGAGTCCACCACCTCCACACTCCGCTCAGGTCTAACGGGCAATGAACCTGATCGTTCATTTTCCTAAAGTCTACTATAATTAATTTCGTTTTTTTCACGTTTAAGATTATGGGCCTAATTCAGAGTTGATCGCAGCAGCAAATTTGTTAGCAGATGGGCAAAACCATGTGCACTGCAGGGGGTGGGGGGCGGATGTAACATGTGCAGAGAGAGTTAGATTTGGGTGGGGTGTGTTCAAACTGAAATCTAAATTGCAGTGTAAAAATAAAGCAGCCAGTATTTACCCTCTGTGAAGAACAACTCTTCTATTCAATTTTTCTCATGCCACAGACATTCAAGATAAAATTCATCTATGTGATGCTCACATCAAGGCTTACTTCAAGAGACGCCGTTCTTTCATGTAACGGTTTCTTTCTCAGCAAGCCCGTTTGTCGTCCTCAATCGTTCCACAAGTTCGTATTTTGCTTGAATAGAAGAGTTGTTCTTCACAGAGGCTATAAAGAAACCTTTATATGTTTTGTCCTAAGTGTATGAAAGTAAGCACACATGTGAGGAGCATTTGTACACCATCTACACTAGGGTGAACCTTACGGATATCATTGCACTTCCCGAATAGCTATAGTCGATGGAATCTTGGCAGAAGTCACCCTATTTTACCATTCTTCCTGGGAATTTATATTGAATTTTTGTATATCCATTGTGCTTTTTTTTCATATCACCTAATGAAACTGAATCTGCACATGGACTATTCATTGTGATATTGACGGACTTTCCCACAGAAATTGACGAACAGTGAACATTACGGTAAAACATCACCGTTATCTTATCTTTGCGCCATAAGTGGGATCCTATCCAAACCCATATTTTGTTTATTCCCCCTTTTGGTGTGTGTGGTGACACATCAGGATACGACCTCACATCAGGCAGCAAAGGGAGTGCGCAGGAACATATCTAAAATTTGGTTTATTATTCCCATATAGACTAATATTAGCAATATCATCCACAAATGTAATTATGAGGACTGAATCAGAAATAGAAACAAAGTCATAATAAGTGAACAGGGAGTATAAGAGGGGTCTCAACACACATCCCCGTGGGACCCCCTGTACTTATCACAATCTCACCTGGCAGGGAATAATGCATTTTAAAAATCTGTGGCTTTTTTGTCAACGCAGAATCCATTTACAGACAAAATTATCCAGGCCCAATAGTGACAGTTTGTTCACTAAGGACGTTGGTACATCAGTGCTAAATGCTGAACTACCGTCCACGAATAGGATTATTACAAGGGAGTCTTTACTCTCCAAATGGGTAAGTACCTGATGAAGGTCAGCGTCATATGCTGATTCATTAGCTCTATATGCAAGCTGAAATGGGTCTAAATTAGTGGAAATACTCTCTGTTATGTGACCCATCATTAATCTCTCAAAGGCTTTCATTATGGGGGTAATTCTGAGTTGATCGCAGCAGCAAGTTTGTTAGCAATTGGGCAAAACCATGTGCACTACAGGGGGAGCAGATGTAACATGTGCAGAGAGAGTTAGATTTGGGTGGGTTATTTTGTTTCTGTGCAGGGTAAATACTGGCTGCTTTATTTTTACACTGCAATTTAGATTTCAGTTTGAACATACCCCACCCAAATCTAACTCTCTCTGCACATGTTACATCTGCCCCCCCTGCAGTGCACATGGTTTTGCCCAACTGCTAACAAATTTGATGCTGCGATCAACTCAGAATTAGGCCCTACAAGCGATATCAGGGCAATTGGACGGTGATCATTTGCCGCACAATCCTTATTTTTAGATACGGGAGCAATTACGGTCGATGAAAAGCACTTTGGCACAGTACATTGGGCAAGCAAAGGATGAAACGGCTCTAATAGGCTGTCATGTATTATTGGGCACTGGCTAGTACACTACATCCTCCAAGAATAAAACAAGGGGCTCAAAGTAATAGACCGAGGCATGTGCTATGTATGAGCTCAGCTGCACAAGTTATTCTTCGTTAAATGCCCAAGACTGCCCTCTGCCCTCCCCCCTAATACAGTCTCTACATCACCTGCCAGTTTTCAGCCTCTCCCATTATAAACTTCATGAAATCAATTTCAAAATAAAGGATTGGTGTATTTGAAACTCAAGTAGTCATCAACACCGTAACTTGTACTATATGAAGTCTTGTGTACATGGAACGGTTTTGTACAAGGGTCCTGCCGTGTTTTTTATTTTTATTGTTAAGGGTCTTTCTTATTGCCAGTATACCGACATCGGCATCCCGGGTGCTAGAATGCCGGCAGGGGGGCGAGCGCAACGAAGCCCCTTGCGGTGCTCAGTGGCGACTATTCTCCCTCTATGGGTGTCATGGGCACCTACCTTGCCGGTATTCCAGCGGCAGTGTAGTACCCCCATCAGGATCCCGCCATCGCTATTGAGACAGCTGGGATCCCAACGGGCGGTATGTTAACTGCATACCACCTGCAGAACATTTCTCAGCTTGATTAACAGGTGACAACAACTAGAGGGCAGCACTGAGCCAGGTGGGTCTCTTACCTGCACGATGGGCCATCCTCACACAGGCTTCCACTTTTCTCTGTTCCTCTAAACATAATCCGGTCACCCTGCGCGGTAACATTCCCCCGTCCGAGCGGATGAACTGGCTCAGGACTAAGACATCCTGCCGAGCAGATAATCGTCACATTATCCTACGTAACACATAGCACCAGCCAGGGATTGTGCCCTCTTATCTGCTGGAGGTAGATTTTCTATCAAACTTTTTTTTTTTAATATGTTTGTAAGTTTTTTCTTCTTCTCCTTAACATTTAACCAGCTCTTACTATTGTAATCATCTCTGTGACTCTAGTTGCCAGAGGTAGTATCTGTGACTATTGTTTGACTGACATGCCCCCATCGCAGAGGTTCCCAAACTGTGTGCCGTGGCTCCCTGGGGTACCTCAGGACACTTGCAGGGGTGCCCTTGATTGGTGGTCCAGGACCAATTCAAATTATTCATGGTCAATATAATAGGAAAAACCAGTGCTGGTGGCTGCCAGTCATAAAATATGTGTCCAAACAGAAGCAACTCTTGTCCCTCACCACACAACTGACCCTAAGGATGACATATAGACGCGATCTACTTAATGTAATATTTCTTTCTAAGTTTCTCAAAAGGAAATTTTTGGCCTTGGGGTGCAGTGAAAAAAAATCTGATATTCTAGGGCGCCGTGATTCAAAAAAGTTTGGAAACCACTGCCCCATCGACTGATTTCCTCAGGTGTGCCTATGGAGGGTTCTCAGCTCACCTACGTAGATAAGGGGAGAGAGGAAGCTTATAGCTAGGAGAAGGGCCAGGACAGCGGCATTAGGGCAGTAATAAGCCTCATGCACATGAGAATAGATTTATCTTACCAGGTAATCATACTTGTGTTTGAGGTTCCAGCGGCAGATGGGACACTGACCACTTGGGTTTGGAGGCGTCAAACCCACTTTCTCTTCAATAATCCGTCCTTCAATCTACAAAACAAGAGCTCACTCTGAATAATGCACAAGCATTCTGTATTCATCATTACACCTGAAGACAATGGAGGCTCTGCTATTGCTGGCGGATAGTGCTGCCGCCGTCTTGCACGTTCCCAACCACCGGCTACAAGTGTTACTCCGCTACCTTAGGCGTCTAGTGTTCCCTCACCCCTCTTAGAGTGGAGCTCGCATAGGTAACACCATCGTTACTTTATGGTGCATGTCGTACGGAACTGGGAATCATGAGCTCTTCAATGTACTGCGCTCTGTCACATGTCAGCGCTTTATAAATAAAGCGTAATAACACTAGTAGGATTAACAGGTGGGAAACGAGTTTCTAAGGCAACGTCCACTCATATTTATAGACATTCCTCCAATAGATAAGATGATTAGCAAGGACTTGTATTAATGTTTCTACTGCTTTATAGTTGCAAAGAGGATATAAAGTGGTCAGCTTCCATACTGCGCTAAGCGGTTACTTACGATCCAGAACATCGCTGCAGTAATACAAAAGACTAAAGGGTCTATGTACTAAGCCCTGGAGAGAAATGACTTGGACGCAGATAAAGTACCAGCCAATCAGCTCCTAACTGCCACGTTACAGGCTGGTATGTTTTAAAAATGACAATTAGGAGCTGATTGGCTGGTACTTGATCCCTGCCCACAGCTAACAGCATCACTATATAATGGATCCTCTGCGTGTGCTTGGCTCACAGGCAGCAGAGATGCTCTGCCTACAAATCGCTGGAGCTATACTAAGGGGGGTAGCAGAGACGGATGATACAGTACTCCTGGTGGAGTGTGACACACAGCCTGAATGGTCTGTGAAGAATACAGGTACTCAGCGGCTAGATAGCATCTATGACCATGTGTGTGCAGAGTCTGTGCTGTTCTTACATAAATAATTGTTTAATGAACCACAAAAAAAAACACAAGGAATTCAATGTCTGGCCAAAAGCAAATGTAAGACAGGCACAGAGTGGGCACAGCAAGAGAGAAAAGATTTAATATCCTTCGTTGGCATAGAAACCCACTGTATATCTGACAATTCATTTCATGTCTCTGGAAGTGCTGTGTGCGGGGAGCCAAGGGTGTCCAAACTGAGGCCCGTGAGAGGTCTCCTCTGGCAGCCACCCCCCCCCCCCCTAACAATACCATACTGTGAGTGATCTCTGCCTGAGCGTGACATACAGTATGTGCCCATCAGATTATCCACTTTCACTCCCACAGTGGGCTGCAGGCCACCCACAAGTGTGCAAGTCATAGACGGGGTATCAAGGACCATGGATGAGCTTCACAGGTTACACAGATGAGAACACAGTTGGAGATACTTTTTAATAAAGACATTGGGGATAATTCAGACCTGATCGCAGCTGTGTTTTCGTACAGCAGCGATCAGGTCTGAACTGCGCATGTGCGCCGGTGCATGGCTGACAGCCGACGGCTGTCTCAGCCCTACGATTGCCTCTGCCTGATTGACAGGCAGAGGTGGTTGCTGGGTCGGAGGGGGCAGGCCGGCGGCGTTTGGCCACCATTTAGGGGTCGCGGTCCGAGCAACCAACGCAGGCGTGCATGGACCGTTGTTGGCGGGGGGAAGGGGGGGCGCGTGGCAGCTGCGTGACATCACACGCAGCTGCTGTGACCCTGACAGTGATGACTAGCTCCCTGCCAGTGCGTAGGAGCTGCGCTGGCAGGGAGCTACTCTTTTAGTACAAAAGCATCGCCCGACATGCGGGGTGGACTAGCCCTGTGCTGGGCGTCCCCCTGCATGTCTGTGTGACTGATCCTAGATGTGCTAAATTTAGTACATCTAGGATCAGGTCTGAATTAGGCCCATTGCTGTAAGTAACAGGTATCTTCTGCCATAGGTCGACAGGTACAAAAGACCGACAGATGAAAGTGCGACAGTGGTTAAGGTAGTCAGGGACAAAAGGTCGACATGACAGGATGTAGTTATGTGACCGACGGACAAAAGTTTTTTGGGCCAATCTTGGATATTTCATGTTATATGACCATCAGTACAAGTGTGTGCCGTTGTGGGCTTGCGTCGATCGCCACGCTTCGGGCAAGGTGGCTCGCTCTGCTTCATTCGTCCTATAGACGTCCATGTGGATAGTAAATTAAGCAAATGTGGGAAAACAATGTAAAAAACCCCCAAAAACATGCGTGCAATACTGTCATGTCGACCTTTTGTACTTGTCGACCGATGCATTTTCAATCTATTATCTGGATACCGTATTGGTCCCTGGCCTGTGCCCCCGAAATCCGACACCCCTCTATAACCCCCTACTGATCTGAGTGCTTGGCTGCCTACTTGCCCTTCACTAGGTACAATGGGGCTCATTCCGAGTTGATCGCTCGCTAGCTACTTTTAGCAGCCGTGCAAACGCATAATCGCCGCCCATGGGGGAGTGTATTTTCGCTTTGCAAGTGTGCGATCACGTGTGCAGCCGAGCGGGACGAAAAAGTTTTTTGCAGTTTCTGAGTAGATCTGGACTTACTCAACCGCTGCGATCACTTCAGTCTTTTTGGTCTTGGAATTGACGTCAGACACCCGCCCTGCAAACGCCTAGACACGCCTGCGTTTTCCCTACCAATCCCAGAAAACGCCTTCTTCCTGTCAACCTCCTTGCGATCGGCTGTGCGAATGGATTCTTCGTTAAATCCATCGCTCAGCAACGATCCGCTTTGTACCTGTACGACGCGCCTGTGCATTGTGATGCATATGCATGCGCGGTAGTAACCTGTTCGCTGCGCTGCGAAAAAAAGCGAACGAGCGATCAACTCGGAACGACCCCCAATGGGTGCTCACTTAACGAGGGAGTGGGGCCCGAGTTAATGAAGGAGAATATATGAGTTTTAAACCCGTACATGATGTTTCTGCCTAGGTGTGTCCCCAGATGACTCTGACAGAAAGGGCAGGGGGGTGGGGGTTAAGGAGCTACAGGTCCCTCACCTGAATCATAACACCCATAACTCACCTGCCCACTTTTACGTAATAATAATAAAGACAATGGCCCTCATTCCGAGTTGTTCGCTCGGTAAAAATCTACGCATCGCAGCGATTTTCCGCTTAGTGCGCATGCGCAATGTCCGCACTGCGACTGCGCCAAGTAAATTTGCTATGCAGTTAGGATTTTTACTCACGGCTTTTTCTTCGCTCAGGCGATCGTAATGTGATTGACAGGAAATGGGTGTTTCTGGGCGGAAACTGGCCGTTTTATGGGCGTGTGGGAAAAAACGCTACCGTTTCCGGAAAAAACGCAGGAGTGGCCGGAGAAACGGAGGAGTGTCTGGGCGAACGCTGGGTGTGTTTGTGACGTCAAACCAGGAACGACAAGCACTGAACTGATCGCAGATGCCGAGTAAGTCTGAAGCTACTCAGAAACTGCTACGAGGTGTGTAATCGCAATATTGCGAATACATCGTTCGCAATTTTAAGATGCTAAGATTCACTCTCAGTAGGCGGCGGCTTAGCGTGAGCAACTCTGCTAAAATCGCCTTGCGAGCGAACAACTCGGAATGAGGGCCAATGTTGGCAGTGACAAACAAATCCCAGTTCTTGTGTTGGCATCTGCTTGGTACAAACCTATGGTCACAGCTGGAGTCATTACCCTCGTATACAACTTGCCTAAAGAGCCCCCCTGTCCGTTTCGCAGGCCAACTGACCTTGGTAACGCTGTCCTGCATAAAACACTTATATATATATATATATATATATATATATATATATATATATATATATATATATATATATATATATATATATATATATATATTTTTTTTTTTTTTTTAAATAACCGCTAACGGGTTATATGAACACAAGTGATACCACCCACAATGCGTAGTGCAGTCCGGTAATCAGCAGATATTACATGGGGCCCAATCGCTGTACAGTAACTGTTAGTATCTCTTTAACATCGCTATTGCTATTAAATATGCGACCGTCAACAATCGCCGATGCCAGGGAGACAATTTCCTCTGTGCTGGTACATTCAGAGCACATGTTGGACAGCAAAAGTGTTTCTGACACAGCTCAGTTAAGCTTTGATGTTGCTTTAATGCAAAACATTTGTCTCTCCTGCCTGTGCGAGCCGCAGATGAAGCTGTTTCAGGAGGGAATCATCTCAGTCTGGTAGCAGAACACACACAAGTAGGTTCCACTGTATAGAAGTGTCTCTTATCTAAGGTAGATGTGTGTGTGTTCTAACAGTTTGGCAGTGCGCATTGCCAGGTGCCTACCCTCTAAGTGGTTTATATATCACATTGTACTCATTATAGCGGTGTTTAGCCTTAAAGCTGCACTCAGGAGTCCTGGCAACTCCGTCCAACACAGTATCTGCTCACAGCTCCGACTAACAACTTCTGGGCGACACCAACCAACAGACTGAACAGCTTAATGGATATTGTTAGATATTGTGAAGCAGCCAAATACAAAACTACATACAACCAAGAGACAAGAAATACATTGCAAGTGGTCAATTGTCAATCGCTCAAAACAGCAAAGCGAGTTTGAGGTATCAAAATGATCCCAACTCCTCTGGTGTAATGCCGAGACTCTGGGAATCAGGTATAACCTAAATGTAGATCTTAAGGGAGAGGAATCTATTAGAGGCATCTATAGGAGAATGATCAATGGACTAAAAATACAGATAGATAGATAGATAGATAGATAGATAGATAGATAGATAGATAGATAGATAGGATAGAAGATTTATGGTAAGAACTTACCTTTGTTAAATCTCTTTCTGCGAGGTACACTGGATTCCACAGGGAATAACATCGGGGTGTAGAGTAGGATCTTGATCCGAGGCACCAACCGGCTAAAAGCTTTGACTGTTCCCAAGACGCATAGTGCTGCTTCCTCTATAGCCCCCGCCTCCCTGCACAGGAGCTCAGTTTTGTTAACCAGTCCAATGCAGTAGCAGGTAGAAAAGAGACGACAACAGTTAGTAGCCACACAGAACCACATTCTCACGACAGGAGAATGCCATACAAACCCAAAGAAGCTAAGTGCATCAAGGTGGGTGCCCTGTGGAATCCAGTGTACCTCGCAGAAAGAGATTTAACAAATGTAAGTTCTTACCATAAATCTCCATTTCTGCAGCGGGGTACACTGTATTCCACAGGGAATAACGCACTGTAGCGGGCACAAGAACCCAGCGTCCAAAGGAAGCATCCTGGGAGGCGGAAGTATCAAAGGCATAGAACCTAATGAACGTGTTCACTGAGGACCGCGTAGCCGCCTTGCACAATTGTTAAATGGTCGCATCACGGCGGGCCGCCCAAGAAGGTCCAACAGACCGAGTAGAATGGGCTTTAATGGTATCAGGAGCTAGAAGGCCAGCCTCTACATAAGCACGTGCAATCACTATTCTAATCCATCTGGCCAA